>NC_091086.1:76817500-78045000 GCF_032405125.1 Capricornis sumatraensis | reverse complement strand
TAACCCTAACCCTAACCCTAACCCTAACCCTAACCCTAACCCTAACCCTAACCCTAACCCTAACCCTAACCCTAACCCTAACCCTAACCCTAACCCTAACCCTAACCCTAACCCTAACCCTAACCCTAACCCTAACCCTAACCCTAACCCTAACCCTAACCCTAACCCTAACCCTAACCCTAACCCTAACCCTAACCCTAACCCTAACCCTAACCCTAACCCTAACCCTAACCCTAACCCTAACCCTAACCCTAACCCTAACCCTAACCCTAACCCTAACCCTAACCCTAACCCTAACCCTAACCCTAACCCTAACCCTAACCCTAACCCTAACCCTAACCCTAACCCTAACCCTAACCCTAACCCTAACCCTAACCCTAACCCTAACCCTAACCCTAACCCTAACCCTAACCCTAACCCTAACCCTAACCCTAACCCTAACCCTAACCCTAACCCTAACCCTAACCCTAACCCTAACCCTAACCCTAACCCTAACCCTAACCCTAACCCTAACCCTAACCCTAACCCTAACCCTAACCCTAACCCTAACCCTAACCCTAACCCTAACCCTAACCCTAACCCTAACCCTAACCCTAACCCTAACCCTAACCCTAACCCTAACCCTAACCCTAACCCTAACCCTAACCCTAACCCTAACCCTAACCCTAACCCTAACCCTAACCCTAACCCTAACCCTAACCCTAACCCTAACCCTAACCCTAACCCTAACCCTAACCCTAACCCTAACCCTAACCCTAACCCTAACCCTAACCCTAACCCTAACCCTAACCCTAACCCTAACCCTAACCCTAACCCTAACCCTAACCCTAACCCTAACCCTAACCCTAACCCTAACCCTAACCCTAACCCTAACCCTAACCCTAACCCTAACCCTAACCCTAACCCTAACCCTAACCCTAACCCTAACCCTAACCCTAACCCTAACCCTAACCCTAACCCTAACCCTAACCCTAACCCTAACCCTAACCCTAACCCTAACCCTAACCCTAACCCTAACCCTAACCCTAACCCTAACCCTAACCCTAACCCTAACCCTAACCCTAACCCTAACCCTAACCCTAACCCTAACCCTAACCCTAACCCTAACCCTAACCCTAACCCTAACCCTAACCCTAACCCTAACCCTAACCCTAACCCTAACCCTAACCCTAACCCTAACCCTAACCCTAACCCTAACCCTAACCCTAACCCTAACCCTAACCCTAACCCTAACCCTAACCCTAACCCTAACCCTAACCCTAACCCTAACCCTAACCCTAACCCTAACCCTAACCCTAACCCTAACCCTAACCCTAACCCTAACCCTAACCCTAACCCTAACCCTAACCCTAACCCTAACCCTAACCCTAACCCTAACCCTAACCCTAACCCTAACCCTAACCCTAACCCTAACCCTAACCCTAACCCTAACCCTAACCCTAACCCTAACCCTAACCCTAACCCTAACCCTAACCCTAACCCTAACCCTAACCCTAACCCTAACCCTAACCCTAACCCTAACCCTAACCCTAACCCTAACCCTAACCCTAACCCTAACCCTAACCCTAACCCTAACCCTAACCCTAACCCTAACCCTAACCCTAACCCTAACCCTAACCCTAACCCTAACCCTAACCCTAACCCTAACCCTAACCCTAACCCTAACCCTAACCCTAACCCTAACCCTAACCCTAACCCTAACCCTAACCCTAACCCTAACCCTAACCCTAACCCTAACCCTAACCCTAACCCTAACCCTAACCCTAACCCTAACCCTAACCCTAACCCTAACCCTAACCCTAACCCTAACCCTAACCCTAACCCTAACCCTAACCCTAACCCTAACCCTAACCCTAACCCTAACCCTAACCCTAACCCTAACCCTAACCCTAACCCTAACCCTAACCCTAACCCTAACCCTAACCCTAACCCTAACCCTAACCCTAACCCTAACCCTAACCCTAACCCTAACCCTAACCCTAACCCTAACCCTAACCCTAACCCTAACCCTAACCCTAACCCTAACCCTAACCCTAACCCTAACCCTAACCCTAACCCTAACCCTAACCCTAACCCTAACCCTAACCCTAACCCTAACCCTAACCCTAACCCTAACCCTAACCCTAACCCTAACCCTAACCCTAACCCTAACCCTAACCCTAACCCTAACCCTAACCCTAACCCTAACCCTAACCCTAACCCTAACCCTAACCCTAACCCTAACCCTAACCCTAACCCTAACCCTAACCCTAACCCTAACCCTAACCCTAACCCTAACCCTAACCCTAACCCTAACCCTAACCCTAACCCTAACCCTAACCCTAACCCTAACCCTAACCCTAACCCTAACCCTAACCCTAACCCTAACCCTAACCCTAACCCTAACCCTAACCCTAACCCTAACCCTAACCCTAACCCTAACCCTAACCCTAACCCTAACCCTAACCCTAACCCTAACCCTAACCCTAACCCTAACCCTAACCCTAACCCTAACCCTAACCCTAACCCTAACCCTAACCCTAACCCTAACCCTAACCCCTAACCCTAACCCTAACCCTAACCCTAACCCTAACCCTAACCCTAACCCTCACCCTAACCCTCACCCTCACCCTCACCCTGACCCTGACCCTCACCCTGACCCTCACCCTAACCCTAACCCTCACCCTGACCCTAACCCTCACCCTGACCCTAACCCTCACCCTGACCCTAACCCTCACCCTGACCCTAACCCTGACCCTAACCCTCACCCTGACCCTAACCCTCACCCTGACCCTGACCCTAAACCCTAACCCTCACCCTGACCCTAACCCTGACCCTGACCCTGGCCCTGACCCTGACCCTGACCCTAAACCCTAACCCTCACCCTGACCCTAACCCTGACCCTGACCCTGGCCCTGACCCTGACCCTGACCCTGACCCTAACCCTAACCCTAACCCTAACCCTAACCCTAACCCTAACCCTATATGTTGGACTTCCCCCACTGCCTCTGTGGAGCAGTCTCTCAGAGCGATCTGAGTGCTGTCTCCCAGGCTGCAGTCCTCACATTGCACCAAATAAAGCTTAATTCACAGCTTTCAAATTGTGCACTCATGTTCTAGCCTATGGGCCACAGCCCGCCAGGCTCCTCTGTCCATGGGATTCTCCAGGCAAGAATACTGCAGTGGGTTGCCGTCCCCTTCTCCAGGGGATCTTCTCCACCCTGGGATCGAACCTGTGTCTCCTATGTCTCCTGTATTGGCAGGCGGGTCTTTCACCACCAGCACCAGCTAGAACTTCTCAGTCAACAACAACTTCAACTGCTGGGGCGTGAGGAGCAGCCGGAAGTCTCCCTTGCCTGGTGGGATGGCCATGCAGACACTGTGTGACACATTTGGACAGTTTTTTCCCAAAGTTAAGCAATGGGGTATAGCTGTTGCCGTGAAAAGGAAAAAAAGAGGAATGAGTTTTTCTTTCCCTTTCCTGAGAACCAGGAAGATGAAGAGCTGTGAGAGGCCTGAATATTCCTAGAGTTTTACTTTAGCTGCCCCTAACTCTGCATGTCTTTAGCTAAGTTGTCTTTTCTGCCCCATAACTCTGCAGGAGCGACAATTCACATTTTTTCCTTTGACATCCTACATCTGGTGTTTACACTTACAACACTCTTCTGCTTGTAGTTCCATATCAGAAAGAAGGCCACAGAGCCGCCAAACTATCAGACTCTATTACTGGGCTACTGATGACAGCTTATGACTGTCTTTGAAACGATGCAAGGGGAAGAAACCAAGATCCTGTCACCTTTGCTCCTCATCACCCACACCTGACTGCGAGCCCTGCCTTCTATCAGCCCACGATCCTCACAGAGAGGGGGTGGGGACACAGCTCTCAAGGCACGAGCCTGCTGTCTTCCCCTCTCCACCAGCTGAGAATTAAAGCCACCTTTCTATTTTCCTAACATGACTGAAGGGCTAGAAGACAGCAGCAGATGCACCGCGTGACGCTGCATCTGACTGCAACAGACAGAGAGAAACCTCACAGCAGAGGAGGGGCAGAAACTGTGGACTCGGCTTGGATATGAGTGGAGTCTGTAAACAACAGGCCAAATGGACGCTTCATAAACAGTGAGCTTTATGTTACAGAAGTCTTTCCAGGGTGCAGTAGCTAAGAAAGCTGAAGCCTCTGCACATCACCGAAAGGAGCAAAAAATGCACAGATGAATGGCTGATGGCAGGAGCCAGGTTCCTCGCTGTGGGAGTGACCCTTACAGATACACAGGGGAGGGCCTCTGCCCTCTTAACGCTGGACCTCAGCTTCCTGGGAGGATACTGTGGGGAGTTGACTGGCTGAGGGGGAGAACAGATCTTTGCAGATGTAAGAACTTCACACCTCGTTTTCCCACAAATACCTGGAAACAGCCCTCCATGATCTGCCAGCCCCCAGGCAGGTACAGGAGTGTTTATCCTTAATCTGTCCCAGAAGCCAGGCCCTGGAGTTCTGAGCCAGGATAGGGGTGCCTGGGTCCCTGATCAGAAGCTGGTTGGAAGAAAGGAGACCAGTCCTGAGGCAGGGTTCCCCTGAAGTCAGTGAGCCCTGGTGCAATGATGGAATTCATCCTCACTGGGGACGTGGGCAGGGCCTGCAGCAGTTCTGTGTTCCGCCCGAGCCCTTCTGATGAAGCCACAGCAGCACTGGGCTCAAAGTCTCCGGACAGCTTCCTAACTCTGACACGGTGGCTTCACAAAGGAACAGGAGGATGAAGCTGAGCTCCTGAGGGCCGCCCCTCCTGGCTCTGAGCTGCTTCCAACAGGACTGCAGCCACCTGCACACAGTCGGCACCCACCTGCTCCCACCCGGCCTTTCTTCTTTCTCTCTGTTGAAACCCAAATTCTGTTCATAGAGCCAAAAAATGAATTCCACAAACTCGCAAACACACACAGGCAAGGTTTATTTTAGAAGACAGACAAACGAGCCCTCAACATAGACACTGAAAGGGGGTGAGAAGCCACAAAAAGGCAAAGATTGCAGCAGTTGTGTATCTTTACTAGTATTAATCTGTACATTTTTGGTCAGACCCCCTGACCTGCCTCCTGAGAAACCTGTATGCAGGTCAGGAAGCAACAGCTAGAACTGGACATGGAACAACAGACTGGTTCCAAAGAGGAAAAGGAGTATGTCAAGGCTGTATACTGTCACCTTGCTTATTTAACTTATACGCAGAGTCCATCATGAGAAACACTGGACTGGAAGAAACACAAGCTGGAATCAAGATTGCCGGGAGAAATATCAGTAACCTCAGGTATGCAGATGACACCACCCTTATGGCAGAAAGCGAAGAGGAGCTAAAAAGCCTCTTGATGAAAATGAAAGAGGAGAGTGAAAAAGTTGGCTTAAAGCTCAACATTCAGAAAACGAAGATCATGGCATCTGGTCCCATCACTTTATGGGAAATAGATGGGAAAACAGTAGAAACAGTGTCAGACGGGGTCCCAAAGAGTTGGACATGAGTGAGCGACTTTGTTTCACTTTCTAAGAATTAATGGTGGGATAGGCATGAGAAGAGGTCTTCCTTTGATGGAGATGGTGGTATATAAACAGTGAGAGCCATTATGGAGAGGTAAAGATTAAATGGTGGGATAGGAATGGAGGAGAGGGAGCCCTTTTATGGAGCTGGTGGAAAATAAATGGTAAAAACCATTATAGAGAGGTGCACGGCACAACATAGGAATTATTGTTTATATGCAGTTACTTTTACCCAGACTGCTGGGCTGTAAATCACAACTGCCCTAAAAAAATTACATTGGTAAGCAGGGAAGACCAAAACTAGGGAGAGCATTAAAAATGTAATTTCAAGAGTTAGTTTTACTCGTGCTATTTGTTTTTAAAGAAAGCCCTTGAAAACATGTTCAATATTGCACACTGTTACAGACACACAGATCGAGAGATTAATTTGCCCCCTGTGAATGGCCATAATGAAAATGTCTACAAAAATAAACAGCAGTGAGGGCACGGTAAAAAGGAAACCATACCCTTTCATGTTGCTGGTGGGATGTAAATGGTAACAGCCACTATAGAGAAACGTACAGAAGTACCTTTAGAAGGAAAAATGAAGTTTGTACATGACCCACAAGGAGCAAATGAGGAGTACACGCAGAGAATACAAGACTTAGAAAGCGCAGATGCAAGTAAGCACGCACCACAGCACCATTCACAAGAGACAAGCTGCTGCTGCTGCTGCTGCTGCTGAGTCGCTTCAGTCGTGTCCGACTCTGTGCGACCCCATAGACGGCAGCCCACCAGGATCCCCCACCCCTGGGATTCTCCAGGCAAGAACACTGGAGTGGGGTGCCATTTCCTTCTCCAATGCATGAAAGTGAAAAGTGAAAGGGAAATCGCTCAGTCGTGTCCAACTCTTAGCGACCCCATGGACTGCAGCCCACCAGGCTCCTCCGTCCATAGGATTTTCCAGGCAAGAGTACTGGAGTGGGTGCCAGTGCCTTCTCCACAATAGACATGGTAGCACACAAAATGCAAATGGACAGATGAAAGTATAAATAAGAAGTGACATATGTACACAATAGAATATGATTCAGCCATGGAAAAGAATGAGGAAAAATTGCATTGATTAAAGTAGATTAATCAACAAGGACCTGCTGTACAGAAAGGAAAGTACTAAACACTCTGTAGTAACCTGTACGGGCGTCCCTGGTGGCTCAGACGGTGAAGTGTCCGCCTGCAGTGCAGGAGACCCGGGTTTGATCCCTGGGTTGGGAAGATCCCCTGGAAAAGGATATGGCAACCCTCCCTTTCTGTACAGCAGGTCCTTGTTGATTAGTCTACTTTATATGTATTAGTGTGCATAATTCAGTGCCTAACACCTGATTTATCTCATGGCCCCATCTTTCTTCTTTGGTAACCATAAGCTTGTTTTTTTAAGTCTCTGAGTCTATCTGTGTTTTAACCTATATGTGAAAAACCCAGCTCATTAGACATATCCACAGGTATAACTATTGCCATTGTTCTTTAGTCATTAAGTCGTGCCCAGCTCTTGCAACCCCATGGACTGTAACTGTCAGGGTCCTCTATGCATGGGATTCTCCAGGCAAGAATACTGGAGTGAGTAGCCATTGACTTTTTCAGGGGATCGTCCTGACCCAGGGATCAAACCTGAAACTCCTGCATTGCAGGTGGACTTTTAACCAGGAAGCCCACCTACAATAATTCTGTATGCCTGTTGGGGGGGGGGACAAAAAAACTTTGTTACAAAAATTAAGAGACACGGCTTTTGGTGACTTCTGGCACATTTCACTCCAATTTACAACCAAAAACTCTGACTAACTCTTTTTTTTTCCTTTATTTTGCTTTACAATACTGTATTGGTTTTGCCATACATTGACATGAATCAGCCACGGATGTACATGAGTTCCCCATCCTGAACCCCCCTCCCACCTCCCACCCCATATCATCTCTCTGGATCATCCCCGTGCACCAGCCCCAAGCATCCTGTATCCTGTATCGAACATAGACTGGCGATTCCTTTCCTACATGATAGTATACATGTTTCAATGCCATTCTCCCAAATCATCCCACCCTCTCCCTCTCCCACAGAGTCCAAAAGTCCATTCTAAACATCTGTGTCTCTTTTGCTGTCTCACATACAGGGTTATCATTACCACCTTTCTAAATTCCATATATATGTGTTAGTATACTGTATTGGTGTTTTTCTTTCTGGCTTACTTCACTCTGTATAATCGGCTCCAGTTTCATCCACCTCATTAGAACTGATTCAAACGTATTCTTTTTAATGGCTGAGTAATACTCCATTGTATACGTGTACCACAGCTTTCTTATCCATTCGCCTGCTGATGGACATCTAGGTTGTTTCCATGTCCTGGCTATTATAAACAGTGCTGTGATGAACATTGGGGTACACGTGTCTCTTTCAATTCTGGTTTCCTCGGTGTGTATGCCCAGCAGTGGGATTGCTGGGTCATAAGGCAGTTCTATTTGCAATTTTTTAAGGAATCTCCACACTGTTCTCTATAGTGGCTGTACTAGTTTGCATTCCCACCAACAGTGTAAGAGGGTTCCCTTTTCTCCACACCCTCTCCAGCATTTATTGCTTGTAGACTTTTGGATCGCAGCCATTCTGACTGGTGTGAAATGGTACCTTATTGTGGTTTTGATTTGCATTTCTCTGATAATGAGTGATGCTGAGCATCTTTTCATGTGTTTGTTAGCCATCCATATGTCTTCTTTGGAGAAATGTCTATTTAGTTCTTTGGCCCCTTTTTTGATTGGGTCGTTTATTTTTCTGGAATTGAGCTGCATAAGTTGCTTGTATATTTTTGAGATTAGTTGTTTGTCAGTTGCTTCATTTGCTATTATTTTCTCCCATTCAGAAGTCTGTCTTTTCACCTTGCTTATAGTTTCCTTTGTTGTGCAGAAGCTCTTAATTTTAATTAGATCCCATTTGTTTATTTTTGCTTTTATTTCCAGAATTCTGGGAGGTGGATCATAGAGGATCCTGCTGTGATTTATGTCAGAGAGTGTTTTGCCTATGTTCTCCTCTAGGAGTTTTATAGTTTCTGGTCTTACGTTTAGATCTTTAATCCATTTTGAGTTTATTTTTGTGTATGGTGTTAGAAAGTGACCTAGTTTCATTCTTTTACAAGTGGTTGGCCAGTTTTCCCAGCACCACTTGCTAAAGAGATTGTCTTTAATCCATTGTATATTCTTGCCTCCTTTGTTGAAGATAAGGTGTCCATAGGTGTGTGGATTTATCTCTGGGCTTTCTATTTTGTTCCATTGATCTATATTTCTGTCTTTGTGCCAGTACCATCCTGTCTTGATGACTGTGGCTTTGTAGTAGAGCCTGAAGTCAGGCAGGTTGATTCCTCCAGTTCCATTCTTCTTTCTCAAGATTGCTTTGGCTATTCGAGGTTTTTTTTATTTCCATACAAATTGTGAAATTATTTGTTCTAGCGCTGTGAAAAATACCGCTGGTAGCTTGATAGGGATTGCATTGCATCTATAGATTGCTTTGGGTAGTATACTCATTTTCACTATATTGATTCTTCCTATCCATGAACATGGTATGTTTCTCCATCTATTAGTGTCCTCTTTGATTTCTTTCATCAGTGTTTTATAGTTTTATACATATAGGTCTTTAGTTTCTTTAGGTAGGTATATTCCTAAGTATTTTATTCTTTTCGTTGCAATGGTGAATGGAATTGTTTCCTTAATTTCTTTTTCTACTTTCTCATTATTAGTGTATAGGAATGCAAGGGATTTCTGTGTGTTGATTTTATATCCTGAAACTTTACAATATTCATTGATTAGCTCTAGTAATTTTCTGGTGGAGTCTTTAGGGTTTTCTATGTAGAGGATCATGTCATCTGCAAACAGTGAGAGTTTTACTTCCTCTTTTCCAATTTGGATTCCTTTTATTTCTTTTTCTGTTCTGATTGCTGTGGCCAAAACTTCCAGAACTATGTTGTATAGTAGCAGTGAAAGTGGGCACCCTTGTCTTGTTCCTGACTTTAGGGGAAATGCTTTCAATTTTTCACCATTGAGGATAATGTTTGCTGTGGGTTTGCCATATATAGCTTTTATTATGTTGAGGTATGTTCCTTCTATTCCCGCTTTCTGGAGAGTTTTAATCATAAATGGATGATGAATTTCGTCAAAGGCCTTCTCTGCATCTATTGAGATAATCATATGGCTTTTATTTTTCAATTTGTTAATGTGGTGAATTACACTGATTGATTTGCGGATATTGAAGAATCCTTGCATCCCTGGGATAAAGCCCACTTGGTCATGGTGTGTGATCTTTTTAATGTGTTGCTGGATTCTGATCGCTAAGATTTTGTTAAGGATTTTTGCATCGATGATTATCAGTGATATTGGCCTGTAGTTTTCTTTTTTTGTAGCATCTTTGTCAGGGTTTGGTATTAGGGTGATGGTGGCCTCATAGAATGAGTTTGGAAGTTTACCTTCCTCTGCAATTTTCTGGAAGAGTTTCAGTAGGATAGGTGTTAGCTCTTCTCGAAATTTTTGGTAGAATTCAGCTGTAAAGCCGTCTGGACCTGGGCTTTTGTTTGCTGGAAGATTTCTGATTACAGTTTCAATTTCCGTGCTTGTGATGGATCTGTTAAGATGTTCTATTTCTTCCTGGTTCAGTTTTGGAAAGTTGTACTTTTCTAAGAATTTGTCCATTTCTTCCACGTTGTCCATTTTATTGGCATATAATTGCTGATAGTAGTCTCTTATGATCCTTTGTATTTCTGTGTTGTCTGTTGTGATCTCTCCATTTTCATTTCTAATTTTATTTATTTGATTTTTCTCCCTTTGTTTCTTGATGAGTCTGGCTAATGGTTTGTCAATTTTATTTATCCTTTCAAAGAACCAGATTTTGGCTTTGTTGATTTTTGCTATGGTCTCTTTTGTTTCTTTTGCATTTATTTCTGCCCTAATCTTTAAGGTTTCTTTCCTTCTACTAACTCTGGGGTTCTCCATTTCTTCCTTTTCTAGTTGCTTTAGGTGTAGAGTCAGGTTATTTAATTGACTTTTTTCTTGTTTCTTGAGGAATGCCTCTATTGCTATGAACTTTCCTCTTAGAACTGCTTTTATAGTGTTCCACAGGTTTTGGGTTGCTGTGTTTTCATTTTCATTCATTTCTATGCATATTTTGATTTCTTTTTTTGATTTCTTCTGTGATTTGTTGGTTATTCAGAAGCATGTGGTTCAGCCTCCATATGTTGGAATTTTTAATAGTTTTTCTCCTGTAATTGAGATCTAATCTTAATGCATTTATGGTCAGAAAAGATGCTTGGAATGATTTCAATTTTTTTGAATTTATCAAGGTTAGATTTATGGCCCAGGATGTGATCTATCCTGGAGAAGGTTCCGTGCGCACTTGAGAAAAAGGTGAAATTCATTATTTTGGGGTGAATTGCCCTATAGATATCAATTAGGTCTAACTGGTCTATTGTATCATTTAAAGTTTGCATTTCTTTGTTGATTTTCTGTTTAGTTGATCTGTCCATAGGTGTGAGTGGGGTATTAAAGTCTCCCACTATTATTGTGTTATTGTTGATTTCCCCTTTCATACTTGTTAGCATTTGTCTTACATATTGCAGTGCTCCTATGTTGGGTGCATATATATTTATAATTGTTATATCTTCTTCTTGGATTGATCCTTTGATCATTATGTAGTGGCCTTCTTTGTCTCTTTTCACACCCTTTGTTTTAAAGTCTATTTCATCGGATATGAGTATTGCTACTCCTGCTTTCTTTTGGTCTCTATTTGCGTGGAATATCTTTTTCCAGCCCTTCACTTTCAGTCTGTATGTGTCCCTTGTTTTGAGGTGGGTCTCTAGTAGGCAGCATATAGAGGGGTCTTGTTTTTGTATCCATTCAGCCAGTCTTTGCCTTTTGGTTGGGGCATGCAACCCATTTACATTTAAGGTAATTATTGATAAGTATGATCCCATTGCCATTTACTTTATTGTTTTGGGTTCGAGTTTATACGCCCTTTTTGTGTTTCCTGTCTAGAGAAGATCCTTTAGCATTTGTTGGAGAGCTGGTTTGGTGGTGCTGAATTCTCTCAGCTTTTGCTTGTCTGTAAAGCTTTTGATTTCTCCTTCATATTTGAATGAGATCCTTGCTGGATACAGTAATCTGGGCTGTAGGTTATTTTCTTCCATCACTTTAAGTATGTCTTGCCATTCCCTCCTGGCCTGAGTGTTTCTATTGAAAGATCTGCAGTTATCCTTATGGGAATCCCCTTGTGTGTTATTTGTTGTCTTTCTCTTGATGCTTTTAATATTTGTTCTTTGTGTTTGATCTTTGTTAATTTGATTAATATGTGTCTTGGGGTGTTTCGCCTTGGGTTTATCCTGTTTGGGACTCTCTGGGTTTCTTGGACTTGGGTGATTATTCCCTTCCCCATTTTAGGGAAGTTTTCAACTATTATCTCCTCAAGTATTCTCTGATGGTCTTTCTTTTGGTCTTCTTCTTCTGGGACTCCTATGATTGGGACGTTCAACATTGTCCCAGAGGTCTCTGCAATTGTCCTCATTTCTTTTAATTCATTTTTTTTCCTCTCTGATCATTTATTTCTACCATTGTATCTTCTACTTCACTTATCCTATCTTCTGCCTCCAATAGTCTATTTGTTGCCTCCAGAGTGTTTCTGATCTCACTTATTGCATTATTCATTATATATGACTCTTTTTTATTTCTTCTAGGTCCTTGTTAAACCTTTCTTGCATCTTCTCAATCCTTGTCTCCAGGCTATTTATCTGTGATTCCACTTTGATTTCAAGATTTTGGATCATTTTCACTATCATTATTTGGAATTCTTTCTCAGGTAGATTCCCTACCTCTTCCTCTTTTGTTTGGTTTGGTGGGCATTTCTCCTGTTCCTTTTCCTCCTGGGTATTCCTCTGTCTCTTCATCTTGGTTATATTGCTGTGTTTGGAGTGGCCTTTCTGGATTCTGGGAATTTGTGGAGTTCTCTTTATTATGGAGTTTCCTCGTTGTGGGTGGGGTTGTATCAGTGGCTTGTCAAGGTTTCTTGGTTAGGGAAGCTTGTGTCGGAGTTCTGGTGGGTAGAGCTGGATTTCTTCTCTCTGGAGTGCAATGAAGTGTCCAGTAATGAGTTATGAGACATCTATGGTTTTGGAGTAACTTGAGCTGCCTGTATATTGAAGCTCAGGGGTGTGTTCCTGTGTTGCTGGAGAATTTGCATGGTATGTCTTGCTCTGGAACTTGTTGGCCCTTGGGTGGTGCTTGGTTTCAGTGTAGGTATGAAGGCATTTGATGAGCTCCAATCGATTAATGTTCCCTGGATTCAGGAGTTCTCTGATGTTCTCAGGATTTGGACTTAAGCCTCCTGCTTCTGGCTTTCAGTTTTATTTTTACAGTAGCCTCAGGACTTCTCCATCTATACAGCACTGATGATAAAACATCTAGGTTAAAGATAAAAAGTTTCTCCACATTGAGGGACACCCAGAGAGGTTCACTGAGTTACATGGAGAAGAGAAGAGGGAGGGAGTATTTAGAGGTGACTGGAATGAGATGAGGTGGGATCAAGAGAGGAGAGAGCAAGCCAGCCAGTAATCACGTCCGTATGGGTGCTCCACAGTCTGGACCGCTCCGAGATGTTCATGGAGTTATACAGGGAAGAGGAGAGGGAGGAAGCAGACAGAGGTGGCCAGGAGGGTAAAAGAGGGAAATGAAAAGGAGAGAGACAGATCCGGCCAGTAACCAGTTCCCTGAGTGTTCTCCACCATCTGGAACACACAGAGATTCACAGAGTTGGGTAGAGAAGAGAAGGGGGAGGGAGGAGGCAGAGACAACCTGGTGGAGAAAGAGGAGAGTCCACAGGAGGAGAGAGTGGTCAAGCCAGTAATCTCGCTCTCAAGTAAAACTGGGTACTGAAGATTGGGTATTTAAAGGTACAAAATTGACAACAAATACCAAAAAGCAAAGACTAAAAATCTAGAGTAGAGGCTGGATTTTCAAAAATACAATATTAAAGAAAAGAAGAAGAAGAAGAAAAACCAAAGTCACAAGAATTATTTAAAAAAAAAACAGCAGCCACAAATACACACAGCGTTTGCTTTAAAAACAGGGTCTTTTTTTGAGAAGTAATAGTAGGTTATAAAAATTAAAATTAAAGGAGAAATTGAGAACTTAAAAATTTTAAAAAGTTTAAAAAAAAGAAAAAGAAAAGAAGAAAAACAATCAAACAACATCAACAAAAAAGAGAGAGAGAATGGTCGTAAAAATAGTAAAGATATTTCTGTGACTTTCTCTGGTGATGTGGGCAGTGTGGGGTCACTTCCAAGGCGGTTCCCTCTGTTTAGCTTCTTCTGTTTGCTGGTCTCTGCAGTGTCTGACTTCCGCCCTGACACAGGGGGGCGGTGGTGGACCCTTTTTTTTTCTTTTTTTTTTAGGCTCACTTGTTCCGTCGTGCTGTGGGGAGGGAGGAATGCTGCAAACAAATAACACTGGCTTGTGCTCGCAGTGTCTCAGCCCCGCTGGGCCTGCCCCCGCACACTGCTCAGGCTCTACGTTGCTCCGCCAGGAATCGTCTGAGGCCAGCCCTAGGCTGCATGCGCCTCCCCGGTCTAAGCCGCTCAGGCTTGGCTCTCAGGTAGCCCTCAGAGACGCAAATTTGGTTGGGCCTGCGTTTTGTGCCCTTCCTAGGACCGAGTAGCTCAGGTGTTCAGCAAGTGCAGTCGCTGCGACTTATCGCCTTTCCCTGCTGCTCAGTTTTCTGGGTGTACCGCGGGCGCCCCTTGTCAGGCGGATGGTGACTGTCCAGGACCCCAAGAAGTCTTAGCAAAGAAGCCTGCTTGCAGTTTGGTAGGTAAAGTCTCTCCGGGGCTGTGATTGCCCCCTTCCAGCCCTTACAGCTCAGGCTGCCTGTCACCAGAGGGGGGTGGTCTGCAGCCGGCTGTTTCTGTTCCGTCCTTTGTTCTGAGCGTGGTCCTGGTGGTGTCTTACCTTAGAGCTTTTCTCGTGGTAGCTTTCCCACAGACTGGTATGCTAGCCCAAGTTAGTTCGCTCTGGTTACACTCGCGGCATTCCATCCCGATTCTTAAAAAGCACTGCAGCCCGTGCCTCCCTGCCCAGCCCCCACTTGCTAGTAGCGGATGCAGGCGTCTGCGCTGCTTCTCCGCTGGGGGAGTTACCTTTGGGCTCGTAATCTGTGGGTTTCAATTTTTCATTTATTTTTTTTCCGTCATGTTGCCCTCTGTGCTTCCAAGGCTCGCCACAGACTCGGCAGTGAGAGTGTTTCCTGGTGTTTGGAAACTTCTCCCTTTTTAAGACCCCCTTCCCGGGCCAGGACCCCCTTCCCGGGCCAGGACCCCCTTCCCGGGCCGGGACCCCCTTCCCGGGACGGGGCTCCCCCCCACCTCCTTTGTCTCTTTTTTCGTCTTTTATATTTTTCCTACCTGTTTTTGAAGACAATGATCTGCTTTTCTGGGTGCCTGATTCCTCTGCCAGCCTACAGAAGTTGTTTTGTAGAGTTTACGCAGCGTTAAAATGTTCTTTTGATGAATTTGTGGGGGAGAAAGTGGTCTCCCCGTCCTACTCCTCCGCCATCTTCTGACTAACTCTTAAGGCTCTGGTTGCCTGAGGAACCTGATTTGGGCATGACGGAATACTGCCCCCTTGTGGCTGTTTTCCATAACAACACCTTTAAAACTGCAGTTCAGCTCAGCTCAGTTCATTTCAGTCCCTCAGTCCCGTCCCATGAATCGCAGCACGCCAGGCCTCCCTGTCCTTCACCAACTCCCGGAGTTCACTCAAACTCATGTCCATTGAGTCGGTGATGCCATCCAGCTATCTCATCCTCTGTCATCCCCTTCTCCTCCCACCTTCAATCATTCCCAGCATCAGAGTCTTTTCCAATGAGTGAGTTCTTGGCATCAGGGGGCCAAAGTATTGGAGTTTCAGCTTCAGCATCAGTCTTTCCAATGAATATTCAGGGCTGATTTCCTTTAGGATGGACTGGTTTGATCTTGTTGGAACTGATGGGCACCTAATATTTGCAAGGCCTTTGGGGCTGTAAATGACACCTGCCCTCAAGCAATGTCCCTGGGTTAATTACCAAAAAATAATTAAAAACAGGGCTGACTTTTAAGAAGCCAGTTTCAAGAGGTAAATTGTATTCACAACAAGTAAAGTGTTAGAGTACATGCAAAAACCCTCCACTAACTACTAAATCAATGCAAATCAAAACTGTAGTGAGAAATCACCTCCCACTTGTCACAGTGACCATCATTAAAAAGATCTCCAAATTCCTGAAGAGCATCTGAGTGTTAGTGTGTCTTAGTCTCCCCAAGTTTCTCCCAATATAGTAAATGGTACCAACTTCCACCTACTGACTAGGCCCTGGACCCCTGAAAAGCGTGTCAGTGTTAGTGTGTCTCCATTTCCCCAAGTCGCTCCCGTTTTAGAAAATGATACCAACTTCCACCTAGCAATCAGGCCCCCAAACTCAGCAGCATCTCGGTGTGAATGTGTCTTCTCCTCAACTCTCTGCCATGATAGTATATGGTCAGAACTCCCGCTTACTAATCAGGTACTAAACCCCTGATCAGAATCCCAGTGTGAGAGTCTCTTCTCCTGCACTGAGGGTGTAGGGTAGAGGGGGTCCTCCTGCATCTTGGTGAGGGGACACGTGGTGAAGCCACCACGGAAAACAGCACGAAGCTTCCTTAAAAAACTAAACACAGATCAACCATAGGACGAGGCAGTCCCACTGCTGGGCTCAGATCTGGAGAAGACTGAAATTAAAAATGACAATGTATCCCTGTTTTTAGGGCAGCACTATTTATAATAGTGAAAACATTAAACAAAGTGTCCATTGACAGAACAGTGAAGACCAAGGGGTGCATTGCACAATGGGATATTATTCAGCCATGAAGCGGAACAAAAGCACTTCACCAGCAGCAGCATGGATGACCCCAGAGATTATCACACTAAGTGAAATAAGTCAGAGGTAGAAAGACAAATATCGTAAGATATCACTTACCTATAAATTCATACAAATGAACTAATTTAAAAACAGAACCAACTCACAAAGTTAGAAAACCAGCTAGTCATTATAAAGAAAAACAGTTAGGAGGGAGGGATAATTAAGCCTGGTGCTCGGTCACTTCAGTCCTCTCTGATTCTGAAACCCCATGGACTGTAGCCCATAAGGCTTCTCTGTCCACAGGATTTCCCAGGCCAGAGTACTGGAGTGGGTACAATTTTCTTCTCCAGGGGTCTTCCTGACCCAGGGGTTGAACCCTGGTTTCCGGCCTTGAAGGTGGATTCTTTACCATCTGAGCCATGTGAATGCTTCTGAACCTGACGCTCCCTCTCAGCATCCAGCTCACGGGGCAGTCCGTCCACTCAACCCTGGAGAGCATCTCAGGGTCACTGTGTCCTCTTCTCCCCCAGTCTCTCCCACCTTAGCAAATGGTACCAACCTCCACCTAGTGATCACTTTCCAAATCCCTGGACAGCGTCTGTGTGTTAGTGTGTCCTCTTCTCCCAAAGTCTCTTCTGTATTAGTAACTGGTACCAACCTCCACCTACTGATCGGGCCCAAAGGCCTGAGCAGCATCTCAGCGTGAGTGTGCCTGCTTCTCCCCAAGCCTCTCCCATGATAGTGAATGGCAGCAACTTCCAGGTACTGATCAGGCCCCACACCCCTAAACAGCATCTCAGTGTGAGTGTGTCCTCTTCTCCCCAAGTCTCATGTCTTAGTAAATGGTATGAACTTCCACCTTCTGATCAGGCCGCAAATCCCAGAAGAGCATCTGGGTGTTAGTGTGTCTTATTCTCCCCAAGTTTCTCCCAATTTAGTAAATGGTACCAACTTCCACCTACTGATGAGGCCCTAACCCTTGCAGAGCACCTTCTCCCCAGGCGCAGCCCCCATGAGGTGTGTCCCGGGTGCAGGGGCAGCTGCCTGAGTCTAGCTGGGATCGTGGGTTCCTTTTCCTTCAAACAAGCTGTGTGGCCAGTGGCACTCGAGTTGGCTCCACCCGTGAGTCATTCCCGTGTCCCGGGGGACCCCAAGTGGTGTGGGGAAAGGGAACAGCAGCTGGGGCTGCAAGTCCACGCCAGCCTCTGCAGGGAGGTCCTGCCAGTGTGGACAAGGCCCTGAGCCCCTCCCCACAGGGAGGAGAGCCTGAGTGGATGCCCTCAAAGTGCTGCCTCCCCCGGGGGGCAGCATCAGATATCACCCCCGAGACAGGAGCAGCTGGACAGGCAGGGGCCTCATGTTTGTGCTCTGCCGGCCACTGTAAATTCCGTTCCTTGTCACCCTGCTTCAACGCTGGCTATGCCAAACTTTATATGCTGAGCCAAGTCTTTCAGTCTTGTCCGATTCTTTAAGACCCTCTGGACTGTAGCCCACCAGGCTCCTCTGTCCATGGGATTCTCCAGGCAAGAATACTGCAGTGGGTTGCCATGCCCTCTTCCAGGGGACCTTCCCCACCCAGGAATCGAGCCTGCATCTCTCATGCCTCCAGCGTCGGCAGGCGGGTTCTTTATCACTAGTGCCCCCAGGGAAGCCCTGTTCCAAGCTTTAGGACCATAAATAAATGGGACTGTTTTCTAATACATGCGTGTGCTTCTTTCACTGGCTCTGTTGCGTCGGGGTCGTAACCAGTATACCGCCCCCAGGGACCTCAACCCCCGTGACTTTGGGGGATGGGGCCCTGGGCAGCAGAAGCCCCCTGGGGTCCGCCTGGTTCACATCTTTGTCTCCTGCCCTGCGGTGGCAGGGTGGGGGGGGGCGTCAGAGGAGGTTCCCCACCACCTTCCAGACACACATTAACTGCCTGACAATACTGCGGTCCCCCCTGGAGCATAACGCCTTCCCACAACCCCCCCAAGGGAGGCACTGCTGAGGCTCTGAGGAAAGAGCAGGCAGAACTGTCCCTGAGGGGGGTCCAACCTGGGTGGAGGGGTGGAGGGCCCAGCCCACGTGGGTCCCCAGGCACCGCAGCCCCAGCCCTACGCTCACTCTCACCCTCAGGTTCCTCCCCACCCCCACGCACCTGCACCCCCACCAGGCCCCACCTCCTGGTGTCCAGTGGCCCCTGACCCTACCCTCCCAGGGTCCTTTCCACCTTCCCCTCCTCTTGTCTCTTGATTTGTCTTGGTGTGTCTCTGACTCTCTGTTTTTCTGTCTCTCTCTCTGTCCATCATGTCCCCTCCCTAGCTCAGCGACCATCTGGAGAGTCTATGAGCTCCTAAATGATGCTGAAGTCAGGGTGGAGGGAGCGTGCACCTTCAAGCCAGTGGATAATGATCTAATGCCCGTCAGAGCTGGCAGCTGTAGGAAGGAAGAATTTTTTCCCTGCCCATCTTGGGCTGTCTTCTGGGGCTCTGTAACAAAGAACAGATTCACAAGAGAAAGGATTTCAGGTAAGCTTTTATGACATGGGAGCCCTCATAAGGAGACGAAGACCCCAGTGGCCTAAGTGTTTCTGGACTAAGCTGAGAGACGAGGTGACTGTGGAAAAGTAACTCAACACACAAGGCAGTAACATTAACAAGGAACTATCCTGACACCCTCTCCAGTGATGAGACTGTCTCTCCTCCCAGTTCAGGGAAAGTGGCTCACCTTCCTGCGTTCAGGAAGGGGACCCAAGCGCCCTTAGCTCAGAATACTCTTGCGTGTTCAGGGGCACACGTTCTGCCACCCTCCAGAGCGAGGAACCAGGCTCCAGGCTGTGGGAGCATCAGGGTTCCAGGGTCCCCACCTCACCTGCAGCCCCGCACACTGCATGGGCCTCGGGGCTGCAGGGGGTTCTGTCCAGGGAGGCCCCGCAGCTGGGAGCACATGGACCGGTGGGGGCGCAGGCGAGTGTGGGATGGCGGGGGATGGCTCCCAGCCTGGGTCCTCACTGACGATGAAGTCAGGTTACAGTTAGGCCCCTCAGGGGCCTTTATCTTCTGCTAAAATCAGGAGACAGTTGTTGGAGAGGCCAGCCTATGCTCATTGCCACATCCCTGACTCTGGACTCGGGGCCAAGGGAGGGACTCGGGCCCAGGGGTCCAAGGAAAGGCTTGCTGCTGGTCCCTCCAGCTGCGGAGCAAGCCCAGGGCTGGGGCAGACCCACTCCCTGGAGGGGATGGGTGCCCCCAGGGCAGGCCACACTGGAAGTGAACCCTGGCGGCAATTCCAGGGGCCCACGCCCTCCCCCAGCCAAGCACCAGAGGAGTTCAGCTTTTCCCAGCTGAGCGCCTTCAAGACAGCCCAGCAGCAGCCAGACGCCTCCACAGCCAGAGCCAAATGGGCACCCAGGACAAAAATAGCCATCAGATGACCAGGGGGTTGGCTCCCCACCCCATCTAAGGCAAGCTGCTTGCAGCAGCTGCAGCTAAAAATAGGCAAGAAGGGGGCTGGTCTTCAGCAGAAGCACAGGGGTTTAGTCCCAGCGACCGCAGTTGGGCCATGCAGTCACTGCGCTTCATCTCCGCGGTGGCCCTGGTGTCCCACCCCCCGGGGGCCCAGCAGAGCCTGGACGCCGTGGCCCATAATCTATACCCACTGCTCTTCAAAGCCAGCTACCTGCTGGAGCAGTCCGCCGTGATCCGCCTTCTTCTCGAGCACTGGCCACTGGAGGAGTTTCGGCTGGGCCCTCTGCTGGGTCCGAGCGCAGACCACGCGGGGGACCTGCGGGACCGGGCCTGCCGGGCCTGCCTGGAGGCCTGCATCCGCGGCCTGGCCGATCACGTGCTCCAGGGCAGGGGCTGCCGGCGGCTGCGGGTGGCTGACCTCACGGGCATCCGAGATGTGCAGGTGCAGAGGTGCCCCTGCGGGCGGGCGCTGGGCAGGTGGGGCCGGACGGAGCTGCTGGCCAGGACCTGCTGCGAGCTGCAGGAGCAGCCCTGCGCCACCCGGCGCCCCGTCGAGGTCCTGGCCGACGTCTTCGTCACCGCGGGCAACTTTGAGGCGGTGGTGCGCGCCCTGGGGCCGGCAGGCCCCGGCCCTCTGCGCGTGCGCTGCCTCTCGCTGCGGGCGGACAGCCTGGACCCGGGACGGCTGCTGCACGTGCTGCGCCTGGCAGGGCCCCGCGAGCTGCGCCGGCTGGAGGTGGTGCACAACGTGCGTCTGCACGCAGGCCACGTGCAGCAGCTGCTGGCCCAGGGGGGCTTCCCGCGGCTGGTCTCACTCACCCTGCCCGCCAAGGCCTTTGACGCGCCCCCCGCCAGCACCCCTGCCCCTGACGGCGAGGAGCCCCTGCTCGCCTCCATCGCCTGGGCGCTCAGCAGGATGACGCAGCTAACCGAGCTGCACGTGGCCTTCTCCACGCTGACCGGGAAGCTGCAGACACTGCTTGGGTGAGTCTGGGGTGACCGGAAGGAGGGGGCAGGGGTGGGGGGCATCTGCCCTCAGCCCCTCAGCCCAGGTCAGGGCAGCATGGGGCTGTGCACAGACCTGGTGACTGACCAGGCACAAGGCCCAGTCCCTGTGGATTTTGCCCAGCCCAGAGCAGCTAACCCATGGGGAGGGAGGAAGCCCAGCTGGGACTGGCATTGGGGGCCACCTGGGAGTCCCATGCCTCAAAGGAGACTCTCCAGGTGGTAAGGAAAAGACAAGAGTCCTGAGTAGCAAGCAGGCAACATAGAAGTAACTCTATCACAGTGTATTAATTACCTTTTGGTGTAACAAATCACCCCAGTGCTGGGGCTTAGGCTCATTTCCATGGTTGTCAGTGAAAAAAAGTGAAAAGTGCAAGTCGCTCAGTCATGTCCGACTCTTTGCAACCCATGGAATCTATGGAATTTTCTAGGATTCCAGTCCATGGAATTCTCCAGGCCAGAATACTGGAGTGGGTAGCCTTTCCCTTCTCCAGGGGATCTTCCCAACCCAGGGATCGAACCCAGGTCTCCTGCATTGCAAGTGGATTCTTCACCAGCTGAGCCACAAGGGAAGCCCAAGAGTACTGGAGTGGGTAGCCTATCCCTTCTCCAGGGGCTCTTCCCCACCCAGGAATCAAGCTGGGGTCTTCTGCATTGCGGGCGGATTCTTCACCAGCTGAGCCACAAGGGAAGCCCAAGAGTACTGGAGTGGGTAGCCTATCCCTTCTCCAGGGGCTCTTCCCCACCCAGGGATCAAGCTGGGGTCTTCCGCATTGCGGGTGGATTCTTCACCGGCTGAGCCACAGGAGACCTCAGCTCCTTGGCTCATGGGCCCCTCCACAAGCCCTCTGGCTCCTGTACCCTTCCCTGCAGAGTACGACGCTGCTGCTGCCGCCGCTCACGGTGTGGTGAGGGCCGGTCACCAGGCCAGGGGAGGGCACCACCGAGGATCGCCACCTTGGCGGCCACCAGCTGTGAATATACTTAGAAAAATTATGGAAAATAACCTCTCGTTTCTTGAGCCAATGACTGTGAGGATGTCTTCTCTGGTTTAGGGAACCCTTGGCTTGCCAGAATTTTTCCTTTATGCAGTGGCTGGCCAGGGCCTGCACGGCCTCTATTCCCTGGGGCTCCTGGGCTCCCCGCCCCATCCCCCACCCCGGCTCCTCAACCAGGCAGTTGCCCAGCTCAGGAAAGGCTGGCCCTGAACCCACACACAAACACGACTGCCGTGTGGCAGCACCCTGGGACCCTCGGGACAGTCATGCATTTGTGGTGCCTGGAGAAGCGTGTTCACAACCAGACGACCCGGCACAAACCCCCAGGGCCATCTCGTTGGCCCCGCCCTGACCTCACCTGTCTCCCCTGACCCTCTGCTCTGCGCACTCGCTGAGCGCCCATCCAAAGCCCCAGAAGGTCCACGTGTGCGGTGTGTCAGGCCTAAGTGGGAGGGAGTAGCCGGCCGTGTGGCCAGGGAAGGTCGGTTTCCAAGGTGACCTTTGAGCAGAGACCCGGCCCCTGAGTGAGTGGAGGGCTAGGGGAGAGGGAACCGGCAGGAACCCTGAAGGTGAAGGGCCTGAGCTGGGGCTGAAGCCGGCTCTGGGAGACACCGAGGGTGCAGCCTGGGCTGGGGGCTGAAGGACAGGTGAGGAAGGGAGCAGGGGGGAGGAACGGGGGGAGGGAAGAGCCGGGCCAAGCCCTGGGAGCTCTGAGCCCGACTCGGGGCGGTCAGCCCCACAGGACGAGCATTGGCCCGGCTCCCTTGGCTCACACAGCAGACCCAGGTGGAGAGACGGGAAGACCAGCAGGCAGGGCAGGCCTCCCACGGCCCCCGGGTTGGTGACCCCCTGGGAAGACTCACTGCTGAGATGCATTACAGCAGACGGCTGCGATGACGGGCACGCACCTGTCTGCCTCCCTCCCACTTAGCCCTGACACACGGCACACCTGCACCTTCTGGGGCTTTGGACAGGCTCTCAGCAACCAGCTGACTGAAGCTCGAGTGTGCAGAGCTTCAGGAAGACAGGTGATGTCAGGGCGGAGCCAACAAGACGGCCCTGTGGGCTTGTGCCGGGTCGTCTGGTTGTGAGTGCACTTCCCCAGGCACCACAAATGCAGGGCTGTCCCGAGGGTCCCCGGGCGGCGCCACACGGCAGTCGTGTTTGTGTGTGGGCTCAGGGCCCGCCTTTCCAGACACATGGGAGCACATTGGAGACCCAGGCCCAGGGGTTTCATTGGGGGCTTGTTGGGAGGGCACCTCGGCCTGGCATGCACGGAGATTTCAGATCCCAGAAGGAGGCCTGTGTCAGCAGGCACCACATTGCTTGTGTGGACAGCTCAGGCCAGGGGCCCCTTTTCGGGTGAAGGGGGGGCCTCTCCCAAATCCAAGCTCCCAGACACACATTGGCAGTCAGGCCTGCCCTTTGACCCTTTTCCTCACAGGAGGCCCCCTAAGGGGTGGGGAAGGGCAGCCAGGGAGAGGGCTCCTTATGGATGGATGTGGGCATGAGAGAGATGGTGGTGAAAACACTCCACACAGCTCAGGGCCTGAGCCACGGCCGGCAGAGCCGCGGTGGGTGGACAGCAGGCACGCTGCTGTGTCGGCAGCAAGAAGACCGCAGGAGCTCTGGGACCAGGGTACAGATACAGGGTGAGGTGGGAGGGGAGCCCCAGCAGGCAGGTGGAGAGTGGACCCCCACATCCTGGCACTGGGTGCTCAGCCCAGAGACCCCAGACCCAGGCCATGAATCCCCAGGGCGGGTGTGGGTCTGTGAGGGCCGCTGAGCGGGGCAAGGACTCCTACTCAGAGCACAGGAGGGTCTTCAGTTCCCTGGCAAGCTAAGAATGGACCCCTCCCTGACCTAAAAACCTGTGCGCTCCAGCCCTTCATTCGGAGCCAAGCCACGGTTTCGTTTCCTGCCAATTCACAGGCACTTCACGGCCCCACAAGCTTGTGAACACACAGAGCCCTGTTGACAGAAGAAACTGACCACTTTGGTGGCTGAGGACAAAGGCCAGGCCTGTCTTCAGGTAACTCAAGCCTCTACTGCAGGAGGCTACACACTGTCTGGTGACTCAGCCCTTCGTTGCACCTGGGCAGCCGCAGACAGGACGCACAGGAAGGTCTCGCCGTGTTCAGATGATGCTTGATTTACGGGCACTGAAACTTGAATTTCACATCATTTTCACATGTCGCAAAATATTCTCATTTTGATTTGTTCAACTGCTTAAAAATGAAAAACAGTCCTGCTCTCAGGCTGAGTGGAGTCCCGGGTAGGTGGGTGCAACTCTGAGCCGCAGTCTGCTGTGCCTGAAACAGGATTCACCCCAAGGCTCCAGAGCAACCCGGGGCCTGCTCTCAGCCGCTATTTCCCACCTTGCCCGCAGCCCTCTCCGGACGCCGCTGAGAGTGCTGGACGTGGGCAACTGCGCCCTGAACCATGAAGACATGACCTTCTTGGCGAACTGCATCCACGCGGCCCACCTGGAGGTGCTGGACCTCAGCGGGCACTGTCTGGTGGACCTGTTCCCGGCCACCTTCCACCGGCTGCTGGGCCAGGCAGCCCCCACGCTGAGGGCCCTGACCCTGGAGGAGTGCGGCCTCGAGGACCGGCACGTGGGCGCGCTGAGCCTGGCGCTGGGCACCTGCCGCCGGCTGCGGGAGCTGCGCTTCCTGGGGAACCCGCTGTCGGGCCTCGCGCTCCGGCGCCTCTTCACCGCCCTCTGCGAGCTCCCCCGGCTGCGGTGCGTGGAGTTCCCAGTGCCCCGGGACTGCTACCCTGAGGGCAGCGCCTACCCCCAGGACGAGCTGGCCATGTCCAAGTTCGACCAGCAGAAATACGACGCCATTGCGGCAGACCTGCGCGCGGTGCTGCTGCGCGCCGGCCGGGACGACATCCAGGTCTCCACACCCCTCTTCGGGAGTTTCGACCCAGACATTCAGGAAACCAGCAATGAACTCGGAGCTTTCTTGCTGCAAGCTTTCAAAACCGCTCTACAAAACTTCTCCAGAGTGCTGAAACAGATGGAGTAGACCCTGCACGTCCGAGGCGGGTGCGTCCGCAGCTCGGCCTCCAGGCTCCCCCGCCCCGGCTATCCCCCCGCCCACCAACTGGGCGCCTCCTGGTGAAAACACCCAGGCGCTGCTGCGGGAGCGCGGCCCTGACTCCGCCCTTTCCCTGGGAGCAAAGACAGAACGGGGGTCTTACTGAGCCCCACGCTCAGGGTTGGGGGGGAGCAGGCCGGACGCCCAACAGTGGGAGCTGAGGAGCTGCGCAGGCAGTAAGGGGTCGAGTGAGCTGCAAGGGGCAGGACCGGCGCTCGGGTGCTGGGAGGACAGGCCAGTGTGAGCGCGGAAGGACAGAGGATACCTCTCTGGGCACACGGATGAAAGCGACCAGCCGGGGGGAGTGAAAGCAAGGGGCGCACCGGGCCCCGGGCTGCAGGGTACAGGTGTCTGCCGCGCTGCCCTGTATGAATATTTAAACCCCTGTCCAGCGAGGACATTGGCTTTGCTGGTTAATGGCTCTTCCTGCCCTCCGGCCTGCAAGTGGTAGGTGAGGGCTCCGCTGTTGCCAGGCCGACCCCAGAGCTGGGGTGACCTCTGGCTCTGATACCTCCACCGACCCTGGGCTTGGGTTGCGCCTTCTGGCAGCTGAGTCCTGGAGCTTCAGGAGTGGTTAATTTCAATGTTTAGACTTGGTTTCTACTAAGATCAGATTTGTGCAGAGTGCTGCATATTAAGGTAATTAAATATTAATGCTAATAAAACAGACGTGTGGCTTACTCAGATATGGTATTCTTTTTTAATCTAGTGGATGAAGAAAAGGTCTTGCATTAATTTGTATTTCCTAGATGTTCATGGAACTGGGCGTGTTCATATGCTTCTTGGCCATTTGTATTCCTTTGTTAAAATGATTTATTTAAAAACAGAAAGTTCACCCACTTCTCCCCTTCCCCCACAGGACCCTTGCCTGTTCTAATCTCTTTAACTTATATGCAGAGTACATCATGTGGAATGCCAGGCTGGATGAATAACAAGCTGGAATCAAGACTGCTGGAAGAACTATCACCAACCTCAGATACGCAGATGATACCACTCTAATGGCAGAAAGCAAAGAGAAAGTAACAGCCTCTTGATGGGAGTGAAAGAGGAGAGTGAAAAAGCTGGCTTAAAACTCAACATTCAAAAAGCCAAGATCATAGCGTCCAGTCCCATCACTTCATGGCAAAGGGAAAAGTGGAAGTAGTGAGATTTTATTTTCTTGGGCTCCAGATTCACTGCAGGCTGTTACTGCAGCCATGAAATTAAAAGATGCTTACTCCTCTGAAGGAAAGTTATGACCAACCTAGACAGCATATTAAAAAGCAGAGACACTACTTTGCCAACAAGGGTCCATGTAATCAAAGCTATGGTTTTTCCAGTGGTCATGTATGAATATGAGTTGGACCGTAAAGAAAGCTGAGCGCTGAATTGATGCTTTTGAACTGTGGTGTTGGAGAAGACTCAAGAGTTCCTTGGACTGCCAGGAAATCCAACCAGTCCATCCTAAAGATCAGTCCTGGGTGTTCATTGGAAGGACTGATGCTGAGGCTTAAGCTCCAATATTTTAACCACCTGATGGGAAGACTTGACTCACTGGGAAAAACCTTGATGCTGCAAAAGATCAAAGCAGGAGAAAGGGATGACAGAGGATGAGATGGTCGGATGGCATCACTGACTAGATGGACATGAGTTTGAGCAAGCTCTGGAGTTGGTGAAGGACTGGGAAGCCTGGTGTGGTACAGCCCATGGTGTCGCAAAGAGCTGGACATGACTTAACAACTGAACAAAACCAAATTATCTATAGCATTCCACAGGGCTTCCCAGGTGGCTCAGTGGTAAAGAATCTGCCTCCCAATGCAGGAGCCACAGGAAACGTGGGTTTCACCCCTGCGTCAGGAAGAGCCCCTGGGTCTTTGGGAGAGCAGTGATGCACAGAGCGGGCTGGAGTGACAACGTGGCGGCCTCTACCCCCTGCGCTCGTCAGCTCTGCCTCTTGCTCACCCCTGCACGTCGTCTCCTCACGTGCTGTGCTGGTCAAGTCTCACTGGCACCTATTTCAGCCACGTGGACTTTGTTCTTGCAAGACTCTTGGGAGGCACAGGGCAAATTTTTGAAACGATTTTGTTCTAATTCTGAAGAGTAGAGAAGCTTCTGCTGTATGTGTCTCTGGAAGTTTTTCAACGAGACCTGGCCTCTGGGCGGTCAGCAGCTCTGACCGGGCACGTGTGAGGCTGAGCCCAGCAGCGTTGGAGAGAAGAGCCGGGCAGACTGTGGCGACACAGGACCTGAGATCTACGGCAGGAGTGCACACAGGGGCCTGCTGGTGGAGAGCACTCCCAACTGCCCCCACCCTACCCTGAGGAAGAGCCCACTTTCGTGGAACTGAAGAGCCTGGGACGCTCGTCTGGAGCACTTCAGAGGCGCACAGGTGGCCCGACTGGGACCTACACCTCCCGCTCATCCCAGGGCATTGAACTCACTTGTCGCTGTGGTCCCGCTCAGCCCCAACACTGAATATGCCGCTTCCAGCCTGGCGGGTTTTCCCTGC
This sequence comes from Capricornis sumatraensis, assembly GCF_032405125.1. Taxonomy (NCBI): domain Eukaryota; kingdom Metazoa; phylum Chordata; class Mammalia; order Artiodactyla; family Bovidae; genus Capricornis; species Capricornis sumatraensis. Next base: position 78,017,541 of record NC_091086.1, on the reverse strand, counting down.
ACCTGCCCAGCCCAAGACTGGTGGGCCTGAGGATGCCCAGTGATGCTGGCAGGGAATGTGACCGTGGGTGCCCAGCAGGGCCAGGACCACCCTTGTGCTTCTCGTGCAGAAGACAGCAGAGCTCCCACACGAGGGCAAACCACAATCCACAGGGGAAGACAGAGTGCCAAGGGTCAGGAGACCAGCAACGTGGCACATGGCGGCTCAACTGGGCTGCTCTTGAGGAGCCTGAGGTGCTGTCATCTGCCTAAACCCACCCAGCCTTACCAGGGGCCAGACAGTTGAATGGAATGGGGAGACGATGGGGACCCTGATAGACCCTATGGGACCACAACCTAGATGCGTGGGGAGCCCCATCTTTACCTCCCCTTGGCCTGTGTGGATTGATAATTGCCCTTCCTCCAGGAATGCAGCACCGCTTCCTGCTGACCATCCTGGCAAGAAAGGGATGCAGCTTCAGGGGCTTCAATGCCTCTGTCCCACCTTAACAATTCTTGTTCCAGACGGTTCTTTCCAATTGTATACTCAGAGCTGAGGAGACACCCGCGGACCCAGCAGACTCATACGGTGACTGTGCCCAAAGACCCAGAGACTTCAGCCTGCAGCTCTCCCATCAGCTGCCCCCTGCTAGACCCAGGAAGGCCCTCCCCTCCCTGCCGGCAGCCCCGTGCTTTGTGCAGGTCCTTGTTTGCTGGAGGGCCTGCAGGGCACGTGCCTCCTCCACAGCTGCCACACCCGGCTGCTCCGACTCCACTCAGAGACCATAGCACCACACAACCCCGCAGCCCCCAAACTTGGCCGCTGTTTTTACCCTGGGGCCAGAAGCGGGAGAGCTGGTGTGCCAGCAGAGAAGATAAAATGAGATCTGAGGCCAAAAGGTGGTTTCTCCAAGGTTCAAGATGTCGTTCACGAGCCATTTCTGGCTCTTCTCTGAGGTCTGACCCCCACACCCCACCCCTGCCCTGAGGCCCCATGAGGTGGCCTTAGTCAAGCCCCCGGCTGTCTAAGCCAGCAGGACCAGAGCCCTGTTGAGAGCACAGCTGCTCTCGGGGTTCCTCAGGTGGAGGCGAGCACCTCTCACATCAGCCCACAAACCCGCCAGTCCCTCAAAACTGACCTGGTCTCACTCGGGGCAGTGCAGTTCTGAAGCCCAGCTGCCTGGGTCTGAACTGGACCTGTGACCACCTGCATGACCCTGGACATGATGGCTGCAGAGAAGGGCTCACTGCAGGCCTGGGAGGCTGCTGACAGGCTGGCCCTCGGCTGGTGCCTGGGACCCGGGCTGCGGAGGCTCCTGCCAACATCAAGTGGTAGGAATGGCCCCTGGCGCCCACACCTGCTTTCCTCTGGGAGTCAGGGATTTGGGTCTGTGCCAGGCAGACTGCCTGTGTGACTGGCCCTCCACACAGACCTGGGAAACTGTCTCTGAGGCGCATCCACATGGCCGTGTGGCCCTAGGCAGGTGGGGGGGCGGGGGGTCGTGGCTGGAAGCTGCGTGGTCTCCCCCTTTGCCAGGTGTGTATCCCTCTGCTGGCCTTGTCCTCCTTCTATGTGATGAGCCTCAAGTATGAGAACAGCCACGCATTGAGTCCTCAGACCTCCCAGCAAGTCATCAAGTCTGGGGTGGTCTCAGGAGCCCCTACCCCAAGGATAGCAAGAGCGCTCACTGCACGAGACTGGGGTCAGGGTGACACAAGTGATGTGTATCACACACACAAAGGCCAATTCACATTAGCTCTGTGGAAAGTGGACCTAAGTTTGTAGTAAAAAAATTGAGATAATCTATTTTTAAAAGCCTTGTAAGGAGTAAGGAATTACACACAGAAAAAGTGGTACTGTTGCTTTCAAATTGCAGGTGTTTTAAATATAGCCCATTGCTAATATTTAGGTTGGTGAAAAAGTAACTGTGGTTTCGGATCATAACTTTAAATCATTATAACTATGCTTAAACACATTTTTATTAATCAAAACAGGAATCATTACAACCAACACATTTTTGCCAATGAGAAATTTATTCATTCCTGTAGCATTAAAAATCCATGCCTTGGGATTCGATGAACTCTTGGAAAGTATTTTATGCATCCTGCTGGTTGTGGAAGCATTCTCCCTGCAAAGTCCTTGAGATGCTTGAAGAAGTGGTAGTCTCTGGCAAGAGTTCAGATGAATATGGTGGATGGGGCTAAACTTTGTAGCCCAATTTGTTCAACTTTTGAAGCACTGGCTGTGCAATGTGTGGTTGGGCACTGTCATGGAGAAGAACTCAGCCCATTCTGCTGACCAACGCCAGCTGTAGGCACTGCAGTTTTTGGTGCATCTCGTCAACCTGCCGAGCATACTTCTCAGATGTAGTCGTTTCACTAGGATTCATAAGGCTGTAGTGGGTTAGACAGTCAGGAGACCACCAAAAGCGACCATGACCTTGTTACAGTGCAGGCTTGGCTTTGGGAAGGGCTTTGAAGCTTCTTCTCGTCACTAGACACTCATCCGATCATTGCCAGCTGTCGTATGAAATCCATTTTCTGTCACATCATAATCCGATTGAGAAATGGTTTGTCGTTGTTGCATAAGAGAAACGCGATTTTATTTGCAGTCAGCTCATGAGGCACCCCCATTATCGAGCTTTATCACCTATCAAATCTGCTTCAAATGCTGAACAACTGCAGAATGGTTGACACTGAGTGCTTTGGCAACTTCTCGTGTGGCTGTAAGAGGATCAGCTCCAATGCTGGTCACTGTCAACTTCTGATGCCCAGTTACTGCACTCCTCATTGTCAAGGCTCTCGTCTCCTTTACAAAACTTCCTGAACAGCTACTGCATTGTATGTCTGTTAGCAGTTCCTGGGTCAAATGCGTCACTGATGTTGCTGGTTGTCTCTGCTGATTTATGACTTATTTTGAACTCAAGTAAGAAAATCGCTCTATCTGCTTTTTGTCTAACATCATTTCCCTAGTCTAAAATAAACAGCAAGTAATAAATCATTAACAAAAAAACATGAAGTGAGAAACGTGCATTAAAATGATGTAACACATAACCTCGGGCTTCCCTGGTGGGTCAGACAGTAAAGGATCTGCCTGCAAAGCAGATGTGGGTTCAATCCCTGGGTCAGGAAGATCCCCTGGGGAAGAGAATGGCAACCCACTCCAGTATTCTTCCTGGATAATCCCATGGACAGAGGAGCCTGGAGGGCTACAGCCCATGGGATCACAAAGAGTCAAGCACAACTCAGTGACTTACACTTGCACTTTCAAAACAACTTCATTTATTTAAGAATGTATTTCAATATCATACAGCAAAATTCAACAATGCAAAACTGCAATTACCTTTGCACCAACCTAAATAAATAGTATCTGCTTACTGAATACAGACACAGCAAACTCCAAACACCCACAAGGGTTATCAAGTGGAAAGCAGAAACACTCTGATGGGAAAAAGCTTCAAACCACGAAAGCTTGCTGGCGTCACCACCATCTGTTCCCATCTTTGAGGCAGTCCTCACTGCTACCTGACAACTTCTAACTGTAGTTTTAGGAGAGAGAAAAATAATTTGAGGAGAAAACAGAACTTATTTAGGGAGTGACCAAATGACTTATAGGATGAACGCTGTGTTGGACATTCTTAAAAACAATTTTACTCTAAAGCTGTGAGGTCATCCTGTTCTGCTGAATAAAATATTTATCTGCTTCTGAGACTGTGTCCTCAGCTGCTGCAGGGGACAGAGGCTCGCTGTCCTGCTCAGAGGGTGACAGGCATGGCCACTGCTGAGAGGCTGCGGCACGCATGCAGGGTCACAGCAAGGGAGCGCTGGCAGGAGGAGCCGTGAGCGTCGGAAAACCCGAGACAAACCCGAAGCGCAGAACTCTGACCCGGAGCGGTTCACTCCTGTCTTACTTTTCCAGTATGGCTTTCTCTACCTGCTTAAACTTCTTCAGCTCAATGGTTAGCTGCCAGTATCTGAGATACAGCCACATGAGCCTCCCGTTTAGGCGCTTGTTGGTGTTCCAGACGTCCCCACAGTGCGTATCGTGCTTAAATATGTCAGTGAGGCCAGCTGCCATCTCGAGGTCCGCAGCCACCGGGTCGGTGGATGCGCGGACCAGCAAGCTCTTCTCGAGCTCAAGCCGCCTGCGGCGCGGAAGCACCAGGCTGCAGTAGATGCTCTGTCTCTCGGTGAGCGCGGCCTCGAACTCGCTCAGCAGGAGTCTGGCCCTGCGCTGCCAGTCCTCCTCCTGGCCCAGGCAGCGCAGGTATGCACTCCGCAAGGGCTGCCTCCTCTCCTGAAGGACCTGAGCCCGCTCCTGTTCCAGAAGTTTCTTCTCTTCCACCAACTTGCGCCCCTGAGAGATGAGGGCTTCCCGGTAACTAGTTGTTCTGTTCTGCTCCTTTTCAAGTTCCAGGGACAAGTGTGCCACGGCCCGCCGGCTTTCTGCGATTGTGGCATGGTACCTGGCTTCAAGCTCCCGCTGGATGGCGGCTGTCCTCTGACGGTAAGCTTCTCTCTCCTTTTCTATTTCTTTTCTCGACTCCCTAGACCAAATCCAGCCTGACACAAATAATTTGGGGGAGGAAAACACACATAATGAACACCAGAGCTCAAGTTATAATCTCTATTTACAGGAAACATAAAACTGCTATAGAACATTTCAATAAATTCTTAAGTCCTGAGACAAACAAAATGAATAGTTTGTATGAAGCTATGTGGGCTTCCCAGGTGGCTCAGATGGTGAAGAATCCACATGCCAGTGCAGGAGACGCGTGTTGGATCCCCAGGTAGGGAAGATCCCCTGAAGGAGAAAATGGCAACCCGCTCCAGTATTCGTGCTGGGATAATCCCACGGACAGAGGAGCCTGGTGGCCTATAGTCCATGAGTCACAAAGAGTCAGACAAGACTAAAGCAAGTAAGCACACATACAATGTGCAGAGTGCTTCAAATCAGGTAAGGGCTCTCCCAAGAGAAGCCCAACAAGACTGCAGAGACCCCTTCCAGCCTCGTAACGTCTGAGGGCTGAGAAAACATACCTCCAGCATAGCACCTCGTGCCTATACTCTGGGCACACGGCCCCCACAGACCACTGGCAAGGTTTAAAAATGACTATGGGCAAGTCTGGCGGCTCAGAGGTTAAAGCGTCTGCCTGCAATGCAGGAGACCTGGGTTCGATCCCTGGGTCAGGAAGATTCCCCTGGAGAAGGAAATGGCAACCCACTCCAGTATTCTTGCCTGGAGAATCCCATGGATGGAGGAGCCTGGTGGGCTATAGTCCACGGGGTCACAAAGAGTCGGACACGACTGAGTGACTTCACTCACTCACTCACTCACTCATGGGCAAGTATGCTTCACAGTGTTGGCCAGGTTAGTACAGAACTGAAAAAAGTTCAAAGTGTGTTCAAAGCTGTGCCCGGTCATCACTAGTAAACAAGTAAGGCCCAAGATGGCTGCTTATATCCTGCTAGGGGGTCATACAAATAAGAAGTCAGAATTTCAGCCTCGAGACACAGCTCCACCATAACCTCACAAACACGAGACATAAGGTGTGGGCAGCTGGGGTGGGTAATACCCTGCTCTGCTCCACAAACTGACAAGCCAAAGTGAGAAACAGAGCTGATGACCACAAAGCCTGCGACCAGCTGGAGCCTGGTTCTGGGTGCTGTCTCCAGACCTTCTCCATCCTCAGTGAGAGTTTTGGTCTTTTCTGATAACAAGACAAGACAGTGTGATGATTTCACTGGTATAGGATATGCTCCACGTTACGAATTGCTGCTTTTGTTATTGAGTCACTCAGTCACTTTGTGACCCCATGGACTGAAGCACACCAGGCTTCCCTGTCCTTTACCATCTCTGGAGCTTGCTCAAACTCACACCCATTGACCCAGTGATGCTATTCAACCATCTCGTCCTCTGTCATCCCCTTCTCTTCCTACCTTCTATTTTTCCCACCATCAGGGGCTTTTCCAATGAGTCAGCTCTTTGCATCAGGTGGCCAAAGGACTGTAGCTTCAGCTTCAGCATCAGTCCTCCACATAAATTTCAAACCCAATTTGAAATCAGGGTTAATTTCCTTAGGATTGACTGGTTTGATCTCCTTGTTGTCCAAGGAACTTTCGAGAGTCTCCTCCAACACCACAGTCAAATGCATCAGTTCTTTGGTGCTCAGCATTTTTTATGATACAACTCTCACATCCATACCCAACTACTGAAAAACCACAGCATTGACTATACGGACATTTGTCGGCAAAGTAACGTCTCTACTTTTCAATATGCTGTCTAGGTTTGTCGTAACTTTCTTCCAAGGAGCAAGTGGCTTTTAATTCCATGGCTGCAATCACCATATACAGTGATTTTCAGTTCAGTTCAGTCGCTCAGTTGTGTCCAACTCTTTGTGAGCCCATGGACTGCAGCACATCCAGCTTCCCTTTCCATCACCAACTCCTGGAGTTTACTCAAACACATGTCCATCGAGTCGGTGATAACATCCAACCATCTCATCCTCTGTCATCCCCTTCTCCTCCTGCCTTCAATCATTCCCAGCATCAGGGCCTTTTCCAATGAGTCAGTTCTTCCCATCAGGTGGCCAGACTACTGGAGCTTCAGCTTCAGCATCAGTCCTTCCAATAAATATTCAGGATTGATTTCCTTTAGGATGGACTGGTTGGATCTCCTTGTGGTCCAAGAGACTCTCAAGAGTCTTCTCCAACACCACAGATCAAAACCATCAATTCTTCGGTGCTCAGTTTTCTTTATAGTCCAACTCTCACATCCATACATGGCTATTAGAAAAACCATAGCTTTGACTGGATGGACTTTTGTTGGCAAAGTAACGTCTCTGTTTTTTAATATGCCGTCTAGGTTGGTCATAGCTTTTCTTCCAAGAAGCGGCTTTTTATTTCATGACTGCAGTCAGTGTCTGCAGTGATTTTGGAGCCCCCAAAATAAAGTCTCTCACTGTTTCCACACTTTCTCCATCATTTTGCCATGAAGTGATGGGACTGGATGCCATGATCTTAGTTTTCTGAATGTTGAGTTTTCAGCCAGCTTTTCCACTCTCCTCTTTCACTTTCATCAAGGGGCTCTTTAGGTCTTCTTTGCTTTCTGCCATAAGGGTGGTGTCATCTGCACATTTGAGGTTATTGATATTTCTCCTGGCAACCTGATTCCAGCTTATGCTTCATCCAGCCGGGCATTTCCCATGACGTACTCCGCATATAAGTTAAGTAAGCAGGGTGACAATATACAGCCTTGACATACTCCTTTCCCAACTTGGAACCAATCTGTTGTTCCATGTCTGGTTCTAACTGTTGCTTTCTGACCTGCATACAGATTTCTAACTGTTGCTTTCTGACCTGCATACAGATTTCTCAGAAGACAGGTCAGGTGGTCTGGTATTCCCATTTCTTGAAAAATCTTCCAGTTTGTTGTGATCCACACAGTCAAAGGCTTTGGCATAAGCAATAAAGCAGAAGTAGATGTTTTTCTGGAACTCTTCCTTTTTCAATGATCCAGCAGATGTTGGCAATTTGATCTCTGGTTCCTATGCCTTTTCTAAATCCAGCTTGAACATCTGGAAGTTCACGGTTCACATGTAGTTGAAGCCTGGCTTGGAGAATTTTGAGCATCACTTTCCTAGTGTGTGAGATGAGTGCAACTTTGTGCTAGTTTGTTAAACAGTCTTTGCGACTGGAATGAAAACTGACCTCTTCCATCATTGGAAAGACTGATGCTGAACCTGAAGCTCCAATCCTTTGGCCACCTGATGCGAAGAACTGACTCAATGGGAAAGACTTCGATGCTGGGAAAGACTGAAGGCAGGAGAAGAAGGAAGCAACAGAGGATGAGATGACTGAATGGCATCACCAACTCAGTGGACATGAGTTTGAGGAAATACTGGGAGAGAGTGAAGGACGGGGAAGCCTGGTGTGCTGCGGTCCATGCGGTTGTAAAGAGCCGGACACGACCGAGCAACTAAACCACCATAAACCGATGGTTCTACACTGCAGCACCTGACTCTGAGCCACAGTTAGCTTCCGGCCTTATGTTTGCTAAGCAACTAAACGACAACAACACACTGACTCAGGGCTGAAAATCTGAAATAAGAGCTTCGAGGCCTCTGTGTTTGCATGTTGTAGACGTGTGGTATAACCAAAATTAATTTATAAAAGAGCTCTGCTTAATTGACTTAATTGTTTATACTGGAGAAGGAAATGGCAACCCACCCCAGTATTCTTCCCTGGTGAATTCCATGGACAGAGGAGCCTGGCAGGTTACAGTTCACGGGGTTGCAAAGAGTCAGACACAACTGAGCAATTAAGCACAAGTGCTTATATAAGTACTCAGGAGTATAAAACTGGCCCAAAAGAATTTTCGGTACATGTGATCTAGGAAATATTCAACACTAAATTAATATCTGGTAGTGAAGGTGACTTGTTTCTAGGTTTGACTAATAGAGACATGTCTTTAGAATCATCACTGTCAAGTACAGTATTTCTGTTATACCTAGGTTTATTAAAGGTCAAATAAGATCTTATTATATGTCACAAATCTGTCATCAAGAAAAAAATAGCTTGAAGTGGAAAAAGAAAAAAAAACTTGAAAGTAGGATGTATGTTTTCAGTAAAAGAAGGTGTAAAGAATGAGAAAAAAATCCTGGAAGAGAAAGTTCTACATGATCAAGATTTTCTAAGACTGGATTAAATTTACTTGGGTAAATGGCTTTTGTTAGGAGTGAAAGAAAGTGAAAGTGAAGTCACTTAGTCGTGTCAGACTCCTTGCAACCCCGTAGACTATAGCCAACCAGGCTCCTCCGTCCATGGGATTCTCCAGGCAAGAATACTGGAGTGGGTTGCCATTTCCTTCTCCAAGGGATCTTCCTGACCCAGGGATCGAACCCAGGTCTCCTGCATTGCAGGCAGACGCTTTAACCTCTGAGCCACCAGGGAAGCAGGCTGGGCCAAGACTGGATTTGGCTTCTTCGAAGTTTTCTTGAAATGCTGCTTTTAATAACAGATAGTATGTTTTTTAGTAGCAGAAAGTGAAGAGGAACTAAAGAGCCTCTTGATGTGGGTGAAAGAGGAAGGTGAAAAAGCTAGCTTAAAACTCAACATTCAAAAAACTAAGATCATTGCATCTGGTCCCATCACTTCATGGCAAATAGATGGAGAAAAAGGGGACACAGTAACAAATTTTTTCTTGGGCTCCAAAATCACTGTGGATGGGGACTGTAGCCAGTCAAAGACACTTGCTCCTTGTAAGGAAAGCTATGACAAACCTAGACAGCATATTAAAAAGCAGAGATGTCACTTAGTCAACAAAATGTTCATATAGCCAAAGCTACAGTTTTTCCAGTAGTCACTTAGGGATGTGGGAGTTGGACCATTAAAAAGGCTGAGCACTTAAGAACTGATGCTTTTGAACTGTGGTGTTGGAGAAGGCTCCTGAGAGTCCCTTGGACTGCAAGGAGATCAAACCAGTCAATCCTAAAGGAAATCAATCCTGAATATGCATTGGAAGGACTGATGCTGAAGCTCCAATACTTTGGCCACCTGACGTGAAGAGCCAACTCACTAGAAAAGACCCTGATGCTGGGAAAGACTGAAGGCAGGAAGAGAAAGGGGCTACAGAGGATGAGATGGTTGGATGGCACCACCAACTCAATAGACCTAAGTTTGAGCAAGCTCCAGATGATGGCGAAGGACAGGAAAGCCTGGCACATTACAGCTCATGGGATCACTAAGAGTCAGACACAACTTAGCAACTGAACAACATATCTAAAAAGGCACTGAATCCCTTCATGGTGACACAAGCTCCTGTGACTAGCAGAAAACCTTTCGTAAAATGAGCGCTTGATTGCATTCAACTCCCCCTTCACCAAAACCTTCTCTGTTGGCCTTCCCCCACCTCCTCTCTGGAGCTCTGTCTCAGAGCGATCCGAGGTGCTGCCTCCCAGGCTGCAACCCTTATTTTTCCCCAAAGAAAACTTAACTCTCAACTCTCACCTGTACATCCTTTTTTTTAGTCAACAATTTTTTTGTCATTTATAGATAGTTATTTTTGTAGTCTGATATAATACAAAGTGCTTCGTCATCAAGAAGAGTCGCAGGAAGGCTGTGGAAGCTGTATAACAGCTCCACATCAAGCTGACAGCTATGAGAGGATTCCAGCCCAAACCGACTGCAAACAAGAAGCCATCCTGCCCCTGGGGTCCTAGACCAGGCATCCAGAGATTTCTACTCCCTGACAGATAGGGTCAATACCCCTCCTCAGCCTTGAAGCCACAGAAATTGGAGCTTCACCCCTCTGCTTTCCATAAGAACATGGGACTAAAATCTGAAGGGAGAATGAAACAGGAGGGAAGGGGGCAGGGCACAACTTTTAAAAGAATGACATAGCCCTTGGTGCCAGTGATAATGAACCTGCCTGCCAATGCAGGAGACACGAGTTCAATCCCTGGGTCAGGAAGATTCCCTGGAGGAGGGCATGGCAACCCACTCCAGTATTCTTGCCTGGAAAATCCCATGAAGAGAGGCTCCTGGTAGGTTACAGTCCATAGGGTTGCAAAGAGTAGAAATGAATGAAGCAACTTAGCAGGCAGCTGTTGTTCAGTCACTAAGTGATGTCCAACTCTTTGCGACCCCATGGACTGTAGCACGCCAGGCTCCCGTCCTCCACTGTCTCCTAGTTTGCTCAAAATCATGTCCACCGAGTTGGTGATGCTATCGAACCATCTTATCCTCTGACGTTCCCTTCTCCTTTTGCCTTCAGTCTTTCCCAGCACCACAGACTTTTCCAATGAGTTGGCTCTTCCCATCAGGTGGCCAAAGTACTGGAGCTTCAGCTTCAGCACCAATCCTTCCAGTGAATATTCAGGGTTGATTTCCTTTAGGGTTGACTGGTTTGATCTTCCTGCAACTGGTCAGAGCCAAGTAGGTCCAAGATGGCAGGATCCACTGCCAGTGGACCTTGAGCCTCATTGTACGCTCACTGTAACACAGCAGCATGCTGAACTGCACGATGCCCAACTCCAGAGCAGTTCTAAAGCCAACCATGAAAGGCCGAAAAGTAGCCTGTGGCCCATTCCTGGAAATCCCTGCGCCCTTCCCCAAATAATGAGAATAATCTTCCCACTCATTAGCCTATGAAATTACCCAGCCTATACAAGCTAACCACCCCATATTTCAGGGCTTCTGCTTCTAAGATGGACCATATTCTGTGGAGTGTGTCTCTCTCTAAATAATTGCACTTTCTACTAATCAAAAAAAAAGGTCTCTTTGGCGTAAGGATTACATCAACTGGTTATTTTTTAAGAAACAGCAGACATGGAAGAGACTTTGAAAACCAAGTAGGAGTTACCCGTTCATAAGAAACACTTGGGGCTTCCCTGGTGGCTCAGCAGTAAAGAATTCACCTGCCAGTGCAGGACACAGGTTTGATCCTTGGATCAGGAAGATCCCCTGGAGAAGGAAATGGCAACCTGCAGTAGTATTTTTACCTGGGAAAGCTCATGGATAGAGGAGCCTGGTAGGCTACCATCCATGGGGCTGCAAAGAGTTGGAGACGACTTAGAGCCTAACTAACAACACAAGAAACACTTAGATTGATAAGAGAAGTCTCCAGTTGTAACGGAGTCTCCCTGACTGTGCCAGGAACAGGGTAACCAAATTGCCTGAAAGTTATCTAATGAAACGGCTACAGCCTAAGTCTGCACAAGAACCTTACCCTCAATCTCTGTGCTTCTCCTGTTCTCTGGTAACTAACTCTCCCCACCCCAAGCTCCCTCTTTTGTCTTGAGCTGAGCGTGGCATCTCAGGGGAGAGCCTGTGCACCTTGCTGGGTTGCTCGGCTTTCCTGGCTCTCTCCTATGCTGTGGTTGTTGTGCGTGTGCTCAGTGGTGTCCAACTCTTTGCTCCATGAACCATATCCCACCAGGCTCCTCTGTCCATGGAATTTCCCAGGCAAGAACACTGGAGTGGGATGCCGTGCTGTCCTCCAGAGGGTCTTCCTGACCGGGGTACTAAGCCCACATCTCTCACGTCTCTGCACAGGCAGGCGGCAGAGTCTTCACCAATAAGCCACCTAGGAAGCCCCAGCTCTCTCCGATGGGTAGATGTTAGGAACCTTGGTTTTATTTTCTCCTGTTACTCTAACTCGTATCAATTTAATTCTTAGACCAGCCAGAAAAACCTAAAAGTGTAAAGTTTCTTCCTCTGCAACAATGACAAAACATAAAATCAACTCCTAACCATCAAGAAATTCATCAGGGATTGAATTGGCCAAAAAGTTCGTTCAAGTTTAAAACTCAAACAAACTTTTTGGCCACCTCAATAGTCCGGATAAAAACTAAGAGCTGGAAAAATTACAAGGGACCAGTGACTGGTAATTTCCCCAAAGTGGTACAAAGTGGATTCAATGTAGAATTTCTAGTCAGCCTGAGCAGAGATTTCAGGGATGAAGTCTCCCAAAGACTGATACCCTAAACAGTACACAGACATCGAAAACGGCTTTTCCTTCATGCCTGCTTCGCTCTTCCTCATTAGCGCTTATGAGGGCAACTGAAGCAAGGGAGCCCCCTTCAGAGCAACGAAGCTTTGAAAAGAATGAACAGTTACTGATCACTCCACACCAAATCTCTCTATCGTGTCTTATTTAACCCTCACACTGCACTAAGATAATTACAATGTCAGAGAAACTGAGGCTCAGAGGGTTAAATCACTTGACCAGGACACACAGTACGCATCTGTGTAAACAAAGACTGGTGCCTGCCATTTATGATTAAATGATTAGCCACTGCAGTCAGTGACCTACACGTTCACCCTGAAAGGCATTCAGGGTGAACGCCCTCTGTCTTGGACACATGAGACCCAACATACTTAAGATACATACTTACGGAAGAATTTTAATGACCCCAGATTCTTGCACCTTCCCATACTAAAATCATTAACTTGAGATACCTGGTTTTTCTTTCGTGAGGAGGAGTAATCTTTCACCAAGATGCAGCCTGACCACATGTATTCCCTGGCTCCTCCTCTACCTCAGCAGAGCAGTTCCTAACAGGTATCTGAAAGGCTCTCTCCTGGCTTATAGGGCTTCCCAAGCGGCTCAGTGGTAAAGAATCCATCTGCCAATGCAGGAGACATGGGTTCGGTCCCTGGGTTGGGAAGATCCCCTGGATAAGGAAATGAAAACCCACTCCAGTATTTTCACCTGGAAAATCCCATGGACAGAGGAGCCTGGCAGGCTGCAAACCACGGGGTCACAAAGAGTCGGACACAACTGAGCGCACACACACACATCCTGTGATACAGTCTTCACAGCTCACTGTGCATTTTTCCCCAGTCAACATTTGTTAGGTTTCAAAGCCCAAGATCTCTGGGCTCCACACTTTGAGCCCAGAAAAAAAGTTAGGAGAATCACGACTTACGAAAAGCAGCTAGTCCCAGCATTGGAACCAACAGGGCATAATTCCATCTGCTTCCATCACCTCCATCAGCCCTGGAATTGGGCCGGATATTCCAATTTGGGGGGTCATTTAAGTTATTCATGGAGATACACCTTGAAGTAAATAATAATATCGTTAACCACACAAATGGAACAAAATACACTGCTCACAATATATCATCTACAGGGGACCCTGGTTTGATTCCTGGGTCCTGAAGATCCCTTAGAGAAGGAACAGGGTTCCCACTGGAGTATTCTTGGGCTACGCTGACGGCTCAGTCGGTAAAGGGTCCACCTGCAATGTGGGAGAGCTGGGTTCGATGATCCCCTGGAGGAGGGCATTACAACCCACTCCAGTATTCTCGCCTGGAGAATCCCCATGGAGAGATGAGCCTGGCGGGCTACAGTCCATGGGGTCACAAAAAATCCGACACGACTGAGCGACTAAGCACAGCATGTGGTCCATGTGAGCCTTTTTTTTCCTCTCTCTCTTAAAAAACTTTGTTCAGATCTAGGTATGGGCTCCACAGCAGTGAGCCTTACGAGATTAAAGCAACTCGAAAATCGTAGGCGAGCGTGATGTGTTTCAAATAACTGAAACACAAATAGAAGGAGGTGAATATAGACAAAAGAAACTCAATTCAGCTTCAAAGACTCTTCATAGGATTTCCAATAAATACTTGCTTAACGCCTAAAGGTATAAAATCCTAATTGGCAATAAAGAAATGACACACACACACAAAAGCTCAGTAGTTATTGTGAAGGTGCTTGTGGCCAGCACAATTAAAAAAAAAAAAAAAAGTCAGAGATCTGATGTACCGAAGCTCACGACCCTCAAAGCGCAGGGCTGGGAGCGGCACTCCGCCCCCGACCCCACAAACTTCAGGGCCTGCGCTCCACTTCGCACAGCGCGCTCCAGAGGGTGCCCGCGCACCCGCCGCCCCGGGACGCGCAGAGGGCCCCGAACGGGCTGGGCGCCCCGGTGACCGAGGAACATCGGTCCAAGCTGGCGGCCCGCCGTCCAACTGCCCGATACCGGAACTCCCGCTCCGTCCCGGAGAGACAGCGGGACGGGTACCCCGGTACCGTCTCACAAAACTGCCGTAATCTCCAGAAAAACCCAACACTGTCTGGATATGAGGAGAAATCGGGGGAGCCCGAGAAGACCCCCAAACGCCGACTTACCTCCGGCCGGGAACTCACCGACCAGGCGCCCTGAGAGCCCCCGCCCGCCAGCCCTTCTGCGCAGGCGCGGCGTTGCCCAGTCTCCCGGGCGCGGCGACGTAAGGCCCCGGGCGCGGCGACGTAAGACCCCCGGGCGCGGCGACGTAAGACCCCGGGCGCGGCGACGTAGGACCCAGGGTGCGGCGACCTAAGACTTCGAGCGCGGCGACGTAAGACCCCGGGCGCGGCGACGTGCGCAGGCGCGGTCTGCGCGGGACGTACCGACTGCTCCGGAGGGCGGACATGTCGGGGGTTGCCGCTGTGTCGCGCTTGCTGCGCGCCCGGCGCCTGGCGCTGAACTGCACGGTGAGTGTCCGCCGCGGACAGGGCGCGGCAGACACCGGGTCCCAGGTCCCCTGCCTCGCGGCGAAACGGGCTGGGGAGGGCCCACCGCACGTTCCGGAGCCGGCCGGGCTGCGGCGCGGTGAAGGTCACTGCCCCGGGGCCCGTCCGGGAGCCCGGCGCGGCTGCGA
Source organism: Capricornis sumatraensis (assembly GCF_032405125.1). Taxonomy (NCBI): domain Eukaryota; kingdom Metazoa; phylum Chordata; class Mammalia; order Artiodactyla; family Bovidae; genus Capricornis; species Capricornis sumatraensis. The sequence continues at coordinate 78,002,419 of NC_091086.1, read as the reverse complement.
GGCTGCTTGCCCAGCCGCGGGGGCGCGCTCGAAGATTTGGCCGCCCAAGGTCACGCGGCGGGACGCGCCCGGGGCAGCCGGACGGCCGTGGGGCCGGTGGGGTGCGGTCTGAGCAGCGCCCCGGCACTCGGCTCGGCTTTGCTTCTGGGGCTTTGCGCGGCCCCTGGGCACTGGCCGCAGAGCGACCGGGTCGGTCGCGGGGCCGATGTCCTCCTGGGCGTTCCCTGCGGAGCCCGGCGAGCCCTACTCGGTCGGTCCGCGCTGTGGTTTCCCAAGGCCTGGCTGCTGGACCGTGTCCCTTCCACTCCTGACAGTTAAGTCTTCTGAGTTGATCCTCTGGAGTTTTACTGAAACACTGAATTTAGAGGGTTTAGTTACTTGGTCCCGTTATGTGAACTTGCTCAGCCACCTAGTTAGCAAGGCTTTCAACAATGTAGACTTGATTTGTGCCTATAATTATACCCACAGTTTTTTTCTTTTTAAAATTTTGATGTTAGAGGTTATTTTTAAATGTGAGGAGGTTGAGTCGGACATTCTGCCAACCCCAGAAAGTGTTTTAAATGTTGTCCCATGTTGTTGATGCTTACTGAGCGGAGGTTCCCCCCAGCCCCTCAAATCTTGGGCTTTAAGACACAAGGATAGCAGGGGGTCCACAAGCAGGGTATGAAGTCCATGGTCAGTGGGGTAGTTTTAGTCAACCAAGCATAACCAGACTTCTGCATGGGCCCTTCTTGTTAGGTGAGATGGCGGTTTGGTCTGGTGGTCATTGGGGAAGAATGGACAGGTCTGTCAGCCTGGACTGGAGGCCAGCGATCCTTATTCCAGCCATTCCAGCCTGTGCTTGCCCTTCACCCATCACTCGCTCTTTGACAGTTTATGTACGTGTTGCTGACCTTTCTTTATCCAGGCTGGGCTGGACGGAATTCAGCTTTGAGGTTTTAGCTGAAAGTGAAAGTTTCACACAACAGATTGGAGCCTAAACCTCTCCTCTCCTGTTGGCTTGATATGGAAGTGACCTTAGTGCAATCTGCTCTTAACTGCCAGTCCTGTGCTTCACTGTCTCATGATTCTTCACCAGGGTCTTCTGTTCAGGTGCTTGTGAACAAAATGGCGAGAGAGAGTTAGCAAAATTAAACCACAGGTTAGATCTACCAAAGATGGTCTTGAGTTTTAAAGTCTTTTATCTTGATGAAGGTAGCTTTTAAAATTATTTCCACCTATGTAAATTAATCTGTCTACAAGCTGCTTAATGGAGTTTAAGGTTGGCAAGAACAGAACCAGCAAATTAGCAGAACAAAAAAAGAAAGGAATTCATAATCTCTCTCTGTTCAAGGACTGTACTCAATAAGGATAATTTGAATAAAGTCCACAGAAAATTTATTCAATTCTGTGGTGTTTTCAAGTCATATTTACAGCTACTTTCGAGTTACAAAATTATCAAACCTATTTTGCCTTTGTTTCCTTTTTAATTGTCCGAATGCACTGACACAGATTTGCACACTACTTGAAAGAAGTTAAATCGAAAGGAAGAGTAAAACCAGTAACCTCAGATAGTTGCTGCTTAACTTCAGGTGATATTTTTCCATTTTCAGCAAGCTGTTCTAGAATAAGTCAATTTATTCAAAAGTATTGTTCTGAATATGTGCTAGTGGCATATCTGCTGCTGCAGCTGCTGCTGAGTCCCTTCAGTCGTGTCTGACTCGGTGCGACCCTGTAGACAGCAGCCCACCAGGCTCCCCCGTCCCTGGGGTTCTCCAGGCAAGAACACTGGAGCGGGTTGCCATTTCCTTCTCCAATGCATGAAAGTGAGAAGTGAAAGTCAAGTCACTCAGTCCTGTCCGACTCTTAGCGACCCCATGGACTGCAGCCTACCAGGCTTCTCCGCCCATGGGATTTTCCAGGCAGGGGCACTGGAGTGGGTGCCGTTGCCTTCTCCGAGTGGCATATTTAGGGTCACATTATTTAGGCCGCTGTAGTAGCTAGTACCCTTTCGCTTTGTTTCTTGGAATAATTACAATGCACTGGCTTTCGATTCTGCATTCCATGTCCTGCTTTTCCTGGTTCATTTGAAAAAATGTGGCTGGTTTTGGTATGTACCTGGATATTCATCTTATTTTGGAAGCCCAGAAATGTTTTCCCAAGGATCCCTGGATGGTAGAGAAAGTATAGGATCTGGAGCCTGCCAGGCAGATCCAATACCCTGGAAAGATTCCACTTCTCTGTTGATTACTGAGGGTTCTGTGAGGGAACACGTGAAACTTGTGTGGTGTTCCTCCGTGCCAGGGCCTGCAGCTCACAGCCTACCCTCAGTTACCATTTTAAACATTCGTGCTTGAAAAACCTTTAAATTTTAAGTGAAAGTAATTGCACATAGTAAGCAAAAAAAAAAAAGTGAGTATAGAAGTTCTCGTAAGTGAGAAGAAGGAAGACCACTTCCTTCCCTAAACCTGTTCTCTAGTGGAATCAGTTCTGAACTGATTTTGGTATTGATGCCTGCTGTTCACACCCATTTCTCTAGCTAAGATGCAGGTGCATTTTGTCCATTTTAGACATTGATTTTTGCTGGTAAAGAAGGGGGTAGTTCTCCTGCGGAGGTACGGGCAGCAGTGGACTGCCGCAGAGGCAGGGGCTTTGGGTGCAGCAGACCTGGGTACAGCGTGAGCCCTCTTGGAGGAGGTTGCCATTAACCCCGCATAGGGCTGCCGGAATTACACAGGACTGGGGAAACAGACTCTTGGAGGGCACAGACAGAACCTTGTGTGCACCAGGATCCAGGAGGAAGGAACAGTGCCCCCCCACCCACCCACCCAGCCCCCGCCGACGAGAGACCCAGACTTGCCTGCAAGTGTCCAGCAGTCTCCGGCAGAGGTGTGGTCGGCAGTGGCCTGCTGCAGGGTTGGGTGCACTGAGGGTAGCAGGAGGTCACCATTATGTTCATTACCGCCACCGTAATTTGGCCCCAGGTAAATAACAAGGAGGGAACACAGCCCCATCCCTCAACAGAAAATTGAGTTAAAGATTTACTGAGCATGGCCCCACCCATCAGAACAAGACCCAGTTTTCCCCTCAGTCAGTCTCTCCCGTCAGGAAGCTTCCATAAGCCTCTTACCCTTCTCCATCAGAGGGCAAGCAGATTGAAAACCACAGTCACAGAAAACTAATCAAACTGATCACATGGACCACAGCCTTGTCTAACTCAATGAAACTGTGACCCATGCTGTGTAGGGCCACCCAAGAAAGACAGACAGGTCATGGTGGAGAGTTCTGACAAAACGTGGTCCCCTGGAGAAGGAAATGGCAGACCACTTCAGTATTCTTGCCTTGAGAACCCCACAAACAGTATGAAAAGGCAAAAAGATAGGACACTGAAAGATGAACTCCCCGGGTCAGTAGGTGCCCAATATGCTACTGGAGATCAGTGGAGAAATAACTCCAGAAAGGATGAAGAGACGGAGCCAAAGCAACAACACCCAGTTGTGGATATGACTGGTGATGGAAGTAAAGTCCAATGCTGCAAAGAGCAATATTGCATAGGAACCTGGAATGTAAGGTCCATGAATCAAGGCAAATTGGAAGTGGTCAAACGGTAGATGGCAAGAGTAAACGTCAACATTTTAGGAATCAGCGAACTAAAATGGACTGAAATGGGTGAATTTAACTCAGATGAGCATTATATCTACTGCTCTGGGCAAGAATCCCACAATGAAGGGAAAGGCAAAGGAGAAAAGGAAAGATATACCCATTTGAGTGCAGAGTTCCAAAGAATAACAAGGAGAGATAAGAAAGGCTTCCTCAGTGATCAATGCAGACAAAAAGAGGAAAACAAATAGAATGGGAAAGACTAGAGATCTCTTCAAGAAAATTAAAGATACCAAGGGAATAGTCATGCAAAGATGGGCACAATAAAGGACAGAAGTGGTATGGACTTAACAGAAGCAGAAAATATTAAGAGGTGGCAAGAATACACAGAACTATACAAAAAGATCTTAACCCAGATAATCACGATGGTGTGATCACTCATCTAGAGCCAGACACTCTGGAATGGTGAAATCAAGTGGGCCTTAGGAAGCATCACTACGAACAAAGCTAGTGGAGGTGATGGAATTCCAGTTGAGCTATTTCAGATGCTAAAAGATGGTGTTGTGAAAGTGCTGCACTCAATGTGCCAACAAATTTGGAAAAAAACAGCAGTGGCCACAGGACTGGAAAAGATCAGTTTTCATTCCATTCCCAAAGAAAGGCAATGCCAAAGAATGCTCAAACTACTGCACGATTGCACTCATCTCACATGCTAGTAAAGTAACGCTCAAAATTCTCCAAGCCAGGCTTCACCAATAAGTGAACCGTGAACTTCCAGATGTCCAAGCTGGGTTTAGAAAAGGCAGAGGAACCAGAGATCAAATGGCCAACATCTGTTGGATCATCGAAAAAGCAAGATAATTCCAGAAAAAGATCTGCTTTATTGACTACACCAAAGCCTTTGACTGTAGATCACAAAATACTGTGGAAAATTCTTCACAAGATGGGAATACCAGACCACTTGACCTGTCTCCTTAGAAGTCTGTATGCAGGTCAAGAAGCAACAGTTAGAACTGGACATGGAGCAACAGATTGGTTCCAAATTGGGAAAAGAGTACGTCAAGGCTGTGTATTGTCACCTTGCTTATTTAACTTAATATGCAGAGTACATCATAAGCAAAGCTGGACTGGATGAAGCACAAACTGGAATCAGGATTGCCAGGAGAAATATCAGTAACCTCAGATATGCAGATGATACCACCCTTATGGCAGAAAGTGAAGAAGAGCTAAAGAGCCTCATGATGAAAGTGAAGGAGAGTCAAAAAGTTGACTTTAAGCTCAACATTCAGAAAACTAAGATCATGGCATCTGGTCCCATAACTTCATGGCAAATAGATAGGGAAGCAATGGAAACAGTGAGAGACTTTATTTTGGGGGGCTCCAAAATCAATGCAGACAGTGACTACAGCCATGAAATTAAAAGACACCTGCTCCTTGGAAGAAAAGTTATGACCAACCTAGACAGCTTATTAAAAAGCAGAGGCATTACTTTGCCAACAAAGATCCATCTAGTCAAAGCTATGGTTTTTCCAGTGGTCATGTATAAATGTGAGAGTTGGACTGTGAAGAAGGCTGAGCGCCAAAAATCAATGCTTTTGAAAGGTGATGTTGGAGAAGACTCTTGAGAGTCCCTTGGACTGCAAGGAGATCCAACCAGTCCATCCTAAAGGAAATCAGTCCTGAATATCCATTGGAAGGAATGATGCTGAAGCTGAAACTCCAATACTCTGGCCACTTGATGCTAAGAACTGACTCGTTTGAAAAGGCCCTGATGCTGGGAAAGATTAACGGGAAGGAGAAGGGGACGACAGAAGATGAGAGGGTTGGATGGCATCACCGACTAAATGGACATGAGTTTGAGTAAACTCCAGGAGTTGGTCATGGACAGGGAGGCCTGGTGTGCTGCAGTCCGTGGGGTGGCAAAGAGTCAGACACGACTGAGCGACTGCTCTGAAGGGTTCGGTTCCCTTACCCCGCTGCGGGCACCCTCAGTTCTCCCAGTGTGGTTGTGCAGCCATTTTGAGAACCCTTTCTGTGCAGCTCTGTAGTTGCGCAGCTCGGACCTGATCTTGCAGAGTAGCTGCTCGGTCCTGACCCACAGGGAGCTGTGCTGGGTCCTGACCCACGGGGAGCTGTGCTGGATGAGGGCTCTGCACTTGGCTCAGCTGGGGAGGTGAGTGTCTGCCCTTCTCGCTTGCTTCTCTCTTTATTGTCCTGATTCAGTGTCCTGTACTTTTATGCTAACTCTGTTAATATCTTAGGTAGATTTCTGCTTTCTTTTTCATGTTACCCTGTTGCAAAATGGTTGATTTTTTTGTCTTCAAAAAATGTGAGAATAATAAGTGGCATAAAATGAGTTTTCTCTAAAGACAGAAATTGGATTAAATTGCACTCTCCAAATTCTGAAATCACTCCCCAAATCTGATTTAGGTACAAAAAATCGTGTTACTGTTTTCCATGGGATAATCTGTGTAATGTGATAATCTGTTACCGATTTCATTACAGTAGGGACTGCTTTTTAAGCTAACCATGTGGATGTGTGTGTTTGTCTTTATTCAGTGTGAACATCCTGGAAAGAAGTAAGTACTTTGGGAATCTCACAGTTTCTATTTTAATTTTAACTTGGTATCACAAAGTATACTATTCTTATTGGTACTGTTGGCTACATTTTTATTGTTCAGTTCAGTCGCAGTACTTTATGATGTTTTCAAGAGCATTTGTATTGAAATTCTTTCAGGGACTTGGTTTATGTTAAAATACAAATTTACCATTTAAAAAAGTGTAATAAAGCTGGAGAGTATTCTTTTAAATGCACATCTAAAGGAAAAAACTAAATTAGTTTGTCAATAAAAACAAATGTACTAAAAAAAAACAAATACCTTAACATTACAAATGAAAAATTCAAGGACGTCACTCTTACCAGTTCGAATCTACTTAAAAATGCAAGAAACTACACTTTTTAAGTAGAGCTGTTCAGATGAACTCAGGTGTCTGATCAGCCACCACTCAGTTCCTGAGTTAGGGGGAGCCTCCTGCCTCTGGCATTGCTCGCTGGTGGTCAGCCGGGCCGTCCAGCCCTGACAGAGTTCCTCATCTTACAGAAGTCTGTCCGGTTTCAAACAACTTGGTTGCAGTTCATTTTGTATTTGGAAATTCTCCCTATAATCCACGTGTTTGTCCCAAAGCATAGTTTCTTGTCTCCACAAAATTGAAACATCTCTTCCAATTGAAGAATAATTGAAGATGTCCCTTTTGTCATTGCTGAATGTATTTAGTTCCCAAAACTGTTGTTCAGAATGTTCTAAGTCTCTTTTATCAGTCTGCTAAAATGTGGTAAGCAGAATGAAAAGACTTGTTCCCTAAATTGTGGACCTTTCTTAGTCCATGCAGAATGTTGCCTCTCTCGCTGGGTTGTGATTTCATTGCCACCATTTCCTGTAAATGGTTGTCGGAAGGGACATTTTAGCTGAGGCTTGCAGTTGTAGAGCTTGGCCAGGGACAGACCGGGGACAGCTGTCCAGGCAGGGGGTATGAAGGCGAAGTATGACAGGCAGGGATGCGGCTGAGCCGGTGCAGGTGTGGAGAGGGCGACACAGGACCAGGAGCGTCTCGGGGCCTGGACGTGTGTCCATGGAGGGCCCGCCCCGGGGCAGCCTGCTCTGCAGCCTCACTGCCCCCTCCTCACTGTCAGCGCCTCCTGCAGTGAGCCGCAGGCCCCATGTGCAGGGTGGGGGCCAGTGTGGAGAGGGCTGGGTGGACCCGGGAGAAGCACTCGGTCGTCTGCAGACCTGCCGCTTAGGCAGCACAGGTGTCCTTCCCCTTCTGCACTAAGTACCTCAAGTCAAGAAATTAATGTGAAAGTGTACCTTTTACATTTCCTGGGTCAGTGAATGTCCTGTCTGGAAACAAGCTTCATGTGGAAGGGCCTTTGCTGGTTACCACTTCCTCAAGCCGGGCGGGCCTGGGTCCTCAGCCCCTCCCTTAACCTTCGGAGCTAAGTGGAGGGTTCCAAGAAAGGGTTCTGGATGAGGGCGTGCACCCGGGTCTGTGAGAAGGCTGGCGGCTTAGGAGATTGGGAGTCCCCGGCTCCGTGAAGACACGCAGCCCTCCCCCTGTGTTTCAGAAGCGGCCGGCAGCATGGCAGACAGGAGCCCGCAACTTTCACTTCACCGTTGACGGCAATAAGAAGTCGTCCGCTAAAGTTTCAGATGCGGTAAGTTCAGGGCTCTTGGTTTTCAGTGATTTTCTTGACTTAGCAGAGTAGTGTTCTATACCAGCTATTTGTGTACTTGAGTAACACACAGGTTTTTACTTAAATTCTCTTTCTAATTCATACTCAAACTATTTTTGGTGTCTTAGTAATTACAGTTCAGACGTGAACAGAGACACTGGCGTTTTCGCTTGTAGCTCTTGTGTATCTATAAGCAAATTAAACCTCAGGTGAAGTAAACAAAACAACCAGATACAGATGCCAGGTGAACAGCATTTACTGGAATGCGAGGTGGCAGACGCCTTCTCAGCTGAACATGGGCTCCTCTGTGTTTACGAGGCTCTTCTGCACCCTGTTGAAGTAACCGGAGTTTGCTTCTGAGGCCGCTTCCATAGGCACTCACAGTGGTTTCTGAGTGCTGGTTGGCACCTTCTCAGTTGTAAACACAGTGTGGGCCTGGAACATACTTGGGTTCTTGGTGGGTGGTCTCCCAGGCGAACAACCGTGCTTATCTAAACGAGATGACCCTTCAGTGTTTCCATGGAAACTTGCAAATCGTGGCCTGTACTCTCTATAAGCCTAGGCTTGTCTACCACGTGTATACAGATGTAAGCGTAAGAAGAAAAGAGGGAAAATGGTGACTGTAAAGAGAAGCCATAGGTGGAACTGGTGTTCTGATCTGTGGCGTTGCCCCCTGCACCTGTGGGCCCGTGCTGTGAGTTTCCGGCCTCTCAGCTGATGGTGGGGGTCCCGGCTCCATGGGGTCGGTGCTCTGCTGTGATAGGAGCACCCTTTCGACTTGAGGACGTGCCCACCGTGTCTGCCGTTCCTACCGTGCCTGGTATGCAGCCCAGCACGATGGAGGCCCTCCGGCTGTGGCAGCGACTCATGTGTGTTGAGGTCCTTCACCGTGACCACAGCCTCAGTGTCTGGCCTAGTTGAACCAGTGATTAACGGGGACATTTCTTTTCCAGATTTCTGCACAGTACCCAGTCGTGGACCATGAGTTTGATGCCGTGGTGGTCGGTGCAGGGGGGGCAGGCCTGCGGGCCGCGTTCGGCCTCTCCGAAGCAGGTTTCAACACGGCCTGCGTCACGAAGCTCTTCCCCACCAGGTCCCATACTGTCGCGGCCCAGGTATGAGAAGGCGCTGTCGTGCTCACAGTGCCTGCAGGGTGCCGCTCGAGGAGCCCTGCCCTGCACTGTGCCCCCTCTGCTCCTGGCACTCGGTCCCCAGGGCTGTCTGCCCGCTGTCACCGCCCAGCGCCTGGGGACGCATCCCTCCTGTTTCCGCTCCAGTCACGCCCCCGCGCCTGCCCCCATCGCGGTGTGACCTCCTCCCATGCGCTCGCCCCACGTGAACGAGCGGGCTGTGCGCTCGCCCTGTGTCTGCCGGAGCCGTGGGGCCAGCCTCCAGCGCTGGGGGTGGGCTCTGATGATGCACGAAGGTGCAGCAGAGAGCAGTGGCCTGTGCTGCTCTGGGTTTAGGGAAGGGGGCGAGTGAGGTGGGAACTTACGTGACTTTATGGTTGTGATTTTTCACTCTAGGCACACGGTAGGTAGTGCCCGGCTGACGGGCAGGGGGTGCCCTAGGGCCACACGTGGCCGTCTTTCCTAGCATTTGGGCACACTTCCTCGCTGGGACAGCAGAGGATGTGCTGGCTCTGGAGCCAGTGGCTGCTTGTCGCCACCGCACCTGGAGCAGCAGCCTTCTTCAGCCACCGAGCTATCCCGATACTTTGTTCGAAAGCTGTGCTTTGTAAACTGAAGAATAAGTAATAAGCTTCTGTGAATAATTCATTGTCTAAAAGGAAGAATAGCTGTAAACAGATAATTTTAAATAGTATTGCAAAAATAATACAGTTTTCAGGTGGAGTGCAGTATTAATAAGACAGAATGACGAAAGCGTAGAGTGACTTGAATGCTGGTTCCCAAGAAAGGAACGCCTAATTGGGGAAGGATGACAACGTTTGTGTGTGCGCTCAGCTGTGTAGTTTTGCACTATTTATTTATTGAGAATTTTTTACTTACTAGGTGAGCAAAACGCCAAGTTTGACAAAACTCTTGGCAAGGCTGTAGGGAAACAGGAATTTTTTTACATCGCTGGGGAAGATGTAAATTTATATAACCCCTTTGGAAGGCAATTTGATTTTCACATCATTTGAAACCAGCTTTCAATATTCTGCTACCCTAGTACTTCAGATTTTTCTTTATCAGGAATGTGTTTGAGTGTAGAGTCGGAGGAGGGAGGAGGGAATGAGTTAACTCGCATGTTGTCCGGCCGAGCCTCCCTGCTCTATGCTAGCATCAGCTTGGTAGCAAAACACACGGCAAGCTGAGGGACCGCAGCAGCAGCTGCGGAAGGAGCTCAGGAGCGTCTTCGTGAGAAGTTACAGCTGAATAACAGTGGGGGCGGGCGGTCAGAGAAAGACGCCACGTGAAGAGGAGTAGCAGGCGGGGTCGGGGGGTGCTGCCGGCTGCCCACGTGTGCTCCGTGCTGCGCTCTCCTCGTGACTGAAGGGCTGGCTGTGGGAGTGGGCGGGGCAGTGCCCAGCAGGGGAAGGGGCGTGGGGGCCTGGCTCTGCGCCTCAGCAGTGGGCGCTTCCTGCCTTTAACCTGTGCGCACAAGCACCTCTGGGGACACTGTCATAAAACAGTAGGCAGCTCTGAGTCCCCTTCATGTGCCAGGCTTGGTAGGAAAGAAGCCTCACCCAGGGGACCTCAGCCGACCCTCCAGACAACTCCCCGAGGCCTCAGGCCCCATGCCGCTCTCCCAGGTGAGGCGCCTGGGGCTAGGGGACTCCAAAACTGTCTCTGGGTTGCAGGGGGGAGACCTGCTTCGGAGTCTGCCGGGCGGTGGGATCCCTCACAGACGCTGGCACTCGAGGAGCTGGCTTTGTCCGCATCAGTTCCGTCGGGGCGGTGGGAAGGGAGCTGACGGTGCAGCCGAGTTCCTGCTGTGGTTCACGGGCTGCTTTGTTTCAGGGAGGGATCAATGCCGCCCTGGGGAACATGGAGGAGGACAACTGGCGGTGGCACTTCTACGACACCGTGAAGGGCTCCGACTGGCTGGGGGACCAGGACGCCATCCACTACATGACGGAGCAGGCCCCCGCCTCTGTGGTGGAGGTGCGTCCTTGCCGGCTGCGGGCGCAGCGGCGGCAGCCGGGGGCCAACCGGCTGGGCGGCAGTGAGCCGCCGTCACGGGCGGGCTGCTCCCCGGGGCTGACCTTTCCATGGGGGGGTTCACCCTGGTCTGCGGATTCGTGCTGAAGCCCTAGTGTCGGCTAGCTGTGAGTATCCTGTAAAGTCCTAGGGTCTCCTTTTGTGTTCCTCAGCTGGAGAATTACGGCATGCCCTTTAGCAGAACTGAAGATGGGAAGATCTACCAGCGTGCCTTTGGCGGACAGAGCCTCAAGTTCGGGAAGGGCGGGCAGGCCCACCGCTGCTGCTGCGTGGCTGACCGCACGGGCCACTCGCTGCTGCACACGCTGTATGGAAGGGTGAGGCAGCGGGGCGTGGCCCTCCCGTGGAGGGTGGGGAGCAGGCCACTCCAGGCCGAGTCACCACCAGCCCAGGGGGCGCTTTCTGAGCGGCAAAGTAATTTGGTTAGTTGTTAATTTGAAAGTATCTGTTTTAGGAAAGGTAAGTGGGGGTCATTACATGCCAGGTTTGACTCTGGCCTCTATCATGAAAGTTCAAGAACAGAGTGAGCATTTTGAAGCTCTTTCCCCACCTCCGAGTTCCTGAATTGATTGATTTAATACTTAATTGTTCAGTCTGATCTGTGACTTGACAGTGGTCACTGACTAATCAGGGCCAGCTTTGGCCCAGTAATCAGTATTCTGAACGGTGCTGCTTCTGAACTCTTGTTTTGCAGCGGGCACCGGTCACTGATTTTCAAGTCTTAGAGGGGGTTCACGCGGGGGCTGGTGGTTCGACAGGTGCCCTGCCCTTTTCCAGGGCTGTCAGGTCCCAGGTCCAGGCTGCGCAGTCTAGGATGCGCCCCCTGCTGTGGTGGAAATGTGCTGAGCATCTCGTTTTACTGGGACTCGTGCGCCACATGGCACAGCCTGGTCCACGTTGGACCCCCGTGGTCCGTGGCTCGGCCCCGGCGGCTAGGGGGGACTTTGTGCTGCCTCCGGCGCCTCTCAGGGCTGAGATGAGAGCTGAGATGGAGGCCCACATGCAGCCCCCTCTCCTGGGCTCTGGTCTTTGTGCTGTTGAGCTGGCGTCCGAGGGCTGCAGTCTGCGGCTCCTTTTTGAACCCATTGTTCCCCTCGGGTCTGCGTGGCCCCTCTCCCCTCAGGTCGTTGTCTCTAACCAGTCAGGTCTACAGTGCCGCTGCAAGTGCAGGACCCTTTTTTCCGTCTTCTCCCCCTTTCAGTCCCTGCGCTACGACACCAGCTACTTTGTGGAGTACTTCGCCCTGGACCTCCTGATGGAGAGCGGGGAGTGCCGCGGCGTGATCGCTCTGTGCATAGAAGACGGGTCCATCCACCGCATCAGGGCCAGGAACACCGTCATTGCCACCGGGTGAGAGCCTACCTTAGTGGTGTTCGACTTCTCTGCAGGCAAGCTGTGTTTCGGAACTTCCTGTTTCTAGTGAGGATGGAGGCATCGCGGGGCGGTCGGTGCAGCCCAGGCTGTGGGTCACCCGCTGGCTCGTACCACTGCGGGCCTGAGGGGCAGCCCCAGCAGCTACCTCGGGCATGGCCAGAAAGAGTCAGCAGTTCCCAGCTGGGTGGACCCTCGAGGAGACCGAGGCCAGGTCATGTGATGCTTTCTGGAGTAACCTCTCTTTTGCTTTGGTGGATGCTATGATTATACTGATTTCTGGGGTAGATAAATGCTGTTTATTCACATGAAGAAAGTAAAATTCCATATTCTATATCTCAGTCTGTTACTTTAACCCTTTTAAGAAGTGAATCCATAACGTTTTTACTTTTTACTGTAAAAAGAGCGTTCTTTCAGAGAATCACCCAGCACAGACATGCCCTAAAGGCCAGGGCAGCTTGTGAGGATGCACCAGAGGTGCTGCCCAGGGCGCGGCCCCTCAGTCCTTAGCGAGGCCCCAGGGACGCTTGTGAAGTCGCCGCTCTGCCGGCCTGTGTTTTCCAGAGGCTACGGGCGCACCTACTTCAGCTGCACCTCGGCGCACACCAGCACCGGGGACGGCACCGCCATGGTGACCAGAGCTGGCCTGCCCTGCCAGGACCTGGAGTTCGTGCAGTTCCACCCCACAGGTAGGACGCGTCAGGCTCGTCTTTCAGGTGACCGGGACCTGTGGGAAGGCCCCTCTGCGGTGACACACTTGCTTTCTCGGGTCTCAGTCCTGAACCACGGCCTCCCCGAGGAGCTTCTTCCCAGGGCCCTCAGGGCGGTGAAGCCAGCTCCACCTCACCTTGGCGCGCTCGCGAGCGATGCAGTGACAGCTGGCTGTCCCTCTCCCCGACGAGGCCGTCTGCTCCCCTGGGAGGCCGGAGCAGGCCTGCCTCTTCACGCTGCCCAGTATTGCCTGGAGAATCCCACGGACAGAGGAGCCTGGCAGGCTACAGTCCCTGGGGTCACAAAGAGTCAGACGCGGCTGAGTGACCGGCACCGGCACTTCCGCGCCCGGCAGGTGGCAGGGCCAGAGGGAAGGCGTTTGGGTGGAGAAACAGCACACGGTGCCTCTGGGGCCACGGCGCCCGAGCGGCAGGCCGGGCCAGAGACACCCGCGTGAGGCGATGCGCGCTCGAGCGTGGGAGGGTGCCGGGGGCGACCTGCCGGCCAAGGAGCCACCCCCGCGCTCAGAACCGGGCACGCTCTGTCACCCGACCCTGGCGTGGGTGAGGAAAGCCAGTGCGTGAGGTGGCAGTTTTACTGCTGGTTTAACCAGCAAGATGTCTGAAACGTCTGGCTTTCTCTGTAGTTAGAGCTTTTTTTTCTTTTTGGCTTCCTTTTCAATTTTTGAGAAACCACTGGAAGAAATGAGCATTGAAACTAGGAAATCTGAAAAATGACAGGAAGCAAGGTAACCCTTTAGAACACTAACTGAAGGGTTAGGCTTCAGACTACACACTGCATCCAGCTCTGGACACCCTTGTGCTCATCACCGTGAGGGAAGTCGAGGGCACTTCGAAGTCGAGGGAAGATACGGCGCAGCTCCCCCTCCACCCTGCCAGACTTGGGTTTGGGCCTGCGCTTCCCAGCGTGATGCTGGTGCGCTTGCCTGTGAAGCCGGGGAGCCTTGGAATGCCCTTGGTGGGTGCAGCCTCCACGAGGGCTGCCGCAGTCTGCAGCCTTGTCAGTCATTTAGTTGCTGCAGATACCAGCTTTCCAACCGGGCTCCCTTACTTTCACCAGTCAATAAAACTCCGTGGTGTTGAACAGTTAAAACCTGAGCTGTTAAATGTGCACTTTGCCGTGTTGAGAGGGCACAGCACAGTCACGGTCAGGGCAGTGAGCAGAACTGCGTGGACGCTGCAACCAGGCCTTCTGTGCAGCTGGGCCGCGCCGCTTCTAGGCTGTGGCATCGCCGTCTGCCTTGGCTTGTTCTCTACCTTCTCCCCTCCTGGGAGGGGTGCTCTTTCACACCCTTTCCTTGCTCCTCCCAGAGTATCTTGGGAAAAGCATTTGCTGAAGTATAGACCCAGCGATTGTTAGGGTGTAACTGTCTCATCGGTTGCTTCTTTGCAGGCATATATGGTGCTGGCTGTCTCATCACGGAGGGCTGTCGTGGAGAGGGGGGCATCCTCATCAACAGCCAGGGTGAGAGGTTCATGGAGCGCTATGCCCCCGTCGCTAAGGACCTGGCATCTAGGGACGTCGTGTCCCGGTCCATGACCCTGGAAATCCGCGAGGGAAGGTCTGTGTGCTCATGCCCGCCCCATCCTCTGGTGGCTGGGGTTCGTGTCTGCATTTCAGCAGGGCTTGGGGGGCTCCTGTGTGTCAGCCTGCCACCCACCCCGGAGGCCGAGTGCAGCTGCCTCTGTCTGCCAGTTCATGGTCTCTGGAGACCTGTAGTTCAAGAAGTTTCGCAGTTAACTGTGGATCCTTCTCAGACCTGTGGACCAGTTCATGTGTGTGAGTGTGTGGTGCCTTCGTCTGCTTAGTCGCTCAGTTGTGTCAGACTCTTTGCAAGCCCCTGGACCGTAGCCCGCCAGTCTCCTTTGTCCATGGAGATTCTCCAGGCAAGAATACTGGAGTGGGCTGCCATGCCCTCCTCCAGGGGATGGTCCCAACCCAGGGACTGAACCCAGGTCTCCTGCGTGGCAGGCAGATTCTTTACTGCCTGAGCCACCAGGGGAATTTAACGGTGAGCTTCCAGTGCCTGTTGCTTAACCCTGGGTGGTTGGGGGCTCTCAAGATGAGTGGGATTTGTTCTTTGTGAAGCAGTGTGAGGTCTGAGCCCCTGACACCGCGCCAGCTGTGGTGATGCTGGTTAAATGCTTGGGGTGTGGCCTCTGGAGGTATCACCTGTGTGCACGAGAAAGAAGACAGGTGGTTCTTTGGCATGAAAGGACTAATGCATTCATTCATCCAGCAGAACACAGCAGGTTGTGATCTCCCAGCACTCAGGTGTGAGCCTGGTGCAGGTGGGGTGCCTGCCGTGTTCACAGCTGCATTGCAGCCCCTGGGGCCCACCTTGCTGCTTGGTTGCCGAGAAAAGATGCCCTAGAGAGGTGGCCTTACTGAAAGGGGCGCTTTCTCCTGGATCAGAGCAGGTGGCGCCTGACATGCCACCAGGACGCCGTGACCTCACGTTTCCTGGATGTGGTTCTTGACCTGTTGCCTTGCTGTTCTCTTCCCCCAGAGGCTGTGGGCCCGAGAAGGACCACGTGTACCTGCAGCTGCACCACCTGCCACCAGAGCAGCTGGCCATGCGCCTGCCCGGCATCTCAGAGACGGCCATGATCTTCGCGGGCGTGGACGTCACCAAGGAGCCCATCCCCGTGCTTCCCACTGTGCACTACAACATGGGTGGCATCCCCACCAACTACAAGGGGCAGGTGATTGGCCGGGGACCCCCAGAAGTGCTGTGCAGTGTGACGGGACCCCCCGCCCAGAAGTGCTGTGCGGTGGTGTGACGGGTGCTTCTGCTGGAGGGCGGGAGGCCCTGGTGCTCCTCCAGTGTTTGCATTGGCGCCTTAATCAACTGTTGGCATTTGATTACTTCTCCCTTAGTCACATGTTAGGTCTTTTGCAGTGTTTCCTACAGGAGTGCATGTTTTCAGCAGTAAATTGTGAGCTCCTCACAGTTAACTCCTGTGGGTGGTTTGCAGCTCACAGAGAGCTTTTTAGTCACTATTACAGCCCCTCGTCCGGTGAGGTTGGCTGCACTGATGCCTCCGGTCCTCCATCTCCCCGTTGAGTGCTCTCCCGCCTGCTGCCCTCTCTGTGCCGCACCCACAGCTGGCGTGGGGCTCCGGGGGCACATCAGGTGGCGGGGAGGGTCTCCTGGGCATGAGATTGCGTTCCTTAGACCTCAGCACAGGGCCAGGGAGGGGGCTGGGCAGTGTCTTGGGGGGAGGGAGGTCCAGTCTTACTTCTCCTTTCTCTACCCCTGCTGCAGGGAAAGGGAGCTGGGCAGACCGTGCTCGCTAACCTTGGTCTCCTTCCCCAGGTTCTGAAGCACGTGAATGGCCGGGACCAGGTGGTGCCCGGCCTGTATGCATGCGGGGAGGCTGCCTGCGCCTCGGTGCATGGCGCCAACCGTCTGGGTGCAAACTCGCTCCTGGACTTGGTGGTCTTCGGCCGGGCGTGCGCCCTGAGCATCGCAGAGTCCTGCAGACCTGGTACTTGCCTCTTCAGGAGCCTGGCAGTTTGCAGAGGCTTTGCATTGTCATCATACAGTGGGAAGGGGGCGGAGCGAGGAAGTCCTGGTTTTATCCCACAGAAGTGAAGAAACAAATTCAGAGATTTTTATGGTGATAGACCCAAGACAGACACAGGCTGGGTGGAGTTGTTACGTTTTGCTCAGAAATCACTCCTGAGAAATTATTGGGGTTTATCACATATTACTTGCCTGGTGTGAATTATCTCCAAAGAAGTGTTTTAAATAGTAGGTATAAATGAAGCAAAATACAACTACGTCTCTTAAGGAAGAAAAGGATGAGTTGACACAGACAGGAGAAGCTTGGGTCGCAGCTCTCCCCTCCAGTGAGGCTGGGTTTCTCCCTGTGATTTCCCCTTGTGGACATAAAGTAGCGTAATTACTGAGGAAGCGATGCCGCATGCTGGTCTGACATCAGCCCTGGTGCCCACTTTGCTAGAGTGGGGGCCCCATAGCAGCTCTCAGAGCAGAGGCGAACACTCGAGGCTCCCTTGTCTTTTGACGTGAGAAGGAATTGTTACAAGAATACCGTTTACTTCTGTACCTGAGTGGTCGCACTTTTAAAACTTTTGGAAATTGGCAATAAAAGAAACAAACTACCCACTCAGGTAGCAGCACGGATGAGCCTGTCAGGTGCTGTGATCCAGACCCAGGAGGCCACGTGTATGTGATTTTGTGTGTGGGGTTCTGGAGTAGGGAGACTGGGGCAGGAGAGCGTGGGGTGGTCGTTAAGGGCCTGCGTCCACTTGTGGGGAGGGTCACACAGCTCTGCCTGTCAGAACCAGCAACCACACTAAGTTAGGCTAAATGTTAAACTCATGGCAGCCTCAGCAGTCTGTATGCGTTACTAAAATCTGTAGACGTGTACACCTAAGAGAAAAAGTTTTACAGAACAACGTTTTTAAAGCATTTGAAACAAAAGGGAGCAAAGCCGCCCACCTGGAGGAGCTCAGGCAACATTCGGCCTTGGAGAGAGAGTGACTGCAGGCCTTTGTCTCCTGCACGCCACACCTATGTGCGTTACCTTCTGCAGAGAATATATTTGTCACCCCCAAACAGCTTAAAAACCCTCAAAGTGTTTATCTTTTTAGAAAGGCAAGAACAGCAGCTCTTGAGGGTAAAGGGCCAGGGTCACCTGGAGGCTGTTAAGCACCCCCGGCCAGGTCCCTCCCATCCACCCCGCCCCCCGCCGCCGCCCACCGTCTAGCGAGTGAGGGCGGCTCTCCTGCGGTGTGTGCAGCGCTTCTCCTCCGCAGGTTAGCAGCTCAAGAGGCACCTGCCTGCATCTGATTGTTGGCTTCTGTTCTTTTCATGCAAAGATTGCTTATTGGACACCAACTTTTTATCAGAAATGTAGTTTTTTTGTTTACTCTTTGACCCCAAGTCAATAGATGCTTCCTCAGGGACAGGGTAATTCAGGTAGAATATTATATGTGCATTTCCCAAACTCTCTGAAAAAAGTATAACACATTTGGTGGGGTTTTTTTTTTTTAAGGAGATAAAGTTCCCTCAATTAAACCAAATGCTGGGGAAGAATCTGTCATGAATCTTGACAAATTGAGATTTGCCAATGGAAGCATAAGAACATCGGAATTGCGACTCAACATGCAGAAGGTAGGAACCTGGACAAGCTCTGGAGTGAGGAGGCCAGCTGTATCGACAGCTCTGCCCTGGGGTTGCCGTGTCCCAGAGGCATGTTCAGGCCTATGTAAGATACAAGTGCGTGCTTTCCATACCGAAAGCTGGAGGGGGCAGCCCAGGGCAGAACCAGTGGCTCCCTAGCATCGGGATATGGCTTTCTCTTTAATTTCACTTTAAAATGTAGGTACCTGTGGTTTGTGGCTAATCTATCAGGTAACACAAGGTCAATTAAAACAGTTAGGAATCCGATTATTTTAGTAGGGGGAATCTTGCTCCATGAAGGAGACCTTGCTCTGTCCGCTTGAGATTTCTGTGTGGGAGCGTTTTCTGGAAAGAAGCCCGAATGGTTCCTATGGCCATAGACACAGACACCAGCAAAAGGGAGGAGGTGCACGTGGCCGTTCCCAGAGGACCGTGGCTCTCTCTTTGCGAGTCTGGGCTTCGGGTTGGGGGGGCCTCATGGAGTGGTAAGGGGGGAGGGAACAGACGCATGGAGAAAGACAGTCCAGGGTACAAGTTCAGGGTGGAAATCAGTAAGCCCTGGCGTGTACAGCAGCGTCCTGACTAGTCAGTATTCCTGTATTGTATACGTGAGAGTTGCTTAGAGAGCAGGTTTTCAAAGTTCTCACCAACTACATTTCAAAATTCAGAGCAATAAATTCAGTCTGAATTTTTTAGTTTTTCTATTGAAATAAATATTTTATAAAAAAAGAAATGCGTAAGAAAAAACCTGAAGGTTTAAGAGTTCTTGGCGTGGCTTCTCCACGTGAATTAACAGCTTACAGGTGTTTTACGTCACAGTCGATGCAGAGCCATGCCGCGGTGTTCCGTGTGGGCAGTGTGCTGCAGGAAGGCTGTGAGAAGATCAGCAGCCTCTACGGAGACCTGCGGCATCTGAAGACGTTCGACAGGGGTGAGTGCACCGCGGCCCGCCCACTGTCGGAGGGTCCACGGTACTTGCTCAGCAGGCCGTGTCGTCTAACGGCCGCCTTGTGTGCGCAGGAATGGCCTGGAACACTGACCTGGTGGAGACCCTGGAGCTGCAGAACCTGATGCTTTGTGCTCTGCAGACCATCTATGGAGCGGAGGCCCGGAAGGAGTCGCGTGGCGCCCACGCCAGGGAGGACTTCAAGGTGCGCCTTCTCCCCGGGCGGCCCGTCAGCCGTCACTGCGGCCCTCACTCCCTTCACGGGGCTCTGTTTCTCACAGGGCTGTGAGAAGAGTGCCTTTCTCTCCTGAGATCGCCACACCTGTGTCCTCGTGTGTCGGCGCTCCGGTACCGTTTCTCCTTCCGCTCAGTGTCTACTGCTGCCTCGAAGCCTGGCCAGGGCGGAGGTGCAGCCAGTGCTGCCCCTGGCCTGGAAAGAGCTGTGGGGCCTCATCGCAGCTCACTATTCATCTAATGAACTGATTTTTACGCCGAGCTCACTCGCCAGATTCTGCAGAAAAGTCCACCCAGCACGTGGTAGTTAGATTTCCCTGGAAGGAGGTTTTTGAGGCGGCAGTCAGGTTAGGATGGGGCACATTTACTGGGCCTGAGCTGCTTTAGGACGGACAGGCAGTCTTTGGTCCAGGACCTCATTTGGGTGGCTCAGCTAGAGACTGAGCAGGAGGAACTGGCTTCTGATCCACAAGACGCCAGTCGGAGCTGTGTTAGATTTGCCAGGTGCTTAGAGGAGGACGTTTGTGAGCACACTCGTCCTGTGTGTCCAGGACAGAAACCGCTCCCGGAAGCCAGTTGGTTCCTGTGGCTGAGATGTCCCCGAAGACCTGGAGCAGATTGGGGTTGGGGCGCTTGCTCCTCCCTGGGGTACAGGTGCAGCAGTCAGGGAGGTGTCCATTGCCCCAGGCAAGAGGTCTGGCGTTGCTCAGCAGAAGCTGCCAAGTGGGTGGATGTTTGAAGAGGCTTTGTGCGTCTTACCTGTTACAACATGCAGGGTATTCCTTAATAGCATTCAGCTTCTGTAAAAGTTTTGGAAAACTTAAATGGCTAAGAACATTTAAATTTAAAAGGCTGAAAGAAAAAGTTGAAGTCTGAAAGAGTACAGAGCAGAAAGACAAGAAAAGTATTTGATAAACTCAAGTGCATAAAAGACCAGTTAAATTCTACCACCCATCCGCTGGTTGTGGAGAGAAAATGCAGAAGTGGAGTTCTGAGCCGCGCCGTGCTGCAGGCCCGCTCCTGGCCCTGTGGCTCGGGGGCCTGACCTCATCAGTGCTCTCGGGGTATGGGATGGACGGGGGTCCTCGATCAGGCCAGCCTGGGGCGAGGGGTTGGCAGCTCATCGGTAAAGGCCCACGGGTGTGTCTAGAGGACTCCCAGATCCTGTTTGTTTTATTTGCACGTGGTGCCCGGTGGCGCAACTTCTTACCATGTGCTCTTCTGGGTCAGGTCTGCACACTTGGTTTCAGTAGGAATGACAAGTTTGCCGTGTTTCCTGGTTGTCTGGCTGTAAAGGGTATTTGTTGATGGCATTTTCTGAAATAAACTTACTTTCTGTGGCCTTAGGAGAGGGTTGACGAGTACGATTACTCCAAGCCCGTCCAGGGGCAGCAGAAGAAGCCGTTTGAGCAGCACTGGAGGAAGCACACGCTCTCCTACGTCGACGTCAAGACTGGGGAGGTGCGTGGGGGGCGGGCTCCGCCTGTCCACACGGGCGCCTGGCCTGGCCCTCGGGTGACGCGGGTCAGCGTTCGGCGAACTGCAAGGAGCAGCGTGGATTTCAGTTGGCTACTGACAGATGAGAGACGCCACTGAAAGCACACTGTCCGTCAGGCTCTGCCTGGAAAGGAGCCGAGAGGGGCAGATGGTTGAGAGGCCGCCTCCCACCCACCGTTGTGAAACAGTTGCCCCAAGTGCTGAGTGCATGTAAACTTTCACTTAAAAGTAGGAAAAACTGCAAATACGATTTACACGTAATTAAGTGATGACAGTGTATACAAAATTTTACCTGCTTTTTTGAGCATTTTCAGTTTAAGTTTTAATTTGAAGTCTTGAGAATTTGATACAGTGTTATTTTAATTGTTGTATTCCATATGTGAACTTACATAGTCTCAAGTTCATTACCGAAGAATATTTTAGTAAATACCTTTGTTTTTAAGTTCCTAAATGTGTCTGCAAACCTGCTTTTATGATTTTTCAAAAGCACAAGAGTGTTGTGTGTGCATTTCTCTCCGTTAACTCATCACCGGCTCTTCTTTTTTTAGGTCACCCTGGAATACAGACCTGTAATCGACAGGACTTTGAACGAGACCGACTGTGCCACTGTCCCCCCAGCCATCCGCTCCTACTGAGGAGCCTGGGGCTCCCTGCTCCTGTAACTATGTATAATAGCTCACGCCCAGGTTCAGGTCATAACCGCCCTCTTGATTGTGTCCTTGACGGACTGAGGAGGCCATCTGGTAGAGATTCCTACCAGAGGCCAGTAACTTGCCAGTGATCACCAGCCAGGAAGTGTTCCGCCTGCCTTCATCCCTGCCTCCTTCTCGTGAAATAATAAAGCTAGATGAAACGTAAGTTACAGACTTGTGTTCACGTCCAGGTTCATCTGCAGCATTGTACTGTTTGACTCGAGCATGCTTATTGACCTGAAATATAAAACATAATTGCCTTTCTATTCTGTTGCATCCAAGTCCAGAGATTTTGCCATGGTGTGTGCGTAAGGCATGAGTTTTGGTGCTTGACAGCAAGTGAAGACAACAGACATTACCTGCTAGATCTTAGCAGGCGGATGGTTTAATACTTGAGCGTGTGTCCTGAAGTATTTAAATGACCTACACTACAGGAAGGTGATGTGGGCATAAATGGGTCTTCTCCCCCCTTGCAGGTGCTGCTTGGAGCCACCTCGCCCGGTCTTGTCTCAGGGTTGGATTCTGTAGAATCCAGTCTGAGGCAGTTGGGTTCCTTCATTTCAGATTCTGTTTTTCTAGGTTAGGGATTGCCCAGAACTTCTCGCTCGGTAGGTCCTGGGATTGGGCCTGAGAATTTGCATTCATAACATGACCAAGGACCACACTTGAAAAACCACCTGTGTGGAGTGATGTGGTCCAGCAAATATGAAGGAGGTGATTTTCAGGAGGAAAGGACATGTGGGAAGGCTGCGCGACAGCCTCAGACCGCTTTGCCCAGCCAGTGGGCACTACGAGGAAGTACGTGCCAGGGCACTTTGTAAGCTGGGTGGAAGTGTTAACATGGGCATTGAGCAACATTGAAGTGTTAGGACAAGGAATTTAAAGCTGGCATGGGTACCCCTGAGGCATGAGAGGGTAACTGGAGGGCTGATGGTTGCAAAGGAGTAACTGATGAGGGTCGTTTCTTGATGTCTGCCACTAATTCTGAACCAAAAACAAACCTGTTTTCATGAGTATTCTGAGATCAAGAAAACCACCAGGGAGTGGGTAATCTGGAAATGTAAGTCTTTGTGGAATTCCTTTAGTTAAGGAAATGTGGTACAGAATATTTCATACTGAAAATGTTAAGCGAATTGACAAACCAGAAAAGTAAAAGAAAAAGAGTCAAGATAACAAGGAAATAGAATTCTGCCCAGAGAGCTGTAGATCATTTCTAATAGGGATCAAAAAAAGCAAAAAGGTAAGATACATCGTAAAAGAGTCAGACCTGCAATAGCTGTAGCCATATCGCTGTTTACAGTTCAGTCCAGGCGCTCAGTCGTGTCCGACTCTGACCCCATGAACCGCAGCACGCCAGGCCTCCCTGTCCATCACCAACTCCCGGAGTTCACCCAAACTCATGTCCATTGGGTCGGTGATGCCATCCAGCCATCTCATCCTCTGTCATCCCCTTCTCCTCCTGCCCCCAATCCCTCCCAGCATCAGGGTCTTTTCCAATGAGTCAACTCTTCTCAAGAGGTGGCCAAAGTATTGGAGTTTCAGCTTCAGCATCAGTTCTTCCAATGAACACCCAGGACTGATCTTTAGAATGGACTGGTTGGATCTCCTTGCAGTCCAAGGGACTCTCAAGAGTCTTCTCCAACACCACAGTTCAAAAGCATCAATTCTTCAGCACTCGGCTTTCTTCACAGTCCAACTCTCAACATCCATACACGACCACTGGAAAAACCATAGCCTTGACTAGACAGACTTTTGTTGGAAAAGTAATGTCTCTGCTTTTGAATGTGCTGTCTAGGTTGGATATAACTTTCCTTCCAAGGAGTAAGCATCTTTTAATTTCATGGCTGCAGTCACCATCTGCAGTGATTTTAGAGCCCCCCAAAATAAAGTCAGCCACTGTTTCCACTGTTTCCCCATCTATTTCCCATGAAGTGAAGGGACCAGATGCCATGATCTTAGTTTTCTGAATGTTGAGCTTTAAGTTAACTTTTTCACTCTCCTCTTTCACTTTCATCAAGAGGCTTTTTAGTTCCTCTTCATTTTCTGC
This sequence comes from Capricornis sumatraensis, assembly GCF_032405125.1. Taxonomy (NCBI): domain Eukaryota; kingdom Metazoa; phylum Chordata; class Mammalia; order Artiodactyla; family Bovidae; genus Capricornis; species Capricornis sumatraensis. The sequence continues at coordinate 77,978,774 of NC_091086.1, read as the reverse complement.
CATAAGGGTGGTGTCATCTGCATATCTGAGGTTATTGATATTTCTCCCGGCAATCTTGATTCCTGCTTTTGCTTCTTCCAGCCCAGTGTTTCTCATAATGTACTCTGCATATAAGTTAAATAAGGTCACTAAAACTAAGATTTTTTTCCCCAGTCATCTTGGTGTGTTTTGAGTGCTCCAGAGCCACATGTGGCTAGTGGCTGCCACACTGGATGGCAGATGAAGACAGTCCCATCACTGCAGGAAGTTCTGGGGGACAGCACCAGTGTAGATCTAAGCTACACTAACCCTCTGCCCAACACACAGACTGCTGCTCAGTAAAAAGCCAGAGCTAGAAACAAAGCTGGAAGGTCACTGACTTTCATGCTGGATTCTGGCAAGAATACTGGTTGGAAAGGAAGGGGAGGAGAGGCGTCGTGAGCTTGTGTCCTGGAATTCCATGCTGGGCTGGGAAGGGCAGAGAGAAGGAAGGGTCTCCAGTGTGCAGGTGTTATGGTCCTGATAAGAAAATAAAGGCAAGTAATGAGCCAGAAGGCAGGAGGAGAAGGGGACAACAGAGGACGTGATGGACGGCATCACCGACTCAGTGGACGTGAGTTTGAGTAAACTCCGAGAGTTGGTGATGGAATCTGGCGTGCTGCAGTCCATGGGGTCACAGAGAGTCGGACACAACTGAGCTAGTGAACAGAATGAGCCAGGGTGGCTTCCAGGGGAAGCTGGTAAGGTAGATAATACAAGATCTTAGGTGTGCGCACACGTATACAACGACAGGACCAGGGTGCATTGCCTTGGTTGTCCATTCACGTTTCATGTTTATTGAGGGCTTACTGTGCCCAAAGATGAACGGGATGGATTTAAATGTGTTAGCGCTAGCACTCTGTTTAGAACCAATGTTCAGAAAAATCTAGGGATAACAGGCATTTTCCGATTAGAGAAATCAGACCAAAGGAAAGACGCCCAATAATTAGGGGAGTGTCGTCTTTCAGTGCATTGCTCTGCTCCACCCAGAATCACCATCTAAATGGAAAGCTTAGAACAGACCTAGTTAGGAGGGAATTGAATCCCAAGATGGGCAAGGAGATAGTGGCAAGCACATCAATACTTTAATGACTATTCTGGCCCAGAGAATTCCATGGACTCTGTAGTCGATGAGGTCGCAAAGAGTCGGATACAACTGAGCGACTTGCACTTTTTCAGCAGAGCCAGGGCTGGATGGTCAGCCTCTTTCTGTTAGCAGAACATCTTTCTGTTAGCTGTACATCTTTGTAAGGTGGTGTCAGGACTCCAGGCAACAAGATACCACCGTGGCACCACCCCACACCCTGCCAAATGGATGGCAGCCATCTGGCTAGGACTGCAGGCTGAGTCCTGCGCTGGAACCAGCCCAGGCGCCACTGCCATCACTTTTAGAGCTACAGTCTGAGCCATCGGGGCCGAGGTGAAAGCGCCAGGCTAGTCTCTGGTGAACCCTAGACTCTTTGTACATATATAGAGGCTACATTGGGTGGGCAGGGGTGGTATTTACATCTTCACATCCTAAATTAGTCTCCCCTTTAAGACTGGCCACGAGGCTGGAAAAGGTTTTCATTCCAGTTCCAAAGAAAGGCATTGCCAAAGAGTATTCAAACTACCATATAATTGCACTCATTTCACATGTTAGTAAAGTAATACTCAAAATCCTTCAAGCCAGGCTTCAACAGTACATGAACTGAGAAATTCCAGATATACAAGCTGGATTTAGAAAAGGCAGAGGAACCAGAGATCAAATTGCCAACATCAGTTGGATCATAGAAAAAACAAGGGAATTTCAAAAAAAAAAAATCACCATTGACTACACAAAAGCCTTTGTGTCGGTTCAGTCACTCAGTCACGTCCGACTCCTTGCAATCATGGCCTGTAGCCCGCCAGGCCTCTCTGTCCCTCACCATCCAGGAAAACTCTTGAAGAGATGGGAACACCAAACCACCTAACCTGCCTCCTGAGAAACCTGTATGCAGGTCAGGAAGCAACTGTCAGAGCTGGACATGGAAGGGACTGATTCAAAATTGGGAAGGGAGCACACTGAGGCGACGTAACTGTCACCCTGCTTGTTTAATTCATATGCTCAGCCCACTGTGTGCAATGCTGGATAAATCACAAGCTAAATGAAGGCTGCCAGGAGAAATATCAGCCTCAGATATGCAAATGATACCACTCCAGTGACCAAAAGTGAAGAGGAACTAAAAAGCCTCTTGATGATGGTGTAAGAGGAGAGTGGAAAAGCTGGCTTAAAACTCAGCGTTTAGAAAGCTAAGATCATGGCATCTGGTCCCATTCCTTCTTGGCAAATAGATGGGGGAAAAGTGAAAAAGATGGCGGCTCTTATTTTCTTGGGCTCCATAATCACTGCAGACAGTGCCTGCAGCCATGAAGTTAAAAGATGCTGGCTGCTTGGAAGTAAAGCTGTGACAGACGGGTTGTTCAGTCGCTAATTCATTCTGCCTCTGCCGTCCCATGGGCTGCAGCACGCAGGGCTTCCCTATCATTTTCACTGTCTTGGAGTTTGCTCAAATTCATGTCCATTAAGGTGGTAATGCTATCTGACCATCTCATCCTCTGCCACCCTCTTCTTTTGCCTTCAGTCTTCACAGCAACAGGGTCTTTTTCAGTGAGTCGGCTCTTTGCATCATGTGCCCAAACTACTGGAGCTTCAGCTTCAGCATCAGTCCTTCCAATGAATATTCAGGACTGATTTCCTTTAGGATTGACTGGTTTAATCTCCTTGCAGTCCAAGGGACTCTCAAGAGTCTTCTCCAACACCACAATTCAAAAGCATCAATTCCTGGCTGCTCAGCTTTCCTTAAGGGTCCAAGTCTCACACCCATACATGACTACTGGGAAGACCATAGCTCTGACTATACAGAGCTTTGTTGGCAAAGTAATGTCTCTCCTTTTTAATATGCTGTTTAGGTTCGACATAGCTTTCCTTCCAAGGATCAAGCGTCATTTAATTTCATGACTGCAGTCACCATATGCAGTGATTTTGGAGCCCAAGAACCCCCCTTCTATTTGCCGTGAAAGGATGGGACCAGATGGCATGATCTTAGTTTTCTGAATGTTGAATTTTAAGCCAGCTTTTTCATTCTCCTCTTTCACCCTCATCAAGAGGCTTTTTAGTTCCTCTTCATTTTCTGCCATTGGAGTGGTATTATCTGCATATCTGAGGTTGATATTTCTTCTGGCAATCTTGATGCCAGCTTGTGATCCATTCAGTCCAACATTTTGCATGATGTACTCTGCGTATAAGTTAAATAAGCAGGGTGACAACATACAGCCTTGATGGACTCCTTTCCCAATTTTGAACCAGTCCGTTCCATGTACAGTTTTAACTGTTGCTTCTTGACTATTAGAAGGACTGATGCTGAAGCTGAAGCTTCAATCCTTTGGCCACCTGATGCAAAGAGTCAACTCATTGGAAAGGACCCTGATCCTGGGAAAGATTGAGGGCAAGAGGAGAAGGGGGTGGCAGAGGATGAGAAGGTTGGATGGCATCACTGATTCTAATGGAGATGAATTTGAGCAAACTCCAGGAGATAGTGAAGGAAAGGGAGGCCTGGTGTGCTGCAGTCCATGGGATTGCAAAGAGTTGGTCATGATTTAGCAACTAAAAAGGTAAGGGCATCTGCTGTCTGCCTCGGCTGGGCTTGAATCCCGTGCTGCTGCAGCTGCTGACCTTTGACATGCCCTGAAACGAGTCCAGGGTGAAGACTGAGGCATGCTGTGCTCCAGGAAAACTGTTGGGACAGGTCTTAGATAGATATTTTCAGCAACTGATTTTATGATCCCAGTCCTTGCATCTCATGTCTGAAAGTGAAAGTCACTCAGTCATATCTGACTCTTTGCGACCCCAAGGACTATACAGTCCACAGAATTCTCCAGGCCAGAATCATGGAGTGGGTATCCTTTCCCTTCTCCAGCAAATCTTCCCAACCCAGGAATCGAACCAGGGTCACCTTACTGCAGGTGGATTTTTTACCAACTGAACTATCAGGGAAGCCCGCATCTCCTGTCTGGAGAAGCACTGAATCCCTTCATGGTAAAGTTAGCTTCTGGTAACTAGCAGAACACTTTACAAGTGAGCGCTTGACTGCATGAACTCCCCTTCGCCAAAATCGCATATGTTGGCACCCCACCCCACCCCATACCTCTTGGGAGGTGTTTCTCAGAACAATCTGAAGTGTTGTTTCCTGGGCTGTTTCCTTCATTTTGCCTCAGATAAAACTAAACTCACAACTCTCATGTTGTGCATCTTTTCTCAGTTGACAGATTTTAGGCCAGCATAGTTTTCTCGTCGGTTAAATGTGAACTTTGGTAACTTGCCATGAGGTTCTGGTATAAGGATTACACACAGCAATATTTAAACACTAGGGTTGATTCAGTAATTGATTGTTCCCTTGAATGAATCATTTCCAACCCTTGGAACTAAACAGAAAGTAGAATGGAGTATTTCTGGGCCCCACAGTTGGTGCTGGCTGTGGCAATCCAGGCTGGAGACTCAACCAAGGGTTGGTAGAGGCTGTGTCACTGTCAGGAGAGGGAGACCAAGGCCAGCTAGAGTCGCTGAGGAGTTCCTTGCAGAAGTTGCCCTGTACACTCTGTGCTGGAAAACTTACAAATTGGGTGCAAAATCATAGTTATTAATTTCGTAGTGTTCTAGAGAAAAATGAGCCAGAGGTGGGAGACAGAATAAACAAGTTTCAGAAACTACAGATCAAAGAGCTGTGGAAAACTATAGAAAGGATTAGTCAGCAAGTGATGTGAATGCTTTCAGTTTAGTTCAGTCGCTCAGTCATGTCCGACTCTGCGACCCCATGAATCGCAGCAAGCCAGGCCTCCCTGTCCATCACCAATTCCCGGAGTTCACTCAGATTCATGTCCATCAAGTCAGTGAATGCTTTAGGAGGATAAAACTAGAAAGCACTTGAATTCATTAAGTCATGAAAAAAGCCACATTGTTGAGGTTTGTAGAGTAATAATCTGTGTGAGTGCCCAAGTCAGAATACTTTAATCTCTTTGAAGAGTTTAAAGAACTCTCCAGCATATGGTCTGGTGGTTAAAGGGGGCTGAGGACAATACAACTGGAGAATAACAACAGGTCAGATGCAGAGCCCTGGAAAATGAAAGTGGAGGTCGCTCAGCCGTGTCCAACTCTTTGGGACCCCGTGGGCTATCCAGTCCATGGAATTCTCCAGGCCAGAATACTGGAGTGGGTAGCCTTTTCCTTCTCCGGGGGATCTTCCTAACCCAGGGATCGAACCCAGGCCTCTCTCATTGCAGGCGGATTCTTTACTAGCTGAGCTACAAGGGAAGCTCAAGAATACTGGAGTGGGTAGCCTATCCCTTCTCCAGCAGCTCTTCGGGACCCAGGAATCGAACCAGGGTCTTCTGCAGAGCTTTGGAGTGCTGAATAATGAAATCCCTTAAGGAAAGGAAGGGTCAGAGGCTTCCTTGGTGCTCGGCCCTTCCACAAGCTAAGCAGGGGAGGAAGATGAACCAAGTCAGCGAGATTGCATCAGCAGCTCAACACTTGCGAGCCTGGAAGGCGGTGGGAGCGCCCTGAAGCTGGGCTTCCCTGCGCAGAGGGCGCTGCGGCTCAGTCGAAGTCCAGACGGAGGCGGTGGCGTCTTCAGCTGGCCGGAGGGACACGCTGGCCGCCCACCATGGTCAGCAGGGGACTTCAGGGCCTGGTCACGTACGTGCAGACCGAGCTGGGGAGCTCCAGGCCCTGTCAGACGCCGGAGGGGACGTCGTGTGGTATCGAGAAGAAAGTGGGTGTGGGGAAGGAACGCAGAGAAGCGTAGGCAGGGGCCGGGCGAGAAGTCCGGAAAGCACAGGAATCTGGCGCGTTCTTCCGCTCCATCACCGTCCTTCCATGGCCTTCATTTGGTGCAAGGACAGTCCATGCTCGAAGGAACTGCCCCCGCCCTTCACGTCCACTCTGTGCCGCGGGAGAAGCAGCTCCCACGCGCGTCCGTGACCCTGGAGGCCGCGTGGCCTCGGCCAGCGGCTCCGAGCCTCTCGCTGGACCCTGACACGCTGGCCGGACGCGGGGGCGTCGCCTGGCAACGGGGCAGCGACGGGATTGGCCGCGCTGGCTCCCGTGACCGCCCCGGAAGTGGCGCGCCCGGCCTCGCCCTCGCCGAGGCGGAAGTGGAGCCACCTGACGCCGCCCGCTTCCCGGCCGCCGCTCAGCCGCGCCTCCGCTCCGCTGCGCCTCGGCCCATGGCCGCCTACCCGTACCGCCCGGGCCCCGGCGCCGGCCCTGCCGGGGGCGCCGCGCTGCCGGACCAGAGCTTCCTGTGGAACGTCTTCCAGAGGTGCGGCCAGCCGGGCGGGCGGGCGCGGGCAGGCCTCCCCTTCCCTCGGTGTCAGCCCCGGGCCTTCCCCGTCCTGCCCCTCCGCCCGCAGTCCGGCCTCACCCTGGCGCCCTGGCCCCTTGGCCTGCAGTCCAGCCTCCCTCCTGGAGCCCTGGCCCCCTCGGCCCGCAGTCCGGCCCTCCTCCTGGCACCCTGGCCCCCCGGCCTGCTCCGTCGCCCGAGCTTTGACCTCCTCTCCGCCCCCGGGCGCTTCCGGAGCGCAGAGCGGCCGCCCGGAGGCTCGGCCTCCGTCCTTCTACCCCCAGAGCGGGGCCTTTGCTCAGGGCCGAGGGTCTCCCGGGGACGCTTATTCAGTTAGGGGAGCAGAAACGCGGGCTCGCCGTGGCTGCCTCAGCCACCAGGCGGGAAGCCAGGTCCTGGCTGTGCGCAGGGGACCGTCACCGCAGTGTCTTCGGTACCCGGTCGTCCTTCCAGCGAATCGGCGCCCCATGCTAGAGTGATTCAAGGTCAGGGAGTGACTTAGTTGTCTAAGAGAACCTTTTCCTGTTTGTGAAAAGGGCAAGATCTGGGTGGCATTCAGACAGGCTGTGGGAGAAAGGCTTAAGAGAAACGGAGAAGCAGCTTGGCCTTCAGCAGGGGGACCGCAGACAGTGAAGGAGACAGGCTTGCTTATTCCCCACCCGACTATGGGAGTGAGATAGTCTAGCAGCCAAAGGGAAAAGAGCAGGGAAATTAATTTAGGATTGACAGGAGAGTTAAACCTTGGTTCTGGTCCCCTGTTGCTTTGCCTGCACTTTGAATCACCAGTTTAACTGATCTTAATTTTGTAGGGTTGATAAGGACAGGAGTGGTGTGATATCTGACAACGAGCTTCAGCAAGCACTGTCCAATGGTGAGTGCACCTGGCCGTCTGGACTTGTGAACTGCAGGCCTGACCACCCGTAGTGAACATCTTCTTTCCTGGATTTCTTTTCCAAGTCATTAAGATTTAATCCCTGGCTTGTGGTGGAGGGCTTCCAGGTTTGTTTTGTCGAGTGCTTTCCTGGGCGTCCTGTCGGAGCTGCTCTGAGTCCTTGCGGAGCTGGGTGGGGCAGCTGCATGGAGGTCCCAGGGAAAGCCTGAGAGTTGGAGGCTGGGGTGTGAGCTTCAGGAGCACAGGGAGCCTGGCTTTGTACAGCAGATGGTCCTCCGGTTTATTGAAGGCTGTTGAATTTCTCTGGTGACGGCGTCTTGTGACTTGCGGGGAGGGGCACCAGGGTCCCACTGACGCCGACGAGGAAGTAACTGGGAATGCCGGTGGCCCTGCAGCTGGGTCTCGGGGCTCAGGCTTTTCAGTGGGTGAGTGCAAGTCATCCAGATGGGGGCAAGAGGGTCCCAGCTCTGTGCCAGTTCTGGGGGCACACCTTGGAGTCACACCTTGGACCTTTTTACTGGTCTCAGTGTGATTAATCCATTGACATGGAGACCTTATTTCAGTAAATACCTGACTGTGTTGCCCTTCTTTTGATTCGTCAGACACCACTGTCTTTTTCTGGTCTTTAGATTTGTGGTGTCTTCCAGAGGGGTGCCATTTAAACCTGAAGAGGGATTGATTTTAAGAGGTAATGACGATGCTGAAAGGCTCACCCTTACCAGCGGGAGCTGGCTGGTGCTGTGGGAGGTGGATGGCGCCTCCCAGGCCTGCGCGTGGACTGGAAGGGAGGTGTGCCCCACTGTGGGTACTCCTCTGCTGCTGTTGGTGAAGGGTTGGTATTAAAATGATCACACAGGTAATACTGTCTCTAGAGGATGTCAGACCTGCCGCCAGTTCAGCTGGTTGTTAAAGCAAATGGCTCTGTCGCAACACAGCGTTGAACCAGGAGCCTGCTGGAGATGGAGTGTGTTTAACCCAGCCACTGAGTGTATATCAGGGCCTGCTCTGGTGACCCTGTGGAGTCACGTTTCTTGATTTGCCCTGAGGGGTTCCTCGGCTTCTGTTGGGGCTGGGTGAGAGCTTACTGGTAGTCACTGAGCCCAGAGGGAGGTAGGGACTCCCTCCCCCAACCTGCCGTGGCTGCCTCTCTCCTCCCTGGGGGTGTGCTGGTTTTTGTGTGGAGCAGCTTGTGATGGTTGTTTTACCTGTTTTGTGTGTATCTTATAAACTGTGATTTTTTTTTTAACCAATTGCATTTTCCTCTTCAAATTAGCTGCTAAAATTTTTAAATTTCTGCCTCACCAGTGCCGCAAGCTGAGAATTTTCAGAGGTGAATTTCACTGATAGTCAGGGACCCCTTGCTTTCTTAGGCTTTTGTCCCCCCATCCTGCATAACCAGAGGTTGCTCTCTTTTGCTGTGCTCTGAATATCTTCCTAGATTCAATTAGGCTTTTTCTGCAGGAAGTCTGGTTATGAGTGGGTACCGATCGCTAGTCCTTTCTCAGCCCCAGAACAGAGGTAGGTGGCACACTGGAATCAGGATGTGTGCCTGCATAGCTAGGCACTCCCCCACACCTGGTGCCATCCCACCCGCCTCCTCCCGTTGGCTACCTGAAGGCACAGGCTGGCTGTGGCTCCGCTCCTCCTGCCAGGACGCCTGCCACTCCTCCGGGGCTGAGCGGCCCTCCCTTTTCTTGGGTGCTGCCTGTCTCCTCCTCTCGCTCTGCTGGGGTCGTCTCTGCAGCTGCGCCTGGCTCCTGGGCCTCAGCGTCCCGGAGGAAGTTCGAGCCGGTCTCCTGTCTCCAGTTGTGCTGTGTGTCCTGGCCTCAGTCCCTGAGGATGGACACGAGTCAGTTCTCTTCCTGCTCTTCGAGTTCCCAGAGTTGTTAAGATTGGAGTTACTTTGACTTTCAGTTTTCTCCCCGGAATGGACCTCTGTTTTCATACTGCTAAGTTGCTTCAGTCGGGTCTGACTCTTTGTGACCCCATGGACTGCAGCCCGCCAGGCTCCTCTGTCCATGGGATTCTCCAGGCAAGAATACGGGAGAGGGTTGCCGTTTCCTTCTCCAGGGGGTCTTCCCAACCTGCGTCTCCTAGGTCTCTTGCATTGGCAGGCAGGTTCTTTACCATTAGTGCCACCTGGAAAGCCTGTTTTCGTATTAGGACTAGAATATGAAGTTATTTCAGGAAATTAGTTCATTACTGGTGGAAAAACTGAAGGCACAAAATAGCATGGCTTCTCTCTTCTGTTAGCTGTGTGCCTCTGAGGCACTGTTAAAATCGGTTGAATCCGCCCCTGAAGAAGTCCTCGTGGGCCCTGCACACTGAGTCCTTTCTGTCTTTTTTCCCTGGGGGAACTTTCCCGTGGCTGGTCTCAGGGAAGTGTGGTTAAGAGGTGCGAAGAGACACAGGACTGTCTTGCCATCTGAAATAACACATCACAAACCATCTTCAGTTAGGTACTTTTTAAAAACATTTTTACTTCAAATTATTGGAAATTAAATTTGCTCAAGCCCCTTTATTTGTGCTTCTGTGGGTTTGCAGTAACATAACATTGGTATTCTTTGAGAAGGCGTTTTTCAAACTGGACTGCATGTATTTATGGCTGTGCCGGGTCTCTGTTGCTGCAGAGGGTTCTTTGTGGTGGCGGTGAGTGGGGTCGCTGAAGTTGCGGTGCCCCAGCTTCTCGCTGCGGCGCCTCCTGTCGAGGAGCACGGGCTCGGGCACAGCAGCCGTGGAGCACGACTTCGTTGCTCCGTGCTCTGAGGGGTCTTCCGGGTCAGGGATCGAACCTGTGTCTTCTGCACTGGCAGGTGGATTCGAGCCACCCGGAAGCCCTAGTTGAACTTTAAACAATAGGTCGTCTGATACATTGTTTCTATCAAAACGGACTTCAGCTCTCCTAGAGGCCTGGCAGTCGCAGCTCTTTGAGGCTGTAGGTGAGGGTGACTGGTGGGTACGGAATTCCTGACCCTGGAGAGGCACCAGGGTCCTGGCACAGTCCACGCAAGCCTGCAGGGTGCGCCCAGCCTGCCTGCGTGGCTCCTGCCTCCCCCAGAAGGGCTGGGCGGCGGCTCTGATGTGGTGAAGAGGAAGGGGACGGCGGTGGTGCTGTGAAAGGCCCAGCTCACCCGCCGATTCCATGTGGCTGCTGGATGCAGGACGACCCTACCCATGAACCTCTCGCTGCAATCCAAGTCTGTGCTAACAGGATGCAATTTCTAGAAAGAAAACTCTCTGGAGAGCAAGAAGAATATATTATCACAGAGCAGAGTGGTGTTTTTCTGCTTTAAGAAAGGGTCCAATATAAATTTGTTAAAATCATCTGTACTCCTGAGGGTTACAGGAAAAACACTTGCGCGCCCGGTGTGAGCCCCCTGCCCCCCGCCCGCCGCCATGCAGCTGTGGCCCTTTCGTGTTCAAATTATGGGTGAAAAGAGTTAGGTGTCCTCAGTGCCTGTGGAGATTCTGTGTGTGTTTCTGGTTTTTTTTGGTTCTTTCAGATGAGACTGAGGCAAGACCTGTAGGAACAGAGACCATGTCTTTCTAAGTGGAAGTCTGACAGGAGACCCTTCTCGGGCCGGCGGCTGGCATTCCTAGCGCGTTGGTTACCGAGGGAAGCGGGTGGGAATGTTTGACGTTGGGGTTGGCCCTGAAGGCCGCAGGAGGGTCACTCGTGCCGAGGGGCCTCTCTCTGCTCAGTGTGTCCTGGGCACCCAGCAGGCTCTGTTAGGCCTGCTCTCCATGTCGCAGTGCATTTTCTTACAGAAGGTTGTAGGTCTTCAGGCTGACGCGCTGGTGGGTTTAACAGCCAGCCTTGCTGAAGTATTGAGTGCAGCATCACTAGGGGGTGTCAAGCTTCGCTGTTTAGTCTGAGACCACAGGACCTGGCACTCAATAGAGTCCGTTCACTGCTGGGTGTTGTCACTAACCCTTGGTTTCCGTGGGGAGTCGGCCCGGTTTGGATGACAGCAAGGGCTAGTTAAGGGACCAGGAGCCTGCCTCTGCCTCCCGAGCTGGCCAGCCTGCAGGTCTCCTGTCTCCGTGCCCAGCTCGGCCCGGGGTGGCCTCTGCTGTCCCCAGCTTCCCGTCCTCCAGCTCTGCCAGCTGGAGCTCCGATCCACCCACACGCCCCTCTGCCCCCACAGGGGCCTGGCCCTAACCTCGCAGAGTGCCTGTGTTTACAGCATCATCAAGTCACTTCTGTTTAAAATTCATTTGCCGACGTGGCCCGGACGCCCTCCTCACAATCCAGATGAGCAGTGGGCGTGGCCTCCTCTTCCAGTCTGCGGAATCCCTGCGGCTGCACCCGGGCCCCCAGGCCCCCGGCGGACGGCCCCTGAGGACTCTCGGTGTGGGCACAGCCGGCATCAGAGCTGAGCGAGGCAGGAAGGGTCCGGCAGCTGCGTTTGGTCCCTCCGGCTCCTGGCCCAGGGTGGGCTGTGTCCTGTGGAAACAGCGGCCAGTGTGTGAGCAGCTGGGATGTCAGAGCCTTCTGTGCACAGACTGCGCCTCCTCTTGGCCCCTCTGTGCGTGACTCCTTTGTGGCCTGGTTTTGGTGAGCTGACCTTCCCCAGAACCTTCACTTCCACCTGCCCACCATCCCCCGGACCCCCAAGAAGCCCTCAGAGATGCCTGCCCAGCGCTCAGGGGCCCCAGCCGCAGGCCTGGCAGAAGGGGCGGCTTCACGAGTGTCGGGGCCCCAAGGGGCCGGTGGGGTGACCTCGGGGCTCAAGGCGGCTTCCCTGGCAAAGCCCCGTACGGACTGAGGTTGAGGAGAGGCAGGGGTGGGGTCAAGGTGGGGCTACATGGGATGTTGGGGGTGCGTGTGGGCCAACTGGGCATGCTCGGAGCCCGGGGGTGCTGCCCTGCGTGGGGTCGGGAGGGGCCTGTGCCCCCAGAGCTGAAGCGGTCTGTACATAGGAGGGGAGGTGGGGTGTTACTATACAAGGAGGGATGAGGGGACACGGCACATAAAAAACGATCACCCTGGTTTTGGTCAGCATGGATCAGTGAAAACAGATCCCTGGGCACAGAGGCACCTGGTGAACGTCCCATCATCACAGCTTATGAAGGGCTCTGAATTACCAAATCTGTCAGAGTGAGCAGCTCCCTTGATAACAGCTGTTTGGGGAGACCCCACTGCTGTTCTGAGATGAGTCATGGGATGATGCGTCCTCTTCACAGTTTTAGACGATGGTGTGTTGCCAGCCTGTTACCTCAGGGGGGGCACGTAAGCCTGTCTTCACGCGGTGCTTTCCGGAGCACTCCGGCAGGTTCGCTCACCACGTGTGCAGCCGCTGTGGATGCGAGGGCGACCCTGTCCTGCAGCGGTGGTGCCCCTGGGGGTGGGGTTTTCTGAAGCGCAGTTGTGACGCTCCCAGCGGGGCTAAGCGCCCTCTTCTCAGCTCACCTGGTGCTGTGGGCCTGGGAAGTTCAGGGAGGGGTAAGATGGCCGTCTCTAGTTACAACGTGAGGAGGGCGAGCGGCCAGGCGCAGGTCTTCATGAGCAGCAGTGAACGTGTGGCTGGACCGGAGTGACTCTCGGGCCGCGTAGACAGGGCCCTGGCTGGCCGTCGCCCAGGGGCAGCCTCCCCGCTGAGAGCGCGGCCCGCAGGGCTCGACGCTGACGGCTGCTCACTTCTCCGGCTTCTGGGGTTACGGGTGGGGGTCCAGAGACGCTGCCTGTCTCACCTCCTGCTGTTTGTTTCAGGCACCTGGACGCCATTTAACCCAGTGACTGTCCGATCGATCATATGTGAGTATGGGCAGCCCTGCCGGGCCCGTGCTTCCGGCTGATTCTCTTCGGGTGTCCCGCCCGCCCCACCACCCCTGAGCCTCCGCTCAGCGTTCGCTGTGCGCCCCACCCTCATTTCCGCACACGCTTCTGTTCCCCCCGGGTTGCGTGGCTGTGGCGGGAAGAAGCAGCTGAGTTCTCACGTGACGACTCACTGAGCTGGAGTGACTTCTGTGCACGCCAGGAGCACTTTGGTTTCCTGGAGAGGCAGGTGGCGCACTGCGTTTTGTTAAGAGTGTCTCAGACTGAGATTTCATACATGCGTCTCCATCCATTTTGTATGTAAATGTAGTTACAAGTTCTTATTTGGACCTGGAATGAGGCTGATTTTTTTTTTTAATGAAAAGTGGGTCTTGCTTTAAAAAACCCCAAAAGCCAATAGTCTTTTGCTCATTGTAACCGGCCTCCCTGACCAAGCCCTTTAAGGAGCTTCTCCTCAGGGACGCAGATCCTCTGGGGGACGGATGGGCAGCTCCAGGAACCAGACCTGAGCCTGGAGGGTTGGGGTGGGCCCCTTGACCCCTCTGCACCCCGAGAGCGGGTGTGCCCAGCTTTTGAGGAACATCCTTCGGTGTAAATCGCTCTTACTGTGGACCTGTCAGGGTGTTTGGCTTGCACGTCCCTCTCCACAGCCCCTCACGCCCACCTGGCTGATTGAGGGCTGGTGTCACCACAGCCCCTGGGGACCTGCCGGCCGAGCTCCGGGCTGGTCCTGGAGGAGCCCAGCCTGCAGAGCTGTGGGTGTGCCTCTGCCCTGGTTCCTGCTGAGCCGTGCCCTTTCGCTTCAGCCATGTTTGACAGAGAGAACAAGGCCGGCGTGAACTTCAGTGAGTTCACTGGCGTCTGGAAGTACATCACGGACTGGCAGAACGTCTTCCGTACATACGACAGGGACAACTCGGGCATGATCGACAAGAACGAGCTCAAGCAAGCCCTCTCAGGTTTCGGTAAAACGCTCGTCTTGACTGCGTAGCTCTTTCATTTTGGAGCCATGTGGTGTATCTTGTTGCTTTGCTCAGCTTGATGATTTGAAAGTCGCCTACGTGAACTTTTTGTTTACATTGCACTTTTACATTTTTGATGTTTCTTTATCATACAGGTTTATATTTGACTTGGGGGCTTTTATGCGGTTTTTCATCCAAAATGAGATAAGGGCTATGCAGTAGTTTTCTTTTGTGAAGTGATGTCGCAGGCGCACTGAGAATGTGGCTTTCAAAAAGTTAAAGTGAACGAGTCAAGATAAAACAGCTTACATATATAAAGCAGCTTCCGTTCCCTGACATGAGAATACACGGACCAATGATAAAATGCCCACAAAAGACGAGCCCGTGGGTTGCATGGCGTGCAGGCGTGAGCACGGAAGCCCGCATTCTCAGGTGTGTGCAGCCTGCGTGCTTGCCGTGCCGTGAGCAGTGTCCCCGTGGTGCCTTCCAGAGCGGTCAGCAGGCCTGGTCCCAGGGCCCACCTGGGCCTGCGGGGAGCTCGGGGCTGGTGAGGAGGGCGCAGGCGTCGCACCAGGATCCTGGTCTGACGGCGTGAATCCCCCAGCCCTGTTTTGGCGGGGCCCTTCTGTCAGAGTCCAGTGCACTTTATTCTGGCTGTTTCTGGCTTTAATAACGAAATACACTTTGGTCCTTGCGGTTATTGCTGTGCTGCTTCCCCAGCCCTCCTCCTCTGCGTTTGTCATTTGCGGCTGTAAATGTCTTCTCCTGTTTGTCTCTTGCTTTAGAGGCTGTGGGACCCCCCAGAACTTTGTATCGCCACCAGGCGCAGGTCAGGATTTGGGCAGGACGTTGGCCCCGGGTTCTCTGGATTGGAACTTGGAATGCGGCTGACCTTGCTGGGCCCGTAGGTGGGGGAGCTGAGCATTAGGGGCGTCCCTCACAGAGCAGTCCTGGGCAGGAGGAAGCTGGAGGCCTGGCTGACTGGAACCTGGACCCTCTGAATTAGTTCCCAGGCTGATGATCTCAGCACCGACTGCAGTGTTTCTAACCTTGTCAGGCCTGGAGCCCGCTTTTGCTCAGGGCCAGCAACCGTCACGCCCTGGGCTCGGGTTGGAAACGCTGAGGTCGACCAGCCGGTCCCTGGCTCTCGGGCCTGCGAGTCCCAGTCAGATCCGGGAGGTCAGACGCTGGTAGGCTCACGGTGCGGGGCAGAGCCGAGAGCCTCGCTGACCTTCAGCTTTTCCTGGAGAAAGGACATACTCTGCTGCAGCGTTTCTTCAGCTGTGCCGCGGGGTTCCCTCCTGCCCTTGGTCCTCCGCTTCTCAGACTCCTCTGGCCCCTCGTCTCCCACCCAGGGTGGCCGTCAGCCTTTTGCCGGTTCCCTGTTGGAGACTGGTAAAGAGTTTGCCTTGGGAGTGGAATCTTCTCTTTGGTTTCTAAGAACAAGTGTCTGTCAGTCAAGCTGGAGCTGCATTGCAGCTCAGCAGACGCATGAGGGGGTCAGGGTGGCTGAAGCCCCAAGGTGCCCTCTGACCTCTCGCCCCCCTACATGGAGTCTCAGGCCGACCCTGGCAGGGCTGTGTGACCCTGAACGGCTCACCTGCTGGATTTGAGGGCCCCTCTGTTCGTCTTTTAGCCTTTTATTCCCATTATGTGCCCTGTAATGGAAGGAAGAGCCTCTTGACAAAGGTGAAAGAGGAGAATGAGAGAGCCGACTTAAAGCTCGACATTCAAGAGCGAAGGTCGTGGCATCCAGTCCCGTCACTTCACGGCGGATAGATGGGGACTGTAGAAACGGGGACAGACTATTTCCTTGGGCTCCAAAATCACTCTAGATGGTGACTACAACCATGAAATTAAAAGCCGCTTGAGCAACCTAGACAGTGTGTTTAAAAGCAGAGACATCACTTTACCAACAAAGGTCCGTCTAGTTAAAGCTCTGGTTTTTCCAGTAGTCATGCATGGATGTGAGAGTTGGACCATAAAGAAAGCTGAGTTCCCAGGAATTGGTGCTTTTGAACTGTGGTGTTGGAGAAGACTCTTGAGAGTCCCTTGGACTGCAAGGAGATCCAACCAGTCCATTCTAAAGGAGATCAGTCCTGAGTCTTCATTGTAAGGACTGATGTTGAAGGTGAAACTCCAATACTTTAGCCACCTGATACAAAGAGCTGACTCATTGCAAAAGACCTTGATGCTGGGAAAGATTGAAGGCTGGCAGGGAAGGGGACGACAGAGAATGAGATGGTTGGATGGCATCACCGACTCAATGGACATGAGTTTGAGCAAACTCTGGAAGTTGGTGATGGACAGGGAGGCCTGGCGTGCTGCAGTCCACGGGGTCATAAAGAGTCGGACACGACTGAGTGGCTGAAGAGCATGTTTTGTGTGCCAGGTACAGAGACCAGAAAGTAAGAGGGTGTGTAAGGCAAGGCCACACACGCCACTCGTCGGGGACAGACAGTCCTGCCGTCCCTAACAGGCAGGCTCCCCACCACAAGCGCTCCGCCCCAGCCCTGCACCCAGCCCCTGGCAGCCTGAAGCCAGCGTGATTTGAGGGGACGTCGCACAGGGGCAGTGAGCCTCCGCTCGCTCATCGCCCTCGTCGGCTGCCTTCCGTCTTGTGCTGCGCCTGCTCTGCCCCTTTTAATGCAGCAGAGTCCAAGCCCTGCCACCCACACGCCCACTCTGCGTCCTGGAGCCCGCGCCATCAGCCGTCAGCCACCCTGCCCAGGTCAACGGTGTCTTTACAGTCAGGTTGACCAAGTTTGGGCCCTGACGGGGCCACGGCAGCCCCCGCCCCCGTCTGTGCCGATGGCCCCGTCTGTCCTCCGCTGTGGTCTCTGACTGGCATCTGCTTTTCTTCCTAGCACCACGAGTAGGCCCTGCGTGGCCAGTGGAGGCAGCAGGCCGCCTCGCTAGCTCTTGGGGAAGAAGGGCTTATTCCCTCCGCTAGAAGTGCAGCCTTGGGGGAAGGGGCGTTCTAGGAGGACGTGCGTGACACACAGTGAGCTGGCCAGCAGGGTTTCCGCCTGCCTCACTGGCCTAGAACAGGCTGCCGACGCGGGCCCACATCTGGGACTTGGGGGCGGAGCGGGCCGAGCGGCGCATCGGGCCAGTGGCGCCTGTCTGGTCCCTTGAGCCCCGGTCTCCGTGATGCTGTGTCGCTGTTGCCATCGTGCCGTCCTTCCCTGGCCTGGCCTCTGTCCGGCCACAGGCTGTGCCAGGTGTAGGAGGGTCCTGTCTGCTGCTCAGCTGCAGGGCGGGGGCCTGGATTAGTTCGCGGGATGTGAGGAGCTCGCTGACCACTCTGGAAGGTACTGTCACGTGTGTGCACGTTTGACTTTTTCAGTCGAGTGATGAAGTGCTTATAGAGGGCATTAACCGAGACACTCACTCAGGTAATAGGCGCACATAGCCTTGCAAAGATTCCAGCGAGACTGAAAAGTGGTAAAAATATTCTGCACCTGGAGGTCGTCTCCTGAATAAGTAAGGAAGCCACGGTCACACAGGTGGTGAGACGGGGGGCGGCGAGGGCAGGGCTGAGAGAGCAAGGGCATCCCTGCTGCCCTGCTGGAGGCCGAGCCGCTGGGGCATTGGAGGGGGGTCAAGGCACCCGGATGGCCCTTCCAAAGCTCCGTCAGAGTGCAGCTGCTGCACCCTCGAAGCCTTGATGTCTTGATGCCAGTGAGCGGCTGATGTAGGGGAGGGGCCATCAGTTAACTTCCTGTCCTTCAGTTTACACTTTGTCTCCTTGGGAGCCTTAGTGACCTTTTATTTTGCAAAGCATTCTTTAGCAGGGAATAATCCAGGACAGCTGAGTTAGTCACAACTTCACCGCTAGCTTGTTAAGAATGAAGTAAAGTTTACCAGTAAGGGCTTTTGAGAAGGCTGATATTCCAGAAGCCCTGCAGGGCGCCTGTACCGCTGGAGTTGGTGTGAATGAGTGACTCCGTGGTCCCTCCAGGAGGGTGGCTCCGTGGGGCCGAGGGCACAGTGCAGAGACTCTGCTTAGCTCTCGGTGTCTTGCCGTGTGCTTGCCCCTGGGCCTGCCTGGGGGGCCCATGTTGTGTTCCTGGGGGTTGGGTGGGGGAGACTGGGTTCCAGGGTGGGCATGGGGTTGATTGTGCCCGCCCCCCTGCAGGGTACCGGCTCTCTGATCAGTTTCACGACATTCTCATTCGGAAGTTTGACCGACAAGGCCGGGGGCAGATCGCCTTCGACGACTTCATCCAGGGCTGCATCGTGCTGCAGGTACCGCCATTGGAAGGCCCAGGGGGTGGGGGGGGGGGAGGTGGGCGGTGGGCGCCCGAGGCCCCGCGCTTGGGCAGTTGAAGCGAGTCAGACGCATAAGACTGGCTCTAGAAGCTACAGAAGTGAGTGTGCTTTTTTGGAGAAGTAACTAGTTCTCCTGATAAAAGGAGGTGTAGATAGCGTGTCCCTCCTCCCCTGGAAACCCTGAGAGCCGTCCATTTGGAAGGGATCCAGCGGGAGGTTCACATGAAGACCTGGTGGTGGTTTGTGTTGTGTTTCTTCCCGAGGATTGGAGAAGGTTCTGGCGTGAGGCTCGCTCTGTGCCCTGCACGGGAGGCTCCCTCCCCAGCGAGACTCAGGAGCAGTGCCTGGCGGGCTGCTGATTGCAGTGCCCGCTGCCTCGCAGGCCCCTCCGAGCTGGCTGCTCCTGCGGTCCCTCGGCTTCACCCAGGAGGAACCAGGCGCGGGCATGCCCTCCGAGGGTGGAGGCGGCCACACTTGACCTGCCTGGCTGTTCCCACACAGGCCCTGCCCCTGTCTCCAGGTGGGAGGCCAAGTTCCTTAGATTTCAGCTTTAGAAAATGCGGTGAATTGGTGTAAACCTTTTCTTTATTGTGAAAAATCTTTAGAAGACAACCCCTGTGCCCATTAGAGTCAGCCGTTACCAACTCACAGCCAAGTCCATATAATACTCCACCCGCTCATAATTCTGACACAGTTCCATTTATGGGAAGCAAATGTGTTTTCCAGAAGTATTTCAGCAGAACCTGGCCCTGAAAGACAGCCTTGCCATTTACATCCGAACCACTCTGTTGTCAAATTTTGTTGTCTTTAGAATCTGCAGAAAAGATTCTAAAATAAGGCACAGAGATAATACAGAAATGGAGAAGGCAGTGGCACCCACTCCAGTGCTCTGGCCTGGAAAATCCCAAGGGCAGAAGAGCCTGGTGGGCTGCAGTCCATGGGGTCTCGAAGAGTCAGACACGACTAAGTGACTTCACTTTCCCTTTTCACTTTCATACATTGGAAAAGGAAATGGCAACCCACTCCAGTGTTCTTGCCTAGAGAATCCCAGGGACGGCGGAGCCTGTGGGCTGCCGTCTGGGGGGTCGCACAGAGTCGGACACGACTGAAGCGACTTAGCAGCAGCAGCAGAATCTGCAGAGAGGTGTGCAGGGCACGAGGTTGTCAGTGTAACTGGTAACTTGGGGCCCATTCTCAGGGTTCTTGTCGCAGTGATAGTTGGATGACTGAGGTTTCCCTCCCTGACCTGCTGTCCTGATTCCCTTCCTGGGGAATCTGGGCCCGCCAGGCCCTGTGCTTCAGTGACTCATTGGAGTGCCAGGTGTCTCCCTCTCAGGGTCCAGTGAGGTGAGATTACAGGGCGTCCCTGGTGGCTCAGACAATGAAGAATCCGCCTGCAATGCTGGAGACCCAGGTTCGATCCCTGGGTTGGGAAGATCCCCTGGAGGAAGGCATGGCAACCCATGCCAGTGTTCTTGCCTAGAGAATCCTGTGGACAGAGGAGACTGGCAGGCTGCAGTCCATGGGTTCACAAGGGATCAGATACGACTGAGTGACTAACACTTTTCACTTTTATGCTGTCAGAATACATTAGGAATAGAGGTGATGTAGAAATTTCACCAGGATCTGTGGGGTTGGGATTTTCATTTGAGGTTATGTCCCCTAAGTAACCAGCTGGTCCTTATGTCTGCATAAGCAAAGGTCACCCTGCGTCACTTTCAGCCCCTGGAGTAACAGGATCTGAGTCCCCGCTGCCTGTAGAATGAGCACAGACCGTGGGCCGCCCGTGGCCTGCTGCTGCCTGGGCCCGGTGTCCCTGCCCCCACCCCTGGAGAAGGAACCCGAACTGCACAGACACGGGGGTCAGAAAGGAAAGGCTCAGCTGCAGGCCACCTGCAGAAAGTCTTCAGAAGCCCTCAGAGGTCGTCTTCCATCTGCCTCTTTCGAGAAAGAAAAGGCCTTGTTGAAAGTTGGTTTTATGAAGCAATGTGAAAAGTGGCAGAAATCTTCAAGCGCAAAGAAAGGGAAACTGTGCCGTGCCCTCCCAGCAGAGGGGACTGCTGCTGCGGTGTCTGGGCTCTGTGTTGCGCCAGGGTTGGCCACTCAGGAAGCTCCAGCTCACCCCCGCGTGGACCGTCTCCTGTGTCAGCCTGTTGATTGTTGGCCATCGACCTGCCCAGCTCGGGGCAGAGAGGACTGGAACTGGAGCCGGGAGTGGGAGGCTCGGCTCACGGGCCAGGCTGCAGCCTTGCTTGGCCCTGGGGCAGGTGGACAGGTGGCCGCCAGGGTCTCAATGAGCCTGGGCACTGTCCTCTCCAGTCTGGGCTCTTCCGAACCCGTGGTGGTTTCCAGCTTCTGTCCTTCAGCGCAGCACTGACCTAGCTGCCCCAGTCTCTGCTGTCCGGTGGCTGGACTTGTGAACAAACGGGGAGCCCTGGGGGCTGGTCAGCCAGGAGGGGATGGGGAGGGTGGGCATCAAGATGAGGGCCTGGGCTGGCACAGGAGACCCCGCCCTTCTGGGGCATCAAGGTGAGGGCCTGGGCTGGCACAGGAGACCCTGCCCTTCTGGGGCATCAAGGTGAGGGCCTGGGCTGGCACAGGAGACCCCGCCCTTCTGGGGCATCAAGGTGAGGGCCTGAGCTGGCACAGGAGACCCCGCCCTTCTGGCTCTGCACCCAGGCTCCCCCCGGGGGTGCCCAGTGGGGGCTGGTTTCCCTTGGTCCTGAGCAGCCTGTCGACAGAACAGAGGTGAGCCTTCAGGGAGGGCCCCGGGAGAATGGTCTTGTGGTGGCACAGGAGGCCCCAGGCACATCACCCGCTGTGGGGAAACCTTGTTCTGGGGCCAGAGGCCCTGCCAGGACCTGGGGCTGTGACCCACACACTGGGCACCCCCTCGTCGCCCACTGTCCTGCCCAACGCCCCATCTCCTGAGCAGACCGGCCTGCCCTGCGTCCCTGCGCTGGGGGGGTGGGGGGTGGAGACGGGGACTCTTCTGAAGTTGGGCTCCTGAATGTCTGTTCACCAATACATTGTGTTCCTTCTGTCGGGAAGTGTCAAGTCTAAATACCTGCCGTTTTTCCTCAGAGGTTGACAGATATATTCAGACGCTACGATACAGACCAGGACGGCTGGATCCAGGTGTCATATGAACAGTATCTGTCCATGGTCTTCAGCATCGTATGACCCTGCCTTTCTGCAAACACCAGCATGACTTACGGGAAAAAAGACTGAAAATGCCAAATCTCCTCCCTTTAATGAAACAAGCACCAGTGCAGTTAGACACTGCTCTTTCTTTAGACTTTGTCTAACTACTATTTGGGGACCCAACTGTATATATGCGGGTAAGCTGGTTAACGTTTCCCAGTTGCAACAATAGTTATGTCTTTCCTCAGATACAGACATTTGATATGAGGCTGTTTAATTGTGCCATGAGGTAACATATAGTAATGTTTCAGGTTTTCTCCTTGCAAAAAACTTATCATGTGCTTTTTCAGACAGCTCTAGTTCTGGAGTGGAAATGCTTCATTAGCCAATAGGGACTTCAAATAATATGGAACTTGCACAGAAGGCCACTCACGTGCCTTACTTTTTAAAGGGGGTTTACTGTATTCACTTGAACGTGCAGCGTAAGCAATAAAGCACACGTATCCTTGTGCCTGTCCATCTCAGATGCGCTCACCTGGAGCCCCAAGGGGTTCGGCAACCTGGGCTGTCCCCTGGCCCTGGTCATGGGAATCCCAAGATTTGTCCACCCTCTGTGACAGGAGTCAGTTTGCATTTGGTAAAACTTCTTTGGAAATACAGATCCAAATTTGATTTGGAAAGGAGTGGTTTTTCTTTCACTTACTAATGATGCACCTCTGCCCTCTGATGGGCTTGATCAGAGCTTGTCACGCTTGAAGGTGTGCAGGGAGTGCGCCAGCCCCCCGCTGTGTGCTTGGTGCCCAGAAGGCCCAGGCTCCCTGCGCTTCCCCCAGACGCGCCTCGGGCTCCTTCTGTGCCCGCCCCCTTTAAACGCGCCTCCCTAAACCAGGACTCGGGGTGGGCCTCTGGGCGGGTGTCAGCGACCCATAAATGGATCTGGGGTGCCAGAAACGGGGGGTCCATTTTGGGGGCCTGTGCTGGTGGGAGATCGGAGCCTCGGGGAGCTGTGGGTTTTATCTGCAGTGTGATTACGAGGACTGTCATCGAGCACAGTACCTGGGGTTGAGAGAAAGAATCTATGGGGCTCCAGCTGGCCTTGTGAGCTCATGGACAGAGATCCAAGGGGTTCTCTGAGGGCTCCACGCCTTTACCCTTCATGGATCTCTGCACTTCGAAACACTGCTGAGGACCCCAGCCCACAATCACAAGTTGTCCTCCAGAGGTCGGCTCTCAAATTCCTGACCCTTGAGACCTGGGACATCTAGGTGTGCAGCTGGGCTCATCTTGTACCTGGTGCCCACTGCCCCAGCCAAAACCGCCCCTCGTCTACCTCCCTGTCTCCCAGGAGACGGAGGTGGAGACAGTGGGGCCCACTTCCCCTCTGGAGGTTCCACACTAGACAGAGGTGTAGACAGTAGGCCCACTTCCCCTGGAGGTTCCCCAGTAGCAGAGATGTAGACAGTGGGCCCACTTCTAGAGACTCCCCAGTAGATCGAAGTGTAGACAGTGGGCCCCTCCCCTGGAGGTTCCGCAGTGGATGGAGGTGTAGACAGTTGGCCCCTCCTACCCTGGAGTTTCCCCAATAGACGGAGGTGTAGACAGTGAAACCCACTTCCCCTGGAGGTTCCCCAGTAGATGGCGGCGTAGACAGTGTGCCCACTTCCCCTGGAGGGTCCCCAGTATATGGAGGTGTAGACAGTGGGCCCACTTCCCCTGGGAGATTCCCTGTAGATGGAGGTGGAGACAGTGGGGCCCACTTCCCCTGGAAGTTCCAGAGTAGATGGAGTGTAGACAGTGGGCCCCTCCTCCCCTGGAGGTTCCCCAGTAGACGGAAGTGTAGGCAGTGGGTCCACTTCCCCTGAAGGTTCCCCTGTAGATGGAGGTAGAGACAGTGGCCTCCCTCCCCTGGAGATTCCAGAGTAGACGGAGTGTGGACAGTGGGGCCCACTTCCCCTGAGGGTCCCCAGGTGTGGATAGTTGGTTCCCAGTGGATGGAAGTGTGGACAGCACGGTCCCTCTGCCCTGGGAGGCGCCATGCTTGCTTACCCCGTGAGCTCTGGCCAGCACAGACCGCACGCTCAGAGCGAGGGCAGGCACCCCGCATTCGCGCTTGGGGGCCCTGTGGCGTGGGCCCCTCACCATCTCATGCTGGCCTCTCTGTCCTCCCCACCCCCGCCCCTGCAGGACCTTAGGCCCTGGATTCCCCCCTGGACCCCAGGATCCGGGATCTCTGACGCTGGTCTGGGGTGACAGCAATTCCCAGCTTCACTGAGGAACCTGCCCGGTGCACAGCCTGACTTTAATTTCTGGAGATCCCTGGGGCCTGTGCCCAGACAGAGCGGACATTGAGTGGCTTGCTGTCAGTGCAGGTCGGCTGTAGGCAGGAGCCTGTGCTCGTGTGATTGGGGATGCCCCCTGATTCAGGGACGTGAGGGGCAGGGAAGCAGCAGAACTGCAAAGAGGTCTGATGTGACACAGATGTGCTCGGGTGGCACAGTTCACAGCTGGTGCAGGCACACACGTGGGTGGTGGAGACACACGGGTGGGCGGCAGGGGCTCACACGGGCAGTTCAGGTGCACAGGTGCGGTGGGCTGGCATACACTCTGCACGGACCCTCTCAGTGGACTCGGGTTTGTACCAGTGCACGTACAGGTGGGGGTGTGTGGGCTGGGAGTGCGGCTGCCGCGGGAGAGGCAGGTGGGTTAAGGGCTGGGGGTCCCCAAGCCCTGCCCAGGCATGCACACAGGAAGATGGGGACCCCTTCCCTCCAGGGCCACACCCGACTGGTCTCAGCGCCAGTTGGCCACACGGGGGCGGTGCTGTGCCGCCTGGAGGGCCACCCGACCCTGGGTCTCACCCAGACCCGAGCCCTGACCGCAGACGTGGAATTTCCAGAAGCAGCGGAGAAACCCGAGGGATCGGGTCGGTTGTGAGGATGGAAACAGCTCTGGGGCTTTTCCTTTGTCAGGATTCTCCACACTCAGGCCCGTCTGGAGCCCTTGAGAGTCGGTTCGGGGATGGGGCAGAGGAAGGGCTACCGGGAAGCCGGCCCAGCCTCGGGGGGCTCAGGGTGGGGCCGTGCAGGGGGCCAGGCCGTCTGCTGCCTCGAGCCTGGTCACTCAGCCCCTGCCCCTGGCTGCCTGCTCTCACACTCCTCCTCCATGGGCATCATGAGCTGATGACCCAGCTCCCTATCTGTCTGCCAGGAACATGATGGATGTGCCCGAGACGCCACTGTTCTCATCCAGCTTCCTAGCCCAGTTCTCCACGAAGAGGATGGTCACCCGGTCACCACCCCAGTCACCGCCCATCACCACAGCCAGCTAGGGGAGCCACCTGCGCAGTCCAGGCGAGCCTGGTCAAAGGGGGAGCGGGCGGGGGCCCGAGGAGGGGGGCGGGCGGGGGCTGCAGCGGAGCTGATGTGAGGAACAGTGTGTGGCATGGCCGCATCACTGCATCTCCCCTTAAGGGCGAGTGTGAGGGTGACTGTGAGCGTGAAAGTGTGCCAGGGCATGCGTGAGGATGTCATCGGTGTCCAGGCTGCAGGTTCCAGGAAGCCAGCCTGTTTCCAGTAGTCATGTATGGATGTGAGAGTTGGACTGTGAAGAAAGCTGAGCACCAAAGAATTGATGCTTTTGAACTGTGGTGTTGGAGAAGACTCTTGAGAGTCCCTTGGACTGCAAGGAGATCCAACCAGTCCATTCTGAAGGAAATCAGCCCTTGGTGTTCTTTGGAAGGAATGATGCTAAAGCTGAAACTCCAATACTTTGGCCACCTCATGAGAAGAGTTGACTCACTGGAAAAGACCCTGATGCTGGGAGGGATTGGGGGCAGGAGGAGAAGGGGACGACAGAGGATGAGATGGCTGGATGGCATCACCGACCCAATGGACATGAGTTTGGGTGAACTCCAGGAGATGGTGATGGACAGGGAGGCCTGGCATGCTGCAGTTCATGGGGTCGCAAAAGGTCGGACACGACTGAGTGACTGGACTGGACTGGACTGGACGGGACTGGACGGGACTGGCGAGCACAGCTCACAGGCATGAAGTGCACTCAGTGTTTTGCAGCCTCACACCACCCTCCGTGTGACCCCTCGTCCTGTGAGGCTGGAGCGCCATCCCCGTGAACACTGAGTCCCCGCCCCCGCCTGCCACCCACCGTTCTCCAGGAGCCTGACCCCTCTGGGCCCCTGTGTGAGCAAGTCCTGCAGGGTCTGCCCTCCCGGGACTCGTGCCCATCGCTGAACACAGAGTCCCCAGATCTCACCCACGCTGGAGCCTGTCTTGGACTCTCCTTCCTATTTAAGACGTGTGAATGGAGCACCGTGCGTTCACCCCTCACCTGTTGGTGGACACTCAGGCTGCTTCTAGTTCTTGGCTGTCGTGAGCATGCTGCTGTGAACCTGGGTGAGCAGGTTCCTCCTCAACACCGTGCTTTCACTTCTTTCAGTCATATCCCCAGAGGTGGTGGATTATGTGACAGATCTATGTTTAAGTTTTTGAGGGAATTCCATTCTGTTTTCCACTTGACTGCACTATTTTGCATTCCCACCCACAGTGGCCAAGAGCTCCACTTTCTCCATATCTTGCAACATTTATGTTTTGCCAGTTTTTATGTTTTGACTAGTTTTTGGTGTTAGTTCTAGAAGATCTTATAGGTCTTCACCAGTCAGTTCAGTTCAGTTGCTCAGTCTTTGCGACCACATGAACCGCAGCACGCCAGGCCTCCCTGTCCATCACCAACTCCCGGAGTTCACTCAGACTCGCGTCCGTCAAGTCAGTGATGCCATCCAGCCATCTCATCCTCTGTCGTCCCCTTCTCCTGCCCCCAATCCCTCCCAGCATCAGAGTCTTTTCCAGTGAGTCAACTCTTTGCATGAGGTGGCCAAAGTATTGGAGTTTCACCTTCAACATCAGTCCTTCCAAAGAACACCCAAGACTGACCTCCTTTAGAATGGACTGGCTGGATCTCCTTGCAGTCCAAGGGACTCTCAAGAGTCTTCTCCAACACCACAGTTCAAAAGCATCAATTCTTTGGTGCTCAGCTTTCTTCACAGTCCAACTCTCACATCCATACATGACCACAGGAAAAAACACAGCCTTGACTAGACGGACCTTAGTTGGCAAAGTAATGTCTCTGCTTTTCAATATGCTATCTAGGTTGGTCATAACTTTCCTTCCAAGGAGTAAGCGTATTTTAATTTCATGGCTGCAATCACCATCTGCAGTGATTTTGGAGCCCAGAAAAATAAAGTCTGACACTGTTTCCAATGTTTCCCCATCTATTTCCCATGAAGTGATGGGACCAGATGCCATGATCTTCGTTTTCTGAATGTTGAGCTTTAAGCCAACTTTTTCACTCTCCTCTTTCACTTTCATCAAGAGGCTCTTTAGTTTCTCTTCACTTTCTGCCATAAGGGTGATGTCATCTGCCTATCTGAGGTTATTGATATTTCTCCCGGCAATCTTGATTCCAGCCTGTGCTTCATCCAGCCCAGCGTTTCTCATGATGTACTCTGCATATAAGTTAAATAAGCAAGGTGTCAATATACAGCCTTGACGTACTCCTTTTCCTATTTGGAACCAGTCTGTTGTTCCATGTCCTATTCTAACTGTGGCTTCCTGACCTGTGTACAGGTTTCTCAAGAGGCAGGTCAGGGGGTCTGGTGTTCCCATCTCTTGAAGAATTTCCCACAGTTTAGGTCTTCATAAAACTGTTCAATTTCAGCTTCTTTGGCATTAGTGGTCGGGGCATCTACTTCGATTACCATGATGTCATCCATAAAGGAAATCAACCCTGAATAGTCATTGGAATATTCATTGAAAGGACTGATGCTGAAGCTCCAATACTTTGGCTACCTGACGCAAAGAGCCAACTCATTGGGAAAGACCCTGATGCTGGGAAAGATTGAAAGCAGAAGGAGAAGGGGGTGACAGAGGATGAGATGATTGGATGGCATCACCGACTCGATGAACATGAGTTTAAGCAAACTTCAGGAGACGATGAAGGACAAGGAAGCTTGGTGTGCTGCAGTTCATGGGGTCACAAAGACTTGGACACGACTAAGCATCTTCTTCAAAGATGGAGAAGCTCTATACAGTTAGTAAAAACAAGACCGAGAGCTGACTGTGACTCAGATCATTAACTCCTTATTGCAGAATTCAGACGTAAATTGAAGAAAATAGGGAAAACCACTAGACCATTCAGGTATGACCTAAATCAAATCCCTTATGACTATACAGTGGAAGTGACAAATAAATTCAAGGGATTAGAGCTGATAGAGTGCCTGAAGAACTGTGCATGGAGGTTCGTGACATTGTATAGGAGGCAGTGATGAAGACCATCCCCAAGAAAAAGAAACACAAAAAAGCAGAATGGCTGTCTGAGGAGGCCTTACAAACAGCTATGAAAAGAAGAGAAGCTAAAGGCAAAGGAGAAAAGGAAACATATTCCCATTTGAATGCAGCGTTCCAAAGAATAGCAAGGAGAGATAAGAAAGCCTTCCTTAGTGATCAATGCAAAGAAACAGAGGAAAACAATAGAATGGCAAAGACTAGAGATCTCCTCAAGAAAATTAGAGACACCAAGGGAACTTTTCATGCAAAGATGGGCACAATAAAGGACAGAAATGGTATGGACCTAACAGAAGCAGAAGATATTAAGAAGAGATGGCAAGAATACACAGAAGAACTGTACAAAAAAGATCTTCACGACCCAGATAATCACGATGGTGTGATCACTTACCTAGAGCCAGACATCTTGGAATGTGAAGTCAAGTGGGCCTTGGGAAGCATCACTACAAACAAAGCTAGTGGAGGTGATGGAATTCCAGTTGAGCTGTTTCAAATCCTCATAAAGGATGATGCCTTGAAAGTGCTGCACTCAATATGCCAGCAAATTTGGAAAACTCAGCAGTGGCCACAGGACTGGAAAAGGTCAGTTTTCATTCCAATCCCAAAGAAAGGCAATGCCAAAGAATGCTCAAACTACCGCACAATTGCACTCATCTCACATGCTAGTAAAGTAATGCTCAAAATTCTCCAAGACAGGCTTCAGCAATACGTGAACCATGAACTTCCAGATGTTCAAGCTGGTTTTAGAAAAGGCAGAGGAACCAGAGGTCAAATTGCCAACATCTGCTGGATCATCAAAAAAGCAAGAGAGTTCCAGAAAAACATCTACTTCTGCTTTATTGACTATGCCAACCCTTTGACTTTGTGGGTCACAATAAACTGTGAAAAATTCTGAAAGAGATGGGAATACCAGACCACCTGACCTGCCTCCTGAGAAACCTGTATGCAGGTCAAGAAGAAGCAACAGTTAGAACTGGACAAGGAACAACAGACTGATTCCAAATAGGGTAAGGAGTGCATCAAGGCTGTATATTGTCACCCTACTTATTCAAATTATATGCAGAGTACATCATGGGAAATGCAGGGCTGGATGAAGCACAAGCTGGAATCAAGATTGCTGGGAAAAATATCAATAACCTCAGATAGGCAGATGACACCACCCTTATGGCAGAAAGCAAAGAGGAACTGAAGAGCCTCTTGATGAAAGTGAAAGAAGAGAGTGAAAAAGTTGCCTTAAAGCTCAACATTCAGAAAACAAAGATCATGGCATCTGGTCCCATCACTTCATGGGAAATAGATGGAGAAACAGTGGAAACAGGGTCAGACTTTATTTTTTGGGTTCCAAAGTCACTGCAGATGGTGACTGCAGCCTTGACATTAAAAGACGCTTACTTTTAATGTAAGAAGAAAAGTTATGACCAACCTAGATAGCATATTCAAAAGCAGAGACATTACTTTGGCATTACTACAACAACAGTCCGTCTAGTCAAGGCTATGGTTTTTCCAATAGTCATGTATGGATGTGAGAGTTGGACTATAAAGAGAGCTGAGCGCCAAAGAATCGATGCTTCTGAACTGTGGTGTTGGAGAAGACTCTTGAGAGTCCCTTGGACTGCAAAGAGATCCAACCAGTCCATCCTAAAGGAGATCAGTCGTGGGTGTTCTTTGGAAGGACTGATGCTGACGCTGATACTCCAATACTTTGGCCACCTCATGGAAAGAACTGACTCATTGGAAAAGCCTGTGATGCTGGGAAATATTGAAGGCAGGAGGAGAAGGGGACGACAGAGGATGAGATGGTTGGATGGCATCACTGACTCAATGGGCATGAGTTTGAGTAAACTCTGGGAGTTGGTGATGGACAGGGAAGCCTGGTGTGCTACAGTCCACGGGGTCGCAAAGAGTTGGACACGACTGAGCGACTGGACTGAACTGACCTGAAGCAACTGAACAGTGTTTGACAGTAGCCATCCTAATAAGTGTGAGGTCGTATCTTATTTGTGGTTTTTATTTGCATTTCCTTAATAATCTGTGAAAAAGCCAACTTAAAACTCAATATTTAAAACAGTAAGATCATGGCATCTGGCCCCATCACTTCATGACAAATAGAAGGGGAAAAGGTGGGAGCAGTGACAGGTTTTTTCCTCTTGGCTCTAAACTCGCTGTGGACGGTGACTGCAGGCATGAAATTAGAAGACACTTGCTTCTTGGCAGGAAAGTTGTGACAAACCTAGACAGTGTATTAAAAAGCAAAGACACTGCCCTTGTCAAGCATCCCTGACTATAGTCTGAGGGTTTATTTCCGGGCTCTTTTGTTGGTCTATACTTACCTGTTTTATAGATGAGAAAGTGAAGGCTCAGAGAGGACCCATAATTTGGCCAAGGTCGTGTGGTAAGTCGTGCTTAGGCCAGGGTTTGGCAGAAGGGTGCCCTGGCCCTGCTGTATTCATGCAGAGGTGGGTGCACAGGGGGCCCGTCAGACCCAGCCACTCCTCCCACCAGGCCCCACCCAGCCCGGCTGTGCTGGGCCCGCACCTGGTTCACAGAGGTGCAGACTAGCTTCCAGCAATGAGGTCTCATTGAAATTGTCTTCCGGCAACGCACAGAAACAGAGAGGTAAACGTCTGCCCCCAGAACCCAGGAAGGGCAAATTCCAGGGGAAGGCTGGCAGTCCGTGTCCCCAGAGCCTGGGGGGGCTCAGGGGGGCGGCGGCAGGGGGTGGCTGAGGGCTCCCTGAACAGGGAGCCCCTCCGCCCTTGAGCAGGAGCCAGCCCCTGAGACAGCACCCACAGGTATGCACTGCCCAACAGGCCCAGCGCTCTGTCCACCCCAGCAGTGCCTCCCTCTGTGAGAAGCGCGGGACGGTTCCCTCGGCACCTGTAAGAGGGCAGAGCAAGGACCTGAGGAGCAGCTCAGAACTCCTGACGTCCACAGTCTCAGAGACGGCCGGACACATCGCATCAGTTAGAAAAGAACCACTTCTAGTCAAAGACATGACACAGAATGGACGCAGAGCATCTGGAAGGGAAAAGCTAGAGAACAGAGCGAACTGTGGGGAATAGAAATTCGGAACAGAAGAGAGCCTTTTCCAGAGCTGAGGTGCGTCCGCGAGGACTGGAGGGGAGCACGGGCGCAGACAGGAGCAGGGAACTCTGCGGAGCCGCCCTCAGCCCGACAGGGCAGTTTCTGAGAAGGCCCCCCACGTCCCTGGAACTGGGGAGCTCCTGCAGAAGAAGGGGCCGGTCCCCGGTGGACAGAGCCTGCAGCGGGGCCTGAGGGGTCGGGGCGGGGGCTGAGGCGGCCTGACTCACGGAGCTGCGGAAGGCTCGCTTCTCAGACACCAAAGGATGTGGGGGACAAGGCAGGTTCAAAGAAAACCAAGTGAGTCACCGTTCATGGGGAGCGGGTTGTGCAAGAAAGGAAGTAGCTGCAGTGAGCTGCCCACCCTCCCTGCTCCCCGCCCCTCCCCTCCCCTCCCCCTTCCCCACCCCACCCCTCCCCCTTCCCCACCCCGCCCCTCCTCCCTCTCCCTGCCCTCCTCCCCCTCCCCTCCCCTCCCCTCCCCCTTCCCCACCCCACCCCTCCCCCTTCCCCACCCTCCCCTCCTCCCTCTCCCTGCCCTCCTCCCCCTCCCCTCCCCTCCCCTCCCCCTTCCCCACCCCACCCCTCCCCCTTCCCCACCCTCCCCTCCTCCCTCTCCCTGCCCTCCTCCCCCTCCCCTCCCCTCCCCTCCCCCTTCCCCACCCTCCCCCTGCCTCTTCCTTCCCCCTCCCCCTCCCTTCTGTCCCCACAGTGGCTGGTTCTGGGCTGTGAGGCTGTAGCAGGTTAGGGTTAGGGATGAAGTGAATAGATGAAAGTTCCTGCTGCCTGGCCCCCCTCAACAGAAAACCCAAAGGTCAGGAGTGAGGGAGGCAGGGGTGGCCTCTGCCTGAAGCTGAAGGATACACCGGACAGCATTCCAGTCAGAAGGGTCCTGGAGCAAGAGGAGGGGAGGGCGGAGCCTGGGGGTCTTGGCTGCACCCTCTTCACAAGCAGGGCTCCTGGGGATCCTGACCCCCCGCCAGGCCGGAGGGCACAGTCCCTCGTCTGCTCTGTGCCCTGGATCAGGAAGCTCTGCTTGGCCGTGCACTGGACACTGGACACACTCAGGGACATGCATGGGACACACTCAGGCACACTCAGGGATGGCCCTCAGGCAGGGAGGGGGCACTGCGGCACTACGGGCGCCCCCCTCACGGGGGGACAGAGAAAGCGCAGCCCTGGACGAGGGCTGCTTGGGCAACACGCTGTCCCCCGGGGCCGGGGGGCCTGGCTCCTGTGCTGGGCACCTGCAGAGTAACTGCGCACCCCGTCCGCCCTCGAGGAGGCCTTGGCTGTCTGGGGAGGTGGGGTGGTTGGAGCAGGCCGCACAGCAGGGATGGCGCTCAGGCTCGCGTAGCGGTCACGTCACCCACCTCCCAGGACGGCAGGTCTGGGGCGCGGACGCAGACACCCAGTGAGCAGCGAAGGCACCTGGGGGCGGTCTCTTCCCCAAGCCTCTCCCCTGCCAGGTGGTGGCTACCCTCCCACCCTAGGAGGACAAATGATCCAAGGAAGAGGAGTCTGTCCCTGGCTGGTTGGACCTTCGTTGCCGGGGCAAGGAGGGGAGAGAGGGCAGACTCAGCAACCTGGAGCCTATTTGCAGTTGGGGTTCCTGAGTGTGGAGGGAGGGGAGGTTCTGAAGAGAACCCCGCCCGAGTCGCAGCCCCAGAGGGGCACAGTGCGGGGGGCAGTGGGCAGGGTGGGCACGTTGCTCAGTCACTCGGTTGTGTCCGACTCTCAGCGACCCCACGGACTCAGCCTGCCAGGCTCCCCTGTACATGGGATTCTCCAGGAGAGAACACTGGAGTGGGTTGCCATTTCCTTCTCCACACGCTGGTGAATAAAACAGGGCGCCCACAAGCTGCCGTGTGTCTCCACGGTCTGTGTGGACTCTGTCCTGCTGGCCTCCTGGGAATACTGCCCGGCAGGCCCAGAGTCACGCTCACGGTGGGAATGCACCCTGGGTCCCTGGGGCTTCAGAGGAGGCACCGCCCTGGGAGGGCTGCCCTGTTTGTGTTCAGTCCCAGTGACGCCCCCAGGTCTGCAGAGGCCGTGGGCTCTGGGGCAGGCACAGCCGACGGGAGGCTGGAGTGGCAGGGGCGGTGCGTGGACACTGCTGTGCTCGGCGTAGGGCGGCCCCGGGAAGAGGCAGCAAGAACTGCTGAGGTGTCTCACTCAGGCGGGCTCCCCAGGGGGCTGGTGGACGCGTAGGAATGATGCCCGGGCAGCAAGCTCGAGGGGACACAGAGGATTCCGGGCTCTGTAAACAAAGCTCCGTGTCCTTCTGTCACCCACCCAGGGGTCTCCACCCTCCATCCTGCTCTGAGGGCCCCCTACAGGCCTGGCCTTCACAGAGGGGACCCTGTTGCCCCTGCCATCCGAGATGTACCCTCCCAACGTCTTACGCGTGCTTACTCTTTCTTTTTAACAAAAAGGGAAACAATGAAAGTAGTTCAAAAGCACTCCGTGCTTCTGCAAAATAATCAGCAATTGTGGACTTTTTACAAGGGAAAGAAAAGAAAGTTCGCCTGTGATCTGAGTTATGCACCCAGAGTCTTTCTGCGCACAACGCACTTTACAAAAATTGAATCAAGATACAGCAGCTGATTTTAACTGCTTAAAAAATACAGCCACATAGCTGCATGTTGCTCCATGTCAAAAGGTAATATAAAACAGTAATAATAAAAGCTGACACTTTGAGTCCTTGTTCTGGAGTGGGGACTCTGCTTTTCCTCAGGTAGAAGTGAATAGACCTGGTGAGTTTGCTTATTAGACACTGGAGCAAAGAAACATCTGTGTGATTTCAGGCAAGAATAAGCCCTGTAAAAGGCAGGGTTTGATCTGGGGTGGATGTTCTCTCTGAGGACAGAGGATCAGAGCGCCAGTCCTGCCAGTATCTGCAGAAGAGATTTCCTGGAGCAGGAGCAAGTGCCAAGGTCCTGAGGCCTGTGGTCTGTGAGGTCAGGATGGGACCGGGGCTCTGGGTGGGGGTGGGATCAGGGCTGGCTGCAGGCTTGCATGAAGACAATGCGCGGTTCCCCGGGGACCGGGGAGGGTCCGGATTGCCGAGCAACACAAGGAGGCCCCTGGGCCGAGGTCTCCAGGGACCCTTCAGACTTTGTGGAGAACCCAGGGGGTGAGGTGAGGTTCATGGATGTCTGGGAGGCTCTGGGCCAGACATTCAGCTCCAACCCAGTGAGGGAAAGCGGGCCTTCCAAAGTCCGGACATGTCCACCAAGATGGAGGGAGGGTAGGAGGGTCAGGGTGGAAGAGAGGGAAGGAGCGCGGGAAAGATGGGAAGGGTCGGCTGGAGGCCTTAGCTCCCGTGAACCAGAAAAGTCCGGATCAAGACTTCCTCCTGGAAGTGCGAGGTTGGAAGTACTATATTAATATTTTAAACTGTAAGACCCTTTGGTTTTAGCAATAACCCCACTGAAGCAGGTAGAGCAGTATATGCTACGTTACACATTCTGATCCGGATGCCGGGACCCAGCGGCTAGGGGAGTTCGGACCCTGCACCTCGGCACCGCGGTTCGGTGCCCGCCGGCCTCAGCTGGCGGGGCGGAAGGGGGCCGCGACTGGAGGCGAGGACTAGAGTCCGGGGCTCCCGCGGGGAGCATGCGGGCCCCGAGGGGCACAGCGCAGCCTGGAGGCGACAGGGCGTCGAGCGCTCCGCGAGGACGCGGGCGGCGCAGGGCACCGGCCCACCGTGGCTCGCTCGGACTCGGGGACCACGGGGAGAGAGGGGCGCGGGGCAGGACGCCCCGGGCGGGGACGCACGAGCCGACCCGGGGGCCCGGACCGCGCGGGGTGCACGCGCGCGCCCCCTGCCGCCGCCGGGGCTCGGTCGTCTCGGGGCGGGGCGGCTCGCGTGCCGGGGTGGAGCTGTCCTTTCGCGGCCGCAGCCGCCGCCTGGTCCCTGAGATGCGAGCGCCGGCAGCCGTGCCAACACAGCTCCCGGCCCCGGCGGACGCCTCCCGCGGGCGCTCCCGAGCCTCCGCGCCCCGCCGGCCGGGTAAGTGCCCCGGGCGCGCTCCGCCGCTCCGGCTCCGCGGTGGAGACCCGCGCGCAGAGCCATCTCCCCAAGGGTCCCCCTGCACTCACCCCATCCTCAAGTCTCCAGGCCCGGGGGTCCAACCGGCAGCTGCTCACCCAAAAATAAAACAGGAACTTTCGAGGGGCGCCAGTGCACTTCCATTGCTTGTGGTCACTCAGCTTCCCGACCTGGGTGCGTCGGACAGCCCCCTCCCCCGGCTTTGGGAGAGTTGGGCCAATTGCCCTTAGCTCTTGGCCCAGTTTGCCTAGGAAATGTTTCGGGCAGATGCTAGGGGTTGGGGGGAGACTTGGAACTGAACCCCTGAGCCCTCCCCAAGGCAGCTGGTGAGGGTGGGGGGCCCCAGAGCTGGGGGTGTGCAGCTCAGCCCCCTCCTTCCCGGCAGGGAGCGCCAGCCTTGGTTCTCACACTGGAGAAGGCTGAAGGCATGTGTTCCAGGAATTCCCTGGGCTTCAGTTAGTGGCACCAAGAAAATTTTTCTCCCTAAAGTCTTATTTTGAGTGGTGGAAAATCCCCAGCTTGTGGGCACTTTGTGAAAGGCACTGGGCTGCCCACAGGGCAGGTGACCAGTCAGAGGTCCAAGGCCAGAGGCCTTGGGAGGTTGGCCCTGGGGTTCCTCTGTCTGTCTCCCGGTTGGTCTGAGGGGCTGGGGCCAGAGGCTGCCCCCTTGGAAGTGTCCAGCGGGTCTCCAGCTGTGCCTGCCCGGTGACTCACGTGGGGCCTGTGTGTGACCGGCCACAGGCTCTGACCCTCAAGGGGCCGGGTGCAGACGGGAGGCGTGAGAGCGCACCCTGGGCACTTGCCCTCTCACTCCGGGTACTCGACAGTCGTGACTGGACCTCTCCTGGCCTGGTCAGCAGCCCGGCCCACCCGGGCCGTCTCCAGGGGCCTCTGGCGGAGGCGGGCTCCTGAGCCTGGCGGGTCTCCGCCCAGCGTCCGCCATCAGGGCCTCCAGCCTGACTTCTGCAGCCTGTTGGGCCCAAGCCCCGTCCCGGTGGTCTCAGGACCCACTCGTGGGCAGGTGAGCGGCCTTCTGTCCCCTGGGAGGGGGGCGGCAGTCTGTGCCGGCTCCAGCCGCCAGGGCCAGCAGACCACGCCTGTGGTCTGTGTGCCCATGAGGACTTCGGGGTGGTCCTGGGCAGAGCTTGGACTTGGACCTTGAGCATTGTCCACTTCTTGATTTGGCCCCAGAGTGGGGCGGCTGCGTGGACAGGGGCACACACGCTGGGCGGGAGCTGTGGGCACCACTCTGTGGTGTGGGAGGCTCTTTTATTTTTGTTTTCTGCTTATGTGTATTTTATGAAGTGGACAACTATTATTTTTACCATGAAAGGGTCTTGGGAAAGCCCAGATCCCTCCGAGCAGCCGAGTCAGCTCCGAGCTCTGGGAGGCTGGCCCCACACTGCCCGGCGGTG
This sequence comes from Capricornis sumatraensis, assembly GCF_032405125.1. NCBI lineage: Eukaryota > Metazoa > Chordata > Mammalia > Artiodactyla > Bovidae > Capricornis > Capricornis sumatraensis. Next base: position 77,942,439 of record NC_091086.1, on the reverse strand, counting down.
CGTTTCTGGGGAGGATGGTTCAGGCCCGCCAGGGCTGCATCTGTTTGAGGAGAGTCTGCAAGTGGTCAGGAAAATGGAGCCCGCACTGAGGCCCGACGAGGCTCTTCCAGGGAACAGTGGCATCCCGGGGTTCCTCTCCCACCCCTCACGGGGTGCCTGGAGTGTATTTGTTTGTGCTGGTGCTTTGTGCCACAACTTGCGTTTTTAGGACCTTACCATCCTGGGCCTTTGTGGGCTGGCTGTGGGCACGCTGGGGGAGGCCTGCACTGGGGAGCCTGGATCCATCTCAAGTCCTGCTGCTGGAGGGGGTTTGTACGGAGGGAAGTGAGGGGTCAGCACCACCCCCTCGATGTGTCCCCCCAGCTCATCTTCCCTGTCACCCCCACCCCGCGCCACCCCTGATCCAAGCCGTGGGCTCGTTTAGGGAATGGTGGCGCTGGGGAGGGGTCTCCTGGGGCCGGTGCAGGTCAGCCCCCCACCACTTTGGGTCCTGATGGGGCTCAGCGGGTCTCTGGGTGCCCGGCCCCTCACGGGTGTGGGGGAACGTCCCTGGCCAGTGTCCCCTGAGGCTGGGCTGGTTCTGGGTGCGGCTCAGTCCTCTCCTGCCGGCATTGAGAGGCCTTGCAATTCAGATGACATGACCTCGCCCTCTGGGTTCCAGGCCCGGAGGTTCTGACCTGGCTTCCCAGAGAAGGGCAGGCCTGGTAGCTGTGGCTCCGGGTGAGCTGAGAAGGCTGGACCCTTCCCAAGCATCTGCCCACCCATCCCTGTTCCGGCCTGTGGCCACCAGGCCTCACTCACCCGCCCCAGCCCGTCTCCAGAGCTCTCGTTTCCTCAGACTCGTCACCCCGCAGCTTCAAAGCCAGCTGTTGCCCCCCAAGCCCTGCAGCTGCCCTCCTGCCCAGAAGCCGCCCCAGCACTGCCAGGAACACCCCAGCCCAGCCGCCCTGCCCCCGCCGGGAACACCCCACCAGCGCCGCCACCGCTTGGCCCTTTTCTGCCACTCCCATTTCCCTGGCCACTCCAGACACTTTATTTCCATTTATATAGAAATTTGTGTTCTTTGTTTTCAGGATGGTAACATTCAATTACATAAAATTGACCATTAAAGGATTTACAGTACCGTGGTATTTATTGATATATTGCCAAAGCTGTGCAACTACCACCTCTAATTCCAAAACATTTTCTTCATCCCAAATGGAAACGCCATACCCTTCTTTTTCCCTCTGGCCCCTGGCATTCACCTACTTTCTGGACGTTTCCTCCCCATGGAATTGGGCTGCATCCTTGGGGCCTGCCTTCCGTCCCAATGAGTCGCGTCTCCAAGCTCCATCCGTGTTGCAGGACGCCAGGGCTTCACCCCTTCTTGCGGCGAGTGGCAGGCCACAGTGTGTGTGGGCCACGTTTCACTTACCTGCTCATCGACTCGTGGGCATCTGGGTGGTCTCTGCTTTCTGGCTGTTGTGAGTGATGATGCTCCGAGTGTTTGTGTGCTCTGAGCGTGCGCTTTCAGCCCTCTTGGGAGAGGAGTGGGATTGCTGGGTCGTATAGTGACTCTGTGTTGCCCTTTTTGAGGAAATTCTCAAACACTTCCTACAGGAGCTGTGCCATTTTCCATCCCCACCAGCAAGGCACTTGGGACCCATTTTCCCTACATCCTCACCGACATTTGTCGTTTTCCTTTTTAAAAATATTGCAGTCGTCACCGTGGGTACGGAGTGGTGTCTCGTTGTGGGTTTGGTTTGCATTTCCCTAGAGGCTCATGATGTGACCGTCTTTTTACATACCTGTGGACCGTTTCTATGCTTTCGAGGGAGAAATATCTGTTCAGGTCCTTTGCTCATTTTTAATTAGGTTGTTTGTCTTTGTTTTCGCGTTTGAAGAGTTCTTTTTATAGCCTGGATACTAGACTTTATCAGATATGTGATTTGTATTTAATATTCTCTGTGTGAGTGTCCCTTCACTTTCTTGATAGTGTCCTTTGAAGTCCACATTTTAAATCTTGGTGAAGTTCAATTTATCTCATTTTTCTTTCCTTACTTATGCTTTTGGTGACATTTCTAAGAATCCATTGCCAGATTTAAGGCTGAAAGAAACATAGCATTCTGTTTCCTTCAGGTTTTACAGTTTTAGCTCGTACCCTCAGGTCTTTAACTAACTGGTTGACTTTTGTCGGTGGTTGATGGGTCCCCCACCCTTCAGTGTGTGCGTGTCCAGCTGTCCAGAATCTTTTGGTGAGGGGGCCCTTCTTCCCCATCGAAGGGCCTCATTGTTGAAAATCCATAGACCACGCATGTTTATTCTTATGCCACATCTCTCTTCAAAGCCTTTTAAACCCTTTTATTATGAAAGTTTTCAAACCTTCTACAGAAGTGGAGAGAGTTTTATAACAAGCCCGATCTATTCATCAGGCAGCATGAACCCCACCCTACTCCCCAGATTGCGTAGAAACAATCGCCAACATGTCATTTTTCCACAGGTGTTAGCGTATGTGTATCTCAAAATGTGTAGACTTTAAAAATTAGCCTTTGATGGTTTTTTTTACTTAATTTTTTAAAATTGAGAGACTTCGGTTAATCAAAAGAAGTATCAGCAACAGTGAAAAGAGAGCTCAAAAGGGTATTTAGGACTGAGGGAGGTGCCCAGAGGGCTCGTTTGGGTGTGGGGGTTCAGGCTCCAGGAGAGTAGGGGTGGTCGCCCCGCTTCCCGGCCCCCGGCATGGGTGGGCAGGAGCACGCAGATGGCGGGATGCGTGGGAGCCGGAAGCCCCTGGTGGTGGCCGGTGTCCCACAGCGCTCACTGCGGAGGAGAGGTGCTGGGAGGGCCCGGCCCGTGGAGCAGGCAGGTGCCTGGCGCTCGGGGTCCCCGGGGACCATCCCCTGCGTCCCGTTGCTGCCGGGGCGCCGCCTCGTCCCCCTCCTGGCCTCTGTGCTGTGGCTGCCGTGCTCGTCTGCGTGGGTCGTAAACCTCACTGCACACTGTCGCCGTTGCTTAAACAGTGAATCTCTCTTAAAGGCATCTAAACGGGAGAAGGGTCCCGCATCTTTGCCGTGCAGCGACCACTTCCTGTGCTTTCTGTTTGCTTGTGGACCCGCGTTTCCATCTGGCATCACTTTCCTTTGGCCTGAAGACACTCTTGCACATTTCTTGTAGTGTGGGTCAGCTGGCAACGAACGCTTTCGGCTTTCTCATGTCTGAAAAAGTCTTTATTTAGCCTTGATTTTGCGCAGTGAGGTTCAGCGTCAGGAATTCCACTCCTGTGCCTTTTCCTTTGGTGCTTTAAGGGTGCGGCTCCTGTGTCCTCCGCGCCCGTGTTTCTCAGGAGGCGTCTGTGGTCACACCCACCTGTGCCCCTCTGTGCCCAACACTGTGGTCTCTGGCAGCTGCTAAGATTCTCCTCTTTATTGCTGGTTGTGAGCGAGTTGATTTTGATGTGCCTTGTATAGTTTTTTCCCTCTTTCTTACGCTTGGGATACACTGACTTCCTGAATCTGTAGGTTTGTAGTTTTCATTGTTTGGACAAATTTCTGCTATTCTTGCTTACTTCTGTCACCTCCTTTGCCCTCCTATTCTTTAGGGCCCCACTTACACATATTAAGCCCCTTGAAATATCTAAATGTTTAATTTTTATTTTGATGCTGTTATAAATGGAATGTTTTTTTCCAATATCTGTATTCAGTTGCTCATTGCTAGTGCATGGAAACACAGTTGACTTTTCTATATTGTCCTTTTTCTCTGTGACCTCGCTGAACTCAGCTATTATACGAGGTTTGTCGTAGCCAAATTCTGTCACTTGCCCTGTGTACCACCATGTTGCCTGTGGACACTGGGGGATGATGGCGAGGACACCTTTGTCTCGTTCACGTCTCGGGGATGTGCTCAGCCTTTCCCTCCTAGGTGTGACGTCCGCTGCACATCTTTCCGTAGATGCCTTTTACCAGGCTGAGCTTCCCTGGTGGCTCAGGTGGTAAAGAATCCATCTGCAGTGCAGGAGACCTGGGTACGATTCCTGGGTCGGGAAGATCTCCTGGAGCAGGGAATGGCAACCCACTCCAGTCCTCTTGCCTGGAGAATTCCATGGACAGAGGAGCCTGGTGAGTTACACTTCATGGGGTCACAAAGAGTTGGACACACATGAGTGACTAACACTTCATCAGGTTAATTAACTTCCTTCTATTCCTAGTTTAATGAGAGTTTTAAAAATTATTCTACATGGATTTGGCCTAATGCATTTTATATATGTTGAGGTGACCATATGTGTTTTTCTCTTGTTCATAAATAAAGTGAATTATACTCAATTTCTTGAATTCCTTGAGCAAACCTCACTTGTGATATGTTGTGCTCTCTGTATATTTCTGGTTCCTCTTTGCTAACATTTAATTGAAGATTTCCGTGCCTGTGTTTGTGAGGGATGACTTTTGTCTACAGTTTACTGTAAACATCTTTGGTTTTAGTATCGGGAATGCTGAACTTAACTAAGTTCGTTGTCAGGTTTAAATTTGGTTTTAGTTTTTGCAGAGAATTGTATGGTTTCTCCCTTCAGCTGGTAGAATTTGCCAGTGACTCCACCTGGGCTCTTGCTTTTGTTTGTCATAGGAGTAGATACAGGCTAAGCAGATTATTTTTCTTGAGTGAGTTTGTTAGTTTATGTCCTTCAGGAAACTGGTCCATTTCATCTAAACTGTTGAATCTGTGGGGAGAGTGTTTTTCTTAGTCCCTTTAGTGAAAGTGTTATTGCTCAGTGGTGTCTGACTCTGTGTGACCCCAGGGACCATAGCCCACCAGGCTCCTCTGTCCATGGAATTCTCCAGGCAAGAGGGGGTTGCCATTCCCTTCTCCAGGGGATCTTCCCAACTCAGGGATTGAATCGGGTTAAATGGGCTAAATTCTTTACCATCTGAGCCACCAGGGAAGCCCCTTAGTCTCCTTGGACTGCCATAACAAAACACACAGGCTCAGGGGCTTAAACAACACCTGTGAAAAGTGAAGATTCATTTCTCACAGTTCCAGCAGCTGTGAAGTCCAAGATCAGGGTGCCTGCTGACCTGATTTCTGGTGAAAAGGGGCTTTTTAGCTCACACGCAGTGAAGAGTGTTGTGCTCTCTCCCTCTTCTTGTGAGGCCAGCAGTTCTGGCAGGGCAGGGTTCCGCCTGGAAGACCCCATTTAGGCCTAATCGCCTCCTTGAAGGCCAGTCTCCAGGGCAGTCAGATGTGGGACCAGGGCTCTGGCACATGAGCTTGCAGGGCACACAGCTAAGTTCATGACCATGTTCTCTTGCTTTTCTTCTGATGGCTGTGGGATCTGTAGTGATGTCCCTTTGTTTCCAAAAGAGTGAGGTGGGCTGCTTGCTGCAAAATCTCTTACCAAAAGGTATGTGGGGTCTGGCTACTCGCTGCCCAAAAGCCAGTAAACAGGCCAGGTTTGTGGAAACTTTGCTTTATTTCAGATGCTGGCAGCTGGGACAGAGAGAGGATGGCCAATGTCTGTCCAAAGGCTGATTTCCACCCCGCTACTGGCAACCAAAAGGGCAAGAGCTTTTATAGGACAGAAGGGGGGGGCGGGGTTCTACATGTGGAAATAGCACAGTCAGCTCTGACAGTCATCTTCAAACTGGGCATCGGTGGTCTGACCAGCATCATCTCGGTGGTTTTAGGTGCAGTTAATTTTCAGCTCCGGGCCAGTTTGTCACCATTTCTTTGAGGCCAGTTCCTGGGTACAGTCTAGCCATCATGCAGTTTAAATTCTCCACCTGGTGTTTCAGTGCCTGTAAGACAGCTCACAGGATACGGCTCAGGATATCACGTATAGCCTTTGAGAAAGAGCCGAAGGTCCTTGACTGAGCCTAACGACTGCGCTGCTATTTAGTCCCTGTTCCCCTTTGCTTCTTCATTGCTCATTTCTCCGATTAAACTGATTCTTTGACTGAAGTTTTCTGCAGACAGGAGACAGGCAGAGGAATTGGTGGGGGGCAAGGACCATAGGGTCCGGCTCTGTTCACCTTCTTTTATTCATGATACTGGTACTTTGTCTCTTCTCTATTTTTTGATCAGCCTGGCAAGAGGTTTATCAATTTTGTTGGTCTTTTCAAAGAACCAGCTCTTGGCTTCATTTATTTTTCTGTTTTCCTGCTTTAAGTTTCACTGAGGGACTTCTCTGGCAATCCAGTGGGCAGGGCATTGCTTTCTGATGCAGGGAGTGCAGGTTTGATCTGTGGTTGGGAAGCTAAGATCCCACATGCCTCCAGGTCAAAAAAACCCCAAAACAAACAAACAGAAGAAACATAAGTTTTATTGATATTTCCTCTTTATTTTTTCCACCTTTCTGCTTGATTTGGATTTGTTTTCTTGTAGTTACTTAAAGTGGGAGCTTAGGTTACTTACCTGGAACCTTTAATTTTTCCCACTATAAACATTTCATGTTACCACTGTCCATCAAAGTACTGCTCAGCTGTACCCCATAAAGGCTGATGTGTTGTGTTTTCATTCAATTCAAAATACTTCTAAATTTCTTTGAGACTTTCTCTTTGACCTGTGGTTATTTGCTTACCAGATAGTTGTGAATTTTCCATGTATGTTTCTAGTTTAATTCCATTATTGTTAGAGAACATACTTTGTATGATTTTTATTCTTTTAAGTCTGTTAAGGATTGCTTTACATTTCAGAATATGGTCTGTCTTGAATGTTCCAACTACAGAGAGTGAGGACTCTGCTGTTGTTGGGTGAAGGGGTCTGTATATAGTTCAGTTAGTCTATGTCTGTTGTTTGGATATTCCACAACCTTTGTGATTTTCTGTTTATTTGCTTCATGCATCTTGAAGCTCTGAGTGGGGCATTGTCATTGAGAAAGACAGCCCGTTCATGCACTGCGTCCCTTTCTGTGCTGGCGACTCTCCTTCGTCTGAAGTCAGCTTTGTCTGACACTCACTCAGCTACTCACACGGCTACTCCAGCTGGACTTTGGATCGGTGTATCCTTTTTGATCCATTTACTTTACCTACTTTTGCCAGTAGTCAAAGTGTGTTTCTTATGCTTAGAGTGGATTCATGACATGTTTCCGGCATTTTCACATCACTTGCTGAACGTGGAGGAAAGGGTGGAAATCGTGAGTTTGAATCTGCTTCCTCTTCCAGGTTGGACACTTGAGGCCTGGCAGGGCTGCTGGCCCCCTCTCCGCGTCTGCTGGCCCGGAGCCTGACGCCGAGGGGTCGCTGGTCTACAGGGTGTCCGTGAGGCTCAGCCCCACTGCACGGGAAACCGAGGTTCTGGCGTGTGTCCTGAGGTGATGGGCAGGCTGCCCGGCCTTGGGCCATGGTCACGGGGCTGCTCCCTCCGCCAGTGATTGCGTCCACACTGCAGCTGGCGGCCCCCAGGCGTGGTCAGCGGGCTCAGCGCAGCTCTGAGCTAGTGGCCAAAGAGGATGCCCGGTGTGGTGGCGTCTAGAGAGATTCTACGTAGAAAAGAGGAAGCCTGTGTGCCCAGAAGTGCAGGCCTCGGGGGGGGCAGGCTGCTGGGAGGGACACACGGGCCACAGGCAGCAGGAGGGGGCACCTGCCCGGAGCCTGACCCAGCACTCGGCCCTCTGTGCCTGCGGCCTGCTGTCCTGCTGCTTTCCGTCGCTTCAGGGGCTCTGCCTGCCAGGAGCTTTCCCAGCACAGGGCTGTCCTCTCAAGGGCGTGGTGACAGGACCGGGTCCTCGGGCCACCCTGGGGGCCCAGGGGCTGCCCGTGGAGAAGGGGCATGGCAGGAGCCAGCTCCCACGCTCAGGGCCTGGGCCTGGGGGCTGTGGTTCACACCCGGGGGGGGGGGGATCATGCCCTCTCGTGCCTCGCTTCGGGGGGCATGCCCCGGCCACTGCCTCAGGGTTTGGGGCGATGTGTGGACACCGGCTCCGTTCACGTGACCGACTCGATGCTCCCTGTCTTTTAGGGCCCAAGACGATGATCCCACCGGGAGAGTGCCTGTATGCCGGGAGGAAACGCAGGAAGCCCGTTCAGAAACAGTAAAGTATCATGTCTTTGCTGACAGCTACTGATGGAGGGGAGGCCTTGTGTTTCCATTGGAAAAAGGGAATTTTAGGAAGAAAGCAAGTGAGGCAAGGGTTCTGTCAGGCCTTCCTGAGGGCCAGGCACCCTCAGGATACTGGGGTCTTGGCTGCGGGGTGCGGGGGCAGGACCCTGGGCCGCCTTCCCAGCCCTGATTGCAGCTGAGGTCCGACCGAGGGGCAGCCCCTGCCTGGATGAGACTGTTTCCGGCTGGATACGCCCCAGTGCCCCTGGGCTTCACCCCAAGTGAAAGGAGACCGGGCTCGTGCTCCAGCCTCCAGGAGGCAGAGTGGAGGGTGCCCCCGGCACAACCCCGCCAGTCCGGTCTGTGGCTGCCCAGTGCAGCTCGGGGCCACCAGCAGGCACCCTACAGTCGCGCCCATGTGGGCGCCCGGGTTTCTGTGGCCCAGGCCACCCTCTGGCCCCTGGGGGCTGTAGGACCCCGTGAGAGGTTGACAGGAGTGGGCCCCCTCCAGCCCCAAGGATGGGCTGCAAGCCTGGTGAGGCTGGACCTTGGAAAGTGGCTGTCCCCTGAGTCAGCTGTGTGGCTTCTGTGACCTTGGGATGGGGCCGGGGGCAAGTGTGCAGCCTGGTCTGAGGGGGGCGGGGGGACAGCAGAGTTGTATACCCAGGGAGAGGCGGGGCAACGTCCTCTGCTCTGGTGAGAACACGTGTCTCCTTGGATAGGGAGAGAAAGGACCTGGAGACACAGCTGCTTACCCTGGGATCCGGGGGCGGGGGTGTGTCCACCAGGATCGAGGGGCCATGTCCACACCTGGGGGCTGAGGGCAGTGATGCACAAACCAGCCAAAGCAGGGTTTATCGGGGCAGTTCCCTGCCTCTGTGCACGAGGGGCCGGCCGTGTTTGCACACCTGGCAGCGTGCCTGTGCCATTGCTCCTCGAGGGTCCCTTGTCCAGCAGCTCAGGGCGCACCGCGCTGTGCAGGCCCCAGCCTCCTGCCAGCGCCTGCTCAGGCCGCCTCACGGGTGTCTGCTGTGACTTCGGGCTGCGTGTTGCGCTCTCGCCCGTCTTTGCAGAGGCGGTGGCTCTGGCCGCGTGCTGGCCTTTCCTCGTGGGCCGAGCAGGCTCTTTGAGCGTTCACGGTGGGAGTGGTAGATGCCTCGGCTTTGACTCAGAGCCCGCTCTGCAGCCCCTGCCTGGCCGCCTCTGTGTCACCCTCGTGGACCCGGGGACGTGGGTCAGTGACGCAGACAGAGGGGTGCAGCCTGCTCTGCTGTGAGCAGTGAGTTTCCTGCTGAGCTGGGGAGCTGGTGCCTCAGCCAGGATCAGTAGCCAGCAGCGAGCTATCAGCTTGCAAGCAGGTGAATCAAGGCCAGACACAACAGGCACGTGTGTTCCTACAAGTGGCGCTGCTCAGGCCGGGAGTGTGGCGTCTGTGATTTCACAGGTGTCACCGCACTGGCCGGCACTAGAGCCGAGTCCTGCCGGGCACAGGGTGCTCCTCGGGCCTTGGGGAATGTGGGTGCTTTTCTCAGGCTCGAGCCTGGCAGACACGCTGTCTCCTCTTCTGTGACTGTCTGTGCTGACAGCTTTTGCTCACTTTTCTATCGGATTGTTTATGTTTTTGTGCCTCTCGATTTGTGAGAGCTTTTTGTACACTGGGGATACAGATTCTTGAACGTGTTTCACATACTTTCTGTCAGTTTTTATTTTACTTGTGGTATTCTTTGCCATGCAAAAAGCACTTAATTTTCATGTAGTTGAGTTTATTAATCTTTTCCTTTGTGGCTAATTTCATGTCACATTTAGAAAGGTCTTCCCTGCATCAAGCTTATGAGAATTTTCCTAGAAGATCTTGAATAGACCTTTAGCAGTTCTGAGCCCTCGGCGTCTTTCCTGCTGGAAGGCGTGTGTTCTGAATCTGCTTCTTCTTCCCTGTGGCTGCTGGTTGTTCCCAGGATCTCTGCTGGGTGAGCAGTGTTCTCCTTACCGATCTGTCATGGTGCTGGGTTTTTAGGTCTGTGGTTCAGGGACAGTGAAGGACACCTGGGCACACTCACTCAGCTGTGCCTGTGGACATGGCCCTGCTGGCCTGTCTGGGCACCAGTGTCTGTGGGTTGCAAAGGCTGGGGAGGCTGCTGAGATGTGTGCTAGGTGCCTGGGCCAGAGCCCTTGGGCTCTCCTGGGAGTGCGAGCCCCACGTGCCCGCTGCAGTCCTGCCCCCTCGTCAAGGCTGTGGGCTGTGGGTGGGCACAGAAAGTCTGGAGCCTGCCGTCAATGGACTGCAGGTGGAATCTGCTAGAAGCCCAGGTAAGAACGTGCTCCCCGGAGGCCCAGGGTGGGCCCACGCTGGAGCAAGCAAGGTGGGCTGCAGGGTCCCTGCCCCCTACCCCCGCCGCAACGGATGACCGGCCCCTGCCCCTGCTGTGGGGGGTGACCGTGTCCGCACCCTGCCTTGGGGGGTGACCGGTCCCCGCCCCTCACCATGAGGGATGACCGTGTCCCCACCCCGCCATGGGGGGTGACCGTGTCCCCGCCCTGCCTTGGGGGGTGACCAGCCCCCGCCCCTCGCTGTGGGGGGTGACCGTGTCCCCGCCCTGCCTTGGGGGGGTGACCGGCCCCTGCTCTCCAGCCGTGGGGGGTGACCGGCCCCCACCCCTTGCGTGAGGGCTGACCGGTCCCTGCCCCCACCGTGGGGGGTGACCGTGTCCCCGCCCTGCCTTGGGGGGTGACCGGCCCCCCGCCCCCGCCGTGGGGGGTGACCGTGTCCCCGCCCTGCCTTGGGGGGTGACCGGCCCCCCGCCCCCGCCGTGGGGGGTGACCGTGTCCCCGCCCTGCCTTGGGGGATGACCGGCCCCCCGCCCTCGCTGTGGGGGGTGACCGTGTCCCCACCCTGCCTTGGGGGGTGACCGGCCCCTGCTACCCCACTGTGGGGGGTGACCGTGTCCCCACCCCGCCATGGGGGGTGACCGTGTCCCCGCCCTGCCTTGGGGGGTGACCGGCCCCCCGCCCCCGCCGTGCGGGGTGACCGTGTCCCCGCCCTGCCTTGGGGGATGACCGGCCCCCCGCCCTCGCTGTGGGGGGTGACCGTGTCCCCACCCTGCCTTGGGGGGTGACCGGCCCCTGCTACCCCACTGTGGGGGGTGACCGTGTCCCCACCCCGCCATGGGGGGTGACCGTGTCCCCACCCTGCCTTGGGGGGTGACCAGCCCCCACCGCTCACTGTGAGGGTGACCGTGTCCCCGCCCTGCCTTGGGGGGTGACCGGCCCCTGCCCCCACCGTGGGGGGTGACCGTGGCAGTGATAGTCCCGTGCTCTGGGGGCAGCACCTTGCACTCTGAGCTCAGAGCTGTGTGAGCAACGGGGCTCCCCCTCGTCTCCGCTTCTGTCTTCGTGTGACTGGCTGTGACCAGAGCGCCCTGGGCTAAGAGCACTCACTGCACATGGTCTGATCCGTGTGGGGACACAGGGCGGCTTGGGAAGGCCCTCCTGAAACTGAGGTTAGCGGCTTTGGGGCTCCCTGTGCCTGACACTCCTCCTGCGGCCTCACAGGCACCTTGCCTGCACCCCCATCCTGCAGGCTGGTCTGCACTTCCTGGGACTTTCCACGCAGGGGACCTTCTCCGAGTGGGGGCTTCAATCCCCTGTGGTGATGACGTAGCTTCCTCCGCGATTTGTGTGCCATCGTGCGGATGAACCATGTGTGGTTACTCATCTCAGGTCACAGTTGGGGGGGGTCCCAGGTTGAGATGTCACCAGCAAAGCTGCTGTGAACGCTTATGTTTGAGTCTTCGAGTGTGTGCCTTCATTTCTCTGAGGCGGGATTGTGGGTCCGTGTGCATTCGAGAAGGGCTCGGCTTTCTGAGAATCCACCAGGCAGATGGTTTTCTGAGCAGCTTTGCTGTCCACCCTGCTGGAGGTGGGGCGCGGGGCTCCTCTGCCTTCTCAGGGCGCCTGGGTGTCTGTCCTGGTCTCAGCTCCCCGACGGCCGTGGTGGAGGCTCACCGTGGCTTCACACTGCGTTCCTCCAGGGAGGAACGGTGCTCGTGGCCTTTCCTGTGCTTATCCGCTGCCCACAGAGCTGCTCTGGTAAAGAGCTCGCCTGTCGTCTTATTGGGCTGTTTGTCTTCTTGTTGGATTGTGACGCTTCTTTACTATGCTGGGTATAGGCTCTTGTGAACATTTTCAGCCAATCAATCTATGGGTCCCTTTTTAATTTTCTGAATGGTGACCTTCAAAAGCCATTTTAAATTCTTTGAGAAAGATCAATTTATCCCTTTTTTCTTTCACAGTATTTTTAGTGTGTGCCCTGAGAGTCCCGGGACTCCTTCCAGGGTCTCCAAGATTCTCTAATGCATTTTCTTGTCAAGTATTATGGTACATTTTAGACTTGGGCCTGCAGTCTGTTCTGATATAATCTCTGGTATGGTGTGAGGTGAGGCGGATGCTCACTTGTTTCCTGGCTGTCCTGCTGATTGGTGCCGTTTGTTGGGAAGAGCTCCTTTTCCTGTCTGTTTTGGTCTAATGTCTGGTACGGTGTGAGGTGAGGCTGATGTTTCCTTCTTTTCCTGGCTGTCCGATTGATTAGCACCATTTTAGACTTGGGCCTGCAGTCTGTTCTGGTCTAATGTCTGGTACAGTGTGAGGTGAGGCTGATGCTCACCTGTTGCCTGGCTGTCCGGCTGATTGGCACCGTTTGTTGGAAGGAGCTCCTTTTCCTGTTGAGTTTCATCACGTCTTTGTCAAGTGCACCTGGCTGTCTCTGGACCCTCTCTTCTGCTCCGCTGATCTTTTCCCATCTTTGTCTGAAACAAACCAAAATGGAGCGCCTAGCCCCGAGAGGGTCATGGTCAGTGAGGTAAGCCCTCCAACTCTGCCCTCTGACTGAGGGTCCCCGCATGTCCACGCAAAGTCTAGACTGCGTGTCGTTTCTGCAAAAAGTCCTGTTGAGATTTCCATGGAGGCTCCATTGGGCCCACAGGTCAGTATGGGGGTGACACCATCTTAACAGTACCCAGCATTACTGGCTGTATTTCCATGGTTTGTGTCTCTTTGCTCAGCGCTGTTTAGGTGTCTGAGTGTCTCCTGTTGAACTTGTCCCGGGTATTTTAGGTTTCTGGGTCCCTCACCTCCTCCTGAGTCTCCACCCTGCAGAGTCAGGGCTTCCCACCGTGGCTCTGGGCCCAAACCCGAGGTCAGCTCAGAGGGGCGCTTCCTTCCAGTGGCCCCCTGACCCACCTGCTGAGGGCGAGGGTCTCTGCCCCGGCCCCTGGAACTGAAGCCTGGGGAGGCATGTTGGGCTGGGTTTCAGGGGCAGCCAGGTGCTTGGTTTGAGAAAGCTGGAAAGAACAGAGCCTTCCCAATACCCGTATCTTCAATCCAGAGTGTCCCCCGGTGCCCCGCGGGGTGGGGGTGGGGACAGTCACTGCTCAGTCCATCCCAGGTGTGGCTGGGGGCCTGCTCCCCACAGGTCTGCCCCAGTGAGGTCTCTGCCCTCCTCTGGCCCCTGTACCTGCCCTCGGCACTGCTCTGCTTTCTGGGGAGGCCTTGAGTTCTCTCACTTCCAGGCGGGGCTCCCCTCTGAGTGGCAAATCGAGGCTGCTCCATCTCTCCACACCTCCTGGCTCTGCATTTTGTTAGCAGATGACCAAGGTTGGTGTAGGCACCTCATTAAGGAATAAATAAGAAAAGAAACCAAAGAAAGTGACAAGATAACCGGAGAATGGGAGAAAATTTGTGTGTCTGTTAGGGATCTAGTATCCCAAATATATAAAGATTTCCTGCAACTCAAGAGCAAACAACCCAATTTAAAAATGGGCAAAAGCTCGAGTAGACGTTCCTCCAAAGAAATACAGAGATGGCCAACAAGCACGTGAGAAGATGACCAACACTGTTGGCCATTCATTCATTCAGTTAGTTCAGTCGCTCAGTCGTGTCAGATTCTTTGTGGCCCCATGGACTGCAGCCCGCCAGGCCTCCCTGTCCATCACCAACTCCCAGAGCTTGTTCAAACTCATGTCCATTGAGTCGGTGATGACATCCAACCATCTCATCCTCTGTCATCCCCTTCTCCTCCTGCCCTCAATCTTTCCCAGCATCAGGGTCTTTTCAAACGAGTTAGTTCTTCCCATCAGGTGGCCAAAGTATTGGAGTTTCAGCTTCAGCCTCAGTCCTTCCAATGAATATTCAGGACTGATTTCCTTTAGGATGGACTGGTTGATCTCCTTGCAGTCCAAGGGGCCCTTAAGTCTTCTCCAACACCACAGTTCAAGTGCATTCGTTCTTTGGTGCTCAGTTTTCTTTATGGTCCGACTCTCACATCCATACATGACTGCTGGAAAAACCATAGCTTTGACTAGACGGACCTTTGTTGGCAAAGTAATGTCTCTGCTTTTTAATCTGCAGTGATTTTGGAGCCCAAAAAGTAAAGTCAGCCACTGTTTGTATTGCTCCCCCATCTATTCGCCATGAAGTGATGGGACCGGATGCCGTGATCTTTGTTTTCTGAATGTTGAGCTTTAAGCCAGCTTTTTCACTCTCCTCTTTCACTTTCATCAAGAGGCTTTTTAGTTCTTCTTCACTTTCTGCCATAAGGGTGGTGTCATCTGCATATCTGAGGTTATTGATATGTCTCCCGGCAATCTTGATTCCAGCTTGTGCTTCATCCAGCCCAGCATTTTTCATGATGTACTCTGCATTTACGTTAAATAAGCAGGGTGACAATATACAGCCTTGACATACTCCTTTCCCAATTTGGAACCAATCTGTTTTTCCATGTCCGATTCTAACTGTTGCTTCTTGACCCACATACAGGTTTCTTAGGAGGCAGGTAAGATGGTCTGATATTCCCGTCTCTCAATGAATTTCCCACAGTTTGTTGTGATACATACAATCAAAGGCTTTAGCATAGTCCATGAAGCAGAAGTAGATGTTTTTCTGGAACTCTCTTGCCTATTCTATGATCCAGCAGATGTTGGCAATTTGATCTCTGGTTCCTCTGCCTTTTCTAAATCCAGCTTGAACACCTGAAATTTCTCAGTTCATGTACTGCTGAAGCCTGGCTTGGAGGATTTTGAGCATGACCTTGCTAGCATGTGAAATCAGCACAATTGTGCGGGTAGTTTGAACATTCTTTAGTTTTGCCCTTCTTTGGGACTGGAATGAAACTGACCTTTTCCAGTCCTGTGGCCATCGCT
The DNA here is from genome assembly GCF_032405125.1 of Capricornis sumatraensis. Lineage (NCBI taxonomy): Eukaryota > Metazoa > Chordata > Mammalia > Artiodactyla > Bovidae > Capricornis > Capricornis sumatraensis. The sequence continues at coordinate 77,927,239 of NC_091086.1, read as the reverse complement.
GAGTTTTCCAAATTTGCTGGCATTTTGAGTGCAGCACTTTAACAGCATCATCTTTTAGGATTTGAAATAGCTCAGCTGGAATTCCATCACCTCCATTAGCTTTGCTCATGGTGATGCTTCCCAAGGCCCACTTGACTTCACACTCCAGGATGTCTGGCTCTAGGTGAGTGATCACACCGTTACACCATCACACAGATGGGAATGTTATTTTAAAAAGGACAGTAGCAAGTGTTGCTGAGGCTGTGAAGTATGGCTGGTGTGGAAGATCGCAGGGCCATTGAACATGACTCAGCCCTGAGAAATAGTGAATCTCCACACAGGCTGCCTGACGGAAGCAGCTTGACTGTGTGATGGTCAGTGAAGGGTGCCAGGTGTGAGAAGTCTGACTCCATTTACAGAAATGTCTGAGCGAGCAAATCCAGAGAGACAGACACAGGTTGTGGCCGCTGGGGCCTGAGAGATGAGAGAAGCCGCTTGGTAGGAGTGTTACTTGGGCGTGAAGTAATGTTTTGGAGCTTGATGGAGGCTGACAGCTCCATGAATGTCCTAAATGCCAGCACACTTTCACTTTAGAGCAGCTTTATGTTACATGAATTGCAGCTCCGTCAAGAGAAAGAAGTAGCCGAGGTGGAGCTTCTGCTCTTGTGTGGTTTTGTGTGGTCTTGGCCCCCACAGCCCCATGGGGTGGGGGCTGCCCGGGGGTTTCTGACCAAAAGAAATGTGTGGGACAGGTTTCCACATTTTTACAAGTGAGTGCACGGTAGAAAAACAGGACCTTTTGGACCCAGGAGCCCGGAGCCCCTGAAGGCAGCCCCCGACCTGGGGAGCGCGGGCCCAGGGGAAGCGGCCCCTGCCCAACTGGCCTGGCCTCACTTTCTAGGAAGGAGGTTAAGGACACGTTTCTGCGCGGAGGGGGCAGGGCTGGGGGTGGGTAAGAGGGCCTGTGAGGGCAGCTGCAGCGGGCAGGACGTCTAGGTAGGGCCGCACCCTTAGAGGGAGGGAGGTGGCGAGGCCCTGGCCTCCCCCTCCTGAGTGAAGGGGCAGGGAGGGGGCACCACGGTGCCCAGAGGGGCCACGCAGGCCTAGAGGGCAAGGCCCAGTGGAGCTCCCGAGAGAGCTGAGCAGTGTGCCCAGGGCTGGTGCCCACTGCTACCTTGGCGGGTGTGAGCACAGAGAGGCCACATGGCCCTCCTGCTGGCTCTTCCCCATCTCTGGGCCTCCCTCCAGAGCTGCGACCAGTGGCCGGCATGGTCGGTGTGGCCTGTGTGGCTGATGTATCTGCCATGGCGTGGCCTCTGTGCCCGGCGTGGCCTCTGTGCCCGGCGTAGCCTCTGTGGCTGGTGTAGCTGATGTGCCTGGTGTGGCCTCTGTGCCCGGCGTGGCCTCTGTGGCTGGTGTAGCTGATGTGCCTGGCGTGGCCTCTGTGACTGGCGTAGCTGATGTGCCCAGCGTGGCCTCTGTGCCCGGCGTGGCCGCAGTCTAGCTTGTGTGTCTCCGGGAACCAGTGCCTTTTCATCCCGTGAGGCATGTGTTTGCCGGCAGCTGCCTTTTGACGCTGAGCGCTCCTCCTGAGGTCCCTGCCTGGGGCGCTTTCCGTCTGGGAGTCCCAGCCTGACTGCAGTTTTCCCCTCGCAGGAGGCCCGCCGTGGGCACTGAGAAGTCGAACCCTTCCAAGCGGCACCGGGATCGCCTGAATGCTGAGCTGGACCACCTGGCCAGCCTGCTGCCACTGCCGCCCGACATCATCTCTAAGCTCGACAAGCTTTCCGTGCTGCGTCTCAGCGTCAGCTATCTCCGGGTGAAGAGCTTCTTCCAAGGTAGGACCCTCACCTCTGCCCCTCGGGCCTCACCTGGGCCCACCTGGCTTCCCCGGGATGGGCCTGTTTTCACTTCTTGTCTGGAGGCCTTTGGAGGCAGAGAGCAGCTCTGGTGGGAGGCCTGGGGCCGGCCTGCCCCATCTGGCTCGCCTGCCCAGCCCTGGGGGCACTGTGCTGCCTGAGGCAGCCCTCCTCAGCGCAGGGCGGCTGGTGTGCCCATCGGGCCTGTCCGGTGCCTCTGGCCAAGCCTTACTCCTCGCGTGGCCTGGCTGAGCTCTTGGGGAAGAAATGTGGTTGTCCCCAGCCCGCTTCAGCAGCCCGGACCATGGCCATCAGCCCTCAGCCAAGTCTGAGCTTCTTACAAAGCTGTGCATTTATTCTGTGTCTTCAGGCAGAGGTAAGACGAGTGTTCACAGGGGGCATGTGTGGACACCGGTGGGTGCTGGATGGCAGCTGACTGCCCGCCCACGCTCTGCGTGAGGCCCTGGGAGTTGATGCATGCACAGCCTCCTGTGACTGAAACCGTCCTCGGGCTGTGGTTAGGAGGGCTGGCCGCTGAGGCTGCAGCCCGGAAACATGGGACCCGGGCCTGTGCGGTGCTGGCTCCACCACGGGGCTGCGGATGTGCGTGCGTCTGACGTGCCTGAGGTGTGGCCAGCTTTCTCGGCCTGGGCGGGCATATTTCCTGAGGATTCAGGCTGCTTTCACTCCCTCTCTGGTCACTTCCTCGGGTGCAGCTGTGTGCAGCCAGGCCAGGGTTGGTGGCCTTGGAAAGACTTCGATTCTGTTGTTTCCAGGAGCTCAGGTCTGCAGAGCACGGGCGCTGCCAGTGGGAGGCCCTGCTGGTCACAGCTTGGGGAGATAATGAGCTTGATTTCGGTATCACCCTGTTCTCCCAAGGATTCCCAAGTTTGTGATCTTCCTCAAGCTGTACATTTTAGGGGAAATTCTAAACGTTTTCCTGAATTCATTTCCTCTGCATAGTTAGAAAAAAGGCGAGCTTAAACATTGGATCTTAATCTCTGCTTCCTGACTCAGAAATGGATAATTTCATTAAAGCTTCCATAAAAAGTCACCTTTGGGAAGGACATCAACTGGAAAGTTCCAGCCTCCAAGAGTAATAATGGCCTGCAAATTGGCTTGTAGTGTTGTGTTTGTGTCAACTTTCATGAATTTTTAAAAGGCAGTGAGCTTATTTAATTACTTAACTTGGTTCTGCATAGACTGAGGGCTGGTGCTTCTTAGTTATAAACCCTTTGCTTGTACCGAAGAGAGGGATTTTCCACTCTTGCAAGTTTCACTGTTTGCAAGAAGGGAAACTGGGGGCTGATCACAGAAAAGGGAGGAAGGGTGGGTGGAGAATGTGAAGGACCCTGAGGGAGGCGGGAGCCAGGTTCTCTCCAGGACATGTGGTCCCAGCCACCCAGGCACCCCCTTCTCAGACCCAGCACTCAGCACTGAGGCATTGACCCAGGCAGGAGACTCGCTGGACCTCGGCTTCAAGGGCCTAGAATGCGGACCAGCATGCAGATGACTGAGGACCCCAGTCACCCTAGCCTGGCAGGTGCAAGACCAAGGACCCCCAGTCACCCTAGCCTGGTAGGTGGCAAGACTAAGGACCCCCGGTCACCCTAGCCTGGCAGGTGGTAAGACCAAGGACCCCTGTCACCCTAGCCTGGCCGGTGGCGTGACCTAGGACCCCCCGTCACCCTAGCCTGGCCAATGGCAAGACCTAGGACCCCCCATCACCCTAGCCTGGCTGGTGGCGTGCAGGCAGGACAGTGGGTGGGATGAACAGGGGGAAGGGACACTCAGCAGACAGAACCAGGAGGGGAAGGCACAGGTTCGGCCTCCAGGGATGATCCAGAGATCCCTGAGCTGTGAGGACCCATCCCCCGCTCACCGTCCGCCGGGCCCGGGCCTGGGGTCGGCCCACCTGCACGCTCTGTGCCGGATGGACCCTGGTCCTGGGCTCGTCTGAGCTGGGCGGGTCTGCTTCACCTCCTCTGGGTGGCAGGTCCACAGGCCCCGCGTCCTGAGCTGTGTCCGGGACACGCAGGATGCTCTGCTCCTCTGCGGGTCAGAGATGAGATTCCCCCCAAGACTTAGGGACCTGTGACCCAGGAGTGCAGTGGATGCGGCTGAGCTAAACTGTGAGGTTCTCAGCTTTCACTGACGAGTCATCCACCCCTGATGAGCTCTGCTGGGAATGAGTGTCTGTGACCCCACAGAGCATGTCCTGAGGCCTAGCCCCACTGTGTGGGGGCAGGGGCGGTGGGGGGGAGGTGGGGCTCCGAGGGGGGCTTGGGACGAGGTGGGTCCCATCCCTGAGAATGAGCACCCCTGCGGGCCCTCCCCACTGTGTTCTGCGAGCGAGGCGCTCCCGCCTCTGAGCGGCGAGGCATGTGAAGCCTGAGATGCTGAGAGCCAGGTCAGGACCTCCTGCCTTCAGGGGGCTGCTCCGTGGATTCCTCCCCAGGGGATGTGGCTGTGGCTGTGGCTGCGTCTCCTCTCCAGCCCTTCCACTGCAGGAGCCCCTTCCCCGCAGCACGGACAGCTTCTGGAGGACGGCCCCCGGGGCCTTTCCAGCAAAGGTACGCTGCTCTGGGTCACGTCAGGCTGTGTGCACACCTGTCTCTTACCCCAGGCGGGTCCCCTGCATAGCCATCATTCAGAAAGATCACCCCGGATCGTTTTATGCTGGTTTTTCTTCTCCCGCCGTCTCTCAGTTGCCTCTGGAGGCGGAGTCTAGCCCAGGGGAGAAGCAGGCTCCTGGTTCCCTCCTTCATCTGTTCACTCTCTCCTGGTTCCTGAGTCCCCCCAGGGCATGTGTCCCCCAGCGTCCCTTTTCCCTCTCACTGCCGTGGGATGGACCAGGGGCAGTCCCGGGCCTTCCTTGTCCCTTCTGGGTCAGTTAGGGTCTTTCAGTCACTGGTACTAGTGTGATCAGTCCAGCCGAACGTTAAATCTCTGAAAGAATTTCAAGTGTGAGCCTTCTTGCTGCCCAGTCTGAGGGTCTGGCAGGCAGGGCTGGGGCAGGGGGAGCCTGATGGTGAGCTTGGCTGCCTCTCCCTGAGGTCCTGCCTCACCAGAGCCGTGGTTCCTGGCCTTTCCAGGTCGAAGCAGCAGCAGGAAGAAGAGGTGAGGTTGGGAGAAGTCTGCCTGGCGTTGCTGGGAGCTGGCACCCAGGCTGGTGGCCTTGGTGTTTTCCCAGCTTCTGAGGACCACATGCCTGGGGTGTCTGTCTGTCTCAGTGGCTGACATGGGTCACCCATCCTCTCTAGTCACCTCCTTGTGCTTCCTTCTTTAACACAAGTGTCAGACAGCTGCATGCCTACAGGCATCCTCCCGGGAGGAGCTGAGATACCCTCAGCCAGTGTTTGGACATTGTGGCCCCACCTGCTCCATAGGAAACGTACGTCTTTGACGGGCCTGGTTGACACATGGTGCTTCTCACTTGCAGCCCAAACGCCTTTGGAGTTCTTGAATATGGAGACACCCGCCCCACGGGCCTCTGGGGCCATCATGAAACTCCTCTCACTGGGCGCCAGCAGGGGCGGGGCCCCCAGCCCTCTCCTGGCACATGTGGCGAGACCAACAGTGCCACCCTCCAAGGACATCCTCCTTCCAGCCTCGAACGTCTCTCACCTCTGACATCCTCTCTGAAGCCTTGCCAAGGTCATCTGGGGCCAACAGTTGGCACATGTCGTCGTGGGGCCTTGGCCCAAATTCACACTGAAAGTTTCACATTAACAGCGAGCTCTAATGCAGGAAGCAAAACAGCGGCTGTGCCCCTCGCCTCCCAGGATCTACAGTCCAGTGGGCAGGCCTGCCGCCAAGCACACAGACTCTTGCACTTCCAGAAGACGCAGTGCCGAGTAACTGTAGCCATCAGGCAGGCGACACGCGAAATGTGAGACGAAACATCTGAAACCTTTGAACGTGCATCGCCCAGTCAGCAGGACACCAAGGAATACTCAAAGGGACTAAAACCTCAGTGCATCTGAGAACCCAAAGAGAAACTTTTAAAATCCATTTTTAAAGGATGTACCTCCTTTAAAACGCAGAAGGAAGGCAAGGTTTGGGCTGCAAGGAGGGACAGAGAGGGTGTCAATCAGAGCAAACACTGATGTGTGAAAGAGTAAGACTGGCATCCGGAAAGGGCAAAAATGAGAGAGAGAAAGCCCTGGCCGTGACAGCGTACAAATCTGGAGACGGAGATTTGAGGTGAAGCTTTCAACATTTCTTGTATTAATTAAATGTGGAGGTTGAGTAACTAATTCATAATAAAATTTTCAGGATAATCATCAAGACAACAGAAAGGTTTAACTTTCAAAATAATGGAGAGAAAAAAGTAGAATGAGAAAATGTAATTAATCAAAAGAAAAACACGGGAAAGAAGAAAAAAGAAATGTGGAAGAGTGTAACAAACAGAAAGCGTAAAATTCCAAATGTGTCATTAGTTACAGTCAGTGTAAGTGGACTAAATAGGCCAACTAAGAGATAAGGACTAGAGATAGGAAATACAGGAAAACAACAGAATGGGAAAGACTAGAGGTCTCTTCAAGAAAATTAGAGATACCAAGGGAACATTTCATGCAAAGATGGGCTCGACAAAGGACAGAAATGGTATGGACCTAACAGAAGCAGAAGATATTAAGAAGAGGTGGCAAGAATACACAGAACTGTACAAAAAAGATCTTCATGACCCAGATAATCACGATGGTGTGATCACTCATCTAGAGCCAGACATCTTGGAATGTGAAGTCAAGTGGGCCTTGGGAAGCATCACTATGAACAAAGCTAGTGGAGGTGATGGAATTCCAGTTGAGCTGTTTCAAATCCTGAAAGATGATGCTGTCAAAGTGCTGCACTCAATATGCCAGCAAATTTGGAAAACTCAGCAGTGGCCACAGGACTGGAAAAGGTCAGTTTTCATTCCAATCCCAAAGAAAGGCAATGCCAAAGAATGCTCAAACTACCGCACAATTGCACTCATCTCACATGCTAGTAAAGTAATGCTCAAAATTCTCCAAGCCAGGCTTCAGCAATATGTGAACTGTGAACTTCCAGATGTTCAAGCTGGATATAGAAAAGGCAGAGGAACCAGAGATCAAATTGCCAACATCTGCTGGATCATCAAAAAAGCAAGGGAGTTCCAGAAAAACATCTATTTCTGGTTTATTGACTATGCCAAAGCCTTTGACTGTGTGGATCACAATAAACTGTGGAAAATTCTGAGAGAGGTGGGAATACCAGACCACCTAACCTGCCTCTTGAGAAATCTGTATGCAGGTCAGGAAGCAACAGTTAGAACTGGACAAGGAACAACAGACTGGTTCCAAATAGGAAAAGGAGTGCGCCAAGGCTGTATATTGTCACCCTGCTTATTTAACTTATATGCAGAGTACATCATGAGAAACGCTGGACTGGAAGAAACACAAGCTTGAATCAAGATTGCCGGGAGAAATATCAATAACCTCAGATAGGCAGATGACATCACCCTTATGGCAGAAAGTGAAGAGAAACTAAAGAGCCTCTTGATGAAAGTGAAAGAGGAGAGTGAAAACGTTGGCTTAAAGCTCAACATTCAGAAAACGAAGATCATGGCATCTGGTCCCATCACTTCATGGGAAATAAATGGGGAAACATTGGAAACAGTGTCAGACTTTATTTTTTTTGGGTTCCAAAATCACTGCAGATGGTGATTGCAGCCATGAAATTAAAATACACTTACTCCTTGGAAGAAAAGTTATGACCAACCTAGATAGCATGTTGAAAAGCAGAGACATTACTTTACCGACTAAGGTCCGTCTAGTCAAGGCTTTGGTTTTTCCAGTAGTCATGTATGGATGTGAGAGTTGGACTGTGAAGAAGGCTGAGGGCCGAAGAACTGATGCTTTTGAACTGTGGTGCTGGAGAAGACTCTTGAGAGTCCCCTGGACTGCAAGGAGATTCAACCAGTCCATTCTGAAGGAGATCAGCCCTGGGACTTCTTTGGAAGGAATGATGCTGAAGCTGAAACTCCAGTACTTTGGCCACCTCATGCGAAGAGTTGACTCATTGGAAAAGACTCTGATGCTGGGAGGGATTGGGGGCAGGAGGAGAAGGGGACGACAGAGGATGAGATGGCTGGATGGCATCACCGACTCGATGGACATGAGTTTGAGTGAACGCCGGGAGATGGTGATGGACAGGGAGGCCTGGCGTACTGCGATTCATGGGGTCGCAAAGAGTTGGACACGACTGAGCGACTGAACGGAACTGAACTGAGGAAATAAGGATTGTTAGAGTGAATATCTCTGTTTACAAAAGGCACAGAAAGGTTGAAAGTAAAAGGATGGGAAAAGATACATTGGAAAAACACTAACTGAAATACATTTGGTAAAGCTATATTTTTGTCAAAAAATTGATTTCAGGGTGAAAAATATTACTGGAAATCATGAGAGCCTATCATTTAAAAGTCATTAAGATTTTATTTTATCAAGCAAAGAGAATAATTTTAAATTTGTGTGCTTTTAACAACATCACCTCAAAAGTATGAAACCAATATTGACAGAACTATAAGGAAAAATACATGAATTCATCATCAGAGAGAAAGATTTTAGATAGTTCTCTCGGTACTTGATAGATCAGAGAAATAAAAATCAGTAACAATTAAAGAAGATTTGAGCAGTGCACAAAAGGGTTAATCATGGACAGACATAACACTGTACTCTGAAACTTACACTCACGTCTTTTCAAGCCCACTTGTAACTTGTAAATATTCTGAAAATACGAATGCATGCTCAGTCACTCAGTCGTGTCCAGCTCTTTGCCACTGTATGGACTGCAGCCCACCAGGCTCCTCTGTCCATGGGATTCTCCAGGCAAGAATCCTGGGGTGGGTCGCCATGCCCTCCTCCAGGGGACCTTCCCCGACCAGGGATAGAACCTGTGTCTCCTGCACTGCAGGCGATTCTTCACCCACTGAGCCACAGGGGAAGCCCGTATTGAAAATATATTGGTCAATAAAGCAAGTCACAGTAAATTTCAAAAGACAAAATCATGAAGAATGCATGGTGAGCCCTCGAGCCAGTTAAGCTGGAAATCTGCAGAAAAGATGGCTTGAAAGCCTTACGTTTGGAAATAAACACATTTGTAATAACATGGATCAAAGAAGGAAACACAGCAGAACTGAGGGAATGTGTGCAGGTCAGAGTGTGTGTGTGCGCCGTTGTGTTGGACTCTTGGTGACCTCGTGGGCTGCACACCACCAGGCTCCTCTGTCCATCAACGTGTGTGGCTGCAGCTAATGCAATTCTCAGAAATAAACCAACTTGAGGGTCTAATGTGAAAGAAGAAGGGCTGAAATTAACAAGCTGAGCATTCAGTGTTGCTAAAAAAAAAAAGTGAAATAAATAAAAAACAGTCATAGGAAATAATAAAGCATAGGGTACTTGTGAAATAGAAAGGTAGCGTGTAACAGAATTCCTTAAAAATGATAAAGCAGTAAAGATCTGGTAAGACTGATCAAGGAAAAATAGCAAATAGTATTAGGAAGTAAAAGGAACATTATATAGCATATTATATATAAAGCATGACGATATATGCTACAGATTTTAAAAGATGGCTTGAAATTATTAGGAACAAGTTTATGCTAGTAGATTTGAAAATATAGTAAATGCTTAGAAATATAGCTTATTAAAATTGACTCAAGAAAAAATAAAACACCCAAATAGTCATATGGCTATTTGAATGAGTGGTTAAAATCTTCCCACAGAGAAAAATCTAGGCCTAGACAGTTTTTTTTTTTTTTTGGCCTAGTCAGTTTTAAAGCAATTTCTACTAAATGTCAAAGGAAAAATAAGTCCACCCTATACTGAGCCCATGGTACAGAATTGTAACGGAGGTTCTGATGTGAGCTCACATTATGCACACAGACACACACACACACACACACACACACACACACAAGTGTGCCTGCGCATGTGTGCCCGTCTATGTGTGTTTGAGCTCTGCCTGCTGAAGGGGCCACTCCAGTACAGGGGACACAGCTGGCCTTCAGACCTCAGTTTCCAGACACAGTTCACCACTGAAAGGGACTCATGCCTTCTGGCCTCTGCCCAGAGCGGGAGCAGAGAAAGGACAGAGAAAGGATGAGCCTAGATCGTCCATGCTGGACAGCAGGGCTGTGTTCAGAGCACGAGGGGACATACCCCCAGGACCCAGGCCTCCTGAGGGGACATACCCCCGGACCCAGGCTTTCTGAGGGGCACCTGGGCCTCCTGAGGGGGCTTCCCCGAGACTTGGGCCTCCTGAGGCGGCTCCCCTGGGACGCGGGCCTCCTGAGGGGCTCCCCAGGACCCAGGCCTCCTGAAGGGTCTCCTCTGGCCACATCGGGGCAGTCTCAGCATTAAGATGAACGAGGGTGGTGACAGATGATAATCCAGCAAATGAGATGGGATTCTCTAAATCCGCATGGATATAAGTAAATGAACAACGAAACAGACATCACGATTCCTGACCAAACTGCCAGGAGAGAGAGCTCTAGGCGGGTGACTTTTGAGTGGAGGTGAATTATAAGATGCCCAGTTGGTAACCACTGTAGGAATGATTCAGGCTGGAAATGTCAGTGGATGCTAAAATTGGTGAAAGTGAGAAATGGAATGTTTGAGTCTTGAAAAACAAAGTATTAATTAGCTACAAAGAGGGAAGCCCTACAGTGGGGAACGCCAGCACACGCTGTCCCCGTGACCAGACGTGGCCTCACCAGTCCCGGAAGAAAGTGACCCCGTGAGCCACGCCACAGGGGGTGTGAGGACACTTCTTAGTTTCGTGATGTTCCCGCCGCACATGCTGAGGACTCAGCAACAAACGGGACCTCAGGGCAGCCTGCAGAGCAGCTTGTCCCATCTTGAGTCGAGAAGGACCAGGGGCATCTGGATGGAGAGTAGCCCATGCCTGGCTGAGAGGATGCTCTGGCAGTCGGTGAAGTCCCGGGGTTGAGGGGGTGTCTCTGGGCAGAGGACATTGGGTGTCGTTCTTACAACATTTCTGCAAGCTTGATATTGTCTCAAAACACAAACAAAAAGAAGGAATAGAAAAAACCGTGGACCTGGGAGATTGCTGAGGGTACGAGCCAAGGGGAGAAGCTGGAGGAGGAGCAGCGGAGAGGGTGGGGCGGGGGTGGGCAGGAGCTGATGTTCCTAGAGCTCGCCTCGAATTTTTAGGGGAAGGAACCAGTCCTTTTGCAAGGGAAGAGTGTGCTCTGAGCAGCAGGGTTTCTTGCAGCCACGTTACCACCAGCGGTTCCACAGGCTGAGCCACGGGCCCCTGAGGGGACAAGTGCTGGGAGGGAGTGGAGGGGGCTTCTGGGGGCATCTGGCCCAGCTCGCCTGCAGCCGCTTCATGACCAGGCGCTGGGGTCTCCCTTCTCCAAGCGTTTGCTCAGAGCCGCCTCTGGAGGCCTCCTCCAGCCACACTGGGACCTTCCGTGCTGGGCTGTGTCCCCGGATGGGGGTGGAGACTGACCCAGCCATGGAAGGCCCCAAGCACCTGGGCAGAGACCTCCCCACACCCCCTGCCCAATCAGCCCTGCCTGTGGGTGGTGAGTCGGGCAGAACTCTGGTGGAAATGACCCCTGGAGTCACTGGTGGTGACCGATGGGCTCCAGATGGGGCGACGTGCAAGTTCTGTACTTGGAGGCTTCTTTGTAACTTTACTCACAAACTCATGCTGTGCACACGCATCAGGCACTGTGACGGCCGGGCTGGCCGCTCCTCCAGACCCAGCCTGTCCTTGGCTGGAGCTGCCCCGAGGACAGTCTGCCCTTTCAAGCCCCTTCAACCTGGAGTCCCTGGCTTGGTGTCCTGGTAGATGAGCAGGCGCTGGAGGAGCAGCGGGGAGGCTGGGGTGGGGCGGGCAGGAGCTGGTGCTCCTAGAGCTCGCCTCGAGCCCTCAGGGGAAGGGGCCGGGCCTTGCGCGAGGGCAGCGAGTGCTCTGCGCACCCTCTCATCTGTCTGCCTGTGAGTTGCAGCAGTGGCATCGTCCTTGCATCCTGTGGGCTCTTTGACTGTGGGGAAGGGCTCTCTAGTGGTGGTGATTGGCCTTGGCCTGCGACGGCTTGTGGTGGGGCTTGGGTCCCCAGCCAGAGAGAGGCCAAGTCGTGTCAGACCAGTGGTCAGTGACCAGGCCTCTGGCCCTCAGCTTTGCAGAAAAGAACCCCCACAAAGACGGAAGGTAGTGAAGCCGGGGAAGAGCGCAGTGCACGTGGACAGACACAGGGCGGGCGCAGAGAGTGCCTCTAGCTGCGCCCTCGTGGCAGTCTGAATGACTTTTATGGGGCATTTCTTCTGGGTTTCCTTTGGCCAGTCATTTTGATTTCCCTGGTTTCCAGTCCACATTTGATGTATCTCAGGATCCTCCCAAGTGTTTGCATGCGTCCCTTAGCCAAGATGGATTTTACAAGGGATATGGGTAGAGAACATCCCTTGACATAGCTCCCCCTTTGACCCCCAAGGAGCCTTTACATGCGTCTGTGGTTGGGGAGGTCTCCTGACTTCTGGGATGAGGTGGGTGTGGTCTGGGCAGGGCCCAGCCTCATTTCGGAGCTCCGGTCCACAGGGAATGACTGCAATTGCTTTACCCCGCGGGGCGGCATCTCCTCTTGCCTCAGTGGTGGGGGGGGTTTGTTTGCCCCCCAGCTTGTGGGGTCTTGGTTCCCCCACTAGGGATGGGACCCTCATCCCCCACAGTGAACGGTGGGCTCTTAACCCCTCGACCGTGAGGCAAGTCCCCCGTCCTGCTCATCTTGACAGCATGCAGTTACTCATGGAATAAGTACCTGACTTTATAGCACTGTCTCTTTTCTTTTTGGTTTTGTCTGCTTTCCCGAAACGTTTCTTGAGCCCTGGGCTTGCCACTGCACACTTCCCTTCAGACTGTTGGAACTTAGTGAGAAACCCGAATGGTTGGCCTCTTCTGCCACGAAGAGCGTGTGGAACAAAAACGCGTGTGAATAGAATCCTTTTCTTTTTCTTCCCAAAGAGCTCCTTTTCGCTGTCTTTTTTTCCTTTTTCTCTTTAAATTCATGGATTTAGTTTAATTGGAGGATAACTACTTCACAATATTGTGATGTTTTTGTCACGTGCTAAGTCGCACAGTTGTGTCTGACTCTTTGTGACCTAGGGACTGTAGCCCACCAGGCTCCGCTGTCCATGGGATTTTCCAGGCAAGAATACTGGCGTGGCCCTCCTCCACAGGATCTTCCTGACCCAGGGATCAAGGCCATATCTCCAGCATCTCCTGCATTGCAGGCAGGTTCTTTACCGACTGGGCCCCTGGGAAGCCGTACATCATTATGAATCAGTCAGAAGCATACATGTGTCCCCTCCATCCTGAGCCACCCCCCACCCCTGCAGGTTGTCCCGGAGCACTGGCTTTGGGTGCCCTGCTTCAAGCATCAAACTCAAACCGGCCACCTGCTTTACATATGGTAATATACATGTTTCAGTGCTATTCTCTCGAATCATCCCCTCTCCTGCTTCCACTGAGTCCAGAAGTCTGTTCTTTATGTTTGGGTCTCCTTTGCTGCCCTGCACGTAGAATCACTGGTACCATCTTTCTAGATTCCACATACATGAATTAATATATGGTATTTGTCTTTCCCTTTCTGCTTACTTCACTCTGTTTAATAGGCTCTAGATCCGTCCACCTCAATAGAACTGTCTCAAATGCATTCCTTTTTATAGCTGAGTAATACTCCATTGTGTGTGTGAACGACAGCCTCCTCATCCGTTCGTCTGCTGATGGACATCTAGGCTGCTTCCATGTCCTGGCTATTGTAAACAGTGCTGTGATGAACACTGGGGTACACGTGTCTCTTTCAATTCTGGTTTCCTCGGGGCTTCTGACCAGTAGTGGGGCTGCTGAATCGTATGGTAGTTTTATTCCCAGTTTTTTTAAGACTCTGCGTACTGTTCTCTATGGTGACTGTATCAGTTTGCGTTCCCACCAACAGTGTAGGATGGTTCCCTTTTCTCCAGCATTTATTATTTGTAAACTTTTTGAGGATGGCCGTTCTGACCAGTGTGAGATGCAGTTTTGATTTTGCATGTCTCTAATAATGAGCGATGCTAAGCATCTTCTCATGTTTATTAGCCATCTGTATGTCTTCTTTGGAGAAGTGTCTGTTTACAGCTTCTGCCCATTTTTTGATTGGGTTGTTCATTTTTCTGGCATTGAGCTGCATGAGCTGCTTGTACATTTTGGAGATTAATCGTTTGTCAGTTGCTTCATTTGCTATTCTTCTGAGGACTGTCTTTTCACCTTGCTTGTAGTTGCCTTTGCTGTGCAAAAGCTATATTTGAGGAGATAACAGTCGAGGAGATAATAGTTGAAAACTTCCCTAAAATGCTTGCGTCTTGCACTGCAGCATGGGGATTAGGGAGAGAGCACAGTTCCTCTGCAGGACTTGCAGCCCTGGGCTCCTGCCCGCTGGACCCCAGAAAGCCAGTGAAGAGGGGTGGGCTGGGCACCTGTGGAGGCGGGGGCTCTGCTTTCCTGGTGCCGTCGGAGCCAGATTGAGCTGTGAAACCTCTGGGGCTTCCCTGGTCATTGTGGAAAACAGGGACACTCTTTCTGTGGAAAACTCACAAGCTGATGCAGTCTGCATCCTGGGGTGGACTCTTGTTTTCCAAACATGAGCACGTCTATTCATACGCACGATGTTTCTTCTCACCTAACTGAGCTTGGGGCTCTGAATGCACTTTGCGTCCCTCCTCCACACCTGCCTAACTGTGGGGCTCGAAAGGACACGCCCCCACGCCCCCATCCCCTCCCTCGGGGCTAAGATGAGAGTTGGTCCAGCCCCGGCCATGTATGCCCACGTGCTTCCGGTCAGCTTTCCTGGGCTGGGCGGGCAGACTCTGGCACGACAGCACATAGCCCTGCGAGCAAGTCTGTTCTCTGCAGCGTAGGTGCAGGAAACCGCTGCCCCTCTGTGGACCCCTCTGCTGTCGAGTCGCAGGACGGCACTTGCTGCCAGCCTTTGTGATTCATGGTCATCCTCCAACGGCAAGACAATTAGTTTATCTTTTAGTTCTTGAAAAGCGAGGCGTGGGCGAGAGTTTGAATGTCTGAAAACTGAGGTGCTCCATGAATTTGATGCCAGAGTTGCGGCGGGGTCTGCAGGCATGCTGGGGTGGGAGCTCGGGTCAGAGTGGGGCCCTGCATTCTCCATCTGCCCCCCAGGCCTGGCCACTGGTTCCCCCGGCAGGTGCGCTGCACTGCCTGGGACCCACACGTGCCCTTGGACTCGTGGGGCCTCTGGACCCCTGAGCGGTGTCCCCAGGATCACCCAGAGGGGCTGGTGGTGGGGGCAGGGGCGAACGAAGCCAGTTAACCTCCCAATCTCTCAGGAAGGTTGGTTCTCCAGGTCATGGGCCCCTGTCTCAAGGAGGGCATGTGGTCCCTGCAGGAAGTTGCAGGGTGCCCACCGGAGGGTCGAGTTTGCCTGCTTCCTGGGCCTGGTCTCAGCTGCTGACAGGGAACGGCCAAGAGCTGCCACCATGGACGTGGCTGCGGTCACTCCTGTCTCAGCTCTCCTGCTGTGACAGACACACAGACATCACCATTCAGTCCTGCAGGCCGGAGTTCCGAGGTCAGGGCGCCCCGTGGCTGGGCTCTGGTGAGGACTGAATTCTGAATTGTCCTCACCCGGGAAGGGGTGAGGTGCCCCCAGGGTCTGTTAAAGGACACTCATCCTGCTCGTGGGGCTCCTCTCATGGCCCAGAGCCCCTCCCAACACCGTGACCTCAGGGGACAGGAATGTGGGCACACAGGCGTCCGTGTGGAGGCCTGTGCCGAGTTGGTGGCAGCAAGACACGGAACTTCAGGGTGCCGCTGCCCAGGCCCCTCTCAAAGCCCCTCAAGCGAGTGGCATGCTGGACCCCCAGCAGCCCACCCGCACCTCATGGGGCGCCAAGGTCCCCGGACAGCTGCTCTGAGCCTGTGTTCCTCTGCCGAGTAGGCCCTGAAGTGCATCTGGGCTGGAAGCGTGCAGGAGTGGGGGGCAGGCCTGCTCCTTGGGGTCCTGGGGGCTCCAAGCTCTCTGCCTCCCTCCACGCTGACCTCCCTCTGCAGCATGGAGAGAGCTGGGCTGCGCTGTGGTCACAGCAGCTGCCTCCAGAGGGACACATGGCCGAGCGTGAACGCGGCCCTGGGCACACGGGCCCGGGTGGTGAGCTACTGGACCAGGGCTGGAGGGTCAGAGCCAGGCTGTGTGTGCAGTGACCTGACCACTCCAGGAGCTGCCGCTCATCAGAGCTGAGGCCCAGCCCAGCTTCCTGGGGTGCCCCGGCTCCTCTCTCGTCACCCTGGTGGTGGAACTCCTGCACCTCGAGCCCAGACAGTCCCCTCCACCCCACATTCCCTGTGTCCATAATCTGGACTCACCTGCCCTGTCCCTGGGGAGCTGGCCGGGAGCAAGGTGGCTTCTGGGCATCATGCACTTCCAGAGGCAGAAACAGGGCATCTCTGGGTTTTTCCTCCACCAGGGACACTTGGCAACTCTCAGTGGCCAGACCCGAGCACAGGACCCTGAGCAGCGACAGGTGGGGCTGGGTCCTTGTGGCACGTGGCTCGGCCCAGAGTGGCAGCTGCCCTGAGTCTCCTCTGTGTGAAGGACAGGGAAGGAGCTGAGGTATGACAGGGCTGAGCCCCCAAGGGCAGTGGCCTCTCCAGGCTCCCCCCTAGGCTGGGTGCAGCCCAGCGCACACAGGGACGCCCGCCGTTTGCACAATCACACACATCCCTCTTCTCCAGGCAAGGCGCTCAGGGATGTGCTTGGACATTCGGTCGTGGCCAGCTCTTTGCGACCCTTTGGCTACAGGCTGCTAGGCTCCATGGGGGTTTTCGGCAAAAATACTGGAGTGGGTTGCCATTTCCCCCAGGGATCTCCCCCAGCCAGAGACCAACCCCGTCTCCTGTGCCTCCTGCATTGCAGACGGATCGTGCGCCGCTGAGCTGTTAGGGGAGCCTCTCGGGGATGCAGGGAGGCAGTGGGGTGAGGGAAGCTGATCCCGGTTGGTTCTGCGGACCACTGGTGGCCGGGTCAGACAGGGCAGTGAGAACCTCTGCTGTGGCCAGAGCTCTGGGGCCTGTGGAGGGGAGGGAACCCAGGGCCTCCAGCTGAGTCCCGGGGTGCGGGCAGTCTCAGGGCTCAGGCTGGGCTGTGCCAGCCTCAGGGAGTCCGTGCGTTCCTGGGATGGGGCAGCCCTGACTGGCCTCCTCTTCTGCCTGCCGGCCCTCAGCTGTGTCTGCAGACGGTGCAGAAGGCGATCCCAGGCTCTGCCCTGGGCCAGGATGGCTTCTGTGGGGCTGGGGGTCTTGGCGGCCCCTCCCACCACCCCTTGGAGAGCAGGCTGTGGGGAGGAGGTCGCCTGCCTGCTGGGTGGGCCGGGTGGGTCATCAGTGCTAGCTGGAACCTGCGTCACGTGGCTTGGCCCTCTTTGGGGACAGTGCGGGGCCGGCTGGGGGGCACAGCGGCTCAGCGGGGGCACGAGGCCCTTAGACGCACGGGCTTGCATTTCTGGCTGGACCCCAGGGGGTTCCTGGAACCCTGGGCCGTGGGGTACCCCAGCCAAGACCTTCCTTGCGGGGCCCAGAGGCCACAGCAACTCCTCTCCAACTTCCACAAACTTCCCCCTGGACCCCCCACCCCACATACACCTGCTCTCCGCTAGCTCTTCTCCCGGGCATGTTACCAGGGGCAACCAGGGGCAGGAGACGGGAGCATGGTGGTGGGCTCGCCCTTTGTCTAAGAGGAGGCCTGGCGGGGAGGGCGCCAGCAGTGGGGCTGAGGGCTGTCTGCAGAGACCCTGCCTGCAGCCCTGGCCTCCCCTGTGGGCCCCACTCAGACGGAGCTGGGCTCAGTCCCAGGTCATCGTGGGTGAGACCCTCTCCCCACTGCCCGCCATGGCAGGGAAGGAGAGAGGCCGGCCCTGGAGAGAGATGCTGAGATGAAAGAGCAGACCCAGATGCTGGCCGCAGGGCCACGGGGAGTGCGGGCTGTTCCTCCCCCCGCCGCCGCACCCCCGGGGGTGCTCCCCACTCTCTCTCTGTCCCTGCCGCCCCACTGCTGTGCCATCCCCCCCATTAAGAGGACTGGCACCCCCAGCCCTCCAGGCCCTGGCTCTGACCCCCACCCACACCAGAGTTTGCTGCCCTGGCAACTTCCGGCCCGACCTGGGGGGCTGTGCCTCGGAGGGGTTTTTGGAAGGCCGCGCCCCCCCCCGCCCCCGCCCTGGCGGGGCCTCCGGGACAGCCTCGGAATCGCGTTTGGCTTCTTCCAGTCTCGCCGCAGGCCTGGGGGTGGGGCGCGCGGGCGGCCCTGCTCGCACGCGAGGCCCTGGCCGCGGGCCAGGCGGCTGTCACTGCGGCGCTGACGCCCCATCGCGTGACAGCGGCCCGCGGAGGCCCTGCCGGGCGTGCCCCGCGGAATGTGGCTGCGGAGGCGGGAAGCGGGGGTGCCCGCTGGGGGCGCACGCGATGCTGCCGTGCTGTCGGGGGGCAGGAGGGGGGGAAGTAGGAAGGGGACCCCACTTCTGCCTCCAGAAGCGACCTCTGCTCCCTGCGGCCGCCTGTGTCGGCTCTGGCCCCTGCAAGCCTGTGTTCTGGAGTTGGGGGGGTTAGGGTCCCAGCAGGGGTCAGCGAATCCCCCGTTTGGTGATGTCACCGCCTGGGGATGTCCCAACCTCCAGCTGCGGGCAGCAGCACCCCCACTCGGGGCTGCAGGGCTGAGAGGCAGAAGAGCCCGGAAGCCGACCCCAAACCTCCCCTTCCCCTTGGGGAGGGGCGGGGGACACCCCCACAGTGCGCTTTGCGGTTGGTCAGTTGGGAGGCCTTGCTGGTCTGGGCCCTGGAGAGGAGGGCCCTGCTGGGTGGGGGAGTGGGGTCCTGCCTCCCCCACCCACGCCGCCCGCTCCTGGCCTCAGACCACCTGGGAGATGTGGCCTCTGGGTGGGCTGTTGGGCTGGACCCTCTGGGAAGCCCGCAGAAGGGGTGGGAGTGGGCCTGGGCCCCAGCCTGCTCCCTCCTGGGTCTTTCTCAGCCTCAGAGCCGGGCTGTGTGGTCCTCAGTCAGAGGCGGGGGGCGCCTGGGCCCCAGGAGGTTCCTGTGGACCCCAGCACGGCTCCGGTCTCACGAAGCCTCTGCTCAGGGAGGGCTGGCTCCAGGAGTCTTGGGCACTCACCTTTCAGCTTTCTGAGCAGAGAGGCACACACAAGGGATCAAGTGTTAGCGCCTCTGGCTTCTGAGCTCAGAGCTTTTTTGGTGCCTTGAAAACCAGCAACCGAGAGGGGGGCTCGGCTGCTGGAGGCAGAGAGAGCCTTCCCTTTCGTGCAGCAGGGAGGCTGGCTGTCTGTGTCTCTGCCCGGGGCCCCAGTGCATTGTCCTCTTTCCCAGAACTCAGCACCGTCTGCTGAGGAAACGGGTTCGTATCTCGTTCCATTTACTGTGGGAGAGGGAGGGTACGGAGCACAGCTTCCGAGGAGGAGGGATGGAGAGGCCACGGCAGGGCCACCGAGGGGACCGCGCGGGTGGGGCTGAGGGCCTCCAGAGGAGCCCTTTCTCCCTGTGGACACCCTCAGTCTGGACCAGGGGCGTGGAAGAGGGCTCAGCTTGGCTGCTGCCTGTGTGTCCCTGTGTGTGTGTGTCTGTGTGTGTGTCTCTGCACGTGTGTGTGTCTGTGTGTCTGTTTCTGTGTGTCTCTGTGTATATGTGCATGCGTCTATGTGTTTGTATGTCTGTGTGTGTGTCTGTGTGTCTGTGTGTCTGTATATGTGTATGTGTCTGTTTCTCTGTGTGTCTGTGTCTATATGTGTGTCTCTGTGTCTCTGTGTCTCTGTGTGTCTGTGTGTGTCTCTCTGCATGTGTGTGTGTCTGTGTGTCTGTTTCTGTGTGTGTGTATGTGCATGCGTCTATGTGTTTGTATGTCTGTGTGTATGTCTGTGTGTCTGTGTGTCTGTGTGTCATGTGTCTGTTTCTGTGTGTCTGTGTGTCTGTGTGTCTGTGTCTGTGTGTCTGTGTGTGTCTCTGTGTGTGTGTCTCTGTGTGTGTGTTTGTATATCTGTGTATGTGTGTGTGTGTCTGTGTGTCTCTGTGTGTGTCTCTGTGTGTGTCTGTTTCTTTATGTGTCTGTGTGTGTGTGTATGTGTGTGTGAATGTATGTGTGAGGGGTCTCTGTCTGCAGTGGTCCCCATCCAACCTGGAGGGCACACTGGGGGCCTGGGACCCTGCATTTCTGACCAGCTCCTGGGGGAGCCCATGGCCCCTGGAGGGAGTGTCCACGACTTCTGGTTTGGGAAGAAATGTTGGGGAGCTCTGCGGTGTGCTTTTATTTTACCCCAACACCGGATGAGGCGGTGATGGCTTGCAGGGCCCTTGGTGGCACTAACACCCCCCAAATCAGGGGAAATGGAAGCACAGCCCTGGAGGCCTCCATGGAGGCGTCAGCTCCAGGCCGGTTCCTGGCCGGGACCCTCATAATTCCAGGAGCTGATGACAGAGCGTGGAGTTCAGGGCTAGGATGTGGACGTCTGTCTGTCTGAGCGCATCACCTCAAGTGCAGATGAGGCCAGAGTGGGGGTAGGGGCAGCAGGGGGCTCTGGCAGGGGTGGAGGTCCACGGGGCACTGGCCGCTCCAGTCTGGGTCAGGCCGGGGCTCTGGGACGGAGGAACGGGAAGGGGTGTGCGGGGCTCCTGGCTACTGGTTCACTCGAACAGTGGTGTCCAGCTTGGGGACCTGCCCAGGCTTGGGTCTTAAGAGGGGAGCTTTGGGACCCCTGAAGGGCTGCTGAAGCGGGGAAGGTGGTTAAGAGGCTCACTGGGGGAGGCGGAGAACAGGGTGGGGCGAGGTCCTTGGGGTGTGGCCAGCTGAGAAGCCCCGTCCCTGAATGTCCCCCACCAGCTGCCCGGTGCTGCTCTGGGTACCCGGGAGGAGAGCAGACCTGGGCCGGCGTGCCTGCGGAGGGTGGGAGCCGGGGACACAGGAAGAGCGTGACTGACCGTGCCCCCCTCAGCCCTGCAGGAGAGGTGCCCAAGGCAGCTGGTGGCTGCTGCCCCGTCGCCGGGAGACCGGGGTCCACGCAGAGGGTCTGCAGGCTCGGCCGTGCTGGAGGGAAGGCTGCTGCTGGAGGTGAGCCCCCAACCCCGCACCCCTGGGTCTCCTGGCCGCGTTGCAGCGTCAGTCGTGACCGTTCACAACCACCAGGGAGCTCAGTCTCAGGAGGGCTTGGTTGCAGGTGGGCTCCAGGACCTCTGCGCAGCACACACGGGTGACCCCCAGGCCCGTGGGCTTCAGATGGGAACCTCGCTTTCCCTTCTGCATTTTCTGGTTTTACTTGTCGATGCGAGAACCTAATAAAATGCCAAGTGGGCTTTTCCCCTCAGACTGAGGACAGAAAGCCATGCGCTGTGAGTCCCGGGCTGACCCCATCGTTGACGCTGCACACCGGACGCCACGGGCGGGGCAGGCCTTCTCACCAGAGCCGGGCCTGCCGGGCGGTTCTGAACAGCTTTTCCTGACAAGATAAAGGGAGGTGGGGCTCCCCGGGTGGGATCAGTCACTGCTCACACCCGGGAGGGCGGGGTTGCAGGCTGTCCCTCCCTGCAGGGTTGGGGTGCAGGGAGCAGCCCGCAGCAGGCTGCCCCGTAACCAGCGGCCGCGGTGGCCTTGCAGCCGGGCTGCCCTGGCCGTCCTCCCAGGCCCACGTGTCCCCTGCGTGTCTGCCCTCAGGCCCAGAGCCGAGCCTCTGGTTCTGGGCCCCCAGCGTTGTTGGGCGGGCAGTTCTGACCCCAGATGAAGTCAGCCACAGCCTCGTGCCCTCCGTGGCCCCCAGTTCAGCATGTCTGTTAGGTGACGGGATGGAGGGCAGGTGCTGCTCAGGTGGGAGAAGCCCCACCGGGCAGCCGCCCGTCAGCCCGCCTCTGAGAGCGGCTTGATCCCTGCAGGCGGCTGGTCGGGAGCCCAGGCTGCTCCACGGCCTGCATCCCCCTCCCCACCGGTCATGCTGGGCGTGAGAGTGCTCCCGGCTTGTGCCCGCTCAGGTCCCCCGCCTGCCGGGCCAGCGTCCCCTCGGGGTCTGAGTGTTGCGCGGGGACACGCAGTGACCTTGGCAGTGGCCACAGGGCCTTCCTTCCCCCATGGCCCCGACAACTCCTCCCCCTGCGGCTTCCTCCGTGAGGAAGGGGGGCCCAGGAGACACCTTTGCATCTCAGCCAGGCTCCTGCCTCAGCGCTTTGTTAGAGGTGTGGACGAGGAAGAGAGGGTAGCCGACTGGCTCCTCGGGGTCTGCCTCCCGGCCCTGCTCTGCCTGTGTCTGCTCAGCGGCCCCCCGCCCCCGATCAGGCCCCCGACGGCCCGCGTCACCCTGCACCTTGTTGTGCAGGCCACGTGGCCCCCACCACCCCCGCCCCACAGCCCCCGGGCCTCGGCCCTGCCGAGGGGTGTGGATGCTTGGAGGCCCTAGGAGCTTACAGACCGTCGCTTTCCTAAAGAGGTGAAAACATGTGAGGGCAGATGGGGTTCTTGCAGGCGACAGGGTTTGCATTTGATTTGCAGGGTGCTGGGGCCTCCCACCCCGGGGCCCCATGGAGCAGAGAGCAGGCCCAAGAGTGGCGTGCTTTGAGAAATGTTGTGCTTTCGGAAGTGGAAACGTTCCCGTATTCATTACTTATCGGGTTTGTAGGAAGCAAATCTTAAATGTTATTTTTCCTTTGAAGCTGCTTTCTTCTGTTAGTACTAGTGAACATGGAGAATGTCCTGCCAGCCTGGATTTCATTCTCGCCAGATGATAGCTGGCATCACTCTTTCCCTGTTCATGTTCAAGATTAAAATGACATCTTAACCATAAAATCGTGTTTAAACTTTCGCTCTGCACTGTAAACACGGAAGCCAGCGCACACAGCCCGCTGTCACGGTTAGAGTGCCGGGCGCCGTCCCGCACCCGAGGCTACCGCCCAGGACCGCACTCCCCCGGTGTCTCCGGGCTGTCCTGCCTCCACGGGGGAGAGAGTCCTGGGCCTCCGTGCTTTCGGCCGTGTCATGGGCCTTGGGCCACCCCCACCAAGGAGGGTGTCTCCTGTCTGGCTGGAGACACCCTGACCCCTTGACCTGGCTGGAGATGAGGTGTCCTGGGCTGCACGGGACTCTTCTGAACTATGTTCTTTCTGGCGGTTAGGGCGAGAGCACTGAGCAAGTCCTCCCCTGAGGCTTCCCTCCTGCTCTCCATTTGCAGCCAGACCCCCACCTGCCCCCGGCTCCGCATCCTGCACCTGTGTCCGAGCGGCTGGCACCTGCAGTGCGGGTGTCTCATCGCACTGGCCCTCCCAGCCGCTGAGGCCTC
The DNA here is from genome assembly GCF_032405125.1 of Capricornis sumatraensis. Classification (NCBI taxonomy): domain Eukaryota; kingdom Metazoa; phylum Chordata; class Mammalia; order Artiodactyla; family Bovidae; genus Capricornis; species Capricornis sumatraensis. The sequence continues at coordinate 77,904,036 of NC_091086.1, read as the reverse complement.
CAGATTGTTTCCAGGCTGTGCGGACTGTGAGTAGAGCTGTGATGAGCATTCACACACAGGTTCCTCTGCACACAGGTTTTCCTTTGCTTCAGATGATGGGCATATGTGTGCTTAACTTTGCAAGAGACGGCCACGCTGCTTGCCTGGGCGGCTGTGCTGGTGCGCCCCCGCCACAGGGACGGAGCTCTAAGCTGCTCCAAGTCCCCGGTTTGCACGGTGTACCCAGCCATTTTAGGAGCTGGGCCCATGTGCGTTAGTTTGTGTTTCCCTCATGACTGATAACGCTGAGCGTCTTTCCGTGCGTCTCCGCCAGCCCCAAACCCTCTTTGCACGCTGTCTGCTCAAGCCTTTGTCCGCTAAGCAGAGACCGGGTCGTTTGCCCTCATGACTGCTGCGTTCTGAGCTCACGCAAGCGTCCCAGCAAGCCCCCCTGCGCCCAGGTTACGCAGAGTTTGCTCCCAGCCTGCCTTGTCTTCTCAGTCTTTTTCTTTTGTTTTGCTGTGTGTGTGTTTTTTTTTTTTTTTTTTTTGTCTTTTCATTCTTGACAGGGTCTTTCAGAGTGGAAGTATTAACCTTGACAAAATTCAGTCTCTCCGTCTTTAATAACAGACCGTGATTTTGATGGCAGATACAAGGACTCTTCACTTACCCCGGGTTACGAAGGTCGCTCTCTTACACGTCCAGTGTTGCCTGCTGCTGCCTTTAGCTGTAAGCTTCACACGCAAGCCTGGGCTCTATTCTTAGTTACTTTAGGGTGAGCTAGGAGACAGAGGGCAAGGGTTCTTTATTTTTGCATATGAATTCTAGTTTTTTCAGAACCATTTATTCCAAAGCTGATCCTTTCACCATTGAATTACCTTTATACCTTCATAAAAAAATTAGCTGGTCATGTTTCTGAGTGTGTTTCTGGACTCTCACCTGGCTCGTTGATTACATGTCTAACCTTCCACAGATAAGCACCTTGCTGTCTTAACTACTATGTTGGTGCTGTTGTTGAGCGGCTCGGTTGTGTCCGGCTCTTTGCCACCCCATGGACTGCAGCACACCAGACTTTCCTGTCCTTCGCCATCTCCCAGAGCTTGCTCAAACTCTGTCCATTGATTCAGTGATGCCATCCAGCCGTCTCATCCTCTGTCTCCCCTTCTGCCTTCAGTCTTCCCCAGCTTCAGGGTCTTTCCTGATGAGTCAGCTCTTCACATCAGGTGGCCAAAGTATTGGAGTTTCAGCTTTAGCATCAGTCCTTCCAAGGAATATTCAGGGTTGGTTTTCTTTATAATTACTGGTTTGATCTCCTTGTTGTCCAAGGGACTCTTAAGAGTCTTCTCCAACGCCACAGTTCAAAAGCATCAATTCTTCAGTGCTCAGCCCTTATGGTCCAACTCTCACATCCATACATGACCACCGGAAAAACCATAGCTTAGACTAGGTGGGCCTTTGTTGGCAAAGTAATGTGCCTGCTTTTTCTTACGCTCAGTTTGCTTTTTATAGATGTCTTAGATTAAGAAATTTCCCACTATTCCTTCATTTCTGAGAGTTCTTATTATTAATGGATATTAAAAGTTTTGTTAGATGCTTTTTCTGCATCTGTTGAGATCGTGGTTTTTCTTCCTGAGTCTTTTCATATTTAATATTGTGAATTACATTAATTGGTTTTCAAATGCTTCCTCAACCTTACATGCCCGGGATAGACCTTATTTACGTATTGCTGGGTTCAGTCTTGCTAATATTTTGGAGATTTTGTGTTTATGTCCATGAGAACTACTTTGCTGTTTTCTCTTGACGTCTTTGTGGCGGCATGCTGATGCAGGCTTCATAACATTGGTTGGGAGTGTTCCCTTTTCTTTTTCCTGAAAGAGTTTGTGTAGAATTAATGTTATCCCTCCTCAAGTGATGATAGACTTCACCAGAGAAAACAACTGATCTGGGGATTTTCTTTAGTTTAAATCGTAGAAGATTAAACTGTGAGTGCGTTTTCCTTCATTAATAAAGGACTGTTTACGTTATCTATTCCAGTGTGAATCTGAGTAGTTTGCGTCTTTCAGGGAGTTGGCCTGCTCCATCCACATTGCTGATCCGTGAGCGCAGCGCTGTCCACGGCTTTCGCATGCTGCCCTTTTAATGTCTGTGGGTTCTGCGGCTATGTCTCATTTTTTGTTTCATTGGTAATTTGTGTTTTCCTTTTTCTTAGTCACTTGGGCTAGAAGTATATTCACTTTATTGATTTTTTTCAAAGACACACAGCTATTAGTTTCGCTGATTGTTGCTATGGGCTGGATACTGTGTCCTCCTGACCCCCACCAAAATTAATAAAATTCAGATTCACGCTAGACTGGAGACCTCCCTGCAGTATGGCGGTGTTTGGTGAGGTGGTCATGAATTGGGTTGGTGCGCTTGTAAGAGGCCCCAGAGAGGCCCTGCCCCTCCCTCCTGAAGGACAGTTCGGTCTGAGCCCGACTGCTGCTCCTGGGTAAGGTGTCCGCGGAACATCAGCCACGTCAGGTCATCCGGTGACGCTGACGACGTCTGTGTCCGTGCTGACGCGCCGTCTGCTCTCGCCTGAAAGGCGCCTCTAGCACGGTTGCGGACTCCTTGCTCGTCTTCTGAGTTCTGTCGGTTTTGCTCTGGGTTCCTTGGGGTTCTGTGTGTGCTGCAGACTCACTCAGGGTTACATTTTCTTCTTGAGTTGACCTTTCTATCGTTGTCATCAGGCGCCTCTTTATTGTAGTCTTCCTGGGTTCTGCTTTGTCTGAGGAACTGAATACGGTCGCGCCAGCTTTTGTCTAGTTAATGTTCCTGGGCATACCTTGCTTCATCTTTTCATCTTAACCCATTTGTATTATTGCATTTAATGTATTGATGGTATATTTTGGGGCCTTTTTTTGGCTTTGTTTTTCTGAGTCCTGTCCAACAGCATCGTCTTTTTAATTGGTGTATTTAGGGCATTTATATTGCAGCAGTCGGCGACATTATTGGATTTCAGTCTACCATTTCACAATTTTTCTATATTTGTTTCTTTTCTACCTTCCTTTCGATTTCCATTTCAGCTTCTCTGCTGACCTTTGCTGCTTAGCTTTGACATGCTTGGGCCTGGGTGTATGCTGGGCTTCTTAGATCGCCCCATCTCAGGTTTGCTGAGCTTTCTGAGGGCTTCCCAGGCGGAGCTAGTGGAAAAGAACCTGCTTGCCAGTGAGACTCCCGTGCGATCCCTGGGTCTGAAGATGCCCTGGAGCAGGGGCATGGCTACCCACTCCAGTATTCTTGTCTGGAGAATCCCACGGACAGGACTTCACAGTCCATAGGGTCGCAAAGAATCAGACACAACTGAAGCAACTTAGCACGCATGAAGAGCTACCTGACCCTATGAATTCATGTCTTTCGCCAAATCTGGGAAGTTTTCAGCTGTAGTCTTCAAATAGTTTCCATTGCCCCAGTCTCTCTCACTTCAGAAGCCCCACTGCCCAGCTGCTAGCCTTTCTCATCCTGTGCACAGGGACTGAGGCCCCCTCACTTTCCCCGTATTTTCTCTCTCAGGCTGGTCGCTTCCTATTGAGACTTCACTGGCTCTTCTCTGTCCCCTCCATCCTGCTCTTCAGCCCATCCAGTGAGAATTTTACTTCATGTGTTTTATTTCTCACCTGAAACTCTCAGTGTCTTCATGGTATCTGTTTCTCATCTGAGATGCCGCGTCTTTCCCGGTGCTTTCCTTTCTGAGTGCTTCCCTTCTCTCCTGGAAGAGGCTGGCCTTTCTGCATCCCTCCCTGACCACCAGTCGTCGGCCTCTGCTTCCTGTCTCCTGAGTGTGACCCGCACATTCTGGGTCCATGTATGTGCAGTAATGGTGGCCGTGCGGCTGGCTGAGTGAGGCGCGGGTTCCTGACCTGTTCTCGGAGCCTGTGAACTTGTTACTTTACACAAAACTAAAGGCAGGACTAAAGGCGTGGACATTCAGGCTTCCCCACGGGGCTCGCGCCCCGCTCCTCAAGTCTGGCACGCTCAGGGTTTGTGGGTCTCTGGGAAGAGGCTGATGGAGCCAAACCCAGGAACCACGAGAAAGCAGCTGCATGGAGACGGCCGTGCGGAGAGGAGCGGGTGCACAGACAGGCCACGCGGCCCTCGGGCTCCTCAGACATGGGGACACGTGCCCAGGCAAGGCCAGCTGGAGACCCTAACAGCGCTCAAAACTTAAAGGCATGAGAGCAAAACCTGGAAATCCGTGGAAGGGTCCAGAGTTTGAGTCCTCCCGCACGTAACTGAGGAACAGGCGGAGAAAAACAGGAAAGTTGGGGAAGTTACCAGGCCCCGGGGACCTGTGTACTCAGAGCTCCAGAAAGATCAGAGGGGAGGAAATGGTCAAGGAAGCGACCCAGAAGATTCCCAGAACCCAGGACTGAGTTTCCGGCCCAAAGGCCCCATGGGTGACCAGTACAGAGAATGAGAAGGACCAAGTGTTTCAGTTCAATTCAGCTCAGTCACTCAGTCGTGTCCCGTCCCATGGACTGCAGCACACCAGCCCACCCTGTCCATCACCAACTCCCGGAGCTTGCTCAAACTCCGTCCAACGAGTCGGTGATGCCATCCAACCATCTCATCCTCTCTCGTCCCCTTCTCCTCCAGCCTTCAGTCTTTTCCAATATCAGGGTCTTTTCAAATGAGGCAGTTCTTTGCATCAGGTGGCCAATGTATTGGAATCAGGTATTGATCAAACCAGTCCATCCTAAAGGAAATTAGTCCTGAATATTCACTGGAAGGACTGACGCTAAAGCTGAAGCTCCAATACCAAGCTTTCACCTCTGTGAAACTCCACACCCAGCCCAAGAGGGTTGGCTCTGAGACAAGGAGGCGAAGTCGGGAAGGCCACGGGGAGGTGCCTGAGGGGAGGGGGCACCTGCCTGCCTTGGAGGGGTGGGGGCGCTCCTGGGCCTCCCAGTTCCACTTTCTCCACGTGAAGCAGGCCGTGACCAAGGGGCAGGTGGGGACCTGGAGCCCGGGGCCCACCAGGAGGTGGGGAGAAGGTGGTGGGCCGCTCGCTGTGGGAGGGCGGGGGTAAGACATCGCCCAGCGGTCACTGAGGACAGCGCATCCCCCCACCCCCGCTGAGAAGCGTCCGGAGCACGGAGCAGCCCAGGTTCTCGCAGAGCCGTGATGCAGCTCCATCGAGCAGGAGCGAGCTGTGGTGGTGGGGCCGGGGGCGGGGGCACGCGGACACCTGAAGCCCTGGGAAGCCGGGTGCAGCCACTCAGGGAGCTGCGAGCAAGCCGCTCCGCTGCCCCGGCTCCGCCGGAGCAGGAAGCCCTCAGACTCTGCGCTTTTACTCTGCCCCTCGTCCCTCTGGGTGTTGGTCAGATGCTCAGGTTGCCCCGCTCTCCAGCATCCTGCAGCTGGGACGGCCCCTTGCTGTCACCGCCAGGCTCCCACTCTCGCTAACCGGCCTTGCCCGTGCACCATGGGCCCTGGCTGGGGGTCTAGCCCCTTTATCCTCCATGTAACACTCTTGCTGAGGGCTAATTTCTGCCCTTGCATTTTGTAATTTCTATTGACTGTGCTTTCCTGGGTTTCTTGTCCTTCTCTCTAGCTCCCCATTCAGGCCGTGCTTTCTCGTGCTAAAGGGGTCGCGCGCTCCGCTTTAGTTCTTGGGGACCACCTGGTGGCCCCGCATGGACACAGTGACTGTCCAGAAGTTGGATGGCACAGGCTCTGCCGCGGTCCTCAGTTCTCCAGGCCCCTCTGAGGTTCCGCACGCGGGCCCCTTCTCCACAGCCCCCGAGCGCTTCCCCGTGGGGCTCCTGTGAAATCTTTCTGCATCTCACCCGTGCTTTCGCACTTGGATCACGACTTGGCCAAGCATAGACTTCTAGGTTCCAAGCTTTTCCCTCAACCGTCATCAGTCCGTTCCGACGCTTTGCAGCCCCGTCCGCCGCTGGGCTCTGAGACCTCCTCTCTGCAGCAGGTCCGCTCTGGCTCTGTCTGGAGGTTTTGCGAGCCTGTCTTTGGCCCTGATACTCTTGGATTTCACTGTGACGTGTCTCTCGGCTTGTTTCTCCTGCTTGGTGCCCTGAGTTCTTTCCATCGGAGGTCCTTCTTCTTCAGTTTGGATGCTTTGCCCGTGTCCCTCCCGGTTCCTGGTTCCCCGCCTGGAGCCCCGCGCCCGGGGCCCCTGGGCGGTGCTCCCGCCCGCAGCTCTTTCTCCCGTGCTGTCTGCTGTCCTCCTCTGCTGCCCCAGGGCCAGCCCTCCAGGCTGCGCGCGTCACGTGGGCCTCCGTCTGTGCTCTGGATGACCGCTCAGTCCTGCCCGGCCCTGCAACCCCGTGGAGTGTAGCCCGCCGGGCTCCTCCTCCTCCCTACGTTTCCTTACCTAGAAAGTGGTTCCCCTTGATTTGCTCACACTGCTTCTTATTTCATTTCGCTGTGTCTACCTCCTTAAATCTGTCTGTTAAGCTCATGCTCGTCTGATCCTCTGCTCTGTGCTGTCCCACCCGCTGGCATTCCCCAGACTGTGTCCTGGCGCATGTGTGCTGGGGTCTGGAGGGTCGGGGGGGCGGTGGGCCGGGTGGACTTGCCTCCTTGGTGACGGTCTCCTCTAGAAAGGGCTGGCCTGGGGTGTGCGCGGGGTGGGAGGGGTGACGCGGTAGGCAACGAGCGGCACACGGCCCCACCGCGGGGCCGGGGGAGTTCTGCTCTGCCCACGTGCTCTGGCAGTCGCCACGGTGGCCACTGCGCACTCGGGAGGGGCAGCGGCTGGGGGGTCCGGTACCCCAAGGCTCCCTCTCGGATCGCTAGAGAAGGCGTTCTCCCCGAGGGCGCGCCGTCCCTCACCTGGACCGTGTCGCCTTCGGGCCCACGGAGGCGCTCCACGAGCCACCAGTCCTCAGCTGGGCGGGAGGGGCCTGCGGTACAGGGGAGCGGACCACCACACAGGAGCGTGTGGGGTGCGGCTCAGCTGTGCCCTGCAGCCCTGCTTCCCTTATCCCACCAGGCAACGCAAGGGGCCCAGCAGAGGAGGAAGGGGCTCTTGCTTCTATTCTCTGCTCCCCCCGAGTGCCTGCCCAGGGCTCGGGCCGCAGCCTTCCTCACCCTGACCCAGACAGCCCTGGGCCCCCACTAGGATAAGGGGGGTGACTGCGGGGGGCGTGGAGCCTGTGCAAACACAGAAGCCTGAACCTTGCTGCAGGGCAGGGATGCACAGGGCCGCTGGGTTGTGCTGCGTTTCTGCCTTTGAGGCCGCAGCAGCGTCCTTGGGTTAAAGCGGTCAAGATCCTCTGGAGAGGGGTGGCAAACGGGCCGGCGTGCTGATTCCCAAGTGAGGGGGTTTTGCTGTTCCTGCTGCTGGCCCTGGGCCCAGGTAGGTGACTCACGCGACCCCGTGGCACCCATGGGCCTCGAGGAAGCGCCGTGAGAGGGCCTTGCGTGTCTGGAAGGCCCGAGGACCATGCTCACTCAGCAGGCTGCTGACCCGTGCCAACCGAGCTGGCGCAGTTTCTGGAAAAGCCAGCACAATTCCCGGGAAGTTCTCAGGAACCACAAGAGACGTGCCGAGAACAAGAGTGCAGACTCTCTCACCTTCAGGCTGTTGCTCTCCTAGAGAAAGACCTAGAAGCCCCTTTGCCTGGTGGGGCGAAGTGAGCGGGGGCCAAGAGTGCCCGCTCCTGGTGGGTGTGTCTGAGGGCTCCCTGCTGCAGTTCCCTCCACTTGGCACTGGGCCCACAGGTCTTCCAGGGACAGGGGCACAAAACCCCAGAGCCCGCACAGTGGGGCGCAGAGTCAGCTGGCAGGGGTGGGAGATGGGCGGCCTAGGGCAGGGGTCTCAGGGTCGCCGTCGGAGGGGGGCCGGGCTGCAGGAGGGGGCGTCACACACCCAGGGTCCTGACTGCTGGAGGGTGGTGTTGGCGAGGTCACAGGTGTGCGTCTGAGGCCCGGTGTGGGCGTCCCAGGCCCTCCTACCCCTCGGCTCTGGGGAGAGTGCCTTGATGTCCGCATACCTGCACCCACGCGTTTTCTGGATCCGCTGAGCGGGCTGCTGCGGAGGCCGCTCCATCTTCCACTCTGGTCTCTGTGCTCCGAGAAGTACTGTCTCACCTTCTGCTGTGACCCTGTTGTTCCCAAACTTCTTTGATGTGGCTCTTCTTTCAGGGACTTGACAGATGTAAGTAAAAGTGTAAATTCCCCGGGGGCTGGCCTTTGGGCGGGCACAGCCCCAAAGGGCAGGCTGCCCCCACTGCCCAGCAGACCCCGGGCCCCACCCCGGGGCCTGTGTGCCGTCCACTGAGCGTCCAGGGCGGTCCCGGCCTCAGGCTGTGTCCGCCGTGGTACACGGTAGCGTCCTGTCCATCTAGCAGTCTCCCTGCGGTCAGAAGCCCCCAGTTCCTGACCCCACCCCTGAAGATAGTTCAGCTGTTTGGGGCCTCTCTGTGGCTTTTAGACCTAGAGCTCTGTGCTCTGTGCCTCCTGGCTGTCCACAGTCACTTTAGCTGTCCAGCTTGAGCCCCTGAGCATCCGTAGTCAGCGAGCAGGGCTTCCTGGTCAGCTTACCCTGTGGCCACTCAGGCCCTGCTCTGCCCTGGGCTCTCCCGGGCTTGGACGTGTGTGCCCCAGGCTCTGCCCTCACTGAGCCCACGGTCATAGGGAGGGTCCCAGTGGGGACTTGAGCCGAGGTGAGGACGCAGGCCGGCCCCCTGAAGGACGACCTGCGGGCCAGGCTGCGCCCGCCCGCTGCATGGCCTCAGGGTCAGCCTCGCCATTCACCACTGGGCACTGAGACGCTGCGGGCCTGTGGCATCTGCAGGGTTTAATCACTAACGAAGAGCTCCTGGCTCGCTCTGGGTCACCCTGGGTTCACGGTGGAGCAGCTGAATGTTGTGGGGCCTGAGAACCTGCCTGTCCCACAGCCAAGGCTGAGGCCTGGTTTGTTCCATGTGGAGCCTGGGTTCCCCCACCACAGAGCCCAGGTCCACCCACCATGGAGGCTGGGTCGCCCCCCTGCCCCCGCCGTGGAGCCTGGGTTCCCCCCCGTGGAGCCCGGTTCACCCACCACAGAGCCTGGGTTCACCCTCAGTTTGTTCCATATGGAGCCCGGGTTCCCCCACCGTGGAGCCCAGGTCCACCCACCATGGAGCCCAGTTACCCCACCATGGAGCCCAGATTCCCCCACCATGGAACCCGATTCACCCCCGGTTTGTTCCGTGTGGAGCCCGGGTTCCCCCACTGTAGAGCCCAGATTCCCCCACCATGGAGCCTGGTTCACCCCTGGTTTGTTCCATGTGGAGCCCGGGTTCCCCCACAGCGGAGCTCAGGTTCCCCCACCATGGAGCCTGGGTCCACCCCCATGGAACCCGGGTCCCCCCCAACACCGTGGAGCCCGGGTTCCCCACCATGGAGCCCCGTTTCCCCACAGTGGAGCCCAGATTCCCCCACCATGGAGCCCGGTTCACCCCTGGTTTGTTCCATGTGGAGCCTGGGTTCCCCCACCATAGAGCCCAGGTCCACCCACCATGGAACCCAGGTCCCCCCCAATACCATGGAGCCCGGGTTCCCCCACAGCAGAGCCCGGGTTCCCCCACCATGGAGCCCGGTTCACCCCTGGTTTGTTCCACGTGGAGCCCGGGTTCCCCCACCGTGGAGCCCGGGTTCCCCCACCGTGGAGCCCGGGTTCCCCCTCCGTGGAGCCCGGGTTCCCCCACCATGGAGCCCCGGTTCCCCCACTGTGGAGCCCGGGTCCACCCCCATGGATCCCAGTTCACCCCCGGTGCAGTCTGGGGGCTCACGCCAGCTCCTTCCTGAGGGCTGCGGTGGCAGCACCCTGCGTTGCCGTCGGGCCAGCTTGGCTGGGCTTTCCTGTGTGACAGCTCTTCCACGGGGGCTCTCTCCGGCTCCCAGTGGTGCCCTGCCCTCCTGCAGGCCCCCTTGGGCTCTCTGGGGGCATAGGAATGGTCTAGAACCTGGCCACAGGTCTGGAGTGACCCTCGGCTATGAGGCTGAGGCTGGTGGCTCCCGCTCGGAGATTTAGGGGGGTGAGTGGGGGGCAACCCCTCCACCCCAGGAGCCCAGCAGGATGGACCTGCCTCTCGGACGGAGCACGCCGCTCCTTCAGGGTCATCAGGAGCACCTGTTTATCAGCTCCATAAAGTGCTTCTCAGGAGCTAACCCAAGTTCACATTCAGAGGGTCGCCCCATTCTTTAAACAGGCTTTGTTTTCTCTTTAGAAAACACTGCCAACACTTTTGGTAAATCACTCATTCCAGCACAAAACCCCAAGTTCTAATTAACAGGACCAGTATTGATTCTGCCCTTACTCTGTGTGGGTGCTTATTTGAGCTCAGAGACGGTCCCTGCTGTCATCCTTGTTTTTCAGATGAGGAACCTGAGGCCCAAAGAGGTTAAGTAGTTTGTCCAAGGTCACACAGCCGTTGAAAAAGCAGCCTTGGTTGAGGTGTTTTTGAAATGGTCACGTCCGCCCAGGGAAGGAAGAGCTATGTCTGCAGCGGCCACATTCTGTGTCCGGTTCTGGGCTCCCCTCCCCCCGGCCGCAGGAGGGCCCAGGGCCAGCCTCACCGTCCAGACACCTGCACTGTCCAGCTGCTCACCTGGAGAGGACGACCCAGGGCCGTGGCTGGCGGAGCAGGGCCGGGCTAGCACGGGGCCAGCTCCCAGGGCCCGGGGGTCCGCACCTGCCTCCACCCTCGTGGCTCTGCCCTGGCAGCCCACTGCCCCTTTCGAGGACTGTTTGCAAGCGCTGTTGCTCTCTGAGGCTGGAGCCCGAAGCCAAGTTTACTGTTTGTGGGATCTATAAACAGCCGGCGAGCCGTCCCCTGCAGAAGCGCCTTGCACGCACACGGGCCCCGCGGCAAGGCCCAGCGAGTGATCTGGCTCCAGCAGGCCCAGCGGCCGGTGCCCCGCTCGCGTGACTGGCGGCCCGGCCTGTGGTGTTGCTCCATTGCCATGGCGACAGCTCTCAGGGGAGGGCCCAGCTCCCAGCTTCCCTTCATTCCAGGAGGGGCGAGGAGAGGGGCTGCTGGAACTGTTCCTTTTCCCCCTTCTTTTTCCTCTGCTGTGACCTTGACGAGCAATCTTTGAAGCGCTCGCCGGCTATCTTTTTCTGCCTGTGTTGGAAGACATCAGGGTGTTCAAGGGCTGTCCAGAGGAAGTCCCACTTGCTCGGCCGTTCGCCCCAATTCCTGCCACGGGGCCGTGGTGGCGTCCGGGGCAGGGCCCGTGGCCGGCCCTGTGGTGGCAGGTGCAGCTCCCGTGACTGGCTGTCACTGAACGTGGACGCGGTTGTTTCTCCTCTTAAAAAAGCGTAGCCTTCGGCTTGGGGCCAAATTCTTTTCTCCGCTTGGAGAAGTGATCTCATTTTCCATGTACCATATTTAAAAAAACACAAAAGTCTTGCAGGATTAAAAGAGAGAGAGAAAACAAACAAACGTTTGCGATGCATATTTGCCCCGGCCGGTCCCACATGTGCAGCAGTATTTGGCGTGAGGCTTCCAGGCCAGAACGTCGATCTGATATTGAATCCATATGACTCGGCAAACAGCGTTTACGGTTGTTTTTCTTTTTAAAATTTCTGCCTGGTGAGTTAAAATTAAGGTTGTTTTCGGCTGTGACTAATCTCGTAAAATCTTTTTTGAGACAGCATTTGATGCACTCAGACCATGAGCATCTCTTTGGTCTTTGGACTATTATTAGTGGGACGTTGTGAGTCTGGGCTGCCTCTGAGACGGGAAATGCTGTGTGGACAGCTGGTGGCGCCCACTTTGCCCACTCCCGCCGCTGGGGGCAAGTGGGGGTCCCCACGCCTGCAGCTTGCCCGGGGGAGGGGGACGAGGCTCTCAGGCCACCACCGCCCAGCCCCGCGTGGCGTCTGGGCTCAGCCACCTGGGCCACGTGGCCACCGGTCAATGAGTCTATAAGAAGGAGGGACAGTAAGCCCGTCGCCACAGTAACGGAGCCACACCACAAGGCCACCGAAGCCTGCAGTGGCCCTAGCATGGCCTGCCCTGCTCCTGCCCAGATTCCTGGGGTGGGACTTAGATGGGCAGCCTGCAGGCCCTTCCTGGGATGTTCCTGCCAGCTCCGGGTCGGGCCTGTGGCTTCCCGTTCTGGCTTTCCTGGCCAGAGGGCTTGGTCACGGTGGCTGAGGCAGCAGGCTGCACCAGCGCCCAGGGCCTCGGCCACCAGAACCTGCCGGCCATGGGGCAGGGTGGGGAAGGAGGCAGGCGCCCTGAGCGGGTGTTCTGCCGAGGCCCTGGGTCACAGGACGCCGGGTTTGCGGGGGAGGCGCTGGAAGCCACCGCAGGCGGGCCGTGGGCAGCGGTGAGAGCACCAGCGCCACCCTCGTCCCGGGGGACGCCCAGCTCTGGGGGCAGCAGGTCCCACCACACAGGTGCCCAGCAGCGCTGCAGCAAGGGAAGGCGGTGCCTTTCCTCCTTGCCTTAGGCGTCTTCCACCCACGCAGTGTTCCATCCAGATGCGAGCGTCTCCGGGAGCCCCTACCAGGAGCAGCCCAGATGCCCACTGAGCGACAGGGCACACTCAGTGCAGCCTGAGCGTGCAGTGGGGTATTAGCCAGCCTTGAAGAGGAAGGGAATTCCAACACAGGCTCTGCACGGACGGGCTTGAGGATACCGTGCTGAGGGCCCGAGCCTGGCCCGGAAGGGCCAGTCCTGTGAGTCCACGCAGGAGGTCCCTGGAGGAGTCGGGCTCCTGGAGACAGGAAGCAGATGGTGGTGGCCGGGACTGGGGAGGGCCGGAGTGTCAGCCTGGGAAGATGAGAAGGCTCTGGAGATGATGCCGCTGGCGGCCGTACAACCACAGGGCTCGTGGGGATGAACCGTGTGCATGAGTGTGGCTAAAATGGTGAGCTTTCTGCTGCATACGTTTTACCACAATATGAGAAGAGCTGGTATTTTGAAGTGCGGTTCTTGTACATATTGATGTCTGAGGGACATGGGCGTCCAAGCCTCAGTGGTTCAGCTCATCATAGATTCTGAGGCTGACGGTGCTTCCAAAAACCCTCTGGGCTGGTGAACATGGACACACAGGCTTTGTGTTTCTAGGTGAAGAATGTCTGAAGCGGTGCAGAAACCATGAGGGGCACTATTCAGACTTGTCGCCGCCCAGCGGGTGCGCATTCAGGCTGCGTGGGGGCCACTCACAGATGGGGCCCTGCATGCCCAGCCTCCTGTCCTGGAGATCGACCCACACCCTGCTGGTCAGCACACAGGAAAACCTGGCCTCTGTTACACCATGCAGCAGCCCAGACATTTCACGGGTCTCCCCACCCCCACCAAGAAATCCGGGGTCTCCTAGCAGAGGCACGTGGGGGAGATTCGGACCTGATCACAGACTTGTGACCCTCCACCAGGACGAGCGCAGGCAAACACCGGACTTTCCCCCCCACTGCCCGAAGGTGTGTGGGCAGTGGGAACAGGCGCTTCCGTGGGACTGCACAGGAACTCGTGACAAATGCTTCCGTCTGTCTGGGAACGCGGACGTTCCGGTGGACACAGCGTGCACAGGGTTGATTGCCATTTCATTGGCGTTCGGGGGTTGTGGCTGGTATTTTAATAACAGGCTTTTGGTGAGACGTGGTCGGCGGCAGCAGACTGCTGGGGGCAGGGGTGCCTCGGGGGGCTGTGTGAGCTTGGGTTTGTCGTACAGGAGACTCAGCGCAAAGTCTAAATCTGACTGCAGATCACCACCCTGCTCTTTGCACCTGTGTGTCAGAAACTCATCCAGAACTGTGCAACAAGGCGAGCCGTCGGGCGTCACCTCCTTTTCAAGTCATGTGGGCACAGGCTGCGCGAGGATTCTCCGACGGAATGTTGCGTCTGCATCTGAGGCCGCAATCTGACCTCAGCTGTGAGCCCCTGGCATCTCTGATATGTCTTAGACTGCTTTAACATCTTAGCAATTCCCTCTTTTTCTAAAAAAATTTTTCGTGTGTTTATTCACTTGTTGACTGTGCTGAGTCTTCGGTGCTGTGTGTGGGTTTTCTCTGGTTGTGGCGCCTGGGTTTCTTGCCGTGCTGGCGTCTCTTGCTGCACAGCATGGGCTCTAGACCCTCCGGCTCAGTAGCTGGGGCCCGTGGGCTTTGCCCCACGGCACGTGGGATCTCCCCGGACCAAGGGTCGAGCCCGCGTCACCTGCACTGGCAGGCGGACTCCTACCCACTGCACCTCCAGGGAGCTGGTCCGTGCTTCCCTCTTGAGTAAGAGCTTTTGTTGAGTGTTTACTGTATGTTAGCCTGAGTGCTGTGATGTTTCTTCTCTGAGTTACAGTCTAACAGCTAAGGTGTGGCGTCACAGCAGAGCAAGGTCCCGTGTGCGACTGTGCGGCTGTGTCCCTTTCTGGGGGTTCCTTGGGAATCTTGTGTGATGTCAGGCTGGGCAGAACACACGATTTCCTTTTAGGCCGGACGTTGCACTCCATTGATAAATTCATCTTTATGATGGTGAGTCACCCTGTCCAAGACCAAAGGATGTCTTTCTATTGTTCACATATAATTTGGTGTCTCCTGAGATGTTTTAACATTTTCTTCACATCAATTTTGTGTTTTTCTGATTGAGTTTGCAAGTGTTGGGTCTTCTAAAGAGGATTTTATCCATCAGAATGGCCTCTAATATGGTCGTTATTCTAGCATGCAGAAGCTAGTGACTACGTTTTTACTTTTGTATCCTTCCTGGTTACTGAATCCTTCTGTCTGGGTTGCTTCATCATTGATTCTCTAGGGTTTTCCAAATAAACGAAGGAGTCCTCTGCAGGTAGTGATCCTTCTACCTTCTCAGTGTTAAACCTCCCACTGAGCTCCCTTCTAGTTGTGACAGTTAGCACCCCAGAAGCTCTAGGACAGGCGTCAGCAAACCCTTTCTGTACGTGGCAGATGGCGTTTCAGCCTTCACGGGTATGTTGTCTCTCTGGGAACTGTCTAGCCTTGCTCTTGTGGTGCACGTATGTAGATGGACAGGTTTGGCCACAGTGTAAGGTGGACTGGAGGGGTGCTGTGGTTCACACACCCCTGGAGAGGGATGTCAGGGCGTCCTTGCCTGGCTTCCTGATCCTTCTGGAAACACCCAGCATTTTCCCCATTAATTAAGTTGCTATCTTAGGAATAACATGGACACACACACACGTCCACACGCATTTTCATGCTAAAATGTATTCATAATTCCTATTTTCTTGAGTGTTTTTTAATCAGAAATGAGTGTTGAATTTTGTTGAAAGCTTTTTTGCCATCTATGAAGATGGCAAAAGTTATAGATTTTTCTCCTTAGATCTATAAACTTGCTTGTCTGGTTAGTTGCTCAGTCATGTCTGACTTTGGAGTCAGATAGACTGTAGCCATCCAGGCTTCTCTGCCCATGGGATTTTTCAGGCTAGAATACTGGAATGGGAGAAGGTTATGCCCTTCTCCAGAGGATCTTCCTGACCCAGGGATCGATAAGCTTGGTGTATTATATCAATGAATTTCCCAATATTGAGCCAAGCTTGCATTCCTAGAATAAATTATTTGATCATGATGTCTTCTTTTCATAATGTGAAACTGAAATGTTTGCTAATATTTTATTTAGCATATTTGGCATCAATAGTCAAAGTCTGTAATTTTATTTTTATTGAATTTCCTTATCAGAATTAACTGTCCATGTTATAGTTCTTAAGAATTAGAGAATTTTCTTCACTTTCTATTTCTGAGACAATTTAGGGGGCATCGTTATTATCTTATTTTTAAAGATTTTTAAAGATTTTTAAAGCATCTGGGTCAGGCACATTATCCTGGGTTCGTGCCTCGATAACTTTGTTTCTTCTACAGAAATTGTGCTTCAGGGTTTCCATCTCTAATGGGTTAATTCTGGTAAATTATTTAATTTTTTGAGTATCACTTTTAATATTTCCTCACTGTATTTTTAACGTCTTTAGGGTGTATAATGATGTATTCTTTAAAATTCCTTGTGTCAGTTGTATTTTTCTCAATAAATCTTCTAGGAGCTTATCAATTTTGTTAATCCTTTTAAAGAAGCAATTTTCCACTTTGTAACAATCTTTATTATTTAACTAGTTTAAGAGTTTTCGCTGTTTCTTCTCTTATTTCTAATTTTTCCCTCCTTCTTCTTCTTCTTGTTCCGTCCTCAGTCGTGTCCAGCTCTTTGCAACCCCATGGACTGCAGCACACCAGGCTTCTCTGTCCATCACTATCTCCCAGAGTTTGTTCAAACTCATGTCCATTGAGTCGGTGATGCCATCCAACCACCTCATCCTCTGTCATCCCCTTCTCCTCCTGCCTTCAATCTTTCCCAGCATCGGGGTCTTTTCCAATAAGTTGGCTCTTTGCATTAGGTGGTCAAAGTATTGGAGCTTCAGTTTCAGCATCATTCCTTCCAATAAATATTCAGGATTAATTTCCTTTAGGATGGACTGGTTGGATCTCCTTGCAGTCCAAGGGACTCTCAAGAGTCTTCTCTAGCACCACAGTTCGAAAGTATCAATTTTTCAGTGCTCAGCCTTCTTTATGGTCAAACTCTCACATCCGTACATGGCTAGTGGAAAAACCATAGCCTTGACTATATGGACCTTTGTCAGCAGAGTGATGTCTCTGCTTTTTAATGTGCTGTCTAGGTTGGTCATAGCTTTTCTTGCAAGGAGCAGGCGTCTTTGAATTTCATGGCTGCAGTCACCATCCGCGGGGATTTTGGAGCCCAAGAAAATAAAGTCTGTCACTGTTCCCAATGTTTCCCCATATTCGCCCTGAAGTGATGGGACCGGAGGCCATGATCTTCGTTTTCTGAATGTTGAGCTTTAAGCAGCTTTTTCACTCTCCTCTTTCACTTTCATCAAGAGGCTCTTTAGCTCCTCTTCACTTTCTGCCGAAAGGGTGGTGTCATCTGCATGTCTGAGGTGACTGATGTTGATGCTGGAATCTTGATTCCAGCTTGTGCTTTATCCTTCTCCTTACATTGTGTTTAATTGTCTCTAGTTTCTTGAGGAGGAATTACACACTTGGTTCTTCTGAAGCAGTCATCGTAAGCTTACTGAGACTTTACGTTGCCTGTTCTGATTATATGTAGCTTGCGGTTCATCACCGCTGTGGGTGCTCTCATGGCGGGGTGCAGAGCTGTGTAGTTTTACCTGTCCTTGTGGTTCTCCATCAGGTTTTAGAAGTGTGAGGCTTTGGATTAGGTGGCTGCCATTATCCTATCACTTCATGGCAAACAGAAGGTGAAAAGTGGAAGCAGTGACTGATTTGCTTTTCATGGGCTCCAAAATCACTGTGGACCTTGATTGCAGCCATGAAACTAAAAGACACTTGCTCCTTGGAAGAAAAGCTATGGCAAACCTAGACAGCCTATTAAAAAGCAGAGATGTTACTTTGCCAAGAAGGGTCTGTCTAATCAAAGCTATAGTTTTGCTAGTGGTAGTCGTGTACGGACGTAAAAGGTGGACCATAAAGAAGGCTGAGCACTGAAGAATTGATGCTTTCAAATTATAGTGCTAGAGAAGACTGTTGAAAGTCCCTTGGACTACAAGGAGATCAAACCAGTCCATTCTAAAGGAAATCAGTCCTGAATATTTTGTGGAAGGACTGATGCTGAAGTTCCACTACTGGCTGCCTGATGGGAAGAGCCAACTCATTGGAGAAGACCCTGATGCTGGGAAAGACTGAGGGCAAGTGGAGAAGGGGATGACAGAGGATGAGGTGGTTGGATGGCATCACCGACTCAATGGACATAATTTGAGCAGGCTCCAGCAGATAGTGGCGGACAGAAGAGCCTGGTGGGCTATAGTCTACGGAGTCGCAGAGTCAGACATGACTTGGAGACTGAACAACAACATTATCCTGGGCCCCTAGAAACCTTCAATACCAGTACTTTGAAAGCTCCTAGAAATTGATATTTATAAATCCTAATAGGAAAATCAGCACGTAACATGCACAGGTATTTTACCAAAAAAGAAATACAAGTTACCAATGAATGTGTGAAATGTTTTTCGATCTCATTAATAATCAAAGAATAAAAATTAGAATTATCATTATAATTTATCACATAAAACTGGCAAAGATTAGAAAAAAGAAAGAAGTAACCAGAATGGTCAAGGATTAAGAGAAATGAATATTACAATGTATTGCTGATAGCTGCAAGCTTCATGGAAGTTAATGCAAAGTCTCTAAATGTCTGCATGTTAAAGCGTCCAGCTGCCTAACCCTCCCTAACCTCCCGCTCTGCCCTGGCCCCGGAGAGTCAGACTGCTCCTGCCCGCCTGCAGGGGGTGGCACAAACAGTGAGCCGCTCCACACGTGGCGCCTGCGCTCACCAGGACCCACGCCGCCTGGGCTACTGTCTTCCTTGTCAGGACGAGGGGGACGCCAGGCAGGCAGGCAGAAAGCTGGCTGACGGGGTGGGCACTGAGCAGGTGCTCACAGGCCTGTGGTCCCTCGTGCACCCTCACTCGCCATGGCCCTGGGAAGCCTGTGTACGAGGAGCTGGAGGGCGTGCTTTTCAAAAAAAGGGAAACGTTAAACTGAGCCCAACACAGTGCCTGCCACAATAGTGACAGATTTAGCAATCATTAAGACATTGTGAATAATGGCACTAAAATCCACCCCCTTCCCACTCACCATCTCCCCAGAATGCACCCAGACTGGAGGATCTTAGAGGTGAGGGGAACCAGATGTTCTAGGAATACGTTTTCCTCGTCATAAATAAGTGGGTATAGAAAATGAAAAAAAAAAAAGGGAAAGGATGTTTGATGATTAGGTGCACTTGAACACCAAAATCAAGAGCGAAGCTTATAGGTGGATTTCCTTGAATATAGATGAATATTTCCCAAGTGAAATGCGTCAGTTCCAAGAACACACTAGAAATGATGATCAGATAAGCTTTACCCTCCATAGGCAAGAATGATTCGCCATCAGAAAATCTGTCAGTGAGACTCACTGCATTAATATACTAGAGGAAACCTACGTGATGGTTTCAGCAGATACAGAAATAGCCCTTGTTGGATGGAGCTCAACATTTTTTCATGATAAGAATTCCTATCACACCAGAACGTGGTATAGAGGAGGACGGGAAAACCCACCTTGTGGCACAAACGTTCCTGTTGTGCCCCAGGCATCAGTGTGTGTCATCTCACTGTGGTGATGTGTGTATTTTACACAACATCATTTGATAATCATTAGAAAAAGAACCCAAGTCATGAGCCTTATAAACGGTGACCAAGTTCTCCTGTCACCTGCTGGCTCAGGATATTTTGTGAACAGTATTTTAGTAAAAATACTAAAAGTGGGCCTTTCTGGAGGTTATGAATTCAGACCACAAAACGGGGGGAAAGGTTGAAAAGCCAAAGAGAACCACTGCCTGGTGTCTTCACTGTGGGTGAGGTCATGGGGGTGAGATCATGCGAGTGATGTCGGCGTTCTCTTTGTTCCAGTCCCTCCACGGCTTCGCTCTGGTGGTGAGCTCGGAAGGGATGATCTTCTACGCGTCGGCCACGATCGTGGACTACCTGGGCTTCCACCAGGTGAGCACAGCGCCCCGTCTGCTGGGGTTCGGCCCCGTCTGCGGTTCGGCCCCGCCTGTGGTTTGGTCCCGTCTGCTGCGGTTCGGTCCCGCTGCCTTGAAGGCATGCGCTGTCTTCAAGGTGTGTGTGTGCTTAGCTGCTCAGTCATGTCTGACTCTGCGACCCTGTGGACTGTCGCCATCAGATTCCTCTGTCCGTGGAATTCTCCAGGCAAGAATACTGGAGTGGATTGCCATTCCTTCCCAACCCAGGGATCAAACCTGGGTCTCTGCATTGCAGGTGGATTCTTTATTGTCTGAGCCACCAAGGACTTGGAACTTTCAAACTTCAAGGTTTAAAACGTCTCTAAAATCAACCTTTCTCTTTTTTTAAATCACCGACCTTTTGTCAGATGAGGTTTTGCACACCCGGCTTTGTCTGGGGCTCAGGGTCACGGTGAGAGGCATGCCGGCGTCCTGGGTGTCCCTGGTCCCACAGCAGCGACTTCTGCACCTGCAGCCCTACCTCTACCCTCCTCGCAGCGAGAGGCTGGTCAGGGCCAGGCAGGGCCTGTCCTGAGCTGCACCTCAGTGCCTCAAACCCCGGATGCGACGTGCAGTCAGGATCCGGTGTGCTCCAGAATCACTCTTGCTGGTGTGCAGATGGCTCACCCAGAAAGTTGCCCCAGGTCAGCACAGCCTGGACGATTCCAGACCTCAGGGCAGAGCGGGATGGAGTCCATCCAACCCCGGGTCCAAGGAGGTGGCTCAGTGAGAAGCCCCAGGAAAGGAAGTGGGACGTGGCTTGGCCTCTGGGAGGGAAAAGTCTCACGAGCAATCCAAGCCCAGAGTCAAACGCTGGTGAAACCTCCTGGCTCTGCAACTTGGGTGGCTGGGGTCTGAGGACAAGCCGGGCACAAGTGTGGCCGCCCCCCGCCAAAAGAAAACACCTGCCCGCCCCCCCAGCCCCTCTGCAGGGAGCTCACAGCACAGGGTTATAAACTCCAGGAAGCCACCAACTGCCAGCCCTGGCACCTTCCCTGAGGAATTCAAGATAAAAACAGGTGGATTTGAGAGAGAATAAGACAGAACCTGGAAAAACCCAGAATACAGTGTGTGCTCAGGGCCTCATCCAGGGGCAGAACGTGCAGTGATTCCAACACTTGACTATAGAGAAGGACTGTAAGCTTCAAGACACAGGGTGAGCCAGAGAGGCGCAGGCACAGTGGGCGGAGGGCCGTGGGGCTGAGCCGGGCCTGGAGCGCATTTGAGATCCCCTCGCCCGCAAGGCCACGGTGGCCCCTGGGAGGTGGACAGTCCACCAAGGGCCCCCTCCCCCCCGCTGGCGTGCTTGCCTGGAGGCTGGAGACCACCCCGCGGAGCGGGGGCACCTCTGCGGGCCAGGCCAAACATTCGCAGCACCCGGGTCAGAGCCCAGCGAGGAAGGCGATGGGGGACAAGACGTGCAGTTAATACCGACAATCTTCCTGATGGGCCAGAAGCCACGGCCGCCGGCCGGGGGTTGGGAGAGAAGCCCGGAGGTCGGGCTGCCTGCGGGGGCTTCCGGCTCCGCCCCTTAGACGCCGGCCTCCCCCGCGAGCTGCCAGACGGGCCCCCAGGTGCACGCTCAGCGCCTCTCCACCTGCCGGCGTCCTTCGTCCTGCGGGGCCTCCTTCCACGGTCGCTCCGCAGGGGCCGCGCCACGGGGCCGGGCCCCTCTCGAGCAGCGCCCCTCTCCCAGGCCCGCCAGGGCGGAGTGAGGCCGTGGGCCCGACGATTCGAGCCCCAAGTAATGAAGCCTTCTTCGCGCCCCTGGGCGTCGTGTGCAGCACCTGGATCTAGAGAAATGTGATGTGCTCGCCTGTGCCCGCTGAGAATTTTTTTTTTTTTTGCCCCAATCGCTGTCGCCTGAGTTGCTCTGTAAGTTCTCGGGACACCCAGACCACCTGCTTTTGGCTGTGTAATTCGAAGGTCCCACCCCCCGGGGTTGGGTTTCTGTGGGAGATGCAGGTGCCTTGTAGAGACCTGATTCCAGGTCTGAACTTGCTAACTGGAGCTTTTGTTTTCTTGGAACTCGGTTATTTCCTCTGAAGTGTTAGAAGTTAAAAAAAAAAAAAGTTTTGCCTTTTATTATAAGGAAATTGTTTCCAAATGCCATTAAATCAGGCAGTGCCTCTAGTTTATGTAAAACATTTCATGAGCATATTAGACCAGCCCTGTGCTATTATTGTCAACTTCTTGGGCAAAATGCTTTACAAAAAGTCAGGAACCAGCCGTTTCCTGCAGCAACCTGAGTGCCTCGGTTCAGTGTCTTGCGTTCCAGTGCTCTTTGAGATGAACAAATGGGCTTTAGATGTGTATTTTAGTTGCCCTTGCCTTTGCTGCTATAAGAGGTTGTCCATTCTCTCTGAGGTCAGCAGTGGGAGCGTCTCATCCCCAGGTGAATCAGGACGGATGTGAGGGCCTGTGGCAGGAAGCAGTTAAGGGCCCACGGGCATGGAGAACGGATATGCGCTCTCTCTGCACAAAAGGCAAAGATGGTCACTGCTGGAATGAGCTGTTTGTGAAAATGGCTGTGCGCTTATCCTCGACTCTGCGGAGGGTGGTTCGGAGCCAAGATGAGACGCTCTGACCAGAGCAGAGCGGGCTTGTTCTGTGCTCTGGGAACAGCTGACACGTCACTCTCCCCTGCTTCTCAGATCCCTCACCATTTATTCTTCTTGACCTCGTTTGTAGGAATCAAACCCCAGACATTAGGAAAGATGAAGGGAAGCCAGGCTGACTGCCACAACCTCGGCTTTCTCATCCCAGAAAGTGTCGGCATTTAAGTGTGTGTGTGTGTTAGCGGTTCGTTTGTGTCCAACTCTTTGTGGCTCCACGCACAGCAATCCCCCAGGCTTCTCTGTCTAACACCTTCTGCTCTAGCCTAACAGCTCTCTGCCTAACACCCAGCCTGGTCTGCGATGCCTCCTCCAGCTCTGCTTGTCCTCCTCCAAGTCGATCTCCTCCTGTGTCAGTTAAGCCGCAGACCCACCCTTTGCATCCCTGTCGTGGATTATCTGAGGTGTGCGGAGAAGGCAAATGGGGCAGCAGGGTGCCCCTAGGGTTCTGCTGAAACTCACCAGGGAATATGTGGATCACAGTGCCTACTTATTAGTTTACAGTGAGAAATATCCAGCGCTCAGACATCAGCACAGTTTTTTCCCTTTAATCAAAACCATGGAGGGGAAAATGCCATCCATCAAAGAAGGATGGAAAAACACCAAATTCCTAGTAATGAGTCAAGCAAGTCATACGTAGTACTTCCACTCAGAAAATATAAAGCATTATTTAAAGAAATTTAAAGATCCAGAGCATTGAAGAATTGATGCTTTCTAATTGTGTTGTTGGAGAAGACTCTTCAGAGTCCCTTGGATAGCAAGGAGATCCAACCAGTCGATCCTAAAGGAAATCAGTCCCAAATATTCATTGGAAGGACTGATGCTGAAGCTGAAGCTCCAATACTTTGGCCACCAGATGCAAAGAGCTGACTCATTGTAAAAGACCCTAATGCTGGGAAAGATTGAAGGCAGGAGGAGAAGGGGGCGGCAGAGGATGAGATGGTTGAATGGCATCACCGACTCAATGGATGTGAGTTTGAGCAAGCTCCAGGAGTCATGGAAAGACAGGGAGGCCTGGTGTGCTACAGTCCATGGGATCGCAAAGAGTCGGGCACGGCTTAGCAACTGAACTACAAGAAAATGGAAAGATATGCTGTGAACTGGAGGACTTAATATTATCACAAAGGGGACTGATCAAGTTATAGAATAACTGGCGTCCCTGGTGGCTCAGTGGAAAAGAATCCACCTGCCAAGCCGGGAGACACAGGTCCAATCCCTGGTCAGGAAGATCCCTGAAGAAGGAAATGGCAACCCAGTCCAGTGTTCTTGCTTGAGAGATCCCATGGACAGAGGAGCCTGGTGGGCTGCAGTCCATAGTGTCGCTAAGAGTCGGGCACAGCTTAGCGACTTAACAACAGCAGCCAAGAACAAATACTGTGCTGCTTTTCCGGGAGGAAGCTGGGCAAGCTGACTGGGAATGCAGAGACCTGAGCAAACCCAGCGCCATGAGGGCGGGCATCGATGATCTCTGGGACATACAGCCCCAGACACAGCACTTCACGTCCAGCTCAGTGGCTGAGACCAGTGGGGTCCGTGCCAAGAAGGACACACGGCCTCAAAAGACGGGAGGTTCACAGCAGATTTGGGTTCACAGTGAAGCCGATGCTGCCAGGGGTGGGCAGGTGCTGGTCTTGTCAGTAAATGGTGCCTCAGGGACTGGATCCTCTTGAAAAGAGTGAATCTTGACACCTACCTCACACCACGCAGAGTCAAGGGGAGATGGTGGAAGTTTCTAGAAGATGACAGGACAGAGTCGGGAGGTATCTGAGGAACACGCACACAGAGAGGACAGAAGCCGTAGAGCCTGACCGTGAGGAGAGACGGACGGACCCGGCTGTGCCAGACCCGTGAGGAGCGCAGCAGGCCCAGGAGCGGGGAGGCTGCCTGCCCAGGAGTCCCCCCGAGGCAGGACGCCCGTCCGGGAGGGTGCAGAAGGCGCCGGGGCGGCCAGGCCTGCGCGGGCCCGCGAGAAGGGCCGCGTCCGTCTGAGAACCGAGGCGCCTGGGGGGCGGCTGTGCTGGCGCGCTCACTCGCGGCTGGCGGCGCGCTCCGCTGGGGCGGCGGCCCGGTCCACCCGGTGGCCCACGTTCCAGTCCGGGGTGCGAGCCGAGCCGGTGGGAGGCCCGGCCGGCGGGGAGGGGCTCCCGAGCGGCGGCCTGTCTCACGGCAGCGCCGCCGCCTGCTTCGGGCACCAGGGGCCGCGCCACCGCCGTGAGATGGCCCAGCGGGCGCAGGGCTCCGTTTGAGAACAGAGCCAGCCGGGGCTGCGGGGTCTGTGCCGTGGCTGCCTCCGAGGAGGGCGGAGGGGAGGTTCTCAGTCCGGACTGGGTGGGGCAGCTGCGGGACTATAATGTGGGCACAGGTCACATTCTGCGTTTCGCCCGCATCACAAAACTGCATGAGGAGAGCTTCACTCTGGGACATGCCCTTATGAGCCGAGAGCTTCCAGGTGAGGGGGCTCCAGGTGAAGGGGAGCCTCCAGGTGAGGGGGGCCTTCAGGTGAGGGGGGCTCCAAGTGAGGGGGGCCTCCAGGTGAGGGGGAGCCTCCAGGTGAAGGGGAGCCTCCAGGTGAGGGGGGTCCTCCAGGCGAGGGGGGCTCCAAGTGAGGGGGGCCTCCAGGTGAGGGGGCTCCAGGTGAAGGGGAGCCTCCAGGCGAGGGGGGCCTCCAGGTGAGGGGGGCTCCAGGTGAGGGGGCTCCAGGTGAAGGGGAGCCTCCAGGTGAGGGGGGCCTTCAGGTGAGGGGGGCCTTCAGGTGAGTGGGGCTCCAAGTGAGGGGGGCCTCCAGGTGAGGGGGAGCCTCCAGGTGAAGGGGAGCCTCCAGGTGAGGGGGGCCTTCAGGTGAGTGGGGCTCCAAGTGAGGGGGGCCTCCAGGTGAGGGGGAGCCTCCAGGTGAAGGGGAGCCTCCAGGTGAGGGGGGTCCTCCAGGCGAGGGGGGCTCCAAGTGAGAGGGGCCTCCAGGTGAGGGGGGTCTCCAGGTGAGGGGGGCCTCCAGGTGAGTGAGGCTCCAGGTGAAGGGGAGCCTCCAGGTGAAGGGGAGCCTCCAGGTAAGGGGGAGCCTCCAGGTGAGGGGGCAGCCTCCAGGTGAGGGGTGGCTTCAGGTGAGGGGCGTGCCTCCAGGCAAGGGGAGCCTCCAGGCAAGGGGGGAGCTTCCAGGTGAGGGGGGTCCTCCAGGCGAGGGGAGCCTCCAGGCGGGCACCATCTCTCCTCAGGCTCCTTCTGTAACTGTGGCCCCTGAATGTCAAACAGGTAACCCCAGGAAGGTAGAAAATGAGTGTGATTTTAACTCGAAGGCTAAACTCTAATCATGTGAGCACACTCCCCCCACAGTCTAAGACACAGGGTTCACAGAAAGAAGCAGACGCTGAGGCCAGAAGTGCTGTGGTCCTTGGCCAGTGTTGCCCAGGGCTCTGGCAGGAATGAGGGCCACTCACAGGGCACGGGGACGCACCAGGCCTTCCCTCCTGCTGACACCTGCGGCACCTTCTGATTCTCACGCACCTAGAGGCCCCCTCACCTGGAGGCTGCGCCCTCACCTGGAGGCCCCCTCACCTGGAGGCCCCCTCACCTGAGTTCCCCCTCACCTGAGTCCCCCCTCACCTGAGTCCCCCTCACCTGAGTTCCCCCTCACTTAGAGGCTCTTCCCTCACCTGTGGCCCCCCCATCCACTCTGAGTGAGGTTGCCTATTACTTCCTAAGAAGGTAACCTCATTTGTGAAGCCTTGATCCTCAGGAACTTTTCCTCCGTCTGGTTTTTACAGTGACCCAGTTGAGAAACAATGAAACTCAGCAGTGGGCCAGATGAAGGGGCCGAGGGGCTTCTGTGGGACGGGGGTCCCAGGGGTGAATGAGCGATGCCGTTCAGTTCAGATGGGAAGACGTGCACCAACCTCGGTGTTTGTCGACACTCTGGATGTTTTCGCCGACAATCAAGTCCGCTGAGGTCTGCCTTCAAAGCCCGAGGCAGGGCCTTGATGCCCCAGGCTGCGGGGTCCCAGCGTAGACCTGGGCACTGGGGCGGCCTCTGCGCTCAGGGCCTGAGCAGGTGGGGGGACCCAGGACCAGAGAGAGGGTTGTGGGTCGGAGGGTCCTTGCAGCATCCTGCCGGGGCAGCAGTCAGGCCTGGGGACCCCAGCCCGGCCCTGTCTCACCATACAGGTGTGCTGCCCTAATTAACTTTGGATCCGAGTGTCACAAAGAGGCTGGAAGGTGACCAGACCTAAGCACACAGCTCGATGCGGTTGGAGTCAGCTTTGAGCAGTGGGAATCTTGATCCCAAATGAAGTTTCATCTCTGAGCCCCTGATTTGCCCCTGGAGGCACCGCCTGGCCTGGGGGGCACTTTGTGGGCTGGATGCCTGGGGTCCAGGCAGTGTTGGTTGCCTCCTGTGGGGGGGGGGACTTTCTCTTCATGGATGTGACTTGCCTTTGACAGATGGAGGAGATGTTTTTGCGGTCATTAACCCTGGAATACAGTGTGGACATTCCCTCGGGGTAAGGCTAAAATGACTGTCTCGTGTTCCAGACGGACGTGATGCACCAGAATATTTATGACTACATCCACGTGGATGACCGCCAGGACTTCCGCCGGCAGCTGCACTGGGCCATGGACCCTCCTCAGGCAGGGTGCGGGCAGCCCCTGCTCTCGGAGACAGGTGGGTCCTGGGGGCCCTGGTCTGAGGCAGACTCGGAGGCTCCTGAGACGCGTGGACGCCTCCGCAGGGGTTGCCCCTTTTCCCCTCCTCCCGTTGAAGTGCCATCGACGCCCCTTCCTCCTCGGAGACCTCCTCCCGCGCGCCCCCACCCCTTCTCAGGAGGCTTCCCCAGGCGGCGCTCCAGCTCCCAGGACGCCGTGTCTCCTGCACTGTAGGGCGTGAGGCCCAGAAGCCAGGGACCCTGTCTCTAGTTTTGCAAACTCCTCCTCTGATGCATGTCTTCTAGGAAATTCTCTCCGCCTGCCTGAGATTTGCCTGAAACAGTCCCCCAGATGTTGCTGTCTGTTCAGGGACATTGTCCCCTGTGGGCAGGACCCCCGAGGTGTCTCAGATCTGCGGCCCCTGCCCATTGGACATGCCAGGCAGGCGCCAGGTCCCTGAGATGGCAGAGCAGATGAGAGCTCGGGGGGCAGGGCAAGTGGCTTCCCCTGGGGTGCGGTGCAGGGAGACAGGGTTCTGGGTCTACCACACGTTCTCCACAGCAGTCAGGAACTCCAGGAGTTTCCAGCATGCCTTCACATGGCAGCGTGGGTCGCCTCCTACAGGTAGAGAAGACGCAGTGCCAGACGCTGACCAGCTTTACAAGCTCAGAGCAAAAGCCCGAGCTAACGGACACTCACGAGGGGCAGGGGGCGGGTGCGTGCCAACAGCTGTTGTTGGCACCACGAACTTGCTGACCAGGGTGTTTCTGCTTTCTCCTTGGTCCCTGCCGTCTGTGCCCAGGAGAGGATGCAGTCCTGGGGAGGCTGCTCCGGGCCCAGGAAGGGGGCGCAGACCCGCCCACCGAGTACTCGGCCTTCCTGACGCGCTCCTTTGTCTGCCGTGTGCGCTGCCTGCTGGACAGCACCTCGGGCTTCCTGGTGAGTGAGAGGGTGCAGGGTGGCACCTGGGGGCTCCTGGTGAGTGAGAGGGTGCAGGGTGGCACCTGGGGCTCCTGGTGAGTGAGAGGGTGCAGAATGGCACCTCAGGGCTCCTGGTGAGTGAGAGGGTGCAGGACAGCACCTGGGAGCATCCTGGTGAGAGAGAGGGTGGGGATTGCACCTGGGGCTCCTGGTGAGAGAGAGGGTGGGGATTGCACCTGGGGCTCCTGGTGAGAGAGTGGCTGCAGGGCCAGTGCTGCGTGAGTCCAGGCCTGGGCCTGGCACGGGGCTCCAAGGTCCATGGGAGCAGTTGGCGAAGCGAGGGGTGGGGTGTGGATGCCTCGGGGGGTCTGGCCTCGGTGGGCAGGGCTGGGCCACGGCAGGCTGATGAGAATAGAGCGGCGGTGACAGCCCCTACCCCTGCTCCTCCTTTATTCAGGCGGCCGGCTGGCTGTCCAGAAGGCCTTTTGTTTTGATCATACTTGGTTTTCAGTTTTGTGGAAAACTAAGATGGCTTTTGCTTCACATGGATGTAGATAGGTTTCACCGAACCCTGAGGCAGAGGTCGAAACCTAGGTTGAAGTGAAGCCATGTCTGAAGCACAGAGTAGAGGAAACAAGCAAAGGAGCTCAGTTTAGAGCGTCTCGTCACATTCCACCGCAAGGCTGGCTGCCGCGCGCGCAGCGAAGGCCTCTGGAGTGGGGACTGAGGCTCTGAGCACGGGGGTGGGTGGGCAGCTCGGATCCCGGGCTCACCCCAGGCTCCCTGCCTGCGTTCAGCCTGCTCACACCCAGCGGGCAGGGCTGCCCCCGAGAGCCCTTGTCAAAACCTCAGGAGATGCAGTTGATGTTGGGTTTTTAGCTCTAAGTCAGCCATGGTGGGAATTTTCACACCAAAGAAACCGTCTGGTGCCACAGATCAGGGCTTTTCCCCCAGAGCTGGATGTAAGGTGTCCCAGCACGACCGGGACGCTCCACACCAAGCTCGTGGCCAGCACACGTGGGGGCTTTCAGGCATTTGTTCACCCCATAATTTCATGCACAGATGGAGAGATGGAAAGATGGGTGGGTGGATGGAGGGAGGGCCAGAGGGAGGGATGGAGGGAGAGGCTGACGGACAAGTGAGGGGCAAGAAGAGCGTGCAGCGTTGTTGGTCCACACAGGGCAGGGCACCCTGAAGCCATGCAGACTTACTCAGTTACAGATCAACTTCCCGTCATAGAGAGAGCTTTCATTTCCTTTATCACACACTCCAGAGTTGCTATCTTCCTTTTTAACTCACACCAAATGCTCACAGGGATCCAAGTCTATGCCCTAACCACTAATGCTGAAAGAGTAAAGTTAAATGATTCTATGATGACCTACAAGGCCTTCTAGAACTAACACCAAAAAGAGATGTCCTTTTCATCACAGGGGGCTGGAATGCAAAAATAAGAAGTCAAGAGATACCTGGAGTAACAGGCAAGTTTGGCCTTGGAGTATAAAATGAAGCAGGGCAAAGGCTAACAGAGTTTTGCCAAGAGAATGCACTGGTCATAGCAAACACCCTCTTCTAACAACACGAGAGAAGACTCTACACATGGACATCACCAGATGGCCAACACCGAAATCAGATTGATTATATTCTTTGCAGCAAAAGATGGAGAAGCTCTATACAGCCAGCAAAAACAAGACCAGGAGCTGACTGTGGCTTAGATCATGAAGTCCTTCTTGCCAAATTCAGACTTAAATTGAAGAAAGTAGGGAAACCACTAGACCATTCAGGTATGACCTAAATCAAATCCCTTACAGTTATACAGTGGAAGTCACAAATAGATTACAGGGATTCAATCTGATAGACAGAGTGCCTGAAGAACTATGGATGGAGGTTCATGACATTGTATAAGAGGCAGTGATCAAGACCATCCCCCAAAAAAGAAATGCAAAAAGGCAAAATGGCTGTCTGAGGAGGCCTCACAAATAGCTGAGAAAAGAAGAGAAGCAAAACGCAAGGAGAAAAGGAAAGATGTAAGCATCTGAGTGCAGAGTTCCCAAGAATAGCAAGTAGAGATAAGAAAGCCTTCCTCAGTGATCAATGCAAAGAAATAGAGGAAAACAATAGAATGGGAAAGACTAGAGATCTCTTCAAGAAAATTAGAGACACCAAGGGAACATTTCATGCAGAGATGGGCTCAATAAAGGACAGAAATGATATGGACCTAACAGAAGCAGAAGATATTAAGAAGAGGTGGCAAGAATACACAGAAGAACTGTACAAAAAAGATCTTCACGACCAAGATAATCACGATGGTGTGATCACTCACCTAGAGCCAGACATCCTGGAATGTGAAGTCAAGTGGGCCTTAGAAAGCATCACTATGAACAAAGCTAGTGGAGGTGATGGAATTCCAGTTGAGCTATTTCAAATCCTGAAAGATGATGCTGTGAAAGTGCTGCACTCAGTATGCCAGCAAATTTGGAAAACTCAGCAGTGGCCACAGGACTGGAAAAGGTCAGTTTTCATTTCAATCCCAAAGAAAGGCACTGCCAAAGAATGCTCAAACTACCACACAATTGCACTCATCTCACACGCTAGTAAAGTAATGCTCAAAATTCTCCAAACCAGGCTTCAACAGTACATGAACCATGAACTTCCAGATGTTCAAGCTGGATTTAGAAAAGGCAGAGGAACCAGAGATCAAATTGCCAACGAAATTGGATTGGATCATCGAAAAAGCAAGAGAGTTCCAGAAAAACATCTACTTCTGCTTTATTGACTATGCCAAAGCCTTTGACTTTGTGGATCACAACAAATGGTGGAAAATTCTTCAAGAGACGGGAATACCAGACCACCTCACCTGCCTCCTGAGAAATCTGTATGCAGGTCAAGAAGCAACAGTTAGAACTGGACATGGAACAATGGACTGGTTCCAAATTGAGAAAGGGGTATGACAAGGCTGTATATTGTCACCCTGCTTATTTAACTTCTATGCAGAGCACATCATGCCTAATGTCGGGCTGGATGAAGCACAAGCTGGAATCAAGACTGCTGGGAGAAATACCAGTAACCTCAGATATGCAGATGACACCAGCCTTATGGTAGAAGGAGAAGAGGAACTGAAGAGCCTCTTGATGCAAGTGAAAGAGGAGAGTGAAAAAACTGACTTAAAAGTCAACATTCAAAAAATGGAGATCATGGCATCTGGTCCCATCACTTCATGGCAAATAGTTGGGGAATCCGTGGAAACAGTGTCAGACTTTATTTTTCTGGGCTCCAAAATCACTGCAGATGGTGACTGCAGCCATGAAATTAAAAGACACTTGCTCTGTGGAATAAAAGCTATGACCAACCTAGACAGCATATTAAAAAGCAGAAACATTACTTTGCCAACAAAGGTGCATCTAGTCAAAGCTATGGTTTTTCCAGTAGTCATGCATGGATGTGAGAGTTGGACTGTAAAGAAAGCTGAGCACTGAAGAATTGATGCTTTTGAACTGTGGTGTTGGAAAAGACTCTTGAGAGTCCCTTGGACTGCTAGGAGATCAAACCAGTCAACCCTAAAGGTAATCAAGCCTGAATATTCATTGGAAGGACTCATGCTGAAGCTGAAGCTTCAATAGTTTGGCCACCTGGTGCAAAGAGCTAACTCACTGGAGAAGACCTTGATGTTGGGAAGGATTGAAGGCAGGAAGAGAAGGGGACAACAGAGGATGAGATGGCTTGGTGGCATCACTGACTCAGTGGACAGGAGTTTGAGCAAAGTCCGGAGACAGTGGACAGGGAGCCCTGGTGTGCTGCAGCCCATGGCTCACAGAGTCGGACGGGACTGAGCGGCTGAGCTGACTAACTGAACTCGTGCCTGGATCAGGAAAGCCCGGTTGCCCCTGAGTTGTATTGCCATGAGTGGGTGGCATTTGAGGAATGGAGGGTCATGGGGCCAGTACTTAGAGGTGATTGGCTCCAGCATGTCCCCCCAGGGGGCTGCCTGGTGACTCCGGCCGAGTCCAGGGATGTTCACACACCTGAATGAGGACTCCCACCCACAAGTGCACACGTGGGAATACGCTGGAAGTTTAGAGAAAGTTACAGGGAAACCCCGAAAGATTCAAAAGCAGTGGGGAGCGCCTGTCCCCAGGGGCCGGCATGGAAGACGTGTTGGTGTCCGTCCTGGGAATGTGAGTTCCGAGGCCTTTGGCTGTTGACCAGTTAGCCTGGCTAATTTACCCTGTGATTGTGCCTTCGTTTCTGTCTTTGAAAC
The DNA here is from genome assembly GCF_032405125.1 of Capricornis sumatraensis. Classification (NCBI taxonomy): domain Eukaryota; kingdom Metazoa; phylum Chordata; class Mammalia; order Artiodactyla; family Bovidae; genus Capricornis; species Capricornis sumatraensis. The sequence goes on along the minus strand of NC_091086.1, from coordinate 77,872,087 downwards.
GGCAGACGATGCAGTTTCAAGGACGACTGAAGTTCCTCTTCGGACAGAACAGGCGGGCACCCTCGGGCGCGGCCCTGCCCCCACGGCTGGCCCTGTTCTGCGTGGCGGCCCCTCTGGCCCTGCCCCCCGGCGTGGAGGTGAGGATGAAGACCGTGTACCTGAGGGCGAAGCACAGGGTGGACGTCCCGGCCTCAACCGACACAAAGTGAGTAGAGGCCCGGCGCCAAACCCGTCCTCGTTACTGCTGGGTCACACACCGTGTCTGCACGCGTGCATTTTCTGTCTGTTCTCGCTTCATTTCCAGCAGGGAATAGGACTAGAAAAGTTTGCTGTTTTTAAAGCTGCTACATTATGGGAGAAGCAGCTATTAGAAAAAAGAAAGCCCGTCACTAGTGTTTGTCAACCGTGGCAGCGAACACGTCTACCTGCCTCTCGTCATTCCCCAGCCCTCCCACTCAAAGCCTTGGAGGCAGTGCCGGGGCCCCGGTCCCCATGGGCGTGGGGGCGAGGCTGCAGCCTCCGTGTGTCCCCCCCATCAACTCCAGGCTCACAGGGGCACATGCTGGGGACGGGGACTCCACAGGTGTCCTGGCCTTCCGGCTCAGAGGGTGAAGAATCCTTCTGCAAAGCAGAAGTGAAGTGAAGTCGCTCAGTCGTGTCCGACTCTTTGCAACCCCATGGACTGTAGCCTACCAGGCTCCTCCCTCCATGGGATTCTCCAGGCAAGAGTACTGGAGTGGGTTGCCATTTCCCTGCGCCCAATCCCTGGGTCGGGAAGATCCCCTGGAGGAGGGAACGGCCACCGCCTCCAGTATTCCTGCCTGGAGAACCCCATGGACAGAGGAGCCTGGCGGGCTGCAGTCCATGGGGTCGCAGAGCTGGACACGACTGAGCGACTAACTCTCTCGCTTTCAGAAAGTTGGGTTTTCTAGGCGACTCCCAGCCGCACTGTCTGGAGCGGGTGGGTCTGTGTGGGGTCGGGCTCTGGGGCGGACGGGCTTCTGTGCATCTGTGCTCTGTGTCTGCTGCTGGGGGGGAGGCCCTGGGAGGGCCGGGTCTGAGTCCGTCTGTCTTCTTCCCCAGTACCCCCGCCGCGCCCTGCCCAGGGACAGACTCTCAGGAGGCTGAGCCCCCAGCCCGCTTCCCTGTCGCTCCTTGGTACTCAGGTTCCCCTTGGACCTCAGCACCAGTTCACAGGCCCGGGAAACCTCCCGTTCCTGCCTGGGGTTCGTGGGGGTCTGGGGGAGCCCTGCCTGCAGGCACAGGCACCTCTTCACAGCCTCCAGGTCCCATGGGCCCACACCCTAAGGCAGCAGTGTTCTGGAGCATTTAAAAAGTATATATGCTTTTTTTTAAGGTAGAAAATGTAAAATAGGAGAAAGGAAAAACAGGATACTCCTGGGAAAAAGCTGTAAAAATAACTGATGAAGCAACTGAAACATGAGGTGCAACAAAGCAGAGGCTACATTACACCCGGGCGTGTCTTGGGGGCGGGATGGCCCTGCCCACACCCCAGACCTGAGCACCCCCCACCTGCCTCTGCCTCTCAGAGTCCTCTGCGTGCTCACACTCTGGGCTGGCGATGGTGCCCATATGCTGCACGCTCAGATTCCCAACCCTGTGATCAGAGGGAGGGAAAATCCTCCCTCCATCGCTTCTCCATAGCAAACTAACGCTCAAAATCCTCCAAGCCAGGCTTCAGCAGTATGTGAACCAAGAACTTCCCGATGTTCAAGCTGGATTTTAAAAGGCAGAGGAACCAGAGATCAAACTGTCAATATCTGTTGGTCATCTAAAAAGAGAGTTCCAGAAAAACATCTACTTCTGCTTTATTGACTACGCCAAAGCCTTTGACTGTGTGGATCACAACAAACTGGAAAATTCTTCAAGAGTTGGGAATACCAGACCACCTGACCTGCCTTTTGAGAAATCTGTACCCAAGTCAAGAAGTAACAGTTAGAACCAGATATGGAACAACAGACTGGTTCCAAATCAGGAAGGAGGACGTCAAGGCTATATTTTGTCATCCTGCTTACTTAACATACATGCAGAGTACATCATGCAAAATGCCAGGCTGGATGAAGCACAAGCTGGAATCAACATTGCTGGGAGAAGTATCAGTAACCTCAGATATGCAGATGACACCACCCTTATGGCAGAAAGTGAAGAAGTAAGGAGCCTCCTGATGAACGTGAAAGAGGAGAGTGAAAAAGCTGGCTTAAAACTCAACATTCAGAAAGCTAAGATCATGACATCCGGTCTCATCACTTCACGGCAAAAAGATGGGGAAACAGTGGAAACAGTGACAGTGAAAGTCGCTCAGTTGTGTTCAACTCTTTGTGACCGCACGGATGATACAGTCCATGGAATCCTCCAGGCCGGAATACTGGAGTGGGTAGCCTTTCCCTTCTCCTGGGGGTCTTCCCAACCCAGGGATCGAACCTAGGTCTCCCACATTGCAAGTGGACTGAGCCCCCAGGGAAGCCCAAGAGTCCTGGGATGGGAGCCCCTCTCCAGTGGACCTGCCCGACCCAGGAACTGAACCAGGGTCTCCTGCATTGCAGGCAGATTCCTTACCAGCTGAGCCCCCAGGGAAGTGAAACAGTGAGAAAGTTTATTTCTTGGGGCTCCAAAATCACTGAAGATGGTGACTATAGCCATGAAATTAAAAGATGCTTGCTTTTTGGAAGAAAATCTATGGCCAACCTAGACAGCATGTTAAAAAGCAGAGACATTACTTTGCAGACAAAGGTCTGCTAGTCAAAATTACGGTTTTTCCAGTAGTCATGTATGGATGTGAAGTTGGACCATAAAGAAAGCTGAGCGCTGAAGAATTGATGCTTTTGAACTGTGGTGTTGGAGAAGACTCTTGAGAGTCCCTTGGACTGCAAGGAGATCCAACCAGTCCATTCTAAAGATGCTGAAGCTGAAGCTCCAATACTTTGGCCACCTGATGTGAAGAACTGACTCATTTGAAAAGACCCTGATGCTGGGAAAGACTGAAGGCAGGAGGAGAAGGGGACGACAGAATGAGATAGTTGGATGGCATCACCAACTCAATGGACATAAGTTTGTGCAAGCTCCGGGAGTTGGTGATGGACACGGAGGCCTGGGGTGCTGCAGTCCATGGGGTTGCAAAGAGTCTGTCGGACAGGACTGAGCGACTGAACGGAACTGAACTGCCTGATCGCTTCTCCAGGAGGCGTGCTGTCCCCTGGCGGCCACGCGGGGAAGCGCAGGTGGGCCAGACTCCGCGGCGGTTGTGGACTCCTGGACCTCCTGCGGCTGCCCCGGGTGTCGTGGACGCCTGGACGTCCCTGGGAGGGCTGGCGAGGGTCTTCACGGTGCGGCTAGGATGCTGTACAGAGGGGGACTGTGGAGCGAATACTAGACACACGTTGTAAACATCGTTAAAACTCAGGGAGGTTGTCAGAGTGCCAGGCTGGGCGCCCTGTGTTAACACGGCAGCGCCTCGTCGCTCCCGGTTTCACACGGGGCGGTGCATGTACGTGGACGCAGTCCTCTCCGTCGGGCACCCTCCCTCCCCCACGGTGTCCAGAAGTCCATTCACTGCGTCTGCGTCTCCACGCCTGCCCTGCAGATGGGCCCCTCAGTACCATTTCACTAGATTCCCCGTATATGCGCTAGTATATGACATTTGTTTTCCTCGGTCTGACTCGCTTCACTGTGCAGCGAGCTCTAGGTTCGGCGGGGGGGAGCGGAGGGATAGATGTATAATTAGGGCCGATTCACAGTGTTGTGTGGCAGAAGCCAACACTGTGAACATTTTAAAAATAAAGAAAAAAACTGGAAGAGAGGAAGAGCCCGCCAACATTTTGGAAAAGAAGCTTCTGTCGCCTTCTGGGTTTTCTGGAGCCGAATTCTGCCCTGAGCTGAACTCCTTCCTGAAGCACCTCCTCCCGTCCACTCCCCTCTGAGCTCACAGACTGTGAGGAGTGAACCCGGGGAGTTTGAGGCTCAGGAGGCTGGCTCTGGATGGAGCATCGTGCTCACTGGACCCAGTTCGGGGCCTTTACAATTCTTCCTGAAAGGGGCCTTTGTGAAGAGCCTCGCTCCTGAATGTTCATGGGTCCTGTGTGCGAGCCGCGTGCTCTCCTCCTCTGCCCCATCTCTGCTGTGCCTCGGGGCCCGTCTCTGAGTCTCCTCTGTCTCCATCTCCACCTCTGCCCTGTCTCTGCACGAGATGGAGAGTCAGGGCCGCTGCAGGGCAGGAAGCTCTGGCTGTGCGGCCAGGTGGCCAGGGTTTGAATCCCACTCCTGCACCTGCTGTGGGGGCAGCTTCAGGCAAGTCACTTAACACTTCAGAGCCTCATCTTTTTCTTTGGAAATATGAGCAGAATACGATCTGTGGGATAAGTTGCAAGTTGCCGCAGGGTCTGTGATTGTAAGTCGTATGAGACACAGGCCTGTGTGTGTGTACACGCTGCCCTGGGCAGTCAGTGCTCAGTATCCCTAACTCAGTGCCCACCGTGCCTTTGTGAGTCACTGCAGGTAACTAGCGCAGGTCACAGGGGTCTGTGTCTTCATTCTGACCACCCAGAAGAAGGCAAGCGCGCCGACGCCCATCCGGCAGCCACACGTGTCTGCTTTCTGAGGCAAACCCGTCAGTGCTTCCCTGGCCGGAAAAGTGATGTGACCGGGGATTTCCAGCAGCCCTGTAACTGAGAGAAGGCTTTCCAGTCTCCACAGACTTTCGCACGGGGAGTCGCTGTTTCTTAGGCTCTTGGGTGGCAGCACCGCCCGGCGTGTCCTCGACACACGTTTAATCTGCTTGTTGCTTGGTCTTGTCTGTCCTTTGCAGAGCAAAAGCTGCCTCACATCTCTGCGAATCAGAATTGCTCGGAAACCCCAATTACTCAGCAGGTACTCCTCACAATTCTCTTGACCACCTTTTCAAGCGCGTGGGGGCCCGATGCTGTCTGGAGCACGGGGCGGGCGGGCAGAGCCGGCTCTCAGGGTCGGTCACCTTGCGGAAGGTGAGTGTCTACCCGCTCCAGGCTCTGCTCAGCCTCGCTTTTCCGAATCCTGACAGGGAGAAGCAACGGAGAAAACGGCCTCTCCTTGTTCAGGGCGCCAGAGGACGCCTGCCGCTGGGGCCGGCTCACAGCCCGGGGCCCCTGCCTGTGCCTCCGGGGAGGCCCTGACCTTGTCCTTGACCTCGAGGGCACCGCAGGGTAAGTGACTGAGTCACGGGGCCCGCAGCCCTCAGCCTCCCTGGGTGGGCCGGGGTTCACAGAGGGCACCCACAGCCGCTCCTTGCCCTGGAGGTCGTCCTCGCTGCGTGGGGACTGGCCGGGGACACTGACTCCCCGGCCTCTGTCCTCACCTTCGCTCAGACACCCTCTCCCCTCGCTCCCAACCCAGGCCCCCTGACCCTCCACCAGGTGCTCCTCCCTTCGGGGAGGGAGGGGGCTGGGGGACTGTGGGAGGGGCCCTTCGGGGAGGGACGGGGCTGGCCTGGGGTCCCGGGGCTGCAGGTGGCACCCACCCGATGCAGGGTTGCCCCTGCGGCCTGTCCTGTCTGACGGGTGTCCCTTCCCACAGGGCCGGGGAAGGAGAGGAGCTCGGGGGGCTCCTGCGGGATGCGCCCCCGTACAGCTGCCGCCTAGAGCCCCTGGGCCCCGTGAAGCACCCGGACTGGGCGGCTGGGAGGCACAGTCAAGGCAGCGGCAGCACCAAGCGGAAGCTGGAGCCCGGCAAGGCCGACCCGTTCCCCGCCGCCCCGGCCCGCGGCGCCTGCCTGCCCTACCCGGGTGCGCAGGGCGCCGTCCACTCCCTCCAGAGCGCACCCAGCTCACACCCGCCCAGGCCGCCCCCTGGGGCCTGCCCCGGCCGGACCAGCAGAGCCCTGCGGGACGGGCACCAGGGCCCAGTGCCGCCCCCCACCCCCGGCCCCTTCCCCCAGGGGGGCCTGGACAGCAGGGTCCCTCGGCCGGCAGTCCAGCGTCTCCCGGTGGGCAGCTACCCCGCTGAGGACAAGCTGCGAGGCCTTCTGATGCCCCCGGGAGCCCCGAGTCACCCCACGTTGTCACTCAATGTGCCCATCAAGATGGAGAGTGACTCGGGGTCCGAGGATGCAGCAGATGGCTACTGCGTGTCCCCAGCCCAGGTGTGGCTGGGGGCCAGCAACCCGGCCAAGAGACAGCTGGCCACCTTCCCAACCAAGATGCACCTGAAGACGGAGCCAGGCGCCAGGCAGCCCCTGTACAGCCCACCCCCAGGCCCTGGCCTGCTGGGTGCCCCGCCCAGACCCAGCAGGGGGCTGGCCCCGCTGCACCCCGTGTCCTGTGCCTGCCTGGAGCCCCCGCCCCCACCCTGCCTCTGTGTGCGGAGCCACCAGCCCCCCAACCTGGGCTGCAACTGCCGGGCTCCCGGGCCAGCTCCTGCAGTCAAGCTCGAGCCCCTGGACTCGCCCCTGTGGGCAGCTCACGGCCAGGGCGGGCCGCCTGGGCTGTTCTCCAAGAGCGCCCTGGCCGCAGGGATGCCCCCCAGGGACGCGCAGTGCGCCTTCCTGCCCTAGAGCTGCCGGGCCCCACGGACAGCTCTCTGGCCCAAGCCTTCCCCAAGGGAAGCATGTGCAATGGCAAGTTCACCAAAGGTCCTAAGTGCCGGGTGGTCGTCAGCTGCTCAGGAGCGGCAGGGTTCTCCTCTGAAGAGCACGGCTCCCCACCCCCACCCCAGGTCATCTCCCCAGCGCCTCGCAGGGAGCAGACCTCGGGGAGCAGCCGCACCCTGGTGGGCCACTGCCGAGACAGCTAACTGGAAGTAAGGCTCACTGAATGGCAGGTGGCCACATGCTGGTGCCTGGGAGGAATCTAGAACTTCAGCCAGAAGAGGCTGATGGCACCGGGCCGCCCTCCACTCCAACGTGCAGCGTGTGCTCCAAACACTGGCCTAGGCCGAGGCCGGCCCGGATCGGGGATTGGCCAGGTCTTGTGCAGTTCTTGCTGCAGTCTCTCTGGGGTTGCAGCGGCCTCCAACGGGGGTCCCTGCTCATCTGGCCCCGCTGCATCCCGTCACCTGGAGCACAGGGTGGAGCCCAGAAGCACAGCACAAGGGGAAGGAAGGAGTTGGTCCGGGTGTCAGGCTGCTTTGCTGACTGCAGGCCCTCAGACGACTCTGGTCATCACCACAGAAGGGACTAGTCGAGACGAGACAGACAGGCAGCATTTTATAAAAAGGCAAAAATTGTAGGGACATCCCCTGTGGTTCTGCGGTTAAATGCCTGCAGGGGGTGTGGGTTCGATCCCTGATCAGGGAACTAAGATTCCACAAGCCGCAGGGTGCGGCCAGAAAAAAAGAAAAAAATCGTGACGGGAACACATTCTGAACGTAGGGAATTTAGGTGCGAAAGAAGAAATCAGAAAGCGGAGGCCACCCGCAGTCACCACGGAGAGCTCATGGCTGAGGGCAAAGGTCACCACACCTTCCGGGCGACCTCACCCCACAGGTGCAGTCTGGGCAGGGGGTGACACCAGGGGACAGGGCCACCGCGGGGCAGGAGGAAGCTGGCTGGAGGCCCTTCCTCTTTACAGCACGAGCGTCTGTCCTCAGTCACCCCCGGCCCCAAGAGCCTCAGGACGTGCCGGGGCCCCAGCGGGGACTTACAGCCCCACCGATTCAGCAAGGGGTCTTTCTGTCTGTCATCTGTGGCTTCAGGGTGTCAGCGTTCAGCTCCTGAGTTGAGGGTGAAGCTGTTTGCTTCATTCACCTTGTCGAGCTCAGGACAGGGCCAGCAGGACTGGGTCTGCTGGACTCAGGCGCACCTGGGGGTGCCCTAACCCTCAGCGGTCTGCTTCCTGGAAGGGCTTCCCCAGCGGCGTGGTGCGGGTTGAAGGTTTCTTCCCGGGGTAACAGAAGTTACCCGTCAGAGCCTGGGTTCAGTTCAGTTCAGTTCCGTTCAGTCACTCAGTTGTGTCCGACTCTTTGCGACCCCATGAATCACAGCACGCCAGGCCTCCCTGTCCATCACCATCTCCCGGCGTTCACTCAAACTCACGTCCATTGAGTTGGTGATGCCATCCGGCCATCTCATCGTGGGTCGTCCCCTTCTCCTCCTGCCCCCAATCTCTCCCAGCATCAGAGTCTTTTCCAATGAGTCAACTCTTCACATGAGGTGGCCAAAGTACTGGAGTTTCAGCTTTAGCATCATTCCTTCCAAAGAAATCCCAAGGCTGATCTCCTTCAGAATGGACTGGTTGGATCTCCTTGCAGTCCAAGGGACTCTCAAGAGTCTTCTCCAACACCACAGTTCAAAAGCAGCAATTCTTCAGAGCTCAGCCTTCTTTACAGTCCAACTCTCACATCCATACACGACCACTGGAAAAACCATAGTCTTGACTAGACGGACCTTAGTCGGCAAAGTAATGTCTCTGCTTTTGAGTATACTATCTAGGTTGCTCATAAATTTTCTTCCAAGGAGTAAGCGTCTTTTAATTTCATGGCTGCAATCACCATCTGCAGTGATTTTGGAGCCCAAGAAAATAAAGTCTGACACTGTTCCCACTGTTTCCCCATCTATTTCCCATGAAGTAATGGGACCAGATGCCATGATCTTCGTTTTCTGAATGTTGAGCTTTAAGCCAACTTTTTCACTCTCCTCTTTCATTTTCATCAAGAGGCTTTTTAGCTCCTCTTCACTTTCTGCCATAAGGGTGGTGTCATCTGCCTATCTGAGGTTATTGATATTTCTCCCGGCAATCTTGATTCCAGCTTGTGTTTCTTCCAGCTCAGCGTTTCTCATGATGGACTCTGCATATAAGTTAAATAAGCAGGGTGACAATATACACCCTTGACGTACTCCTTTTCCTATTTGGAACCAGTCTGCTGTTCCAAGTCCAGTTCTAACTGTTGCTTCCTGACCTGCATACAGATTTCTCAAGAGGCAGGTTAGGTGGTCTGGTATTCCCATCTCTTTCCACAGTTTATTGTGATCCACACAGTCAAAGGCTTTGGCATAGTCAATAAAGCAGAAATAGATGTTTTTCTGGAACTCTCTTGCTTTTTCCATGATCCAACGGCAATTTGATCTCTGGTTCCTCTGCCTTTTCTAAAACCAGCTTGAACATCAGGGAGTTCACGGTTCACGAGCCTGGGTTGGGCGTTGTCAGTTCACGGCCTCATGGGATCCCCAGCAGCCTTCTCTTCCCTGCCCACCCCCTGCAGGGCCCTTGCAGAAAGTGACGTTGGTGCCGTGCTGCCCCGCCTTTGCCGGAGTCTCCCCCTCCCCGTTCTGATGGCAGCACAGCTGCCTGTCAGGACCACCTGCTTCCCACCCCCGCCGGCTCAGCACTCCTCTCTGCTTGGTTCTCATGCTGAGCCCAGCCCACCGTGCAGATTTCATCCCTAAGACACAGCGTGGAATTTCAGAAACTTCCTCCTTCCTTGCTATTCACGCCAAGTGCCCAGCTCCTCACAGAAGCACTGTGCCATCTCTCCGAGGTGACTGTCAGCCTCTCTGGAGCTCCCTCTGCGAAGCGAGGGTCCTCAAGCACACCCTCCGCACAGGGGCACCCCCTCCTGTCTCGGCACAGTAGCCGGCGGCCTGCACGTGTGCAACCCTGGACCGGAAAGATGGAGTGGAGAGGCGTCACTGCGTGTTTGCACACTGTAGCTGGAGCCCCGCGAAGGGCAGCTGCGGCGTGAGGAGGCGCGGCGGTCTGCCCCCAGGGCCATGGGGCCCGAGCGTCCGGACACACCCGCTCCCTGGACCGCGCGTGCCAGGTCGGCCCCAGCTGGCGCGTGGCGTGTGGCGACTCATGCTTTGTTGATGCAGAGTCCAGCACCTGGACATCGGCGCTCCAGTCTCGCGCTGCAGAGCCGCTGTCACGCTGGAGGCCCAGGTCCTGGCGCGCTGGGACAGTGGCAACAGAACCTGCCTCATCAGCACTTTGTCGTTCTACAGCCCTGCCCCGCCCCCCCACGCCCCGCCCCCCGCCCCCCCCCCCCCCCGAGAAACTGTGCGGAAGGTGATGATGGAACGTGGAATGCCAGACGGGGCCATTTCTGCAGATGTGGCCATCCCTGCTTTAAAGTGTCAGGGACAGCACCGATTTCAGGCCTATATTTTCTGTTGCTGGTAGCTTTTGCCTATATAGCTGAAAAATATTAAAATCAAAGATGATGTAAGAATGGGACGGAAAGGAGGAGATAAACACAACTTATCGTTTATATTTTTGTAGTTTCTATTGGATGAAAAAAGTTTTTAATATCTGGACAGACTTGTTGAATTTTTAAACACAGATGCACTATAATGCAACCTTTTGTACTATTTCCTCAGTGCCTTTAGAAAGAACTTTCAATTTCTGATACTGTGGTTTGTATTAAATTTATGATATTGACGTAAATCATATGTTGTATGTGTTTACTGTAAAGGGAAACATCTTCTTAATTTTCCAAATGAAATACCTTATTTCCTTTAAAGTGTGTGCAGGCTAATTTGCACTCTAAGACCGTCCTTTGCCGCCAGGCTCGGGGGCGACGAGAGTGGGCTTGGGGTCGCAGGAGGAGCATGGCATGGCTGTGCTGTCAGCCCGCCTCCTTCCCTGCCAGACCTCCTGCCCAGCACCGAGGGCTGGGGGACACCCCAGACTCAAACTGCGCTGTGAGGAGCAGGCGCCTGGCCCAATGTCACGAGCCCTGCTCTGCCCAGGACCCGGGGCCCAGTGTGTGGGAAGGGCCAGGAGGTCATCTGGGCCCAGGCAGAGACCCCCCCGCCAGGGCCAAGGGAGCCGTGTTTTCATTCCCTTCGTTCAGTTGCACAGCACCTCCAAACCGAACGAGCGCCCAGCGCCCCCTATGGCACTCGGAGCTGCCCCGGTGCCAGCCCATCCAGGCCCGGCCCCTTCCTGCACCCTACAGGCCACACCCCGTCCCTTCTCCGTGGCTCCATGTCCATCCTGGGGAGACCAGGCCAGCCTGCCCCTGCCTGCTGGGTCCCAGCCAGCCGCTCCCCGGCCCTGGGGGCCAGCGGCCCAGCCTGCCATCCCCACACCCACCTCGTCTCCCTGTATTCTTCAGTCCCATCATGGGGAGACCTGGAGGCGGGCGTCACCCCGTCGCATGACTCTCCCACCACCCAGCCTGCCACCAGCGGACATGTGGGTTGTCTCCAGACTTCCACTCATCCAGCAGCCGCCCCGCTCCCTCTGTGTGCTTCCGTGGGACTGAGGATGCCCCCCGAGGTGCTGATGGCACTCCCCTCACCAGGCACTGCTCAGGAGTCCTCCTCGGCACCCAAGGGACCCTGCCGCAATATCCGCAGAGCCCATTCCAGGCTGTGGAATGAAGACGCCAGAGGCGGGGTGGCTTACAGACAACCAGCATTTCGTTCTCCCGATTTCGGAGGCTAGGAGTCTGAGACCTGGGTGGCGCCAGGGTCTGCTGAAGGCCGGCTTCCAGGTCGCTGGGTCTCTCTGAGGCGTGAGGGGGCACTCAGCTGTTTCATGCGCATCTCCTTTCTTCACTCAGCTGCTTGTTGAGTCCCTGCTGAATGCCAGGTCCTGGCATGGCACTGTGGAGAAGGAAATGGCAAACCACTCCAGTGTTCTTGCCTAGAGAACCCTGTGGACGGAGGAGCCTGGGGGGCTGCCATCTATGGGGTCGCACAGAGTCGGGCACGACTGAAGCGACTCAGCAGCAGCAGCAGTGCTGGTGCTGGGGACGCGCTGGGGAAGAAGAGACGCAGAGTCGGGTTGCTGAAGCCAAGGGCCCTGTGCACATGTCCAGGGGACAGGGACCGACAAGTGGCCAAAGTACTGTGCTGGTTCTGTGATGCGTGGGGAGGGGCTGGGTGCTGCTCAGGCGGGTCGGCTGGGGTCTGGTGACCCAGGTGGTGGCTTTGTGGGCGAGGCGGCCTCAGGCCAAGACTTGACAGGAACCGTCCAGATTGTGCATGGAGGAAGCTGGAGTGAGAGGGTGAGGAGAGAGCGGGGAAGAGGCCAGGCAGGAGTGGCAGGTCACAGGCAGGTCTGGGTGAGGGGGCCACCAGAGGGCCTGCAGTGAAAATGACCCCGGGCAGTGGTTTGAAGGCCAGATAGCCTGTAGGAAGGTGAGGGTCCCCAGCCTCCACAAAGACCATGCTGGTGCCGCGAGGCACCCTCATCATGACTTCTTCCCCAGCGAGGTGGAAGGTCCTCTGCTGTCTGTCCTGCACTTGTTTGCTGTTTTTAGTTGAACCGTGGGCATTATTTTAAAATTCAGGATAGCTGCGCTTTGTCAGTTAAAAGTTTCTCTCTCAATCTATGGCTTGTCTTTTCATTTAAGGACTAAAATAGACACAAGAGTTTAAAATCCTGGCACAGAAAACTATCTTTTTCCTGGTGGTTTATGTGTTTGCATCTTACAATAACTCTTTCTGGCAGTGCCTCTGACATAAAGCCCATTTGTCTGGTATTAACATCACCACAGTCGCTTTCTCAGGCCCAGACTGGTGTGCAAACTGTAAGGCCGGACCCCGGGTCCAATATGGGCCGCCCCTTCTCTCTTGGCGTGGGAAGTCCCTAACGGAAGGCACCTCCCAGATCCCGGGGACCAATGACAGCACATTTCGCCAGCTAAAGCCGCCCCACCCCAGCCACGTAGAAGGACCTATCAGCTCGCGACGCCTCGGCCTGGCGACCTATCGGAACCCCCGTTCATTACTGGACCATCCCTCGCAAGGAACGTATATAAGCCACCTCTAACGCGGTCCGGGCGCGGACTTCCTCGACCTGACTCGCTCGGGTCCGGGAACCCCGCCCGGGAGCGCTTCGACATTAAAAAGGCTGTTAGACACCCTTTTGGTGTCCTGGTCGTTTTTTTTTTTTTACCTAACACAAACCTCCTCCAAACTTAACCGTCCTGTTTCTTCACGTTTCTCGTATCTTTCTTACGGTAACTAGCTGCTTTAAACTTGTGCTCTGATGATTGGTCTATGTGAGCATGTCTCCACTCCTCCTTCTGTGTATCAGCTACCGACGCTCCTTTGCTTTGCTTTTCCTGGTATCACTATGGCATTGCGTGCACTTTCTCCTCATATTTAACAGTGTAAGCTACAGCGTAACAAGATCTCCGCTCTCTCAGGACGCTTCAGAGATGTACCTCGCTCCCTTCTTTGGTCCGCCGGGTCAGAGCCTCTCAAGAACTGCTCCTGGTGTCTTCTGCTGAGGGCTGACTTTCAGAGAGAGCTTTTCCACTGAGGAGGGCACCAAACCCAGGTAGGCACAGGCCCCCAGCTCTGTCTTCTTGAGATCCTCTCCTGACCCGGGCACCCCAGCACCTGGGAGACATTGCTTTTTGGGGTTCTGTTGTTTGCTTTCCCTGGTCCACTCGTGCACTGAAGATGTTTCAAAATGCCTGTACAGTCAGAATTTCAAACACAATTATAATCTGTTTACATTCTTCGTTTCTCTAGTGTTCGGTCACTCCTCCGGTCCGACTCTTTGCGACTCCATGGGCTGTAGCCAGCTGGGCTCCTCTGCCCATGGGGATTCTCCAGGCAGGAATACTGGAGTGGGTTGCCATTGCTTTCTCCAGGGGATCTGCCTGACCCAGCATGGTGCTATATTTTCACAGATTATTAGGGACAGATGAAATAACAGAGGGATCAGCCCTCAGAGCCAGTCAGGCGCTGAAGTCCTGGCCCTTGCTGAGTGATCTGCTATCAGCTGACTGTAGGTTCTGGTTGGCATGGCCACAGGTAGGGGGCTCGCACACCTCCTCCTCCCTGCCCCTGCCTCTGTGAGCCCCAGGCGTTTGCACGCAGATGCTGACGCGGGCGTGTGTGGTGTCTATGGTGCATGTGTGGGTATGGAAGTCTGTGTGTGTGTGGTGTGTGCATGTGGTGCGGTGTCTGCATTTCTGTGCGGAGTGTGTGGCATGTCTATATGTGATATGTGTCTGGGGTGTGTTTATGTGTCTGTCTATGTGTGTGTTTACGTGTGTCTGGGGTGTGTGTGCGCGCCGCAGCCCCGCTCTAGGTGCCGTGGCCCCATCGGCAGCCGGCCTTCAGGGTCACTGAGCCCGCGCGGCCCGGGCCCCGCGTCCGAGCCGCCAGGCCCCGCCCTCCCAGTCTCGAGGCCGGAAGCGGAAGTGCCCGCCGAGCGTTCACTTCCGGGCAGCGGAGGCGGCGGGGGCGACCCGCGAGGTGAGGCTGCGGCGAGCTGTGGCAGCTGCGCGGCGGTGGCGGTCCCCACCCGCCGTCCCTTTCCCCGGCTCCGGCGGGTGCGGGCGCGGCCAGGCGGCGGTGCGGGCGGCCGGGGGGGGTCCCGGGGGCGTCTGAGTCCCGTCAAGAGGCTCGCGTCCTTGACGGGGCCGACTCCGCGTCAGGCCCGGAGGAGGGAGGCGTTGCGGACCTGAGCGCGCGGGCGGCGGCCGGGAGACCCGCGGCCGCCCTGGGCGCCCCGGCCCCGGCGCAGCCCAGGGCCCGGAAATGGGGCGAGGAGACACGGCGCCCCAGCCCAGGTCCGTGAGGGCGCCAGACGCACTCGGGTCCCGCCCCTCAGGGTCTGCGGGGACTTGCGTGTGGCTCCGAGAGCGTTTGCGGAGGGAATGGGGAGCGTCCTGGAGATTGGTGCACTGAAAACATGCGTGGAAACGGGCGGCTAGCGGCAGATGTCCGCGCTCTCCTTTGCCGGACGCTCCCGAGCTCCCCAGCTTGGATGTTGGTGGAGCCGGCACGAAGGCAGGAGTGCGTTGTCCTGAGAAGAGCGTCGTTTGCCCGCTCACCTGTTTACTAAGGCTGTTAAATAGTAAGACGTGGGATTTGAGTGATTTTTGAGGGGAATCGTACGGTGAGTGCTGAAACTTTGGCGGGGATGGTGAGGTGTGTACTGGCCCTGTGCCTCCGCATCTTCCCCGGGGCTTCCTGGCACAGCCGCCCCTCCAGGGAGTTCAGAGCCGGTGTGAAGGCTCTGAAATGGGAAAGGGGACCTGTCTGGGGGAGAGAAGTGCCCTGGAGACTGACGTCTGACGTGAGTAATCTGGCCTCCTCCATGTGCTAATGTCTTGTGCCTGTAATTGCCCCTGCTCCACTGTAAGGTAAGATTGAATTCTGACAGTGTGTATTTCTTATGGAGGAGCTCATAACCCTAGTTGTGATTTCAGGGTTGCTGGGTTAATGGTCTCAGATGCTCTTCTTACAGCTCTGCTGTGGACAGCTGACTGTTGGTGGAGGGGGTAAGTTTTGTCACTAACATTTCTACCTTTCTAACACATCCCCCTCCCTGTTCCCCATCTAGCTGTGGACAAAGGATGCCTCTAGTATGACAGGTGCAGACATCCTCCCTGCTTTGTAACCATGAAGGAGACTGACCGGGAGGCTGTCGCAACAGCGGTCCAGAGGGTTGCTGGAATGCTGCAGCGCCCTGACCAGCTGGACAAAGTGGAGCAGTATCGCAGAAGAGAGGCCCGGAAGAAGGCCTCTGTGGAGGCCAGATTAAAGGTACGAGGTCAGAGTGGCCACCAGCACCTGCTGCACTCCCCAGCGGGACAGGGCCTTTTATCTTGAGTTTCAGGTTCATTTAACAAAGTTATAATTTTGCCAAATTGGACATTGTGAGGATGTGGAAGAAGGCAGACATGAACATTACCTTGATTTAGCACATTTTTTCCAATAATGTATTGCCAGTTAGTAAATTGACAAAGTAGACAGGGAGATGTTGAAAACACCAAAGGAACAACCCCTTTAAGCATCCAAAAGTGTCCATTTACCTTTTTAAAAAATACTAGCAGAATAACGGTTTTTCTTCTTTAGCAAATGCTCTTCCACCGAGTGTGTCCAGAGAGCATTTTGTTTGGGTCCTTCTAGCACACGCTATAGTATGCTGACTGTGTACCAGGTATTCTGTTGGCCTTGTGGGCAGGAAGGAAGAGAACACTACACATTTATTAGTGTGTGTGAAAATGAGACAAGAAAGAAGTCAATCTTTTATGCTTTGGATTGGCTTTCAACACAATTCACATGGAGAAATTGGGTTTTATTAAAACAATGCGTGCCTGGTATAGCTATAAAAACGTTAAGACCGTGGCCTGCTGACTGGCGGCACAACAGTCTTGAGGATTTAAGAGAGTGCATTTGAGGAAGGTTAATTCTCGCATGGACATGGAACAGCAGACTGATTCCAAATAGGAAAAGGAGTACGTCAAGGCTGTATAGTGTCACCCTGCTTATTTAACTTACATGCAGAGTACATCATTCAGAATGTCAGACTGGATGAAACACAAGCTGGAATCAAGATTGCCAGGAGAAATGTCAATAACCTCAGATATGCAGATGACACCACCCTTATGGCAGAAAGTGAAGAACTAAAGAGCTTCTTGATGAAAGTGAAAAAGGAGAGTGACAAAGTTGGCTTAAAGCTCAACATTCAGAAAACTAAGATCATGGCATCCAGTCCCATCACTTCATGGCAAATAGATGGGGAAACAGTGGCTGACTTTATTTTTCTGGGCTCCAAAATCACTGCAGATGGTGACTGCGGCCATGAAATTAAAAGACACTGACCCTTGGAAGGAAAGTTATGACCAACCTAGACAGCATATTAAAAAGCAGAGATGTTACTTTGTCAACAAAGGTCCTTCTAGTCAAGACTGTGGTGTCATATGGTGTGAGAGTTGGACTGTGAAGAAAGCTGAGTGCCGAAGAATTGATGCTTTTGAACTGTGGTGTTGGAGAAGACTCTTGAGAGTCCCTTGGACTGCAAGGAGATCCAACCAGTCCATTCTAAAGGAGACCAGTCCTGGGTGTTCATTGGAAGGACAGATGTTGAAGCCGAAACTCCAATCCTTTGGCCACCTGATGCGAAGAACTGACTCATTGGAAAAGACTCTGATGCTGGGAGGGATTGGGGGCAGGAGGAGAAGGGGACGACAGAGGATGAGATGGCTGGATGGCATCACCGACTCGATGGACATGGGTTTGGGTGAACTCTGGGAGTTTGTGATGGTCGGAGGCCTGGCGTGCTGCGGTTCATGGGGTCGCAAAGAGTTGGACATGACTGAGCGACTGAACTGAATTCTTGGACTGATACGGTAGTGAGGTTGCCTGTCCAGTTAAAACATTGGTGCCCAGGTTATGGCAAGTTTGATGAGACAGGATGTGGGTCATTCATTTGCAATAGCAAAGCAGCCAAAGACCTGTTGGACTAACTTGAAGCAGTTTTGTATCAATTTAAAAAATAGTTCAGACCTGCTGCATTTTTATCCAGAATTTTAATCTCTTCCGGAAACTCATGGATAAACTAACAGTTGTGTGGTCTGTTGAAATCATTAGTTATTTCTAAGTGCTACTCACAACTCACAGGTGAACGGCATCCCTGACTTCCATCGTGCTGCCCTGTCGCCCCTTCCTGTTCCCACCTCCCTGCTGCTCCTTCATGCTCTCTCCCTCTGACTGTGCACCTCCCTGGGCGGCACTTCCACGGGCTCCCAGAGTGAGTCTGAACCTCAGATGGGCCAGCTCTGTGTCTGGGGCCCGCCATCCTGGGGCAGAGTCTGGTTCTGCCTGAGTGGCAGGAAAGCCTTCTCCACTTAAGTTAATGACGAGTCCTGCCTGTTTCTCCATTGAGATCAGGCCTGTTAGGAAGCGGAGGATGCCTGCGAGATGGTGTGCAGAGTCCTAGACGACCATTTAAGGGGGGCCATGGGACCCAGGGCATTCCCACAGTGGAGTCCAGCATTTTCAGGCCAAGGGCTGCATGAGGAGTGTTGGGAGGTTTTCTCAGCAAAGCTTAAAAGCATTACTGTTCTGTTCATCGACTGTCCTCTGTTCCTGCAGCACCTCTCTTCTCCTCTCTGAGCCTCCAGGTCCGGCCTGGCTCTGCTCACCCCGGTGTCTTCCCTAGGCTGCAATCCAGTCACAGTTGGACGGTGTGCGCACGGGCCTGAGCCAGCTCCATAACGCGCTGAACGACGTCAAGGACATCCAGCGGTCCCTGGCGGATGTCAGCAAGGACTGGAGGCAGAGCATCAACACCATCGAGAGCCTCAAGGACGTGAAGGACGCGGTTGTGCGGCACAGCCAGCTCGCTGCTGCCGTGGAGAACCTGAAGAACATCTTCTCAGGTAGCCGCCGGCGGACGCGTGTCTTCGGCCTCCTTGTGTTGCAGGGGTTTTCAGCTGTCCTGGGCGGCGTGTTTTGTGGGCCCGCCCAGAGTGGGTGAGAGGTGTGGTTCAGCCTGCATGGTCAGGGTCTTGTTTCAACGCGGATGGGTGGTCTGCTGAGTGGATGAGGGCTGGTAGAGTGTGGTTCTGAGTCTGTGGGGACCGAGGGACAGATGGAGAGCTGAACACGCGCGCACAGGGAGAGATGCGCGCTCTCCTTCCGCCACAGTGTGGCGCGCGGGACCCTGCCAGCGCGAGAGAGGTCCCTGAGCAGCAGCTCCCAGACAGGAGGCCTGTGCACAGGCCCGAGGCTGGGGGTGGGCACGCCCTGGAGACGCAGCCCCGACGGAGGTCAGGCCTGCAGGAGTCCTTGGGGCCGATTGGGGCGGCGAGGGGGTGGCGGAGGTAGGAGTGGCCCTTTCCGAGCCCTGCCCGGCACCTCGTGGGCATGAAGGAGAGCACCCCGTAGCCCAGTCAAGCCCTGCCAGCCGTCACCAGGGCAGGGGCTCTGCTGTGTCCAGCCAGCCTCCTTGGGCTCTGCCCCCGGGAGCTCGTCCCTCCCCGAGTCCCCCTCCCCCCACGCCTTTGTCACAGCCATCAGCATCCCAGCCAGAAGCCTCGGGGTGGTCTGGCCCCTTCCCGTCCCTCCTGTGGCATCTGGTCTCTGCGTGTTCATGCTGCTTGGCGCCTGCGTGTAACCTGGTGCGGTTCTTCCCCTCCTCCCACCGCTGTGAACCACGGCATGGGTGGCCCTGTTCCTCTGGGTGCATGTGTCTGGTGGCAGCGTTGTTGAGTACTCGGCCGTCCCTCTGTGCGTTCTCGCCACCCTGGGCCTGACACCTAGGGCTCTGCTCTGCCCCTGTGAGTGGCCCAGCACTGCCCGCTGTGCTGGCCCCTGTTAGCAGTCCCTCCTGGTGACCTTTGGCAGCCTGGAATCGGACCGGCCCCCCTGCCAGGATCTCCTTCATGACGTTTAGAGCCTTCTTAGTTGATTTCCGTCTTATAATTTCTTGTTGACTGTCATTTTCTTCTGGTTTTATAAAAAGAACACCAGAAGACTAAAAAGTTAACTTTTCATCCACATGGCATTTGGATCCACATAACCCAAGTGACCAAAAAAACTACGAGTTCATCCACAGAGGCTGAAAATAATGTTCTTCTTTTGATGAAAAGCGAGGCTGTGATGTAGACGTGGTTTTTGTTAGGCGCGTGTTTTTACTGGGAAAATGTTGTGCTTGCTTGTCTTCCTTCAGACTGTTATCATTGCCTGTAATTCTGTAGTGTTATGGACACAGCCTGTTTTTTCTTCTTTTCCATTCTTAAAAACTATAAAATATGCACAATATAAAATCTATCATCTTGATCATTTTTAAGTGTACAGTTCTGTAGTATGAGATACTTTCATATCGTTGTGAAGGCATCGCCACAGTCCATCTCAGGGACTGTCTTCATGTTGAAAACTGGAACTCTGCACAGAGTTGTGTGTGAAATATGTCTCAGTAAAACTGAAAGAAAACGCCTGAAAGTCTGCAGCCGTTAATGATACTCCCCATGGCCCCTCTGCCAAGCCCTTCCTGGTTATTTAGACTTCCTGTTTCTTGGTGGTTTGGGCTTAGTGTCTCTCGGGACGTGCGCTTAATCCGGTTGCCCAGCTGGGTTGCGTTCGCTCACAGTGCTCTCTCCTAACCCTTTTTTCCCGTAGAGTTGGCAGTAGTGTCCTTGCTTTAACTGTTGAGTCCCCGAGTCGTCTTTTCCCCTTAGTTCATCTGGGTAGGGTTTGTCAGTTGTTAATCTTCTCAAAGAACCACCTTTGCTTTTCTTGATTTTTCTGTTTTGTGTTTAAATTATCTGTTTATCTCTGCTCTAGTCTTATTTCATTTCTTTTGATAGCTTTAGGTTTAGCTTTCTTTCCTTTCAGTTCACTTCAGTGGCCCAGTTGTGTCCGACTCTTTGCAGCCCCATGGACTGCAGCGCTCCAGGCCTCCCCGTCCATCACCAACTCCCGGAGTTCACTCAGACTCACGTCCATCGAGTCAGTGATGCCATCCAGCCCTCTCATCCTCTGTTGTTCTCTTGTCCTCCTGTCTTCAATCTTTTCCAGCATCAGGGTCTTTTCCAGTGAGTTAGTTCTTTGCATCAGGAGGCCAAAGTATTGGAGTTTCAGCTTTAGCATCAGTCCTTCCAATGAATATTCAGGACTGATTTCCTTTTGGTTTAACTGGTTTGGTCTCCTTGCAGTCCAAGGGACTCTTAAGAGTCTTCTCCAAAACTACAGTTCAGAAGCGTCAGTTCTTCAGCGCTCAGCTTTGTTTATGGTCTAACTCTCACATCCATACATGACCACTGGGAAAACCATAGCCTTGACTAGACGGGCCTTTGCAAAGTAATGTCTCTGCTTTTTAATATGCTCTCTAGGTCGGTCATAGCGTTTCTTCCAAGGAGCAAGTGTCTTTTAATTTCATGGCTACAGTCACCATCTGCAGTGATTTTGGGGCCCAAGAAAATAAGGTCTGTCACTGTTTTCATTGTTTCCCCATCTATTTCCCCTGAAGTGATGGGACCAGATGCAGTGATCTCTGTTTTTTGAATGTTGAGTTTTAAGCCAACGTTTTCAGTCTCCTCTTTCACTTTCATCAAGAGGGTCTTTAGTTCTTCTTTGCTTTCTGCCATAAGGGTGGTGTCATCTGCGTATCTGAGGTTATTGATATTTCTCCCGGCAATCTTGATTCCAGCTTGTGCTTCTTCCAGCCCAGCGTTTCTCATGATGTTCTCTGCATATTAGTTAAATAAGCAGGGTGACAATATACAGCCTTGACGCACTCCTTTCCCGATTTGGAACCAGTCTGTTGTTCCATGTCCAGTTCTAACTGTTGCTTCCTGACCTGCATACAGATTTCTCAGGAGGCAGGTCAGGTGGTCTGGTATTCCCATCTCTTTTGGAATTTTCCACCGTTTGTTGTGATCCACACAGTCAAAGGCTTTGGCGTAGTCAGTAAAGCAGAAGTAGATGTTTTTCTAGAACTCTCTTGCATTTTCAGTGATCCAGCGGATGTTGGCAATTTGATCTCTGGTTCCTCTGCCTTTTCTAAATCCAGCTTGAACATCTGGAAGTTCTCGGTTCACATACTGTTGAGGTGTGGCTTAGAGAATTTTGAGCATTACTTTGCTAGTGTGTGAGGTGAGTGCAATTGTGTGGTAGTTTGAACATTCTTTGGCATTGCTTTTCTTTGGGATTGGGAGAATATTAAAAAAAACTAAGTATAGTTGACTTACAATGTTGTGTTAGTTTCTGGTATACAGCAAAGTGGTTTAGTTACACACATATATGTATGTATATTCTGTTCTTTTTCATATTCTTTTCCATTATAGGTGAGGGTTTACCTTATTCTTTTTCTGGTTCCTTAGGTTGTGAAGTTAGGGTGTTGATATGAAATCTTTCTTCCTTTTTAATGTAAGTGTTTATAGCTGTAATTTGCCAATATAGGTGTAATTTCCATCTTCCAGGCCCAGGTATTGAACCTGTGTCTCTTACATTTAACCTGCATTGGCAGGTGGGTTCTGTACCACTATTGTGTTTGCATAAAGACTGCAAAATTTTTTGTTGTAATTCTGTGAAAAATGCCAGGTAATTTGATAGGATTGCATTGACTCTGTACATTGCTCTCGGTAGTATAGTCATTTTCACAATATTGATTCTTCCTATCCAAGAACATGGTGTATTTCTACATCTGTGTCGTCTTTGATGTCTTTCCTCACTGTCTTAACAGTTTTCTGCGTATAGAGTGTTTGTCTCCTTATTGTCATTCTTGTTCAGTTGGTAAGTGGTGTCCGACTCTTTCCACCCCTGGATTGGAGCGCACCAGCTTCCCTGTCCTTCACTATCTCTGGAGTTTGCTCAAACGCATGTCCATTGAGTCAGTGATGCTATCCAGTCATCTCCTCTGTCACCCCCTTCTCCTGCCCTCAGTTTTTCCTAGAATCAGGGTCTTTTCCAGTGAGTTGGCTCTTCCTATCAGGTGGCCAAAGTATTGGAGCTTTAGCATCAATCCTTCCAGTGAAGTGTCTGAGTTGATTTCCTTTATTTTATTTTATTTTTTATTTTTACTATATTTTACTTTACAATACTGTATCAGTTTTGCCATACATTGACATGAATCCGCCACAGGTGTACATGAGTTCCCGATCCTGAACCCCTCTCCCACCTCCCACCCCATATCATCTCTCTGGATCATCCCCGTGTGATTTCCTTTAGAATTGACTGGTTCAGTCTCCTTGCAGTCCACCCACCGTGACTAGTCACTCAGTCTTGTTCAACTTTTTGTGACCTCCCTGGACTGTAGCCCACCAGGCTCCTCTGTCCATGGAATTTCCCAGCCAAGAATACTGGAATGGGTTGCCATTTCCTCCTCCAGAGGATCTTTCTGGCCCAGGGATTGAACCTGGGTCTCTTGCATTGCAGTTTCTTTACCATCTGAGCCAGCAGGAAAGCCCCCCTGCACTCCAGGGGTCGCTCAAGAGTCTTTTCCAGTACAGTTCGAAAGCCTCAGCTCTCTGGCATCAGCCTTCTTTATGGCCCAGCCCTCACATCCATACACGTGACTTCTGGAAAACCACAGCTTTGACTAGACGACCTTTGTTGGCAAAGTGATGTCTCTGCTTTTTAATACGCTGTTTAGGTTTGTCATAGCTTTTCTTCCAAGGAGCAAGTGTTTTAATTTCGTGGCTGCAGTCACCATCTGCCTTGATTTTGGAGCCCAGAAAAATAAAAAAATTTGTCACTGTTTGTACTGTTTCCCCATCTATTTGCCATGAAGTGATGGGACCAGGTGCTATGTACTTAGTCTTTTGAATGTTGCATTTTAAGGCAGCTTTTTCTCTCTCCTCTTTCACTTTCATCAAGAGGCTTCTCAGTTCCTTTTCACTTTCTGCCATAAGGGTGGTGTCATCTGCATATCTGAGGTGATTGATATTTCTCCTGGCAGTCTTGATTCCAGCTTGTGCTTCATCCAGACTGGCATTTTGCATGATGTACTCTGCATAGAAGCTAAATAAGCAGGGTGACAATATGCAGCCTCGATGTGCTCCTTTCCCAATTTTGAACTAGACTGATTGATGTTCCATGTCTGGTTCTAGCTGTTGCTTCGTGACCTGCACACTGGTTTCTCAGGAGACAGGTAAGGAGTTCTGGTACTTCGATTTCTTGAAGGATTTTCCACAGTTTGTTGTGCTCCACAGTCAAAGGCTTTGGCCTAGAGAAGAAGTAGATGTTCTTTTGGAATTCTCTTGCTTTCTCTTTGATCCAACAAATGTTGGCAATTTGATCTCTGGTTCCTCTGCCTTTTCTAAATCCAGCTTGAACATCTGGAAGTTCTTGGTTTACGTACTACTGAAGCCTAGCTTGAAGGATTTTGAGCATTATTTTACTAGCATGTGAAATGAGTGCAATTATTTCATATTTTGAACATTCTTTGGCATTGCCCTTTAGAATTGGAATGAACACTGACCTTTTCCAGTCCTGTGGCCACTGCTGAGTTTTCCAAATTTGCTGGCATATGGAGGACAGCACTTTCACAGCATCATCTTTTAGGATTTTCAGTAGCTCAGCTGGAATTCCATCACCTCCACTAGCTTTGTTTGTAGTGATGCTTCCTAAGGCCCATTTGACTCCACATTCCAGGATGTCTGGCTCTAGGTGAGTGACCACACCATCGTTGTTATCCAGGTCATGAAGACCTTTTTTGTACAGTTCTTTGTATTCTTGCCACCTCTTCTTAATCTAGGTTGCTTCTGTAGGTGCTTGCTGTTTCTGCCCTTTGTCGTACCCATCTTTGCATGAAGTGTTCCCTTGGTATCTCCAGTTTTTGTGAAGAGATCACTAAATCCCATTCTATTGTTTTCTTCTGTTTTTTTTGCATTGTTCACTTAAGGCTTTCTCCTGTCTCCTGGCTCTTCTTGGGAACTCTGCATTCCGTTGCGTATATCTTTCCTTTTCTCCTTTGCCTTTCACTTCTCTTCTCATCTCAGCTATTTGTAAGGCCTCCTCAGACAACCACTTTGCCTTGTTGCAGTTCTTTTTTTTGTCTCCTTCGATTGATTTATTCGTATGTATTTTGTTCTTTGGATAAAATGATAAATGAGATTGTTGCCTTAATAATTCAAGAGATTTCTGTTCATTAATTTTGTATCCTGCAACTTTACCAAATTCATTGATTAGCTCTAATTGATGGCATCTTCAGGACTTTCTGTGAATATAATAGTGTTATGTCATCTGCAGACAGTGACGGTTTTACATCTTCTTTTCCAATTTGGATTCTTTTTATTTCTTTTTCTTCTCTAATTGCCCTGGCTAGGACTTTGAAAATTGGGTTGAATAATAGTGGTGAGAGTGGGCACCCTTGTCTTGTTCCTAGAGGAAATGCTTTCGGTTTCTCCACCTTTGAGAATGTGGGTTGCTGCGGGTGTGCTGTATGTGGCCTGTACTATGTTGAGGTAGGTTCCCTCTTTGCCCGCCTTCTGGAGAGTTTTTATCTTAAATGGGTTTTGAATTTTATCAGAGCCTTTTTCTGCATCTATTGAGAGGATCATACGAATTTTATTCTTTAATTTGTTAATATGGTGCATGACATTAATTGATTTGCATATATGAAGAATCTTTGCATCCCAGAGATAACTCCAACTCGGCCATGGTGAATGATGCTTCTAATGCATTGTGGGATTCTGTTTGCTAGTATTTTGTTGAGGATTCTTGCATCTATGTTTATAAGTGATATTGGTCTGTAATTTTTTTATTAAACTTTGATTTTGGTATCAGGGTGATGATGGCTTCATAGAATGAATTTGAAAGTGTTCCTCCCTCTGCAATTATTTGAAAGGGTTTGAGAAGGATGAGTGTTAGCTCTTCTCTAAATGTTTGGTAGAATTTGCCTGAGAGGCTATCTGGTTCTGGACTTCTGTTTGTTGAAAGATTTTTAATTATAGTTTCAGTTTCATCACTTATGACTGGTCTGTTATATTGTTTGCTTCTTCTTGGCTCAGTGTTAGAAGGTTACACCTTTCTAAGAATTTGTTCACTTCTAGATTTTGCATTTTATTGACGTATAGTTGGTGACAGTAGTCTCATGATCTTTGTATTTCTGCAGCGTCAGTTGTATTAATCATTTCTCCATTTTCATTTCTAATTCTTTTATTTGAATCCTCTCCCTTTTTTCCTTGATGAGCCTGGCTAAAGGTTTATCAATTTTGTTTGTCTTCTCAAAGAATTAGCTTTTAGTTTCATTGAGTTTTGCTATTATTTTCTTCATTTCATTTATTTCTTTGATTTTTATAATTTCTTTTCTCTAGTAACTTTGGGTTTTGTTTATTCTTTCTCCAGTTGCTTTCGGTGTGAGGTTAGGTTGTTTGTTTAAGACCTTTCTTGACTCCTGGGATAGGGCTGAATTTCTACAAACTTCCTCTTAGAACTGCTCTTGCCGCATCCCTTAGGTTTGGGTGGCTGTGTTTTTGTCCTTATCTGTTTCTGTGTGTTTTTTAATTTCCTCAGTGATTTCTCAGTTATTTAGTAACATGTTGTTTAGCCACCATGTGTTTATGTTCTTTGCAGTTTTTTCTGTGATTTATTTCTAATCTATAACCTTCTGGTCAGAAAAGATACTTGGTACTATTTCAGTTTTCTTAAATTCACCAGAGCTTGGTTCGTGACCCACTAGGTGGCACTAGTGGTAAAGAACCCGCCTACCAGTGCAGACTTGACCCCTGGTCGGGAAGCTCCCCTGGAGGAGGGCATGGCAACCCACTCCAGTGTTCTTGCCTGGAGAGTCTCGTGGACGGAGGACCTGGCGGGCTACAGGCCATAGCGTCACAGAGAGTGGGCATGGATGCGGGGGCTTCGCCGGCACGTGTGACCTGTCCTGGAGAGCGTTCTGTGTGCATGTGAGAGGAGAGCGTGTTCTGCGCTCAGATGGAATGTCCTGTAAATGGGAAATGCTTTAAGACAGCAAAAGAACAAAACGTGACACAGAGATGTGAAGTGAGCAGATGATGTTGGGAAAGCGGTGCCAGTACGCTTGCCTGATGCAGGGTCACTGCAGACCTCCAGCTGGTGGACGCATGGCCCCCGGGAGGCAAGTGTGCCCGCCGCTCGCCGCCTCGGCTCCCGCGTGTGCCCTCGGGTCAGCCCAGCAGAGAAACACAAGCCCTGGAGGCTCTGTCCCCTCTTCTCTAGTTTTTTTTCCTTTTGAGCCTCATGACTGATAATTTTCTTTGTCCTATCTTCAAGTTTGCTGATTCATTCTTCTGCTCACTCAAGTCTGTTTTGAGAGCCTGAAGTGGATTTCTCGTTCAGCTTCCCTTCTGCCCACGTCTGCCTGCGGTCCTTTGAGCATGTTGCAGAGCTTGTCTTAGGGCCCTTGTCTGGTCCACTGTCTAGTCCTCAGGGATGGCTTGTTTGTTTTTTTTTTTTTGACTCCCTCTTCTCTCCTGCGACTTTGTTTACCTTGTGCTGTTGTTGAGCAGTGGGCATTTGACTCTAATTAGCGCGTAGCTCTGGAAGTCAGATGCCCCTCTTTGCCAGGGTGTGCTGATTTTATTCATTAGTCTTGCTGTTTTGACTGGCTTAGGCTAGCTCTCTTTTGAGGACCAGGCTGGCGTGTAAACTTAAGTCTTCTCAGGTCTTTCTGAGCCTGTGCCTCCCCTGGTCATTTGCAGTCAGTTGCTACCTTTGGACTGTGCTGACAGCTGAAACGCTGCTCATGCCTTTCCCTGGAAGGTGGGAGCCTTCAGTGGCCTCCACAGCCCCACAGTGTGGCCCCTCACCCGAGTCCTCTGCGTGTGGTGGTTGTCCAGTGGGGGCGGGTTCCTGGCTGCCCTTGCCTGCCGCCGTCCTGGCACCCCATGCTGTCCCGCGTTGGCGTTTCACGGTGCCATCTTTGCCTTCCCCCCAGTGCCCGAGATCGTGAGGGAGACGCAGGACCTCATCGAGCACGGGGAGCTGCTGCAGGCCCACCGGAAGCTGATGGACCTGGAGTGCTCCCGGGACGGGCTGATGTACGAGCAGTACCGCATGGACAGCGGGAACACGCGTGACATGGCCCTCATCCACAGCTACTTCGGGAGCACGCAGGGGCTGTCTGACGAGTTGGCCAAGCAGCTGTGGATGGTGCTGCAGAGGTCACTGGTCACCGTGCGCCGCGACCCCACCTTGCTCGTCTCTGTCGTCAGGATCATCGAGAGGGAAGAGAAGATTGACCGGCGCACACTCGACCGGAAAAGGCAGACTGGCTTCGTGCCTCCCGGGAGACCCAAGAACTGGAAGGAGAAGATGTTCACCATCCTGGACAGAACAGTTACCACCAGGATCGAGGGCACGCAGGCGGACACCAGGGAGTCGGACAGGATGTGGCTCGTGCGCCACCTGGAGATCATACGGAAGTACGTGCTGGACGACCTCACCGTTGCCAAGAACCTGCTGGCGCAGTGCTTCCCGCCGCACTATGAGATCTTCCGGAGCCTGCTGCGCACCTACCACCAGGCCCTGAGCGCGCGCATGCGGGACCTTGCAGCAGAGGACCTGGAAGCAAATGAGATCGTCAGCCTGCTGACCTGGGTTTTGAACACTTACACCAGGTAACTCCCCCTTCACACCCAGCGTCTCCTGTTCCACAGGCCGCTGGCAGTCTGCACAGCTGCTGGGTCCTTGACCAAGGGCAGGCACCTGGCACCCACAGGCATTGCCTCTGGCGGATGCGTCTCCTTCCTGGGCTGCCTATGACCCGGGGTTGGGTTGTGCAAAGGCTCCTGTGCTTGAGGGGCTTCTGTGCCTGGACAGTGGTGAGCAGCTCAGCATTGCGTGTGCCCCGCGGTGACCCCAGGAGCAGGAGGTGTTGGCCGTCTAACCCAGCGTGGCTGCTGAAGGGGCCCCAGTCGCTCTCGCGGGCTTCCGACAACCTGAGTCTCATTTCTTCTCCCCTACGTGCGCAGAGAATCAGCCATGCTTTTGCTCTTCGGCCTTGAGGTTGTGTCACTCCATGAAGGGGTCATGACCTTTGTGCCAGCATTATTTTGAGGTTGGACTTGAAGAACAAGGCGGTGGTGGGGTGTTCTCAAAGTCTTTAAGGTTAGCTAGTGAGAGGGACGGAAAAGGCAGTGGCAGCCCACTCCAGCACTCTTGCCTGGAAAATCTCATGGACAGAGGAGCCTGGTGGGCCACAGTCCATGGGGTCGCTAAGAGTCGGACACGACTGAGCGACTTCACTTTCACTTTTCACTTTCATGCATTACAGAAGGCAATGGCAACCCACTCCAGTGCTCTTGCCTGGAGAATCCCAGGGACGGGGGAGCCTGTGGGGTCGCACAGAGTCGGACAAGACTGAAGCGCCTTAGCAGCAGCAGCAGCAGCGTGAAAGGGAGGCACAGTTTATCCTAGCCTGTCTTGTCACCGATGTGTAGAAATTGAATCTCTTGTTTTAGTAGTAAGGTTTGGGGATTTTTTTAAAGTATTTTTTTAATGGATAAACTTTAATTTTATTAAAATTTATTTCCTTTTGAATTAAATTCTAATTGCTCTTATTCGTTTGCTTGTTTGACTGCGCTGGGTCTTCGCTGTGTGTGAGCTTTCTCCAGGTGCAGAGGGTGGGGGCCCCTTTGAGTTCTGGCGCGCAGGCTCCTCACCGTGGCGGCTCCTGCGGTTGTGGAGCACGGAGTCTAGCGGTGCGGGCTTCAGCAGCTGTGGCGTGCAGACTGAGTTGTTCCACGGCATGTGGCATCTTCCCAGATCAGGGGTTGAACCAGCGTCCCGTGCGTCGCGCGGGAGATTCTTAGCCACCATGGAGGCCTGGTTTGGGGATTCTTTGCTTTGTGTTTTGCTTGTTGTTTGGTAGCTGCCTATAGTAAAGAACGTGTTCGTGTGTACATTTCAGTACAGGAAAGTGTGAAGAGTAAGAAAACGTCTGTTGGTTGTGGCTGACGTACTTGTAGTGGCTGGGCGGGACTGGGGCCTCCGAGCTCCCTGTGTGCCGGCCGCCCGCCACAGCCATCCCCAGCGCGCAGGCCCCGTGGGTCACCCCCAAGGAAGGCCTCTCACCGTCCCCTTCGCTCTGAGGCCTGGGGGGACTGTGCCTAGCGTCAGTCGGCCAGCCGGTGGGGAGCAGGACTTGAGCCTGGGGTCCGAGCCCCCGCCGTGCTCGAGCCACCAAGCTGTGGTGTGTGCACTGTGTGGCCGGCGTGGTCCAGGCATTGTTGTTTCTCACGCACCACGCGGTGAGCACCGTCCTGTCGGTGGCGGTTCTTTGACAGCCTCCTATTGCTCATTGTGTTCTGTCGTGTTGGACTTTCTCAGGGGAAACATTGGGCTGTTTCCACACTGGAAACATGTTCATGCAGAAGTAAGGTTCTTGGGGCAGAAATAGTCTAGACTGTAGATGGTCTTTGGGTGTTTGCAGAGTATCATGAGGTGCTTCTTCATGCAGGAAGACCTGGGGTTCCTTACGGGTGTTGGATGCTGTTCATGCCTAGGGCTGTCATTCTGGACCCATGCTTAAGGAGTCATCGGAACAGTCAGCCCTGGCCTTCTGGGAACCCAGCCTTGTACCTCGCTTTCATGTTTTTTTGTGAAAGCTCTTTCCCAGCACTCGGTCTGCACTGCAGCCTCCTGGGCCCCCCGGGCCGGGTGCAGGCGTCAGGGTTAGCACCTGCACCTCGTGTCTAAACCCAGGGCTCATTTCCCAGCTCCCGGGGCCTCCTGCCTGCTGGGCCCTGCGTGTCCCCAGGCTGCCACGAGGGGCACACGGACCTCCCCTCCAGCCTCCGGGCAGATGGGGCGGCGGGAGGGGGCTGCCTCGCTCCAGACCTGGAGCTGAGTGAGCCGCAGCCCAGGAGCAGCCCTGCCGAGGGGTTCCCGCCTCCCTGGTGGTCAGTCTGTCTCATCCTCCCGCCTCCCTGGTGGTCAGTCCGTCTGTCTGTCTCATCCTCCCGCCTCCCTGGTGGTCAGTCCGTCTGTCTGTCTCATCCTCCTGCCTCCCTGGTGGTCAGTCCGTCTGTCTGTCTCTCCCGCCTGCTGGGTGGTCAGCCTGTCTGTCTTGCCCCACTTTGCCGCAGCGTGGAGATGATGGGGAACGCGGAGCTGGCCCCCGAGGTGGACGTGGCCCTCCTGGAGCCTTTGCTCTCTGCAGACGTGGTCTCTGCGCTGCTCGACACCTACATGTCCACGCTGACCGTGAGTCACGGTTGGTCCCACACGGGGCTGGGGCGGAGGGAGGGCGGCCCCTTCTGGACTGGTCGGAACCTGCTCCGCTGGAGGATGGACCTGCCTGTCCCCTGGACACGCCGGGGGCCTGCCCGCCTCCAGCGCTGAGCGGAGGGGCGGGGCACCTCCCGAGCCCTCAGGGCCCAGGGAGAGGGGCAGCGGGCAGGCTGCTCTGAAGCTGCTCCCCCGAGATGGGGCGTCGACTCCACGGCCGTCTCTGTCCTCCCTGCGGCTCAGTCCAACATCATTGCCTGGCTGCGGAAGGCCCTGGAGACGGACAGGAAGGACTGGATGAAGGAGACCGAGCCCGAGGCCGACCAGGACGGCTACTATCAGACGACGCTGCCCGCCATCGTGTTCCAGGTGCGGGGCCAAGGGGCCAAGGGGCCTCACACACACCCACACCCACACCCACACCACCTCCAGCCCCCCCGTGGGGCCTCTAAGGGCCTCACACACACACACAGACACACACACACAGACACACACACACAGACACACACACACAGACACACACACACAGACACACACACACAGACACGTACACACACCCCGCATGGGGTTTCTAGGGGTCTCTCTCATACACAAACCACACCACTCCCCAACCCCATGGGGCTTCTAGGGGCCTCTCACACACAGACACACACACACACACACACAAACTACCCCCGCCCCCCGCGGGGGCTTCACACATACACAGCTGCATGCTGGCCTCAGGGAGAGCCTTTTTCTCTCCGGAGCTGGGGAGCCAGGGGTCAGGCTCGCCAAGTAGTTTTGCCCTTGGTCACAAAACCTTATGTCTTCTGTGTTCCTAGTGGTTTTTTATTTCAAACTAGAAGTGATTGGGTTGGCCAAAAAGTGCTTCAACTTTTAAATAAAAGACACATTTTTCATTTTCACCAAGAACTTTATTAGTCAACATATTCACTGTTCCACTACCTTCTGCCATATATCCAGGCAAGTTCATAATCCCATCTCCCCAAAAGTTTTTATCTTTTTGAGCAAAGAGCTGTTCCAGTTCCTTTTATAGTCTTCCAGAGAACTGAAGTTGTTTCCATTAAAAGAGTTTTATACAGACTGAAATAAATGGCCGTCTGAAGGTGCGTTGTCTGGTGAACACAGCAGATGAATCAGAACTTCCCATCTAGGCTGTAACTCTCTTTGCCTGATCATCAGAGAAACATGCAGGTTTATGTCATGCTGGTGGAAGATGACGCATTTTCTGTTGACTAATTCCAGACACTTTTCATCGAGTGTTGCGTTCAGTTGGTGTAATTGGGAACAGTACTTGTTGGAATTGTTTGGTTTCCAGAAGGAGCTCATAGTAGAAGACTCCCTTCCAGTCCCACCGTATACACAACATTGCCTTCTTCGGATGAAGACCAGCCTTTGGTGTGGTTGGTGGTGGTTCATCTCGCTTTTGCCACAGGCTTTCATCTGTTGCATGTTATCGTATAGGACCCACTTTTCGCCATCTGCCACAGTTGGTGTCAACAATGAAATGTTTTTGTTATGTAGTATGTGGATATACAGTCAAGAAGGTTTTTTTCAGTTAAATTACATGGCACCCAGACATTGAAGTGGTGAACATAACCAGTCTGGGGCAAATGATTTTCAGCACTTGATTTGGATATTTTGAGTATGTTGGCTGTCTCCCATGTGGGGGAACATTGACTGTTCACAATTAATGTCTTGATATGACTGCTGTTAACTTCAGCCAGTCTGCCCCCCGTGGAGCGAGAAACCTCCAGCACGAAACTTCGCAAACCACTTCCGTCCATCAGTCACGGCACCGTTGCCATACATCTGCATAAGTCTTTCTGCCGTTCAGTTGTGGTTTTACTTCTTTTGAAGTAGTAAAAGATAATATGCCAAAAAATTACTTTTCTCTTCCATTTTCACCGTTAAAATGGCTTCACAAAAATTCACCGATTTTTAAAGAAGGAAGACGCGTGCGCTGATGTGAAGCTGTCTGGATGCAGCCTAACAGGATTGCTTGAGTGAAATTAGAGGCAGGCAAGTGCTCCTAGAGCCGTCTTACGGAAAAGCAGACAGTTGCTGTGGCTGGCCCAGCAGTTGCGCTGTCTGTCTGGTGCTTACTTCCCGAGGTGACTGGCCTGGGCGACTCTCACGTGACGTACTCTGGCAGAGTCCTGTGGGTCTAGGGTGATCATGCGCTCTTATGGTCAGTCTGGACTTTGACGCCTGCTGTGTCTCGAGTGTGCTTGCCTGCCGCCTCCTGGCCTGTCCAGTCTCCTTTCAGAAGTTGCTGGCCTTGTTCACACACGCTCCTGCTGAAACACGGAGCTGGGCCCTGCGTGGCCTTGTTGGTCCCGGGCGTGGAAGGCCGACCCTCTCCTTATTTGGAGACTGGTGTCCTGTGATGATGGGGGGCAGGCTCTGCCTTCCGGTCCTTCCCCACCTGTCCTCATCTGGCGCCCCCGCTCCAGGGTATATTCTCCCAGCTTCAGGGTGTATTCTCCCAGTTCTTCCTAAGGAACCCACGTGCCAGGGCCAGTCCCCGTGTGACCTCAGCTACCCTGGCCCCCATCTCCTGTGAGAATGTGTGTTTCCCCTGGGGGAGGCCAGCTTGTCTATAGGTGATCAGGAAATGGTTCACTGGGGTGTTTTTTTCAACCTGCTTAGAAAGTTTTGTGTGTTTGTTGGATTAACTTTGTTATTTTTCAAGTGGCTTCGTTTTTTTTCTCTGAATTTCGATTGTCCTAACTACCAGTTAACTTCTTGGGGACTGATATGGGAAACTTGTATCCTCGTGACTTTATATCAAAGTTCATAAGTTCTTCAATTTTTAGATGTTCGAGCAGAACCTTCAAGTTGCTGCTCAGATAAGTGAAGATTTGAAAACAAAGGTACTAGTTTTGTGTCTTCAGCAAATGAATTCTTTCTTAAGTAGGTATGTATTCTTACCAGTGTGCTAATTATAAAGTGTATTTTTTTTTCTTTTAATGAAAAGCTAAACAGTGTTGATCTTAGTCTGGCTAGTATTAAAAAGAATTTAAGGCTGCACTCATCATAGTCAGCTTCTTCTGCCATTTAGAACTCACACCCTGTCTTTCTATCTGCCTTTTCTGTGGGTGCACCCCCTGGGGTCCCGGTGGGGGGGGGGTTGCTGAGCGTGGGGAGGGGGGCTGGAGGTCCTTCCAGGGTGGAGCTGGGGTCTCCTCCAGACTGCCTTCCTGGTGTCTGGTTTCCTGGGGGGCTGCCCTCAGAAGGAAGGAAGGTACTCAAAGACCAGTACCTCACAGGGATGCCTGCACCTCTGAACTGTTGATGAAGGAGATTTTCAGACACAGACAGAAGCAGCGTGACACAACGGCTGCTCCGCCCACCGTCCAGCTCCAGAGCCGTCCGTTTAAAGCCACCCTGGGCCTCACCTGGTTCTCTCCCCTCATTGTGCTGAAAAGCACACTTGACTCGGAGGAAGATGTGGGCCCTGGAGGGCGGACCCCCACTGCAGCTACAGGTGCACAGAGCACCTCCCAAGCGGCCGTCCTGCCCGTGGTCCCGAGTCCGCAGCTTCAGCCAGCCTCAGCTCCCGTTGTGCAGCGGGCATGGCGACTGAAAAAAAATGCACGTGGCTGTGAACCTGTGCAGGTCAAACCCACGTTGTTCAGGGGTCAGCCGTGCTTGACTGCGGATGCCAGACCCTGTGGCATGGCTCACCTGCTTGCCTGCCCTGACCTCAGTGCTGTTCACTCGCACACAACAGCCACGAGCGGCCGCTGGCCGCCCGCGGCACCGCGCTGCGTTTGGGGTCCCCACTGGTGTTGGACCTGCCTGCTCACAGGTGTATATCCAGGCTGGGTCAGTGGATGGCCTGCCCCCTGGGCCCCTGGCCCGTAGAGAGCACACGCCCTCCTGTCCACTCCCAGGGCCCTCCCGCCAGGCCTCAGGCTGCTGTCTGCCCCGGGCCAGGCACTGACTCCACAGGCTGAGTCCCCTCTGTGTCTCCTCACTGCTGGGCCGGAACGCAGCAGGCCCATGTCCTCCGTACTCCTGCCCTGGCGGCTCAGGTGGGGACAGCCCGGCCCCGCACGCGTCCCCGTCGGCCTCCACCCGCGAGAGTTGCGCCCTGAGTTGGGCGTCTTGTTGGGGTTCTTCTGTGAAGCTGACTCTCCTCGCCAGCCTCAGCTGTGTGGTTGACTGGGCCGTGCTTGGGCGGAGCCGTGGAGCTGATGCCTAGTTGCTCCCCTTTAGTCCCCCTTTCCGTTGGCCCCTTCCTGAAGAGCCTCTGGAAGCGCCACAGATACGCAGGTGTGCTGCGGTCTTCTGCTACTGTGTCTGTCTGAGAACCTCCAGAAAATGTTCAGAAGTGAAGTGTGCCGCCATCTCAGTTTCTGCTCCTGACATCTTAAAGTCTGATGTATTTTTAGTTTGACTTCTTTGGGGAAAGTTTCAGAAAAGGACGTTTTATCTAACATTTGATCATATTCTCAACACTACTGTATGAGTTTCTAGGCGAGTTACATGTCAGATAAAATAATACTTTCCCAGTTAGAAACGTTTCAGAATATTTGTATAATCAGAATATGGAGCCATATTTCAAGGCCTGATATGAAATTTGTAATAATCTGTTCTAATTGATGAGCTGCTGTTGGCATGGGTCGCCCCCCCCAGCCCCGCAGTCTCTCAGTCTGAGCCCCCGCTGAGGTGCCAGGGGTGGGCCTGTCTGCTGGGCGTGGTGCTGGCCGCGCCGGGCCGTGCTGACCGCCCGGTTCCGCAGGTACAAGGAGGAGGTGCAGCTGTACAGGGACGAGCATCTGCGGGACCGGCAGCGCCCGCACTGCTACGTGCAGTACATGGTGGCCGTCGTCAACAACTGCCAGACCTTCAAGTGAGCCGCGGGCGCGGGTGGGCGCGGGCGGGGGCGGCGGATGGGCGCCTCACGGCACCCTGTCTGTCTCCTGCAGAGAGTCCATAGTCAGCTTAAAAAAGAAGTATCTGAAGCACGAAGCGGAAGAAGGCGTGTCTCTGAGCCAGCCGAGCATGGATGGGGTTTTGGATGCCATTGCCAAAGAGGGCTGCGGCAGCCTGCTGGAGGAAGTCTTCCTGGACCTAGAGGTGGGCGCCCTCTCCCCCGCCCCGCACTGGGCCCTCCTGACACGGTGTCGCATAGACACGCTTCCAGGAAGTGTCCCGTCGGTTTCGGGGTGGGAGCTGGTGGTGTTCACTGGCAAGTACTGGACTGAGCCGAGCACGGCGCATAGTCAGGAGTGAGGCCCAGGCAGGTCACCTGAGAGGCGTGGAGTGTGATGAGCACGTGAGTTTACATGGAAATGGCTCATGTTATACAGGGACGGCAGGAACGAGGATGTCCTGGAAAGCAGAGTCACGATGCCTTGGGTCCTGCAGGGAGGAGCTCCTGGGGTTATGGGCGGCATGTTTCGTGAGGTCTGTCTCAAAAATGGTTAGAAAACAAACGAACCGTTTAAAAGACAACATAGTAGAGAGAGAGACAAAGGACACGAGGAACATGCCACAGGAAAGGGAGTGACCTACGTCCTGAGTAGGAGACAGGACGCCCAGTCTTGCCGATCTTCTAAGAAAAGTAGGTTAAGACGATGTTTGTGTTGCTTACGGGGATGGCGTGGATTAAGAACATTTCTACCGCACAGTGATAGGGCTTGAGGAAAAAAAGACTCTTGTATTCTTTGTAGCACTGTGAACTGGTGTGGTTTGGGGAGCAGTTGGTGTAAGTGTTGGAGGCAGCAGTCATGAGGGTTGTAATTTGCTACCTTTTGACTGAGCAGTTCTGGTTTGGGGATTTCACCTGCAGAAACATACAGATTCAAAAAAAAAAAAAAGAAACATACAGATTCACGGCAGCCTTCTTTGTAATTGAAAAATGAGACATTTTAAATGTCCGTCAGAATTGAGCACATGAGTGACAGAGCACCCGCACAGTCAATAGGTGGAGTCAGTCCAGGTGAAACACTCACACACACGCCTCCTTCGGGTGTAGGCTAAGTCTCGTGTGGGTCGTGTGTGTATGTAGAGTTTCTGCACGAGTGTGGCGGTCATGATCGCAGCCTCAGGCAGGCGTGCGAAGGTGGACTCCTGGCTCCCCTTCCCCTCTCCCCGTGATGGGCCAGCGCAAGGGTGTGACCTGTGGTTTCTGCTTCCAGCAACATCTCAATGAACTGATGACAAAGAAGTGGCTGTTAGGGTCGAACGCTGTAGACATCATCTGTGTCACTGTGGAAGACTATTTCAATGATTTTGCCAAAATTA
Organism: Capricornis sumatraensis; assembly: GCF_032405125.1. Taxonomy (NCBI): domain Eukaryota; kingdom Metazoa; phylum Chordata; class Mammalia; order Artiodactyla; family Bovidae; genus Capricornis; species Capricornis sumatraensis. The sequence continues at coordinate 77,835,495 of NC_091086.1, read as the reverse complement.
AGAAGCCGTATAGAAAGGTAAGAAAGAGCAAGGGGCCCCATGTGGTCTCAGTCCCCAGGCATCTCCTGTAGAATCTGGTGTCATTAACTCTGAGGGTGAGAACTCAGGGGTGTTTTGTGCCCCAAGCAGGTTGGAGACACTGGTGTCTCAAGGCAGAGGCAACGGGGCATCCACTCTGCTGCCCAGGGCTACGCTGCACGGCTGCAGGCCCAGAGCCCCGTGGCAGTGGGCCCGAGCAAGGGTGGGGCACCGGCCACGGCTCTGACGAGAGGCCGGGAGCCGCTGCACGTCTGCTCTGGGCCCGGCGGGCAGTGATCAGCACAGGGCTCACCGGTCCCTCCAGGCCCCGTGAGACTCCCCCGTCCCCATTCAGGGGTCAGGCAGCCGCTGGGGAAGCTCAGGGATAATCTTCAGGGCCTGGGGTGGTTTTTGCCGTTGTTGCTTTAAAATCAGGGTTTCTGTTTCTGCCTTGCGGAAGCACGAGTGCTTCGATACAGGGAGCTCAGGCCCAGACACTCAGAGGCGGTCTCCAGGCCTCCTCAGGGCCCCATGGAGATGCTCGTCGCGTCTGTGAACAGCGTCGCCCTGCAGTTTCCTGTCTGGTCCTCGTGTCTTCGTATCTTCTCGTCTTGCTGCCCTGGCTGGGACCCCTAGGAAGGGGCAGCTTTGCCCCTTGAAAGTTTAAATTCTGAAAGTTTTGAATTTGAAAGTTTAAATTCCAAGTCTGCCATCAGAGTAATGCAGGGAGTATCTGGTGTTTTGGGTTTTTGTGTTAGTTTAGGCTGCCCTGGGTCCTCACTGTGGCTCGAGGGCTCTAGAATGTGCAGACTCCAGCAGTTGCCTGTGTTTAGCTGTAACATGTGGGATCTTAGTTCCCCAACCAGGAATCTAACCCAGGGCCCCTGCGCTGGGCACGAGGAGTCTTAACCACCGGACCTCGAGAGGAGTCCGTACCCTGATAGTCCTGTCTCAGTGTCGGGAGCTTCTGGTGGTTAGAGGTGGGACCATTTCGTTCAGTTTTGGATTTCTTGTTGCTTGTAGAGTTTTTGGTTCCACCTTTTGTTTTTTTGAACCTTCTGTGCTTTGATCTGACAGTGACGTGTAACGTGCTCAGCCTGGGCTTGTGGCTCGCCCTCTCTATGGGATCGTCTGCTCTGCCGAGAGCCTGGCCTCACCCGGGTCCCTGAGGGGCTGGGCGCCGTTTTACTTTGTCTTGTTTGGGGCCCTTGGGGTCCCCTTCGCGTTGGTGCGGGGCAGGGGCTTCCCGGCGTCCCTGGTAGAAGGGGCTTCTCATGTCTCGGGGCCCTGATGCTGTGTCGTGTCAGCACTTTTGTGCTCACATGTCCACAGGTGACTTGCCTGAGGTCTTTGTGTCACTGAGGGTGGGCTCCGCAGAGAACCACAGCCTTCTCCAAAATGCTCCCAGAGTCGTACTGTCTGCAGAGACCGGTGTTGAGGAGCCCTCTGAGCAGGGGTGTGAGGTGGGAGGGGCAGAGCAGGGGCCTGGCCAGAGCCCAGTCCTCCCATCAGCTCCACACTCCCCCTGAGCTGAGACGCTCAGAGGTGTGTGCAGGCCCGGCAGGGCAAGGAGACCAGCCCCAGTGCCCCCGGGCGGCCTGCGAGCCCATGAAGGGGTCTCAGTCTGGCAGGCCCAGCTGCCGCCCACCGCCTTGCCCCCGCAGGAAGCACTCGGCAGCGGGTTTGTGCCCAGAACATGTCGGGCGAGGCTGCAGGCAGGTGCCCCCGCGGGCGCTTTATTCTAGGACAGGCCTGAGCCGCAGGGCGCCCGGCGGCACCAGCTTCTGGCTTCGGCCCCGTGGCTGCTGCGCCTGCCCTTTTCCCAGACGTGAAACGAGGTGAGCTTGCTGCCCTGCTAAATTCAAGTTCGTAAGAAAGCCTCAGAAGAGCTCAGTTTGTAGACACTGAAATCGTGTCACTGAGACGGGAAGGCTGACCGCGCCCCGTCCGCAGCGGATGATCGCCGAGGCGCACCGGCGCGCGGTGCAGGAGTACCTGCGGGCCGTCATGCAGAAGCGCATCTCCTTCCGCGGCGCCGAGGAGCGCAAGGACGGCGCGGAGCGCATGGTGCGCGAGGCCGAGCAGCTGCGCTTCCTCTTCCGCAAGCTGGCTTCCGTGAGTGCTTCGCCTCTTCCTGCTGGGACCCGCCAGGCCTGGGGGCGGGGGGCGGGGGGCCGGGTGCTTAGTGTCCCCGTCCGTCAGAGGGCTCGGGCTGCCCCGCTACCCCTTCCTGAGCCCTCTCTGGGGAGCAAGTCCTGAGGGGTTGCCGTGAAAGAGGCGGGTGCTGGGCGGAGCCCCGGGCACACGCGCCACTCAGCGCCCTGCCGTCCCGCAGGGCTTTGGCGAGGAGATGGACAGCTACTGTGACACCATCGTCGCTGTCGCGGAGGTCATCAAGCTCACGGACCCCTCTCTGCTCTACCTGGAGGTCTCGACTCTGGTCAGCAAGTACCCGGACATCAGGTGCCAGCAGAGTCTCTCCTGAAGTCGCTGGGGAGGGCGAGGGTCCCAGGCGTTCGTTAGGTGGGAGCCCCCGCGGTGGGGGGAGTGCAGCGGCTCCGGGCCTCTGTGAGGACCTTGAGGCCTGCAGATGGCAACGTGGGCAGAGTGTGCTTCAGAGACGACAGTGAGGCGCTCGAGTCACCGTGCTGGGCGTCCCTGGGGGTGGTGTGCCAGGGGAAGGTAGCCAAGCAGACAGGTTTCTGGATCGCATCCTGTGCTGTCTCCGGGCCCTCCTCTGTGCTAGCGGGGGAGGGAGGTAGGGGCTCCCCTGCGGCTGCACCCTGACGCCCCCTCGCCCCCAGGGACGACCACATCGGGGCACTGCTGGCCATGCGGGGGGACGCCAGCCGGGACATGAAGCAGACCATCATCGAGACGTTGGAGCAGGGCCCGGCCCAGGCCAGCCCCGACTACGTGCCCATTTTCAAGGATATCGTGGTTCCCAGCCTCAACGTGGCCAAGCTCCTCAAGTAGCCGGTGTGACCCTGGCCTCAGACTGCCACGCGTCCAAAAGCACTCCCCTCCCCACCCCCAACCCTGTGTGCACACTTCCAAACTGTCACTCGACAAAAACGCTGAACGGCTATCAGGGACTGACAGCTTCCTGCCACCACCTCACCGGTGATGACCTTGTGATGACCTTGCAGACCCGCCCAGAAGCCACTTTCGGGTTTCAGATGCCTGAGGTCAAGGTCAGGCCTCCCCCGGAAGCAGACCTGCCAGCAAGGCAATGCGGTGGGTGTGGTAGGTGAACCCGCAGGCAGGTGGACGATGCCAGGAGCGCCCGCGAGTTACTCCTTCACACCCAGCGGATTACAGGCCTGCACCTGAAGGAACAGGGAGCCCTGGGTGAAGTCTCGACTGTGACGCCGCCCTGCTGGACACGGCTCTTGGCCCACACTCCGAGGGGGCTGCGGGATGGCTCCGGTGCTCGCCCCCGCTCCTCCTCGCAGACAGTGTGTGGGTGCTGGGCGGCTCTGAGGGCCCCGTCCTTCCTCACCCGTCTAGAACCAGAGCGCATGCCATGCTGTTTCCTCCTCACGAGAGGCAGAAAATTCGCATGGAGGGCTCTCTGCTCAGAGGAGTTACACACAACCTTGGAGATGGGAGAGGCGGTTCCCACAGCCGATCCTGGTGGGAGGACTGTCTCTCTGGAGGATTCGCAGCCTAGATGGAGACGTGAGAGGCGGTTCTCACAGCTGACCCTGGCACAGGAGAGGCATGGCTGTCTCCCAGGCTTCTTGCCAGCTGCTCTCCGCTAGCATGTCAGTCCAGTCCAGCTCCTTCTTGACCAGACTGAGAGTCTAGGATTCAGTCGTGCGAGGTTTCTGAATTAGTGAAGTTGAGTGTTAGCAGTCATTAGTTGTTGCTTCTCATGATAATGAAAATATGTTTGTTTTTCCATTTAATGAGAGAATTTTCACTCTGAGTTACTTCTTGAGTAAATACCCACGGTGACTGCAGATTGTGGTGGCTGACCCAAGTGACCAGCCCTGTGGTGGCCACCACACGCCTGCACCATGGTGGGTCCTGAGCTGAATGCTGGACACCACCACATTCCGAGGGCATCCCGATGTGCTGGGTGGCATGGTGGGGGCCATGGTGGAGGGCCGCTCCTGGTGGGCGGGTATGGTGTCCACACTGACGCCCAGGGAAGGGGCGTCTCCAGGTCACTCAGTGCAAGCCCCGCGGGCACCTGTGCTGAAGGCCAGCATCTGCCCCTTGCTCAGGCCCCATGTGCCTGCTGGAGGAAGTGGGTTCAACGGTGGGCAGCCTGGGCTCACGGTGGGAGCTGACTTCACAGACACATCGAGTCTTGGCATTGTTTGTAGGAACACTGCTGTTCAGTGGAAGCACATCTTTCAAGTCGGGAAATTTCAGACTCAGGTTTATTTAGCAGGTTTCCAAGACACGGGGGAGAAGGGTCCTGACCGCACGTGCTCGCCACACTGCCTGGGGTGCTGTCCCGTGCACCTCCCCCACGCAATCTGCACTCCCCTAACGAGGACACGGAGGCAGACCCTGGAAACGGGGCTGGGTTTCTTCCTCCGCTGAGGACCTCAGTCAGGGCTGGTGGGCAGCACGGGTGTCCAGCTGCCCTGAGGCCCTCCTGCATGGGAAGAGGCTGTGAGTCCCTAAGCAGACATGACTGTTCTGACAAGGTGACTCCCAGTGAAGACAGGGTCGTGATGAGGCTTCTGCCAGCCCAGGACCACCAGAGGCTGCAGAGGCCGGAGGACTCGCCTACAGGGCTTAGGGGGCGCAGCCCTGGCCCCCCTGCCCTGATTGCCAACTCCAGCAATAAGTGTTGTGTTTTGGGGCGGGGGTCAGCTGCAGGAAAAAGCCCCCTGCTTGCTGGAGACTATGCTTTCCATCAACATGGAAAGGGCTGTAGTTACTGAGTTCTCTTAGAATGTCTATGGCCTAGATTTTGACTTGCTGTAGCGTTTTTTTTTTAATTAATTTCTTTTTTATTGAAGGATAATTGCTTTACAGAAGTTTGCTGTTTTCTGTCAAACCTCAACATGAATCAGCCTTAGTTACATGTATATCCCCTCCCTTTTGAAACTCCCTCCCATCTCCTTCCCCCGACTCATCCCTCTAGGCTGATACAGAGCCCCTGTTTGAGTTTCCTGAGCTGTGCAGCACATCGCTAGCTTCTTTATACAGTAAGATTTCAGTGGACTTCCTGGTGGTCCAGTGGTTAGGGATCCACCTTCCAGTGCGGGGGACACGGGTTCAGTCCCTGGTCAGGGTAGGAAGTGACAGAGCAGCTAAGGCTTCGCAGCAGCAAAAGATCCTGTGTGCCATAACTGGGACTTAATGCAGGAGAAAATAAACAAAATAATGTTAGAAAATTCAACTATTGAAAGGTATGTCTCTGACAGGGAGGCCTGGAGGGTGACCCACAGGAGAAGACTGCCAGCCCCGAGCGGCTCCACCTGGGGGCTGGGACCCACTGGGACATTTAGGGCCAGGTCTACCCACAGTGGCCACAACACTGGAAAAGTCAGTTTTCATTCCAATCCCAAAGAAAGGCAATGCCAAAGAATGCTCAAACCACCACACAATTGCACGCTAGTAAAGTGATGCTCAAAATTCTCCAAGCCAGGCTTCAACAATACATGAACCATTAACTCCCAGATGTTCAAACTGGATTTAGAAAAGGCAGAGGAACCAGAGATCAAATTTGTACTATCTGCTGAATCAAACCAAGAGAGTTCCAGAAAAACATCTGCTTTATTGACTATGCCAAAGCCTTTGACTATGTGGATCACAACAAACTGGAAAATTCTTCAAGAAATGGGAACACCAGACCACCTTACTTGTCTTCTGAGAAATCTGTATGTAGGTCAAGAAATGACAAAGAGCGTCACGACCCAGATAATCACGATGGTGTGATCACTCACCTAGAGCCAGACATCCTGGAGTGTGAAGTCAAGTGGGCCTTAGAAAGCATCATTATGAACAAAGCTAGTGGAGGTGATGGAATTCCAGTTGAACTATTTCAAATCCTGAAAGATGATGCTGTGAAAGTGCTGCACTCAATATGCTAGCAAATTTGGAAAACTCAGCAGTGGCCACAGGTTTGGAAAAGGTCAGTTTTCATTCCAATCCCAAAGAAAGGCAATGCCAAAGAATGCTCAAACTACTGCACAATTGCACTCATCTCACACACTAGTAAAGTAATGCTCTAAATTCTCCAAGCCAGGCTTCAGCAATACGTGAACCATGAACTTCCAGATGTTCAAGCTGGTTTTAGAAAAGGCAGAGGAACCAGAGATCAAATTGCCAACATCCACTGGATCATGGAAAAAGCAAGAGAGTTCCAGAAAAACATCTATTTCTGCTTTATTGACTATGGCAAAGCCTTTGACTGTGTGGATCACAATAAACTGGAAAATTCTGAAAGAGATGGGAATACCAGACCACCTGACCTGCCTCTTGAGAAACCTATATGCAGGTCAGGAAGCAACAGTTAGAACTGGACAAGGAACAACAGACTGGTTCCAAATAGGAAAAGGAGTATGTCAAGGCTGTATATTGTCACCTTGCTTATTTAACTTCTATGCAGAGTACATCATGAGAAACGCTGGGCTGTAAGAAGCACAAGCTGGAATCAAGATTGCTGGGAGAAATATCAATCACCTCAGATATGCAGATGACACCACCCTTATGGCAGAAAGTGAAGAGGAACTAAAAAGCCTCTTGATGAAAGGAGAGTGAAAACGTTGGCTTAAAGCTCAACATTCAGAAAACTAAGATCATGGCATCTGGTCCCATCACTTCATGGGAAATAGGTGGGGAAAAAATATCAAACTTTATTTTTTGGGGCTCCAAAATCACTGCAGATGGTGATTGTAGCCATGAAATTAAAAGACACTTCTTGGAAGGAAAGTTATGACCAACCTAGATAGCATATTCAAAAGCAGAGACATTACTTTGCTGACAAAGGTCCATCTAGTCAAGGCTGTGGTTTTTCCAGTGGTCATGTATGGATGTGAGAGTTAGACTGTGAAGAAGGCTGAGCGCCGAAGAATTGATGCTTTTGAACTGTGGTGTTGGAGAAGAGTCTTGAGAGTCCCTTGGACTGCAAGGAGATCCAAGCAGTCCATTCTAAAGGAGATCAGTCCTGGGTGTTTGGAAGGAATGATGCTAAAGCTGAAACTCCAGTACTTTGGCCACCTCATGGGAAGAGTTGACTCATTGGGAAAGACCCTGATGCTGGGAGGGATTGGGGGCAGGAGGAGAAGGGGATGACCGAGGATGAGATGGCCGGATGGCATCACCAACTCAATGGACGTGAGTTTGAGTGAACGCCGGGAGTTGGTGATGGACAGGGAGGCCTGGTGTGCTGCAGTTCATGGGGTCGCAGAGTCAGACACGACTGAGCAACTGAACTGAACTGATGCAGATGACACCACCCTTATGGCAGAAAGTGAAGAACAACTAAAGAGCCTCTTGATGAAAATGAAAGAGGAGAGAAGAAAGCTGGCTTAAAACTCAACATTCAGAAAACTAAGATCATGGCATCCGGTCCCATCACTTCATGGCAAACAGATGGGAAAACAATGGAAACCGAGACTTTATTTTCTTGGGCTCCAAAATCACTGCAGATGGTGACTTCAGCCATGAAATTAAAAGACGCTTGCTCCTTAGAAGAAAAGCTATGACCAACCTAGATAGCATATTAAAAAAACAGAAACATTACTTTACCAACAGGTTCATCTAGTCAAAGCTATGGTTTTTCCAGTAGTCACGTATGGATGTAAGAGTTGGACTGTAAAGAAAGCTGAGCACCGAAGAATTGATGCTTTTGAACTGTGTGGTGTTGGAGAAGACTCTTGAGAATCCCTTGGATTCCAAGGAGATCCAACCAGTCCATTCTAAAGGCAATCAGTCCTGAATATTCATTGGAAGGACTGATGCTGAAGCTGAAACTCCCAGTACTTCAATAATTTGGCCACCTGATGCAAAGAACTGACTCATTGGAAAAACCCTGATGCTGGGAAAGACTGAAGACAAGGGGACGGCAGGATGAGATGGTTGGATGGCATCACCGACTCAGTGGACATGAGTTCGAGCAAGCTCCGGGAGTTAGTGGTGGACAGGGAAGCCTGGCATGCTGCAGTCCATGGGGTCACAAAGAGTCCGACAGGACTGAGTGAGTGAACTGCCCACACTAGGGTCTTTCCCGCCGGCCTTGTCCCCCGAGCTCTGGACCCAGCTGTGCCCACCTGCCTCTCCAGCCCCTGGCCTGCCCCCTCTGGGCCCCTCTTGTGTGGCAGGTGCTTGGTCCTCCCACTCCGGCAGCCAGTGATGGTGGCCGCCATCTCTGCCGGGGGTGTGGGGTGGGAGCGGGTTCCCAGGGCTCAGGCTCTGCCCGCAGGCTCTGCACTAACCCTGAGCCTCACAGACACACACAACACACGCACACAGGCAGGTCCACATGATTACCGCCCCCACACACGCATCCAGGACTCAGGCTCTGCCCGCAAGCTCTGCACCAGACCCGAGCCACACACACACACACACACACAGCCTGTGCCCTCAGCCTCTGCACTAACCCTGAGCCTCACACACACACACACGCACACAGGCAGGTCCACATGATTACCGCCCCCACACACGCACCCAGGACTCAGGCTCTGCCCGCAGGCTCTGCACCAGACCCAAGCCACACACACACACACGTATCCGGTGCTCAGCCTGGGCCCTCAGCCTCTGCACTAACCCTGAGCCTCACATACACACACAGATGCATCCAAATGACCGTCACTCATATACACACCCACCCCCCCACACACACACACAGCCTGTGCCCTCAGCCTCTGCACTAACCCTGAGCCTCACACACACACACACATGCATCCACATGACTCTCACTCATACACACACCCACCCCCCACACACACACACAGCCTGTGCCCTCAGCCTCTGCACTAACCCTGAGCCTCACGCGCGCACACACACACACATGCATCCACATGACCCTCACTCATACACACACACACACACACGAGGCACATCCATGTTAATTTTAGTGCCAGAATACTATGCCTGCAGGAGAGGCGGCCCCTCAAGACCTCCTTGATACGATCTCACTTGTAAACAAAGTTTTCACCCAAAGTGTCTTGTAATATTTTTAATAGACTTGATCAGGCTGCTGCAGGGTCTGTGGTGGGCTCCGCCCAGACACTTGACAGCACACGGGCAGTGCTTTAAGGCACGTGGTCATGATGAGGGTCACACAGCTTGACAGGGTTACATTCACAAAACCAGCATCCACAGTTTTCACCACTCATAATGTAAAATACATTCCCATTCCAGTTTCAATGAAATTCCTCCATTAAGTCTCTAGCAACAGAAATCAATAGTTCATTGAGCACTGCACTAAAATTATTTCCAAGAAAATGTAGAAGTGAGAGAATGACTCCTAAATTTGTGTGCTTTATATCACAAAGTCGGCCAATGTTCAGTATTAAATAAATAAGAATCTTCCTAATAAAAAAATTTTACAACAGTTTTTCTAAGGAAATACATTCATAAGACTGTTTACATTCTGTTTTACAATGACAAGAACAGCTCAGATTCCCATTTATGAAACGTGTCTACAATACTATGGCTTATAACGCTGTGTCACAGACCAAACAGTCTCTTGGGCTGGATGTCTCGCTGGAACCTCGGACACCGCTCAGCCTGTGCAGGTTGACAACAAGCAATGCCTGCTCTCCGCGGCACAGCTGGCCCAGGGGAGGTCGGCCACGCAGAAGTTCAGTGTCTACAGTGTCAAGTGGGTGTCTCAGCCTCTGGCCCTGCAGTGAGGAATCAGATCTGGGTCCAGCGGTCCAGGAGAGTTGTTAAGGCAGCTGGAGATGGTGGACAGCTGGGCTGTGGCGCCTGGGCCAGCCCGCCTGCCCGGGACGAACCACCCCTGCAGAGTGGATGGAGAATGTGCCTTCCACCAGGCTTGTGGGACAGACAAAGGCTGGCTCTTGTGCTCAGAGAATGGGTCAAAGCGGCTGTGAATGTGAGAACAAGCATTGCAAACCACGTCACTCCTGTCCTGGTGACAGCTGAGCAAGCAACTCGGGTGGTGAGCAGGCCTGCACATCAGCCTACGGACCATCCCTGGGTGACGTGGGCCACAGCCACCCTCCCTGCTGCTGCCCGCTTCTCTCAGCAGCTCAGTGTAGACTTTCCACCAGGGCCACTGGGGACCTGCGAATTGCCATAGTCGGGGGGCACGGGGGGGCTGCAAGGACACACAGAGGATGTGGTCACAGCACAGCGGACAATTCCCTGAGCAGGGCTGAGCTGCTGCACAGAAGCTTCCGGGAGCCCCTGACCCTCTGCTCCTTGACTGCCTTGCAAACCCTCCTGAGGAGCGGGTGAGGACCGAGGCCTCTGTCCAAGGCCACGTTCCTGAGCCCCTGAGGGTGGGGTGGGCGTGGGGGGGGGGCCAATCCCCCTCATCCCCTCTCTGTGGTGAGCAGGGCCAGCTGTGACTCTGAAGAGGACTGCTTGCTGGCAGGCCCACACGTCTGCTGGGACTGTGTGGGCCTGTCCACTGGGTCACTGCAACCCCTAACCCAGCCTGGGCCATCGTCCAGCATCAGGTGAGGCCGCTCAGGCCACAGACCAGGGGCTTGGGGAAGTTTAGAGCCTGGTGCCCAGAGGCCCCCATTCTGAGGCTGGGTCTGTGCAGGGTGCGCAAGCATCAGGCTCTGGGAATCTCAACACGAAAAGGACAAGCAAACAAAAGATGCTTCTGCAGCCGTGCCTATGGTCCCTAAGGTGACAGGTGGTTCAAAGACCTGGTGAGTGGTCACATCCCACCCTGGGGTAAGGGCTCCCCCCACCCTGGGGCTGACAGTCCAGGGGGCGCTTTGGGAGAGGCCAGCCTGGGTGGGTATCACGGTGGGCAAGTCTCATCTGGTTTTGGTCGTTTCCCCAGCAGAGCTGATGAGAATGGACACAGGTGGCAGGGTCTGAAGCACAAACTGTCCCTGAGTCAGGGGTGGCAACAGCAATTCAAAAATGCCGGCTCAGCTCAAGTCCAGGACAGGTGGACAGAGGGCCTGCAAGGGAGCCTCCCAGACTGGGGAAGGCTCATGCCCACCTCCCACCCGCAGCAGGCCTCTCCACAGGAACCCCAGAGAATGCCTCGGCTCAGATCTTGCAGCTCATTTGGTCCCAAGTTCAGCTCCTGTACATCCCAGCGCCTAACCGGATCGGTGAGTGTCCAGGGCTACTCCAGGTCACCAGAAGACCCCTTGGGAGGGAGGCCACGGAGGGCACAACCCTAAGAAACTGCGGCCAGGCGAGCAGACCCCCAGATGGGCCGCTGTGGCGGGAGTGGAGACCATGCGTGGGGGCGGGCAGTGACGGTGGCTCAGCTGGGAGGGGCAGGTGGGAACCCCTAAGAGGCGAGGTCGTGAGGGTCGAGGTCATCCCCTGGGGCGAGGTAATGGGTGCAGATCCTAGGAGGGTGGCCGTGATAGGGGCAGAGACCCGTGGGGGCGGCCGTGGCGGAGTGGAGCCCCCCGGGGTGTGCGGCCGTGGCGGAGTGGAGCCCCCCGGGGTGTGCGGCCGGCGGAGTGGAGACCCCTAGGGTGCGTGGCCGTGGCGGAGTGGAGACCCCCCGAGGGCGGCCGTGGGGGTCACCCCCGGGGGCGACGTCAAGTCTGCAGACCTCGGGGGGCTGCAGTCACAGCGGAGTCTCCTCCTGCTCCAGCGCGTGCGGTGGCGCGTGGCACGACGGCGGCAGCGACGCCAGCTTGAGCAGCGCGGGGCGGCGGCGCGCGCGGGGCCGCTGGAACGAGCGCCGGCTGTGTACGCGGCGCGCCGCCGCCGACCGCGCGTGCGCGCCCAGCAGTCCGCGGCGCTCCGGCCCCGCCCCCTGCGCGGGCCCCGCCGCGGGCTCGGGCTCGGGCTCGGGCGGTGCCGCGGGCGCGGGGCTTCGCGGGGTGGGCGGGGCCTGCGCGGGGCCGGGCGGGGCCGGGCTCGGGGCGCGCGCGCGCGGGGGCTTCTCGACGGCGGGCGGGGACGAGCGTCCGGTCAGTGGCGCGTCGGAGCCGGTGTCACCTGCGGGAGGAGCCGGCGTGAGCGCGGGGCGGCACGACGCCCCCCCGCCTGGGCAGGAAGCGGGGGTCACGCCCCAGGCCCAAGGCGGGTGCGAGGCCCGGAGGCGAAGCTGCGGGAAGACGGGCGCGCCTGCCTGAGGCGGCGAGCCGGGCCTCGGGGACCCCTCCCTGCCCCGCCCGCTGCACTGCCCTCCGAGTGAGGGTGTCTGCCGAGCCGCTTCCTCCGGGCTTCCCGGGGTCGCGGGCCTTGAGGGAGAAAAGTTCGTGCCCTTCGGTGCCAGGGCCCCCGAGTCGGCTCTCTCCTAACCGACAGCCCGGAACAGGCGACCCTCACACAGCGGGACCCCCACTCAGCGGGACCCTCACACCCTCACTCAGCGGGACCCTCACTCAGCGGGACCCTCACACAGCGGGGACCCTCACTCAGCGGGACCCTCACTCAGCGGGACCCTCACACAGCGGGGACCCTCACTCAGCGGGACCCTCACACCCTCACACAGCGGGGACCCTCACACAGCGGGGACCCTCACTCAGCGGGACCCTCACACAGTGGGACCCTCACTCAGCGGGGACCCTCACTCAGCGGGGACCCTCACTCAGCGGGACCCTCACACAGCGGGGACCCTCACACCCTCACACAGCGGGGACCCTCACACAGCGGGGACCCTCACTCAGCGGGACCCTCACACCCTCACTCAGCGGGACCCTCACTCAGCGGGGACCCTCACACAGCGGGGACCCTCACTCAGCGGGACCCTCACACAGCGGGGACCCTCACTCAGCGGGACCCCCACTCAGCGGGACCCTCACACCCTCACTCAGCGGGACCCTCACTCAGCGGGACCCTCACTCAGCGGGGACCCTCACTCAGCGGGGACCCTCACACAGCGGGGACCCTCACTCAGCGGGACCCTCACACAGCGGGGACCCTCACTCAGCGGGACCCTCACTCAGCGGGGACCCTCACACAGCGGGGACCCTCACTCAGCGGGGACCCTCACACAGCGGGGACCCTCACACCCTCACTCAGCGGGACCCCCACTCAGCGGGACCCTCACACCCTCACTCAGCGGGGACCCTCACACAGCGGGGACCCTCACTCAGCGGGACCCTCACACAGCGGGGACCCTCACTCAGCGGGACCCTCACACAGCGGGGACCCTCACACCCTCACTCAGCGGGACCCCCACTCAGCGGGACCCTCACACCCTCACTCAGCGGGGACCCTCACACAGCGGGACCCTCACTCAGCGGGACCCTCACTCAGCGGGGACCCTCACTCAGCGGGGACCCTCACACAGCGGGGACCCTCACACAGCGGGGACCCTCACACCCTCACTCAGCGGGACCCTCACTCAGCGGGGACCCTCACTCAGCGGGGACCCTCACTCAGCGGGACCCTCACACAGCGGGGACCCTCACACCCTCACTCAGCGGGACCCCCACTCAGCGGGGACCCTCACTCAGCGGGGACCCTCACACAGCGGGGACCCTCACACCCTCACTCAGCGGGACCCCCACTCAGCGGGACCCTCACACCCTCACTCAGCGGGGACCCTCACTCAGCGGGGACCCTCACTCAGCGGGACCCCCACACCCTCACTCAGCGGGACCCTCACTCAGCGGGACCCTCACTCAGCGGGACCCTCACACAGCGGGGACCCTCACTCAGCGGGACCCTCACTCAGCGGGACCCTCACTCAGCGGGACCCCCACACCCTCACTCAGCGGGACCCTCACTCAGCGGGACCCTCACTCAGCGGGACCCTCACACAGCGGGGACCCTCACTCAGCGGGACCCTCACACAGCGGGGACCCTCACTCAGCGGGACCCTCACACAGCGGGGACCCTCACACCCTCACTCAGCGGGACCCCCACTCAGCGGGACCCTCACACCCTCACTCAGCGGGACCCTCACTCAGCGGGACCCTCACTCAGCGGGGACCCTCACACAGCGGGACCCTCACTCAGCGGGACCCTCACTCAGCGGGACCCTCACTCAGCGGGACCCTCACACAGCGGGGACCCTCACACCCTCACTCAGCGGGACCCTCACTCAGCGGGACCCTCACACCCTCACTCAGCGGGACCCTCACTCAGCGGGACCCTCACTCAGCGGGGACCCTCACACAGCGGGACCCTCACTCAGCGGGACCCTCACTCAGCGGGACCCTCACTCAGCGGGACCCTCACACAGCGGGGACCCTCACACCCTCACTCAGCGGGACCCTCACTCAGCGGGGACCCTCACACCCTCACTCAGCGGGACCCTCACTCAGCGGGACCCTCACACCCTCACTCAGCGGGGACCCCCACTCAGCGGGACCCTCACTCAGCGGGACCCTCACTCAGCGGGGACCCTCACACAGCGGGACCCTCACTCAGCGGGACCCTCACTCAGCGGGACCCTCACACCCTCACTCAGCGGGACCCTCACACAGCGGGACCCTCACTCAGCGGGACCCTCACTCAGCGGGACCCTCACACCCTCACTCAGCGGGACCCTCACACCCTCACACAGCGGGGACCCTCACTCAGCGGGGACCCTCACACAGCGGGACCCTCACACAGCGGGGACCCTCACACCCTCACTCAGCGGGGACGCCCCGGCCCCGCTCGCGGGAGAAGCGGGAAATCAGATGCGCCTGAAGAAAGAAGCGCGGCTGGAAGAGAGGCTGAGGCTGGTGAGAGCAGCGGGAGGCGGCGGTGGAGAGAGAGCGACGCGCGGGGCTGAGGCGGCGCTGAGAGGAGCGGGGCCAGAGCGGGGGCCGGCGGGCCAGTTACATGTGTGTGGACTCGGGCGGGGCGGCGTGCGGCTGCTCCTCGGGGCCGTCGGCCAGCAGGAACGAGTCCACGGACTTGCCGCTGAGGCGGAAGGGCGCCAGGCGGTGGAAGTGGCCGGGGGAGTGGGGGATCTGCAGGCGGGCCCTCTGCGAGGGCACCACCGCCTCCCCGGGACACAGCCAGGGCGGCAGCCCAGAGAGGGTGCCGGGGCTCTCCTCCGGGGAGAACGCGGGGTTGTCAGTTCCTAGGAGAGAGGGCGGCGGTCGTCAGCTCCCCTCGCTCGCCGGAAGGGCAGAGAGGGAGGCAGCGGCCCTGGGTCAGACAGCAGCTCGTCCTCGGCCGGGGTCACCTGGAAGGTCTCGGGCCTCGGGGGTTCAGGCCCTGCGCCGGCTCTCGCCCTCCTCTCTCAGAGCGGAGGCCTCTGCCCGTGCCCGCGCTCGCGCGGCCGCGTGAACCGCGCTCCGCCGCCTGGGCCTCCCGCCAGGGATCGCCTGCGGGTAGCGGAGGGCCGCGCCCCCTCACCTGAGGGGGAGTCTGTCGCTGTGTCCTGCCCGATGTTTGCCAGGAACTCGATCCCGCCACTCATCTCATCCTCATAGTTGGGGGCTTCCTCAGTGTCTGAGAGTTCCAAATCTGGTGACAGGGAAGGGACAGCGTAAGGGGCCAGGCTGGAAGCGCAGATGACCTCGTCTGAGCCCTTGACCAACTGCCCCGGACCCGCTCGCCGCCGCCCCCAACCCCCGCCGCGCCCAGGGTCCTCATGTCTGCCGCCCCCACTTAGCGGCCTCTGGGCAGCTCAGTGGACCGTGGTGCCCACCTGGCCACACCAGGATAGGGCTGGGCAGAGAGGACCACACTCGGTCTTCTCCTCGAGGAGGCGGGGAGGCAACTGGAGAAGGGGCGGGCCACAGAGGAAGGGGATGGGAAGCCCAGGTCGCAGCCCTGCCCCCAGAGTGGCTGCAGCCTGTGAGGAGGGCCCTGGTGCCCAGGGCGCGGGCTTCCTGGAAGTACAGCCATCTGCACCCGGCTGCCCTCAGGTGCCCCTCAGCTCCTGCTGACCAGCATCCAGCCATAGCCCAGCCTACCTTTCTCCTTGATGGTGAAGTCCTGCAGGGAGCTCACCATCGGCAGTTTCCCGTTGGGAATGCTGCTGTTTCTCTGAGGAGCAGAAGGAAACCGCTCACAGCTCTGGGTCCTGCCTGATCCGCTTGTCCACCCCAGGGAGGCCTCTGCCCTGCCACCAGGGTGCCCCTCGGTGGTGCCTGCCCAAGTGTGCCCTCTCACCCGCTTCTGGGTGCGCTCCCTCTTGAGCAGCTTAGCGGCCTTCTTGTGGGGGTTGATCCCCAGCTTGGCCGACTTGAAGGACTCCAGGCGCTTCCGCATGGTCCTGTGGAAGATCTCGGTGTCCTGCTTCTCGTCCTCATCCGCGGTCAGCCCGTGTCGGCTGTAGAGATGTTTGTACTGTGGCGGGGAGGCGGGGAGGGGGGGGGGGATGGGAGGGGTGGTTAGGGTTAGCTGGTCGTGTCCGCAGGGCCTGGGCTGCCGCCCCCCAGGAGCGACCTGCACTAAGTAGGGACATGCTTTGCCCTGGGGCAGGACGGGCAGGGCGCTGGCTCTGGAGGGCACACCCACCTCCTGCCGGGGCTTGTACAGGTACTGCTGCAGCGTGTGGTGGGTGATCATGTCCTCCGCATCCCGGATGCTCTGCCGCCGCTGCTCCAGGGACTGCATGTCCAGGCGCACGGCGCTCACGTTCTCCCTCCTGCGAGGGCCTTGGTGAGCAAGTGGGCACGACCACCTGCCCTCCCGCCTGCACCCCTGGGGCCTGGGGTCATCCCGGTGAGACCTTCTCTGCCTCCGGTTTAAGACTGACCCCGCAGTGCACCTGCCCCTCCAAAGCGCCAGCAGTGATACCCAGAACCGCCCTGCACCGACAGGGCAGAGGCTGGAGGCCTGGAATCTGCGACCAGCACCCCTGTCTTTGGTGGTGGGGAGGGGGCGCTCCTTAAGCGGGCTGCTGGGCCCTGGCTCACTGCCGCACTCCAGCCAGCCGACTGACACGACAGGTGACAGACGCCACCAGCTCTGCCTGTTTCCCATGTGGGCAGCCCCAAGCGGCCCGCTGGTCATGCCTGTGGCTTGGTCGGGGAGCCTGGAGAGAGCCTGGCCCAGAGCAGCTCTGGGGACCTACAGGAGGTAGGAGACAGAGGCCTCCACAGTGGAGGGGCGTGGGGTGCTGAAGTCCACGTTGACCATGTTGTCCGTGCTGGGAGAACGGATGAAAGCCAGGGACCCACGGCGCTCTCCCTGCGAGAGGAGGTGGCCTTGTCAGTCACTGGCCTGGCCCCAGGGAGCCCCACCCTGGGGTGCTGTGCACTGACCCCGAGGCACCTGGGAAAGCCAAGACCCCGGAAACCACGGTGGAGGCCCCGCTGGAGCTGGGAGGCTCACGGAGGCTTGTGCAAAGGACTTGGTGCCTCGGGGAGCGTGGGGAATCCCCACGGGATGGGGGAAGAGGCCCTGTCCCCACAGGGGCTCCAAACCAGCTGCCCTAGTTTTCCCCAGAAGAGAAACCGCAGCCTCCAGAGTCAGGCGAAAACCAGGCAGAGCAGAGTCCACAGGCATGGAGGTCACACTGCTGAGCGAGGTGCCCTAGGAGAGCAACTGGCCCTCCAGGGAGAGGGTGGAGCTGGGGAGGGCAGCCAGCTGAGGGCCAACCTGCTATGGCAAAGCTGGTGCTGTGGGCGTTGTTCACGGGCACAACCACGGTGCAGAGGAGCCCACAGGCCTGCATCATAGGCACAAAGGTGGCAGGCGGCAGGGGGGAAGGGAGGCTGGTGCCCTGCTGGGAGCCTGTCACCAGTGGGAACTGGGGGCCATAGAGGGTTCCCAGGAGAGGGTGCAGCCAGCAGAGGTCACCACCCACCTTCCCAGCCCCAGGGAGGGAGCGAGGCCTCAAAGGCTCACGGTCAGAGGGGCTGGGATTCCTGCTCTGAACTTCCTCAGCTGGTCGGAGGTGCAGAAGACAGGCCTTGCGCCCATGGCCTCGCCCCGGCTGGAGCCTGGAGCTTGTGCTCACTGGGGTCTGTGACCTCAGACCCAGCACCGCAGAGCGGGAGCTGTGGTGAACCCCACTTTCAGGCTGCCTGAGGGCCCTTGAGCTCGGGTGAACTGCGGCTGGGGCATCAAGAAGACTGTGTGTCGCTCACCAGCTGCCCCACCCCTGCCCGGGCCTCAGGGTGCAGACCCCAGCACTGTCCACACACAGGTCTGTCTCACCTCTTCCCGCCCTCCCCCCACACTCCTACAAAAGAGCAGATGAGACGGCCAGTACCTCGGCCACATAGCTGATGGCATCCTTCAAGTTGAGCTCGTGGAAAACGTTCAGAATCCGATCTCGAGACTTCTGAGCTGACCTTCTCATGAGGATTTTGCTGAGGAATTTCCTATCAAAATTCGACCACCTGCGAGGACGGGTGGGTCAAACCAATAGTGGTCAGCACTTGGTGGGGTCTGGGTGAAGCCCTGGGATGGAACCCTGGCAACATCTAGACCCACGATGGACACAGTGTTGTAGCTGCTGGGTGGGATACTCAGTTTCTGTTTACTGTGACAGCCACACAGGCAAGCTTTGAAGTGAAAGAGATGACTCTCCACGTGCCGCTGAATGCTGCCTCATGGCCCTGTGGCCGCTCTACCTTCCTGTCCGATGGCAGGGTCATGATGTGTGCGTGAAAATGGGATTAACCTTCTCCTGTGATGCAGTCATGCAGATTTCCTCTGACTGCATAACCCTGTAGGAAGATGGGAGGACGGGGCGGGGCGAGGGGGCGGGTGGAGATCTAAAGCGGGGAAGGGGGTCACAGGAGGAAAAGTAGGATTCTAGGAGGAGAAGGGGCTTAAGGGGCTCCAGGGGCAGGAAGGCGGAAGGGGGGGTCCCAGGAGGAGAAGCAGAGGTATTTAGGAGAAGGGGCTTGGGGGGACCCCAGGGACAGGAGGGGAGAAGCGGGGACCTGAACAAGGTGGTGAGTGGCCCTGGGTCCTCCGAGGGCAGTGTTCTGAGGTCACTGGGGCTCAGTGGGGTTAGGGTCATGGTGATGCCAGAGATCCGCTCTATACCCTGTGGACCCTACAGGCGCTGATTAAAGAAGGGGACTAACAACTGAGATGAACGTGCCTCTGAATTCTCTTGTTTCAGTTTGTCAGGGGCCACTGCAGCGACTCACTTATCTCTCAGATAATTGTGTCCGATTTGCCCTGATATGTCCTCGATGGCCGAGAGGATGTGGTCGAAAGCCTTTGGAAGGAGAGGCAAGTGGGTCAGCGTCACCTGGACAGCCCCTTCCTCCTCCTCCCTCCTACCTCAGCCCTTCCACCTACCCGGCCGTGCAGCTTCTCGTTGAGCTTGGGGTCTCGCTGTTCACTCCTCTTCACCTTCAGCCATTGCACCAGGGGCTTGATGGTCAGACCCTGGAAGATAGACACCCTGACACTGAGGCTGGGCCAGGCCTCACCCCAGACCCATACCCCACTGTGGCCCACTGATCCCGAGCCCACACACCCCAACGGGGCGGAAGGGGCCACCCCTTGGCCAGGACCCAGGTGATCTGTGCCCATCTCCTGGCAGAGGAGGCCCTGCCACCTGCGGGTCACTGGACATCCTTGGACGCCCCTGGCCAGCTCCTTAGAGTAGCCAAGAGCCAGGCAAAGCGGGGCCTTTTCCTTCCTGGTCAATGAAACATTAACTGGGGCTTTGTTAACCAGCAACAGCCAAGGAAGGAGGTTTCTAGGCCAAATCGCGCTGCACCCTGTGGGGCCACATGAAAACCTACAAAACTGCACCTAGTTACTAAAATTATCAACCCAGTTAGGCCTGGCACCTGGGAGGATGAGGCCCCTCCACCACCCGTACCTGGAAGATGACGGTGAAGAAGATGACGATGATGGTGGTGCTGACAAACAGGTTCTTCTCTTTGACCTTGTTCTCGTCCAGGAGGACCACCAAGGCGTAAGCCACAGCTCCTCGAAGGCCGCCGTAGGACATGACCACCTGGTCTATGATCTCCAGCTGCACCATCCGGTACCGATTCAGAATCCAGGTCTGCAGGACGACCCCTGTGGGATGCGCATGCACTCAGCACTTGGGGGAGATGCAGCCCCTCTGTCCCTACCAGCACCCCCTGCAGCCGCAGTGGGGGAGGAGTCACACTGGGAAGCTGCCTCCTCCCACAAGCCAGCAAGCAAGCAAGAGGCACCACTGTAGCCCCGCCTGCAGGTCCCTCAACCTCTTTGGAGCTCTCTGGGCCCCTGCCTGCCTCTGCACCCCCAAGCTGTGCTCCAGCCGCTCTGGAAATTCCTAGGTCTCAGTATGACCACATATGTGACTGCCCAGCAGCTCCAGGACAAGAGGCCACCCAATCACAGGGCCTCTGTTTTCCTGAGCCCTCAGTCCAGCGACTGCAGGCAGAGCAGGTGGGGGTCACCCGACTGCCTTCTCCCCTCCCCGGCCCTGGGTTAGCACTGCACACCAGGGACCAGTGACCAGGGCTGAGTGGGGCCGCAGCGGCTCCTGCTTCTCACGTGCCGTGGTGACTGAGATGTCACCCAAGTGACCACATCCAGAGTAAGTCAGTGGGAAGCCACATGGGTTCCCCTGGCTTCTGGAACCTTCCACTTGTACCTCAAGGTGGTCTTATTTCAGTGATGAGGCTATAAGACTGAGAAGGCCTGTCCCTTCACTGAGGGTGACTAATGTCCTGGCCAGCCTTAGGTTCCCCAAGGTCTCTTGAGTCTGTCATTCACTGTGCTGCGGGGCTGGGGGCTGGGAGCCAATGTGTGTTGCTGGCTCTGCAGACTCCCCATGGCCAATCCCTGCTGTTGGCTGACTATGTCCCCTCACCCCTCTGTCTCCCTCAATCATCCTCTCAGCCCCCCTCATCGCTATCACCCTCCATCGTCCCATCATCCCGATCACCCTCCATCATCCCCCATCCATCACCCTCCATCACCCTCCATCCTCCCATCACCCTCCATCATCCCCATCATCCTCCATCACCCCCCATCATCCTCCCATCACCCCCCATCATCCTCCCATCACCCCCCATCATCCTCCCATCACCCCCATCATCCTCCCATCACCCCCCATCATCCTCCCATCACCCCCCATCATCCTCCCATCACCCTCCATCACCCTCCATCCTCCCATCACCCTCCATCACCCCCCATCATCCTCCATCACCCCCCATCATCCTCCCATCACCCTCTCATCCCCTCAGCCCATCATCCCCATCACCATCATCCCCTCATCGTCCTCACCACCCCCATCACCCTCCTTCACCCCCTCATCTGCCCATCATCCTCATAATCCCCCCATCATTCCCCATTGTCCTTCTGTCACCCCCCATACTCCGCACACCCTCACCTATGGCCCTGTACACAGAGATGAAAAGCAGCGTCAGGAGCACGAAGGCTGTGTTCCACTTCCAGATGAGAGGGTCCACAGCTGAGATGCCCAGGAACATAAAGATGATGGTCTCGGCCCCACTGGCCAGCATCTTCATGGTGTAACGCACTGTGGTGGCTGACTGCTCTGAGATGTTGGCCTTCACGTACTTCTGACAGCAGATGCCACAGAAGGTGATGCTGCACATGGGACAGCCCGCCATGAGCGTTCAAGCCAGGGCTCAGCTCCCACCAGACCCCGTGGGGCTCAAGCCCATCTCCCAGAAGGCAGCACTTCGGGGCCCCTGCATCCTGGGCAAGCATCCCCCGCTACTCATCAGCACTCCTCTTTGTGAGTACAGGGCTC
Organism: Capricornis sumatraensis; assembly: GCF_032405125.1. NCBI lineage: Eukaryota > Metazoa > Chordata > Mammalia > Artiodactyla > Bovidae > Capricornis > Capricornis sumatraensis. The sequence goes on along the minus strand of NC_091086.1, from coordinate 77,813,795 downwards.
CTCCTAGGGGCTTGGTGCCCTGGGCTGGCTACCTTGACACTGTCTGTGGGCCTCTGGGGGGAGGGGGGCTGCTCTGCGGGTCAGAGCCCTGGGAAAGGCTGCGTGGGGGCAGAGCAGGTGCTGCAGCCCCTGGAGAGCTCTATGAAGACGCCAACTCCTTAATTAAAAGACTAAATAGACCAAATTCTTCTCCCCCATAGCGAGTTCCCGCCCCGCCCAGGGAAGTGGCCAGGCCTCCCCAGGGCAGGTCCGCCGGGTATGCGGGGGCCGGTGGGTGGCCGACCAGTGAGGAGGGACTCACGCCAGGATGGCCGACAGGGACAGCATCTCAGACGTGAGGTAGGACAGGTAGGAGAGGACAAACACGAAGCCAGGCTCGATGATGCGCACGTGCTTGGTGAAGCGTGTCACCAGGGAGAGCAAGAAGGCGAACACGATGCCCACCAGCGTGCCCCCCAGGCTCACCACGAAGAAGGACACTGCAAGGACAAGGAGTGCCGCTGGCCTCTGAGGGGCCCTCTGTGGCCACGGCGTGGGCGAGCTGGCCTGACTGACTGACTGTTCCCCATTGAGGTCCCGGGTGACCCCAGAGGCACCAGCAGCTCAGCAAACAAGAGGCTGATTCTCTCAGCAGACAGAGGCTCTGGCTCCACAGGGAGAGGAGAGCACTGCACCAAGGGAGGCCCGGCTACCCCACTGCGGGGGCAGCACTGAGACCAGCAGCATTGGTGGGGGGTTGACAGCAAGGACCAGGCTCTGGGCTCCCAGGAATGCCATCTGTAACTGTCCCTGCCCAGAGGGATTCCCAAGACCCCAGATACAGGATCCACGTCCTCCCGTGGGTCTGTGGGGGCAATGATCCTCGCCACCCAGGGTGGCTGGGGCCTGGGAAACCAGATTAGTGTAACCTGCCGGGGAGGGCGGGGGCCTGTCACCAAGACTTTGAAATGGAAGCATGTTTCCCTGCACAGGCTGTGGGTTCCAGCCTGGCACAGATGCTGCCCCACGGGGTCCATGTTCCGGAGAAGACACTGGCCCTGGCTCCCCGCTGGAACACAACCGGCGAGCCACACACCTATTCCTTTCACGCAATCCACGCCGGTCACCTTGTCACCACCCAAAGTCACAAAAGATTCAAACACATTGTACAGGACCTGCGGGGACACAGACAGACAGGACCCTGTCAGCCTGCGGTCAGCACGGACTCCTCCCCGTCTCGGGCCCCAGGCCTGGTGAGACTTGGGCCAAGTGAGGAGACCATGGCAGCAATCTGAAGGGAAACTGAAAACCGCCAGGGCAAACTCATCTGGGGCAGTAGTGTGGGGTCTGGGGTGGGAGGACAGTCTGGGAGGAACAAGAACCCTCAGAGAAAACCTGGCCTTCCCCGCCCTCAGTGAAGCAGGGCGGCCACAAAGCCAGCCTGCTGTGATGATCTTTAGTTTGCTTCCCAAGACACAACCAGAGTTTCATTTGCTGTGACTTTGCCGTTATGCGGCCCCCGTCAGTGGGGACGCACCCCTGGCATCTTTGCCTGTTAACATTCAAACCTCATCCTGCTATGAAGTGAAGTCTGACTCTTTGCGACCCCATGGACTGTAGCCTACCAGGCTCCTCCCTCCATGGGATTCTCCAGGCAAGAGTACTGGAGTGGGTTGCCATTTCCTTCTCCACATCCTGCTATGATGTGGTGATAAATGCCTAACACCTTATCCAAGGCTGCAGGGCTGTGTGTGTGGGAGGTGCCCGCTGTGCTCTGAGCGAAGCTCCTGAAGGATGTGCTGGCTCCATGTCCAGGGGAGGGGCCTGGGGGCGACCCAGGTCGGGGGGCTGTGGGGCCCTTGGGAAGAAATGTTTCTGTGTCTCCAGGTCTGTGCTTTCCAGGGGGGAGAAGGCCCTCATGGGGCAGATCGCAAAGCTGTGTTTATGGAAGGAAATTTGGTGGTGTTGCTGCATGGGGACTGCGTCGGAGGGATGGCACAGCTGTGAAGGTTGGGGGAGCAGGGCACAGCGCCCTGCTTCTCCCGCTTCCTCCTTCGTAAGGAAGACGAGCCTCACAGGAGCCAGGGAGGAGCTTCCTGGCTTGGGCAGAAGTTCACGCGTTTACAGGACATGGAAGGGCAAAGAGAAGACTGGACGCCCACTACGTCTGCGAAACTGCAGGGCTGAGGAGACCCCAGGCAGGTGCTCAGCCACACTGCTGACCAGCCCTCTGTGCTGCCCCTGGGACCTCACTGCTCCAGAGCCCATGGCCGGTGTGGGGAGGATGGCCTCTGATATCCAAACGGGCCGCCCTTTTCTCTGGGCTACCCAGAGCCGACGTGGACCGCCAGCCCTCAGGCCATGGGCACACTGGGCCTGGCTGAGTTCCCCTCCTCAATCCCCACAACACCATGATCACCCACAACTCCACAGTCAAGGGCAGACACGAGGCCTGCAGCCAAAGCTGGGATGCCAGCAGTGAGACCCTGGAACAGGACCAGGAGGTGCATCCTGCTGGGCACTCACCACGGTGACAGCATCGTTGAGCAGGGACTCCCCGAAGACGATGATGAACAGCACCTCGTTGACGTGCACCTCCTCAAACACAGCCAGCACAGCCACCGGGTCCACGGCGGCAATCAGGCTGCCGAACAGGAGGAAGTCCAGTAGCCCGATGTTCAGGTCTCCTGGAAGACGAGTGGGCCGTCAGGGGGAGCCCTCCTCCCTGGAGGGCCAGTCCTCCCCGCGCCGGCCATGCCAGGAAGGTCCCAGGGACAGGACTGTGGCTGCTGGACTGTGTGTTCCGGGACCCTCCCCAACTTTGGCCTTGCCCACCCGCAGGGCCTCTTGATGGCCCGGGGTTTCTGGGTGCTGGGCTGCTGTGCCCAGATGCCCCCAGGATGTCTGCTGCCTGGCCCACCTGTGGCCACCCAGGCTGACCCTTCCTTGGCGGTGTCGCCCAGCCTTGGGGCAGACCTCAGAGCCACGAGCAGGCTGACAGCAGAGACCAATTCCTGTCTGCCGGCTGCAGGGCTGGGCTCTGGGTGTCCCCTGGGCACTGCCCTGCTCCATGACCTTGGCTGACACCCAGCCATGACCACTCCATCCCAAGGACGGAGCACAGGCCTCAGACGGCCATGGCCCCTCAGGGAGCCAAACCCCAGAACGTTCCCTTGGGCCTGGGGGCCAGAAGTGGCCTTAGGCTGTCCCAGCTACCTGAGGGCACCACCAGGGATGGCAGTCTAATGTCACCTGCGTGGGCCCTGTGGCCCGGGCATTGGGGAGAACTGGCCGGGTGTGTTTGGCACCACGCCAGCCTCGGGGGGCTTCCAGGGCTGGGCTTGGGGATGGTGCCAGATGGCTGTGGGGGCTTGAGGAAGCCTGCACTGTCCAGGGGTGAGGACAGGGTCCTAGGTGACTCCTGCAGATGGGGTGCCTTAGCCCTCAGTGTGTTTCTCAATGTGTCTTCTTTGTCACTGTGATTTCAAGGGAGGTCGTGAGCCCCACTGGGGGGGCTGGGGGTGCTTGCTCTTCTGTCAGAGGGCCTGTCCCTTGTCTGGTTCTGCTGGTGGAAGTGTTTGAGGCCGAAGCTGAGCTGAGACTGCTGCCCAGGGAGGTGCTAGCAGCCCCACCTCCCTCGTCGCCCCCAACACCGGGAGCTCAGCCTGTGGAGCACAGAGGCATGGGGAAACCAGGCTGAGTTCAAGGCCATGCCATCCGGCACGTATGCACGGCCTCGGTGAGCAGGGCCCCACCTGCTCGCTTCCCGGGTGGATAATGACCGACTCCCAGGTGGGTGGGGTGCACCTCAGAGGTACGCCAGGGCTGAGGTTAGTAACCAACTGGCAGGAAACACGGGCAGGGGAAGAGCCTCAGACACAGATCCCACGTGATGGAGGAGAGGCTTGCCCGCCTTCTCCCTGCCGGATTGAGTAGAAACGACACCCAACCTTCTGCGCAGGGGCAGGTTTATTTGGGCTCCACGGGTATGGGGCTCAGGTGTTGCCCTGTGCCAGAGGCCGCCGCCTCCTTCCCTGGGGTCTGAGGTTGGACCCGACCTCCCTGCCAAGGGGGAGGGACAGCAGCTGGCTCGTTCCCAACACCCCACCCACCGGCCAACCTGGTCGGACCAGACTTCATTCCCAAGCAGGACACATGCCTCAGCCTGAGGATGGGCGTGGACTGGCTGTTGATGAATTAAAACCCAGGAGGGTTAAGTGGCCACTGGTGACATCTCTGGATGACCCCTACACTCACTCTCCTTTTAAGCCTGTGTTTTTGGCTTGTGCTTTCTTAGATGCAGCTTCTGGGAGCCTACCCTAGGAACCCCGGGACCCTCCAGGAGGCCCCCAGCCCCGCCAGGTGGTGGTGCCCACTCACCCATCAGGCCACTGAGGAAGACGCCGTAGAGCGACAGCCCGGTGGTGGCCGCATTCCACACAGTGCCGATGACCGCGTACAGCAGGATGGTGCCCAGGTTGCCAAAGAAGAGCCGGTTGGGCATGAAGTAGCCAGCGTCCAGCACGATAGGCGGCAACAGGTAGAAGAAGAACACCGTGGGTGTGAGTGAGAAGGAGGCGATGTGGTCGGCCGCCAGGACGATGCCGCCCAGCACCAGGCCCAGCACGATGAGCAGGGCACTCTCAGGGACCACACTGGTGACCTTGTGGGACAGGTGGAAGCCTGCGGGGGGAGTGGAAGTCAGAGGGCCAGCCTGGCTCCACAAAGAGAACTTGAGCTCAGGAAACAAGGCCCCCGACCTGGGGCTGTGGCCACCTCCCTCCCGCCCCTACTTGTGCAGCTGAGAGGCCCTACCAGTCCACCCGGCCCTGGGACACCCTCCTCAGAGGTCTCCTGCCTCCTGCTCAGAAAATGGCCCCCTTCTGCAGGGAGTCCCCATGGTAGAGTCAGGCTGGAGGGGCTGCATGGCTGCTTTGACAGAGGCCAGGTAAGCAGAGCCCCCACGCCCCAGGCCCCACGGACCCCCTCTGACCTCACCCCTCATGCTGTATCTGGTGCCCTGGACCCCCACCCTGCCTGAAGCCCCACTGTATCTACATGGGAGTGCCCCCATGCAGGACGTCCCCCCTGCCCTCCAGGAAAACAGCCTATAAGGCCAGGCTTCCCAGGGCGCCCCAGCCGCAATCACTCCCGCCACAACAGTCGTGTGCTGGAGGACAGCAGGACCCCAAAGGTCTGTCCACCAACAGTCAGACCCCTAGGCCCCCTCACCCCTAGCCCTGCCAGGACCTCAAGGGAGGTCCCACTATTGGGGCCACTTCTCCTTTGTTTTAAGACTCCAAGGAAAAAGTGGTAAGAATCCTGTGTTAAGTCTGATTTCAAAATAATTGGAATATTGACAGAAGAGATGGGTGTTTGAGATAGTTCTCTTTTTCACTCATGCTCAGATCATAAACTCCTTCAAAATTCGACTTTAATTGAAAAAAGAAGGGAAAACCACTAGACTATTCAGGTATGACCTAAATCAAATACCTTACAGTTATATAGTGGAAGCGAGAAGTAGATTCAAGTGATTGGATCTGATAGACAGAGTGCATGAAGAACTATGGATGGAGGTTTGTAACATTATACAAGAGACAGTGATCAAAACCATCCCCAAGAAAAAGAAATGCAAAAGGGCAAAATGGTTATGTGAGGAGGTCTTACAACTATCTCAGAAAAGAAGTGAAAGGCAAGGAGGATAGGAAAGATGTACCCATCTGAGTGCAGAGTTCCCGAGAAGAGCAAGGAGAGATAAGAAAGCCTTCCTCAGTGATCAATGCAAAGAAATAGAGGAAAACAATAGAATGGGAAAGACTAGAGATCTTGTCAAGAAAATTAGAGATACCAAGGGAACATTTCAGGCAAAGATGGGCACAATAAAGGATAGAAATTGTATGGACCAAACAGATGTAAAAGATATTAAGAAGAGGTGGCAAAAATACACATAACAACTGTACAAAAAAGATCTTAATGACCTAGATAACCACAATGGTGTGATCACTCACCTAGAGCCAGACATCCTGGAATGTGAAGTCAAGTGGGCCTTAAGAAGCATCACTATAAACAAAGCTCGTGGAGGTAATGGAATTCCAGTTGAGCTATTTCAAATCCTAAAAGATGATGCTGTGAAAGAGCTGCACTCAATATGCCAGCAAATTTGGAAAACTCAGCAGTGGCCACAGCACTGGAAAGTCAATTTTCATTCCAATCCCAAAGAAAGGCAATGCCAAAGAATGCTCAAACTACCACACAATTGCACTCATCTCACACGCTAGTAAAGTAATGCTCAAAATTCTCCAAGCTAGGCTTCAACAGCATATGAACAGAAAACTTCCAGATGTACAAGCTGGATTTAGAAAAGGCAGAGGAACCAGAGATCAAATTGTCAACATCCATCATAGAAAAAGCAAGAGAATTCCAGAAACCATCTACTTCTGCTTCATTGATTATACCAGAGGCTTTGATTGTGTGGATCACAACAAACTGTTGTGGATCCCAACAAACAAAAATTCTTAAAGAGATGGGAATACCAGACCACCTTACCTACCTCTTGCAAAACCTGTATATACATCAAGAAGCAACAGTTAGAACCTGCCACATGGAACAACAGACTGATTCAAAATTGAGAAAGGAGTACATGGAGGCTGCATATTGTCACCCTGCTTATTTAAAGTATATGCATTTTACATCATTCAAAATGCTAGGCTGGATGAATCACAAGCTGGAATCAAGATTGCCAGGAGAAATCAATCACCTCAGAAATGCAGATGACACCACCCTCATGGAAGAAAGCGAAGAATAACTAGAGAGCCTCTTGATGAGGGTGAAAGAGGAGAGTGAAAAAGCTGGCTTAAAACTCAACATTCAAAAAACTAAATCATGGCATCTGGTCCCATCACTTCATGGCAAACAGATGGGGAAACAGTGGAAACAGGGACAGACTTTATTTTCTTGGGCTCCAAAATTACTGAAGTTGGTGACTGCAACCATGAAATTAAAGAATGCTTGCTCCTTGGAAGGAAAGCTATGACAAACCTAGGGAGTGTGTGAAAAGGCAGAGATCACTTTGCCTACAATGGTCCATCTAGTCAAAGCTGTGGTTTTTCCTGAGGTCATGTATGGATGTGAGAGTTGGACCATAAAGAAGGCTGAGTGCCAAAGAACTAATGCTTTTGAACTTTGGTGTTGGAGAAGACTCTTGAGAGTCCCTTGGACAGCAAGGAGATTAAACTAGTCAATCCTAAAGGAAATCAAGCCTGGATATTCATTGGAAGGACTGATGCTGAAGCTAAAACTCCAATACTTTGGCCACCTTATGAGAAGAGCTGACTCATTGGAAAAGACCCTGATGCTGGGAAAGATTGAAGGCAGGAGGAGAAGGGAACGACAGAGGCGGAGATGGTTGCTTGGCATCACTGACCAGTGGACATGAGCTTGAGTAAACTCCAGGAGGTGGTAATGGACAGGGAAGCCTGGTGTGCTACAGTCCGTGAGGTGGCAAAGAGTTGGACATGACTGTGTGACTAGAAAACAAAGTTCTGTTTATTAAGAAGTCTTCTTTTGTACTCTAAGGATTGTCTCCTGAGGTGCGAGGACCCAGGAGCGGCGGGGTCAGGGAGGAGGCAGAGCACAGGGTGTGGCCCGTGAGGTCCGGCCAGTAAACTGAGCCTGGCCGGCGCGCCCTACCCCCCGGGACCTGGGTTCCGATCCCGGAGCCCCACACCCTGTCCTTGGCCTGACTCCTCACTGGCGACCTGGGATGTTTGGGGGCTAGATGCTGGCTCTCAGAAGGTCTATCTCTCTTCCCCAGGACAGTCCTTTCCGGGTCTGGTTGAGCAACAGTGGGGCAGGCGTGGGCCCTGCTCTGTAGCCCAGGGAGCGTCAGGTCTCAGCCAGTGGGGCAGAGTGGGCCCTGAGGCCCTGAGGACCCACTGGGTGCCCCCCAGGAGCCCTCAGGCCTCCTGGGCTCAGGCACCGCAGCAGCAGCGGGTCATCTGGATGTCAGGACGAGGTCCCACTTCTTCCTCTGATGGTTTTCACGGGAGTCCTGTGAGGGCAGCCACCCAGGAAGCCAGCTGTGGGGTCCCGCCTTCACGGACAATCTCAGAGGCCAGGAGGCTGGCGCCTCATTGTTTCCACGGGACACAGTTCCCAGCCCACAGGGGGGCTGCCAGCTGCACGGCCCAAGGTGCCCACGTGGGAGGCTGCCTGTGAGCTCGGGGTGGGGGCCCAGAGTGGGGGCCGTGCTTCCTGGAAATCCTCCAGCCCCGCCCTGCCCATCAGCAGGAGGCCTGAGCTTGGCCTCCCTGAGGTCTGCAGGCTCTTGACCCCCTGGAGGGCCCTCCGAGCCCAGCACAGGAGGGTCCCTGACGGGGAGACAGGCAGGAGCCCAGGAGCCCAGGAGCCCAGGCCTTGCCGCACCTGCTCCCTGCATGCACGTGCCCAGCTGGCTGCCCACCGTGGACGGAGGGATGTGTGTCTTCCTCCACGGCCTGCTCCCACGCCTCAGCCTGGCCCAGAGCCCTCCCTGCGGGCCCCGGGCCCCACCTGGAGGCCAGGCTCCGTGGGCCTGGACCCGGGAGTCTGCGCTGGTGCCTCGGAGTGATGCCGTCACGGGAAGGCCTGGGCTCTCGCCTGGCCTCCCAGGGGCTCACTGAATCCACAAATGGCAGTGTGTCCTCTCCTCTCCCTCCTGCTGCTTGGCGTCTGGGAGCTGAGTCAGAAAGTACACCCAGAGCCAGAACCACGGTGCGCCTGAGTTCCCTGCTTGCTGGGCTGCTGTGAGGCCACGCTTCTCCCAGGCTGCACATGGCCTCCGCTCCTGCGCCTCAAAGGCCCACGACGAGCCCCGAGTAAGCTGCGTGGAGGGCCGCCCTGCCAGCCCCAGCTGCTGTTCCCAGAAACCTGTGCCAGGCTCCTAGGGGCCACATCTGGTGACCACTGGTCGGGTTCCCCTCTGAAGAGGCCAGCACTGCAGGGTCGTCAGGTCCAGGGCCAGGTGTGGCCAGTGCCAGCCGACCCCGCACACCCCCTGCCGAGACAGCAGGCTGGTTTCAGCTCAGGCTCAGAGTCTGCTCTTCAGCCAAACATCTCCCCAGAGTAGATGTTCACGGCGGGTCTCAGGTCACAGCTGTGGGGCCAGCGAGGCAGGAAGGTGCCAAGGAGCCAGGTGGCCCTTAACGACGACAACAACAAAACTCTGCCCTTTGGGACTCAGAGTCCTAATCCTCTGCCACATTCCTATATGGTTACTAGAAAACCTTAATAATTTGGACAGAGCGTGGATAAGTCCCAGGCTGACCTCTGACCAGATGCTCCTGCTTGGAAGGAAGCCCTGAAAACCCACAGAAAAAGTGATCTGAACTTTTCACCTATTGAGAAAAAATACACACACACACACACACACAGACATGCACACACACACTACACACATACACTATACACATACATGTATACACACCACAGACACATACACACATATACACACGCACACACATACACATATACACACACACGCACATACATGCACACACATGTATACACACCACAGACACATACACACATATATACACGCACACACATACACACACACGACGTGGACAGACGGGCCTGCTATTCCCATTTCTGCGTCCGTCGGCACTGCATACGCGCCTCTGAGCAGGGCAGCGCCTGCTAAGCACTCATCCGTGTCCTGAACAGACACCTGCCTCACCTGCCCATGGTGGGGGGCACACCGGTCCCTCATCCTAGGCAGGTGGGAAAGGGCATCTCCTGGAGATTTAATCTGACTGTCTCATTGTGAGTGAGGCTGAGTGTCTGATCTCATTTGGGAGACATTTCTTCCTGTTCTGTGACCCGTGTATCGTGGTCTTTGCTACTGTGTTACTGAGTTATTAGCCTTTTCTTATCAACGGGCGGCTCTTCACACACGTGCACGGGTGCATTTTCACTGTCAAAGGTCAGTTCAGTTTAGTTCAGTCGCTCAGTCGTGTCTAACTCTTTGCGACTCCGTGGACCACAGCACGCCGGGCCTCTCTGTGCATCGCCGACTCCTGGAGCTTTCTCAGACTCATGCCCGTTGAGTGGTGATGCCCTGCAGCCGTCTCATCCTCTACTGTCCCCTTCTCTTCCTGCCTCCAGTCCTCCCCAGCATCAGGGTCTTCTCTAGTGTATGCAGTTTATTTCTAGGATCTCACTGCGTTTGCCCTTCTCCAGTCTTCACCTTTGTCACTGTGACACTGTCTCAGGGTGAGCTCCTGCCCTACTGTGTCTGTGATGCCAAAACCCGCGGGACCTTTCCCATTTCTCGCTGACGTTTTTCTCCGGGGGAGCCCTCAATCCCCTGCTCCCACCCCCACCCCATCACGTGGCTCTGTCCGCCCCACTGTCCCCAGGAGCGGGAGGCCGCCCTGAGGCAGGCTTGCCACCATGTGGTCCACAGGCTGTGCCTGGAGCTAGTGATCGGGGCAGGCAGGGCTGTCCCTCCCTGTGGTCTGAGGGCTCCGGCATCTGGTTGGCCCTTGGTTCCCAGTTGGTCTTTCTGGTCTTGGGGGAGGGGAAGCAACAGTCTTTGGGGTGGGTGTGGGGCTCCTGTTCTCTGTCCCTGCCTGTAGCTCCGGGTCTCTGCATGATGGGAATTCCTTGCGAGCAATCCTCCTACCCAGCAGTCAGGCTGCGGGTGGCACTCCCCTTCTCCCGTGACCACCAGACAGCAGTCTGCATGGTAATGAGCTAATTAAGCTGAAGAGTTGATTGATTTTAAACGGCAATTTGTGAGTGGCTCAGCCATTAAGCCCATAATGGGCGTTTTAGGAGCTAGTGGGCCAAGCTCCAAGCGCCCTGGGCAGGCGTACCTGCTGTGGCCAGCCCAGAGATGCTGTCCACCCGCCAGGAGGGCGGCCACTCCCTGTGGGGTCGTGTCCCCGAGGGCCAGACCCTCCCTTCAGCCTCGGCCTGAGTGTGGTTAGGACAGACACTCCTGCCACAGCTTCCGTGAGATTACTGGGATGACCGGCGGCCAGAGCACCTGCTGGGCCCTCTCCTTCCAGCCTCTGAGGCCCCAGGTGGCTGGGTCTCCTGGGGAAGCCGGGAGGATGGTGGGGGAGTCACGGGATCGCCACTTGCCCCTCCCCACCGCCTCCCAACACCCTGGTTTGCAGTGGGGGGACCTGAGTGGGGCCTGGTGGCCAAGGGCCCAATCAGCCTCCTAACCTTCGTCTCCTTTACTCTGAAGACAGAAGGGCCCACAAAGGAAGTCAGAGCAGTGACCTTGGCTCCTCGAGCTGCAGCACTGCACAGTCTCCACGTCCAGCACCCCAGAGCCTGGGCCGTGGACACGGAGGGCCCTTGTCCCAGGGGAGTGCCCTGGGAAGTGAGTGTGGGAGGCAGCCTTCCCCATCAGAGCCGAGTTTGCCAGGAAGCCCACTGGCTGGGAGGACAGAGACTGCCCTAGGTTTTCCAGGACTCAAGCACCTTGTGTGTCAAGGGCCAACACGGGGCCCGAGCGTGCATCCACTGTGGGGCCAGGGCCAGGCCGAGACCCACAGGCCGCCTCACGGGCAGGAGCTATGGGGATGGCCAGAACCACGCAGAGCACTGGGGCCCAAGGGAGACAGGATGGCTCTCTGTGCAGGACAGACCGGGGGCCTCGTGGAGGCCAGTCCCCAGGGACTGTGTGAGGCTGGCCTGGGGCAGCCTGGCCTTCCACAGGGACCTCCCAGCCCACAGGTCACGACGGCGGAGGCCTGGCGAGTTACAACTAATTGAGCTCAGCCACGCGATGGTCACAGCACGGGACACGTGCCTCGACCTGTAATTACAACCCTCGGACTGATGTTAAAGGTCAGAGGCACCCGCGCCAGCCAGCCATTCTGGAGGGGCCCCGAGTAGGGCGGGCGCTGGGAAGTTACTGCCAACCATCTTCACGCCCCCTTGGAACGTGGCCTGGGACCTCGGGCCTGGGTTCAGGCTGTCCGAGGCCACCTCCCCCAGGATCTCACACAGATTCAGCGGAGTCCTCGCAATGCAGAGGCACGGTAAATCCCTTGGTTTTACTTTAACGTGTACATCCAGACCTGCTTCAGAGCAGCATCCAGACGTGCTCCAGAGCAGCCAGACAGCGCAACGCTTCCAGAGAGAAGGGTGGGAGGCTTGGGGCTCTGCCTGCTCCAGGAGACAAGCGGGTCCACGTGGGACCTGGGATGTCACACACTCAGGCAAAAACACACAGACACACACACAGGACACACAGACACACACGGAGACACACAGTCATGGTACACACAGACACACTCAGGGACACCCAGACATAGGGACACCCAGATAAACACCCAGGGACACACAGACACACTCAGGGACACCCAGACATGTACACAGGGACACTCAGACACAAGAACACCCAGACATATACACAGGGACACCCCACACACACATGCTGTGACCCAAACCCACACAGGCCCCAGTTCTGACTCTCCAGTCCTCTCTACAGCCATGCTGTGGTCTCCCTGGGGCCGCTTCCTAGACAGACACTGGCCCAAGGACCCTCATTCTGTCTTCAGAGGCATCCACCCTGATGCCGTCCCCTACAGGGCAGGCAGCAACCACAGGGTAGTGTGACTGGTAATGTCACATATAATTATCCACACTCAGAATCAGTTCAACCGCTCAGTCGTGTCGGACTCTTTGCGACCCCATGGACTGCAGCACGCCAGGCCTCCGTGTCCATCACCAATTCCCGGAGTTTGCTCAAACTCATGTCCATTGAGCCGGTGATGCCATCCAACCATCTCATCCTCTGTCGTCCCCTTCTCCTCCTGCCCTCAATCTTTCCCAGCATCAGGGTCTTTTCAAATGAGTCAGTTCTTTGCATCAGGTAGCCAAAGTATTGGAGTTTCAGCTTCAACACCAGTCCTTCCAATGAATATTCAGGACTGATCTCCTTTAGGATTGACTGGTTGGATCCCCTTGCAGTGTAAAGGACTCTCAGGAGTCTTCTCCAGCACCATATTAAAAGTAATAAACAAAAGTGTTTTCAAATGAACTCACGTGAGCAGCCTTGTCCCTGCCTACAGGTGGGTCTGCAGCCGCCAGCGCCTCTCCACTCGCCACACCTTCTCCCCAAGAGCCTTCTCACCCACCTTCCGCGTCAGTCTGCTCTGCGAGCTCCACATACAGAGGCGCACGTTTAAACTCTGCTTTCACATGATTTCATGACTGGCTCCAACTTAGAGTTTGTGACAGTTACACCTCACGGCACCAATGGAGTCGCTCCCATTGTCCCAGCAAAGGAACCGCTGTCAAGAGTTGTCCAGCCACCTGTCCCCTGGTTAATGACCATGAGGTCTGGAATGAACACCCACAACACTGAAGAGAGCCCAAAGACAGAAACCAGAGGGACCTACACTTTGAGGAAGAGACCAGAACGAATCAATCTCTGTGTTTCCTTCTGGCTGTTTTCCAAAGGGCAGGTCTTACCGGGGGTCATGCAGAGTAGCCAACACTCAAACAGAAGCCTATAGCCTGACTGGATTGAAAAATCAGAGCTCAGGGTGACCACAGTAACTGAAAATGGAGAAGGCAGATCCCAGAAAGGAAAGAGCTTGACAGGCCAAACCCCAAGTTCTGGGTGAACTCCTGAAATATCTGGCTGACCCTTGAATCACACACAAGAGGCAGGTCTTGAGATGCCTGCAGAAGCTAAAAATCCAGAGGTTTCAGCTATTGTCACCACAGGGAGACACACTTGGAGTTTCAGCCCAGTCTTGGCAAAACAACAGCGACCAACAGCAACCACAAAAATCAGTGCTCTCCAGAAGAACAGAATAGATTCTCTGCAATGCCTCAGTCACAGTGTCCCGGAAACAATGCAAAATTACTAGACATGTGAAGAAACAGGAAAACAGGACCCACAGACCAGTGGAGACCTCAAGGTGACCCAGATGTTGCTAAATTTTAGTAGCAGACAAGGATTTAAAAAGCTATTGCAACCATGCTCAAGGATGTAAAGGAAAATATGTTTGTAATGAATTAACAAAGAGTCAATCTCAGCAGTGGAATAGAATAGGATTTGACTTTTTTCTTTTCTTTTTTCCTAAAAGAGCCAGATAGTAAATTGTTTAGGTTTGTGGGCTATACATTCTGATTTTCAATTACTCAGTTTGCCACTGTAGCACAAAAACAGCCATGACGTACATGAACAGACGGACACCACTGTGCCCCAATAAGCCTTTATTTACAAAAACAGCTGGCCAGCCCATCGGTGTAATCAGCTGGCCCTTGAAATGGAATATATCTAAAAGAACCGAACTGGAACTCTAGAACTGAAGAGCCCAATATCCGATACAAAAAAAGTCAACGGACAAGCTTAGCAGCAAATAGAGACAACAATAGAAATTACCCAAAGTACAAAGAAGAAGATAGAAAGCGGACAGAGCCTCAGTGTGATGATAACAGAAGATACAGCGTATGCAAAGTTGGAGCCCTAGAGAGAGGAGAGGGAAAATGGGGTAGAAAAACCTGAAGAGATGCTGACCAAAAGTGTCCCTGATTTGATGGAAAATATAAACTTAGAGACTTCAGAAATACTTCAGATTCGATGAGCTCTACTGATCTGTCTTCCAGTGAAGCTGGAGCAGGTGTGAGAAAAGCTAGGGTGCAGGGCAGGTAAGCTCGAGGGGCTGGGGCCTCAGACGAGGGGGGCTGAGGAGCTTCTCTGGCTGGGCCCTGAGCAGGGAGCCGTGGCAGAGGCCCAGGTGCAGGCAGGTCACGCAGACAGTCACAGGGCGTGCTTGCCAGAGTAGCTGGTGATCAGGTCACCGAGACCTTACTCCACAGAGGATTCACTGAACACGAGCTATGACAGGCAGACGCCAGCAAAAACAGCCAAGGCAGGAAGAAGTGAGGTTTCCATCAGGGTCACACAGACCCCAGCACCACACAAACCCTCTCTCTGCATGAGATGTGAAAAGGGCCCAGAATGGCATGTACTCAGTGACTCTGCTATTACAGAATGAGGAAGCTGGAGGCTGGTGGCCCTGGAGGCCAAACAAACCAGAAAAGGTGTTTTTCAAAGTTCTAAGATTCAAGAACAGAAAGTTAATTACGTCACAGGGAGCCGTCATAGGAGGAGACAAGCCAACCTCAGTCGGGCTGGTGGTCGGCTCGGAGACTGATGGTGACAATCAGATTTGCCTTGAGGTCCACTGGAGCCAGGACACAGGACGCTTCACTTTGCTGGGGGTGGGGAGGGGGGATGCGGTGCTGGGCTTGGAGAATCAGCAAACAGATTTCCTGTAGGGGAGCAGGATTACATCTCATCGCCCTTTACCATCTGAGCCGCCAGGGAAGCCCTCCATCGACCTTTATACTTTCATGTGAAAAATTTCAGCAAGGTGTTTTCTCCAAGGACATGTTTTCTGCAGATAAAGTGTGTGGTCAATGTTCCAAGGTGTCATAAACCGCGCCTGCCATTCACATGGCGGCTCCGTCACTGCAGCCACTGCTATCAGGGTGCTCCCAGCGTGGCCCCCAAAGCCAGGACTTTGTCACGGGCCACTGCCTGGAGCCAGAGCAGCAGGGAGACGTGGGGCTATCGATTTCTGATATGGACACTGTGCTGCACGGGGCAAAGGGTTCCCAAGGCGGGGAGGCCATCAGAGGACCCCACATGGGTACCAGGTCGTGAGAGAAGCTGGAGTGAGAAGCTGGTTCTCATCCCTGGAGAACAGTACTGCCCACACCCTCACTGGGACCACTCTGCACCCCCAGCATCCAGCTGCCCCAGGACCCTTCCCTGGATGCTACCCCCCACCAACGCTTCCCCCCTGCTGGTCCCCAGGACCCCCCATGGCCCCCCACCCACCACTGCTGGCCCCCAGGGGCCCCATGCCCCACCCCTGCTGGGGCTGCTCAATGGAGCCCCACCTGTCTGAGGGATCAAGAGTCAGGGTTTCTGCACATTCGAGTGCTTTCTGTTCTGAGGTCACTAGCACGTTACTGTTTTATCCCTTGTAGACTAGGTTTCCTCATCGTATGAGGATAAGGCTAGACCTTTCTGAGCAGCCATAAAGATGAAAGTCAGATTCCTGCAAGGAAGGTGGATTAAATGCTTCTTTCCCAAGCCAGGAAAAAATAAAAGGGTGATGGTGCCATTTCTTTTCTTTATTCTTAGATTGTTGGCGGGGCCAGCAGGAAGGAAGGACCTGAAAATGCTGGCATCCCAGCTCTTGACCCACGCAGCCCACAAACTCCCACTGGGCCCCATGAGGTCTGGCTGCCCGCGGGCAAGGACAGCCCACTGGCCACTGCCGAGGGTGGAGATGGGAGGTCTGGGGCCCGAAAGCCAGTGGCCGGATGATGTGAGGAAACCTGCGGGAAAAGGAGCTGCAACCGCGACAAAAAGTGCGTTCAGCGATTACAAACCTTTTGTTAAATGTGAGAAAATACCGGAGCAGAAACTGAAGACTCAACGGAGGAGCTGGAAGATGAAACTAAGAGCCCTCTCAGAAGACGGAGGACGAGACGAGGCACCAGCGCCGGGGAGGAAGGTCGAGGAGAAGGGCGCACACGTGCTCAGGGCAGCCGGCAGGGAGGCTGCCGTGGGCTCCAGGCGACCTTCCCGCAGGGGCCCGGCACCTCGAGGCAGACGCGTGCCCCTGAAGTGCACTGTGGCTGGGGAGTGGGGGTCCCCAGCGTGAACCCCGTGGGTCACAGGCCGCGGGGGGTGGTCTCTGTCACCTCCACTGCACAGCCAGGCCGTGAGCAATGGGAGAGTCGCGTCTGGTGGACAATTGTCCACACAAAGGGGACTCCCCAAGGCCGAAGGCATGGAGTGCCAGGTGAGGTGCCAGTGGAGGGCAGAGGCTGAGGGCAGGTGCTGGCCCTGCAGAAGGGGCGAAGCAGCGAGCAGGGGGCTGGAGGCCAGCAGCCTGGGCGGGGGAGGAGGGGCATAAATAGGACATTCAGTGTCAGTTCAGAGGAAACTGCACCGCCGACCCCGGACGCCACCGGCTTCAGGAAAACGGACGGGCCCACAGGAGCCAGAACAGCGTGCGTGCCGCCCCCACGGCCACCTTCCAAGCGCGCGGGCTGAAGTCTGTGCCGCGGGCCTCCTCGGGATGGCGCGGGGCGGGGGCTCCGCTCGGCTGGACCGGGCCGAGCAGGTTTCCAGAGGAGATGGTCCCCTGAGGCCCCGACCAGCGTCCACGCCTGCCGCCCGACCCTGGACCTCCCTGCCTGGACACGAGCCCGGAGGCTGTGGCCCCCGCGCCGCACACACCTCAGGGGCCGCGACGGAAGCGGGCCCGGAGCGCGGACCAGGCGTGGCCGTGGGCCGAGGACCTTGCTCCCGGACGGTGCGTCTCGTTTAACTTTAAACGCCGGCGGTAAGGCCGGGGCCCGTGCGGATGTGGCTGAGAACAGCCGACCCCGGCCCCGCGGCTCCCGGGGGCTCGCTGGGGCGGTGACGCGGGGATCCCACGCGCCCCGGGCAGCCCGCCCTGGGACGTGGGTACCGCGGCGGTGGGCGCAGGGCCAGGCTCCTCCAGGGACAGAGCGCGCGGCCTGCCCGCCCCGTGTCCGCCCTCTAGGCGTCACATTCGCCTACCGAGAGATTCCGAAAGGGTCCCGGGGAAAACGGGGTCCCCATGGAAAGCCTCAGGGTGCCTCTCACAGCCAGTCCCCTGGGTGCCCTCTGGGGCGCTGCAGAGCCCAGTGCAGGAGCCCCCATCCCCCGCACCGGCTGGACGCTGCGGTGGGGCGGGGCGGGGGAGATGTTGGGAAGAGGGTCCCAGAGCTCCGGGGCGGGAGACCAGGACTTGAACTCGTTCCCCTGGTCTGTTGAGAGAGCTGGGGCTTGTCCCCTGGGCGGCCGCCATACGCGCCCACCCTGCACCGTCCCGTGCGCCCTGCGAGTGCCCCGGGGAAGGCAGAGGGGGTGCTGAGCCGGGAAGGCCTCTGGCCCCCATGCGCAGGCCGGACTCGGAGCTGAGAGCGCCCAACCTGCAAAGCGGAGTTAATGAGTAAAAGATTTCCACAAGGGGTGCCACATTCTCCATCCCAGGGCCTGCCCAGAAAAACCACCCTCCTTTTCCAGCTTATCCCCTGAAGGTAGGGTGTGGGGGGGCTGGGGGACTGCTGGATGTGGGGGTGTGTCCACAGTCCCCACCTCACAAGCTCACCCCTGAGGCCTGCTCACTAACTGTATTTTTAAATGGCAGTCAGCTGACCCCTCCCCCCAAATCCTAGCAACAGGGTACCAGAGACCCCAGCACGGAGACGGTCACTAGTAGTTGGGGTTTGAGGTGCCCCTGCGTGGGGCTGACGCGGGTCACACAGAGGTCTGTCCTCACCCGGCTGGCTCCATGCAACACCCTCTCCAGCCGCAGACTCAGTGGGTGAAAGCCAGTGCTCTGATGGGGCCGCTAAATCATCCCCACCCCCTCCAGGGGGGCCGAAGCTGCAGGGACAGGAGCGGGGGCAGGAGTGTCCGCCCCCCCCCCTTACCCACCCTAGAGGGCCCTGGCCCCGTCCTGGCCGCCACTGTGAGGTCCTGCCTCCCACTACTGACCTCAGATTTAGTGTCTGGAGCCTTTGTGTCTGTTTTGGCATTTTCATTTTCATTCAGCCATTATTTGTTGAACTCTTACTAAGCTGGGCGCTGTGCAGGGGGCTACGAGTTCACGGAATGTCCACCAGGCACCTTCTAAACACCTGTTAAGATACTGGACCTGGCCGTGTCCCCGCCGAGGAGGCTGAAGTTGACAGTTGACAGTGCAGACGGGACTGGCTGCCCTGCAGCCCGAGGCGAGTGCGTCACGGCCTCAGACTGCCTTCAGCTTCTGGGAAGCCGGTGAGACCCCTGGTTCTCAGGTCACCCCAACCCTCCACATCAGAGCTTCTGGGGTGAAGAGGGGGCAGCAGCTTGCCTGCAGCAAGGTCTCTCGCCTGTCACAAGGCCTCTTACGTGCAGTGACAGCCCAAAGGAGCCAGGCGTGGTGGGCCCTGCGGAGCCTCAAGTCCTGTGAGGCTGAAGGCAGCCTCCAGGAGCTCAGCCCAGCCGTGCCTGCTCAAGGCAGTGCCCACTGCCCACCCCGAAGCCCTGTGAGCCTGGAGCCCCACGAGCCTGGGCCTGGCCCCAGCCTCACCCCAGAAGCTCTGATGTGAGCTGTTGGGACTGGCCTGAGAACCAGGGGTCTCACCGGCTTCCCAGAAGCTGAAGACAGTCTGAGGCCATGACACACCCACCCGGGGCTGCAGGGCAGCCGGTCCCGTCTGAACCGTCAGGGAAGGAGCAGGAGGACGGCTTTGCCACCTCGGGGTGTGGAAGGGGCGGCAGGCACACTTGACGTTCCTGGGCTCACCCCGCTTGGCTCCCGAGTCCCTGCCAGTATGGCCAGGGTAGGACATGGCCTCCTGGAGCCTCCGTCCAAACTGGCTGTGCAAAGCAGCTGGAGGCGGATGGGCGCCCACCCTGCCCACAGGCAGAACGACAGCAGGCCTGACTCTGTGCAGGGCTCTGCAGCGCCCCCGGCACAAGGCCTTGTGTCCCCCACTCTCTGGCTACAGGAAGCAGCCTTCATTCTGCCTCTATGACCTTCCCTGAGTTCTAAGGGGCAGATTCGAGCAGTTGTTCATTAGGGAAGGGAGGGGAGAGAGGCCAGGGAGGGACAATCAAGAGAAGCCTTGGGGCAAGGTCCTGTTTTCCCATCAAGGGACACACACCGGTGTCTCTGAGCCATTCTGCAGATACAGAAACCCCTCCAGGTGGGAGCATTAATGATTAACTGTATGCTGCCCGCAAGCATGCAGACCCCAGACCAGTCAGACCTGAAGGCTGACAATGGGAACTCCTACTTAGCTCACCACCCACCCGTCAGAAGAATGTCCATGAGCTGATCACGCCCTTTGAACAATTACTGTGAAACCTGTCACTGTCCTCCCCAGTGGGGACACATGGCTTTGGGAGCAGGAGCCCACGGTGGACCCCTTTGCCTGGCAAAGCGATAAAGCTCTCCTTTTCTACTTCACCGCAGACTCTGAGATTCGACTGGGCTCTGGTGCCGGGAAAAGCTAAGTCTTTGACATCAGCTCTGGGGTCCCGCCCTTGGAGGGGGTGTCCAGTGACTACTCCGGCTGGAAAGGCCTTTGTGAGCCCAGGACAACTCTCAGGGGCCAAGCCTCCTTCTCCCACCTCCCCCCGACAACAGGCTCCTTGCAGCAGCCCTCCCTGAGGGCCGGCCTCTCCTGCTGGGGCTGGGGGGCGGTGGGGGGGGGGCCTCTCCTGACTGTGTTGGGGTATGTGCATGCGTGCTAAGTCGCTTCAGTCGTGTCCGACTCTTTGCAGCCCCGTGGACTGCAGCCCGCCAGGCTCCCCTGTCCGTGGGATTCTCCAGGCAAGAATCCTGGAGTGGGCAGCTACTCCCTCCTCCAGGGGGTCTTCCCCACCCAGGGACTGAACCCACGTCTCCCGTGACTCCTGCGTGGCAAGTGGGCTCTTTTCCGCTGGGCCACCGGGGCCTGGGGGTGAAAGCAAGGCAAGCAGGCACCAGACCCCGAGCCGGTCTCACACACCTCTCACGGACACCGGCAGGGAGAGCTGGGACCCAGAGGCACATGAGGGGGCCTCAGGTCCCCAGGTCCACCGCCACACGAAAGCTAGATCTGAGTCGGTGCCACGGGTGAAACCCTCAACCCACGGGCACGAGCGCACGGCCCCGGGGTGGCCCTGTGCAGCCGGGCCCACGTCGGGCGGGGGCGGGGGCTGAGCAGCGCCACGCCTCCTCCGCGCAGGGCCACGTTCTGGGAGAGCAGCTGTGGAGGCTCCTGGCCCATGTCCACTCCACTGCGATGTCCAGGCTCGCTAAGTCTGAGAAGGAGCCGAGCCCTGTGAGCTGGTGGCCCCTCACCCTTCTCCTTGTCCCCAAAGCTGCTGGAGACAGACGTTTCCAGCTTCCACGTCCTGCCTCTCTTTCCCAGCTGAGAGCTCACAACTGGCTGGACTTTGGCAGGGTATCTCTGCAGGTGGCGAGCTCCCTGGAGCTTCCCAACTTACCCAGGAGGAAAGGGAGCCCGCCCTGCCCTCCTCCCTGAGTCCACACCCGGCCACTCGAGCACGGGCCACGTCTGCGCCTGAAGCGCAGTCTGACTGGGGCCTGGCCCACCGGGCGCAAGGCTGCCCGAGGCCACGCCTCCAGCCTGTCCCCTTCCCCACTGACACCCGCAGGCTCCCCGGGCCCCGACGGCCTCCCCTCTCAGCAACGCCCTGCTCCCTCGTTGGCACCTTCGCCCAGACCACCTTCCCCAGCCCCTCTCGCTTTGCCAGCCCCACCCTTTGTGGCCCTTCTTGACTGTCCCCCAGACGGGAAGCCTGCACCCTGGCCACCACCTGACCCCTCAGCCTGGACTCTGAACCCCCATGTCCAGCAAGCCCCGGGGCCTCTCCATTCTTTCTAGAACGAGCGCGTAAACACTTGGCTTGCAGGTGTGGACTTGAGACACAGCAGTTCCAAGGACAGACCCCACGGCCTTGAGGCACTGCCTGGGGCTTCAGCCCTGGCTCCGCAGGCTGGTCAGGCTGGCAGAGGTGAGATGGCTCCTCACCCTGCCCCAGGGCACAAGGGGCCTGGAGGCCAGAACACGCCCCTCACAGCCACCTCAGGGCCTTCGTAAGACCTTGGAGCCACCTGGGTGCCACCTGGACCCTGGGCCACCTGAGGGCCACCTGGGTGCCACCTGGACCCTGGGCCACCTGCGTGCCACCTGGACCCTGGGGAAGCCCACCAGCTGTGGGCTCTCTCCTGCCCAGGCCCCCGCCCACCCACCCTCCCTGCTCTCGCTGGCACATGGTGCCCTGTGTCCCGTGGCTGACCTCGCCTGCCCCCAGGGACTGACATACCCTGAGGGAGGTCTGGTCTGTTTTAAGGGAAGCCGTGGCACTACCAGGCATGTGGCAGCATTAATTTTGGCAAAACGAATGTTAAACAAGCGCTAGGAGCTGCAGCTGCTAAGAATCCAGCATGTCGGCCTCAGTAATAAACAAACGTTCAGGCCCAGAGGTCGTCGCTGTGCATGGACCCCGGACCAGATTTCTCACGGGGGCGCATGAGCTGACCGTGCAGGCGCTGTGGCCAGCGCGTCTGAGCCTGTGGGTCTGCCCTGTCCAGTCTTGTGCCAGAAGGCGGGGCTGGGTGTGAATGCACAGAATTTCGGCTCATGGGGGAGCTGCTGCGGGCCAGGCCTCAGGGGTGAGCTGCCCCCGCCGCAGAACCCCAGAACCCTGCCACGCCCACGGGGCTCTGAGCAGGTCCAGCCTCGCAAGCCCACGGGGTGGTTGCCGGATGCACCCCTCACGGGAGGCTGTGTGATAATTCGGTTAAGAATTTGAGGAGCTTCGGGAGCCTCTTGCTGGGCCGGCACCTGGAGGGTTTGCCGTGTCCATCCCTTCACTGTCCAGCACTGCCCGGCCAAGCACACGCGTCTGTGCAGACCTGCAGGAGCAGGGCCTGGGCGGGCCGGCCTCCAGGCCTGGGGCTCTGTGCTGCCTCTGCGGGGCTGCCCTGCCTCAGACAGAAGGCCTGGGTGCTGAGGGGTGACCTGAGGGCCCATCTGATGGGTTCTGCAGGCAGAGCTGCTGGGGAGAGCGGCCTTCGCAGGCCCCTGGGTTCCCCTGGCGCCGCTCTGACCCCCCCGCCCTGAACAGATGGAGGAGACAGACGTTCCAGCATGAGAGGGGATGGAGCAGGGACAGGAGACCACGGGCAGGGTTGGCGAGGAGGGGTTGGACGGAGCAGGCGCAGGTAAGCGGGTTTCTCTCAGGAGTGCACCCAGGCCACCCCCAAGGCTTCCTGGTGCGGGGGCAGGGCCCCCAGCTGAGCCCGGGGAGGACCCCACAGCCTGGGCCCCAGTGCGGGGAGGTCAGTCCCCAGGCCCGGCAGGGGTGGAGACGGAGAAGCCCCTCCCCTGAGGGATGGCGGGGTGGGCGGAGGAAGGCTGGGGGGAGCCGGCCCTGGCTCACGGGGACCCTGCCTGCTCCATGCTCCCACTAAGGGCGCTTGGACGCTAGGCAGATGACGCGGGGTCCAGTCGGGCACGGGGCTGGGAGGGCCCAGCAGAAGGGTCAGCGAGCTCAGGCCCCTGTCTTAGAACCCCGTGTGGTTCTCTCGGAGGCCCTTGTGGGAAGTTGCCAGACAGACGGCTCCCCAGGGCGTCCCATCTGCTGAGCAGGCAGGACTGGGGTGTCAGCACCTCCCAACCTTTGCCCCTCGTCCCCAGGACACTCCAGAGAGACACCTTAGCTCCAAATGCCAATTGTTTTACAGCTACAGTAATTCTTCTGCAGGCGGATCCTGAGAAGGGAGACTTTACACCTTCAGCACAGGAACGCCGCTCCTGCGGCGACTCCAGGGAGCGGCCCTGGTCCCAGGCCTTGGCCAAAGGGCCTTGATCCATCTGTCCTGCCAAGCTGGAGTCCACTGGGGCCCACGGACTCGTCTACGCCAGGGAGCGCCCACCAAGCCGTCCTGCGGCTCACCCGGCCTTTCCCGGTCACCCCCTCCTCCAGACCCTCTCACAGACCCCCTCAGGGGTGCGAGGGAAGTTCAGTGGGAGCCACTGGAGGAGGGCGCTCCCACAGGAAAGAGGACCAGGGGCTGGACACGGCAGGGGGTTGCTGACAGGAGCGGGGCCCTCAGCCGTGAGAGCAGAGTCCTCACTACTGCGCCCCCGGGGAATTCCCACAGGCGCCTGCTTTCGACTCCAGGAGGTCAGCGCTGTCTGCCGCTCCCCACGGCCCAGGAGCATGCCTCAGGGCCCGCGCCGGTGCCAAGGGCCCACACCGGCACCCGGGGGGTCACACCGGTGCCCGGGGGTCACACCGACGCCCGGGGCCCACACCAGCACCCGGGGCCACACCGACGCCCGGGGCCACACCGACGCCCAGGGCCCACACCGGCACCCAGAGGCCCACATGGGTGCCCGGGGCCCACACCAGCACCCAGGGGCCACACCGGCGCCCGGGGGCTGCGCTTGAGAGAAGCCACTGATGCTGCACCCAGTCAGCACAGAGGCCCTGGGTGTCCCAGCATGGAGGTCTGTGCCCCCTCCCCCGGCCAGGGCTGGGCTGGACCGCAGTCCTGCTGAGCCGATGAGAAGCCGCAGAGACAATGCTTTGCAAGTGGCAGGTGCCAGGGCGCGGGAAGCAGAGCCTGGGCGGATGAGGCTCTGTGACCCCAAGACTGGAGTCCAGCGCGCATACGGCCAGGATAGGGGCTTGCGTCTCCAGGGGCCAGGCTGCTGCAGCCTCCGAGTGCCAGGTCTGGGCTGGGCGGGGGGGTGTGTGAGGAGGGTCACACCTGAAGCCCGAAGGCCCCAGTTACTCCTCAGGGTGCCCTGGGGACCCTTCTGATTACGAAAGACGCCCCCTGCACCCCCGCAGAGCCCCTCCCTCCCAGGCTGGTGGAAGGGGGGAGGCGACTGAGCCCCTTGCAAGCCCAGGGGCCGCGTGGGCAGGGCCAAGGCCTCTGAGGACCACCACGGCTGGGGCCGCCCCCTCTGCCAGCCCCCCACCCAAGCCGCCTCCTCTGAAGCCAGGAAGGCTCACAGGCACCCGTCTTCCCTGGAGTGTTTCTGCTGGGCCCGGGGTGGGGGTGGCTTGGGGGCCGCCCTGAGAGCGGCAGGGGGGAGGGAGGCGGGGGGAGGGAGGTGGTGAATCCCCACCTGCCCTTGTGGCTTCTGGCTCAGGAGGAGAAATCACACCTCCCAGCAGCTCTGGCCAAAAGTCAGCGCTGCCCTCACCCCCCGCCCCCGCCCCCGCCCCCGGCCTGGGAACGCCACGTCCAGGGAGGAGGGCAGGGGAGGGGGGTCCTGCCCTCTGCCCCCCTCTAGGCCTCGGTTCCGGAAGCTGCCCGGATACCCCAGCCCGGGTGGACCCCCACCCAGTGTGGCCGCAGCTTCAGGATCCAGCTCTGCCGACGTGGGCCCACGGAGCGCTGGCCCCCAGGGGAAGCGAAGGAGGCAGAACGGGAAGGGGGGACGGAGCCCAGCCTGTCCCGAGGCCCCAGTGGGTCCTGGTCGGTGGCTGCAGACTCAAGACCCCCGGGGAGCACGTCACCCACCCAGGGCCCCGGGCTGGCTGAGAAGGAGGACTTGCCCCCAGCGGGGGCCCCGAGCACACGGGTACTCGGGGGTGGCTGGGTGCGGGTGGGGAGACCTGGGGGTGCCGCGAGGGGAGGGGACCAGCTGAGGGGCCAGGAGGGGACAGAGAGGGGCTGGGGGGGCTCCGGAGGCAGGGGTCACAGGACGCCCAGGCTGAGCCACCGGGCGGGCCCTGGGGACCCACGGGAGTCAGCGCAGCAGGTCCTGGAGGACAGGGCGAGGCGGGGTGGGGCCCGGCTTGCCTTCTACGATGAGACAGCGGGGAGGGGGGGCCCCAGCACCTTCTCAGAGGAGCCGCCAAATGCAGGGCAGCACGGGGGCCCAGGGCGGAAGGCAGCCCCTCAGGTCTCCCCGGGGACCCACTCAGTTTCCTTGGCGTGTCTACCCAAGCCTCCCCCAACGTCTGCCTCACCCCTCCCCTCAAGCGGAACCAGCAGTTCCCCTCAGGTGGAGCTGTTGAAAGGGCAAGGGGTGGGGCAGGAAGACCCCCCTCAAGATTCAGGACGGAGCAGGCTGGAGCAGGCAGCACCTCCCCAGAGAAGGTCCCCTCGGGAGGAGTGCCCTGGAGACAGGGGGCAGGCTCTTCCTGGAGAGTAACACCGGCCCTCCACGTGCATGCCCCGCGTCTGAACCCGGCTGGACTTGCACAGAAAGCTTTGTGCAATTTGCTCCCAGGGGAGCCTCAGGTCAGGGTGCTTCTAGAGCCCCGGGGAGGCTGGACCTGCCCAGCAAGTGACCAGTGTTGGCAGGTCCCCCGAGGCGGAGACATCCAGGGCAGACATAGCATGTGAGACCATATCCCCCTGCTCACATTTCACTTCTGACATCAGGAACTCCCACAAAGAGCCAGCGAGTCGGGGGCGCTCGGGGCCAGGCAGGCATGGCCAGGGAACCGAACAGACACCTGAGTGGCAAGGAAGAGACCAGAGAGCTTGAAGAAATAGAAAGACGTGACGGACTTAAAAAGGAGCTGGTTGGCAGGCGGGGCTGAAGCAGAACCAGTCTGTAACCAGCCGCCACCAGGAATCCCCTAAGCCGGGTCCAGAGTCCTCGGACAGACTCTCCCCAGAGCCGGCCCCTCCCATCCTGCTGAGGAGGCCGGGCCCCGCCCCAGACCCCCCATTCGGAAACCACTGCTGACCTGTCCCGGTCTCGGCTGCTCTGTGAGTGTGTGGGGGTGTCCTCAGCCCCCCGTGGACAGCTTGCCCCTCGCCACTTGCTAAGACACACACACCATCACACGTCCACCACCCCGGAAGACCCTCCCTGGTGTGGAAACTTTGGTCCTCAGCTGCTCCTGAGAAAGCTGACCTTCCTGTCACCTTGCCTGGAGTTTCCTGCAATCCCTACTTTGCCGGCTCAGTGGAGCAAGTCAAGAGAAGAGCGGTCTTTCAGACCAGGACTTTGAGTAGAGAAACACTGTCAATGGAAAACTCGCTCCTATAAATAGGATTTCACTGAGCTTCATGTTGAGTGGCACCGTTTTTCTTTCTGCACTGGGGACGGAGTGCTCCAGCGCTGGAAGGCAAGGACATTCCCTCCGTCCTCCACTAACGCCCCAGACAAGTCCAACACACAGAAAAGCTGGCTGCCGGAGCCCCAGCGCGGAGCAACCGTGGACGCCTGCGGGCAGAAGGAGCCGGGCCTGCGGAGACCGGGCAGCCAGGGACGGGAAGAGGCTGCGCCCGCGCCGACAGGACCAGGTTACCGTCGGCCACGCGCACCGCGCTCCGGGTCCGGCCAGGCTCGCCGGTCTCTGACCTCTGCCTGCGCTACCTGAGTCCCGGGACTGGCCGCTGCGGTCCGCGACCTGACCTCCCGGAAGCTGGCAGAGACGCGCCCCTTCCACAGGGAAGACCGCGGAGCCGGCGGAGCCGGGAAGAAGGCGGCGCGGCAGGCCAGCTGTTCCCTGGGGGCGCAGGAGCGGGCCTGCAGAGTCCGCAGCCAGCCGCCGCGCCCGCGCAGCCCCGGGCAGCTTACCGATCTTGGCCAGGCTGGCCACGAGGATCCACAGCGCGATGATGTACGGGTCCTGGACGTGGTGCCACTTGAAGGTGACCACCTGGAAGCCCTGGGCCTCCCCGTGCGCGCCGCCGGGCTCCTCCTCCACGCCCCGCGCCCGCGGCAGCTCGCCCAGCGCCAGCAGCAGCGCCAGCAGGACCCCCCACCTGGGGCCCGGAGCCCAGCGCCCCGACATCGCCGCGGTCGCTCAGCGCCTTGTCCGGATGCTCATGACGCGGGAGCTCTGGTGCGCTCGGCGGGACGCTCCGGGACGCGCGTGGGGCTGCGCGCAGCGGAGCGCGCTCCGGGCTCAGGCTGCTGTCCGGATCCCCGCCCGCCCGGGTGGCCTTTAATCCGGCGGCCCCCTCCCGCGCCGGGGCGGAGCCTTCCCGCCCGCCCCGCGCTCACGCGAGCGCAGACCCAGCCCCGGCTCCCCGCCAGCCCGCCCGCCGCCGGCGCACACCCACCCGGCTTCCCACCCGCGCGCCCCCGGCCCCTCAGCCGCCGCCCGGTCCTCGCCCCGCGGGCTCCTCCTCCCGCCCTCCTGGCTCCCGGGTGGAGGGCGCAGCCTCGCCGGCCGCCTCGCCGTGAGGGGGAGGGCAGCGCGGGAGGGGCTGGGGGCCGGGCCGGGGATCCCCGCGGCGAGGTCGGGGCGCGGTGCCTTGAGCGCCCCTCGGCGGCCCTTGACCGGCCTCCAGAGGTGCCCGGGCCGCTGTGGGCACCACTGTGGGCGCTCCCTAGCCCTCCCGGCCGGGCGAGGGGCCCTCCGGAGCCTCCCGGCAGCCTGCCCGTCGGCAGGAGCCAGGCCTCCAGCCACCTGCCTGTGTCCACCTGGAACCTGTGTTTCCAGACGGGAGCCCGGGAGCCCCTGGGCGAAAAACCCGGGCCTCCCCCTAGAGCCTCGGGTGGGCGGAACCAAGCCCCTCTGCCCTCCCCACCGGGGGCTCCCCTCCTCCTTTCTTGAGGGCCCCTCCCTCTGACCTGGGAGCTCGGCGCTGCCCCCCACCCCTGGACCTCCAGTGGAGGAACTCTGGGGCCCTTTCTCCCCCAGGGTATGACCAGCTTCACCACCAGGCCTCAGCCCCGGCCAGCCTCTGCTGCTAGCTGGACGGCCCACCTGGCCCGGAGAGAGGCACACGCGACCCCCTGTCCCCCGGAGCCCACTGCTGCTCCTCTGCGAGCAGTTCCCCGGGACTCAGAGGCAGGCCCACCTCCAGGCCCCAGCCTCCAGTCCCCCCAGCCTCCAGTCCCCCAGCCTCCAGCTCCCCGGCCTCCAATACCCCGGCCTCCGGTCCCCCAGCTTCTAGCTCCCTGGCCTCCAGTCCCCCAGCCTCCAGTCCCCCAGCCTCCAGCTCCCCGGCCTCCAATACCCCGGCCTCCGGTCCCCCAGCTTCTAGCTCCCCGGCCTCCAGTCCCCCGGCCTCCAATCCTCAGCCTCCAGTTGTCTGGGCCCCTGGCCTCTGGTCCTTCAGCCCCCGGTTCCCCTGGCCTCCAGGCCCCCAGCCTCCAATCCCCCAGCTTCTAGCTCCCTAGCCTCCAGGCCCCCGGCCTCCAGTCCCCCAGCCTCCAATCCCCCGGCCTCCTGTCCCCCAGCCTCCAATCCCCCAGCTTGTAGCTCCCCGGCCTCCAGTCCCCTGGCCTCCAATACCCCGGCCTCCGGTCCCCCAGCCTCCAGGCCCCCAGCCTCCGATTCTCAGCCTCCAGTTGTCTGGGCCCCTGGCCTCTGGTCCTTCAGCCCCCGGTTCCCCTGGCCTCCAGGCCCCGAGCCTCTGAGCCCCCAGCGTACGGTCCACAGCACCTTCAGAACTCCCTCAAGCCTGCCGGCTGCTCAGTGCCTGTGGCCAGCCCACAGCGGCTCAGAGCCCTGCACCTCCTTCAGCTCCTGTGGGCCCCCCCACTGAGAGGATGGGCCCTGGCCCCTCCCTGAGCTCCTCAGTGCCTGCCCTGGGGACCCCATCATCATCCCCTCCACTTCCTGAGGTGCCCTTCTCCTCCTGCCGCAGCTAATCTCAGCTCACAGGGGTGACTCAGGACTCCCCTCCTCCAGGCTCCGGGCAGGGCTGCTATCCCTGTAGGAACGTCTTTCCATGAGTGAAGGGCTCCACAAAGGCCCTGAAACTCCCCAACACACAGAGCCCCCAGGAGAGATTGGTTGGATGCAAGGACAGATGGGTGGGCAGATGCGTGGGTGCAGAGGTGGGTGGGGGCATCTTTTAATACCTGAGTCTGTGTCAGGGTCCCAGGAAACTCGAACACCGTGACTATCCTTGGGTCCTCTCCTGTTTCTGGCTGGTGGGAAGTGACCACCAGTGGTGTGGGGGAGAGAAAGCGAGTTCAAATTCTGTTCCACGGGGGAGCTTGCTGAGTGGCTGAGCTCTGAACGGTGGGTGAAGCTGGTTGGCTCTTTGGGAAGATGCTGCTGAGGGCCTCAGTGCTCCCTGGGTGTCCCTCTGCTTTGAGGTAGCCTGGGGGTCCTGGCAGGGGGAAGAAGGCCAGCCTCAAAGGTCGCTGTGAGCGCGGGGTGGGGGCGGCACCCAGCAGCAGGAGCACGGTCCGAGCACTGGGCTGTGGCGGCTCAGCCGTATCGGTGTGTCTGTCCCCAGCTCCACCCTCAGCCTCCTGTCTCAGAGACAGGCACCAGACCAGCTCAGGGTGCTTGCGGCCCAGCCCACACCGTTCCTTTCGTGGGGCTCCAGGTGAAGCCTTCAGGAAGAGGGGCCTCTGCCTGTGCCCCTCACACAGAACACTCCCGTCGCTGCTGGGATGGGGCGTGCCCCGCGTGTCCTGTCAGCCCTGGGGTTTGGTCCCCGGTCCTAAGAACTCATGGCATCCCTCCTGAGAGGGGCTGGTCTGAGACCCACGGAGCCGTTCAAAGGGCCGAAGAGCGTCACTGTGTGGACTCGGGTTCTCCAGTGCCACCGCTGGCCGCGGCCAGGGTGCTGCAGAGGTGACCACAGGCTGCCAGGGACAGAGGGAGGGATGCGAGCCCCTGCAGGGGTGGGTGAGCCCTGGGGCGTCTCGTGCAGCGGGCAGCGCCCAGGCGAGAAACCTGGCTATGTGGCTGCGTTTGTGGGCATCTGCACGATGAATGCGTCTCCAGGGTGGATGGTCTGAGAACTGTGCCAGCCTCCCCAGCGAGCCTGGCCAGCATCACGGTGTGGTGTACACCGTCCCCTCCCGACCCCTCCCGACCCCGCGCCCAGCTGCCTTGACCACTTCTCGAGCATCACCCCCTGGACTGCGGCCGTGGGTGGGTGGGCAGCCTCTAGCCGGGTGTGTGGTTTCAGGCAGGGCTGTAGCCTACCCCGATCCCAGGCTGCCATCCACAGAGGGACAAGTGGCAAGACCAAGCGCACCCAGAGGGCTGTTTGCATTTGGTGGGGGGCGTCTTGAGAAGTGTCCTCAGGACCGTGATGACCGCCCTGCTCACAGCGGCCTTCAGACAGCCGTGAGCCGCCCCCTCTGCCCCCCTCCCCTCCGTCCCCCCTCCGGCCTGGGTCACCACGGGGTCTGCCTGCAGACGCATGGCCTCAGAAAGAAGCGCCCCAGATGGGATGGGGTAATCATCAGAAATCTGTTTTCTCACAGAATTTGAGTCTGGGAGTCCAAGGTCAAGCCCGACGGGGCTGGCTCTGGTGACAAGCCCCCACGTGGCCTGTGCTCCGAGCAGGCTGGAGCGGAGGAGCACGCTCCCTTTCTCTCCCGATAAGGCGTTGATCGCATTGGATCAAGACCCCATCCTGTGGCCTCACCATGACTGCCTCCTGACGCCCCCTCACTGAGTGTCGTCGCAGCGGGCGGCTGGGGCTGCAGCGCAGGAATTGGAGGGGAAGGACGCGGCTCAGCCCGGGACGCCCGTGGCAGAACCACAGCCACGCAGCATAGCCTGAAATTCGAGAGCAACTCGAGGAAGCAGCCCAAACCCTGAACACCCAAAGTGAGAAAATCAGGATGGAAACACCGCGTCCAGCCCATTGTGGGACTTGCGGTTATGAATTTCGTTCACGGGGTTGGTGAGAAGCACCTTATGAATGAAGAAGCGACGGCTTATGCTTTTGCTGACAGTACGCCGGGATGAGAGTCCTGTTTTGATGTGACTGTAAGATGTGGGAGGGGGGCTTCCCTGGTGGTGCAGGGGTTAAGAATCCGCCTGCCAATGCAGGCGACACAGGTCTGATCCCTGGTCTGGGAGATCCCACATATTAAGCCCGTGTATCACAACTCCTGACGCCTGTGTGCCCTAGACCTTGCTCCAAACAAGAGACGCCACCGACGCGGGCACTGCCCCTGCTTGCTGCAGCTAGAGGAAGCCGGGCGGCAGCAGAGGCCCAGGGCCAAACAGGAGGCTGTGGAAGGCTTCACCTGCGCATCTCAGCGGGCACGCTGGCTCCTCTGGAGGTCTCGCTGCCCAGTAATTCCCGCGCGGCCTGCCTGCCTGCTAAGTGCCTGCCGTGCGCCAGGGGCTGTCCAGGCCAAGTCTGCGTAGCTGCGCGTGTGTTGTCCTGTTCGACCCGTGTGGTCTGCCTGCCAGCCTCTGCGGCCTCGGCTGAGCCTGGAGCCTTTGGCCTCAGGCCAAGCTTGCAGGGAAGGGGCGTTCGGACATCTGTGCAGGCACATTCTGTCCCCAGCCCTGGGGTCGGACTCACACTCCCATCACTGCCAGGTCCCACTGACAGGCCAGGGTCCAAGGTGGGATGGAGTTTCCAGCGGTCGTGGGCCCCCCAGGGCAATGCACAGTCCGGGCTTCGGGGGCTGGGCTGAGTGCAGACCGTGACCTCGACCAGGGGCCATGCCAATCCGCCCCACTCCCTGGAGGACAAAAATGACCCTGGACCCTGCCCGCAGCTCGTGCTGCTGGGACCTCAAAAAACCCCTCGGTTGGGGGCACGCTTGGACCTCATGCCTGGTGACCTGCCCTCCCAGCCCCCAGGCCAGCCCAGTGGCCTTTTGGACAGAGCTGGACCCGCCGAGGCCCACGGAGCCCAGGACAGCCTGACTTCTGGACTCACCCTGTGACCACCAACAGAGGCCAAAATAGCCTAAAATTGAAAATCCACTCTGGCCGAGAAAGGCAAGAAGAAAAGCTTGGCAGACTTAGAACAGAGTGAGTTTCATTGCTCATCTGATATCGCAAGTAATATCTGCAATCACTGAACTGTTAGTGGAGAAGCTCTGAGAGGCCAGGACCTGTCAAGGGCACCTGCCCGCTGTCTTCAGAGAGAGAACAGAAGGGCTAGGAACAGGTGGGGAGAGCAAACTGGCCGTCTTGGCAGGTGAGATTGCTGCCCACAGGCAACGTCCCAAGAACTTGGACACACGGTTAGAATTAAACAGTGGATGTGCGAGGCTGCCGGCTGCAGACGGCCTCCAGCTCTGCCCCCAGCAGCAAATTCTTTAGGGAGTGAAAGCCAATTGAAAAGTGCTATCTACACAACATCAAACATAAGAAATACCTAGGGAAAAATCCGGACGTGCAAGATATGCAAGCCGCTGTGGGAGAACGCTCCGGGGACTGTTCTAGGCGAAAAAGCTTTATAGATTTAACTTCACCCATGAATCTCAGACTGTTCAGACTTTGTGTTTCGTCTGTGTCCATTTTGGTAAATTGAATTTTCAAGGATTTTGCCTTTTCATCAAAAGTATCGTGTTTACTTGATGCAAAGCTCACAGCAGTGTTTTTTAAGCTATTGGTTTATTTGCGGCTGTGCCGGGCCTTAGCTGCCACGTGGGCTCTTCGGCAGTCGCGCCCAGTGGGGCTGCTCTCTCGTCGCGGCACGCTGGTTTCTCACGGTGGAGCCCAGGCGCCAGGACTCGCGGAGCTCAGCAGTTGCGGCTCTCGGGCTTGGCTGCTCCACGGCCTGTGGGGTCTTCCCGGACCAGGGATGGAACCCGTGTCTCCTGCACTGGCAGGCAGACCCTTCACCGCTGAGCCACCGGGGAGCCCCGTCGGGTTTTATGATCCCTTTAAAGTCTGCGCATTTCCAGGTGACGTGCCGCTCTGCTTGCTCGTGCTAGTGATGTCCGTCTCCCCCCTCGTGGAGGTGAGTCCTGCTGGGGGCTTGTCCACACCCAGAGCCTGCTCGGCGCCCTGGGCTCTGGCCCTGCTGACGCTCTCTGCCGTCCGCCTTCTGCTGCAGAGACACCGCTGTCACTTTCCTTCTCTCTCTGACTTTCCTTGATGCTCTCTTTCTAGCTTCTTAAACTGAAACCTTAGCTCGCTGATTTCAGTGTTCCTCTTTCTTAATGTCTGACTTTTCCAATGAAAAGGGTGCAGCGCTTCCTCTGGTAACTGCTCTCCTGCGTTCTGGTGGATTCAACATGTTGCGCTTTTCCTTATCAGTTCAAAATATTTTCTGATTTCCACTGTCATTTCTCCTCTGACAAAGGCTACTTAGACGTGTGAGGCTCACATGGCAGTTGCTAAATTTCCAAATATTCGGGGGCGGGGTGGTTTCCTGCTGTCTTTCTGTCTTTGAAATCTGATAAACACCCCAGCATGGCCAGAGCACACACTGTGCCGTCTCGGCCCTTCTGCATTCGCTAGGCCTCCGTCTGTGGTTGGGAGTCTGGGCTATTTCAGTAAACATCCCACGGACGCTTGATGAAAGTGTGGATTCTGCAGTTGAACAATGCAGCATTCCACTATTAGTCCATTTGGTCAAGGTGATTAGTTGTGTTTTTCAAGTCTGTACTTTTACTAACTTCAGGACCTGAGAGAGATGCTGAAACCTGCTTCTCTGGAGGCGAATTGCCGGGGTATCAGTCTGTCAGCTTCTGCTCTCCGTTCCAGCCGCGCTGCAGGACGGCTGTGTCCTCGGGGGAGGCCCCCTCCTCTCTGCGAGCGCTCCTGCCTGAGTCTCCTCTGGCGCCCTGCAGACGCTTTTGATAATGTGTGCGTGGAGCACCCTGCTCCTTCCTTTGGCTTTCAACCTGTGTCTTTATATTCCGAGCGCGGCGTTGGTTTCCTCGTCGGGTCTGACGGGGTTTACGTTCACGCACGTAGCTGTAGCCAGCAGTGTGTGACCGGCTGCTGTGGGTCAGGGCCCAGGCGTGGCCAGAGGGCCTCCTGCCGCGCTTGGGCAGCAGGCGTCCGTGTCTCAGCCACCACAGCGCTCACCCGGGGCTCAGCTCCACTCTGTTCTGTCGCTTGCTCAGGCTTAGCTCAAACGCCTCCATGCGCACAAATGTTTTCTCCTGCCTTGGGGACTCATTCATTCCCTGGGAGTCCATCTGTGAGCAGGGTGCCTGATCCTCCAGGAAGCGTGGTGCTGAGCCCTGGGCCCATGGGGCTGTGCCCACCGTGCGTGAAAGGGCATTCAACATGGCTGGGGGCAGCCGCCAGCCTGATCCTGCAGGTCGCACGGGGCTGGGCCCTGCTCGAGACGGCTTCTGCCCTCCCAGGCCTGGTC
Source organism: Capricornis sumatraensis (assembly GCF_032405125.1). NCBI lineage: Eukaryota > Metazoa > Chordata > Mammalia > Artiodactyla > Bovidae > Capricornis > Capricornis sumatraensis. The sequence continues at coordinate 77,779,254 of NC_091086.1, read as the reverse complement.
ACTGCGGCTCCTGGGCACCACTGAAGAGGAAAGGGGCTGGCTGAGTGTGCATCGGCCCTGACGTGCTCCCCACGTGCCTCCGCCCTCTGGGGCGGAGGAAGCGGGATGCCCCTGAGGTCTCTACCTTCACACTTCCCTGGAACCAGAAGGCCTGGGGGGATCGGCTGGGCCTAGACCCCACCTGCCTCAGGCAAGCTCTTATTTGTGTTGAGCAGACCGAGTCCCCGGAGAGGCCTCCTGCCCGGAGCGCAGCAGTTAACACCCTGCCGTGTCTGCGCCCCGCGCCATGCCCCACGGCGGCCCCCTGTCCCAGGAGCTGACGGTGACGGCGGCAGGTGGGACAGCCGTGCACGGCTCCTCCGACCTCCCAGGGCCGCGTGTGGCACAGGCGGGCATGGGTGCCGGAGCCCATGGGCCCCCCAGGGCTGCTGGCGCAGGACCAGGGCCCCTTGGGCCTCAGCGCCTTGCTTGCCTGGCCCCACCCTCAGCCCCAGCCCCCACCCCCGGCCCGGCAATCAATAGTGTCAGCCCAGGCCTAGCGCAAACCCTCGCCGGGAAGGCCAGGAGACAACGGCGGGACGGGCCAGCTGGGCTTGGTCCCAGGGGCTTGGTGTGTGCGTGTGAGGAGGACTTGGGAAGCCGGGGCTCAGAGCTGGCGTCCCCCCCAAGAGAGCTCCATGCTCCCAGACAGGCCACTATGCTCTGCGGGCCACAAGCTCGCACGCTCTGGGGATGAGCCCCGTTCCCTGAGAAGGGGTCAGCTTTTTTTTTAAATCTATTGATTTAATTGGAGGCTAATTATCTTACAATACTGTGGTGGGTTTTGCCACGCGTTTCCATGAATCAGCCACGGGTGTACACGGGTCCCCCATCCTGACCTTCCCTCCCCATCCCACCCCTCAGCGTCATCCCAGTGCGCCGGCCCGGAGCGCCCTGCCTCATGCATTGAACCTGGACCGGCGATCTGTTTCACATGTGGTAATATACATGTTTCAACGCTGTTCCCTCACATCACCCCACCCTCGCCTTCTCCCACAGAGTCCAGAAGTCTCCTCTTCACTTCTCTGTCTCTATCGCCGTTTCACACGTAGGGTCGTCGTTACCATCTTTCTAAATCCCATATATATGCGTTAATGTACTGTACCGGTGTATCTCTTTCTGCCTTACTTCACTCTGTCTAAGGGTCAGCTTTTTAAACACTTTCTCTCCTGATAGCAGTTCTTCAAAAAGCCCCCAGGGGGGCGGCTCAGTCCCTAGTTGTGGAACTGAGATTCTGCCAGCCACACAGCAAGGCCAAAAACAGGAGAAAGAAAAGAACCTGGAGATATTCGTCTGGGAGTAACTTCAGAACGCCTGCTGGCGTGCTGGGGGAGTGGCCTGTGAACACGGTCGTGCTTTGGCCCTTGTGGCCTCATCCTTAAGTGGGAGCAGTGTCCGCGTGGCCAGCTTCAGCTTCAGAGTCAGAGGCCTTCTGTGAGCCTGGAGTTCACGGCCCCCGAGGCGGGGCCTGAGGTGGCAGAGCTGCTGGCGCTGGGAACAAGACCGGACCCCTGTGCCCCTGTTGTGACTCAGACTGGTATCCCGGCGAGCTTGGGACCACCCCCGGTGGGACTGACCCACTACCAGGGGTGCCACGGGCTCTGCTGTGGGGGCTTCCCCCTCTGGGCTCAGGGAGTCTCACTGGAAGAACCAGTGAGCAGAGTCTGAGTCCTGAAACCCTGGAGCCCTGCTTCCCTGGGTCTCGGAACCGCTCCTTCCCCCTAGCGCCTGGTCAAGTGGCCCTGATTGGCCTTGGTGCCGCCTGGACCCAAGGGCAGACAGACACAACGCAGGGAGCCGGCTTCCCTGAGGCCGGCTGTGGGCCCCCAGCAGGCCGGCTGAGGATGGAAAGTTTTCTGGAGAGGAATGTGCGCCGCGTGGTGGGAAGGTGCATTCCTAGGAGGAGGCCGGTGAGCAGGACACTCATTTGCACAAATTAGCCTTTTAGATGGCGAGGCTGCTCACGCAAGACTGCTCGGCACAGGGAGGTTCCTGGGGGCCTTGGTGTCCAGGGCACGGCCGCGGCCCTGCCAGCCCCCACACGGCCTCTCCACCCTGGCCGGGAGGATGGTGGGGGGACAAAGGGCGCTGTCCATGAACGGTCAGCACAGGGCGGGCCGCGCGGGCTCCAGTCCCCCCAGGCCGACGCCTCTGCTGGTGCTTTGAAGACAGAAATGCCGCTGCCCTGCCCGGGGAGCCCGGGACACACTGTGCCCGTGGTGTCCCGAGTGACCCTCCGAGAGGCCGTGACCCCAGCGGCGGGCAGGGGCCGGCATGGCGTGGGGCGCTCATCCGTGTCCGGGCAGGAGGCAGACCCCAGCCCTGGCACCCACTGTGCACCCAGTCCTTGGACCCTTCAGAGCGTCCTGCCCCAGAATCTGCGCTGGTCACAGGAGGGGGGCCGTTGAGGGGGCAGTCCTCTGTAGAGATGCTGCAGGCCACAAGCACTTCACGCAGCCCAGGGTCTGGGGACCCCTGCGGCCTCTTTGAGGGGGCCAACCCTGTTGGCCCAGAATCCCCTGAGAGACCCCCCAAACTGAAATGAGGTTCCTGGAGGAGCCTGCCCCACTGGAGGAAGAGGACCCAGGAAGGCCACCTGGCTCCTGAAGCCCTTGGTGGCTCCCTGCAGGCCGGGGAGCCACAGGGACAGGGTGGGGGGTGCTGGGGCCTCTGGCCCCCTTGGTGAGGGGGTGGAGCTGGCGGGCAGGGCACCCTCGGTCTCCAAACGCTTGTCCCCAGGCTCCCAGATGCCCCTGCCTCGGCCCTGGAAGGCCGCTGCCCTCTCGGGGGTGTGCTGGATTCTGGGGGACACCGAAGCCCGGGTGGGAGCTGGCCGGGCCCCGTGGTCAGCCAGGACCTGCCTTTGCGTGTCTCCCGCAGGACTGTCCCGAGTGAGGCTGTGGCACGGCTGTAGCTAGGGCCCCGGCGGGCACGGCTGCCTCCCCTGCACCACCACCCAGGGCCTGAGGCATCCCGGGCCCGGGACCCCCATCACCTGTCAGCTCTGCCAGGGACTCTCCAGGGATGCCACTTCAGGGCTGTCAGGGCAGCCTCCACGTCGCCCTTGGTGGAGGCCAGCGCCCCAAGGCAGCAGGTCGGCCTGCCGCCCAGCAGTGGGCGCCCTCCCAGGCCTGCGGGGCGCGCTCTGCTGCGCCGCCCGGCCCCAGTGCGTCCTGCCCGTGTCCGGTGACTGGCTCTGGGCACGAGGTTTGCCGGGAGCCCTGCGTGCAAGGCTCCCGGGACACAGGCCCTTCACGAGGCTGGGGCGCTGCTGGGCACGTGGGCTTCTGGTGGCTCGGTTTCCCCACTTGTGAGACGAGGGGGAATGTGGCTCCAGGGAGGACGAGAGGTAGGGACGCCGCAGAGACACAGGTTCGCCCCAGGCTGCCCCGTGGGCAGGAGCCGACACCCCTGGGCTGAGTCCCGGGATCTCGGGGGCTCACCTGAGAAGCGCCCAGAGAGGCCCTCCTGCTGCCCGCAGCTCGGGGGTGGGCGCCGTCGGCCCTCCACGGGTTCAGGCGGCTCAGACTAGCTCAGGGGCCCCTCCCTGGGGGCTCGCTGGGGAGGGCGTGCTCCATCCTCATCGGCACCCCCTGACCCGGAGCCGGGCTGGGCACTGCCCAGGGCCAGGCAGTGAGGGCGCCAGTGGGTCAGGCCATCCTGGGCCGGCCCTGGCTGGGCCGAGGTCAATTGGGGGCTGTAAAGGAGACACGGCCACGGGACTTCTTTCCAGAAACAGGGCTTGCTGGGTTTATGGTGTGTAATTCTGTGGAAGAATTGGGAAAACAGCACTATTTGAGTCATGCTTAGTGGCTCCAGAGAGGATGTGGAAAGGCAACTCCCCATGCCTCCTGCAGCCCCCCAGCCAGGCAAGGTGGGTGCAGAGGTCACCGCATAGATTTGGGATGCTGGGGACAGGATGGAAATTCAAGGTTTTCTTCCCCAGTTTGAGCCTGCTTCCTCGACCGGCTCCAGCCAAGCCCAGGGTGGACCCTGGTACCCCAAACCTGAGATGCCCAAACAGCCACTGCCAGGAAACACCAGCTGCAGTTTAGATTTCAGGAATAATATTTTCAAAAATCAATCTTTCATGCTCTTGCATTTCAGCTTGTGAAAACAAGGCTGTTTTTCTTGGCTGCTCGCTCAGGGTCCTCCTGAAGAACTGCCGGGTCAGCCCCCTCCCAGCCGGCTCACCTCCCCTGTGACCTGCCTGAGAACAAGAGTGGACACTGACAGTATTTTCTCAGTGATCCTGCGATTCTGACACTGTGTCAAATGCATGCCGTCTGCTCACGATCAGCTCACAGGCTGGACGTTGTGGGGAGTTCCTCAGTCCCCTGAGCTTCCCTCTGGGTTGGGACCGCACGTCCTTTATTTAACACAGTTTGGCGTCTATGGAAACGAACCAGAAAGGACAGGGGCCGGCCACGCTGCTCTGCGGTGGCATGGATGCCCCCGTCCCCAGTGCTGGCCACCCCCCACGTTTGTGCAGACAGCTGCCCATGGCCGGGGCTGGGCGTGCCCACAAAGCTATATGTGTGTGTGAGTGTGAGTGTTCCGAGACTTGGAACGGTGCCTGGGCCCCCTGAGAGCAGTTCATGGGCACTGCCCTCTGACACGCGTGCCTCCTTTCCCTCCCACGTGCGCCGAGAAGGGTGGTGGCAGGGTGTGCCCCGAGAAGGAGGGTGGAGGTGAGGCCTGGACACGGCAGAGGCCCCGGGTGGAGGGCAGGGCCGGAGGTGACCCCGGAAGGCTGCACCCACTGGCAGGAGCACCTGGGAGCTGCAGGAGCGGGCACTCAGTCACCGGCCCCTCCCCTGGCCATGCAGCCGGGAACAGGCGCAGCTGAGCCCGCCTGCTGAGCAGCATGTCCCTGCTGAAGCCCCGGCGTCCGCGCTCTGCACGACCTGCTGCCGGGACGTGCTCGGGAGGGAGCTGTCTGCAGGCCGATGGGTCACCTTACAGCCCCTCACCCCAGCCTTGCTTCCCAGCACTGCTGTCTGTGAGCCAAGAGGGAAAAGCCCGTGGAGACGGGAAGGCCTGGGCTCCCAGGGGTGACCTGAGTGACCGGCCCCTCGTCAGGGCTGTGGCCTGGGGCAGCCGTTGGCGCAAAGTAGTGAGAACAGGAAAACCTCAGCGTTTAATACAGACGGCCATGGGGGCATCGCCCCACTGCTCCCCAGGGCTGGCATAGATGCTGGTGGAGCCTCAGGGGTCCTAGCCCCAGAGTCCCAGCATGGGGGCGTCTCAGTGCCGGGGGTCCCGGGGTCCCAGCTCCAAGGGTCCCAGCACGGGGGCCCCGGCCACCCCTGTGCCTGGCCCCATGTGGGTGGCCAGGGGGCAAGTCTGCACCCTCCCTTTGGACCTTCCTCCTGACCTTGGTGAGGTTCACAAAGAGAGGAGGCTCTTATCAGGCGTTTGCCCTCCTTCTCATTAAATCCTTATCAAACAATAGTGCCAGCGCTGGTGAGATACCCACGGGGTGCAGGATTACGTATTAACTCTGCTAATTAATGTGTACAGCAGAGGGTGGCTCAGACCACCGTCCACCGTGGGACAGCCGCTTCCAAGGAGAGATGGCCCCTCAGGCCACAGAGCCTCCCCTCTGGTCCAGGCCAGAGGCCCCCTCCCCACCCTGGGCACTCCCCTGTCCTCCCCTCCAGAGCAGCAGGAGCGCTGGGGAGGGTCCCCGTGGAGCCCAGAGGCCAGTCTCCCAGGCCCTGCGGTTGCAGAAGCGGCCCCTACCCATCTCTGAGACTCAGCGTGGGCTCCGGGCTCCCTCTGCGTCTCCTGCCCTCTGTCCTCCTGCCACAGGGGACCCCCAGAGGCCAGCCTTGACCTCCACACCTTCCATTTTCTCCTTGTCCACAGCCAGCTCAGCCCAGATCACCTCCTGCCTGCCCTTCCCTCCGCCTGTTCGGGAGCCAACCCAGACCTGTCTTACCCACCATGAGGACCACAGTGGGGTCCGCAGCATGGCCTCAGCACAGGCCCCAGGCTTGGAGAGTCTGTCCAAAGGCATATCCTGTCCCTGGACCGCTGTCCATAGCTGTCCCGGGAGGCACCCGGGCCCGGGGTGTGCCCACCTGGGGGACAGGTGTGGACCAGCCCCACCTGGGATGGCTTTGGGCCCCGGATGAGCTGGGGCCTGTTTCTGAGTCCGAAGGGGCCTCCGCAGGGGTCGGATGAGGAGGCTGGCTCTAGCTGGCGGTGAAGGAAGGCTGGAGCTGGGGGTGGGGGCCATGGGCGCTGGAGAGGTGAAGTTCGGAGGGTGGGGCGTCCCCGCCTGAGAATCAGCTCAATGAGACCCGGGGTCTGGGGCAGCAGAAGGGACAACGGGCGCATTGGAAACCGCCCCTCCCTGCCCATCACAAGCAGGCTTCCCCCGGTCAAGTCAAGTCAAGGCCCAGGGTGCGGGGAGCTTGGTGCCCTCAGCCAGCCAGGCGCTGCTGTGCCAGCCTTTCGATCCTTTGTCCCCTGTCCTGGGGGCTCTCAGGGCCCCGTTCTCCATCCCCTAAGCAACGCCCCCTAAGCCACAGGAGAGGGCGGGGCCTGGGCCGAGTGGGCGGGGCCTGGGCTGAGTCGGGGCAGGGCCTGGGCAGGGCCGAGCCCAATCTCCACCCGGCTGCGGGACCCCACAGTGCCCATCCCTTCAGCTGCAGATAGATTGAAATTGGGGGTAAATTGTGGGGAATCATGGTGCACTGCTGTAGTGTTACTGCCCTGGTGGAGTTGCATGTTTTTTGTGGGGTTCAAGTTGAAAAGCAATGTGCCCTCTTGATAAAAGTGAAAGAGGAGAGTGAAAACGTTGGCCTAAAGCTCAACATTCAGAAAACAAAGATCATGGCATCTGGTCCCATCACTTAATGGCAAATAGATGGGGAAACAATGGAAACAGTGTCAGACTTTATTTGTTTGGGGCTCCAAAATCACTGCAGATAGTGACTGCAGCCATGAAATTAAAAGACGCTTGCTCCTTGGAAGAAAAGTTATGACCAACCTAGATAGCATATTCAAAAGTAGAAACATTACTTTGCTGACTTAAGGTCCGTCTAGTCAAGGCTATGGTTTTTCAAGTGGTCATGTATGGATGCGAGAGTTGGACTGTGAAGAAGGCTGAGTGCTGAAGAATTGATGCTTTTGAACTGTGGTGTTGGAGAAGACTCCTGAGAGTCCCTTGGACTGCAAGGAGATCCAACCAGTCCATTCTAAAGGAGATCAGTCCTGGGATTTCTTTGGAAGGAATGATGTTAAAGCTGAAACTCCAGTCCTTTGGCCACCTCATGAGAAGAGCTGACTCATTGGAAAAGACGCTGATGCTGGGAGGGATTGGGGGCAGGAGGAGAAGGGGACGACCCAGGATGAGATGGCTGGATGGCATCACAGACTCGATGGATATAAGTCTGAGCAAACTCCAGGAGTTGGTGATGGACAGGGAGGCCTGGCGTGCTGCAATTCATGGGGTCGCAAAGAGTCGGACACGACTGAGCGACTGGACAGAACTGAAGACATGTCCATCCGCAGATGAATGGATACGGAAGCTGAGGCACAGAGGCACAATGGAGCATTACTCAGCCGTAAAAAGGGGTGCATTTGAGTTGAGTCAGCTTTCTAATGAAGTGGATGAACCTGGAACCTATTTTCAGGGCATCAAAGGAGACAGATGTAAAGAACAAACTTTTGGACTCAGTGGGAGGAGAGGGTGGCATGGGTTGAGAGAATAGCGTTGACACAGGTGCATTACCAAATGTGAAGCAGATGGCCAGTGCAAGCTTGGTGCATGAAGGGCACCCAAAGCCAGTCCTCTGGGACAGCCCAGAGGGGCAGCGTGGGGAGGGAGGCGGGGGCAGGGTTTAGGATGGGGTGGACATGAGTATACTTGTGGGCGATTCGTGTTGATGTATGGCAAAAATAATATTGTCAAGTAATTATCTGCCAAATAAAATTAACTAATAAATTTTAAAAAAAAAAAGAGAAAGAGAAAGCAGTGTGCCAGGCCCACCACGCCACCATGGATCCCCAAGTCCCAGGAGAGGACCAGGCCCTAGTCCTGCTTCCTACTTTTGGGTCCCGGGGGGCCAGCTGGCCAAGCCCCCTTCGAAGAGGAGGCAGTTGTTAGAGCAGGAGGCACCCCAGAAAAGATACCTTCCCCTCAATTTTGCTCTGAATCCAAAACTGCTCTAGAAAAATTAAGCCTTAAAACATTTTAAAAGATAACAAAAGTAAGAAAAGAAAGCACGGTCCTGTCTGGACAGGACATGCATTAGGGTTGAGGATGAGCAGGACTTGGTGATGGTCTGAGGCCGTGCAGGGTTGTGACACTGGGCTGGTGATGCCTCCCTGGTCTGGTCCAGGCCCTTAGCCTGGAGGGGGCCGGGCTGGCCTTTTGAAAGGTGGGTGGGCTGTCAGCCTGCGGTGCCAGGGCAAGAGGAGGCAGGGGCCCAGGGGCTTTGCTCCCCTGGCCTCATACCTTCCTCTGGGGACACTCGCTGGGGCCTTGTCACCAGCAGACCTGAGAGCCAGTGTGGTCAGGGCCGTGCTTAAGGGGTGAAGGGTGTGGGGCAGTGATGGCCGTCCCCAAGAACGGTGACCTGGCCACACCCCTGCCCTCGCAGCCCTGAAGCCTCTGCTCTGCGAAGACTCTGTGCTGCCCTGGGCCCTGAGTGGCCTATGGCACCCTCATCAGCAAGCAGAAGTGATGAGCCGTCAGGAGCAGTTGACGGAGCTGGACATCGTGTCGTTCGAACAGCGAGGAAAAGCGGCGGGGCTGGGAGCTTGTCAGAGCGGAGGCTTGCCCCCTCCTGTTGGCGGGAGGGGCTCCTGCCTGGACTCGGGGGGCAGGCGCGGTGCCTGTAGCTCAGCGATCGGACACAGGGCTTCCAGGACAGAGCCTGGCACGGCCACCCGCCGGCTACTCCCAGGGACCTGCCGCCTTACTGATGCGCAGAGCCGGCCTTCCCGGGCGGGCGGCAGCCCCAGCCCCCCAGAGGCCTCCTTCCTGTCCCCGGGCCCCCAGCCCCACGAAGGCCCAGAACAGGAGAGCCTCGGGCTGCCGCCTCCCAGCACCCCCCAAGGTCATGAGGGCCACCCTCCCCACCCTGCAGATTCAGCCCTGGACCCTGAGGGGGGCAGGTGGGATGTTCCCACAGTCCCACGGCTGCTTCCTGGCTCCCGCAGGCTCGGCCTCCACGGCCGCTGGCAGCTCTGGGCAGGTACCGGGCAGGTACCGGGAAAGTGGTGCAGGCATGTGACTTTGTTCTGCCAGAGCAGGAGCGGCTGCCAGGGCCTTGTCGGGAAATCCAGCCCTGCCGCCCGCCACTGGGTGACCCTGACCCCAAGGAGCCCGCACGAGGTTTCCCCACAGTGGAGGCTGTGGGGCCGCAGGAGGTGGCAGGCAGCCTGCCCAGGCGGTGACCCACCAGCACCCTCCGCTGGGGCTGGCCTGTGGGGTCCCGGCAGGCCTTGGGCTGACCTCTGCCCTCGACCTCACTGCAGCCTTGTCACCATCCCTGCTGCCTTGTCACCATCCCTGCAGCCTTGTCACCTCCCTGAGGCCTTGTCACCTCCCTGTGGCCTTGTCACCATCCCTGCGGCCTTGTCACCTCCCTGCGGCCTTGTCACCTCCCTGCGGCCTTGTCACCATCCCTACAGCCTTGTCACCATCCCTGCGGCCTTGTCACCATCCCTGCGGCCTTGTCACCATCCCTACGGCCTTGTCACCTCCCTGCGGCCATGTCACCATCCCTACGGCCTTGTCACCATCCCTACAGCCTTGTCACCATCCCTGCGGCCTTGTCACCATCCCTGTGGCCTTGTCACCTCCCTGCGGCCTTGTCACCTCCCTGCGGCCATGTCACCATCCCTACGGCCTTGTCACCATCCCTACGGCCTTGTCACCATCCCTGCGGCCTTGTCACCATCCCTACGGCCTTGTCACCATCCCTGCGGCCTTGTCACCATCCCTGCGGCCTTGTCACCCTCCCTGTGGCCTTGTCACCTCCCTGCGGCCTTGTCATCATCCCTGTGGCCTTGTCACCCTCCCTGTGGCCTTGTCACCTCCCTGCGGCCTTGTCATCATCCCTGTGGCCTTGTCACCATCCCTGTGGCCTTGTCACCATCCCTGCGGCCTTGTCACCATCCCTGTGGCCTTGTCGCCTCTGTGCCTTGTTGCCTCTGTGCCTTGTTGCCTCTGTGCCTTGTTGCCTCTGTGCCTTGCCACTGTCGCTGGGTAATGCTGCTCCAGGCTAGGGCAGCCTGTACTTGTGCTTTTAGAAGACAAGTGAGTGGGTCTGGGAGATGCCCCTCTCCACAAGTCAAGTCCCCGGAGTCACAGGTGTGGGCACTGTGCCAGCCGGCCCCCACCTTCCTGCAACTGGAACCGGCAGCCGCCGTCTCTACAGCTCAGGCTGGGCCTGGCATGTCCCGGATGGTCCAGAACGCGGTTCCCACCTGCACTGCCACCCGCCCGCTCACATCTGGAGGGGGTACCTAGGATGCCCGGGCGGAAGAGAGGGCCTGGCATGGGGCCTGGGAAGCAGAGGGTATGCCCTGGGGCCCCCAGAGCCTCCCCAGGCCCGGGTCCCCCTCCTGCTGCCCTGACCCCGGCAGAGCTCCCTCCCTCAGGGCTGCGGTCCTGGCCCTAGGCCCCAGACCCCGCTGGGCCGAGGAGGGGAGCTTCCCGTCCCCGGGCTCACCTGCAATGCCGTGGCGCCCGCTGGTCTGTCGTATCCAGGCCTGCGGTCAGGGGCTCAGGGTCAAAGCTCTTCATGACCAGCCCCAGTAAGGGGACAAGCCTGGGTCTGGCCTGAGGGAGTCTGGACTCAGAGACACGGCTGTTAGAGGGCAGCCTGGCAAGGCAGGGGAGGGGGCTGGGTCAGGGCAGGGATTCCCTGGGCAGGCTCTGTGCCCAGGCTGCAGGGCCAGCCTGCCCCTGGGAGCCAGCGGGGCGTGGCTTCTCTGGGGATGCTGCCCGGTGCTGTGGAGGGTCCTGCCCTTCCCGTCTGCGCACCACCTGGCCCAGGGCATCCAGGCCCACCGAGAGGTCGGGGTGGGATGAGGCTCCTGCTGGCGGCCTCCCCTGGGGACAGCCTGCCCTGCATGGTGCTGCTGTTCAGGTGCATCCAAGGGGCTGCTTGCCTTGCTCACCTGAGGCCAGGCTCCAGGTGGAGTGAGCCCTTGCCCTGCCCCCACCTGCACTGGGATCCCAGGCTGCTAGCCGTCAGCCGTCGAGCTGGGGCTGGGGTCCTGCCCCTGAGGCGACGTGAACCACAGGGAACCCCTGCCCCAAACACCACATTGGGTAGACGCAGAGCACGCGTGGCCCAGCACCTTCGGGGCTGCGCTCTGCGGGTCTCACCGGACACCTGATGTGGTGGCCTTGCCAGTTCTGCAGGCACCACCTGCCCAGGGTCCTTTAGCAAAAAGCGCACAAGGAATAAATATCCATTTTGTGCCAAGTTTAATATTGTTGCTCTTCACTCGCTAAGCTGTGTCTGACTCTTGTGACCCCATAAACTGCAGCACAATAGGCTTCCCTGTCCCTCATTATCTCCTGGAGTTAGCCCAGGCTCATATCTATTGAGTCAGTGACGCCATCCAACCATCTCATCCTTTGCTGCCCCCTTCTCCTTAAGCCTTTTGTCTTTCCCAGCACCAGGGTTTTTTCCAATGAGTTGGTTCTTCTCATCAGGTGGCCAAAGTATCAGAGCTTCAGCTTCAACATCAGTCCTTCCAACGAACACCCAGGACTGATTTCCTTTAGAATGGACTGGTTGGATCTTCTTGCAGTCCAAGGGACTCTCAAGAGTCTCCTCCAACACCACAGTTCAAAAGCATCAATTCTTCAGCGCTCAGCTTTCTTTATAGTCCAACTCTCACATCCATACATGACCACTGGGAAAACCATAGCCTTGACTAGATGGACATTGGTTGACACAGAGACATCACTGCTTTTAATGTGCTGTCTAGGTTCCTTCCAAGGGGCAAGTGTCTGCAGTCACCATCTGCAGTGATTTTGGAGCTCCCCAAAATAAAGTCTGTCACTGTTTCCATTGTTTCCCCATCTATTTGCCATGAAGTGATGGGACCAGATGCCATGATCTTCATTTTCTGAATGTTGAGTTTTAAGCCAGCTTTTGCACTCTGCTCTTTTCCCCTCATCAAGAAGCTCTTTAGTTCCTCATCACTTTCTGCCATTAAAGTGATATTATCTGCATATCTGAGGTTATTGACATTTCTCTTGGCAATCTTGATTCCAGCTTGTGATCCATTCATCCTGGTATTTGGCATGATGTGCTCTGTATAGACGTTAAAGAAGCAGGGAGACAATATACAGCCTTCCTCTCCCAAACTGAAACCAGTTGTTCCATGTCCAGTTCTAACTGTAGTTTCTTGACCTGTATACAGGTTTCTCAGGAGACAGATTAGGTGGTCTGTATTCCCATCTCTTTAAGAGTTTTCCACAGTTTGTTGTGATCTACACAGTCAGAACACTTTAGTGTAGTCAATGAAGCAGAAGTAGATATTTTCTGGAGTTCCCTTGCTTTCTCTATGATCCAACAGGTGTTGGCTATTTGATCTCTGGTTCCTCTGTCTTTTCTACATCCAGTTTGTACATCTGGAAGTTCTTGGTTCATGTCCTGCTGAAGCCTGGCTTGAAAGACTCTGAGCATGACCTTGCTAGCATGATGTGAGTGTATGGCAGCTTGAACGCTCTTTGGCATTGCCCTTCTTTGGAACTGGGCGTCCCTTGTAGCTCAGCTGTAAAGAATCCTCCTGCAATGTGAGAGACCTGGGTTCGATCCCTGGGTTGGGAAGATCCCTGGAGAAGAGAACGGCTACACAGTCCAGTATTCTGGCCTAGATAATTCCATAGACCGTCTGTGGGGTCGCAAAGAGTCGGACACGACTGAATGAGTTTCACTCACTTCACTTCTTTGGAATTGGAAAGAAAACTGACTTTTTCCAGTTCTGTGGCCACTGCTGAGTTTTCCAAACTTGCTGACATATTGAGTGCAGCACGTTCCCAGCATCATCTTTTAGGGTTTTAAATAGCTCAGCTGGAATTCAGTCACCTCCAATAGCTTGTTTGCAGTAATGCTTCCCAAGCTCACTTGGCTTCACACTCCAGGTTGTCCGGCTCTAGGTGAGCAACCACATCATCATGGTTGTCCAGGTCATTAAGACCTTTTTGTTCAGTTCTTCTGTGTATTCTTGCCGCCTCTTCTTAATCTCTTCTGCCTCTGTTTGGTCCTTTTCGTTTCTGTCCATTACCATGCCCATCCTTGTACTAAATGCTCCTTTGATATCTCCAATTTTCTTGAAGAGATCTCTAATCTTTCCCATTCTCTTGTTTTCTTCTATTACTTTGCATGGTTCATTTAAGAAAACCTTCTTATCTTTCCTTGCTGTTCTCTGGAATTCTGCATTCAGTGTGGTATATCTTTCCCTTTCTCCTTTGCCTTTCACTTCTCTTCTGTCCTCGGTTATTTATAAAATCTCCTCAGACACCCAGTTTGCCTTCTTGCATTTTTTTCTCTGGGATGGTCTTGATCCCTGCCTCCTTCACGATGTTATGGACTCTGTCCATAGTGCTTCAGGCACTCTGTCTATCAGATCTGCCCCCTGGAATACGTTCGTCACTTCCACTGTAGGGGTCTGATTTAGGGCATACCTGAACGGCCTAGTGGTTTTCCCTACTTTGTTCAATTTAAGTCTGAATTTTGCAATAAGGAGTTCATGATCTGAGCCATAGTCAGCTCCTGGCCTTCTTTTTGCTGACTGCATAGAATTTCTCCATCTTTGGAGAAAATTTATAATCAGTCTGATTTATGCAAAGAGTATGGTCAGTCTGATCTCAGTATTGACCAGTTTGTGATGTCCGTGTGTTGTCATCTCTTGTGTTTTTAGAAAAGGGTGTTTGCTATGACCAGTGCATCCTCTTAACAAAACTGTTAGCCTTTGCCCTGCTTCATTCTGTACTCCAGGGCCAAACTTGCTGTTACTCCAGGTATCTCTTGACTTCCTACTTTTGTATTCCAGTCCCCTATGACGAAAAGGACGGCGTTTTCTGGTGTTAGTGCTAGAAGGTCTTGTGGGTCTTCATAGAACTGGTCAGCTCCAGCTTCTTAGGCACCAGTGGTTGGGGCATAGACCTGGATTTCTGTGATACTGAAGAGTTTGCCTGGGAAATGAACCGAGACCATTCTGTCGCTGTTGAGACTGCACCAGGCACTACATCTCAGAGTCTTCTGTTGACCACGAGGGCTCCTCCGCTGTTTCCAAGTGATTCTTGCCCACAGTAGCAGATACGAAGGTCGTTTGAATTAAATTCACCCATTCTGGTTCATTTTAGTTCAGTGATCCCTAAGACGTCACTGTTTCATCTTGCCATTTCCTCCTGGCCCACATCCAATTTACCTTGATTCATGGACCTAACACTCCAGGTTCCTATGCAAAATTGTTTTGTACAGCATTAGGCTTCAGAAATGAAGTCATTGCTGCTTTGGCCCAGTCACTTCATTCTTTTTGGCGCTGTTAGTGACTGCCCTCTGCTCTCCCACAGCAGCATATTGGACACCTCTGGCCTGGAGTGCTCATCTTCCAGCGTCAAATCTTTTTGCCTTTTCGCACACTTCATGAGGCTCTTGCAGCAAGAACACTGGAGTGGCTTGCCTTTCCTCCTCGAGTGGACCACACGTTGTCAGAGCCCTTCCCTAGGACCTGCCCATCTTGGGAGGCCCGCACAGTGCGGCTCATCATTTCACTGTGTTCCCCAAGCCCCTTTGCCACAACTGGGCCACGACCCACGAAGGAGCAGCTTCAGTGCGGGCCTGGGGTGGTCTTGGCTTTGGGTCAGGCGCCATTTACAGAGCCCCTTTGTTACCAGAAGTGGGAGGACACCTGTGGGATGTGTCTGGACTGGGGCGGGTGGGGCTGAAGGGTATGGGCACATGGACACACACAAGTCCATAAAGTGCCTTTCAACAAGCGGCCTGAACAAGGAACTGATTAAATTACAGCGTAGTCATCTGATGGATGCTACGCTTCCTTTAAAATTGGAAAGAATTTTAATGGCATGGGAAAATGTTCACTCTGTGACATGAGGTAAGAAGGTCAGGACCCTGGTAGGCACCACGCGGTGGCGACGGGGGGGAGGCGGGCCGGTGTGAGTGCTGACCGCCGTCTTGCCCCACAGCGCTCCAGACCTACAGCTTGGGACGTTTCTATTTCATGAACGTTTACTTCTCCACAGCTTCCAGATCTTTTACGGAGAACATCCGTGGCTTACAAATGGATAGAATAGAGTTATTCGGACAGTCTGTGCCCAGCATCTGGTCCAGACTGAGCTGCAGGTAACGGCCACGCGTGCTCTGAGGAGAGCCTGAACCGGCCACAGGAGGGGCACAGCCCCTGGTTCTTCAACTGATGGTGTCACCCCCGCCCCCCAGTTTGCAGTCTTGACCAGCCACGCCGCATGTCCTTACGGGAAGGCCCGAGAGGCAGCGAGGTCCCGGGAGGTGCCCGCCGCAGAGCACTCGTTCCATAGCCGGTTTATGACGTGGGGAATAAACAAGCCTTTACCTTTCACCAAAGCACTCTGGTTGTTATTTAGGGTGGACGCCCCATCTGCTTCCCAAAGGAATCTTGGCCGCTCATGTAATTATGCTAGACCCAGCGGGGAGCTCCTATAAATACAAAGCCTGAGGGGTGGTGCCCGGGAAGTTGCTCGAGAGGCCCCGGTCCTCCGTCTCTGGACCTTGGGAGGCTTGCTTAACTTTTATGAACCCATGGCTGACCTCACATTGCTGTCCTGTGAGTAACCGCATGAGCACCGAGTCCCAGCACGCAGGGCAGCCGCCCAGGTCCCCTTCCAGAGGGGCCAGGGCCCCCACCCTCACTGTGAAGGTTCGAGGCCCCACCTTAAGAAGGCAGCAAGCTGCACCCAGTGATGGTCACTGGGCCAGGTGGCAGGACACCCAGGGTGCCCACAGCTGCGGGTCCGCGAGCTCGCCCCAAACATCTCTACCCTGGGGCCCCTCCCGGGACCCCACCACACACTGCTAGCCATGTCCCTGTTCCCGGGGCCCACACACAGCTCCTTTCAGAGAAGACGCCAGCCACATGGTTGAGGACTGGACCAGAGCTTCTCTGGAGCACGAACCCAAGCCAGACGTGCCTCCTGCTGGACCGGATAAAGGGCAACAGCTGTGTCCTGTGGATTCTTCCTGTTCAGAACATCTGCCATAAAGGACAAGCATGCAGGCTCAGTTGTGTCCGACTCTTTACAACCCCATGGACTGTAGCCCGTCAGGCTCCTCTGTCCGTGGGATGCTCCAGGTGAGAATGCTGGAGTGGGTTGCCATTCCCTTCTCCAGGGGATCTTCCCAACCCAAGGATCGAACCCACGTCTTCTGTGTCTCCGGCATTGGCAGGCGCATTCTTTACCACTGAGCCATGGGGGAGCCCAGTGTAAAAGACACAGCCACCAATACCTGAAGGAAAAATCAGCCAGAAATGGGAATGGCTGGCCAGGGCCTCACTGCCTGGCAGGAAGCCGGTGGTGCCGGGGCCTTGGCGTCCCTAGGGCGACTCTCTCTTCTCACGGTGCCTGGGCCATATGGGCTGTAGCCGAGATGCGGGTCAGGCAGAAGGCCGCATGGACACTCAGGGCTGTGGGCAGCAGAGCGAGGGTGAGCCCCGCACAGGGTGGGTTCCACCTCCTGGAAGTGCCCAGAGCAGTGCCCCGGGGCCCCCCTGCCCTGGAGGGTGAAGGGACAGAAGGCCTCTGGCTTCTCCTCTGCTTATCACAGAGACACACCTCTCCGTCTTCCCTAAGCTGAGGGTGGTGAGATGCTGAAGAGCGGCACATGGGGGACTTTGACGCTGAGAAGGAAGGCTCGGCTATGCACCTGTCTTCCTGTTGAGTTTGGGAGTATATCTCCTCTCTGCGACCGAGTGGAGAAGTGAGGGGAGGATTCAGGCTTCTGTAGATCAGAGTTGCCCAGGAGCCTGACCTCTGTGCCCCTGGGACGTCTCTGCATCCGGGGTCAGCAGGAGGGGCAGACAGCCTGCTCCCCTGGAACTCTGGGAAGTCCCCATCCAGGCTCCCTCCTCCTGACCTTCCCTCCCCACTTGGGGATGGGTGGGTGGCCCCCGTTCACCTTTCAGGGACCCTAGGGCTCCTGGGGCTTCTGCGGGAGGGTGCTCAGCAGTGTTCTCTGGATTCTGACCTCCTACCCTTTATTCTTATTAAGTGTAAAAATCTTCTAAAAATAAACCGAAGGAGCATGGATATTCCCACGGTACAGGAAAGCGATTGGGACGACAATGTTCCTTCTATGTGGCGGGTCGAAAAGGAGGGAGAAGGAAGGAGAAAGCAAAGGACCTCAGGGCCGGTGGCCCAGCAAGGAAGTGACCGGCCTGCCACCTGCTGGACAGCCACGGCTTCCCAGGGCAAAGGCCAAGGGCAAGGCCAGCAGAGCAGCCACAGGTTTGGGAAAATGCCCAGTGGTTACAGCCTGGCTGGGATGCCAACCAGCCCCCAGAGCAGACCTGAAGTGCACTCAGCAGCCTTGCTGGAGGAAAAGAGCAGAGCCTGGTGATGCCATGTCATCTCCCCGTTGCTGAGATCCCACACTGCCTGGACCACCCACACTGCCTGGACCACCCACACTGCCTGGACCACCCACCCTGAATGGACCACCCACCCTGCATGGACCGCCCACCCTGCCTGGACCACCCACACTGCTTGGACCACCCACACTGCCCAGACCACCCACCCTGAATGGACCACCCACACTGCCCAGACCACCCACCCTGAATGGACCGCCCACCCTG
Organism: Capricornis sumatraensis; assembly: GCF_032405125.1. NCBI lineage: Eukaryota > Metazoa > Chordata > Mammalia > Artiodactyla > Bovidae > Capricornis > Capricornis sumatraensis. The sequence goes on along the minus strand of NC_091086.1, from coordinate 77,761,377 downwards.
CCTGGACCACCCACACTGCCTGGACCACCAACACTGTTCAGAGTCCAGTGTATATGCCCTTTAGGAAAACACAGTAGCTGACACAGTGGTGCACACAGTGTAAGCAGTGGTATCAGCTCATCTTTATCCTAGACAGTGAGACAGGCGCTGTCACTGTGTTATTTCATAGATAAGAAACGCAGCTTGTGCCTCTGCCTGACCCAGCGGTCCTTCCCGAAGTGAGCTGTGCTGTGGCCCTGGGAGTGTCTCTTCTGTTCCTGTGATGATTGAGGAGGGACAGGCGGCCACCCGTGCTGCATGGACGCCCCCTCCTCTGGGGCGGAGATGAGCTAGATGCTTCGTAAGCATTATTATGACCAATTCAAGATGAGGATGTTGAGGTTACTTATTAACCTCTAGCTAACTGACTACATGCTTACAAGTTTGCTTAAACAAAAGCTAAAGAAAAATCATATCATCCTCCAGGTGGAGGGGAAATACCATAGAAAAAATAAAACAACTCAAAATATAGGTTTAGCAGTAAGTCAACTTCAAATTTTCAAAACTTCTCTTCAAGAAAATGTACCTTAAAATGAAAAAAGCAAAAGCTATCGATTGTGAAAAGACATTTGTAACTCATAGAATCAGCAAAAGATCAGCATCTGGAGAACTAGAATTTCTGTAAATCAGTACGAAAAAGGCAAGTAATCCGAATATTTTGTTTGAAGTAAAAATCTAATTCTCTTATTTACATATTCCTGAGCCAAGGTAACATGCTCTTAATAGAGGATTTTATAATAAACCTTGCTATGAGATACAGCAAGTCTTCCTGACCTTGGAAATGGAAGTCAGAGGAAAACTGCCTGTCACATGAAAGGTGATGAAGGGAAAGAACGCCTGCCACCCCAGAGTCTTATACCAAGGGTGTTCCCCGAAGTGAACGCAAAATGAAGATGTTTCTAGGCAAGTGCCTTGGACCACAAGGAGACCAAACCAGTTAATTCTAAAGGAAATCAGTCCTGAGTGTCTACTGGAAGGACTGATGCTGAAGCTGAAACTCCAATACTTTGGCCACCTGATGCAAATAACTAACTCATTTGAAAAGACCCTGATGCTGGGAAAGATTGAAGGCGGGAGGAGAAAGGGACGACAGAGGATGAGATGGCTGGATGGCATCACCGACTCAATGGACCTGAGTTTGAGTAAACTCTGGGAGTCGGTGATGGACAGGGAGGCCTGGCGTGCTGCTGGGGTCACAAAGAGTTGGACACGACTGAGCGACTGAACTGACTGAGGCAAGTAACGCAAATCCACCCCAGACACAGCCGACACCCCCGGGGAGACCTCAGCTGAAGGGGACCCGCCACGCGGCCGCACGGACCACCAGGCCAAAGAGGAAAGGCGGTGTGGGGACGCAGGCAGGAAGACAGGTCACGAGCTTGCGAGGTAAGGGGTTCACAGACACGGGCAGGACTGCTGGGGGCGTGGGCACTCAGCAGGGCCGTGGGCAGATTGCTGGGAGGGCTGGTCCAGGCCCTCAGCCTTGGCCTAGGTGTCATTTACCCCCAAGTCTCTTGCTGTCGTGAAACACATGAAACACGAGGTCTGTTGTCTCCAAGCGTGTCAGTGCACAGCTCAGCGGCATTACGCACCTCAGTCCAACCATCCCCAGCAGCATCCCTAGAATGTTCTCATCTTCCCGAACTGAGACTCTGCCCCCATTAAACACCGACTGCCCTCCCCCCGCCTCTGGGAACCACCATACAACTCTGTTTCTATGAAGTGGAATTCTCTAGGGACTTCATGTAAGTGAGATCACAGGGTATTCATGTTTTTGTGCTGGCCTATTTTACTTAGAGCCCTCAAGGTTTTACCCATGTTCTAGCAGGCGTCAGAAGCCCCTTCCTTTTTCAGACTGGACGGTATGCCACGGTGCGGATGTCTCGCATTTTGCTCTCTTCTCATCCATCGGTGGACATTTAGGGTGCTTCCACATTTTAGCTGTTGTGACTAATACTGCTGTGAACATGAATTCAATTTCAATTCTGCTTTCAATTCTTCTGACTATATCCCCAGAAGTGAAAATCCTGGACCAGATGGTAATTTTCTTTTTAACTTTTTGAGTAACCTTCCTACTGTTTTCCATAGAGGTGGCACCAGGTACCTTCCCACCAATTATGCACAAAGATGTCAATATCTTCACATCGCCACCAATACTTGCTACTTTTTTGGGTGGCTTTTTTTTTTAATAGAAACCATTCTGAGTGTGCAGCAGTGTCTCATTGTAGTTTTGATTTGCATTTCCTTAATGATTCATGATGTCGAGTGTCTTTTCATGTGAGTATGGGCCATTTGTGTATTTTCTTTGAAGAAATGTCTATTCAAATCCTTAATCCATTTCTGAATTGTTGTTTTGTTGTGGAGTTTCAGAAGTTCTCTATATGTTCTGAATGTTAAGCCTCATGAGCTGCATGACTTGCAAACGCTTTCTCCAATTCTACTGTCCGTAGTTTTACTCTCTGTATAGACTCTTTTGATGTTCAGGTTTTACATTTTCATGAATTCCATTTTGTCAATTTTTTCTTTTATTGTCTGTACTTTTGGAGTCATATCAAAGAAATGTTGCCAAATTCAACGCTGTGAAAATTGTGCCCTATGCTTTCTTCGAAGAGCCATGGTGTTAGGGCTTAGACTTATGCCATGTATCCATTTTGGTTAATTTTCTTATATGGTGTGAGGTAAGGGTCCAGCTTCAATTGTTGACATTCAGAGCCAGGTAATTCTTTGTTCATGGGAAGGACTGTGCTTTGTAGGATGTTTAGTGATGTCCCTGACCTCTGCTCACTAGATGTCGGGGACTCTGCTCCCGGTGGGACAACCAAAAATATCTCCAGACATTGCAAATGTTGCCCTGGGCAGCAAATTGTGTCTCTGGTTGCAAGACTGGTGACAAGGTGGCCTTCAGGATGGAGGTGGAGCTGTGGACGAAACTCTTGGAGTGAACACAGAGCATTAAGAGGTTGGAGTCCCTCCTGAAAGCCCACCAAGGGAGGTCAGCAGCAGAGGGTTCTCCACAAGCAAGTAGACGGAGGCCTGTGGCCATCTGCTCAGTGACTCCATGGGCAAGGTGGCCCAGGCAGGAGAGATGGAGGCTCTGTGTGGGCTCAGAAGTGCCCACATCCCCACACCAAGGCTGACCCAGCCACCAACACTGCTGAGCATCCAGTCTGTCTACAGGAGAGGCCACAGCCTCACCTCCAGTGTGGTGCCCTGCTTGAGGGAAAAGAGGATGCTACCCGGGGACAAGCTGATTAACTGCAAACCCTTCTTTTATAGAGGGGCTGCACTTGGCCCTTAAAACAGAGATAGAGCGTGCTCTTGGATCAGAGGACTCAGCTTGTAAAATACGTTTACCTGTGGAGTCAACGCATTCCCGTTAAAAATCCCAGTGAAACTTTTGCTATAGTTGACAGACACACTCGAGGCCACGAAGAGCCCAGAACATGCTTGAAGGTGAAGAAGACAGGTGGTGTGGACAGAATGTGCCCACCCCCCCCGTGTCTGTGTCGAAGCCTTAACACTCAGTGAGGCTGTTTGGAGATGCAGTCTCCGAGGAGGTAATTAAGGTTAAATAAGGTCATACGAGCTGTCTCTAATCTGAAGTGCCTGGGACCTTCATGGGAAGAGGAGAGCAGGGCACAGACTCGTACCAGAGGACGATCACCTGGGCCTCGGGGAGAAGACAGCCCCCGACCTGTCCAGGGAGTGGCCTCAGGAGGAGCCTGGATCTTGGATGGACAGCCTCCAGACCTGAGGGACCGTGTGTCCATGTCCAAGTGGCCCAGCCTGAGCAGACTGCAGTGGGGGCCGGGCGCCCCTGGGAGTCTGGGCCAACATCCACAGCACTGAGGAGAGGCTGGATTTGGCGTGAGGTTAAGTGAGTGGATGGTGGCGGCTATGGGGAACCCAGAGAGAGCACACGGCCCCTTGACTCGTGGCAAAGGTACTTCCCAGGACACAGGGAAAGGATGGGCATTGTGAGTCTAGCGTGCTGGGACGAGTGAGTGTCTATTCGGAAAAAAAGCCTAGGCATCCATTCGGAAAGATTTCTTAAACACGACACAAAATACACTAACCGTGAAACACAGATAAATCTGACTGCATTGAAAGGAAACTCTCTTATCCACTCAGAAGACACGGTTTTAAGGGAGGAAAGGCTGGAGGCCCGAAGGCCTATGACCATACATGGGTAAAGAAACCATCGGTGTCGGTTACATAAAGAGCTCCCAGAATCGGCCGCTACTGAGCAAGTGAGTGAGTGTGTGTGTGTGTGTGTGTGTGTGCGCGCGCACACACACACACAAACAGAGCAGAGGGTGGATCAAAAGTTCAGCAGCGTAGTCATCATGGAAACCCCAATACCCAGAGAGGAAGCACGCAAACAGACACCAGCAACCGAGCAAATGCAAGCGGAACCAAGGTGAGACACCACTTTGCAGAAAGTCTGAAACGCAGAGACCTGCTCACCCTGCGCTTCAGGAACCTGGGGTGTGGGAATCTCTGCCGCGTGGGCGGGGCCCGGGAAGGGAACGACTCTGGCTGCGTGCTCCCAGCTCGGTTCCAGCACGCGTGCAGCACGGCCGCGTTTCCCCAGAAGAGCTCTCGCACCAGGGATAGCCCCACCCAGACCAGCCTGTCACCGGCAGACCCCTCCCGACCCACCCATGGATGCCGCGGCGCCTGCCTTTGACTGATGGACAGCCTCCCCCGGGGGTCTGGGAGGTCATTGTGGGGCCTGTGCACAGTCCACCCCCGAGCGACTGCCCCCCACGTTCTACCTGCCACCAGGGTCATGAGCAGGGTGGGCGTGGTCCGGGCCTGCACCCACCCTTGTCCCTCAGGGTGAAGAGACCACCACATCCTCCCCACCCAGGGCCTCGCCTCCCTCTGCCCTGAGTCTTCGGGACCAGTCTCACTCTGTCCCTTCTCTCTGTCCATGCCCTCGCCTCCAGACCCCCTCCCTTTGCCCCTGTGCGCCACAGGGGGCCGCACTAGATCGTCCCTGAAAGCCCTGAAAGCCGGGGTCCCACCTAGACTGCCCGCTGGCTGGTCCCACCCCCAGGCCACGGCCCCCATCCCCAGCATGCTAGCTCCCGGCCGCCACCCTCTACGGTCACTCCCGGCCGAGCTGCCAGGGCGAGATGCACGCAGGGCCTTTCCCGGGCCCTCCGCTCGGGAGTCCTGGCACCCACCCGCCTGGCCCTGGCTGCCCCAGCCTTGCCAACCTGGTCCCGCCAACCCCACCCCTGCTGGGAATGGGCACCTCCCGTCGCTGACATCCAGGCCTGCCCTGCCGCACCTCATGCCCCGCCCACGAATGCCCCCGAGTTTCCCTCTTTGGCCTCCCATTTTCCACAGTCACCCTGGGACCCCCTTGGCAAAGCGCCCCGAGTTTAAGCGGATCCTGGCCCTCCTGCCGCCCGCGTCCTTGACCCGGCAGCCTCCTCGGGGGACGCCGTCCGCACGTGGACTCACTGTGTGTCCTCGTGGAAGACAAGGCTTCCGCCGGAGCTCCCTCGCTGTCCCTCCCACCACTCCTCCGAGACACATCGGCTGCCCCCAAGCCCGTCCTCCAGCCCCAGGTTGGCCTGCCTCCCTCGGCCCGCCCGGGGGCCGCCCGTCCAGCGCTGCCTTGCCGTCAGAGTGCTGTCGCGCTGGCCAAGATGTCCCCGCTGCGCTGCCGGCCGGCAGTGGGTGCCTCCTGAGCCTCGTCTCCTGCTCTGGGGTGGGCAGTGCGGCCACACCGGGACTCGGGGTGGCCTTGCTGCCCCCCCAACGTCCAGCCTGGGAGGGACGCAGCCTCAGCCCCCTGCTGCCAGGGGTGAGGCCGCCGGGCCCAGTCCCTTCCCAGCCCTAAGTCGTTCATCAGGTGGACGCGGGCCGGGCCAGGCCTCGCCAGGCTCTCGCCAGGACCCCAGGGGCCGGCCGTCTGCCGCGGCAGTGAGGTGGGCGCACGTGTGCTCCTGCCCGGGGAGCTTTCTGGGGCCGGGGAGCCCCGCATCTTGTCAGCGTCCCGTCCAGGAGCACAGCGTCCCACCTTCGTTTCTTCACCGTCCTGGGCCTTCGGGACTCGGCTACCTGAGGGCCAGGACACACACCAGCAGGAAGGACGTGGGGTCGCTGACAGCTGGCGGGCTGGGAGGGACCCTCAGCCACCCATAGCCACACTGCGCACGCCCAGGGGTGACCGCCCAATGCAGACCACAGCCCCGTGGGGAGTGTTATGGCCAAGTCACCCCCGCGTGCAAAGAGGTCGCTGGACTCAGACAGGACACAGTCTGTCTGGTCTTAACTGATGTCAGGCTGGGTGTCAGTTTTTAGTTTGATTTAATACCATAGCCCTGAAGCTCCATTTTCCCTTAGAGCTGAAAGATTTATTCTTTGCACTTTTACCAAAAGCTACGTGCTTATAAGGAATAATCACACTTCAGACTCTGCCAGTTTAAGTTTGTGGAAATATGGGGTGGCTACCATTCATCCTTTCCTGCTCAGTATAGAAATAGCCAAGTGCACGTGCCCAGAGGGGATGCCAAGGAGACCCTGGCCCGTGGCCCCACCAAGCCCCAGACTCTGACGGCTGGCATGTCCACCAGGACGGGGCCTGTGTGCTTGGAGGGTCATTGCCCCTCCAAGGGTCCCCGAAGCCCAGCAGCCTGCCCGGCTCAGCCCTGCCCCCACAGCTCCAGGCAGGGGTGCCGAGTGGCCTTGGGGGCCCCCTGCTTCTCCTGAAGGCAGTGCTGGCCTGAGGTCACCACAGGCGCAGGGAGCCCAGGACCCCAGCAAGGACCCACACACACTCCGGGAGGCCCGCACCACGGGCAGGTGTGGACCCAACCCGACGCACGCGCCCACCCAGGGCAGACCACGGAGCCATGAGGGTCCACACAGTCACGAGGAAGGGGGCCCACTCGGGGAGCCACTGCACGCTGGCCAGAGTCCCCACCACTGCTGTTCTGGGGGGCGGCGGGCACCGGCTCTGGCTCAGGGCTGGCAAGCACCCGTGAGTGCCTGGTGTCCACCAGCCAGCCCAGCATCACAAGGGCACATGGGCAGAGTCTCGGGCCCACAGGCTGGACGAGGGACACCCACCATTCTCCCCGCTGCCCTCAGGATGTCCCACTGTGGGTTCCCACAGCTGCAGGAGACTGCCTGCTTCTCTCGGGCCAATTTATCCTAAATCTTCTCCCCACCTTGCCTCTGCTGACCGCACGCTCGCCCTGCACCAGCCGTCTCCGCAGAAGCCCCTGGCTCCTTCCTCGCCATCCCCAGGGGCGGCTTTGAACCTGCAGGCATTCAAGCCCTTGCAGGGAGCCCACTTCCCTGTGCTGGGAGATAAAGGGCCAGCCCACCCATCAGGAGACTGGCCTGCCCGTTGCATGAAATAGGAGCAGATGAAGAAACAGGATTTGATTGGTGCTTTATCAGGTGCCCCGGTCTCTGCCTGGAGCTCTGCCCCGGGATGGGGGCGCACCATCCCTGCTGATACCCTCTGAAGGCCCAGCACTGGGCCGCGGGGTTCTTGCCACGGGGTCTGCAGCCGGGCGTGCGTGTCACAAACCTCCCCGTGTCCCCGGGCGCCCCAGGACCTCTGCTCCTGCTGCACCCCCTTCCTCCACGCTGGGCTCAGGCCCCTGGGCCCTCATCCCAGCTCCTCCTCCCGCGGCCCTGTGCCCACTGCGAATGAGGACCGCTGGCCGGGGGCCGGGAGGTGGGCTGGGGGCAGGGGCCTGGCCTGGCGCATGCTGTCGGAACTGTCGCAGGGGAGCGGCACCCACGTGGGTGACCCTGCGTGAGGCTGCGGGAGCCTCGGGGAGAGAAGGACACAGGAGGCGAGGAGCAGAGTTGTTCCCGAAGAGGCCGAGGGTGAGCACCTTGAGGACAAGGGACCCGACTTTTCACCTGCCAGCACAGGGAGCTGCAGGTTTCAAGGGAGAGGGCGCCGGTTAGCCCTGTCTTGGATTGGAAGTGACGGTGCCTGTGCGAGCGCATCGTGTTCAAAACGCAAGGGTGGATGCAGGCACCACTGGAGGGGCCGCAGCCTGTAACAGAGGCAGCGGAGGCCATGGCGCCCCGTCCCATCTCTTCATGGCAAAGAGGTGGGGACACAGTGGAAACAGTGGCTGACTTTATTTTTCTGGGCTCCAAAATCACTGCAGATGGTGACTGCAGCCATGACATTAAAAGACACTTGCTCCTTGGAAGGAAAGTTATGACCAACTTAGACAGCTTATTCAAAAGCAGAGACATTACTTTGCCAACAGAGGTCCGTCTAGTGAAGGCTATGGTTTTTCCAGTGGTCATGTATGGATGTGAGAGTTGGACTATAAAGAAAGCTGAGAGCCAAAAAATTGATGTTTTTGAACTGTGGTGTTGGAGAAGACTCTTGAGAGTCCCTTGGACTGCAAGGAGATCCAACCAGTCCATCCTAAAGGAGATCAGTCCTGAATATTCATTGGAAGGACTGTTGTTGAAGCTGAAACTCCAGTACTTTGGCCACCTCATGCAAAGAGTTGACTCATTGGAAAAGACCCTGATGCTGGGAAAGATTGAGGGCAGGAGAAGGGGACGACAGAGGATGAGAGGGTTGGATGGCACCACCGACTCAATGGACATGAGTCTGAGTGAACTTCGGGAGTTGGTGACGGACAGGGAGGCCTGGTGTGCTGCAGTCCATGGGGTTGAAAGAGTCGGACAGGACTGAGCGACTGAACTGGACTGGACTGGAGATGTAACAGCCTGCATGCTGCCTGCCTCAGAGCAGGGGGGCTGGGGAGGGACCCACAGCCCGAGACCCCTGAGCAGGCCCAGTGCCCAGACCTGGGTTTCTGAGACGGTCCTCACCAGAGGAGCCCGGAGCTACCTGGGGGATGAATGATCCAGGGCTGGGGCGAGCAAGGCACAAGGGGGCCAGAAATCTTGGGTCAGAAAGTGAGGAGCTGTTTAAGAAAGGCAGGGCCACATGGGAGGAGCATGAGCCCGCATGAACGGGCTGCCCCTGGCTGAATCTGGTGCAATTCGGTCACGAAAATAAAGAATGACAGGAACAAATTAGAACCCACTGAATGTGACCAGGCTACAGGAGCCCAGATTTACAGCAAAGAAGACACAGAAAATTTGAGGACTCACGTGCTGTAACTAAAGATCGTGCATATGCAGCTAAGACCTGCCACAGCCAAATAAATAGATGAAAGTGAATGCTCTCTAAAAACTATGCATTTGTAGCTTAATCAGCTTGCAAGAGCAGACTCATTGGAAAAGACCCTGATGCTGGGAAAAGCTGAAGGCAAAAGGAGAAGAGGGCAGCGGAGGTTGGAACGGTTGGATGGCGTCACCTACTCAATGGATGTGAACTTGAGCAAATTCTGGGAGACAGCGGAGGACAGGGAGGCCTGGTGTGCTGCAGTCCATGGGGTCACAAAGGGTCGGGCACAACTTAGCAACTGAACAACGACAACCGCCAACAGAAACCGCTTGCAAGGCTGTCGGGCGGGTCTAGGCAGCCTCTTGTGTTTCTACCTGTAACTGAAGCAAAGTTACTTGTAGGTCTTTTTCTAGACCATTGGAGAGTAAATCATAAATGAGATGCCCCTTCATCCCCCTGTACATCCGAGTCAGGACGCCAAGGCAGTTTGTGGCCACACTCTGGTCCTCAGATTCCGTGTGTCCTTCAGTAGAGACTCCAGCCCCACGCTGAGCGTAGTTTTAACTGTCACCCTTGACAGTTCCAGTTCTTTTATTTTGCAGAAAGTGCCTGAGTTGGGTCTGTTGGGGGACTCCTCAGGACTAGAGGCAGGTTACAGGCCTGCGGCAGGAGGTCCCTGAGGCAGGGCCAAGCTTCTCCACAAGCTCTGCCTGGCAGGACTCCCACTTTCTAAGGAAACACTGGTACAGTTTATGTCAGGGAATGTTTGCCTGAGCTCTCTTCCAGGGGTTTTGTGGGGTTGTGTCTTTTGTTTGCCTTTGAGCCATTTTGAGTTTATTTTTGTGGGTGGTGTGAGAGAGTTCTAACTTCATTGATTCGTATATGGCTGTCCAACTTTCCCAGCACCACTTGCTGAAGAGGTTGTCCTTTTCCTACTTAATATCCTTGCCTCCGTGGTCAGAGGTGGCTGGCCACTGGTGCCTGGGCTCCTTTCTGGGCCCCCTCTGCTCCCTGGAGCTGCGTGTCTGTGTTTACGCCAGCGCCACACTGTTTTGATTGCTATAGCTTCGTAGTGTTGTCTGAAACCTGGGAGGGGTCCAGCTTTGTTCTTTTCCCTTAAGATTTGCTTTGGCCATCCTGGGTCTTTTGTATTTCCATTAAATTTAGGGCTATCTGTTCAAGTTCTGTGAAAACTGTTGTGAGTGATTTGACAGGGAAAGTGAAGCCTGGCAATTGACCAGATAGTCTGAGTAAAGGGCTTTCTGGGCAGCTGTTACGGACAACAGCCGCGGAGACTCTGGGAAAGGACTAGCCGTGGGGGTGACTGCATCATATTGGGGTGCATTACGAAGCCTGGACAAGCAGGCCCAGCTCCAGGGCACAGAAGATCAGCCCGTGGAGAAGTGGAAGTCTGGCAGAAGGTGCCCAAACATGAGGGAAAACACTGTTGCAGCGTGGTTGGCTTTGAAGCTCGGAGGCCACCTCAGTGGCTGATCACTTCCGGGGTGAAAACTGAGCGTCTGGGGACCCACTCTTCGTGTGAGCCTCATTCATCCCTCTTGACTTTTCTACCAGATGTGTGCTTTCTGCTTAAATAAATAAATAAAACATGACCTCAAACGTTATACAATGCGAGCTGCTTCTCTCCCCGAGCACGAGCTGGCCTGCAAGGCGTGGAGAGAGCAGGCCTGGCTCCCTGGCAGGACCGCTGACCAGCAGAGCCGGCCAGGCCTTCAGCCTCTCCCTGGGCTCCCAGCCGGGCCAGGCGGCCCGCCATCCCTGGGTTCCACAGCCCCCTCTGGGGCAGACGCGTGAAGAGGAGGTGATTCCTGGGGCGCAGGGGGCAGGGCTGGCCCAGCCGCTAGGTGAGATCCTCACAACTCAAGACTCCATGCTCATCACCCCGCACCCTCCTCTGAGCTGAGCCAGCTGCCCAGCAATCATGAGTCATCATGTTGTTATATAGCTTCTTTCTTGCTTGCTCTTTTCTTTTCCAAAAGCAGCTTTATTGAGATATGATTCGCATGCCAGGTAGTTAGTCTACTTGAAGTGTGCGTTACGATGGTTTTCAGAGGATTCCTGGTCGTGCATCCCTCCCCGCAGTTTATTTTAGACCCTCCCTGCCCCCCCGGCTCTCCCCCTGCACACTCCCTCCCCGGCCCCTGCAATGACCAGTCTGCTCCCTGTCTCAGGGGATTTGCCTGTTTGGGGCATCTCGTGAGAAGAACCGCAGCCAGGCGGCCTGGCACCTCGTTCTCTCCTGCAGCGGGGCGTTTCCAGGGTTCGCCCGTGCTGAAGGGGGTGTCAGCGCTTCACTTGTCTTTGTTCCAAGTAATATTCCGCTGTGTGGATGGACACTCTTGCCAGTCTATGCCCATTTGGCTACTGTAAGCTCATATCAGCGTGAACAGCCGTGTATGAGTTTTCTTTTAACGTGCAGAGCATACATTTAGGAGCAGATATCACGCAAGGTATTGGTTGCTCCTATTCCTCCCAACGGGCTTCCCAAGCGGCTCAGGGGTAAAGAAGCCACCTGCCAATGCAGGAGAGGCAGGAGACGCAGGTCCAGTCCCTGGTCGGGAAGCTCCCTGGAGAAGGCAGTGGCACCCGCTCCAGCGCTCTTGCCTGGAGAATCCCAGGGACAGAGGAGCCTGGTGGGCTGCGGTCCACGGGGTCACAAAGAGTTGGACTCAACTGAGCACTGCTGCTGCTGCTGCTGCTAAGTCGCTGCAGTTGTGCCCGACTCTGTGCGGCCCCATAGACGGCAGCCCACCAGGCTCCCCTGTCCCTGGGATTCTCCAGGCAAGAACACTGGAGTGGGTTGCCATTTCCTTCTCCAATGCAGAAAAGTGAAAAATGAAAGTGAAGTCGCTCAGTCGTGTCTGACTCATAGCGACCCCATGGACTGCGGCCCACCAGGCTCCTCCGTCCATGGGATTTGCCAGGCAAGAGCACTGGAGTGGGGTGCCAGTGCCTTCTCCCAACTGAGCACAGTCCTTATTTATTTCCTCCAAACTAGGCTTATTCTTCTCAACCACTTATCCTTTCAAATTTTTATTGTGGTAAAATACATACAACATAAAATTTCTCATTTTAGCCAGTTTTAAGTGTTCATTGGTATCACCACCGCCCACCTCTGCGAGTCTTCATCCTGGAGAACTGAAACTGTTTAAACAATTGTTTATTGTCCCCCAAAACAACACTGCCCTCCCCCACCCCAGCCCGGCCCACGAGCCCACCTTCCGCGCCCATGACGGGGCTCCTCTCAGTACCTGATGTTATGAAACCAAGCAGCCTTCGCCCTTGTGCCTGGCTCACGTCTCGGAGTACAGCATCCTCGCGCTCGGGTCGTGTTGGAGCCTGCGTCAGACTGTCCTTGGGCCTCAAGGCTGAGCGAGGCTCCTCCGTGGGCTGGTTTGGTCTCAGCCTGCAGACGCTGATGCACCTCCAGGGAGGCCCAGGTTCGCCCGGGCCATGCGGTGCCCCACAGACAGTTCCCAGAGACAGGCTGTGGCTGCGCCGGCCCGTGTGGCCTCACTGCGGTTGCAAGACGCCCGCAGCGATGACCGTCAGGGAACCCTGAGAGGACAGGGCCGTCACTCACAGGTCCTGGAGGGCCCATGGCGTGGGCACAGCACAGGCACAGGTCACGGGGGGAGAGGGGATCGGGCTCTGCCTTTGGGGAGTGAGGGTGGGGCCTGCGGCCTGGGGGTTCACTCTTCAGTGGTGAATTGAAGGCAGAATGGTGGGAGTTGAGGAAGGAGGGGAGAGGGGGTCACTGCGGTGGTCTGCTGTGTGGGTCACCAGGGCATTTGGGAAGCGGAAGCTCAGGCTGGCGGTGGTTGGCCCGGCTCCTCACTGGGCACCTTGCTGGTGACCCCACTGCTGCGTGCTCATCCGGGGGCCAGCAAAGGCTGTCCATCTAAGGAAGAAATAGAAACTATTACTCAAGCCAAGGTGAGGATTATCACCCAGGCAGAGCCTCTCAGAAAGCTGACTGGTCATCAGAGGTCAACCCACAGCGACGCGGGTTTCTGAGACAGGCTCTGTGTGACCTGCCATAGGTCGTTTGCACACTCCAGGTCTGTGAGGGCAAGGTGGGGTCCTGGTGACCTGCACGAGGCCAAGAAGGAATGTTGTCTTCACGGAGCTGTCTTGTTGGTGCTGGGCGAACATCGCTCTTCAAGGCTGAGCAGGTGTCCCTGCTAATGGGGAGGTGGGTCAATGCAGATACAGACGCATAGTGTGCGGGGTCAGGGGAAGACAGAGGAGCAAACAGCGGATTCGTGTCATCTTCCCGTAAAATATGGATTTTATTTCATAGGCATTACACCATGGTCAGAGAAGCAGGCTGTCGGGCAAGTTATGCCAACTGAAAAAATGCACAGCCTAGAAGCTGAGAATTGTTTCATCTGGGGACACTCCTGAGGACTCCAGTCCAGGAGACAGACTCTCAGTTGCTCTGAGACTGATTTGAAGAAGTTGGGAGGAGCCAGGATATATTGGAGTTTTTTGAAGCAAAAAAAGAGTGTGGTCAAGCCTCAGAACCTGACGGCCAATCACCAGATACCTCCAGTTAATGCATCGAGCGCTCTCTCTGGGCTCACTGCCCTCGTTCCTCTGTGCACACCTTGTCCTGCACCTAGGGCCAGAATCCTGCTTTTCTCCATCCTGAGAGCCCTCAGGACGCCCTGCTGGAGGTGGTGGGCAGCTGTGGCGTGGCAGCTTGATGGCCGCATCTTCCTTCGTCTGCTGGCAGGTGACATTTCTTGTCCGCAGTTTCAATGCCTAGAGCAGGTTTGACCCATGCGTTTGTCGATGCGCACTTGACATGCTGCTGAGCTCAGCCTGCTAGTGTCTGGGGAGGATCTTCATGCGGACAGTGCACGCGTGCTGCGCTGCTTCAGTTGGCTCTTTGCAACCCGCTGGACTGTAGCCCGCCAGGTTCCTCTGTCCATGGGATTTTCCAGGCAAGAACACTGGAGTGGGATGCCATTTCCTCCTCCAGGGGATCTTCCCGACCCAGGGGTCGAGCCGAAGTCTCTTACGTCTCCTGCATTGGCAGGTGGGTTCTTTACCCCTAGCACCAGCTGGGAAGCCCGTAAGGACATTGGTCTGTAGCTTTTTATCATCTAGGTCTTGTCTGGCCCAGCTGTCGGGCAATGCCGCCCTTATAGAATAGTAAGGATATGTCTCCTCTTCAGTCTTTTTTTGGAAAAGTGTGAGAAGGATTGGTCTTAGCGCTTTGAATGTCTGATTTTTGGAGAATTCACCAGGGTCAGCCATTGAGTGCTCAGCTCGATTTTCTTTGCTGAGAGATGTTTGATTTACTGATTCAGTCTCCTTCTCAGTTTAATATAAAGTCCATTCAGATCTCCTACTCACTACTTCTTGCTGGCTTAGGTTTTGTTTCTCGGAACGTGTGCTTCATCTGTTGCCCAACTGGGTCACGTTTGCTCACAAGGCCCTCTTCTAACCCTTCTCATGCCTGCAGAGCTGGCAGTAATGCCCCCACTTTAGTTTCTGACTCTAGCGTTTGAGCCTTCGGTTCCTGTTAGTTTATCTGGTAGGACCTGTCGACTGTTCATCTTTTCAAAGAGCTACCTTTTGCTTATGTCTGCTTTGTTTTCCCACTTGCTAGTCTTTATCTCCATTCTAATCTTTATTCTTTCTTTCCACTAGCCGCTTTGGGTGTAGCTTTTGTTCTCTAGTCTGTTTAATCTGAGAAGTGGAATATTTCCTTCCATATCAGTAAACGAAGAGCATCACAGTCCTCAGTGCTTTCAGCCCTCCAACAAGAGCTGGTGAGCGCTGAGGGGACCCAGGGGAGAAGAACCCCTGCCGCCTGGCGCTGGGTGCAGCCTCTCCCCCAGGGAGCCCTGAGGGGCACAGGCCGTGAGCACACGGGGCCGGGTCCAGGGAGCCGAGGTGCCTACCGAAGGGAGGCCGGACTTGCGCACCCTCCCAAACGCAGAAGAGCGCTATATTCCTTAGCTTGGGGTGTCCGCTTTTCGTTAATTAGCAATGACCTTGGTGTTCCTGCCACTCGTCCTTTGTTGCGGAAACCGCTATATACCCAAGCTCCCCCGCACCTCCTCAAAGAAGCTCCTCAGGACTGTCTGAGACACTGCTCCCCGGGCTGCAGTCCTCATTTTGCCCCAGATAAAACTTCACTCACAACTCTGACACTGTGCAATTTTCCCCCTAACGAACTGTAAAATTAAGCTCTTGATTTGAAATCTGTCTTCTTTCTAAGATGTGATCACAGTCACACCCGCTTAGCAGCATGTGGACAAAAACCAAAAATTACATTCACACCTAAAAGCTGAGAGGTGTGTTTTATTCAGCGGGCATTCCAAGGCCTTCAAACCCAAGAGACTGCAGCTCAAGTGACCCGGAGAGACCTGCTCCGAGAAAGGGGTCGAGATATATAGGAGTTTGCAGCAAAGGGCAGGGGTAGGAACAAAAGACTCAGTTCAGTTCAGTTCAGTTGCTCAGTCATGTCCGGATCTTTGTGACCCCGTAGACTGTAGCACGCCAGGCCTCCCTGTCCATTGGTAACTCCCAGAGCTTACTCAAACTCATGTCCATCGAGTCAGTGATGTCATCCAACTTTCTCATCTTCTGTCATCCCCTTCTCCTGCCTTCAATCTTTCCCAGCATCAGGATTTTTTTTCCAATGAGTCAGTTCTTCATATCAGGGGGCCAAAGTGTTAGAGTTTGAGCTTCATTATCAGTCCTTCCAATGAATATTCAGGACTGATTTCTTTTAGGATGGACTGGTTGGATCTCCTTACAGTCCAAGGGACCCTCAAGAGTCTTCTCCAACACCACAGTTCAAAAGCATCAATTCTTCAGTGCTCAGCTTTCTTTGTAGTCCAACTCTCACATCCATACATAACCACTGGAAAAACCATAGCTTTGACTAGATGGGCCTTTGTTGGCAAAGTAATGTCTCTGCTTTTTAATATGCTGCCTAGGTTGGTCATAACTTTTCTTTCAAGAAGCAAGCGTCTTTTAATTTCATTGCTGCAGTCACCATCTGCAGTAATTTTGGAGCCCAAGAAAATAAGGTCTGTCACTGTTTCCACTGTTTCCCCATCTATTTCCCATGAAGTGATGGGACCAGATGCCATGATCTTCATTTTCTGAACGTTGAGCTTTAAGCCAACTTTTTCACTGTCCTCTTTCACTTTCATCAAGAGGCTTTTTAGTTCCTCTTCACTTTCTGCCATAAGGGTGGTGTCATCTGCATATCTGAGGTTATTGATATTTCTCCTGGCAATCTTGAGTCCAGCTTGTGCCTCTTCCAGCCCAGCGTTTCTCATGATGGACTCTGCATATGCAGCACTTTCACAGCATCATCTTTCAGGATTTGAAACAGCTCCACTGGAATTCCATCACCTCCACTAGCTTTGTTCGTAGTGATGCTTTCTAAGGCCCACTTGACTTCACATTCCAAGATGTCTGGCTCTAGATGAGTGATCACACCATCATGATTATCTGGGTCTTGAAGATCTTTTTTGTACAGTTCTTCCATGTATTCTTGCCACCTCTTCTTAATATCTTCTGCTTATGTGAGGTCCATACCATTTCAGTCCTTTGTCAAGCCCATCTTTGCATGAAATGTTCCCTTGGTATCTCTAATTTTCTTGAAGAGATCTCTAGTCTTTCCCATTCTGTTATTTTCCTCTATTTCTTTGCACTGATAGTTGAAGAAGGCTTTCTTATCTCTTCTTGCTATTCTTTGGAACTCTGCATTCAGATGCTTATATCTTTGCTTTTCTTCTTGGCTTTCCACTTCTCTTCTTTTCACAGCTATTTGTAAGGCCTCCCCAGGCAGCCATTTTGCTTTTTTGCATTTCTTTTCCATGGGGATGGTCTTGATCCCTGTCTCCTGTACAATGTCACGAACCTCAGCCCATAGTTCATCAGGCACTCTATCTATCAGATCTAGGCCCTTAAATCTATTTCTCACTTCTACTGTATAATCATAAGGGATTTGATTGAGGTCATACCTGAATGGTCTAGTGGTTTTCCCTATTTTCTTCAATTTGAGTCTGAATTTGGTAATAAGGAGTTCATGATCTGAGCCACAGTCAGCTCCTGGTCTTGTTTTTGTTGACTGTATAGAGCTTCTCCATCTTTGGCTGCAAAGAATATAATCAGTCTGATTTCGGTGTTGACCATCTGGTGATGTCCATGTGTAGAGTCTTCTCTTGTGTTGTTGGAAGAGGGTGTTTGCTATGACCAGTGCATTTTCTTGGAAAAACTCTAATAGTCTTTGCCCCGCTTCATTCCACATTCCAGGCCAAACACCTGTTACTCCAGGTGTTTCTTGACTTCCTACTTTTGCATTCCAGTCCCTATAATGAAAAGGACATCTTTTTTGGGTGTTAGTTATAAAAGATCTTGTAGGTCTTCATAAAACCATTCAACTTCAGCTTCTTCAGCGTTACTGGTTGGGGCATAGACTTGGATGACTGTGATACTGAATGGTTTGCCTTGGAGACGAACAGAGACCATTCTATCATTTTTGAGACTGCATCCAAGTACTGCATTTCAGACTCTTTTGTTGACCATGATGGCTACTCCATTTCTTCTGAGGGATTCCTGCCCGCAGTAGTAGATGTAATGGTCATCTGAGTTAAATTCACCCATTCCAGTCCATCTTAGTTCGCTGATTCCTAGAATGTCGACGTTCCCTCTTGCCATCTCCTGTTTGACCACTTCCAATTTGCCTTGATTCATGGACCTGATATTCCAGGTTCCGATGCAGTATTGCTCTTTACAGCATCGGATCTTGCTTCTATCACCAGTCACATCCACAGCTGGGTATTGTTTTTGGTTTGGCTCCATCCCTTCATTCTTTCTGGAGTTATTTCTCCACTGATCTCCAGTAGCATATTGGGCACCCAATGACCTGGGGAGTTCCTCTTTTGGTATCCTATCATTTTGCCTTTTCATACTGTTCATGGGGTTCTCAAGGCAAGAATACTGAAGTGGCTTGCCGTTCCCTTCTCCAGTGGACCACATTCTGTCAGGCCTCTCCACCATGACCTGCCCATCTTGGGTTGGCCCATAGGCGTGGCTTGGTTTCATTGAGTTAGATAAGGCTGTGGTCCTAGTGTGATAAGATTGACTAGTGTTCTGTGAGCATGGTTTCAGTGTGTCTGCCAGCAGTGGCCACAGGACTGGAAAAGGTCAGTTTTCATTCCAATTCCAAAGAAAGGCAATGCCAAAGAATGCTCAAACTACCACACAATTGCACTCATCTCACATGCTAGTAAAGTAATGCTCAAAATTCTCCAAGCCAGGCTTCAGCAATACATGAACCGTGAACTCCCTGATGTTCAAGCTGGTTTTAGAAAAGGCAGAGGAACCAGAGATCAAATTGCCAACATCCGCTGGATCATGGAAAAAGCAAGAGAGTTCCAGAAACACATCTATTTCTGCTTTATTAACTATGCCAAAGCCTTTGACTGTGTGGATCAAAATAAACTGTGGAAAATTCTGAAAGAGATGGGAATACCAGACCACCTGACTTGCCACTTGAGAAACCTGTATGCAGGTCAGGAAGCAACAGTTAGAACTGGACATGGAACAACAGACTGGTTCCAAATAGGAAAAGGAGTACATCAAGGCTGTATATTGTCACCTTGCTTATTTAACTTCTATGCAGAGTACATCATGAGAAACGCTGGACTGGAAGAACACAAGCTGGAATCAAGATTGCTGGGAGAAATATCAATAACCTCAGATATGCAGATGACACCACCCTTATGGCAGAAAGTGAAGAGGAGCTAAAAAGCCTCTTGATGAAAGTGAAAGAGGAGAGCAAAAAAGTTGGCTTAAAGCTCAACATTCAGAAAATGAAGATCATGGATTCTTGTCCCATCACTTCATGGGAAATAGATGGGGAAACAGTGGAAACAGTGTCAGACCTTATTTTCTTGGGCTCCAAAATTACTGCAGATGGTGACTGCAGCCATGAAATTAAAAGACGCTTACTCCTTGGAAGAAAAGTTATGACCAACCTAGATAGTACATTCAAAAGCAGAGACATTAGTTTGCCGACTAAGGTCCATCTATTCAAGGCTATGGTTTTTCCTGTGGTCATGTATGGATGTGAGAGTTGGACTGTGAAGAAGGCTGAGCGCCGAAGAATTGATGCTTTTGAACTGTGGTGTTGGAGAAGACTCTTGAGAGTCCCTTGGACTGCAAGGAGATCCAACCAGTCCATTCTGAAGGAGATCAGCCCTGGGATTTCTTTGGAAGGAATGATGCTAAAGCTGAAGCTCCAGTACTTTGGCCACCTCATGCGAAGAGCTGACTCATTGGAAAAGACTCTGATGCTGGGAGGGATTGGGGGCAGGAGGAGGAGGGGATGACCGAGGATGAGATGGCTGGATGGCATCACGGAGTGAACTCCGGGAGATGGTGATGGACAGGGAGGCCTGGTGTGCTGCGATTCATGGGGTCGCAAAGAGTCGGACACGACTGAGAGACTGAACTGAACTGAACTGAACTCTGCATATGAGTTAAATAAGCAGGGTGACAACATACAGCCTTGACATACTCCTTTCCCCATTTGGAACCAGTCTGTTGTTCCATGTCCAGTTCTAACTGTTGCTTCCTGACCTGCATACAGATTTCTCAGGAAGCAGGTAAAGTGGTCTGGTATTCCCATCTCTTTCAGAATTTTCCACAGTTTGTTGTGATTCACACAGTCAAAGGCTTTAGTGTAGGAAATAAAGGAAAAAAAATATTTTTCTGGAACTCTCTTGCTTTTTCTATGACCCAGTGGATGTTGGCAATTTGATCTCTGGTTCCTCTGCCTTTTCTAAATCCATCTTGAACATCTGGGAGTTCACGGTCCACATACTATTTAAGCCTGGCTTGGAGGATTTTGAGTCAATGAAAGAGTCCAAAAAGCAGTACTTGGATGCAATTTCAAAAATGACAGAATGATCTCTGTTCATTTCCAAGGAAAACCATTCAATATCATAGCAATCCAAGTCTATGTCCCAATCAGGAATGCTGAAGAAGCTGAAGTTGAACAGTTCTATGAAGACCTACAAGACCTTCTAGAACTAACACCCTGCAAAAGATGTCCTTTTCATCATAGGGGACTAGAATGTAAAAATAGAAAGTCAAGATACCTGGAGTAACAGGCAAATTTGGCCTTTCAGTACAAAATGAAGCAGGGCAAAGGCTAACAGAGTTTTGCCAAGAGAACGCACTGGTCATAGCAAACACCCTCTTTCAACAACACAAGAGACAACTCTACACACGGACATCATCAGATGGTGAATACTGAAATCAGAGTGATTATATTCTTTGAGCCCAAAGATGGAGAAGCTCTATACAGTCAGCAAAAACAAGACCAGGAGCTAACGGTGGCTCAGATCATGAACTCTTTATTACCAAATCCAGACTTAATTGAAGAAAGTAGGGAAAACCACTAGACCATTCAGGTGTGACCTAAATCAAATCCCTTATGATTATACAGTGGAAGTGAGAAAAAGATTCAAGGGGTTAGGTCTGATAGACAGAGTGCCTGAAGAACTATGGATGGAGGGTTGTGACACCATATAGGAGGAAGGATCAAGACCATCCCCAAGAAAAAGAAATGCAAAAAGGCAAAATGGTTATCTGAAGAGGCCTTACAAATAGCCAAAAAAAGAAGAGAAGTGAAAGGCAAAGGAGAAAAGGAAAGATATACCCATTTGAATGCAGAGTTCCAAAGAATATCAAGGAGAAATAAGAAAGCCTTCCTTAGTGATCAATGCAAAGAAATAGAGGAAAACAATAGAATGGGAAAGACTAGAGATCTCTTCAAGAAAATTAGAGATACCAAGGGAACATTTCATGCAAAGATGGGCTCGATAAAGGACAGAATTGGTATGGACCTAACAGAAGATATTAAGAAGAGGTGGCAAGAATACACAGAAGAACTTTACAAAAAACATCTTCATGACCCAGATAACCACAATGGTGTGATCACTCACCTAGAGCCAGACATCTTGGAATGTGAAGTCAAGTGGGTCTTAGGAAGAATCACTATAAACAAAGCCAGTGGAGGTGATGGAATTCCAGCTGAGCTGTTTCAAATCCTAAAAGATGATGCCGTGAAAGTGCTGCACTCAGTATGTCAGCAAATTTGGAAAACTCAGCAGTGGCCACAGGACTGGAAGAGGACAGCTTTCATTCCAATCCCAAAGAAAGGCAATGCCAAAGAATGCTCAAACAAAAGATTACTGCCAATAAAAGACGACTCTGGACTTCCTGGTGGTCCAGTGGTTAGGGCGCCGGGCTGCCAGCACAGGGAGCGTGGGGTCATCCCGGTCGGGGAACAAAGGCCCCCACGCAGTCAAAGCCTAACGATCCAGCACTTACCGGAAGGTGCAAGAGTCTGGGCTCACTGAAGCCACTCCTTTGACTTGCACCTCAGCTACCTGGGACGAGGGTGCTGTGTTCACATCCTCAGCTTCCCCAGGCTGTGCCGCTGCACGTGGCTGGGCAGGCTGATGGCTGCTAGCTGGCAGGCACTCTTTCCTTCATGAGCTGCTCAGGGCCCAGCAGCTCACCACCGTGGGTGGCTGCAGCCGCCAGGACTGCGACACCTTTGTTTGCTGCTGCGGCAGGAGCCAGTCCATTCCGCCACCGCTCTGCCCGCAGCCTCTGAGTTCTGCTATGTTTCCATTCTCACTCATCTAAGCACTTTCTAATTTCCCTCGCGATTCTTCTCTGACTCAGTGACTGTGCTGCTTAATTTCCACCGGTGTGTGAATTTGCCGTCTGTTAGATTCCTAGCTTTCTCTGTTACAGTCGGAGAAGATACTCGGCATGACAGTTATCTTCTAAAATCTGTTGAGACTCGCTTCGTCGCCTAATGCGTGGTCTGTCTGGAAAATGTCTGGTGTGCATCCGAGAGGAGTCTCTGCGCTGTCGTGTTGGGCGGAGTGCTCTGTTAGACCCAGTCAGTTGTCGTGGGTTCGAGTCCTAGTTCCCTACTGATCTTCCGTGTGGTTGGCGTGTTCATTGTTGTGAGTGGTGTGTTGAAGTCTGCAGCTATTACTGTAGAATCGTCTGTTTTTCCAGCTCTGTTGGTGTTTGCCTCATAGCTTTTGATGGTCTGGTATTAGGTGCATATTTATAATTGTTGTGGCTACTTGCCGCTGCTGCTGCTGCTAAGTCGCTTCAGTCGTGTCCGACTCTGTGCGACCCCATAGACGGCAGCCCACCAGGCTCCCCCGTCCCTGGGATTCTCCAGGCAAGAACACTGCAGTGGGTTGCCATTTCCTTCTCCAATGCATGAGAGTGAAAAGTGAAAGTGAAGTCACTGAGTCGTGTCTGACTCTGTGCGACCCCGTGGACTGCGGCCCACCAGGCTCCGCCGTCCCTGGAGCGTCCAGGCGAGAGCGCTGCAGCGGGCGCCTCCGCCTCCTCCCACTTGCTGTGCTGGGCCTTTCGTTTCTGCGTGATTTCCTTCTCCATCTCTTGCGCCGTCTTCTTATTTCACGTCTGTTCTGCCTGATATCAGTGCAGCCACCCTTGCTCTTTCTTGTCACTTTGCATGGAGCGGCTTTTTCCAGCCTTTCACTCTATTCGTGTCTTTGGATCTCTGCATCACAGACTCAGTGGACGTGAGTCTGAGTGAACTCCGGGAGTTGGTGATGGACAGGGAGGCCTGGCGTGCTGCAAGTTCATGGGGTCACAAACAGTCGGACACGACTGAGCAACTGAACTGAACTGAGCTGAGCCTTTTGCAGGCCACCTTTCCTCGAATCATAAGTTTTTATCCATTCTGCAAATCTCTGCTTTTTACTGGAGAGTTTAATCCATTCACATCTAAAGTGCTCACTGATAAGCAGAGGCTCACTCTGCCATTACGCTTCTGTTTCCTATCCGCCTCGTAGGTCTTAGTCCATCATTTCCTGCCCTCCTTTGTGTTTAGTTGACCTTTCGCAGCGTAACTTTCACCCTTCTCCCTCATTTGCTTGTGTGTGTGTCCGACAGCTCTGAAGGGACGGAGGCTCTGGCCCTTTAAGCCCACAGGCTCTCTGCTGCTGCTCCAGGAGGCTGGGGGCCAGTCCTGCGTCTCCTCCTCCATCTCCAGGAATCCTCTCTCAATTGTTTTGAAAAGAAGCATTTCCCCTGCCACATCGCTTCCTTCATCCTGAAGACTGTGGCGCTAACCTGCCTTAAATTGTCTTTATTTCCTCCTCCCAGGGGTGCGGTTGTCCCAATTCAATTGGGAAGTGGTGACCAGAAATATTAGGTAGGCCATGACTCATCTGAAAAGACCCTGATGCTGGGAGGGATTGGGGGCAGGAGGAGAAGGGGACGACAGACGATGAGATGGTTGGATGGCAGCACCGACTCGATGGACATGAGTTTGAGTGAACTCCGGGAGTTGGTGATGGACAGGGAGGCCTGGCAGGCTGCAGTCCATGGGGTCGCAAAAAGTCAGACACGACTGAGTGACTGAACTGCACTGATGCCTAATATTATCTGGTGTGTAGAGTCTTGTGAACAGATGGCATGCCCCTAACAGACCAGATTTGTTTGCACGTGGCATTGGACAGTGGAGAACACACCCGGTGGGCTTGCATGGCTGGGAGCTGAGGGGGTCTGCACGACGTGGCCTTGGGTCCAGGGAGGCCCCTCTCCCCTTGGCTGTGGGGCTCCTCCAATAGTACCCTCACCGCACATATCTCAAAAGGAAACAAGAAGAGACCAGCTCTTGACGGTCCCAAATGAAGAGAGAGAGCTCTGTTGCAGGTCCCCGAGGAGGATGCTGGGAGCAGCCAGAACACCTCCTCCCTCTGGGACAGTTGCTCAGCCAGTCTTGCGAGCTTGGCTCCAGACTGTGGGGCCCCCCTCTGCTCTGCCCGGCATGGGCACCACACACGCAGGTCCTCGGACTTCTCACCTCCGTCTGTGGCGGGAGCATGGATGCGACACCGCCTTGGACAGGGAACGAAGAGACTGGGAGGCCTGTGCTGTCCCTCCTGGTATCTCGCCTCACTGAAGGGCTCAAAAATAGACCCAACGTCAGCTGGGCTGTCATCTGATCTGTGCACAGCTCTTAGTGTCCCTGAAGTCAGCACCAAGTACACAGTTCGTTAGGAAGGAGGGAGTGGGGTGAACGCAGAAACGGATAAGCCCTCTTTGTTGTTATTGCTGTTTTGCAGCAGAAACTAACACAGCATTGTAGTGCGATTATGTCTGTGTGAGTCGCTCAGCCGTGTCCAGCTCTTTGTGACCCCGTGGACTGTAGCCCACTAGGCTTCTCTGTCCATGGGATTCTCTAGGCAAGAATACTGGAGTGGGTTGCCATTCCCTTCTCCAGAGGATCTTCCTGACCCCGGGATCGAACCCTGGTCTCCTGCATTACAGGCAGATTCTTCACCTTTTGAGCTCTATGGAAGTCCTCTTAGTAATGTAAACAGTATACAGTATCTTAGAAAGAAAACATTGGAGTGAATAAAACAAAGCTGGGAGCTAAGCTTTGTAGATGGCAGAGTGGCTTGGCTCAGAGGAGCTCGTCCACAGATAACAATCGTGTACTCAGGGAAAAATAGGAAGCGCTAGCTGAAGGCACTAGAGAGTGACTTAGACACAGACAGTCCTTGGAAGGAGGCCCTGCGGCAGGTGAGGTTCACAGGCTACAGCTTTTCGCCTGAGGACACAGCCGTGTGGTGTGGGCAGGTGGAACCCGAGAGAGCACTGCAGCTTTGATGGCTGGAAGAGTCAGACATCAGGAAGTGAAGGCTAAAATCACAAAGCAGAAGGAGCTCACATCTGTGTGCAAATCCACCCAAATCCTCAGCTGACTTGTGTAGGGAAGATGCCAATGGTCCCACAGGAAAGAACCGGGCGGGGGGGACTGCCACCCACGAGGCAGGGACGGAGCTGGCGTTGAGTTCAGCTGGGCAAGCGGCCGGCTGGGATGAAGGTGAACCCTCACCACGTGAAGACCACAGAATCCAGAGGCATACCCGTGGACCAGCATGCAGACCAGCAGCAGGCGTGCGCCGGTGAGACAGGACACGGGAGGCCGGCCCAGTGACGCGCGTCCCGCAGAAGCCTGCCTGGCAGGCAGGCATGACAAAGGGCGAGCTTCGACCCGCTCGAGGAATTCAAGAAAAACCTAGTCATGACGAATGAACAGGGAGTCTCGGCAGAGAAATGGAAATGGTTTTTTGAAAAGAACCAAACAGAAATCTGGGACTTAAAAGTGCTACAGATTATGTGCTGGGTCACAAAATAAGTCTCAAATATTTCCAGTGTGAAATCTTAAGAGTATATTCTCTGATCACAAGGAAGTTAAATTAGAAGTCAATGAGGATTGGACACAAATATTTGTAAATTAGAGAACACATTTTTAAACAATTCATGGGTCAAAAGAAATCACCGGGAAATTAGGAAACACGTGGGACTGAGTGGCGATGAGCGCGCATGCGTGAGCGCTGTCGTTTCTGCCGCGCCCGACTCTGCCCGACCCTGTGGACCGTATAGCCCGCCAGACTCCCCCGTCCATGCGATTCTAAGGGCAACCATATGGAGTGGGTTGCCGCTTCCTCCTCCAGGGCATCTTCCCCACCCAGGGATCAGTCTCCCGCGCCTCCTGCTTTGCAGGCAAATTCTTTAATGCTGAGCCATTGGGGAAGCTCCCTGAAGAGTATATGAGTGCGTGTTAGCTGCTCAGTGTGTCCGGCTCTTTGCAGCCCCACAGACTGTAGCCTGCCAGGCTCCTTTGTCCATGGAATTCTCCAGGGAAGAATACTGGAGTGGAATGCCGTTCCCTTCTCCAGGAGATAATGAGTATATCAAATCTGTTAACTAAGCAAAAGCGAGCTTAACAGGATAATTATACCTTCAAATGCTCACATCAGAAAAAAATTTCCAAGAAATATATAAGAATTCACTTTAGGAAGTTTCAGAAAACTGAGTAAATTAAATGCAAAACAAACAGAAAGAAGAAAGTGATGGTCAAAGGAAAAAATGATCATAAATTACTAATATCAGGAATACAAGAGACGACATCACTACAGATTCTACGGACTTTAAGTAGACACTGAAGTGAAGTCGCTCAGTCGTGTCCGACTCTGCGACCCCATGGACTGTAGCCTACCAGGCTCCTCAGTCCATGGGATTCTCCAGGCAAGAGTACTGGAGTGGGTTGCCATTTCCTTCTCCAGGGGATCTTCCCAACCCAGGGATCGAACCCGGGGCTTCCACGTTGTAGGCAGACACTTCACTGTCTGAGCCACCAGGGAAGGTAATTGGACACTATCAGAGCACTATAAACAAGCTTACTCTGATACATTTGGCCATTTACACAGTGCACAAGTTCTGTTAAAAACATAGCTCACCAAGACTGTGAGTCAGGTGGCAGACAGACAGAAAGCCCTGTTTCCTGGGCGAGAACTTTGATGAACTGAATACTATTACAGACAGCACCTTATTTACTCGAGAAATTGAATTTGTTATGAATGCCTGGCCTGTGTGCTTGTAATAAGTCGCTTCAGTTGTGCCCAACTCTTTGTGACACCATGGACTGTAGCCCACCAGGCTCCTCTGTCCATGGAGATTCTCCAGGCAAGAATACTGGAGTAGGTTGCCATTTCCTCCCCCAGAGGGTCTTCCCAACCCCGGGATCGAGCCCTCATCTCTTGCATCTCCTGCAGACTCTTTGCCACTGAGCTACCTGGGAAGCTCTGCAAAAGGCGACACAGCATGACAAAGCAGTGTTTTTCCAGGAATGGATGCAAGACTAGGTTAGTATTGAAAATCAAATCAAGGGAATCCATCACATTGGCAAAGTAAAGGAGGACATCATATCAGCATCAAAATGGAAGCAGAAAGGGCATTTACCAAAATTCAAAACCCTTGCAAGATAAAAGGGCTCAGCAACAAAGGCATCAGGGTAAAACCAACCACTAACATCGGACTTACTGGCCAAATGCCAAATGCTTCTCCGAGCCCAGGGACAAGGAAAGCAAGCCTGTTCTGACCGTGTCTAGGCCACACTTTACTGCAGGTGTTAGAGCAGGAAAGCAAGAGAGAAATGGGAGTAAAGATTGGCCAAGGAAAGGTAAAACCCCTTCTAACCGTCACTCCAAGCCTTTGTTGTGACGAGACAAACGCCGAGGAGCATACACTCGCCTCACATAACCATCCACCGGTGCTGCAAGTGTTAATGCAGAGACTGTTCAGGAATCTCTAAAACGACAGTCAGCGCTGTTAAGAGCTTAGCTGTGTCTCAGAATACAACGTCAGTTAAGTCTCTATACAGTGACAGCAAATAACTTGAAAATAGAAATGTTGAATTACCCGGTTTTTAACAGCATCAAAACCGTAAAATACTTGGGAGTAAATTTAACAGAAGTTTGCAGGGCGTCTCTGAGACTCACCGAGAGGAAATGGAAGATCAGGAGACCGGAGAGATGGCCTTCTTGGGTTGGGACGTTTGTGGCTGATGGTCGCCAGCGGTCCCCCAGCTGGGCTGAAGACTCCAGGCGGATCAGACGGATCTGGGGTGGGGGCGGGGCGTGGGGAGACCCTGATTCCGAAAGCAGCCTTCAGCGTTAATGGCTCCAGTGCCAGCTCTGTTCTACCCCTCGTGGCTCGGCCTGGGAGAGGACACAGGGAGTCTCTGAGTCCTCACCCCACAAGAGGGAAGGAGGCACCCCTCTGAGGCACAGAGAGGCTGCTGGCCTGGCCCAGAGTCACCCAGCTGGACAGAGACCCTGCTGGGCCCCAGGCGCTCACCGCACGTGCGCAAGGGGTGTCCAAGGTCACGCTTTTGTCTCCTTATCACCATCCTGTCCCTCAGTGGAGTGGAGGCCTAAAATAGCACTTGTAGACCACTCTTTGGGGATTTCTGTCTTCATTCTCAGGGTTGAGAAAGACAGGCTAACCCTGGAGTGTGCTTTCGCTCTGAAGCACTGGGGTCAGGGGAAGCGGGGATGGCAACCCAGAGGTGGGCTCCCGGGGACCAGGGCCTGGGACTCGCAGCCTCCCCGCATTGCCCGAGTGTGGGGACATCATGGGGCCGCCTGTGATGAGAACGTGGGACCCTGACCTCCGAGGCCATCCTGCCTTGGGACACTTCACCAGGCGGGCTCTGCCCTGCCCACCCTGGGCAGCGGGTGGACCCACCTTGGCCCTGAGACCCCAGGTGTGAGCGAGGCCCAGGGAAGTTCTCACTTCCCTTGGCGGGATGAGGACCTTTGACGAAGTCCCAGGACCACCAAGAGGGCTGTCGGGGTTTCCTTGCAGGCTTGGGAGCGGCACGGAGCTAAGGCAGTACGTGGGCAACACCGCATCCTCCGTCCTAATCCCTAAATTGGCAGCAAGCTTCCTCCTCTGATAAGCTCGGCCTTGTTTTGAATGTCACCCAGTCTCAGAACACTGTGTTTTAAAGATTTCTTCACATCTGCTCTGCCCTACTTAGGGCATCACGTGACACCCAGCATAAGGCGTTCCCTTCTCTGCTCTTAATCCTTCAATTTCTGCTGATACTTAATATTCCCCACTCCTGAGCCTTCACACGGGTATTATGCTCTTGTTTGCTACAGAATTAAAGGCAGGAAGAGAATAGACAAAGCAATGCCTTTTGCGTGGCAAGCTCCCGTGGCCCTCACCCCTGGGGTTCCTGTTAGGGTGGCTGCCCAGCACCCTAGCCACCCGGGCAGGTGTGGAAGGTGCCACACCACCAGGCCTTTCGAAACTGTGCTAAAGTGGCTGGGTGGAGGGGAGACTGGAGGAGCTTGAGGAAAACCAAGTGTTCATTATTCCTAACTGTACTTTTAAAGCAGATTTACACCCTAAAATTACTGTGTGAGTTAGCAACGTGTTTCCTCTTGGAACAGCACGCGTGCTTTCAGGGTAATTTTTCAAGTCGCGGACAGAACTCTTTTTGACATTTTGTGATTGAAGCCACAGGTGGAATCATAGGACAGAACTCGGCGGTTTTCGACTTGTACAGAAAGCAAGCTGCACCTCTAGGCGCTGCCTCTTTGGCAGACGCTGTAAAGGAGCCACGGTGGCTTCCTGCTCCTAGCTCTGGGGCAGCCCCAGCCCCTTCGGGCATGGCTGGACCCAGGTGCCTAAGTGATCACTTCACAGAGCTGTCAGAGTCCACCTCTTAGCCGTTTTCTTCTCTGCAGTCACTTTCTCACAGAGGGGTGGGCTGTCCTGAGTAGCAGCAAATAGATCCCAGCTCCAAAGTCTGGTACAAACACCAACCACCTCTTTCCTAAGAGTTAGCAAGTCTTGATTCCAGCTCTCCCTCGATCACCTTGAGTTGGGGTCTACCCTGGTGCCTTGGAAACTTGTGACCAAGAGGGCAGCCCCTAGGAAAACCTAGACTTTGAAATCAGAGAAGGGGAGCTGAAGCTGCAGCCACAGAAGATACCCGCCAGCTGGTGAGGCTAGGGCAGGAGGAGCGCGCTCCGTCGTGGGACAGGAAGAGGGCAGGACTCCGCAGACAGGAGCCGTGGGGCGGGGCCGGAGTGCCAGGGGGAAGCAGGGCTGGTTCACTGGGAGGGCCCGGGTCCTTCCCTGCCGGCAGCAATGGGAACCCATGCAGGGTTCACACAGGGTGTGGTCACTCAAGCTGTCGGGGAGGTCACTCCAGCTGCCTGGGTTTGTAATATCAGAGCTGATGCAAATCGTGGCTCCCATGAACGCTCAAGGCTGGATGGGCAGACAGAGAACGGGTGGCTGGTGGATGGTGAGGGAGTGAACTGAGAGAGTGGAGGCTGAAGGGAGGGAGCGCGGTCCTGAATCTTAGCTCAGAGACCCCCTCGGCAGGCCCGACCCCATTTGGCCCCCTCATCTGTAAAACTGGGATCATGGGGCAGGACCCCAGCACTGGGTTCCCGTGCTGTTGGGGGAGGGGAGGAGGGTGCACGTTTGTTTCATGACTGGTCTGGACCCGCTGGGACTGACTCCTGGAACGCTCTTCCTGGCCCCGCCAGCGCCAGCCCTGTCCTCACCAAGTGGAGAGGCCCGCTGGCCTCACACCGTGGGCCACTCCAGGCCGACGCAGGCAGGCCTCGCTCTACTGCGCTTCACAGACACTGAGGTTTTTGTTGCTGTGGTTGGTTGGTTTGTTTGTTTTTTACAGATTGAAGGTTTGTGACAACCCTGCGTTGAACAAGCCCATCAGTATCATTTTCCCAATAGCATTTGCTCACTTACTGTCTCTGTCACATTTTGGTGATTCTTGAAATAGTTTAAGTTCTTCCCAGCAAAAAGAGTGTGACTCTCTGAAGACTCAGAAGATGGTTAGCATGTTTTAGAAGTAAACTACTTTTAATTTTTAATTTCATGGCATGAAATTAAAAGATACATTTCTTGGAAGGAAAATTATGACCAGCCTAGATAGCATATTCAAAAGCAGAGACATTACTTTGCCAACAAAGGTCTGTCTAGTCAAGGGTATGGTTTTTCCAGTGGTCATGTATGGATGTGAGAGTTGGACTCTGAAGAAGGCTGAGCGCCAAAGAATTGATGCTTTTGAACTGTGGTGTTGGAGAAGACTCTTGAGAGTCCCTTGGACTGCAAGGAGATCCAACCAGTCCATTCTGAAGGAGATCAGCCCTGGGATTTCTTGGAAGGAATGATGCTAAAGCTGAAGCTCCAGTACTTTGGCCACCTCATGCGAAGAGTTGACTCATTGGAAAAGACTCTGATGCTGGGAGGGATTGGGGGCAGGAGGAGAAGGGGACGACCGAGGATGAGATGGCTGGATGGCATCACCAACTCGATGGACTTGAGTCTGAGTGAACTCCGGGAGTTGGTGATGGACAGGGAGGCCTGGAGTGCTGTGATTCGTGGGGTCGCAAAGAGTCGGACACGACTGAGCGACTGGACTGGACTGAACTTTTAATTTAGCTGTGTACATTTTTATACAGTGCTTTTACACACTTAATTGACTGTAGTACAAAGTGAACATGACTCTGATACACACGTTCGTGTTGGAAGCCCGGAAGCCTGTGTGGCTCTTTATTGTGATGCTTTATTGGTGTGAGCTGTGTGCTCAGTCGTGTCCAGCTCTTGTGACCCCATAGGCTGTAGCCCACCAGGCGCCTCTGTCCATGGGATTCTCCAGACAAGACTACTGGAGTGGGTTGCCATTTCCTTCTCCAGCTTTACTGGCATCTGGAACCAAACCCACAGTACCTCCAAGGTTGCCTGAGCTGTGGAACGAAAGGAAGCATTATGGCACAGCTGGCAGACCGGTTTTGATCTCACCTGGTCCCAGGTCTGAGAAAGGCAAGGGTGAGCACTGTATGGACACTGTACATTTGGGTAACTCGCCCAAGGCCAGGTTGTGGCGCATCAAGTCCAAAGCTGGGTGCTAAGTGTTCCCACTGCCCTCTAATGCCTCCTAATGGTAATAATCATTGTTTTCTCAACTTTGAAAAATTATTTCTTTTTTTATAGAAGCAATAACTCTAACACTTTTCAGACAGATCATGAAACAGAAAGCCTGTCACAAATACTACACTGTGTTTAATAGGATATGAAGATAAAGAGACAACAAAAATAGTCTTTCCTGCACCTGCTTAATCATTGAGACGATAAATGCGTTTAAACCCTGCCTGCGTGCCCCCACACAGGACGTTATGTGTCTGTTGAGGGTTCCTGGTTACAGATTCAAGGGGTTTTGGTCGTAAAAAAAAAAGGCAGCTCACTGTCCGTGGCACAGGGGACATGAATTGGCTCCAGGAAATAACTAGACTGTTGAGACAGCAAAGTGCCTCAGGGCAGGCTTCTAGTGCAGTGGGCGGCGTTGGGATGAAACACATTCAGGCATTTTATGTTTTATTTTCGATGTTTTCCTAAAGTCACTGGGACTTGTTTCGTGGCCTAGCATGTGGCCTACACTGGAGAGTGCTCCCTGCGCAGCTGAAGAGGAAGTGTCTTCTGCTGCTTCTGGATGGGATGCGCAGTAAAGAATCAGGTGAGTCCACCTCATCTGACGCGCCGTTTGACGCCAGTGTCTCCTTACTGGCTTTCTGGGAGATCTGTCCATTGGTGTGAGTGGGTGCTGGAGTTCCCCACTATTGCTGGGTTACTGCTGATGCCCCTTTGACAGCTGTTAGCACTTGCCTCGCGTATTGAGGTGCTCCTGCGTGGGGTGCGCATACATTTACAACGTTGTGTCATCTCTTGGATTGATCCCTTGATCATACGTAGAGTCTTTTGTCTCTGGTGACAGTCTTTGTCCTCAAGTCTATTTAGCCTGATATGACTATTGCAACTCCAGCTTTCTACTGATTTCTTTTTTTTTCTACTGATTTCTATTTGCATGGAATGTATTTTTCCATCCCCTCAATTTTAGTTTGTGTGTCTTTAGCTCTGAAGTGAGTCTCTTGTAGAGAGTATACATATGAGTCTTGTTTTTATATCCATTCAGCTACTCTAAATGGAGCATTTAGTCTATTTACGTTTAAAGTAATTATTGATAGGTATGTACTTATTGCCATTTTAAAAATAATTTTTTATGTGGACCATTTTAAAAATCTTGATTGAATTTGTTACCATATTGCTTCTGTTTTACGCTTTGGTTTTTTGGCCACAAGGCATATGGGATCTTTAGCTCCCCGGCCAGGGATCAAACGCACACCCCCTCATTGGGAGGCAAAGTCCTAAACACTGGCGCACCAGAGAAGTCCCCTTACTGCCGTTTGCTAGTTGTTTGGGGACAGTTCTGAAGGTCGTTTCCGTTCCTTTCATTCTCTTTTTCGCTCTTCCCTTGTGATTTGATGACTAGCTTTAGTGTTACGTTTGGAGTCCTTTCTCTTTTTTGTGCACCGATTATAAATTTTTGGTTGGCAGCTATTATGAAGTCTTTACATAGCAATCTGTATTTACACGTGATTGTTCTAAGTTGCTTTTAACTTAATCTCTTAAGCTCAATGCGTTCTAACAGCTCTACAGGCTTTTCCCTCCTTCTTTACTCTTTTGACATTATATTTTGTATCTTTTTGCTTTGTGGTAGCTCTTAATTACTTATTTTAGATGATTTGACTACTTTTGTCTTTTAACCTTCCTAGTGACTAGTAGGAATGTTTAGTATATGTGGTTGGTTTCCTGTCTTTCCTGTATATTTGCCTTTTTCCAGTGAGATTTTCCCTGAGCACTGGGGCTCAGCTCTCAGCAATACCCACAGGAGTGGCCACAGACCCAGAGCTCTTCCAAGATGGAAGGTGGAGGTCTGTGTTGTTCTGGGCACCCCCTCAGGACCTCAGTTACTGTGCCAGAGCCTGGGGGCCCACCTCACTGTTCATGGCTCAGAGGTTCCCACCTTCAGGAGAGAGATATTGTTCCATGCCACCTGGGCCTGCAGGAGGCATCTCCAGAAGCTCAGGCTGAGCCTGCTGGCCCAGGCCCTTTGACAGCTAATCCTTAGGACACTGTGATCGATATCCTTGTTTTGCAGTCATGCCACTGCTTTGCTTAGTCATAAATGATGCAATTGGGAACATGTTGTTTTTTTTTCTCCAAAGAAAGACAACTGCCAAGTCATGGTTCCTTCTTGAAGGGAGCAGCATCCAGGGCTCAAACCTCTGAGCTCCACGTCTCCACCCAAAGTGTCTACAGAGAAGTTAGCTGTTGTCCCGTAACTAGCTGCCCCAAGACTTCAGCAGCTGGAAAGAACCAACACTCTGCTGCCCTGGCTCCTGGGTGAAGGTCTGGGGGTCGGCCGGCTGCTCCGAATCAGGGGGTCTCAGGGGAGCTGCACTCCCACCCGGAGGCTCATTGTGGGGTGGCGGATGCCCACCCAAGCTCATGCACATGGGTTGGCAGGAGGCATCGGTTTCACCCCAGAGGCTGCCGGGGCAACACCCAGAGCCAGAGCCCCATGAGACAGCTCCCAGGTAGGAACACGGCCCAGCCCACAGTGACAGCCCTTCATACCTGCCGTTTCCCCCGGCCTCCCTGGTGTGCGAGGGAGGCGACACACAAGCGGGGAAGCAGGGAGGATCGTGAAGCCGGGAGGATCGCGGGCTCCGCGGAGTGGCCACAGCACGGGAGCACAGTGAGGCGGATTTCCTTTATTTTAAATGAACTTTTGTCGGCTGCCTGGCATGTCTCTAATGTTGTGCCGTGTTTTGTAGCAAAAGATCATACATCTGACAAGAACTGAACAGTCACACTGTTTAATTTTCATGTTTTTCTGCAGAATGAATTGGCCTTGCAGAGAGATGCAGAAACTGCCCCAGATACAAAGGCATAATTAGCTGGTGATAGAGATAATTTCCATTTCTATTCTACTCCACACAATTTCTAAGAGAAAAGCACAACTTTTGCATTGAGGAAGAATCTGAAAAGAAAATTCTTGGAAGATAAACGCTTTCTAATGAATGAATAATCACAGACACAATATTTCCCATAAACTATAGGTGAAGTTACTGGTCCACAGTGAAAGCAAGAGAAAAGTAGGGGATCTCAGCATGTGAAGGCACAGTTTGGAAAAATCAAGAAAGAGTGCTGATTCAGGGGCACAAGAGATGACAAAACAGAAATACGGCAGCCAGGGTAGAAAAGAGACGGCATCAGGGTCTCTTGCAACCAGAGAGAAGGCCTTAGGTATAATTAGAGGGTTTCCCTTGACATCCGAAAGGTATAATTTTCTTATTAAAAATATTCACTGTCAATGATGTATTATAATGAAATTTCACTACCTACTTGAAAATATAATTACCTTTTTAGTCAATGATAATGAGTCATATACCTTGTATATCAGTGAATGAGGGCACAGGCAGGAAGCAGAACCTCAATTATTTGAAGGTATTCAGTTCAGTAGCTCAGTCATGTCCAACTCTTTGTGACCCCATGGACTATAGCACGCCAGGCCTCCCTGTCCATCACCAACTCCTGGAGTCCACCCAAACCCATGTCCACTGAGTCGGTGATGCCATCCAATCATCTCATCCTCTGTCGTCCCCTTCTCCTCCCGCCCTTAATCTTTCCCAGCATCAGGGTCTTTTCCAATGAGTCAGCTCTTCGGATCAGGTGGCCAAAATATTGGAGTTTCAACTTCAGCATCAGTCTTTCCAATGAATATTCAGGACTGATCTCCTTTAGGATGGACTGGTTGGATCTCCTTGCAGTCCAAGGGACTCTCAAGTCTTCTCCAGCATCACCTTTCAAAAGCACCGATTCTTCAGGCTTCAGTTTTCTTTATCGTCCAGCTCTCACACTAGAGGTGCAGATTTTCTTCCAAAACTCCCCACTGTCACATTTACACAGGGAGTTGAATGGAAAGTGTTGTTAACTGGATATGATGTTTATCAGGTAGCTGAAGGGTATCTTTTATCTTTTAAAGTTTGTTTGGCTGCACTGGGTCTTAGCTGTGGCATGTGGGATCTAATTCCCCAAACAGGGATCAAACCCCAGCCCCTGCATGGGGAGCTCAAGGTCTTAGCCCCTGGACCACTAGGGAATTCCCTGAAGGGTATCTTGTATCAACAGGTAGAAACTTCCAAAAGCAGCTACCATGTTTGTGGGGGAGGGGGAGGGGGGAAGATTGGAATTATTAAAATTTTAAATTATTACAATTATTAAAATTTTTAAGCTCAGACTTCTGAGAGGGGCACCTGCTGTCAGGACTGGCCTCTCAGGGCTCAGGGGAGACACCCTGTGTCAGGCACGTCTCAGCGTTTCCCACGAAGACATGAAACTGAGCCCACGCTCTTCATTGACAAGACCGCGTTTTCCAGACTGCTTTGCGGCACCTTTGCTGTTCTCCCACACTCTCGCTTTCTTTTATCTTTAGTATGAAAATAGTTGTATTTTAACTTCATTCTTGAATAACATCTTTACTGGATACAATATTCTAGGTTGGGAGTTATTTTTTCTTTCTTAGAGCACTAAAGACATGATTCCTTTGCCCTTGGCTTTCATTATTTTTAAAAATCAATTAATTTTTATTTCTGACTGTGCTGCGTCCTCATTGCTTTGCGTGGGCTTCTGTAGCTCCAGGGATCAGCGACTAACTTTTCTGGCAGTGTGAGAGCCCCTCGTTGCGGTGGCTTCTCCTGGCGCAGAACACGGGTTCTAGGCCTGCAGGTCTCAGGAGCTGCGGCACGCAGGCTCTGTGGTTGCAGCTCACGGGCTCAGCTGCTGCACAGCGTGTGGGATCCTCCTGGGTCAGGGCTCAAGCCCATGTCCCCTGCACTGGCTGGCAGACCCTTGTCCGCTGGGCCGCCAGGGAGGTCCCTGGCTTTCATTACTTCTGTCGAGAAGTTAGACGTCTATCCAAGTGTCACTCCTTTTTTTGTCTGTATCTTTTAATCAATTGTTAATTATTGCATGTGTCGTCGGCTGCACTGGTCTTTATTGCTGCACGTGGGCTTTCTCTGGTTGCAGGGAGCGGGGCTACTCTCTCTTGCTGCAGGCGTCTCATTGCAGTGGCGTCTCTTGCTACAGGGCGCAGGCTCCAGAGCATGCACGCTTCAGTAACTGAGGCTTGCAGGCACTAGAGAAGGTGCTCAGTACTTGCAGCTCACGGGCTTGGTTGCCCCGCAGCATGTGGGATCCTCCCGGACCAGGAATCTAACCCAGGTCCCCTGTGTGGCTGGTGGATTCCTAACCACTGAACCACCAGGGAAGGGCTCCTCCTTTTAAAGTGAACTTACTTTGCCCTCCAGCTGCTTTTATGATTTTCCTTTTTATTTTCTGCAGTTTTACTATAACGTGCCTAAGCTGTGGCTTCTTAAAATATTTATAAATTTTTGGGGGGAGCTGTGTTACGCAGCTTGCAAGGTCTTAGAGCCCTGACCAGGAATTGAACCCAGGATCCTGCTAGTGGAAGCACAGAGTCCTAACCACTGGGAACCATGAAGGAACTCCTGGTTTCATTTCTAATTCATTTTGTTTGGAGTTCTTTGGAATTTCTGAACACGTAGATTGGTGTCTTTGCCCACTTTTGGA
This sequence comes from Capricornis sumatraensis, assembly GCF_032405125.1. Lineage (NCBI taxonomy): Eukaryota > Metazoa > Chordata > Mammalia > Artiodactyla > Bovidae > Capricornis > Capricornis sumatraensis. The sequence goes on along the minus strand of NC_091086.1, from coordinate 77,724,230 downwards.
AACATCTCAAATGCCATCTCCTTCCATGTGGATTCTCCCTCTTTTCTCGTGCAGCTCTAACCATGCACAGGTCAGACACCTCACTGTGATGGGCCCCCTCCTCTCTGCCCGCCTCTCTTTTCCTGACTTCGCTCTGGATCATTTCTTCTGAACCGTCTTCCAAGTTACTGAATTGCTCTTTCATTCTTGCTAATCTTCTGTTAAACTTATTTTCTGTGGGTTCTTAATTTTTGGCTATTGTAGTAAAGTTCTAGAATTTCTATTTGGCTCTTGTTCAGATCTGCTGTGTCATCCTTTGATAGTTTCCAATCTTCTGTTGACATTTCATTCTCACATCTGTCTTCCTGAGTACAGTGAGTGCCACTATCTAAAGACTACTTTATTGGCTCCAAAATCATTGAGGATGCTGACTGCAGCCATGAGATTAAAAGACGCTTGCTCCTTGGAAGAAAAGCTATGACAAACCCAGACTAAAAAGCAGAGACATCACTTTGCTGACAAAGGCCCGTCTAGTCAAGGCTATGGTTTTTCCAGTGGTCATGTGTGGATGTGAGAGTTGGACCATAAAGAAGGCTAAGTGCTGAAGAGATGATGCTTTCAAACTGTGTTGTTGGAGAAGACTCATGAGAGTCCCTTGGACTGCAAGGAGATCCAACCAGTCAATCCTAAAGGAAATCAGTCCTGAATATTCATTGGAAGGACTGATGCTGAAGCTGAAGCTCCAATACATGGCCCACATGATGCAAGGAGAACAGGGAATTGGTGCCATTACCTTGTAATCACATTTAAATAAACTGTAAAAATATTGAATCACTATGCTGCACACCTGAGACTAATATAATATTGGCAATCAGCTATACTTCAATAAATCGTTACGAAATAAAGGGGGAAGAAAGAAAACAAACTTACGGTTACCGAAGAGGAAAGGAGGAGGGATAAATCAGGAGTTTGGGGTTGATGTATTCACACTCAGTTCAGTTCAGTTAGTTCAGTTGCATCTAACTCTTTGAGACCCCATGGACTGCAGCACGCCAGCTTCCCTTGTCCTTTACCATCTTCTGGAACTTGCTCAAACTCATGTACATTGAGTTGGTGACACCATCCAACCATCTCATCCTCTGTTGTCCCCTTCTCCTCCTGCTTTCAATCTTTCCCAGCGTCAGGTCTTTCCCAATGAACTGGCTCTTCTCATCAGGTGGCTGATGCTGTAAAGAACAACATTGCATAGGAACCTGGAACGTTAGGTCCATGAATCAAGATAAATTGGAAGTGGTCAAACAAGAGATGGCAAGAGTGAACATTTTAGGAAAGAGCGAACTAAAATGGATGGGAATGGGAGAATTTAACTCAGATGGCCATTATATCTGCTACTGTGGGCAAGAATCCCTTCGAAGAAATGGAGTAGCCCTCATGGTCAACAAAAGAGTCCAAAATTCAGTAGTTGGGTGCAATCTCACCAATGGCAGAAGGATCTCAGTTCGTTTCCAAGACAAAACTGTTCAATATCACAGTAATCCAAGTCTATGCCCCAACCACTAATGCCGAAGAAGCTGAAGCTGAACGGTTCTATGAAGACTACAAGACCTTCTAGAACTAACACCAAAAAAGATGTCCTTTTCATCACAGGGGACTGGAATGCAAAAGCAGGAAGTCAAGAGATGTGCACACGACCATATATAAAACAGATGAACAGCGAGGTCCTACTGTGTAGCACAGGGGGCTACACTCAATACTGTATAATAACCTCGATGGGAAAGAGTCTGAAAAAGAATATAGATGTGTATGTACATAAAACTAAGTCGCTGGGCCACACACCTGGAACCACCACCACATTGTAAATCAATTCTACTTCAAAAAAAAACCTAAGGCAAACCCAAAGGGCCATCTAGTCAGAGTTGTGTGTTCATCATCAAAATGAGGGAAGAGAGGCGGTGGAGGGGGCAGGCTCAGCACGTGGCCCTTCCTCATCACTCCTGCGCATGTTCCTGGTCCTAGAGTCCATTTGCGGGCAGCGACAGGGCCATTGGAGGATTTTTATTTAACTGGTGTTTGTCTGGTAGAACCTCTTCCCTTATAACCTGCCTACACCATTCTATCTTAAGTTGCGGGTAGCTTGTAGATGTGTCTCTAAGACATGACTGTTACGAGCAGCAACTCTAACGTGACAGTGGAGTTCAGTGGGTGCCGATGCAACACACGTGACAAGCACAGCACGCAGGGTAAGGGAGGGAGGGATGAGCTTCCTACGTCCCCCTGGAACGGTGAGACTCCAATTCTGCTAGACGGATAAGTCGAGTGTGTATATAGTAATCCCTGCACAAATTGGGTTTCGTTAAAAAACCAACAGTCAGATCAAAATGAAATACTGAAAAATACTCCAATAATCCAAGAGAAGACAGGAAATGCGGGAGACGAGGTGGCGACAAATAGAGAACACGTATTAAGACAGTTGCTCTAAATTCAGTTTATCAACAATTAGAATGAGGGCAAATGACCTAAGAATCCAATGAAGACAGAAACGGTCAGCCTGGATACAGGCAACAAGAGCTCTCCGCAGCCATCTACAGACCCCGCCGCGATATGAAGACACAGACAATGCAAATGAAAAGATAGAAAAGACACTGAGCAAACACCAACTTAAAAACCTGAGGCTGCAGAGTAAACCTCAGAGCCAAGAAGATTACGTGATGACAAGATAGCCGTCACCAGGACGCGGCAGGCCTGAACGCGCGGGCTTCTGCCCGCAGAGCTGCAGGTCCCAGGGGCCCACGAATAGGCTCGAGAGGGGTGGCGGCCCCACCGCCGCGAGCGGGGCTCCACCCGCCAGTCTCCCCCAGCCACGGCCCGCACGGCTGCGTGGGGCCGGAGCGGCCGGAGCCATGCCACCTTCCCACATCCTGGAGCTGCGGGCCCAAGATCCCGGGGCTGGCAGGGCTGGCCCCAGCCAGAGTCCTCTCCAAGGCGGATGGAGTCACCTTCCTGCTGCGTCCCCATGTGACCTTCCTCTGTGCTTGTGGGGGAGAGAGGCAGAGAGTGAGACAGAGACACAGAAAGACAGGGACAGAAAGAGAGACAGAGACACAGAGACAGACAGAGACATGGAGAGACAGAGTCAGAGAGACAGAGACAGAGAGAGACAGAGACAGAGAGACAGACAGAGACACAGAAAGACAGGGACAGAAAGAGAGACAGAGACACAGAGACAGACAGAGACACGGAGAGACAGAGTCAGAGAGACAGAGACAGAGAGAGACAGAGACAGAGAGACAGACAGAGACACAGAGACACAGAGAGAGACAGAGACACGGAGGGACAGAGACACGGAGAGACAGACACACAGACAGAGACAAAGAGTGAGACAGAGAGACAAGAAAGACAGAGACACAGAGACAGAGACAGAGAGAGACAGAGACAGAGAGAGACAGAGACAGAAAGAGACAGAGACACAGAGACAGACAGAGACATGGAGAGACAGAGACACAGAAAGACAGGGACAGAAAGAGAGACAGAGACAGAGACACGGAGAGACAGACACACAGAAAGACAGGGACAGAAAGAGAGACAGAGACACAGAGACAGACAGAGACACAGAGGGACAGAGACACAGAGAGAGACAGAGAGACAGAGACAGAGACACAGAGAGACAGAGACAGAGAGTGAGACAGAGACACAGAAAGACAGTGACAGAAAGAGAGACAGAGACACAGAGACAGAGACATGGAGAGACAGAGTCAGAGAGACAGAGACACAGAGAGACAGAGACAGAGAGAGACAGAGACAAAGAGTGAGACAGAGAGACAGAGACAGACAGAGACATGGAGAGACAGACACACAGACAGAGACAAAGAGTGAGACAGAGAGACAGAGACAGACAGAGACACAGAGAGACAGACACACAGAAAGACAGGGACAGAAAGAGAGACAGAGACACAGAGACAGACAGAGACACGGAGAGACAGAGACACAGACAGAGACAAAGAGTGAGACAGAGAGACAGAGACAGACAGAGACACAGAGAGACAGACACACAGAAAGACAGGGACAGAAAGAGAGACAGAGACACAGAGAGAGACAGAGAGTGAGACAGAGACACAGAGAGATGGGGACAGAAAGAGAGACAGAGACAGACAGAGACACAGAGAGACAGAGACAGAGAATGAGACAGAGAAAGAGGGAGACAGGGACAGAAAGAGAGACAGAGACACAGAGAGAGACAGAGACACGGAGAGACAGAGAGTGAGACAGAGACACAGAGAGACAGGGACAGAAAGAGAGACAGAGACACAGAGACATGGAGAGACAGAGTGAGAGAGACAGAGACACAGAGAGACAGAGACACAGAGACACAGAGACAGAGAGTGAGACAGAGGAAGAGGAAGACAGGGACAGAGACCCAGAGACAGAGACACAGAGACTGACAGAGACATGGAGAGACAGAGTGAGACAGAGAAATGGAGATACAGAGACAGAGACACAGAAAGAGAGACAGAGAGTGAGACAGAGACACGGAGAGACAGAGACACGGGAGACAGAGACAGACAATGACAGAGACAGAGAGACACAGAGAGAGAGAGACAGAGAGAGACCTGACATCTCCCCCTCAAAACAGTTGGCAGAAAATTAACAAGGTTATATAAGAACCCACCCGGGCCATGAACCAGCTGGATGTAATCGACACTTATTGAACACACCAAACAAGGCCAAGACATGCATTCTCTTTAAGCACCAATGGAACATTCACCACCATAGACATTTCTTTGGTCATGAAACACACTTTGTTGCTGTCGTGTCCAACTCTCTGCGGCGCCATGGACTGCAGCACACCAGGCCTCTCTCTCCCTCACCATCTCTTGCATTTTGCCCAAGTCCGTGTCCTTTGCATCAGTGATGCCGTCCAGCCATCTCATCCTCTGATGCCCTCTTCTTCTGCCTTCAGAACACACTTTAATAAGCTTAAAAAAAAATCCTCAAAGGAATTAATGAAGAAATCAATAATCGACAAACATCTGGAAAATTCCCTGAGTATGTGGAAATGAAACAACATGCCTCTGGATCGTCTACATGCCAGGGAAGATATTTCAGCAAAACTGGAAATTATTTGAACCGAGTGAAAATAAAGATGCAGTATATCAAAACTAAAGAGTGTTTAGAGGAACATTGATAGAAATAACTGCTTGTATTAGAAGCATTTAACCAGAAGGAATAAAAGAAGTATTAAAGACAGAAGAAAATTAGAAATTAACAATGTGAGCTTCCACCAAGAAATCAGAAAATGAAGACCAAGTTAAACTGGAAGCGAGCAGAAGGAAAGACATAACAAAGATAAGAGGAATCAATGAAATTGGAAGCAGAAAGGCAGTTCAGAAAAGTATCATTGAAGCTAAAAGCTGGTTCTCTGAAAATATCAATAAGACTGACAAACCTTTAACCAAACGGATGAGAGAGGGAGACAGGGGACACAAAGTAAGTGGAGAGCAGGCGCCTGGCAACCCCACAGATGTTAAGGCGTCGTATGGACCACTGAGAGCTGCTCCAGTGCGTACGCTTGGCAAGTCAGAGGCAACAGACCAATTACTTGAAACAGATGACCAAAACTCATCCAAGAAGAAATAAACAGCTCAAAGAATCCTTCTTGTAGTAAAATAATTGAATTCGTATTGAAAAACCTAAAAATGAAAATTCCAGATACAGACGGTTCCATTAGTGAATTTTACAAATATTTAAAGAAGAAACAACCAACTCTACACAATCGCCCCCAGAAGACAGAAGACCAATTCTTCCTGTCTGACGTTCCGAGGCCAGCATCGCCCTGACAGCTAAAACTAGGCAAGTGACAGCCGAAAAAGGAAACTGCATGGAATACATGTCGTAAACCGAGATGCCAAAGTGCCCGGCAGTAGATCAGAAGGCCAGACGAAACGAGATGTAAGAGTGACGATGAGCTGCGACTAAGGGGGGTTAGGGCTGGACAAACACTCGAAACTCAGCCGGTATAATCTACCATATTTAGCAGATAAAGAAGGAAAACCATGTGATCATTTCAGATGATGCAAAAAAAAGATAAAATGTAAGATCCATCCATGACAAAAGTCTCAGCAGACTAGGAACAGAAGGGAGTTCCCTGAACCTGATGAACAACGTCTGCTTAAAAATGTGCACCTAACACCACACTCGGTGCCTAAACACTGAACACTTTCTTCCCAAAATCTGGGTTAAGGGAAGTGCGTCTGCTCTCACCACCCCGTCCAACATCGTGCTGGAAACCCCAGTGCCAAGAAGATAAAGGCACAAAGACTGTCAGATTGGAAAAGAAGGAAGAAAGCCATATCTGTTGGTTCAGTTCCGTTCAGTTCAGTTCAGTTCAGTTGCTCAGTTGTGTCCGACTCTGTGCAACCCCATGAATCGCAGCACGCCAGGCCTCCCTGTCCATCACCAACTCCTGGAGTTCACTCAGACTCACATCCATCAAGTCAGTGATGCCATCCAGCCATCTCATCCTCTGTCGTCCCCTTCTCCTCCTGCCCCCAATCCCTCCCAGCATCAGAGTCTTTTCCAATGAGTCAGCTCTTCGCATCAGGTGGCCAAAGTACTGGAGTTTCAGCTTCAGCATCAGTCATTCCAATGAACACCCAGGACTGATTTCCTTTAGAATGGACTGGTTGGCTCTCCTTGCAGTCCAAGGGACTCTCAAGAGTCTTCCCCAACACCACAGTTCAAAAGCATCAATTCTTCGGTGCTCAGAAATGGCAACCCACTCCAGTGTTCTTGCCTAAAGAACTTCATGGACAGAGGAATCTGGCGGGCCACAGACCACGGGGTTGCAGAGCCGGACCCAACTAGGCGACCTAGCAGCCAGCACACACGTTTAACGAAGCGCGACAGGGCTTGCAGGCTGAAAGAGACAATCAGCTGATGAAAGAAATCAAAGAAGGCACAAAGTGTGTGTGGCCTGGAAGACTCGGTAAGGCAAAGGGGCAGTTCTCCCCAAATCGATCTATGTATTTCACGCAATTCCAATAAAAATCTCAGCAAATGTTTCCAGATAAAGTGTTAGTCATTCAGTCGTGTCCAGCTCTTCACGCCCCCACGGACTGTAGACCACCGGGCTCCTCTGTCCGTGGAATTGTTCAGGCAAGGATCCTGGAGTGGGTGCCGGCACCCTCCTCCAGAGGAGTCCCTCACCCAACAAGGGGACGGCGTCTCTTGCATCTCCTGCTTTGGCAGGCAGATTATTTACCACTGCGCCGCCCGGGAAGCAGGTATCGAACAGACAAGCAGACAACCCTGTTGATAAAGGTGAAAGGCTTTATCAGACGCTTCACTAAGGAATTTTAGATGGCATGCTGCTGCTGCTGCCAAGCCGCTTCAGTCGTGTCTGACTCTGTGCGACCCCATAGATGGCCTCCCACCAGGCTCCCCCGTCCCTGGGATTCTCCAGGCAAGAACACTGGAGTGGGTTGCCATTTCCTTCTCCAATGCATGAAAGTGAAAAGTGAAAGTGAAGTCGCTCAGTCATGTCCGACTCTGCGACCCCATGGACTGCAGCCTACCAGGCTCCTCCCTTCACGGGATTTTCCAAGCAAGAGTACTGGAGTGGGGTGCCATTGCCTTCTCCGTTTAAATGGCAAATAAGCACATAAAAAGATGTTCAACATTGTTAGTGAGGGTGGTAGTGGTGGTGTGAAGTCTCTCAGTCGTGTCCGACTCTTTGCGACCCCATGGACTGCAGCCTACCAGGCTCCTCCCTCCGTGGGATTCTCCAGGCAAGAGTACTGGAGTGGGGTGCCATTTCCTTCTCCAGGGGATCTTCCCGACCCAGGGATTGAACCTGGGTCTCCCGCGTTCCAGGCAGACGCTTTACCCTCTGAGCCAGCAGGGAAGCCCTGTGAGTCGTGAGGGAAGTGCGAATGGAAACCACGGCGTTTGTCTGTGCGCTTCTGCGCGCATCATAAAAAATAAAAAATAAAATCACAACGTGACGCTGCTCTGCATTTATTAGAACAGCACAAGAGGAAACAGGAAAGGACGGACCACCGCAGCACCCCCAGGCTGCGCTGCCGACGAGGACGCAGAGCGACCGGGCGGACCGCGCTGCTGGCGCAGGCGCGCACGGCACAGCCGCCCTGGCAGAGCGCGCTTGCAACGCTGTCTTTTAAAGGTCAACATTCTTTTGCCATATGATTCGGCTATGTCATCCCTAGACATTCACCCTGGAGAAACGAAAACCTGGTTCACAGTGGACTCTATACCTGACTCTTTTTAGTAATTTTACCCACAATCAGAATCTGGAAACGGCTTCAGGTCTCTCAACAGGGGAGCGGATGTCTGCGGATGGAGTGCCAGGGGGCAGTCAGAAGGAGCAGACCGAACCCCGTGACAGCGCGGGCGACTCCAAACACACGCTGCTGAGTGAAGACGGCGGTCTCGGAAGGTAGACTCCCATGGCCTTCCCGGAAACACCAAACCGATGCGGAAACAGATGACTGGTTGCCAGGGGTTTGGGCTGGAGGAAGGGTTTGACTACAAAAGGGAAGCTCAAAGGAAGTTTTCGGGTGATGGCGCGGTCTCGTTTCCGCATCAAGGTGACCACCACTGGCTTTTCTCTGCCCTGTGCCCCCGCGCAGGGAATCACAGCTGACCTCGCTGTCAGCTCAGACACCCACACGGAAAGCTGGACCTGGCCCAGCGCCACGTCTCTCTCCTGCCCCTTCGAGGCCCTTTGAGTCCTCTTGGCATTTTCCCTGCAGGGAGATGTCAGCAAATCAAAGCTTACGTTTTCATTTCCTTGAAGCTGGTGAGAATTCAGGTGTGTGTCTGTGGGACGTGACCGGGCCCCACCCTGTGAGGAGCAGGTGCCTCCTGGGACTTCAAAGGTCCCAGAGGAAAGGGGCTGCAAACAGGTGAGTCAGCCCATTGTTCACTATCTCAAAATCAATGGAGTCCAAAGGAAAACTCTTTATTTAATGACCCAAAATATGGAGCTAATTGGTTTTTGAAAGGATATTGCTTCCTGCTCCCTGAGACTGAAAAGAGCCCTTTGAACGAACCCATTAACAGAGACTGCGTTCTGAAAACGGTTACTTGAGGTTAAGTAAGTACAGAAAGGGGCTTCCCAGGTGGAAGATCCCCCGGAGGAGGAAATGGCAACCCACTCCAGTGTCCTTGCCTGGGAAATCCCGGGGACGCCTGGCTGGCTGCAGTCCACAGGGTCACAAAGAGTCCGACATGACTGGGAGCGCACACAAGCGCAGAGGACAGGTGACACCTCAGCCTTTCCCTTGGGGTCCCGAGGAAGCTGCACACCTCAGGCAATGTGGTTCCAGGGGGACGTACCCCAGGAAGCCTGTGCCTGGGCCCTCTGTGGCAGGCTGGCCATGTGGCCGCCCCTCCCTTCTGGTGCCCAGGGTCTCATGGGGGGTGGTCTCCGTCACTGCTGGAGAGTGGAGCTCAAGTGAGTGCCGAGCGATGCCCCTCACCCCGGGAGTCCTGTGGCTGTCGGTTGAGATTCCATGGCTAGCAAAGCCCCTCTCCGGAAACTGCCTGGGCCTCCGGGTCCCTCCAGGTGCCCCTGAGACGTGAGAGGGTGCAGAACCCCAGGGAGCCTCTTTGCAGAGGCTCACGTGTAGGGTCACGGTGCCCGCGTGGACAGGTACCCGTGTCACAGGGCCGTGCCCGCCTGCACAGGGCCTCGGGGAAGGGCCTCCCTGCCTCCCCCAGCTCCTGGGGGCTCCGGACACCCCTGGGGCCGCGGCTGCTTTGCGCCCACTCTGCGTCCATCCGCATGCGGTCCTCGGCGTGTGCGTGTCTGCGTTCGCACTCCTCTTACCAGGACACCTGCGATGGTGCCCGGGCCCTCCCAGGAAACCCAGGAGACAATCCCCCCAAGACCCTGAGGTTACTCTCATCTTCTGACACACAGGCAACACTCAGGAGCGCCAGAGGCTTCACATGGATTCTTTGGGGGGGACGGGGCATTTTTCAGTTTCACAAAGCACACTATCCAGGAAACTGTAAGCTTCCCGAGCAAAGATTTCCCTCCACGTCTGTCTGCTTCTCTGGAAGCCTCATCATGGACTGTTCATCATTATGAGTGGCAAAGGGCAGAAGGCATGGCTTCAGAATTCACACTCACTCTGTAGCTGGGAAACCAGTCAGCTAAGCTTCAGGTTCTGTTTGTACTTCGCCCTGATCTGCTCCATCATCACCAAGAAGCTTGGACTGGGCCGGGCTGGACCCACACTCAGAGCCACACCGGGCCCCTGAGAAGAGGGAGCGACAGGTCCAGCGGGTCCGCCTCCTCCTCCCTGACTGAGCCTGGGGGCCTCTCACTCCCCACTCCTCTGCTAGGAGCGCCCACCCCCTAGCCCCTCCCCTTCCTCCTCGGGGACCACGTCTTGTCTCCCCCAGGTGGAAAGGGAGCCCTCCTTTGGCACAGTCGCCTCTACACGCCTGCCTTGCAGCTGCGCGTGCTCTGAACACGCTTGCCTGCGTGGTCTAGTCTGTACACTCGTGGTTCATCTCCCACCTCGACAGACGCCAGGATCAGGTGGGAAAGCCTTCAGCTGCAGCACAGGTCACTCCGCATTAGTCTCTTCTCACTGAGCCAGGAGGCTGGAGGGCAGCGACTGGCGTTGGTTTGGAGCACAGGCTGGGCACCTCTGTGATATCAATTTCTTTCCTCCTTCATTGCACCAAGATGGCTGCTGCAGCTCCAGGCATCACAACTGTGTCAAGGCAAAAAGAGAAGGTCCTGGCGTACATCACCTATACGTATTCCTTTTTCCAGAAAATCAAAACTTTACCCCCAAGTGCCACTGCAGCCTCCTGCTTAGTTCTTATCAGTCAGAAGTGGCCAACCACAGCTGTAAGAGACGTAGAGAGGGTCTTCACCCCCTACATTGTAAACAGACAAGGTTGAAGAGGGCTAGGAGACACTGCTCCCCTGGAGAACCTTGTTAATTTTTTTTCTAGAGATGACAAGACTGTGTTTGGAGAGCAGCTTGCCCAAGCTACATAGGCCAGAAAGCCAGCCCAGGGCACCCCTGCCTGGTCGTAGGCTGGCTCCCCCCTGCCCCACAACAGGCCCCTCCTCCAGCTGTACTGTTAAGCCTGAGTGCCTGGCTCTCAGCCCTGCAGCCCTCCCCACTGCCCACTGTGAAGGAGAGGTAACCAATGGCCCTCAAAAACATGGCAGCGCCTGGCCCCCTGCTGGGCGCTCACCAGGCTCTGCCACCCGAGGGCTCCACGCCCGGTGGGAACCAGCGCTTCCAGGGCAGGCAGGGCGATGCTGGAATCTTCAGGGTCTGCACAGGCAGGTTCTCGGGGAGGAGTGAAGGCGGCTGGCCGAGGCTGGTGGTGAGGGAGCAGGCCTGTGAGGCTTGCCGACCCCAGGTCATACTCTGCCTGGTCCAGAGGGCCCTTCACTGGAGCCTTAGAGGTGGGGAGAAGGCTGCAGGGCTCCAGAGAGGACAGAGGGGCCCTGGCCCTCGTGTCTCGGCTGAGGTCTGCCCTCATCCCTGTGTCTCCCCCGGTGGGACGAGCAGGAGTGTGTGGCAGGGAGGGGTGGGCAGGGCAGCTCCCACCTGGAAGAGGCTAGGTACACCCAGTCCCGCTTCTCTTGGTGAGAGGCCTGAGGGGCTGTCCAGACGGAGCCATGGTCTGCCTGTGGGGCGGCCGCTGCTCGCGCCTATGTGCCCATGCAGAAATGCACGTCCAGTTGTCCTGTCTCCGTGCTTTCAGAAAGAGCTGGAAGTTTTGATTTTCCTGAGAAGTCTCAGGCTTTTGTAAGGCCTTACAAATAGCTGAGAAAAGAAGAGAAGCAAAAGGCAAAGGAGAAAAGGAAAGATATACCTATTTGAATGCAGAGTTCCAAAGAATAGCAAGGAGAGATAAGAAAGCCTTTCTCAGTGATCAAAGTGAAGAAATAGGAAAACAGCAGAATGGGAAAGACTAGAGATCTCTTCAAGAAAATTATAGATACCAAGGGAACATTTCATGCAAAGATGGGCTTGATAAAGGACAGAAATGGTATGGACCTAAAGCAGAAGATATTAAGCAGAGATGGCAAGAAAACACAGAAGAACTGTACAAAAAAGGTCTTCACGACCCAGATAATCACGATGGTGTGATCACTCACCTAGAGCCAGACATCCCGGAATGTGAAGTCAAGTGGGCCTTAGGAACCATTACTTACAAACAAAACTAGTGGAGGTGATGGAATTCCAGCTGAGCTGTTTCAAATCCTAAAAGAAGATGCTGTGAAAGTGCTGCACTCAGTATGTCAGCAAATTTGGAAAACTCAGCAGTGGCCACAGGACTGGAAAAGGTCCGTTTTCATTCCAGTCCCAAAGAAAGGCAATGCCAAAGAATGCTCAAACTACCGCACAATTGCACTCATTTCACATGCTAGCAAAGTAATGCTCAAAATTCTCCAAGCCAGGCTTCAGCAGTATATGAACAGAAAACTTCCAGATGTACAAGCTGGATTTAGAAAAGGACGAAGAACCAGAGATCAAATTGTCAACATATGGTCATAGAAAAAGCAAGAGAATTCCAGAAAACCATCTACTTCTGCTTTATTGATTATGCCAAAGCCTTTGACTTTGTGGATCACAACCAACTGTGGACAATTCTTAAAGAGATGGGAATACCAGACCACTTTACCTGCCTCCTGAGAAATCTGTATGTGGGTAAAGAAGCAACAGTTAGAACCGGACATGGAACAACAGCCTGGTTACAAATTGGGAAAGGAGTATGTCAAGGCTGTATATTGTCACTCTGCTTATTTAACTTATATGCATGCAGAGTACATCATGAGAAATGCTGGACTGGATGAAGCACAAGCTGGAATCAAGATTGCTGGGAGAAATATCAATAACCTCAGATATGCAGACGACACCACCCTTACGGCAGAAAATGAAGAGAAACTAAAGAGCCTCTTGATGAAAGTGAAAGAGGAGAGTGAAAAAGTTGGCTTAAAATTCAACATTCAGAAAACTAAGATCATGGTATCTGGTCCCATCACTTTATGACAAATAGATGGGGAAACAATGGAAACAGGGACAGAGTTTATTTTCTTGGGCTCCAAAATCACTGCAGATGGTGACTGCAGCCATGAAACTAAAAGACACTTGCTCCTTGGAAGAAAAACTATGACCGACCTAGACAGCATATTCAAAAGCAGAGACATCACTTTGCCGACAAAGGTCTGTATAGTCAAGGCTATGGTTTTTACAGTGGTCATACATGGACATGGTTCTTTGAACCACAAAGAAAGTTGAGCACTGAAGAGTTGATGCTTTTGAACTGTGGTGTTGGAGAAGACTCTTGAGAGTCCCTTGGGCTGCAAGGAGATCCAACCAGTCCATCCTAAAGGAAAACAGTCCTGAATATTCATTGGAAGGACTGATGCTAAAGCTGAAACTCCAATACTTGGGCCACCTGATGACTCATTGGAAAAGACCCTGATTCTGAGAAAGATTGAAGGCAGGAGGAGAAGGGGATGACAGAGGATGAGATGGTTGGATGGCGTCACTGACTCAGTGCACATGAGTTTGAGTGAACTCCGGGAGCTGATGAACAGGGAGGTCTGGAGTGCTGCAGTCTGTGGGGTCACAGAGTCGGACACGACTGAGCGGCTGGACGGAACTCAGGCTTTTAGGTGTCAGGAACTGTAGGGAGAAGCTGGCTTCAGCTACCCCCTCACCTAGCATAGGTGGGCACAGAGGTGGCTCAGGAGCCCTGGGGACGGTCCACCCAGGTCAGCAGAACAGGGGGCTCTTGGGGCTGTGACTCTGTGGGCAGGGCAGGGTCTCTAGCTGGACAAAGTCAGGAAGGAGCCCTGCCTTGTGAGCCGAGCTGCGTGGCCAAGTGTCCAGGAGAGAGGTCTGGCTGCCAGCCAGCCAAGCGGAGCCCAGCCCACTTGAGGGATTCTAGCTGGCTGTCCTTACGCCAGATCCCCCGATAGCTCCTGAGGCCAGAGGGTTACTTGCATCTTCACTGAAGGCTCAGTTGGATATAAGCATTTACACGCACGTGTGAACACAGACTCCGTTCTGTGTTCAGTTGAGGTAGTCATGATAGTAAGATGTTTACATGAGCCCCTGCCCACTCTCAATCCTGTTCGCCTTCCAAACAGCTGCAGGCATCATCACACCCCATCGTATGCCACACTTTGGATACAGGCCAGTTGGCAAAATGGTGCATTCACACATATTGGATTTGACATTGTGTATAAAAACCGCTGGGAAAGGGCTCTTTCTTTCAATATTTATGAACGAATGAGCGCAAGAACCAGTGGGCAGCTATCCTTGACCAGATCCTGTCGCCTGACGGGTGAGGCCCCAGAGCCCTGGCCGCTGGGCGATGCCTCGCATGTGACCGGGGGTTCCCTGCCGTCTGGCAGGGGAATGGCCGCCTGAGTTGGAGCTCGGGCTGCCTGAGGCGTTCAGTGGAGTGGAGGTGGGGTTGTGTGGCTCCGTGCCTCCCGTGTGGAGGGCCTGGTGCAGAAGCACCCCTGGGCTGAGCTCAAGTCTGATTCTTGGTCCAGGTGCCCCCAGCCGGCTGGTGTTTCCTCGGGGGTGGAGTGACCGTGCTGGCGTCCACCCCAGGGCAGAGAGACACTGATACAACAGGTCACGGTTCCCAGGGCCCACGGCCAGGCCACAGGTGCTCGCCCTGCCTCCTCCCGCCCCCCACCGCCCAGCCAAGGCCAGATAAAGGGCAGGAAAAGTCCAAGGCGTCCCAGGCCACCACCACCCTGCAGGACCCCTCTGACTGCCCAGCGCGTGACTGCTATGGGCTCATCCTCAGGTCCCCATCTCTGTGGCCAGCTTCTCCCTGGGATGGACTGACCCTGCGGGCTGGGGCTCAAGGCTGAGGGCCCTGGAAGCCTCCCTGGAATGTTCTAGAAATCTGTGGAGGACTCAGGATTGGGCTGCCCGACCTGACGTGACTGGCATCAGGAGGAAGCTGTGGTGTTTGGCGTGTGGGTCGTGCCCTGACTGACAAGCTGCTTTTGGGGGGGAGGCAATCAGTGGCAGAAGCCTTTTGTTTGCCCGTGTTTACTTCTGAAAGCCAGGATATTTGCTGTTTCTAGCGTCCTTGCTGCACCAGCTCCACTCAGGTAGCCGCAGCTGGTGACCACATGCCCTCGGCTGTGCCAGAGTCTCTCCATGGTCTTGTGGGAAGCGGGACACTGGGCAGTTACGAAGCATCACTGAGTGTTTGCTGGTCTCCATAGATGACTTGACACAGGGCGCCCAGCAGGTGTGAAGCCCCGCCCTGCTCAGGAGAGATTCTGGTGCCCTGCAGGGGACCCACGCCCCAGCCTCCCGAGCACAGCCCCTGTCTACACCCCTGCTGCGTTCTGCCATCCTGCCCCACACCAGTGGCTAAACCTGCCCTACCATCTTCTCTACACCCGCGGTGCCACCACCCAGGCTGTGACAGGCCAGGAAAGGCTACCAACAAGCCAGGCTAATCTGGGCTGAGTGGCTGCAGGGGCGCCCCAGGCACCAGGAGACCTGGGCAAGGGAAGCCCCAGGACGCAGGCTGCCTGGGGCAGAGTCAGACAGACGGGAATGCAGGTCTTCCCTGGAGGCGGTCCACAAAAGGCCCAAGGAGCCCGACACACCGTGACCCCCGGGGTTCAGACTCCAGGCTTGTCACCTGGAAACTGCGGACGTGGGCAGAGCCGGACCCGCCGTAGCGGGCGGGAGAGCCCCGAGACCCCACGTAAGCCGCCGCAACCCCGGGCAGAACCCGCGGGCCTGCAGCCCAGGATGCAGACCAATCCGGGGGTGGGTAGGTGCGCCAGCTGGGGCAGGTGCCCTGGTGAGGCGAGGTCCCCAAGTGGGGCGGGAACTCAGGTATGCCCTGGGGTGGGCCCCAACCCTAACCCCGCCTCCAGGCTGCCTCGGCCAGACCCACATCCACGCGCCCTACGGGCCTTGGCTCCGCCCACCCGCCCTCTGCCCCGCCCCTTCATTCAGCCCCCGCCCTACAAGCCTTGGTCACGCCCACTTCGCCCTCGACCCCGCCCATTCCCTCCAGCCCCGCCCCTATCCCGCCCCTATCCCGCCCCTTGGCACCGCCCCCGGCACCGCCCCGCCCCGCGGCCCGTCGCGTCCCCGGCGCGCAGGCGCGGGCGCAGGTGCGCGCCGTTTGAAAGTATGGCGCCGGGCGGGCGGCTGGTGCTGTGTGAGGAGAAGATCCGGGAGAAGAGCGGCCTGGCGCCTCACTGCGACCTGGGTGCGCGCCGGGCGGCGGGCGGCGGGGGGCGCTGGTGGAGGGCGCGAGCTTCCCGCTGCGGTGGCGGAGGACCGGTCAGGCCAGAGGTCGAAAGAGACCGCTCGGCTCCGAGCCGCCCCAGGCCTGAGGGGCGGGGGAGAGGGCTGGGCTGGGGGGCGCGGGCCGCGCGAAGAGGGGCCCCCGAGGAGCGGGCCGGGCGGAGGCCTTGAGGGGCGGGCCGGGCGGGCTGCGCTCCCGGGCGGAGGCCCCCGAGGAGCGGGCCGGGCGGGCTGCGCTCCCGGGCGGAGGCCCCCGAGGAGCGGGCCCGGGGCGAGCTGGGGTCCCGGGCGGAGGCCCCCGAGGAGCGGGCCCGGGGCGAGCTGGGGTCCCGGGCGGAGGCCCCCGAGGAGCGGGCCGGGCGGGCTGCGGTCCCGGGCGGAGGCCCCCGAGGAGCGGGCCGGGCGGGCTGCGCTCCCGGGCGGAGGCCCCCGAGGAGCGGGCCGGGCGGGCTGCGCTCCCGGGCGGAGGCCCCCGAGGAGCGGGGCCGGGCGAGCTGGGGTCCCGGGCGGAGGCCCCCGAGGAGCGGGCCCGGGGCGAGCTGGGGTCCCGGGCGGAGGCCCCCGAGGAGCGGGCCCGGGGCGAGCTGGGGTCCCGGGCGGAGGCCCCCGAGGAGCGGGCCGGGCGGGCTGCGGTCCCGGGCGGAGGCCCCCGAGGAGCGGGCCGGGCGGGCTGCGCTCCCGGGCGGAGGCCCCCGAGGAGCGGGCCGGGCGGGCTGCGCTCCCGGGCGGAGGCCCCCGAGGAGCGGGGCCGGGCGAGCTGGGGTCCCGGGCGGAGGCCCCCGAGGAGCGGGCCGGGCGGGCTGCGCTCCCGGGCGGAGGCCCCCGAGGAGCGGGCCGGGCGAGGGGCGCTCCCGGGCGGAGGCCCCCGAGGAGCGGGGCCGCCCGGTCCTCGCGCCTTCCTAGGGGAGCTCCTCCGGGGCGCGTCTGCGGAGCCTTTGCGGCGGTGTTTTTTGCGTTAACTGGTAAGATGGCTCGGGTTTTCTTTCACCCGTTGGTCAGCTGGATTAGGTTGGTTTTCTGCGAAAGCTTGAAGCACCTTCGTTTCTCCTGCGGTAAGCCTCGTTCGCCCCTCCCAGGCCGAGGATCTCTGGACTCGTGTTGAAGACGGATGTTGGGCGCTAGTTTTTTATTTATTTTTGTCTGGTTTTGATATCAAGGTAATACCGAGCTCATGACATCGTGGGTAAAGTGCCTTTTCGGTTTTCTAGAAGAGATTCTGTAAAATTGGTGCCAGTTCTTTTTTGCTTGATAGAACTTGCCAACGAAACCTTATGCGCCTGAAAATTTATGTATTTGAAGCTTTTAAATTACAGATACGATGTCTGCAGTTGTTATAGAACTGTTCATATTATCGACTTCATCTTAAGTGAATTATGGTTGTGTGGGGTTTTGCAAAACTGATTTCATCCAACATGTTAAATTTATGTGTATAGAGTTTGTGGTATTTCCTTATTAGATTGTTCATGTCTGTGTGGTCTGTAGTGATACCCTTATTCCATTCCTGATATTGGTCATTTCTGTCTTCTCTTTTTTGGTCTTTCTTGAGGTTTATGGTTTTGTTACACTTGTCGGTCAGCCAGCTTTTGGGCTTTCTTCGCAGGTTTTTTGGTTTTGCATTTCACTGACTCTGTGTTATTTTCTTCTTCCTGCTGCTTTGCATTTGTTTTGCTTTTTCTTGATTCTTGAGATGAAAATTTAGATTTCTGATTTATCTGTTATATTTCTGAGCGTTTCTCTCCAGATACCTTTTTAGTCATTGCTCGTATATTGCAGTAAACGTGTCTATGTGATTTAACACAGCTTCCTTGTGTGGACGGTTTACCATGTCAAGGAAGATAGAAACTTCACCACTAGTTTTGCTGCTGCTGCTGCTGCCGTCCAGTTGCTCAGTTGTGTGCGGCCCTGAGATCCAGTGGGTGGCAGCACGCCAGGCTCCCCTGTCTTTCACTGTCTCCTGGAGTTTGCTCAAAGTCATGCCCATGGAGCCCATGATGCCGTCCAACCCTCTCATCCTCTCCTGTCCTCTCCTCCTGCCTTCAGTCTTTCCCAACACTGGGGTCTTTTCCAGTGAGGCAGCTGTTCGCATCAGGTGGCGAAAGTATTGGAGCTTTAGCATCGGTCTTTCCGATGAATATCTGGAGTTGATTTCCTTTAGGATGGACTGGTTGGATCTCCTTGCGTCCACGGGACTCTCAGGAGTCTCCTCCCGCACCACAGTGTAAAAGCGTCAGTTCTTTGGTGCTCAGCCTTCTTTATGGTTCAACTCTCACACCTCTACGTGACTACTAGAAAAACCATAGCCTGACTATATGAACCTTTGTCAGCAAAGTGATGTCTTTGCTTTTTAATACACTGTCTTAAGTTTGTCATAGCTTTTCCTCCAAGGAGCAAGTGTCTTTTAATTTCATGGCTACAGTCACCGTCCTCAGTGATTTTGGAGCCCAAGAAAATAAAGCCTCTTCACTGTTTGCATTTTTTCCCCATCTACTTACTGTGAAGTGATGGGACTAGATGCCATGATCTTCGTTTTTTGAATGTTGAGTTTTAAACCAGCTGTTTCACTCTCCTCTTTCACCTTCATCAAGACGCTCTTTAGTTCCTCTTCACTTGTTCCATTAGGGCGGTGTCATCTGCGTGAAAGTGAAGTCGCTCAGTCATGTCCTACTCTTTGCAACCCCATGGACTGTAGCCCACCAGGCTTCCTCCGTCCATGGGATTCTCCAGGCAAGAATACTGGAGTGGGTGGCCATTTTCTTCTCCAGGGGATCTTACCAACCTAGCGATCAAACCCGGGTCTCCTGCCTCACAGGCAGATGCTTTACCCTCTGAGCCACCAGGGAATGCAGCCACCCTATATGATATATGCAGATATCATCTGCATATCTAAGGTTATTGGTATTTCTTCTGGCAATCTTGATTCCAGCTTGTGCTTCATCCAGCCCAGCATTTCACATGATGTCCTCGGCAAGCGTACCACCATTTCGGTTTCATTATCCTCCCACTGTATGATTTGTCTAGATATTTCATCTGCATACCTGAGAACCACAGTAATGATGAGTTTGTTTTCTTTTTACAGTCATCTGACGGTTTAAATAGCTTAGGAGGAAGCAGTACCCACATGTTTACCTGTTTCATTTTTCTTTCTTCATGCCTGATGTCCCAGGTTTCCTTCTTTTATCTTTCCTTAATGTTTAAAGGTCTGTCTTAAGTAGTTATCTTCCGGCAGGTGTGCTGGTGAAAAGTTCTCTTAACGTTTCTTCATTTAAGAATACCTGTATTTCACCTTCAGTCATAAAGACTGTTATTGGAGAATATAGATTTCTAGGATGAAAGTTCTTTTTTTCAGCAATTGGAAACTGTGAGAGCGTTTCCTTTAGGCCGCCATGGTTTCTGAAGAGTAACTCCCGACCATGACAGTTGTTTCTCCCTCTGGGTGATGCCTTTCTCTTTGGTTGCTCTTGGGATTCTTTCATTGCCGTTAGTGTTTTTGATTCTGATATGTTAGCTTTTGCCTTTATTCTGCTTGGTATTTTTTCAACTTCTTGAATGTGTGGGTTTTTGTTTTTTTGCCAAATTTGGAAAGTTTTCAGCTGTTACTTTTTTTTTTTAAGCCATGCTGTTTTTCTCTTCTTGAAACTCTTAATTGGAACTCCATGGGTTCCCAAGGACATGAATGTTAGATTGCTTTCTCTTTTTCTATAGGACCTGGAAGCTCTGTTCATTTTTCAGTCTGTTTTCTATCTTGGTCAGATAGGACAGTTTTGTTTATCTTTGCATTTACTCTCTTTGAATTTTTTCCTGTCGTCTCCATTCTGTTACTAAGCTGTTCCCCTGGTGTTTGTTTCTTTCAGTTATTGTATTTTTCAATTCTCAAATTTCTGTTTCTTTATATCTTCTGTTTTTTTGCCAAGAATCCCTACTTTCTCATTTTTTAAAGCATGTTCATAATTGCTTATTGAACTATTTTTGTATCAGTTGCTTTAAAATCCTTGTTAGACAATTCTGGTTTCTCTCATCTCATCTCATTATTGGTGTCTGTTGTTTTCTCTCATTCAGATTGAGATTTTCCTAGTTCTTCATCATTTTTGATTGATCATTTTCATTGGGATTCTGCTTCCTGTTTAAATCTTGTTACTCGCTTCTGTCACTGCCTGGATGCTGCCTTGTTGCTGAGGCAGTGGCCAGGCCCCTGCCATACACATCTACAGCTGGCTCATTACAGACAGCCCAGGACAGTAGTCAGGTCCACTCTCACGGCCCCAGTGCTGGCCACTGTGCAAGGCCAGGGGTACGAGGTCCATGATTTTCCCTTGGCGTTGGGTGGGAGTGGGGCTGGGGTTGTCAGGAGTCTGTCCTGCAAGGCCATCACTGTCCATCTCTGACAGTGGACAGCAGGCTTACCCATCTCTCCTGGTAGATGTCCGTGGGCGTTTCTGGGTGGCCAGCTTCTCTTGCATTCAGATTGGGATGTATAGGAGACAACGAAACCAACCCTCGGTGCTTGACCCTTTTTTTTAGGTCCCTAGACGGTTGGCCTTCTGCCCCCACCCTTCAGTTGCCAGGCACTTGCTTCCCATGTTGTTGTCCAGGGTTTTTTTAATGGGAGGAATAGGGTGAAATGTGTCTGCTCTGTCTTGTCTGAAACTGGAAGCCCAAAAACCAGTTTTGTGTTTAATCAGAATGTGTTTTAAAACATAAGTTCCCAGGAAAACATTTGGTGTATCCAAACACAGTGTCTGTTTCATTCAGTTCAGTTCAGTCGCTCAGTCGCGTCCGACTCTTTGCGACCCCGTGAATCGCAGCCCGCCAGGCCTCCCTGTCCACCACCAGCTCCAAATGCCACTGCTTTTGTCGTGACATTTGTCTTATGAGTGCTTGCTAGGTGTGTCCCAGAGAAGTGTGTGGTGCCCCCCGTGCCGCTGGCCCTCACCCGAAATCGCGTGCCCTCAGGCCAGCCCCTGAGAGGGTTTCAGGTGTGGCCCCTGCTTGGAGGCTTAGAGGCCGTGGGCTGGCAGCCCCCTTAGGAGGGCTTCCTGGTGAGCGGGTTTTGGAGGGAAAATAAATTACTGTAATAATTTATTTTCAGTAAGATAATAAAGTTAAAATCTCATAATTTTCTATTCTTAGCTGAACTTCGGTCATTATCTATTCCGGGAACTTACCAAGAAAAGATTACTCACCTGGGAAATTCTTTGATGAATTTAACAGGTCTAAAATCTCTAGATCTCTCACGAAACTCCTTGGTTAGTCTAGAGGTAAGTTTTAGGTTTGTTTCTTAAAAGAAAATTTATTACTATAATACCAGTGGCAAGTACATTTATGGTAAGAAAAAAAAGCAATCTGCTTTATGGCTGCTTCTAAACTTGTAAATGTACACGCGAAGGGACTGTACGTGCCGTGCCCCTTCTCCTGTGTTTGCTGTGAGCGGGGTTTCTTATGCATCACATTGTATTCCGACTATAACATGAAACCACCGCGCTCTGATGAAGATGGCTGTGTCTGTAAAGGAAAAAAGGCCCGAAAGATGAGCGTGTGTGCCCCCGTCTTCATCCTGCATCAGCTGTCCTCTGCATCTACGCTGGACTTCTCATCCGTGTGTGTCTGACTGTTAGCGACCTTGGGCCCTTGAATGGCTCGCGTGCCTGACGCGGCAGGCGATGGTGATGGAGAGGACGCAAGAAGTCACCAGGCGATGGCGAGTGGGAACTGCCGGGGCCTGCGGTGGCGAAAAAGGGAGGCAGGACGTCCTTGCCTGGAGTGCGAGTCTGTCAGCGCCCCTGACCTGGTTGGGAGCCCTGCCCCTCGCATCAGCCCTGACCTCGTTGGGAGCCCTGCCCCTCGCATTAGCGTCTGGTGCAAGATCTCGTCCAGGCTGCACTCAGTCCTCACCTGTGAAGCGGCGGCAGCGGCGGTTCTGCTGATGCGGCTGGGTGTGAAAGCGTGGCGTTTGATGCGTCGCTCAGCTGGCGCGCGAGGCCCCGCAGGGATTGACCCGCTCGGCCGCCTCACGGCCCGGGTGCAGCGCTCGCGATAGGCTCACCTCTGCCCTGCTGCCTGTTGATGGGGAGGGGGGCGTGTGTGCGGAGTGCATGCGTGTCAGCGCCCGTCTCACCGCGCGTCTGTCCCGGCAGGGCATCGAGTGCCTGACGGCGCTGGAGAGCCTCAACCTCTACTACAACCGCATCTCCTCGCTGGCGGAGGTCTTCCGGCTCCGCTCCCTGGCGGGGCTCTCGGAGGTGGACCTGCGGCTGAACCCCGTGGCGAAGAGCGAGTCTGACTTCCGCCTCTTCGTGGTGCGCATGCTCCCGGGTCTCCAGCAGCTGGGTAGGCCGGCCGCGCTCCAGCCTCGCTCGGCGCCCCGCTCGTGCTCTTGGGGCGATCGCGCTGCTGGCCTTTCTGGAGAGGGGAGCTGGTTTCCTCCTCTCACAGGAAAGCCGCCTGGGAAGGTGGCAGGGAGCCACTTCCCGAGGCCACGAGTGCCTGCCGCGCTGGCCGGGGTGCAGGTGTGGGCTGGCTGGCTCTCCAGCTGCTCTCAAGCTCTGCTGTCTGTTCCCTCACACGGCCTCCTGGGCGTTGTCCCAGGCTCAGCCGGACGGCTGGATTCAGCCTGGCTTTGCCTGCGCCTGGGGCATAGGAACAAGAGGTTACTGTGCTGCACAGGCCCCGGGCGACAGCGTGAGAGAGCGGGAGGGCCTCGTGGGAGGGCCTCTTGGCAGGTGCAGCTGCCGCTGTGGCCCGGGAAGAACCGAATCTCTCAGGCTTGCGGGACGAGCTGCCAGGGTGCCAACCAGCCATGCCCGGTCAGGAGCGCTGTGCTCAGGGAGGCCGGAGCCCTCACCCGCAATCCCGGCACTCGGGAGCTGCTGTGCTGTGAGCACTGTGGCCCAGGCACCGCTGGCCAACCCCGGCCCGCCCCACGTCCCGCTTCAGAGGAGGGCGCTGCAGCGGGAGCCGAGGGTGTGCCAGCCGGAGGCCCTGGGGAAGGAGGGCCTCGGGTGTCGGACCTGGTCCTCCTGTGGAAGTGCCGCTTGAGGGCAGTTAGGACTGTCTGATTGGAGGGTGGTGGTCCTTCTGTGCCCCCAGTGATCAGTGCGTGTTCTCCACTCAGAGGGCCTTTGACTGCTTGGGGAGGCTGGAGGGATTCCAGGGTGTCTCCACCTCCCAGGTGCTGAGATAATGAAATGAGACCCAGATGGCAGCGCTTGTCAGGTAGACGCTGGGCAGTGGGCAGACCGTGGCTCCTGCCCGCCCAGTGTCCGCAGGACCTGCAGACACTCTGGCTCTGCCCCCTCAGCTGCACGGAGCGAATCTCACAGGCACCCTGGCTCTGCTGCCCTGGCTCACCTCCTTGTCCCCAGGCTGGTGCCGCTGGCTCTAGGGAGCCTGGCTGCATGGTTAGGCCACTTTGGCCTGGGTCTGGGCCTCTGACCCCCAGAGGCGCACTGTTTGTTCAGACCTACTTAGGGTTTAAACGTTATGTTGGTTTTTAGATATTTGGGAGGATTAAACGCTTGTGTCCTTAGCTGATTGTGTAAGCATTCTGTAAACTATTGAAGCATTACAATCCTTCTTGAAGGTTGTGCAGCCTTCAGTTTTAAATGATGAGTTTCTACTTGTGATGAAAGTTCTAGATCCGGCTTACAGAGCTGTTCCAGTCTGAACGGCACTCAGATGAGAAAGGAGAGTCACTGGAGCCCGTGCTCCGGGAACCCTGGAGCTCTTGGAAGGCCCGCTCTCCCGCCGGGCGCCGTGGGAGCTCCGCGGGAGTAACCCAAGCGCTCTGGCTGGGAGCAGAGGAGGCCCTCGCCGGGCCTGGGGGCCGCTGCTGTGCAGAGAGGGTGTGTTCTGGGTGAGAGGGGTTTGCACTGGTCTTAGCCACATGGAGCTTGAGTTCAGCGAGGGGCATGGTGCTGACTCAGTGAAGTTCAGGCTGAGCAAGTAGAGTTGTGAGTTGTTGGCATGAAGGCCACGTCCAGGCCGTGAGAGCGCAGAGCTCAGGAGGCCTCAGACTGGCGTGTGCCGGACGGAGTCCCTGAGGGGATGGAGGGGGCTCCCGGGGGCACCCCGCATGGGGCCAGGGCTGCCATGCAGAGTCCACACCTTGGTCCTTGTTTCTCACTGGGACGTGCGCCTCTGGGCGCTGTGGGCTCAGCTTCCAGAGCAATTCTGGGGCGGTCCCGACAAGTTCCTGAGGGCCGGCCTCCAGCGTTTGGGAGGGCAGCCTCCCTCGGGTACTCGGGAGGTGTGGCTGTGGACGCGGGAGGTCTTCTTGGGTCCAGGGCGCATGCGGAAACGGTTAAGCTTGGCTCTGTCTCCTGTTCCAGTCCCCGGGATCCGAGGAGGTGAGCCCTGGGTGCCAGCACGTGGCCTGGGCCTGTTCTCTCCAGTGTGTTGGGCTCCTCGCCCGTGGACACTTGCTAGGGGTTTTTTGGGGCCCTTGCCCAGCATCCAGGATATGTGTCAAGAGGAGGCGAGAAGGGCGTGCCTGCGTGCGAACTTGGTGTGTGTTTCCCTTCCCGTCTGAGGCTCAAGCCGGGCGTGAGCTGCCGCCCCCGGGGTCGCGCTCAGCATCCGCAGGCTCCTGTGGTGGGTCGGCCCTCGGGGGAGGGGAGGGCCGCAGAGCAGGGCAGCGCCCCTGGTCAAGTGCGTGTGAGGCTGGGTGGGCAGCGGACACCTTACTGCCACGGGAGCCGGCGGGCGCGCCGTGGAGGGGCCTGGCACCTGCCTCCTGCTCCTTGCCCCTGCTGTCTTCTCTGTAGATGACCGCCCCGTGAGGGAGAGTGAGCGGAGAGCGTCCCAGCTGCTTTTTGGTTCGGAGGACTCACTGGACTCAAAGCAGAGCTTCCCATCTGTTTTCAGAGAAGAGAGGTATGAACAGGAAAGTGAGAGTGAAAGTCGCTCAGTCTCGCCCAGCTCTGTGACCTCGTGCGCTGTGCAGTGCCGTTCTGCAGGCGAGAGAGCAGGAGCGGGTGGCCTTGCCCTTTTCCAGGGCATCTTCCTGACCCGGGTCTCCTGCATTGCTGGGGAATTCCTTACCAGCTGAGCTATCAGGGAAGCCCATGAACAGAAGTGGTGTTTGAGCATCTTGAGGAGTGTTCATTGTTGATAGAAGAATGCCAACCTCTGTATTAGCCGGAGATGCAAACTCTGCCTGCGGATTGCCCCTGAGAGGCCAGGCCTGCGGGGGCGTGGTGGGGCTGGGAGAGACGCCCCCGCCAGCTGGCGATCGCGGACCCTTGGGACAGACTCTCTTCCTGTGGATCACAGTGTCTGTAGGTTACTTTTCAGTGTTAGGTTGGCCAAAATGTTTGTTTGAGTTTTCCTGTAAGATGGTAAGAACTTTCTGGCCAACCCAATACTGGAAACGTTGTTAAGGAAATTGCCGTCGGATAGGTAGCAGGAAAGGCCTGTGGCGAGAAGCCGCGGTCCGCCTCCCAGCTCCCGCCCACTCCTCAGGCAGCCGCTGGCCCTCCTCCAGCGGTTGCTGCTTCCAGATACGTTTGTTCCTTCCTGGTCTCGGCCGGTGCAGACACTGCTGTTTGTGGATGGGAGTGCTCTGACAGGCCTGGCAGCTCTGGGGCCGCCTCTCGCACCCCGGCGGCGCCAGCTCCCGGGCCCCGCGCCCTCTGGTGCCCCCTTCCTTTCCCTGCTCTGCGGGCAGGGCTCACACTCACTGTGCCAGGCTGTGGGAGCCTGTGCCGCCTGTGCCTGGCTTCTCAGCGTCTCCCAGCGCCTGCCGTCTGCACTTTGATGTCTGACTTGAGGTTGTCGGGGTGGTAGCACGTGTGTTCTGAAAGCAGAGTCTTCATGTGTTTGGTTGATTCTAAAGGTGTCAGTCAGTCAGTGGTGTTCACCTAGCTTGTAATGTGTGAGGTTCTATACTCCTTCTTAGACGGCGTTTTGTTCTGTCGGAAGCTTTCAGTACTCTTTCTCTTGCATCACACACCTTCGTCTGTAAGTCTCTCTAACGTAGAGGTCAGCTGGCTCTTTTTGTAAAGGGCTGGAGAGAATGTTTTCAGCTCCGTGGGCTGTATGATCTGTGTTCTAACTTCTGAACCCTGACTTTGTAGATGAAAGCAACTATAGACAATGCGTAAACTAATGGCTGTGCTCCAGTAGAACTTTGTTCACAGCACAGGCAGTGGGTTGGATTTGACCTGTGGGCCATACTTTGCCAACTTGTGTTCTAACATCTTAAGATCAGTTCCAAATTCCGGGAATCTCCTCTTCCCTCAGCTGCCTCGCTTGGAGTTCCCCTCCCCTCACATCCCTATTTCAAACCCGGCTAACTGACCCTGCAGGATGGTCTGAGTATCGTGTGCCCCGGATTTTCATGCTGGGGTCCCAACCCCAACTCAGTGGCTCCAGGGTGTTAGGGACCATAACACAGGGGACAGGGCCTGTTGGAGGCGGTGAGGTCCTGCGGGTGGAGCCCTCGTGATGAAGTCGGTGCCTCCTGCAGAAGAGACCCCGCGGAGCTCTCGAGCCCCGTCCACACCCACGGGCGTTTGCCAGTCACCCAGTGTGGGTCCTGCGACTTTGTCCCCCTTTACGTTGCGTTGCCAGTTACTCTCCATACGACTTTCAGAATTAGCCTGTCGGGATCCACAAAAGACCTTGCTGGAATTTTGATTGAGATTGTGTTGAATCACAGATGAGAAGGAACTGACACCTTAATATATTGAGTGTTCGTATCCATGGACATGGAATGTCCATGTATTTAGGTCTCTGACTTCATTTATCAGGGGTTTGCAGTTTTCCTGCTTTGATGCTGTCCATATTTCGTTAGACTGATGCTTTAGTATGTTGGTCTTTTGAGGCTAATTTGGGCTTTTTAATTTAAAATTCCAGTTGTTCATTGCTGAGAATGTATAAAAGCATTTGATTTGTATGCAGCTGATAGTGACAAAGTACCACAAACAGGGTGGCTTAAAATAACAAAAATTTACTGCCTTACAGTTCTTAGGCTGGAAGTCTGAAGTCAAGGTGCTGTCAGCCCTGCTTCCTCCTGGAGGCTCTGAGAGGGAGTCCATTCCATGGCTCCAGCTTCCACGGCTTGCTGCCCGTCTCCAGCGTTCCCTCCAGCCCTTCTCTCCGCGGCTGCCTTCTCCCTGCGTCTTCTCACAGAGCTCCCCATTGTGCCGTCTGTCCTGTGTCCAGCTTTCCCCATTCTTAAGGATATCAGTCACATTGGTGAGGGCCCCCCATAATTTCCTCATTTTAACTCGATTACCCCTGTAAAGACTCTTATTTCCAAATAAGGTCGTGCTCTGAGGTGTGGGGTGTTGGGACTTCAGCATCCCTTTTTAGGGGATGTATGCCGTTAATTTCCTTTTCTCGTCCTACTGCCTTGGCTGGGACATCCAGTATGGTATGAAGGCCGTGGGCAGCGGGGCTGTGCCTGCCGTGCTCCTGGTCTTGGCGGGATGGCAGCGGGTCTCTCGCACCAGGGCTGCTGCCACCTGCGGGCTTCCGTCGGTGTTCTTTATCAAGCGGAGCAGGTTCCCATCGATGCCCAGGTTACTGACCGTTTTATCATGGATGGGTGTTAGACTTTGTTGAACACTTTTTCTGTATTTACTGATATTGCCCTGTGACTCTTCTTCTTGAGCCTGCTGCTGTGATGGGTCACGCTGGCTTTTCTCCACGTGTTGAGCCAGCTATGCATACCTGGACTAAACCCCCTCGGCTGTGGTGTAGACTTGTCACACCTTGCTGGCCTCACGTTGCTGGTGTTTGTTGGGGGTCTTCTGCGTCCGTGTTCGCGGGAGGTGAAGGGCCTGCCGTTTCCTTGCATTGTCTTTGCCGGTTCTGGCGTCACGGCGATGCTGGCCTCACGGCGATGCTGGCCTCACGGCGATGCTGGCCTCACGGCGATGCCGGCCTCAGAACAGGTTAGGGTGCATTCCCTCTGCTTCCTCTCTGTCTTATAATTTCTTCCTTGAATGTTGGTAGGATTTACCAGTGAACCTGTCTGGACCTGGTATTTTAGAAGGCTGTCAATTATTGATTCAAGATCTGTAATCTGTACAAGTCTGTTCTTGGTGCCCACTTGTCCTGGTGTGGGTTTTGGAAGATGGTGCGTTTCTAGGAACGGTCCGTTTCATCCGGGCTACCCCGTCTGCGGGCAGAGTGTCCTGGTGCTCTCTGCTAGCCTCTTGCTCTCCGTGGGCTCTCTAGTGGTGCTGCTGCTCTTAATTCCTGTGTTAGGCACATGTCTTTTTGTTCCTAGTTAACCTGTTATAGAGGTTTTTCCATTTTATTTCTCTTTTTAAATTTGGAACTAGCTTTTGGATTTGCTGATTTTCTTTTTTCCCCGTTTCCAACTTCACTGATTTTTGCTCTAAATTTTACTATTGCTTTCGTCCCTCCTGCTTTGGATCTAACTTACTTACTTAGCTCCCTAAGGCGGAAGCTTCGGTTGTTGGCTCTGGGTTGCACTGCGTCGACTGTGCATTCAATATCATGTGTCTCCTTGCACACATTGCTCTCACTGCGTCCCACACATTTCGGTGAGGTGTATATTCTTTTTAATTTAGTTGAAAATATTTTTATTTTGAAGTACTTTAGTTCAGAATACTTTTGAGGTTTCTTTGACTCATGTTATTTGGGAATATGTTGTTTAATCTTCCTTTTTTTGAGATTTTCCAGTTATCTTTCTGTTACTTATTTTATTACAAGTTTAATTCCATTGTGCCCTGAGAACGAGCCTCGTGTGACCTGTTTCCTCTCTAGCGTGTAGAGGCGTGTTTTGTGGCCCAGGACGGATCTGTGCTGGGGAGTGTTCCCTGTGACTGTGGGATGAGCATCCTGCTGTCTGGACAAGGTGAACGCCGGCTCCTCCGGGTGGTGGTGTTGAGCCCCGCTGTGTCCTTGGTGGGATCTGCCCCTTTCCGACGCGGGGGAGGTGGGTCCGTCCTGCTGAGCTCCTCAGCGTCTGGGCTGGGGAACCTGGTGCTGTCTTACTGGCACGAGCGCGTCCAGTGCTGCTGCCGCTTCCTGCAGAGCGGCGCTGAGTCCTTACCCCTCTTTATCCCAGGCTGCTCTCACTGCCCAAAGTCAGCTCTGTCTGAAAGTGATGCAGCTGCTTCCACTTTGTTCTGACTGCTGTTAGCAGTCTGTTTTCCTTTCTCTGTCCATTTACTTTTAAACCTGTGCATCTTTATATTTGAAGGGGGTTTCTGTAGGGAACATGTAGTCCGCCTTGTGTTTTGATCCGCGCTGACCGTCTCTGCCCTCCGCGTGGTGTGTTTAGACCCTGCTGTCTGAAGTGATTCTTGATGCAGCTGGGTTGACAGCTGCTGTGTTCGCTATTTCTGTCTGATGCCCTTGTTCTTACTTTGTCTTCTGACCTTCCCTTCCTTTCGTGGTTTTACGTGATCATCCAGTGATTCCGTTTTCCCCCTCAGCACATCAGTTATGGGCAGGTTTTCACTTCGGGGGTCGCCCTGAGCACACAGGACAGGCAGACCTCGTTTTCTGTGCTTTGCCTTATTGTGCTTTGCAGATTCTGTGTTTTCATAGATGGAAGGTTTGCGTTAACCTCGAGTCAGGCAAGTCTGTCGTGCCATTTTCCCAGTGACGTTTGATCTCCGTTCACTTCATGTCTCTGTGTCACATTTTGGTAATTCTTGCAGTATTTCAAACTTTTTCAGCTTTTTATATTATGGTGATCTGTGATCCCGTTGCTGCCATGACTTGCAAAAGCCTCAGATGATGGTTAGCACTTTTTAGCACACTTAGCACTTTTCACTCTGGCCTGGAAACTCCCACGGACGAAGGAGCCTGGTGGGCTGCAGTCCATGGGGCCGCTAAGAGTCAGACACGACTGAGCAACTTCACTTTCACTTTTCCCGTTCATGCATTGGAGAAGGAAATGGCAACCCACACCAGTGTTCTTGCCTGGAGAGTCCCAGGGACGGAGGAGCCTGGTGGACTGCCGTCTATGGGGTCGCACAGAATTGGACACAACTGAAGCGACTTAGCAGCAGCAGCAGCTCATTCTAAAATTACAGTGTATACATTGTTTTTTAACATAATATTGTTGCTCACTCAATAGACTAAGTGCAGTGTAAACAGTAAGAAAGCTAAGGTCATGGCATCTGGTCCTGTCACTTCATGGCAGATAGAAGGGGGAAAAGTGGGAGCAGTGACAGATTGTTCTTACCTTGGACGCCATGGAATTAAAAGACGCTCGCTCCTTGGAAGAAAAGCTATGACGAGACACCACTTTGCTGACAGAGGTCCACATAATCAGAGCTGTGGTTTTTCCAGGAGTCACGTATGGATGTGAGAGTTGGACCGTAAAGAAAGCTGAATGCCGAAGAACTGATGCTGTTGAATTGTGGTGCAGAAGACTCTTGTGAATCCCTTGGACTACAGGGAAATCAAATCAGTCATTCCTAAAGGAAATCAATCCTGAATATTGATTGGAAGGACTGATGCTGAAGCTGAAGCTCCAATAAATACTTTGGCCACCTGATGCGAAGAACCGACTCATTGGAAAAGATCCTGATGCTGGGAAAGATTGAAGGCAGGAGGAGAAGGGGGCGGCAGAGGATGAGATGGTTGGATGGCATCATGGACTCAATGAAGGTGATTTTGAGCAAACACCAGGAGATGATGAAGGACAGAGGAGCCTGGCATGCTGAGGTCCATGGGGTCACATAGAGCCAGACGCAACTTAGCAGCTGAACAACAATAATGTACATAAAGAGTTTCTCCTTCTGACTTGTTTCAAAATTTTCTTCTTCGTCTTAGCTTTTCTCCAGTTGAACATGTTCCTTGCTTTAATTTTTCCCAGCGTTTATTCTGCCACTGTTCTCAGAGCTTCCTGTCTCTGTGATTTGGTGTCTGACATTCACTTGAGGATTCTTGGTCATCTTCAAAGACATCTTCAGTCCCCCTCTCTCCTGCCGGTAGTCTCATGTGTGAATGTTATGCCTTTTGGTGTTGGCCCACGATTCTAGGTATTCTGTTCTGGTTTTTCTCTTTTTTCCAGTCTTTTTTAAGCTTCGCTTTTCAGTTTTAGAGTTTCTGTTGCTCTGTTATCAAGTCCAGAGAGCCTTTCCTCAGCCACATCCAGTTTACTGTTGAGCTCATTAGAGGCACTTTTCATCTGTTGCAGTGTCTCCAGCTAGCATTTCTGTTAGGGTCTTCCTTGGAATTTCCCCGTCTCTGCTTGCATTTCCCGTCCATTCTTGCATGTTGTCTCTTTTTTCCATTAGATGCTGTAGCATTATTACTCACAGTTGCCTAAAATCAGAGCCTGATTTCATCCAGCGTTTCTGAACCTGGTTCTAGTGCTTTCTTTTCTCAATGTTGTTATGGCTATTTGGAGCTCCATGGGATTCCAGAGGCATTTTAGGGTGGTTTTTCTGTTTCTGGGGAAAATATCACTGGGACTTTGATAGGATTGCACTGATTCTGTGGATTTCTTTGGGCAATGGATGTTCTAACAGCGGCGAGTCTTCCAGCCCATGCGCATGTGGTGTGTTTCCACTTACTGTGGAAACTTCTGAGAGAGGTGGGAACACCAGACCAGCTGACCTGCCTCTTGAGAAACCTGTATGCAGGCCAGGAAGCAACAGTTAGAACTGGACATGGAACAACAGACTGGTTCCAAATAGGAAAGGGAGCACGTCAAGGCTGTATATTGTCACCCTCCTTATTTAACTTCTATGCAGAGTACATCATGAGAAACGCTGGGCTGGAAGAAGCACAAGCTGGAATCAAGATTGCCAGGAGAAATATCAGTAACCTCAGATATGCAGATGACATCACCCTTATGGCAGAAAGTGAAGAGGAACTCAAAAGCCTCTTGATGAAAGTGAAAGTGGAGAGTGAAAAAGTTGGCTTAAAGCTCAACATTCAGAAAATGAAGATCATGGCATCCGGTCCCATCACTTCATGGGAAATAGATGGGGAAACAGTGGAAACAGTGTCAGACTTTATTTTGGGGGGCTCCAAAATCACTGCAGATGGTGACTGCAGCCATGAAATTAAAAGACGCTTACTCCTTGGAAGAAAAGTTATGAGCAACCTAGATAGTATATTCAAAAGCAGAGACATTACTTTGCTGACTAAGGTCCATCTAGTCAAGGCAATTGTTTTTCCTGTGGTCATGTATGGATGTGAGAGTTGGACTGTGAAGAAGGCTGAGTGCCAAAGAATTGATGCTTTTGAAGTGTGGTGTTGGAGAAGACTCTTGAGAGCCCCTTGGACAGCAAGGAGATCCAACCAGTCCATTCTGAAGGAGATCAGCCCTGGGATTTCTTTGGAAGGAATGATGCTGAAGCTGAAACTCCAGTACTTTGGCCACCTCATGCGAAGAGCTGACTCATCGGAAAAGACTCTGATGCTGGCAGGGATTGGAAGCAGGAGGAGAAGGGGACGACTGAGGATGAGATGGCTGGATGGCATCACTGACTCGATGGACATGAGTCTGAGTGAACTCCGGGAGTTGGTGATGGACAGGGAGGCCTGGCGTGCTGTGATTCATGGGGTCGCAAAGAGTTGGACACGACTGAGCGACTGGACTGAGCTGATGTTGTCTTTACTTTGTTTCAGCAATGTTCCGCAGTCTGTGTGTGTGCTCAGTCATGTCCAACGCTTTGCGACCCCATGGACTGTAGCCCACCAGGCCCCTCTGTCAACAGGATTCTCCAGGCAAGAATCCTGGGGTGGGTTGCCATTTCCTCCCCCAGGGGATCTTTCCAGCCCAGGCATCAAACCCGTGTCTTCTGCATCAGCAAATGGATTCTCTACCACTGAGCCACCTGGGGAGCGTGTTTTCAGTTGGCCAGCCTTGATTATCTCGAGACTAAGTTAGCGCAGAGTTTAGATGATCTGACGCAATGGCCTTATTATCCAGACGTGCCAGTAGAGGCCCGAACAGGCTGCATGCGCCCACCAGCAGGTGTCTGTGGCAGCCCTTGAAGGAGGACCCAGTCCCCTTCTTTCTGCAGGGGCCTGGAAGACTCTCAGCTCCAGAAAATAGAGTGTCAGCTACTTCTCTAGGTGTGATCAGGGACATGAAGCCAGTATTCGTGGTGTGTGACTGAGTTCTGTTTTGAAGAGTGATTCTTAAGCTGCCTTTGTTAGAAATTAGGTCCCTGTGAATGTTTGCCTTTGTGTGGAGGGACCTCCTACTCTACAGCTTCACGTGTCAGTTGCTAGAGAGAGACAGATAGTCACTTAATGTGAGAGTCGACATTGGGACACTGTGTTCTTGAACTCTCTTGTTGTTTGGTTGGTTGGTTGGTCCATATGGATCTTAGCTTCCTTGGCCAGGGATAGAATTCGTGCCCCCTGAACTGGAAGCATGGGGTCTTAACCACTGGACTGCCAGGCAAGTCCCTCCTTGAATTTTGCTGGTCACGTATACCACAGTGCTAGGAGACCCTCACACAGGGGGCTTCCTGGAACTGCCACCCTTTTATGAAGCCAGGTGTGGTGACCAGTCATCCTGGCCGAGTTCGCTCCGCTTTCCCTGTGGCAGAAGGCCCCGCTGCTCCTCCTCAGAGACCCTGAGACAGGGTCAGCGGTGTGGCGGCTGTGTCCCGGGGTCTGCACGCGCTGGGTGCAAGTGGGGGCACCAGAGCCAGGTTTGCTTGTCTTTGTAGACCTCATCACTCCAGAGTCAAGGGCACTGACCCCTCCGCCAAGAAGTGCTTGGTCATGGACGCGGATGACGAGGCGGTCCTGAGCCTCATTGCCGAGTGCGAGTGGGACCTGAGCAACCCTCCTGAGGGCATGAGTTCCAGCCAGAAGGAGTCAGAGGCCAGCCTCCAGAGCTCCCAAGGTAGGCTGCTCCTCGCCGAGAGGATGGGCGCCCAGCCTGCCTGGGAGGCTGACGTCTGCTGCCTCAGGATTCACGCTGCCTTTTTAGAAGAACTTGCCTTTAAATGTAGACTCTTCAGGAAGTCCTGTGGCTGTAATATCCGTAATTTGATCGTGGAGTTCCGGGAGAAGTCAGTATATTTAGGTGGAGGTAGTCACACTGCAAGTCTCTAACCTCAGGTCCCTCTCAGGTCAGCTGCAGGGGTAGTGAAGACGTGAGGCATCCTGTGCTGGAGGGGCTGAGTCCCCGCCGCCGGCCTCAAGGGGGCTCCCCTCTGGCTCCGGCTGCATGTGAGTGAGGGGGTGACACCTGATGAGCGCGGGCATGTGAGCTCCTTCACGCCCATGCTGGCTTTTCCGCCAGGACACGTGTGTGAGCTTCAGCTGCTTTGCTGCGGCTTCTCTTGTGGGTCCCAGGAGCTTTTCGTGAAGTCACAGCGTCTGGGTCTTCCTGCTGCAACAGCGCCCTGCCTCCGCCTCCCCGCCACCTCCTGAGCCCATCGGGCCCTCCAGGGTGGCGCCCGTCCTGAGCATGTGGCGGTGTCTACCGAGGGCTTTAGTTCGCATATCCTGGAGATGAGTCCCAGCAGCCTGCTCGTGCGCTCATGTCATCTTCTGAGCCGTTTCTGCTCCCGCTGCCCCCCTCCATTCCTTTCTTGGTGTTGACGCCCCGGACTCCATTATGCTGGTGGAACACAGCCTGTCTCCAGTTTCTGCCCTCCCCGTGGCTTGCCTTTCATTTTCTCAGCAGCGCTCCCAGGAGCGGTTCTGTCTGCGTGAGGCCGCTCCTCCCTGTTCCCTTCCTGGTTGTACTTTCCAATGTGCTGGCCGTGTCTGCAGGCGCTCCCTCCCATGCACCTGTCCACCTCCTGGGGACCTGCACTTGGGTCTGAGAGCTGCTCTCTCGAGTGAATTTCTGGCTGTGGTGTGAGGTGGTGGCTCAGGTTGTCCGTCTGTCCCAACGTGTATCCAGCTGTACCAGTGCCATTTATTGCAAAGACAACCTTGCAAGGTTGTCCATTCCGTGGCTGGAGTCTCTGGATCCGCTGACCGTTGTGTCTGTCCCGACTCATTGGCTGGATGTGGGGCGGGGTCCCCTCGCCTGGGCTGCTGTGGGCAGTGGCGCCCGCATGTTCCTTACAGGGTGGCCAGTGCTGTGTTACCAGCTTTTTTTCCTGTTTACCCCACATAGGAGTGTGCTTGACAGGTATGCTACACTGTCAGAACCGGAAGTGTAAGTTTTAGTGGAATAAACTTTTTAAATGTTTTTAACACAGCAGAGTCGCGGCACCGACTGAGCTCTCAGGCAGCCCAGCACCAGTGCGGAGACTTGCTGTGGAAGGGCCCTGAGCGGCGCAGGAGCAGCTCCAGGGCAGGCTGCGTGGAGCCGAGGTTGCAGGACCAGCGCTGCGGCGAGCTCCCCCCGCAGCTCTTCACCCCAGGTGACCCCTGGTGTGCTGTGCTCGTCTTCTCCCGACTGTGTGTGTGTGTGACCCTGAGGTGTGTTCAGGGAAGACGCTCCTTTACAAAGGGAAGCTGACAAAAAGACATGACCCCAGAAGATGAGCCCTGCAGGTTGGAAGGTGTCCAGCATGCTACGAGGAAGGGTGGGGGGCAATTCCTAGTAGCCCCACAAAGAATGGAGCAGCCGGGCAAAATGGGGAGCAGCACTCAGGTGTGGATGTGTCTGGTCGTGAAAGTAAAGTCCGATGCTGTAAAGAACAGTATTGCATTGCAACCTTGAATGTTAGGTCCATGAATCAAGGTAGATTGGATGCGGTCAGCAGGAAATGGCAAGATTGAACGGTAGCACCGTAGGAATCAGTGAGCTAAAATGGGTGGGAATGGGAAATTCAATTCAGATGGCCAGCTTACCTATTACTGCGGGCAAGCATCCCTTAGAAGAAATGGAGGAGCCCTCAGTCAACAAAAGAATTAAAAATGCAGCACTTAGGTGTGGTCTCAAAAATGACGGAATGATCTCTGTTCATTTCCAAGGCCAACCATTCAGTATCATAGTAATCCAAGTCTATGCCCCAACCACTAATGTCAAAGAAGCTGCAGTTGAAAGGTTCTGTGGTGACCTACAAGACCTTCTAGAACTAACACTGGAAAAAGACGTCCTTTTCCTCACAAGGGGTTGGAATGCAAAGCAGGAAGTCAAGAGACACCTGGACTAACAGGCAGGTTTGGCCTTGGAGTGCAGAATGAAGCAGGGCAAGGGCTAACAGTTCTGTCAAGACAACGTGCTGGTCATAGTGAACACCCTCTTCCAGTAATCCAGGAGGTTAACTCTACCCAAAGGAGAAGCCCCAGCAAGATGGTAGAAGGGGTGAAGTCACGTTTAGAATCAAACCCCGTCCCCAGCAGGGACGCTCGGAGGGCTCACACCTTGTGCACACCAGGACCCAGAGCCCCCCACAGAGGCTGAGACAGAGCTGTGTCTGAGTGTCTCCTGAGGAGGCACGGGTCAGCAGTGGGCTGCTGCAGGGCCAGGGCCTGGGTGCAGCAGGCCTGGGTGTGGCACAAGCCCTCTTGGAGGAGGTCACCATGAACCCCACCGCAGAGCTGCCAGGACTCACACAGGATGGGGAAACAGTCTTGGAGGGCACAAACAGAACTTTGTGCACCAGGACCCAGGAGAAAGGATCAGCGACCCCACAGGAGACTGACCCAGACTTGCCCGTGAGCGTCCGGGAGTCTCCAGCAGAGGCGTGGGTCGGCAGTGGCCTGCTGCAGGGTTGGAGGCACTGAGTGTGGCAGTGTGTGCGTGGGAGGAGATTGCCATTATCTCCACTACTGCCGCTGTAGGTTCAGCTCGGTGCAGGCGCTCAGTCGTGTCCGACTCTGCGACCCCACGAGTCGCAGCACGCCAGGCCTCCCTGTCCATCACCAACTTCCGGAGTTCACCCAAACTCACGTCCATCAAGTCGGTGATGCCATCCAGCCATCTCATCCTCTGTCGTCCCCTTCTCCTCTTGCCCCCAATCCCTCCCAGCATCAGGGTCTTTTCCAATGAGTCAACACTTTGCATGAGGTGGCCAAAGTACTGGAGTTTCAGCTTCAGCCTCAGTCCTTCCAATGAACACCCAGGACTGGTCTCCTTTAGGATGGACTGGTTGGATCTCCTTGCAGTCCAAGGGACTCGCAAGAGTCTTCTCCAACACCACAGTTCAAAAGCACCAATTTTCAGCACTCAGCTTTCTTCACAGTCCAACTCTCACATCCATACATGACCACAGGAAAAACAATAGCCTTGACTAGACGGACCTTTGTTGGCAAAGTAATATCTCTGCTTTTGAATATGCTATCTAGGTTGGTCATAACTTTCCTTCCAAGGAGTAAGTGTCTTTTAATTTCATGGCTGCAGTCACCCTCTGCAGTGATTATGGAGCCCAAAAACAAAGTCTGACACTGTTTCCACTGTTTCCCCATCTGTTTCCCATGAAGTGATGGGACCAGATACCATGATCTTAGGTTTCTGAATATTGAGCTTTAAGCCAACTTTTTCACTCTCCACTTTCACTTTCATCAAGAGGCTTTTGAGTTCCTCTTCACTTTCTGCCATAAGGGTGGTGTCATCTGCATATCTGAGGTTATTGATATTTCTCCTGGCAATCTTGATTCCAGCTTGTGCCTCTTCCAGCCCAGCGTTTCTCATGATGTACTCTGCATATAAGTTAAATAACCAGGGTGACAATATACAGCCTTGACGTACTCCTTTTCCTATTTGGAACCAGTCTGTTGTTCCATGTCCAGTTCTAACTGTTGCTTCCTGATCTGCATACAGATTTCTCAAGAGGCAGGTCAGGTGGTCTGATATTCCCATCTCTTTCAGAATTTTCCACAGTTTATTGTGATCCACACAGTCAAAGCTTTTGGCATAGTCAATGAAGCAGAAATGATGATTTTCTGGAATTCTCTTGCTTTTTCCAAGATCCAGCAGATGTTGGCAACTTGATCTCTGGTTCCTCTGCCTTTTCTAAAACCAGCTTAACATCTGGAAGTTCACACACGGTTCACATATTGCTGAAGTCTGGCTTGGAGAATTTTGAGCATTACTTTACTAGCGTGTGAGATGAGTGCAATTGTGCGGTAGTTTGAGCATTCTTTGGCGTTGCTTTTCTTTGGGATTGGAATGAAAACTGACCTTTTCCAGTCCTGTGGCCACTGCTGAGTTTTCCAAATTTGCTGGCATATTGAGTGCAGCACTTTCACTTTCATCTTTCAGGATTTGAAACAGCTCAACTGGAATTCCATCACATCCACTAGCTTTGTTCGTAATGATGCTTTCTAAGGCCCACTTGACTTCACATTCCAGGATGTCTGGCTCTAGGTGAGTGATCACACCATCATGATTATCTGTGTCGTGAAGATCTTTTTTCTACAGTTCTCCTGTGTATTCTCAGTTCTTAGTTTGGCCCCAGGTAAATAACAGGGAGGGAACACAACTCCACCCATCAACAGGAAAATGGATTAAAGATTTAACTTTGGCCATGCTTATCAGAACAAGACCCAATTTCCCCCTCAGTCAGTCTCTCCCATCAGGAAGCTTCCATACGCCACTTATCCTTTTCTGTCAGAGGGCAGACAGACTGAAAACCACAGTCACAGAAAACTAGTCAATCTGATCACGTGGACCACAGCCTGGTCTAACTCAATGAAACTGTGAGCCATGCTGTGTAGGGCCACCCAAGACAGACGGGTCATGGTGGAGAGTTCTGACAAAACGTGGTCCACTGGAGAAGGGAATGGCAAGCCACTTAAGTGTTCTTGCCCTGAGAACCCCATGAACAGTATGAAAAGGCAAAAAGATAGGTAAACTCCCCAGGTTGGTAGGTGTCCAATATGCTACTGGAGATCAGTGGAGAAATAACTCCAGAAAGAAGGAAGGGATGGAGCCAAAGCAACACCACCACCCAGCTGTGGACGTGACTGGTGACAGAAGCAAGGTCCGATGCTGTAAAGAGCAATATTGCACAGGAACCTGGAATGTCAGGTCCATGAATCAAGGCAAATTGGAAGTGGTCAAACAGGAGATGGCAAGAGGGAACGTCGACATTCTAAGAATCAGCGAACTAAAATGGACTGGGATGGGTGAATTTAACTCAGATGACCGTTATATATACTGCTGTGGGCAGGAATCCCTCAGAAGAAATGGAGTAGCCATCATGGTCAACAAAAGAGTCCGAAATGCAGTACTTGGATGCAATCTCAAAAACGACAGAATGATCTCTGTTCGTCTCCAAGGCAAACCATTCAATATCCTGGTAATCCAAGTCTATGCCCTGACCAGTAACACTGAAGAAGCTGAAGTTGAGCAGTTCTATAAAGACCTACAAGACCTCCTAGAACTAACACCCCAAAAGATGTGCAATCTATAACCCCTTTTTGTTATAGGGGACTGGAATGCAAAAGTAGGAAGTCAAGAAATATCTGGAGTAACAGGTAAATTTGGCCTTGGAATGCGGAATGAAGCAGGGCAAAGGCTAATAGAGTTTTGCCAAGAGAACACATAGCAAACACCCTCTTCCAACAGCAGAAGAGAAGTCTCTACACATGGACATCACCAGATGGTCAACACCGAAATCAGATTGCAGCCAAAGATGGAGAAGTTCTATACAGTCAGCAAAAACAAGACTGGGAGCTGACTGTGGCTCAGATCATGAACTCCTTATTGCCACAATCAGACTTAAATTGAATAAAGTAGGGAAAACCACTAGACCATTCAGGTATGACCCATAAAGAAGGCTGAGTGCCAAAGAATTGATGCCTTTGAATGATGTTGCTGGAGAAGACCCTGGAGAGTCCCTTGGACTGCATGGAGATCAAACCAGTCCATCCTAAAGGAAATCAACCCTCAATATTAATTGGAAGAACTGATGCTGAAGCTGAAGCTCCAGTACTTTGGCCACATGATGATGTGAAGAACTGACTCATTGGAGATGACCCTGATGCTGGGAATATTGAAGACGCAAGGAGAAGGGGGCAGCAGACGATGAGGTGGTTAGATAGCCTCACTGACGCAATGGGCATGAATTTGCGCAATGTCTGGGAGATTGCTCTGGAGGACAGAAGAACCTGGCATGCTGCGATCCTTTGGGTCACAAAGAGTCAGACACAACTTTGCAACTGAACAACACAAAGACGAGGGAAACTAAACAAGTTAATTGAGAGTGGTGTTTGCATGAACGTGGAAAAGGCATCAGAAACCTCCCGAGTGAGAGCAAACCTGGTCCCTTCCTGAGTTTCATCCAGGTGAGCTTGTGGGGACCTTGGAGGCAGCACGGGTCGTGGCGGTGCCTGCCTAGCGCCCGTGGCCCGCAGTCACGGCCTCTCGCTTCATGTGCTTTGTGTTGTGAGATCTCACGCATGTCCCTTCACACGGATTCACGTGGGGGTGCATGTGTGTGTGTTCTGATCCAGGTCCATCCAGCACACGTGGAGTATCTTAATGTCACGTCTCAGATGCTTGTGAGCAGGAACACGTTCTCAGTTTCCATAGTCTGTCCTGGAGCTTTGAAGTGTTCAGACTGTACTTCTGTGGGGTCACCCTCAGTCCCAGGCGGCTTGCTCTGCTGGCTCCTGATGGCCAGACACGCTGGGGTGTAGTGGGGTGTAGTGGGGTGTATTGGGGCGTGGGCTCGTGCAGAAGCCCCAG
Organism: Capricornis sumatraensis; assembly: GCF_032405125.1. Taxonomy (NCBI): domain Eukaryota; kingdom Metazoa; phylum Chordata; class Mammalia; order Artiodactyla; family Bovidae; genus Capricornis; species Capricornis sumatraensis. The sequence goes on along the minus strand of NC_091086.1, from coordinate 77,683,439 downwards.
GCTGCTGCAGGTCAGGGGGAAGTGGGGCCGTGTCACATAGTGGGCCGAGCAGCATGGAGAGTGACTGGTGTGCCTTTGGGTTGTGGAAGGCGGGGGCTGGGTCCCTCTGAGTGTGAGTGAGACCAGTCCCAGCAAGGGGGTGGTGGTGGCCCGCTGACACTGGTCAGGTGGACTTGGTGACGGACGTGGAGCCGGGGGGCCTTGATGTCCAGGTGGTCTCTGACCCAGGCAGCCAGAGAGCAGTGGCCCGTCCACTCACAGAGCCGGCTGGCCCAGTCTGTTATACAGAGCTTTGGCAGGAAGACGCAGTGGTTGGCCAGCTTGCCACTTGCCGGTTACTTTCCCATGTCTGTGCGCACACAGCTGCAGCTGGTCCCTGAGCCCTGGGAGCCGATGGCGAGGGCTCTGCCTGCGTCTCTGTTACAGACTCCACGGAGGCCGAGGACTCGGGCGCTGCTCCTCAGAAGCCCAGTGTGTGGGCACAAAAGATGTTAAACCCCTTACCTGCTCCTGAGAAGTACAGGAAGCGGAGGATGCCTGGCGGGAGGTTCCAGGTGCCTGCAGACGAGGCCTGTCTCAGCTCTCTGGAGGGGAGCCTGAGTGTGAGCCGGAGGAGCGGTTCGGAGGGCTGGGGCCAGGCCGCCTCTTCTCTCTCGGCCACCCCAGGGCCCGAGCAGCCAAGACCACCCAGCGCCAGCGAGGTGAGCAGGGGTGAGGGTGCTCGCCGAGCCCCCAGGGTGGATGCGGCCCTCACATGCACGTCTCCGTAGTGTGGTCACCGCTGCCATTAGAAAATGCCCTTCTGGGCTGCCTTCTGGGGCGGGGTGCCTTGAGGTGTCGTCTTGGGCCTCCCGCCCACACGGCCTGGGCCCGCGGTTGGTGCTCCCCCGGGGCTGTCGTGAACGCAGTCCCAGCTGTGTGTGCTGTGCCTCCCCTGGTTCAGGAGAGGAGGTTCTCCCCAGACTGTCCCACAGTGGTCGTAGACTGTGCCTCGCTGCCAGTTATGGCCGAGTTGGAGACTGAGACGTTCTCAAAGGTTTGGGGCTCGAGTGAAGACCAGCGTGCGGACATAGGGCAGCAGGCAGCCCTGCCACAGCGCCCCACGTGGGCAGAGGAGGGGAGAGCACCCCAGCTGAGAGGGCCTGGGGGCGCTGAGCCCCTGTGGTTGGTCCTGAATGGAGACCAGCAGAACCAGGGACGCTGCGCTCGTAGGCGCTGGGCGGTTCGTGGCTGCCACAGGCCACGGGCCGGGGTCTCTGCTCCCACGGCTGGTCTGGCTGCATCTTCCGTCTCTCACTGGACTGAGGGAAGGAGTGAAAATGGAGATTCGCTTGAGTCAGGACTGTGCTGGGGCTTTCCTGTCCCCGAATGGAGCCACCCCGATGGACCCCACTCACCGTGGGGTTGGGACTTTGCACGAGGGGGTGCTGCCTGCAGCTCCCCTCCTTCCAGCACTGTGGCCCCAGGTGGTTGTCTTGGAGAGGGCTTGACCCTGGTTCCTCAAGTGGGAGGCAGAAGCCTGACCCCACTGGGCTCTGTTCCTGCGCCTGAGGCCGCGTCGGGGCAGCTTCTGACGGAAGTGTTGGTGCGGTGCTCCTGGGTGCTCTCACCCTCTGCTGCTTGTGGCCAGCTGGTGGCCTCAGTGTCCGCACGTCGACCAGCCCCAGGGGACGGCTGCCCCGGCCCGATGACCCCTCGTGGGCCCGTGCGTTCCCGAGCCCTGGGCTCCCGCGGGTGGGGAGTGGCGGGAGTGAGGGGCCTGGTGGCTCCTGCACCCCGTTCTGGGTCTGGCTGGCTGTCCCAAGATGCTCTTTGGGAGGAAACTTTTGCTTTGTCTAACAGTGAGGGCACCAGGCCTCATCCCAGCTCTGGCCCTGCTGGTATTGACTCGCTAAATCCCTGCTTCTCAGGAAATGTTCCCTGGACACTCAGAAAGTGAGCCGGCAGGTAGGAGCCAGCTCCCTTTCTGCAGTAATCCCTTAAAACTGATGAAATGATTTCTAAAGGGAAGAAAAGTGAGCTCTGATGGAAATGCCCGTGGCTGTGGGCCCAGCGTGGCTGGACCCGGGTGGGGCCACGAGGCTCTGCCCAGCAGCCAGTTGCTGCACCAGCCCAGCCAGCCCTCCCTCTGGTCCTGTGTGCACTGGTCTACTTCGGGCCACCGGGCTCCAGTGAGCGTTCGGGCCGAGACTGTCTCCTCCCCACCCCACAAGAGTGGCAGGGGCTGCTCAGGAGGGCCCAGCCTGACCAGCCCCTGACTGACACAGGCCACAACTCAGCCGTTCCTCTTGCTGAGGGATGGTTTCCCCGCCCCCCAGACATGGACAGGCATGCAGGGGCAGGGAGGCGAGTCCCACACACCATGCCTGCAGGTGTGTGCAGCGTGACCCTCCTCCGTGGCGTAGGCAGCAGACGAGACGGCAGTCTGACACTGCATCACACCCGCTGGGTTGGGCACGGGAGCCAAGGGGGGTTTGTCTCTGGGCAGGCGTGTCCCAAATTGCACTCCGCCGCGCTGCCCGGGAAGAAGGCCGCCCTGGAGGCGCTGGTTCTGGAAGCGCTCCTCGACCTGGTGGATAGGCACTGGAGTGGCCGCAGGTCCTTGCACAGCAGCGAAGCCTTCCTTGGTAAGTTGGCCCAGCGTGCCGCATGCCGGCGCCTGTGCCCACTGCTGGGCCTTTGTCCCCTGGCCTCGCTGGACCTGTCCCCGGCCTCACTGCCCTCTGGGCTGCGGGGGCATCCCGAGGGCCCTGCTCACGGTGTCTGGGTGCTCGGGAGGAGCAGACGAGGAGGCGCCAGTGGCCGGTGGCTGCTGCTGCCCGCCTGCTGGTGCCCAGGCCCCTGGAAGGCACCAGCAGCCAGCAACGCTGGCTCCTTCCTCTAGGTCCCTAGAGCTGTTGCTGTCTGCGGGTCATCCCCATCCACACCTGGGGGTAAACAGGCCTGACAAGGTCATTTCAATGGCATACATATCCCTTTTCTAGTCTTCGTACCTGTCAGTGTTTTTGAGGTATGCAGCCTGTATTTTTCAAAATGCATTGAACATGTTTTGTCTACACTTATTTTCTCAACATTCTCTCTTCTAGCTCAGGCGAGACACATTTTGTCGTCTGTTCAAGAGTTTACACCCACTCAGGACACTTCGACAACTCTGAATGAAGAAATTAGCTCCCTGACTCTGGAAAATAAGTCTTTGCATAGTCGCCTTGCTGAGCTGCAGCAGCAGTACGGCATGCAGATGACTGAGGTGGTGCTGGAACTCAGCGACACTCGGAAGGAGATGGTTTGTTCCATTTATTCTCAGTAGGGGCAAGAACAGTCTTGACATCACAGAATGAGCGTAGCTTCTCAACTCTGCTTCCCCTGACAGCTGTCAGGCACAACCCTGGGGCCCCTCCTGCCTTTGCAGAGCATAAGCCCCCCTTCCACCAGGCTTCCCCGTCCAGGACGCCAACTGCCCTGGAGGAGAGCGGCCTGGCGCTCGCTCCAGGACCCTCATGACAGTGGCTGCAGATGTCTGCGTTGCCGCCGGCCCAGCTCTGCCGGCCCCAGCAGCCTTGTTCTGCTCTGAGAGAGGTGGGAGGTGAGGCTGGGCTTGGGGGGCCTCTGCTCTCGGTGTCCCCTGGCCCAGGCTCCGAGACCACTGGGGAGGAGGTTCCAGGGACCTGCTGCTGTCCTGCCCGCCCCAGCCAGTGTGGCGCCGGGGGGGGGGGGGGTGTGTGTGGAGGTCCTGTGGGACCTGCGACAGCTCCACCACCAGGTGGCACCATTGGGCAGCCAGAGCCAGCGTGGTACGGACCTGGCAGTGGAGCTCAGCTCCGGCCGGACAGGCCCCCCTCGTCCCCTGTGACTTCACCATGAGACCATCATTCGTGGATGCCTGCACTGGGACAGGCCCCCCTCATCCCCTGTGACTTCATCATGAGACCATCATTCGTGAATGCCTGCGCTGAAGAGGAGAAAAGGTCTCAAAATAGCAAATAAACAACCTAACTTCACAACTCGAGGAGCTAGAGGAAGCTAAACCCAAAGGAAACGGAAGGAAACAATAAAGATCAGAGTAGAAATAAGGAGAGAGTAGAAAACAACAGGGAAAATTAGCAAAGCTGACTTGGATTTTGAAAAGACACAAAAAACTCTTAGGTAGACTAAGACAGAAGACTCAAAATCAGAATTGAAAGTGGATACATTACAATGAATGCCTCAGAAATGAGGTCAAGGAATGATTATTTACAAGCATTTTGGAGAACCTAGAAGAAATGGATAAATTCCATGAAACATACAACCTACTAAGGCTGTGTCAAGAAGAAATAAAGCCTAATAGGTCAATGACAGATAAGATGGAACAGTAACCAACTTCTTAAGAAGGACCAGATGGCTTCATGGCTGAATTCTACCAGATACTCAAAGAAAAATGAATACTTATTCTTCTCAAACTTTTCCAGAAAATAGAAGCAGGGAGCCTCCTTTCACACTGTTTCATGAAGCCAGCATTACCTGGACACCAAAGCAAAGACTCCACAAGAAGAGAAAGTACAGACTGCTATCCAAGACTCGGCAGAAGGCTGGCACCCCGGGCTGCACCCAACACTGTCCACAGCCTGCGGGGTTGCCCCCTGGGGAGCACGGCTGGCTTACCATACGCAGACACACCGTGTTAATGGATCTGAGACTCAGCAGAAGGCTGGCATCCCCAGTGCGGCAGCACAGCACGGAGGCTGTGCACACCCTGAGGGAGCCGTGCACACAGAGACATCAGCACATGGGGAGGGAGAAAATGCTGTCAGCCCGGTTCACGCAGGTGCAGCATCTGACCAAGGTCAGCATCCATTCGTGATTTTAAAAAAAGCTCAACAAAATAGGTGTGAAAGAAAATGCCTCAGCATGATAAAGGCTGTTTATGAGAAGCCCTTAGCCAGCCTCATGATCAGTGGAGAAAACTGAAAGTTTCTCCTCTAAGATCCAGTGCGAGGCAAGGATGTCCACTCGTAGCGTCGCTTCTGCTGGAAGCACAGTTGGCACTTGAGCAATGTGGGCTTGAACTGCGTGGACTCGTTTATAGGCACAGTTTTTGTTAGTGAGTGGTATGTGTGCTGGGCTCAGCCACTCAGCTGTGTCCCGACTCTCTGTGACCCCACGGACTGTAGCCTGCCAGGCTGCCCTGTCCAGGCAGGACTATTGGAGAGGGTGGCCACTTCTTCCGGGGCCTTCCCGGCCCAGGGGTAGTACTTGTGCCTCCTGCATCAGCAGGCAGATTCTTTACCACCGCACTACCTGCAAAGCCCAGTAGATACAGTAATGCTGTGCAGTTGGAAGTTGGTTGCATCTTTGGATACGGAACTGCAGATTTGGGAAGTTGACTATAAATTGACTATAAATTATTTGTGGATTTTCAGCCGCAAGGAGAGTTGGCACCCCTAGCCTCTCCACCCACCGTGTTCAGGGGTCAGGTATACTAGCAAGAGCAAGTGGACAAGAAAAGGAAATATAAGGCATCCAGATTGGAAAGGAAGAAGTAAAGTCACCTCTGCTTGTAAATGATGAAAACATTAAAGACAGCACGAGAGAAAATTAGAATAAATTCAGTGGAGTTGCCGGGTACAGAGCATAACAGAGATCATTCTTGTTTCTTGACACCAGTGACCACTCCAAAGCAATCCCATTCATAGTGTCAGAAAGAGTGAAGCAGTTATGGGCAAGCTTAAGCAGGAAGGCCAAAGACCTTAAGCCAAAGACTGCCACAGGTGCAGCGCAACCCTGTAAAACCCCATGGCTGTTCCCACAGCAGCAGGGCAAGCAGCTCTAAAGACTGTATGCTTCTGATCACTTGTGTGCTTCCTTTTCTAGTTCTACAAAGACCCCAAATCACCAAAGCAAGCTTGAGAAAGATCACTTTTCAGGCATCACACTTGCTAGTTTGAAATTATGTTACAAAGCTGTGGTAGTCACATAGCATGGTGCTGGCATGAAAGCAGGGACAGATTGCTGGAACAGAATTGAGGGCGAAGGAAACCCTCACGTAGACGCCACTGATCTTCGGCAGAACCACCAGGGACACGCCGTGGTGAAAGAGTGATCTCTGCGGTAAATGGTGTTGGGAGAACTTGGTGTCCACATGCAGAAGGTGAACCCGCACCCTTGTCTTAGCAGCACACACAAAATCCAACCCAGAACGGACTAAAGAGTTAAGTATAAGACTTGAAACTATAGAACTCCTGGAAGGGAGCTCCCTGGCAGTCCAGCAGCTAGGACTGCTTCCGCTGAGGGGTGTGGGTTCAGTCCCCAGCCGGGAACTACAATCCCACAAGCCACATGGTGTGGCCAAACAGACATGTGGAAAGGATGCTCAGCATCACTAATCGCCAGGGAAGTGCAAGTCAGAACCAGAGCGAGACACCACCGCACACCTGCAGAACGGCTTTCGCCAAAAGAGACAGCACGTGGAGGGTGTGGAGACGAGGGAGCCCTTGTGCTCCGTGGGTGGGAATGTAACTCGGTGCAGACACCGGAAAACGGTACAGGGATTCCTCAGAAAGTCAGCCCTGGAGCTGTGATGCTGTTCAGGCGCTCAGTCGTGCCCTGCGCTGTGACCCCATGGACCGCAGCACGCCAGGTTCCTGTCACTCACCGTCTCCCGGAGCTTGCTCAAACTCTGGTCCATCGAGTTGGTGATGCCATCCAGCCATCTCAGGCTCTGTCGTCCCCTTCTCCTCCTGCCCCCAGTCCTTCCCAGCATCAGGGTCCTTTCCAGTGAGTCAGCTCTTTGCAGCAGGTGGCCAAAGGATTGGAGTTTCAGCTTCAGCATCAGTCCTTCAGTGAATATTCAGGGTTCAGCTACCATGTGCTCTAGCAGTCCCGCTCCTGTGTGTTTATTCAAAGGAGGTGAAATCAGGATCTTATGCAGCGTATTCCGGAGAAGGCAGTGGCACCCCACTCCAGTGCTCTTGCCTCGCAAATCCCATGGACGGAGGAGCCTGGTGGGCTGCAGCCCACGGGGTCGCTGAGGTCATGAGACACGGCTGAGCGACTTCACTTTCACTTTCCACTTCCATGCATTGGAGAAGGAAATGGCAACCCACTCCAGTGTTCTTGCCTGGAGAACCCCAGGGATGGAGGAACCTGATGGGGCCGTCTATGGGGTCACACAGAGTCGGACACGGCTGAAGTGACTTAGCGGCAGCAGCAGCATACTCACAGTGGCCTAGGTTTGAGAGCCTGAGGCCTGTGATGGATACGTAGAGCAAGATGATGAGCGTATACAGTGGGGCGCTACTCAGCTTTGTCCTGTGCGCATGCTCAGCCATGTCTGACTCTGTGCAACCCCGTGGATGGTAACGTGCCAGGCTCCTCTGTCCTCGGAATTTTCCAGCTGAGAATACCAGAGTGGGTTGCCGTTTGCTACTCCAGTTATTCAGCTTTTGCTGTTCAGCCACTCAGTCGTGTCCGACTCTTCGCAACCCCGTGGGCTGCAGCACACCAGGCTTCCCTGTCCTTCCGCATCTCCTGGAGCTTGCTCAAACTCGTGTCCATTGAGTTGGTCATGTTGGATGGACCTTGAGGGCGTTGTCCAAGTGAAGTTAGTCAGACGTGGAAAGAAAAACCTCCATGATCTCATACCTGGGATCTGAGAGTTGAGTTTACAGAAGCAGAGGGTAGGCCGACGGTCACCCTCAGCGGGAGGTGGGGGACCTGTGGGCCCAGGCAGAGTGGCGGTTCTGTAGCGGTCAGTCCAGGGCTCTGAGCGTGGCTGGCAGTCCTGTTAGTCGGACCACGTTGACCCTGGAGCTCTCATCACCGAAACACGCTTCCTCTGTGCGGAGACGTGTGGGCTGGCTTGACTGGTCATAGCGTCACTGTGCACGTGCAGGTCACGTGATGTCATCGGGGTGCCTAGCCTGCATGCCGTAGGAAGGGAGACCCACCTGCGTTCAGTGCGAGCAGCTTTCGCCTCCGATAATCACGGTTCAGGGTAATGGTACGGGGACTGTTCAGAGTGTTCTGTCATTTCAGTTTTATTTATAGTTTATAACAGGGAAGCAGATTCGATTCGCATACTATAATTGCTGCTGCGGTCAGGCTCGGGTGTCGTCAGGGTGAGTGTGTGGGTGCTGGAGCTAGGCTGCCTGGCAGTGCGAGTCTGGTCACCCTGCGCCGTGTGGCTGGGCCCGCAGCTGTGCCCGCATGTGTGGGCGAGCTGCCATGGGGACCCGTGTGCCCGGCAGCAAGAGTCCTCTGGGCGCTGCCGTCCCGTGTGCGCCCTCCAGGCCCCTCTCTGCCTGTCCCCGCGTGCGGCGCTGTCGCCTGACCCCCACTGCTGTGTCACTCCCGTCCGGGCCCTGGTGTGCCGCCCTTCCCCCCCCGCCCCCCCCCCCCGCTTTCCCGTTGGTGCCCGCTCCTGCTTGCTGTCTCACTCCGCTTTGTCTGATGCCGCGTAGCCTGACGGTAGGGTTGTCTCAGTGCTTATTCTTAAGGTGGGTTCCTTCTAGGCAGCATACACTTGGGTCTTTTGTTTTTATTGAATTAACAACCTCTGCCTTTTCTTTGAAGTAGCATTTTTTTAAAATTCAGTTGATTTAAACTAAAAAACCAGAACAATTAACCCATTTCTCCCACCCTGTCCTCTGTCTCTGGCAATTACCAAGTTCTCTACATCCATGAGCTTCCCTTCTTTTGTTTGTTTGTCCTTGTAGATTTCATATATGAGTGAGATCATGTGGTATTTGTTTTCTTCATTGTGTTTATATACCACGTCTTTATCTATTCATCTGTTAATGGACACTTAGGTTGTTCCATATCTTGGGAATTGTGAGTAATGCTTCTGTGAAGATGGAGGTGTGCATATATTTTCAAATTAGTGTTTTTGTTCTCTTCACATGAATACCCAGAAGTGAAATTGCTTTATCTGGTAGCCCTGTTTTTAACTTTTTGAGGAATTTCCATACGATTTTACCTAGTGGCTGTACCAGCTTACATCCCCCCAGCAGCAGAGGAGGGCTCCCCTCCTCCGCACCCTCAGCAGCACTTGCTGTTGCTCGTCTTTCTGATGCCGGTCGTCCTGACAGGGGTGGGACACCTCACTGTGGCTTTGAGCTGCGTCTCCCTGGTGACCAGTGGTGCTGAGCATCTTGTCATCTTCCTGCTGGCCACCTCTATGCTTTGGAGAGATGTCTGTTCAGATCCTCTGCCCAGTTTTAAGTCATGTTTTTTCACTGTTGAGTTGTGTGAGTTCTTCATGTATCTTTTACGTTAACCTCTTATTAGATAAATGGTCTGCAGATATTTTTCTTCCAGTTCATCAGCTGGCTTTGCATTTTGTTGCTGGTTTCCTTGGCCATGCAGAAGCGTTTGGTTTCTGCCCGTGGTTGAGAGCGCGGGCTAGGGGGTGGCAGCAGGTGCCGAGCCTCTGTGTCAGCTTGTCTGCTGCAGCCCAGGAAGCTACCAGCTGGCCACACCTCAGACAACACATGCTTCCCCACGTGGCCTCCAGTCAGGGCCCAACGCGGCTGACTCGGGGTCTCCTGAAGTTGCCATCAGGCCGTAACTTGGGGCTGTGGTCACCTCCAAGGCTCAAGGGAGTGTGGGCCCTCCATTGAGGTCATGGGGGTGGATCCTCTGTGTGGGTCCTCTGCACTTACTCCAGGCAGGCCCAGGAGCCACCCCACGACAGCTGCCGACAAGTGTGTCCAGGCGGAAGGCCACCCTGAGGGTGCACGTTGTGGCTTCGGTGTGTCGTGTGTGCGGTGGGGTGGCCCGCTTAAAGGGGGCGCCTTCCAGGGCGAGAGCACCCTCTGCTCCGTCCCCTTGTTTGTAGAACAGGAGGGACAGCACCCATGAGGTTGCTGGAGGCAAGTGTCGGAGACGTCTGGTGCTCACTGTTTTATCAAGACAGAGAGGCCACACGGAGCCTTGCTTTAGAGGGCGCGTGAAGGCAGTGACATAGCACCGGCAGCCGCTGGGCGTCTGCACCAGCGGCTCCCGTGGCGTCCCTCTGGGCAGAGCGGCCTGGAAGCAGGACCACGGATCTGGAGGCTTGGGCGGATGAGCATGTGGCACCCCTTCCCCTTCCCCTGTGCATCCAGGCAAACGGACCTGGGTGCCAGCTTTGTACCAGTGCGGTGGGCAGAGTTTGACCTGTTTGCGTGCGTTATTCTGTCCAGGATTACCTGAGGCAGCATCTGGACAGATCTCTGGAGGAGAGCAGTAGCTTGAAGTCGCTTTTGTTCAGCATGAAGAAAGATGTGAGGACCGCTGACGCTCCGTCTGCGCTGAACCTGCAGATCTCCGGTGAGCTTGCGGCTCTCGCCGTGTGTGCGTCCCCGTGTCACTGGGCCCAGGCTGGTGGGAGCTGTGAGTGCGTGTGGGTAGGCATGCGCAGGGCCTGCCCGCTGACCCCAGGAGGCTGCAGGGCCCTCCCCGGCGCCCCTCGCTCATGGCCTCGTCCGCACCCAGGTCGATGCTGTTTCCTCTCTCCCCTCTCTCGGGCTCTGTTTTGCCAGTTTTATGGGCATGCCCTTGGGACTTGGGAGTTGGGGTGCGGCCTGCCCTGGGGTCGGTGAGGCATCGCAGGGTCCCCCGGGGGCTTCAGCCGGAGCACCTGCTCCCTTCTGGCCTCCCAGAGGCCCGCCGGGCAAACGCATCTCAGGTATGAGCACGACCCCCCGCCCGACCTTCACCCCAAGTATGTTGGCTCCGGGCTCTCCCTGAAGGCTAGCCCGTCCAGCAGATCCAGCCCTCTCTGCCCTCCTCTGCTCCTGGCACACGCGCCCCTCAGGGGCGTCCAGAGGGTGGGGTCCGGGGCTTTGTCCCCAGCAGGGCTGGCCCTGGGCCTGGGTGGGACGAGGGGGCCGCGCTGTCCACCCCAATGACCTCGCCCCACATTCCCCAGGCTCACTGACACCCTAGAATCATCTAGTCTCCCAGCACAGGAGTGAGTGATTTCCCTGAGCACGGCCACCCTTGTCCCGTCAGGACTCCAGGCGAGCGTGAAGCGGCTCTCGGGCGAGCTCGTGGAGCTCAAGCAGCACCTGGAGCATTACGACAAGATCCAGGAGCTCACGCAGATGCTGCAGGAGAGCCACAGGTGCCGCGGCCCCGCCCCCGAGCAGCGAGGCCCCGCCCCCGAGCAGCGAGGCCCCGCCCCGAGCAGCGAGGCCCCGCCCCCGAGCAGCGAGGCCCCGCCCCCGAGCAGCGAGGCCCCGCCTGCTGCAGCCTCCAGGGCGGGGGGTGGTGCCTGGTGGCCTACACGCGGCCCCTGGCGTGATTCTCGACTGTTCTCCGGGAAAGGGGAGATCCCACCTCACTCCCTGGCCCAGTTTTTGTGAAGAGACCTGTGGGGAGAGTGGGTGGGGTCTGTCTGCAGAGGGGATGCTGGCCAGGGGGCGGCCAGCGGGCGGCGCTCTCCCCCATCCTCTGCTCCCCTGCCCCTGCCCACTGTCCGGCCGAGGTCTCCACAGCTCCCCTGCGGCCAGTGGAGTCAGGCCATGACCCTGTGGGGGTGGAGGTCTCGGGCCCACCCAGCCCCTGACCCAGGGGGGAGGGCCAGGCAGGTCCCGGCCACAGGGCGCCACGGCCCGGAGTGGACAGGCGGGGCTGCAGTGCCTCCGGGAGCCGCGGGCAGCACTGGGCATCCAGCTGGCCCTCTGCCGTCCTGGCAGACAGGGTTTGTCCCTGCGGGCAGCTCTGCGGAGAACACAGCCCTGTGCCATTGGTTCCTCGTGGTGCCACGAAGGCCCTCAGTCAGCGCCGGGCCGGGGTTGGCAGTGTCCAGCCCCACCCTCCTCCCAAGACCCCTCCAGAGCTAAAGACGGCTCCAGTGACCCAGCATCAGGACTTCCAGTTTACTGTGTCCACATCAGAATTGTGTTTGAGCAGGAATTAGAACTGTCTCCGTCTTTAAGCCTTTTTTAGAAATGGAGCAGAGCTGTCAGTGCTAAGGGCCCTCCCTGCCCCTTGAGCTCACAGGCCAGTGGGGCACCCACCAGCCCCGGGCCGAAGAGACCCGCCGGAGGGGCGGGGGCAGCGGCAGGGGAGGCGGGGCCGCGGCTCCGGGCTGAGCGCTGCCCCCGCCCCGCAGCGCTCTGGTCAGCACCAACGAGCGCCTGCTGCAGGAGCTGGGCCAGGCGCGCGCGCGGCACCAGGCCGAGGTGGAGCAGCTGCACTGGAGCTACAAGGAGCTCAGGAAGACCCTGGCGCGGGCCCCCGGCAGCCCCCGGGGTGCGCGCCCGCCTCCCCGCCGCGCGCCCTGTGAGCCCCTCCGCGCTGTGTCTTCAGGGCCCGAGGCGCCCTAGAAAGACAGGTTCATCCTCGTTCTTCGCGTGTCAGTCAGATCTCTTACTTTTTCATCAGCTATCTTGAGGTAAAGAAGATGTTGCATTTTCCTGCCTAACATGCAAGAAAGCAGCTCTTTAGGACGATTGAAGAAAATAATTTACTGTGCACCAGGCAACCTTATTTAATAAACACGTTCTGGAAAGCGGCTCTCATTGTAACTGACCTTCACAGTGAACTCTGTTATGGAATAAGCTGTGCTCCACGGTTGATGAGCCGGAGCTGTCAGGCCCGAGACTGTTTGCAAGGAGCCCTCAGGGCTCTGAGCCTGTCGTCTGCAGAGCTGGCGTCCGCAGGGGAATGCCTGCTCGAGCGGCAGCTCTTGTTCGCAGGCATTTCTGAGAATTACGTCCTAACAGAGCACAGAGCTAGATTCTGAGTTTGGAAACGTATCTCGTGGGACTCTTGCTGTCTTTGGTGAAATGACGTGATCTGCTGAAAGGGCCTGTGGTAGATTTTGGGCCAGAGCTGCAAGTGGCGGTGGGGGCTGTGTGGGTCCCAGGCGGGGAGCATCGCCCACCTTCAGGTCGTGCTTCGTATTTGTAACTTCGCGGGGAAGTTGGGGGAGGGGGTCATCATCAGATTTTTTTTTTTATTTAAAGATTTTTGCATGAGTCCATTTTCAGCCTGTAGGAAATTATCACCACGCTGTTAGCTTGCTTCTGGTTTGGATTTTGTTGCACTTCTTGGAAACCTGAGTTTGTATTTTTCATCAAATGTGGGAAAGTTTCAGCCACTGTTTCCTGGCGTTTCTCACCTGGCCCAGCCTCCCGCCTGCCTTCCTGGGACTCCATGCTGCCCCCTCAAACTCCGGGTCCGACCCCCACTTCCCTGCACTCAGGCCTTCTCCTCCTCGGTTCTCAGCCTCTCCCGGTTCTCAGCCTCTCCCGTCCCGGCGCAGCTCACTGCCCATTCCGCCACCTGCCTGATGCGCTGTGGGCTTGTAGAGTGAATTTCTAATTTCAGAGATTATATATTTCTTAGTTCTAAAATTTCATTTGGTCTTCTTTTATAAAAAGGAAAGAAGCCTTTCTTGTAAAGGTTTTATTTCCCATATGTTCACGTTTCATGTGACTCATCAATCATATACTGAACAGCCTTACCTCAGGTCCCGGGAAACTGCGGTGCTGAGGCAGCTAACACGCCTCCCAGCGGGTCTTGGGGCCCTGCCGGCCCCGCTCCCACTGGCAGCTTCCCTAGCTCCCAGAGGGCCGCGCCCCGCCTCGCTCCCGCTCCCAGAGGCCGCACCCCTGTGCCCCGCCTCCCTCCCAGAGGCCACACCCCTGCGCCCACCTCCATCCCAGAGGCCGCACCCCTGCGCCCCGCCTCCCTCCCAGAGGCCGCACCCCTGTGCCCCGCCTCCCTCCCAGAGGCCGCACCCCTGCGCCCCGCCTCCCTCCCAGAGGCCACCCTGCGCCCGCTTCCCTCCCAGAGGCCGCACCCCTGTGCCCCGCCTCCCCCCCAGAGGCCGCACCCCTGCGCCCCGCCTCCCTCCCAGAGGCCGCACCCCTGTGCCCCGCCTCCCTCCCAGAGGCCGCACCCCTGCGCCCCGCCTCCCTCCCAGAGGCCACCCTGCGCCCGCTTCCCTCCCAGAGGCCACACCCCTGCGCCCGCCTCCCTCCCAGAGGCCACCCTGCGCCCGCTTCCCTCCCAGAGGCCGCACCCCTGTGCCCCGCCTCCCTCCCAGAGGCCACACCCCTGCGCCCGCCTCCATCCCAGAGGCCACCCTGCGCCCGTCTCCCTCCCAGGGTTCGCACCCCTGCGCCCGCCTCCCTCCCAGAGGCCGCACCCCTGTGCCCCGCCTCCCTCCCAGAGGCCGCACCCCTGCTCCCGCCTCCATCCCAGAGGCCACCCTGCGCCCCGCCTCCCCCCCCAGAGGCCCTCAACTTGGGCCCCGCCTCCCTCCCAGAGGCCACACCCCTGCGCCCGCCTCCATCCCAGAGGCCGCACCCCTGTGCCCCGCCTCCCTCCCAGAGGCCACACCCCTGCTCCCGCCTCCATCCCAGAGGCCACCCTGCGCCCCGCCTCCCCCCCCAGAGGCCCTCAACTTGGGCCCCGCCTCCCTCCCAGAGGCAATCATTCGCCCCGCCTCCGCCCTGTCCCAGGCGAGCACCTGGGTTTCCAGAGGGCCTCTTCAAGCCCTCTGTTTTCCTATGGGAGGTCCTGTCTCTAACTTATTTGTAGGAGTTATTTATAATTCTGGATACTAGTACTTTATGGAATGTTTGCAAATAGCTCTTTCTAGTCTTCACATTTTAATGGTGTCTTTTGAGGAAGAGAAAATTGAATAGGAGGCAATTAATCAGTCTTTTCCACGATGATTTTTGTTTGTGGTTATCACAACACACTGCGTGTGTCTTTTAAAAGCGTGCACAGCTCTGAGTTTTAGACATGCTCCCTGGAGCTGACTGCGTGCACGTGTGCGTGTCGGCCCAGCTCCAGGGTCCCCCCACGTAGGTCCAGTTGCCCAGCGTCATCACTCGCACGACCGCTTGGTCAGAGTGGTTTCTGTGTCTGCTTCCCACACTATCCCGTCCGTCCCTGAGCAGCACCACAGCCGCAGGCCAGGGCCTCCCATCCGCTCTCAGGACATTTGCGCTGCTTGTGACCCTTTGAATTTCATGAACTTTAGAATCAGCTGGTGCAGCTGGGGTTCTGTCTGAGACCACATTGTCACTTGGAAAGAATGGACACAGGTAAGATTGGGTCTTAGAGGCCATGACTCTAGGGTCTGTGTCCACTGACAAGACCCCCTCTGATTACAGTTCTGTACTTTTCTCCATGGGGGTCTTCTCTACCTCTTGTTTATCCCTAGGTTTTCCTTATTTTGTGACGCCATATCTAAAAGATGTATTTTAAAAATGTGTTTGTTTCATTATATGGAAATATGATTGACCTTTTGGTATATTAATTTTATACTCAGCAGTCTTGTTAGACTCTGACCAGTTTTCTGTAGGTGTACTGACCTTCCTAGGACAGGCGTAGCTCCGTGAGAAATGGCTCTTCTCTCTGTTCCACGCCGTCACTCTGGGTATTACTGTATGCGCTCATTTGGGTTTTGCTCCGAGTTCTGCTTTTCCATGCTGGCAGGCTCATCTGGTGCAGTGTGGATTATGCGTGGCCAGCCATAGAGGGCGCCTGTCTTGATACAGAATCAAGCGAGGCTTTCACCATTTCTCCGACAAATTTGAAATAGGTTTTTTGACCTTGCTCCTTCTGTTGGTTTGCTAAGAACTTGCCATCGTGAATGGATGAATTTTATTAATAAGACACTCTTCTCACGCTTTGGGATGACTGTACGACTTTTCTCCCTTGTTCTATAAACCTGTCCTTACACGCATGCTGCTGCCTGTGCCCCAGCAGGGCCGGGGGCTCCTCTGGCCCCTGACCCAGACCCTGGCGAGCCTGGCTGTGGGCAGGGGCCCCACTCCCTCCTGCGCCCTCCCGAGCCCGCTCTGGTGTGTTTCTGTAACCAGCTGATGTGACCGACAGGCTTTGGTTTGGGTCGGCCGTCTCGCCCTGCGCCGCTTGTTCTTGTGATTTTTCTTCTCTGGTGTTGCTGTGTTTGGATGGTTTTCTATCGCTCACATCTTCGCCTCTGCAAGTGTGGACGCTGTGTGCCCTGTTCCAGCGTGGGGGGCATCACAGCGTGCTCGCGTGTTTGGTCAGCACGGCTGACACCACGCACGAACTCTGAGCATGTGACTCCCTGTGGCGCGCCACGCCCACCACCCCGCCCCCGCCCGTTATGACCCAAAACCTCCCTTACTTTATGCCACTCCTGAGGGCGCCATCAGCCGCGTCCGGGGCTGCTCCGGGCGTTTGTGCTGTGATTTGTGTCCAGACCCCACTCCCCACTGTGAGCACTGTGGGGCGGTCCGTGCCGCTGTGGCCCCATGTGACTCCCGCACACACGGCGCAGCTGTAAGACTACAGGCCATGATCCAACACTTTTATTTGCCACTTTACCAACCGGACACAATGTTAGCAACAGGGAGCACACGAGGAGGTATGCAGACAGACAGCGAGCTTTCACCACAGGTTTGCGAGCAGGCCTCGTACAGCAGCTCCGGGGGAACACCATGCCTGCCCCCGACGGCCCCGGAGCTCCTGGAGAGCAGCTCCGAGCCCCCCCAGACGCCCCCGGAGCTCCTGCACAGTGGCTCCGAGCCCCCCAGAGACCCCTGGAGCTCCTGGAGAGCAGCTCCAAGCCCCCCCAGACGCCCCCGGAGCTCCTGCACAGTGGCTCCGAGCCCCCCAGAGACCCCTGGAGCTCCTGAAGAGCCGGCTCCAAGCCAGCCCCCAGATGCCCCTGGGGCTCCTGGAGAGCCGCCTCCGAGCCCCCCAGACGCCCCCGGAGCTCCTGGAGAGCCGCCTCCGAGCCCCCCAGACGCCCCCGGAGCTCCTGGAGAGCCGCCTCCGAGCCCCCCAGACGCCCCCGGAGCTCCTGGAGAGCCGCCTCCGAGCCCCCCAGACGCCCCCGGAGCTCCTGGAGAGCCGCCTCCGAGCCCCCCAGACGCCCCCGGAGCTCCTGGAGAGCCGCCTCCGAGCCCCCCAGACGCCCCCGGAGCTCCTGGAGAGCCGGCTCCGAGCCCCCCAGGTGCCCTCGAAGCTCCTGGAGAGCCGGCTCCAAGCCAGCCCCCAGACGCCCCTGGAGCTCCTGGAGAGCAGCTCTGAGTCCGGGTTCCATGCCGCTGCCCGCTGCTTGCCCCAGCACACTGACCAGGTGGCACTCTCATCACTCCCTCACAGTAAGAAAACAGTGCAAAAATAGACCGCGTCTCTATGTACATTTATTTCCCTTTCCTGAAAAGACTTGGTGCAAACCAGTAGCCTATGACCCCTTTCAAGTCAGTCATGTGCGTTTCCTCGTTGCCTGGCTTGGTCTGGGGACAAGAGCGTTAGCCAAAAGCACCCCCGAGTGCGGGGCAGCCCCTCCCTCCCCGGGCGAGGCCACACCGCTGAGGCGTGGGGCCCCAGAACGTTCAGTAGTCGGTCTGTGGAGGGAGGCTGCCCAGGGTCAGAGCTCTGAGGACGGTCTCGCCAGTTCACAGTATGGCTGAGTCGTCAGCCTGTGCCGTGGGGACAGCTGACAGTGCCACCAGCGCCCGCTGGGTCCTGGGGGGGGGTCCGCACCGGCGGCCTTCCCGGTGACCGCGGGCCTCGTGGGCCGTGGGGCCTGCGCCTCGCCTCCCTCCTCCCACATGGCCGCAGAGGCCTCCTGACCGCAGGGTGCTGGGCTTCCCACAAAGCCTCCACCCCCAGGCCACGAGGGGCCGCCTCGGCCTGCCCTGAGCTGGCGGTCCCTGGAGTGTGGACGGCCCAAGCCCCCACCTGCCTCTTCCCGACCGGTTTCCACCTGCTCGAACCTTAAGACTGAGGATACTCAAGGTGTAAAAATACTCCAGTACAAATATAGACCTCTTCCTGTAATATTTTAAACATACGTGGTTTCAGCTTCAGTTTTGGCGACCTGACTGTTGCCTGGTTGCTTCTCCTACAGCGTTAAATAGAAATAAATACGGGGGCGGCAGTGCTCACGTGCGCGCTGCGGTCCTGGCTGGGCGCCTCCACAAGGAGTGCCCCGACCACGTCCCCGCGTCCCAGCGGCTTGTGGTTTCCTTGGCACAGACAGACATGTAATTCCTAGTTGACTGCGGTTAGTAGAAGCGAGCGGGCATTGCAGAGAACATGCAGCAAGACGCACACCTGCCTGCAGCGTCTGTGCTGAGTGTGCAATCCGTGTCCATGCTGAGTTACAGGGCTGGCAGGCCCGGGACCTCCGCTCGCCCTGCCCTGAGCTGGAGGTGCATTTCCAGAGCTGCACTTAGGGAGGGAAACCTCAGCCAGGCCAGGGACACGCGAGACCCACCCGGATGCCTCTAGACGCCTCAGGAGCCCAAGAGCGTGGGGCTGGGGCTGGGCCTGGGTGGCCATGGTGCACTGACCTTCCCTGGCCTGGGGGCGGGGCCACCGCGGCCGTGGGGAGCCGGTCTCCCGCAGCCGGGGTGCTGCCCTGAGGCCAGGCCTGGGGGCTGTGGGACACGTGTTTCCCTACCTGACAGCTGCCTCTGGGAGAACACCCCAGGGCAGGGGCCGGTGTCCTGCCCACCTGCCCCCCAGCCTTCGGCTTCCTGGCAGTGGAGTGAGGGCCTGGCCGGGTGGCCTTGCTTCCCCGAGTTGGAGACTTCCCAGATGGCAGTGATCATGTCCTCCAAGTGCTTCCGGACGCCTGAGTTCCATCCCTCACTTCCCAGGTGTTTCTGCAGCAGGGTCTCAGGAGCTTAGGACGAAGCTGCCCGCGGAAGCCACTGCCGATCCGGCGTGTCCAGTGCTGACCTGAGCCCCTCTGCAGTGGGCAGGGCCTCCAGGTCCAGCAGGGACCAGCGTGCGTGGCAGTGCTGGCCTTCTCGCAGCCACGTGTGCTGTGGGCCGGCCGTGTGTCCAGGGAGGGGTGCCCCAGGCAGCCCGCTGCCCTGGACACAGGACGGACAGTGGCAGAGCAGTGGACTCCAGGAGGCACTCCCCAGGGGCCGCCATGGGCTTTCCCAAGACTGACCCCAGGACCCTGGGGCCTAGCGGGTCACGTGCCAGGCTGCGGCCATGCTCACGCCAAAGGGCACGTTGCCAAGGAGGCAGTGCGACCGGAGGCCCCGCCTCTGGCCTCTCGGAGACCCCGAACACAGATGCTGCCCGCCCAGGCCCTCCTCGGGCTGGGCTCGCCCTGCGATTTCTGCTCTCCTGGGCAGCAGTGGACGAGGGGGCCAGCTGGAGGGGGACGGAGGGGGCAGCCGGGCCACCCGCAGCCTTGAGCCCAGGAGTCTTCCTGGCCCAGGACTCGAGGCACCGGGGTTGTGAAAGAGAGGCCCAGAGGCGGGCTATTCTGAGTCTTCCCTGAGCTGTTCTGAGAGCAAACTCTATTAACCATTTCTTATTTCTTCTCAGAAAAGCGAAATGAAATGAATTGCCCTTAGTTTCAGAATCCTGTAACTTCACACTTCAAGTCAGTTTGGTCGACGGAGGAGGCTCCTTTCTTTGCACAGCAGCCCTCAGCTCAGCGCCCACCCTTAGCACAGCCTTGGTCCATGGGCACGTGTGTGTGTGTGTGCACGTGTGCAGCGTGTGTGTGCGTGTGCAGCCTGTGTGCGCACGTGCGTGTGTGTGGCCTGTGTGCACAGCATGTGGGTACGTGTGCGCACGCATGCAGCGTGTGTACGTGTGCCTGTGCCACGTGTATACGTGTGCGCATGTGTGCAGCGTGTGTGCGTGTGCGCACGCGTGCAGCATGTGTGTACATGTGTGTACGTGTGTGCACATGTGTGTACGTGCGTGTGCCTGCCTCCCCTGCCTGCACGGTGCCCTCTGGGCCCCATGGGGCCCTGACTCTGCTCCCCCACATCATCGGGGCTGCAGGTCGGCGCCCTTGTCAGCACAGACCCGACCCGACAGGGTCTGTCCCACCAGCTCCTTTGGACACCCCTTTGCTGCAAGCCAGTGGCCGGTGCGCTCTTGTTCTGGGAGACTTTGGAAAGGGCCAGCTGTCTAATTCCTGGCAGGGACGAAGCAGGTGTGTTAGGAAAGGTGAGTTCAGGGGCCAAAGCTGGGGTCCAGGGGGCACGAGGGCTGGGCGGGAGGGAGGCGGTGGCTCCGCGGCCACCCAGCCCCAGGTCCGAGTTCTGCCGGTGAGCGCAGGAATGTAATGAAGTGGAGGTGGCGAGGGCCCCGACGACGGGAGGCCCGCCGGCTACTTGCCCCCCTGCACCTTCTGGTCGTAGGTGCCCGCGTGCTTGTAGCCCGGCACGTAGCCCGACTCATCCACGAGGTCCACGCGGCCCGCCCGGCCCTTGCCCCTGCCTGACGGGTCGAAGCGCTCCTTGTGGGAGCCCGTGAACTTGCTGGTGTCCGTGAGCCGTGACACAGTGGGTGAGGAGATGGCTTTCTGCAAGAGAGCAGGGGCGTGGGGGAGGTCAGCCTGGGGCCCAGACCACAGACGGGGGCCGCCCGCGTGGGGACCCACACCTGTCCCGCCCACCTGCCCGGGGTGCTCACCGTCACCCCCGAGATGATGGGGGCCTTGCCCTCGATGAGCTTGTGCACCTCCCTGACAGCCTCCTCCGCGCTCTTGTCTTTGAATCTCTTCTTGGCGAGCTCCTCCAGCGCCTCCTTGAACTGCTCGAACGTGATGGTCCTGCAGGACTTGCCCCTGCAGGGAGTGGAGTCTCAGGGGGCGCCCAGGGGCCCCGTGACACCGGGGACTCCCACCTCCCCTGCAGAGCCCGGAGCGAGCCTGCCCCTCCCCCACCTCAGCCTATAGTGTTTGCGCCCAGCAGCTGGTTGCCATTGGCAATAGCAGCAAATATGAATTGTCTTGCAGAGAAGCTTAAAGAAAGCACATCGTTTATGAAAGACTGGACATCAAAACACAGCCTCGTCTGGTTCTAAAGCAGGCGAGCGTGCGGCCTCCGTGGGAGACGGACCCGCAGAGAGAGAGAGGATGGGAAGCACGTCGCCCCCCGCAGTGTGGAGGGCATCTCAGTCCCGCCGGGGGCTCCCAGGCTGCAAGGAAGCACCATCCCCAGAGGATAGGACTGGGGGCCGCCTCCCCATGTCCCAGCCTGACCAGGGGCCTGGGAGCAGCTCTCCACGAAGACGCAGCCCCTGGCTGCCCGGACCTGGTAGGTCATTCTCCCAACTTCAAGATGACTCTGAACTGGCTCTCCGTCTCTGAGAATCTTAACTGGTAAACAGTTCCTCGCCCTGGAGATCTCCCCCGGCTAATCTGCTCAGTGAGGGTTTCAGTGTTTTACAGCAAGAGAAGGTGGGGACGTGCCTGGGATGAGGAGAGAGGCCTCCTGCAGGAGCCCGGACTCCAGGGGCAGCGTGGCTGCAGTGCCCGGGGTCCTCCCTGGGTGGAAGGCGCCACGCCCACGTTGGCGCTGGCCACAGTGGCCGCAGGACGGCGTCAGAGATGGGGAGCACAGGATTTCAACAAGGTCACAGAGGCAGTGAGTGGTCGCATACTGTCTTTTCAGCAAACAGAGCCACAGCGACTGGTGGGCCGTGTGCAGAGGAGTAGGCCTGGGCTGGCCCCACACCGCCTATAGTCTCACTGGACCACAGCCCTGCGCTTGTCCCAGCACCTGAACCGGCCACCTTGTGAGAGAGCATACAGGTGGAAATCTTTGTGACCCTGGCTTAGGCAGAGATCTTCTTAGAAACAACCCCCCAAAAACAATCCAGGAAAAAAAATGAACTGGACTTGACCAAGACTTTTAAAACCATGCTCTTCAAAAAGATACTGTTAAGAGAGGCAAAAGGCAAGCCGCGGACTGGAGACAGTTGGCTGAAATGTTCGCATCTGAACGCAAATAACTCTCACACCTCAGCAAGAGGGAGAAAACCCAAGGCAAAAAGCTGCAAAATGTGCGAACCAGACACTGTCCAAGGTCTGCCAGATGCAAACCAGCCCAAGAAGGACGTTCCATGCTGCCGGGCGTGAGGGAAGTGAGGGGCGTCCCGGCGTGGCACACACCCACCAGCACAGCTGCCCTGAAGGCCGGATGAGCGCGCAGCGGGGTGCGGTGGGGCCCCTGGAAGGCCGGCAGCCTGCACAGCCCCGCGACCCCTCCTGGCCCACTTGCCCACCCTCCTGTTCACAGACCTGTTCAGTCACCAGAACTCAAGCAGCTCGGTGACGATGGACAGACACGCCTCGGGACGTCCCCAGCACAGAAGGGGACTCACACTTGATGCATGAGCCTGAGGACACAGGACACGCTGACCGACTACACCGAGGTCAGGGCAACAGCGGAAGGAGGCCTCCTGAGACTGGACATCCAGGCCGTGGGTTGCGCCCGCCCCTGGAAGCCCCACCGCCCTGCACTGCCACTCTGAGGCCACGGGCCCGGCCCCACCGTGGGCAGGGAACCCGCTGTCCCAGCTGGGGGGTGACCCTTCATGGCCACGGGGTCCCGCTTGTTTGTCCCGGGCCATCAAAGGCGAGCCTGTCTCTATTCATGGGCTCCAGGCCCGACCGGCAGCCCGGTGTCCAGCCGGGGGGCACACAGCCCTCCCCGAACCACGGCGCCAGGCGCCACCAGCGTGAATCACTTGGCCAGGGTTGTGGCACGACCGCCCGGGCCTCCGTCAGAGGCCACATTCAGATCGCGTGGACACGGGGCCCGGGGCTGACCTGCCTGCCGCGCCGGGCAGGGCAGGCGTCCCCACCGTGACTGCCCCACAGAGTTCGGGGCCTGGTCAGGACCACCAGGGAGCTTCCCCGGGGGCCCGTGGCCCGCTGCTGAGAGCAGTCCCTGGGGAGCTCTCCAGTGACAATGCCAGCTCTCCCCGGAGGCGCCTTGACACAGCTGTGCAGACACAGGGCGCCTGTTCTGCAGAGCAGAGATGAGAGGGTCCCCACTGCAGACCCCCCTTCTCCCGCCTGGCACCCGGGTCAGAGGCTGTTGTCCTGTGGGGACGCTGGCCTGGCGGTAACGGGGTCACCAGGCACACACGTGGCCCCCAAGCTGAGCTCCCTGGGCGCTGCACTCCCGGGCCTGCAGGCCCAGGGCAGGTCACCCGGGGACGCCGGGCGGCCAGGGATCCTGGCGGGGGGCCAGCCAGCCCTCCGAGGACAGAGGTCTGTGCCTCCCGGGCCATCGTCATGAAGGGCCCTGGACTTTAGCCGACACATCCCAGGACGACGCAAGGGTCCCCCCAGCCCGCCCCAGACCACAGATAACCTGCCGCCTGCGGGGGCTGGAGGAAGCCAACTCCAGGCGCCCCTAACCTGCAGGAGCCGGACACGGCGACCTGTTCAGAGAAAAGGAGGTGGGACCTGACCCCCAGCAGCCCTGGGCCAGGGGAGGCCTGGGGGGACTGGACCGCAGTGGACATGCGAGCTGCCACATAAGTAGCGCCAGACACCGGTCCCGGCTCTCTGCCCGGCTCCCCTCTGCGGGCCACCTCCTGGCCTCACCCCCGCCTGGGCCTGGGGCCCGAGGGCAACGCTGCTCACACGCAGCTCTGGGATGCCGGCTGGCCCCCACCCCAGGCCCAGGCTCTGCAGATGCACCAGGAGGGCTGCGGCAAGCCAGGCCAGGTGCTGCTGGATGCCTGCACGGCCTCAGGGGGCCGGGAGAAGGACCCCCGGACCCTGTGAGACCGCAATACCACAGCTGGAAGCAGGACCTGGGGGCGGCATCCCTACCCGCCTGGACGCAGGGGCGGCCCCTGACGGGCCTGTGACACCGCGTCCCAGGAGCTCAGCCCACCCCACCTGCTCCTCAGGCCCCGTGGACACGCACGCTCCATGCTTCAGACAGTCCCCGCCTGGCCCGCGTCGTCCCAGTCAGCCCAGACGGGGCTCCGGAATCACAGGGAATGTGACCACGGGCCAGAAAGCTGTGAGTGGGGCCAGGAGGGGAAGCCCCCTCACCCACACCCCACACCTGGGCACGCACACAGGGACCCCGCCACCCATGGGCCCCTGACGGAGGTGTCGGACGCCCAGTGTGCTCGTGGGAATGGCGTCCTGCGCTCACTCCTTTGGCCCTGGGGTGGCGGAGCAGGGATGGGGGTGGGGAGCCCGTCTCAGAAACAATAGTTTTCAATCAAGGCCTAGGGAAGAGGGCAAGAAGTTTGTTTAAAACTTAACACATAGTAACATCAAAACAAACAAGCGCTGCCATGGCGACAGGCCCAAACAGAGGCTGCAGATACCGGCGGCAGCAGGGCCACTGAGCCATGGCAACCGCCCCAAACAGAAACAGCCGCTGCTGTCAGCCCCTGAGGCTCTGTGTCCGCGACCACAGCTCCCACGAGCTGGGCCACCTCTGCCGGGGCGGCCACCTGGGGACCCTCAGCCAGCATGCACACGTCCACACCGCACCACGCTCCGCAGACCTGGGCACCCAGGAGCCCGGCCGGTCCTGCAGGACCCTTCCCGGAGCACCGCCTACGTCTCCCCAAGGACAAGAGCGTGAGGGTGGGTCCCTCACTCCATACCCAGGAGGTCTGGGGGTCCGCCCCCAGGACAGGTCACAGGGACCCCACGGGGAGTCTAGGTTCAGGAGGGCAGCGGGAAGGAGCCACAGGCTGCTCTTAACTGTGTCTTGATCCCAACCCTCGCTGGGCCCATGCCCCCAGACGGCCAGCACCCCGTGAGCTGAGGCAGTGATGCTGGGGTCTGGGCAGCCGGGGGGCTGGGGTGGCCCGCGTGTTCGAGCAGCTGGCGTTCTGCCCTCTGGAGTGGGGCTGGGGCAGGAGGGCCTGTGTCCCCCCACTGCCCACACGTCCTGCACACGGAGCCTTGGGGCCTGTCCAAAGCGTTCATCCTCCGGGTGAGCCCTGACCAGGGAGTGGAGCCCTGAGCTCTACATGTGCGTACACGTGCACACATGTGTGACGCGGCGGGTGCTTTTCTCGGGTGTGGTCCCGGGTGTGGCAGCCACGAGAGGGGGAGGGGCGCGCTGATGCCTTGAGGTGCTCACGCGTGTGGACACACGTGGACACGCATGCAGCGGCCACTGTTCATTACCCCTGCCCTTCCCCACACGTGAACGCCCCCAGAGCTGAGGAGCCGCACCACGGGCGCCTGCTTCCGGCTGCCACCCCCGCCAGCCCCCGCAGGCAGCACTCAACCTCGGGAGACCCTCCCCCAACCAGAGCCCCTGGCCCTGCTCGAGGGACCCAGCCCTCCCCCGAGACGGCCCCCGCAGGCAGGACTCAGCCACGCGAGACCCTCGGGCGGACTAGAGCCCCTGGCCCCACCCGGCTGCCCCACAGGTGTGGCTCTGGCCCCGCCCGCAGGGACCCAGCCCCGCCCTCGACGGCCCCGGGCGGAGCCGGCACGCACTTGATCTTGCTGAAGACGATGTCCACGTCAGTGACGGTCACGCTCCGGCCGTCGATCACCTGGCAGTCCCGGCACAGCTTGGACCAGTTCTTGCCGTGCATCTCCCGGCCCGACGCCCGGGCGTCCCCGTGCACCGCGAACCTCCGGAAGGCCTCCTCCAGGGCGCTGAGCTCCACGCCCGCCGCGGCCGCCCCCTCGCCGGCCCCTTCCGACTCGAGCGACAGCCTCTTGGCTGCCTTGTCCTTGGCGGGGTCCCCCGGGGACTTGGGGGGTGTCTTGTTGGCGGGCTTGGAGGGCTTGGGCTTGCTGTCAGCCATGTTGCTGGGAGGAAGAGATGAGAGGTCACCTGCTTTGTGGGCAGCTGTGTGAGACCCCCTGCCACCCACGGACAGCAGCCCTGCCCAGAAGCCACTTTGCAACCGTGGGGGACACCAAGTGTCCTGCGTCTGCTGCAGACACAGCCCAGCCCCTCCGGCCCTGGCACCCTGTCCACCTGTCCCCAGGGTCCCAGCCCCAGTCACGCGGGGAGCACGCGGCCAGCAGCCCAGGGGGTGCAGGACCACCCCAGCGATCCCCTCCCCCTCCCCCCGGCCCCTGCTCTGGGGGCTCCCCGAGCGACACCCCTCTGGGCACCGGTGGGGTGACACAGTCCCTCAGAGGATCCAGAGCAGTCACACAACTGCCCCCACCTCAGGGCCCAGCCTGCTGACCGGGGTGCCCCTCACCGGGTGGCCAAGCGGAGTGCTGGGGGGAGAGGGGGCCCCAGGTGAGGGCAGGCGTCTGGGGGACCCCAAGGGCTGAGCACAGCTGCGCCCAGGCCCAGGGTGGAGGCTCTGTGTTGGAGGCGCGGCCGACGGGGTCCAGAGCCCAGTGAATCCCCAAGGCTGGGCCCGGGTTCCCATGGGGCTGGGACACATCCACCTCTAGCAGCTTTGGGGGGCCTGGAGCTGAGCATCGACATCCCCAGAGGCACGGCCAGTGGCTGGGGCGGGACCCGAGAGCCCAGCCGCCGGAGGAGCAGTGGCCTCAGAAGAACCAGCAGGTCAGCGAGCGGAGAGAAGGCAGGACACAGCCCAAGCGTGAGTCCGGCTAGGCGGCCGGAGCCACAGAAAACCCTCAGGTCTAAGAGCACAGGAAGCAACGCCCGGCCAGGCAGGAGTCCCCGCCAGACCTGGCTGAACTCAGGACCTACGAGTTCCCCAAAAGAAAGGTCGGCACAGCTCGAGATGCGCCGGAGGCCCCGTTGCTGGTGCGGGAGGCCGGGGCCCAGGGCTCGGGGCCGAGTGGACGTGGCTGTGAACGCGGCTGTGAGCCCCAGAGCCAAGCTCTCCGTCCAGGGCTCTGTGTTCACCATGAACACACAGTATCTAATAATCTGAAAATTACTTTAGCAAAAAGAACAGGAGTCAGGACTTCCCTGGATATCCAGTGGTCAAGGATCCGCCTGCCCGTGCAGGGGACCCAGGTTCGGTCCCTGGTCCGGGAAGGTCCCGCCCACCGCAGAGCAGCTACGCCCGAGCGTCACAGGTTCTGAGCCAGGGTGCCTGGAGCCTGGAAGCCATAGGAGAGAAGACAAGCTACCACAGTGAGCCAGTGCACCCCAGTGCAGCCAAAAATAAACGAGAAAAATAGGAGTCAGACCCTGTGTGCGGGTGGGAAGCTCTCCAAGGGGACTCAGTGACTCCAAGGTGTTCTGGGAGAAGCCGGGCTGGGTGGGAGAGCGAATCACACAGCCCATGTCGGAGCCGACAGGGCTGCAGAGCAGGTGAGCGCCTGCAGGCAGGATGCCTGGCAGGCTCTGTCCCTGTTTGCAGGGAGGCTTCTCAGCAGCTGGTCCTCATGTGGACCAGGGCCGGGGCTGGGAGGACAGGTGGGCGGGCAGGGGACCTGGAGGCAGCCGCGTGAGGTGGCCCGGCCGGCCCTGCTGCGGCCCGCAGACCCCCGAGGCCTTGGGGGAGGGAAATGAGGAGGGGCTGTATGTCCAGAACTCTGCCTGGCAATGCCCTTAAGACGGGCGCCTGGAGCAGCCCCTATAGATAAGGTCACACGAGACGGACGCTTACACACCACAGTCACCACCTCTGCGTGACTTCAGCACAGTGTCCCAGCCAGGAGGGCTGAGAATCCATGATGGCGATGTGCCTGCAACAGGACCAGGTACCCGTGAGCGGGACCAGGTGTGCCTGTGAGCGGGACCAGGTGTGCCCGTGACCGGGACCAGGTGTCCCTGTGACCGGGGCCAGGTGTGTCTGTGAGCGGGGCCAGGTGTGTCCGTGAGCGGGACCAGGTGTCCCTGTGAGCGGGACCAGGTGTGCCCGTGACCGGGACCAGGTGTCCCTGTGACCGGGGCCAGGTGTGTCTGTGAGCGGGGCCAGGTGTGTCTGTGAGCAGGGCCAGGTGTCCCTGTGACCGGGGCCAGGTGTGTCCGTGAGCGGGACCAGGTGGTGGTTTAAAGGCAGCATCAACTCTGCCTCTCCTGGTTCTCCTCGCTGGAGCAGAAGGCAGGTGTGTGCTGAGAGTGAAGATGGAGTGTGGGTTCTGCCTTCTGCAGGTGTGGACGCGCCTCCACTCCCCGGCTCCCTCCGCCTTCAGCCCCTCACCCTGCCCACAGTCTACACCCCAGCCTGCGGGCGCTTCCTGATCGACGGCGCGTTCTGCCCTGGGAATCCGGCTGCCTTCAGCCCCAGGCCCCTCCCACCCGTCGGCGTGCTCTGGGCCTGAAGTCTCGGTGTAGACCAGACGCGCTGCCTCCCGCGCCTGCCCTGTCTCCTGCGGGTGCCAGGTGTGCCCAGATGACCCAGCCTCCCTGGGAGGAGGGGACAAGCGTCGCTGGAGAGGGGTCTAGGCTGGTGTGCAGACGCCACCACTCTGCGGCCCCCCCACCCACCAGAGCTCGGCTCCCAGGGTGGGATCAGCCCCCAGCAAGGGCACAGTCACCGAGCAAACAGCCCCGGGAGCGGCAGAGCCGGGCCTGCAGACCCGCTGGCTGCCCGCGGCCTGAAGCCTTGGCCCTTTATCGCAGAGTTCATTTGAGCCCAACGCAGCCATTTGGCAGTTATTCATATTCGAATCACGATGCAGCCACCACTCCCCACAGCTGCCCAGCACTCGACATGAATGACCACCCGTCCCAGTCAGTGGAGCCTCCCAGACGGGCACCTGCCCCTGGGAGCTGATGGTGCCTGGAGGCTCAGCGTGGATGCAGCCCCCGCTCCAGCCTGCCTGTCACATGCTCTGCAGAGGCCCTGGCAGGGAGGGACGTGTGACCGCCCTGCCTGACAAGGAAGACGCTCAGCGCCTGCGTCATGCACTTCAGGCCAGGGACCCGGAAAGGCCCCCAGAGGTGGGGACCTCCCGCACGGGGTGAGGTGTCCTCGGAGCAGCCTGGTCACAGCCACACTGGTCCGGGTCCCGGAGTCAGAGGTGACGTCTCCAGGATGAGAAGAAAGGGGTGGGTGGGCAGTCTTTCCGAGGGAGGCATCCACCGAGGACCAGGGCCACGCTCCTGCAGCCGCCCCACCCCCGAACCTGAGGGCTGCTGCCACTGGGCTGGGGCGGGGGAGGAAGAGGCCAGGACACGGTTACCAGCCCTGCCCTCAGCAGACCTCTTGTGGACAGGGGTCACTGGGTCCCTGCGAGGCTGGGGGTTTCCCTCCTGGGGACCCCTCGGCCTCCCAGGAGCCACACCCGGGCCCCAGTGTCCAGGCCCCAGAGCCGGCCTCTGCCGTCAGCCTGCTTCTTACAAAGCCCGAGAACACAGAACTTGCGGCCCAGCTGGTGCCAGGGTAAGTCAGGTGTGCTCACACCCTCACAAGGTGGGTGAACCTTGTTTGGAAGAAGGGTCCCTGCAGACGTCATCAAGCTAAGGACCTCTGGACCAGGGTGGCCCTAAGTCCAGAGACAGGCATCCTTGTGAGGGACGGGAGGGAAGAGACAGATACAGAGCAGAGGCCAGGTGAAGATGGAGGCAGAGACGGGAGCGCCGCGGCCCCGAGCCCAGGGGCCCCTGGCACCCCTGGGGGACGGAAGCAGCAGGAGGGGCCCTCTGGGGCCTCCCGAGGGAGCTCAGTCCTGCCCCAGCTTTACCTTGGACAGGGCTCTGGCCCAGAGCGGAAGGAGGACACGCCTCTGCTGTTGCAGCCTTTTTATCCCAGGGCGCAGGACAGCGTGCAGAACTCTGGGGTAAATGTCCTGCGGGCGTCTGCTACAGCAGTCCTGGAGCCCCACACACCAGGGAGGCCGGGGGGCTGGGGAGGGGGCCCTGCCCCAGAGAAGAGTGCTCGTGGAGGCCCAAGTGGCGAAGTGCCAGGCGGGCACACAGAGCCGGCGGCCAGAGCCAGCAGCGGGCCCGTCCTGGGCTCTGGCCCCCTGCTGCTGTGCACGGTGGGAGAGGCGAAGGCCTCGGCAGGAAGCCTGTCGTTCTAGAAGCGTGGCTGCGGTGGGTGGCCTGGCCTCTCCCCGACGGCAGTGCCCGGCAGTCACCATGGGCCTGCACAGCTGGTCCCAGAGCCAGGCCTCTCCTGCCCGGGACCACCAAACCCCGGGACACTGCGGCACCGAGGGTGGGCCCGGTGGGGCTGCAGACAGTGGGAGGCCACGCACAGGCCAGGGGCAGGCCCAGGGCTGCGAGGCAGGCGGCTGCCCACACCTGACCGGCTGGCAGGTGGAGGACAGTGTGGCCCGCAGGCCTCAAAGCCCTGCAGAGAGGAGAGGTGGCCCCCGGCACTGGAGTGGAGGCCGGGCCACCATCCCCAGGGAGCAGGAAGCCCCCGGCTCACCCCGGGGGAGGGGGGGCCCCCGTAGCAGCTGGCCCCACGCTCAGGGCTGGGGGCGAGGCGAGGCCTGCCAGATGGAGGGACGCCCGGGAGTGGGCGGGAAGCCAGCAAGGGCCGCAAAGTGGGCTCCTCTCAACTCACAACGTGGACTTGGGGGTCCTGGATCGCTGGACACGCCCACTCCAGAGGAAGAGACTCCCACTGGAGACAGAGACACTTCTCTGACATCTTTAGATCACCGTGTCCACACATGGCAAAGAAACAGCCAAACTTAATGGGAAGTGCCAAGAGCCTGCAGAGACAAGCGGGGACAGAAACAACGAGAGGCTCCACTCTCTGTACTGGACTCAGCTGGACACTGATTCAAAGTCACAGCATGTGCCGTGTGCAGAAGGAATGGGTGGTGCGTGCCGTGTGCAAAGAGGAGGGGCGAGGTGAGGGATTCCAGAAGAGAGCAGAGGCTGGGAGAATGCAGGAAGCGGCTTTGAAAAGAGAGCACATAGCGTCTAGCCCTAAAAAGCTAACAACTAAAATTCAGAACTCAGTGGATCAGTTTCACAGCAGGGCAGATTAAAGAACTCCTGGATCAGAAATCCCCGAAAGAAAACACCTAGATGTGGTGTAAACGTGTGTGCACACACATGTATACAAACACACACGTACACACATGTATACAGGCACGTGCGTGTGTACACATATGTATGCAAATGCGTGTGTGCACGTGTATACAGATGCGCGTGTATGCACTTGTATACAAACGCATGCATGTACGCACATGTATACAGGCACGTGCGTGTGTACACATGTATACAGGCACGTGCGTGTGTACACATGTATACAGGCACATGCACGTGTACACATATGTATGCAAATGCGTGTGTACGCGCATGTATACAGGTGCCCATGTGTATGCACATGTATACAGATGCGCGTGTGTGTGCGCATGTATACAGGCACCCGTGTGTATGCACTTGTATACAAATGCACGCATGTACGCACATGTATAAGGCGTGCGTGTGTGTGTACGGTATACACGGGCTTTCCTGCTGGCCCAGATGATAAAGAATTGGCCTGCAGCGCGGGAGACCCAGGTTTGATCCCAGGTCGGGAAGATCCCCCAGAGACGGGAATGGCAGCCCACTCCAGTACTTTTGCCTGGAGAATCCCACCCATGGACAGAGGAGCCTGGTGGGCTCCTGGGGCTGCAGAGAGTGACTGACACCTGGTGTACACACATGAAAATAATTTGATGGAATTTAGCATTTATTCATCATAAAAATTCTTAGCAAATCAGAAAAGGAAGCACATTTCTTAGCTTCACAATGGACGGTGTGTTACTTGCTCAGCCGTGTGCTACTCTTTACCGCCCCGTGGACTGTGGTCCACTGGGCTCCTCTGTCCATGGGCTTCTCCAGGCCAGAATACTGGAGTGGGTCACCATTCCCTTCTCCAGGGGATCTTCCCGACCCAGGGATCGAACCCAGGTCTCCCGCATTGCAGGTGGATTCTTTATCATCTGAGCCACCAGGGAAACCCTTGATAATGGGTACCTACAAAAAGCTACAAAACTATGTGGATACTGAACAAGTTTCTCTTCCAGCTGGAGTAAGGCGAGGACACCTGCCTGCTGTCGCCGCTTCTGTTCACCTCTGCTCAGTGTGGTGAGACAAGGACAGAGTGGCATAAACACGGAGGAAGAAGTGAAACTGCCACTGCTCCCAGTTTCTATGGCTGTGTACACACAAAGTCCAAAGGGATCCTGGGAAATGTTTCAGAATCAGCATTGAGTTTATCAAGATTTCTGCCTACATGGTAAACATACAAAAATCTATTTTATTTCCATGAAGCAGCAAAACCACACAATCACAGTGTTTAGAAATACATCATTTAAAATAATGTGAGGAAATCAATTTCCTAGGGATCAATTTAACAAAAGTTGTGCAAGACCGTTGACTCGTCACTGAGAGAACAGCAACGTCACGAACACAGACTGAGGCTGAGCGCACAGAGATGCCCGTCGCCCCCGAAGTCACCCAGCTTTAGTCTAATCCAACCAAAAGTGCCCACACCTGTGTTTTGTTCCGGGTTGGGAGACAAGCTGGAGGCAAAGCAAACGAAATGGCAAAAGATCGAGGATTAAGCAGCCAGCTTGGAGGAAGAGCAGGTGGGGGATTTGCCCAGCGGTTTTGAGACTTGATGGGAAGTTCTGGAAATGAAGTGGTGTGCGGTCCTGGTCTAGGACAGAGAATAAACCACGGGGCAGAAGCAAGCTCCCCACTCAGCGGCAAGGCAGAGACAGTGTGGACAGCAAGGTGGTCCTGCAGGAAAAGAGGGAAGAAAATGTTCTCCAAGAAAGGAGACAGGCTTACCGACTGGACACATGGCGAGAAATGAGAATTGATTCAGGTGCCGACTGCAGCAGGAGGCAAGGCCATTAAGCCCCAGGTGGGTGATGCTTAAGAACATCTGATGTCCTTGCATGGGAAAGACTGTATACGGCACACAAGACCACTGTCCCCAAAGCAGAAGACTCTGAAATGGACCCAGATTAAAACGTGGGACTTCTGCTCCTCCAAAAGTGTCAGTTAAGGAGTGAAAAGGCGGCTGTGGGGTGGACAAGGTGTCTCCTACGTGCAACCTACGCTGCTGGTCTCCAGAATCTAGAGAGAGCCCTGTGGATCAACCAGGAAGCTCGGAGGAATCCGCAAGGCGCAGGGGGGCTCGGGTGCCAAGCTTGGTGGAGACGCCAGGCCCGTCACTGTGGCCTGAAGCGCAGGCTCTGCCCCACGCCCTGCAGGCAGCCATGGCCTGCCCCGGGCTGCTGGCAAAGGGGCTGCGACTGGGAGGCGGCACCCGGGGCCCTGCAGACACTCGCCTGTCCCCCAAGGAGCAGAGCAGGAGGGCTCCTGGTGGCCGCACTCACAGGAACCAGAAATCAGAAGCAACTCAGGGCCCGTGGGGCACAGCAGAGCAGCGGACGGTGGTGGCGTGTTCACAGAACGGACGTGCGCTGACAGTGCGAGAGCACGTGCCCTGAGCCGAGGTCAGACTAGACGAGGGGTGGGGGGCGGACAGGTTCAGGCTGGAAAGCCAGCAGGAGGCAGAGCCTGGCCCCTGCAGGAGACAGAAGGGTACCCCGGGAGGCGTGGGCCCAGGGCTGCGGAGCGGAGTGAGCCCTGAACCTGCTCCCGGAGGCTGCTCAGGCTCAGAGCTGTGGCCGCGGTGGCCGGAGGCAGAGGGTGTGTGAGACGTACAGCTTCGTGACGTTCCCGCCAGGGCAGCCCTCCCAGGATTCACCTGCGTCTGGGCACCTGGGCCCTAACACACGGGTGCAACAGGGTGAGACCCTGGGAAACTCGGCCCAGAGCAGGGGGACTGTGCTGGGCACGCACACACGGGACAGGAGGGGCACACTCAGGGACGCCGTGCAGCAGGGGAAGGGCCCCGGCTGTTCTTAACTCCTAGACTTGGAGAAAGGACAGTCCTCCCTCTCCACAAATCTAGCAAGAAAAGGGAAAGCGGTGCGAGTGAGAAAATGAGCTCCCCACCCCCACGTCGCAGAAGACACGGGCGTTCGGTGCCAAAGTCGGAGCACCGTCACCCTCACAGCCCGTGGGAGTCAGCTTGCGTGTTCTCAGCCAAGAAGGTTCTTCTTTGGACACTCACACATTACATTGTGGTTGAGCTTCTCTGCGTGTCACCGCACGTCCTGGTACAGTCAGAGGGCAACTCCGAAGCCTGCAAGGAGTCTTGCTTCCCTGCCAGGGCCACAGCACACTCCTGACCCTGGCGTGGTCCTCTCCCAGCCCCGCCCTCCCCCACACACCCTCCTGGAGGCTGCAGATCACAGACCCTGCACCCCCTGGTGACGCGCGCCCCCCGGGCAACACACCCTCCTGGTGACCCCCCCAGTGACCCAACCCCCCGGCAACACAACCCCCCCACCACCAGCGACACACCCCCTGAGGACGCAACCTCCCCCCCACAGCAACACACCCCCTGAGAACACAACCCCCCCCCAGCAACACACCCTCCTGGTGACCCCCCCAGTGACCCAACCCCCTGGCAACACAACCCCCCCACCACCAGCGACACACCGCCTGAGGACCCACCCCTCTAGCAACACATCCTCCCAGTGACCCCCCGCCAGTGACCCACCCCCCTGGTGACCCATCCCCCAGTGACCCACCCCCTGGTGACACCCCCGTGATGCACCCCCCTGGTGACGCACCCCAGGAGCAGCCACGTGAATGCCGCAGAGGATGTGCCCTCCACAGAGGCGCTGCTGAGCTGGGACACCGAGGTTCCGTCGAGGATGCTGGGGTTTGGGGGTGCCAGCTCTGGGGATCCATGGACTGTGACCCCACAGCCACCTCCACAGCCAGAGAGGAAGCTGCTCTCCCAGGAGGGGCTGGGTGGTGAGCGGGCACGCCAGGGCCCCGCAGGCCCCACCAGGGCTCCACTCCTTCCTGCCCTGGGGACACCTGTCAGTGGGGCGGCCAGGGATGGAGGTGGGTCGCTCTTCCTGCCCGCGCCCGAGGCCTGCCTGGCCTTTGGCTTGTGAGCTCGGGTGGGCTCCTCACAATGCCCCGCACCCCAGGTCTGCCGGGGCTCCAGGGTGGCGCCAGGCGGGGCCCGAGAAGGGCCTGATGCCCGGTGCCGCGTGGCCCCCACATCCCCGGATGGCATCTCTTGTGCGTGCTCCTCCAGCCTCACCAGCAACATCACCAGCTATAAATAGCCCTGGCGCTAAGTCAGCAAGCCTCTCCCCAAGGAAGCGTTTAATTCTCAGCCTCTTCTGCAGGGAACGGCTCCTCTACCCACCGGGGAAGCGAGCCACGTGGAAGCGGCCCCGGAGGGCGCTTTGGCTGCTCATGGCTTTCTCTTAAACCTCAATCAGTGATGAGCCATTTTAATTTTCTTTACGAAATTCTCCTGTGATTTGCCCATTTCCCACAGTGAGCATCTATAACCTTGTATGTAGTGAAAAGTTTATTTATTGCTACTTCAAAGGATTCGCAAAGATTAGGCAAACAACGGCGAGGCGACAGGAACACGGCCCCACACGGCTTCCTCTGATCTCTCTCACATCATCATTCCAGAAAGAAGAATTTCTTAATGTAGTACTTAAATGATGGCACCTTCCTGAGATCCTTCTGAAAGTCATGAAGGCCACGGGCCCTTTCCCCAAGAAAACACGCACGCTCGTGTGTGTCGCGCTTGGCAGATACTCCCAGGAAATTCACCAACACCGCCTTGCCCCCTCGCTATCCCTGAGCCCTGAGATTCCAACCGCCGGGCTGGAACAGGGGCCGGTACCAGAGCCGGGATCAGGAGTCCAGGGGAAGGCCCCCTCAAGGCGCCCCTCCAGTGGCCGCCCACCCCGTTTCCTGCCTGCTCCAAGCTCGCCCTCCCCACCCCATCGCTCCATCCCCGGATGTGGTCCCAGGGCATTTGGAGTTCAGGTCAGGGTTCACTGACCACCGCCCAGGCTCTGGGGAGGCCCTGCCAGCAGCCCTCCCTGAGAGACCAGCCCTGGGGAGCCCTAGGATGCGTGCTGGGGGCCTGGGAAGCTAGGTCTTCTATCATTCGCAAATGTCAGACGAATCAGCCAATAAACGCACACATGGGCGACGGCACAGCCGCTCACCCGCAGAGGTGTCTCGTCTTCAGAGAACACGAAACGCCCATCAACACGGCAGGCGCGGGGCCCTTCTTCCCACCCCATTTCCAGGCTTCATTTACATAACTGAAGCCGCAGATAAAGGGTTTCTCCGGATCCTCCTCCAAGGGCGGGGCTCTGGTCCCCAGGGGCGTGTGGAACGCACACACTGGCCGCCAACCTCTTTATCTGGATTGACGGTTACGCGCCCACATGCGATAAGAAAACATAACACCCCTCTGGCGGATTCTGGGTCGCAGAGTGTCGGCCTGACACACTCACCTGCTCCGATAGGGCACAGCCATGCCCGACACAGAGGGGCGGTGTTCTCGCCAGAGGATCGCGCTCATTCTGGGCCGCGGACGCAAACGGCCCTTTCTGGGGCCCTGAAATTCGTGCAGCGTGACAGCGGCTCCATTTCAAAGCCTCCAAGCCCTAAATTCCTGCCGTCTCGTTGGCAGCCGCCATCCCGGGCCTGGGCGTGTGAACGGTGTTTATGCAGATGCACGCGGAGGGGGAAGGGGCAGCGAGGGGCGCGCTCTGGCCTCTGCGCCACGACGGGCAGAAAGGCCGGGGCGCCCCAGCGAGGGCCGATTACAGACCCGTCCTCTGCATCGCCGGCCGCTCCAGCCCGCGCCCCGCCGCCCGTCCCCAGACCCGCAGCCGCGGGGGTCCGAGCGCCGAGCCGGGCGCCGGCAGCTGGGGGGCGCGGGGCCTCGGGGAAGGGACGCGGCCGGCGCGCGGGTGCAGGTGGCCGGAGAAGCAGGCGCCTCGCGCCCCGAGACAGCGCCCCGCGGCCACTTACCTCGGAGATGCGGCGACCGCAGCGGCAGCGCCTCCGCGACTCGGCCGCCAGCGACCCGGTGCCCGGCCTGCGCTCGCGCCGCCGCTCCCCGCGCCCGCCCCGCCCCCGGCCCCCCGCTTCCGCGCCCGGCCCGGCCCAGCCCTGCGCGCCGCGCGCTCATTGGGAAACGCGGCCCCGGCCCGCCCCGCGCGCTCCGGCCGCCCCGCCCTGCCCTCCCCGCGGCCGCCCGGCGCCCCGAGGCCGGCCTCGCCCGGCCTCTGCCTTACAAGGCGGGTCGGCGCGGGCCCCGGGGCCACACGGCTCGGCCGGCGGGGGCGGCCCCTCCTGGTCCTCCCGGCCCCCGGGCGCCGGGAGACGGAGGGGCGCGCGGACCGCCCTCCCGGGTGGGTCGGTCGGGTGCGAGCCTCTCCGCGGAGACGCTGTGGGTCCGCGTTGGGGGCCGGGGTTGCGGGGTTGGGACCCCACGGAGCGGGTGCCGAGGGCGGGGAGTGGGAGCGCCCTGCGAGCGCTGGGGGCCGGCGGGAGCGCGCGGTGAGCGCCTCGGCGCGGTCGGGGCCGGGCGCTGGGCGCCGCCGCAGTGGGGCCGCTCTGGCGGTGGGGGGGCGGGGGCGGGGTGCAACCTTACTCCGGCTGGAGGCGATCGGTCTTGCCCGCCTGGGCCCCGGGCTGCCCGTGTCAAAGCGCAGACCTCAGAGGCTCTTCCACTGTCTCCGTCCTTCTCGGGACACCTGCTGCCCTCTCACCTCCAGGCGGTGAGCTCGCGGGCACCCCCGCTGCCCTGGACAGCAGTGCTCAGCAGAGGTTCTGGGGCTGGGGTGACGGAGGTGCTAGTGCTGAGTGCTCTGACCCGGCGTGCAGGGGTCTTCCTGTGGGTCCCCCAGGACCCCCTCCGGTGGAGGAAGCCGCCCCAGGCTGCCGGGATGCCCAGCCTCCAGGGGAAGAGTGGCCTTCCGGTCGCTTCCAGCTTCACTGCCTTGTGACTGGCCGAGGAGCCACCCCAGGCCCTTCCTCCCCTCCCGGCTGCCAAGCCACCCCCTCCCACGGTGACACACACACTTCACGCACACCCCCCCCCCCAGGATCTGTCCTCTGTCCTGACTGCAAAGTCCCTGCACCCCAGCTTGACTTGAGTCTCACCTGAATCAGGATTGTGGCAGCAGCTTCTGACGTCACCTGGGATTCCAGCCAGGCCAGGGGCCCATGGAGGCAGCAGAGGAAGCTGGGGTGCCGAGCCAGAGGACGGGTGACCGACAGGCAGCCCCACAGGTGAGAGGGCGCGGCTCCCCCAGGGCGCCCGGCAGGCGGGTGAGTCCTGCCCTCCCCGCCCTGGCCCTGGGCCTTCCCCTCAAGCCCTCTGGTTTCTGCTGCTCAAAACCAGCCGCAGACAAGCTTCTAGTTCTAACTCCGCTGCGAAGGTTCGCACTGCGGAGCCCGGTGAGTCCAGGCTCCTGGAGCAGGAAGAGCGGGGAGTCACCCGAGGCCGCTCCTGGCCAATCTTGGTCCTGACTTTCCAGGTGGATGCTGGGCTGCGCCCTGCCGGGCCCCCACAGCCCTGAGCGCAGCCCACGGTGTTCTTAACAACGCAAACGGAGTCGTGAAAACCAGTTATCAGTATCATGTCCCCACTGTTGTGTTAGCCAAATGGCATGTGTTCAATCCATCTTTCAAAACCAGTGCCAGTGCTGTGGCGTGACCCCTGGTGATTCTGCCAGCCCAGAGCTGCTGCGGGGGGTGCGTGGCAGGCCTCAGGGGTAGAAATGTTTGAGGGGCAGAGTCCTCGGGAGCCAGAGAGCCTGGGGACCAAGGTGGGCTCCCACACACGTGCCCCCCCCAACGACAGAATGGCTGGAGCCGCAGCCCTCAAGCCTGCCCACGCCCACGTCGCAGACGGCCAGAAGCCAGAAGGTGGGCCCTGGCGCCGTTCTGCAGGCTGCCTCCGTCGTCCGCGCATGGAGGTTGAGTTCACGGTGTGGTGCTTCAGAGCGTGGGGCCGTTCAGGGCACACTCAGAAACTCACCTGAGATAGTGGCGGTGGCTGTTTTGCTGGGAGCATTTCCTTCTCGATGAGGGGCAGGTTACGTCCTGGTTTGGGATCAGGGGACCCTTCTTCCATCTGTGGCTGCCGGACTGATCCTTTGTGGGGCTTGATCAGCCCCTGGCCCTCGGTCCTCTGACAAGACCTGGACGATCCCCGTCTACCCTGCAGCTATTACAGCCCATCCTGAGTGGGCAGGAGCAGGCCTGCACCCTGGCCGTGTGGGGGCCCACGGATGGGACCATCTGCCCTTGCGGGACACTGCCGGTTTTCAGGGCCACGGGGCAGAGGACCACGTGCTGGTGGCTTCAACAGCAGAAGTCTGCACCGTCCAGAGTCAGGGTGTCCGTGGCCGTGCTCCCTGCAACGGCTCTGGGGCCCTTCCTGCCTCCTCTGGCCTCTGGGCCGCCTGGCGTCCCTGGGCCCCAGGCTGCACCGCCCGACCCGGGCCTCCGTCCTCACGTGGCCCCCTCCCCCGTGTCTGCTTCTACCCTGCGTCTTTCACCAGGACATGCATGGATTTAGGGCCCACGAGGGTCGTCTGGGTGCCCTCCTGTCGAGCCCCTAAGTATGCCTGCAGGGACCACCATCTGTGCTGTCCCCCTGGGATGGGCGCTGTCTCTGTGGCCCAGCGGCCCCAGCCTGGCTCCAGACCCTGGGCCCCCTTCCCCAAGGACCACCTCGATGGGAGGCGGCTGTGGGCAGGAAGGCATCGGGCTCTTGGGCGATACTGAACTCCACGTGCTGGGCGTGAACGTGGTCCTTATTTTAAATCCCGAAGGACATCTTGGTTGAAATGCATCCTTGTCCACACACTTGGAGGCCTGGGTGGCTGCCTCTTGGACCACACAGTCTTCCCCAGGTGGGAAGCCGCTCGTGGGCCGCGGGCCGTGTCCAGGCCCCACTCGAGCGGCAGTGGGGGCCTGTCCATCTCGCCAGGGGCGGGGGCAGAGCTCTGGGGCTCCTGGTGGTGCTGCTCAGCTCAGGCAGAGTTGCCATTCATGACGGACGAGGCCTGAGGAGCTCTGTGCAGCCCAGGGACGGGGGAGCCCCGGGTGGGACCCCTTCTGCGGGAGGGCCGCTCTGCGAGCTCGAGGCCGGTCAGCGCCCGGCGGGGCCCCCTCCCCTGTGGGAGGCATGTGGGGAGGGTGGACAGCCAGCTCCTTGGAGGAACGTTCTCAGGACGGCCCAGCATGGCGGCTGGGGATGCCCAGATCTGCTCTGTGCCCCTGGGGGCCCTGTCTGCCTGCACATATAGGCCTCCTGGGGTGGGCGTCCAGCCAGGGCCTGTCAGGGGCCAGACACTTGCTCCAGATCATGAAGGATCTCACGATGGCAGCAGCAGAGGACTGGACCGGCCCCGGCGCCTCCCGGGGTCCCGACGTTCAGGCAGTGCCCCCGGGGCTCAGAGGCTGAGTTGTGACGCAGGATGCCCAGAGGGTTTGGGGCAAGGCTGGCGCCCGCCACCAGCCTGTGCTTGACACTCACCTCGGAGACCCGTACTTTGGCGGAGGCTCACCCTTGCAGTCACAGACCTGGACATGCAGTCTTATTAAGAAAGCCACATAGATTCCTCACGGTTTAAGATGATCCCGTAATTTTTATTGTAGTAAGATTTTCAGGACCTGGGACCTGTTATTTACTCTGCTTCTAAGAAAATCTAGCCTGGCTTCAGCTCTGCAAGGAGGCCGGGGGCTTCCCCCTGGGCCTGGGGACCCGTTGCCCAGCCGTCCCTCCCCACCTCTGCTTGTGTGAGACCTGCGGTGCTGGCCCTTCGGCGTCTTTACCCCGAGCTGGCACGGGCTGCTGCTCCCGCCACCCTCTGTGATGCCACCCCTCCTGGTGTCGCCCTTCTGCCCTCCTCCGCAGGATCTCTAGGTGGAGGTGCCTGTTCATGCAGCTTGGCACACGCTATGCCTCCCGTGCCTGTGCCCCGGGGACCCTGCCGCCCCTTGTAACGCTTGCCTCCCCGCACACTTGTCTTCCTGGCCTCTAGCTGGACGCATGGCCTCCCCTCTGCCCTCCCTCTCTGCCCACCTTTCCTCCTCCGTCCATCTCATCCTCTCTGCTGGGTAATTTCTTCACGTTTATCTTCCAGTTTCATAAGTCTTTCTTCAGCTGTGTTTATTGTTTCATTTACTTTAACAAGTGCGTTTATTTCTGAAAATTCTGCTTTCACATGTCCTTCTGATCATGTGGAAAATCCGCTTATTGCTTGTTTTTTTGTGATTGCCATGCGTTTACATCTCTTATGCGCCTACTGAATACTCCGCGTCTGACTCCAGATCGCGAGTTCCCAGGGCCTGAACCCACCTTTGCTGTTTGCCGGCTTCTACTCGTGATGGTGTTTGCATCTTTCACTGTGAGCTTGTTTTGATTGATCTTGAACTTTGAAATCTAGAGCTCTCAGAAATTTAGAATGTCAGCTTTGGCCACTTTATTTCAGCTTCTGCCTCAGTCCCTGACTTTGCCTTGGAATCTTGCACCCAGGCCTGCTTTTGACTCGAGGCCTGGTTGCAAAGAAGCCCGCCCTTCCGTGTGCTCACCACTTATCTCCGAGCTCGCTTTCTCCCTCTAGTTTCAGCCAGAGAGGCCTGGAGGGCCACACCTCAGTGCAGGGGTCTCCCCCAGAGACAGGCTTGGGAGCCTGTTCTGGAGGCCCAGACCAGGCCTGGTTCCCACCAGGCTGCAGACCCCAGTGCCAGCATGGGGGAGGGTCAGGGTTGGTTGCCAGCCCTCCGCGGAAGCCGCTGCCCAAAAGCCATCTACCAGGACTGATTTCAAGTTCATTACCGTTAGAATTAACTTTTACTATTTCCTATAAAACTTAATAAAGAGTTCCAAAGAATTTCCTTAAAAAGCTCCTTAAAGTCATACAGTTAAAAATATTAACCATCAATGAAAGTAAAAACACGGCACCCAGACCGTCTTGAATCTGCCTTCTTTCTGGAATAACATATAGACGTGTTTAGAAAACTAGGCGGGTCTTTAAGATATGGCCTCTGGAGTGAGGGAGATGCGAGTTCATGAGACTCTTCCGCGCGGCCAGAAGCAGCGGGCTTCGGCTCTGGTTCCCTCTTGATGCCGGGGGGCGGGGCTCTGAAGGTGGGCGGCGGGGCCCAGGTGTCCTCCTCGAGGTGGAAGCCAGGCTGGGCGGCATGGGCAATGCCAGCCAGAGGGAGGGGCGGCCTGGGGGCCTGGGGATGCGCCCTGGCTCTACACGAGCTGAGGAGCCCTGTCCCCGAGCTCCGGGTCCTCCGGCATCACGATCATGGTGACAGGGGTGGGGCTGCTGGGCACAGGGGCCTTCATCGGGGCGCAGCCCCCCACCTCTCTGATGACCGGGGTCCCCTCCTCCCCGCACTCTTCCTTGATGGCAGGCAGGCTCTCGGGCGCCGGGACAAATGGCATCACCGCCAGCGTGCGAGGCACCTGCTGGACGTCCGGCTCACCGTCCAGCCCTCCAGGGATGTTGATGACCGTGGACTCCACGGCCCGGGGCTCCTGGCGGCTGGGGACAGTGTCCTGGTGCTGCTGGGCCCACACGTCCTGGTCACGGCCCTGCAGCAGGGACGGCAGTTGGAGGGCTTCTGGGACAGACTCCGCAGCTGGGATCCCGGTGGAAAAGGACCCCTGGACGCGGGACTCGGCTGGTTCGGGCCCCTGGGCTTCTGCAGAGAAAGGAGACGCCCCCATGAGCACCTCAGGGCAGGGCTGGGAGTGGAGCCCGGACACCGCACAGGGCCCTGCACGCGGGCCCCCAGACGGCAGGGCCTGGCGCTGGCAGCAAAGCCCAGGCTCAGCCCTGGGCACCTCTCCCGCCCCTCAGCACGCCTGTAAGCTGTTTGATTCTTTCTCAAGCGCGTTTTGCTCACGCTCAGTCGCGTCCTACTCTTTGCGACCCCATGGACGGTAGCCCACCAGGCTCCTCTGTCCATGGGATTTTCCAGGCAAGGGTACTGAAGCAGGTTGCCATTTCCTTCTCCAGGGCATCTTCCTGATCTAGGGATGGAACCTGGGTCTCCTGCACTGGCAGTTGGGCTTTTACCACTGAGCCACCAGGGAGGCCCCGCAAATGTGTTTGGTAATGGACAGTTTTCTGTTCCCTTCAGATATTTTGAACTTTGTCTTTTATTTCCCTAAGCAAAGCAAACCCCG
Organism: Capricornis sumatraensis; assembly: GCF_032405125.1. Taxonomy (NCBI): domain Eukaryota; kingdom Metazoa; phylum Chordata; class Mammalia; order Artiodactyla; family Bovidae; genus Capricornis; species Capricornis sumatraensis. Next base: position 77,640,821 of record NC_091086.1, on the reverse strand, counting down.
TGGTTATTTGGTGGTTTTGCCTGCTGAGTCCCGAGGCCCTTGGGGCTGTCTCTCCTGTGGTTTCGCTGACTCTCACCAGGACCCTGGTCTCCACGGGGGGCGTCAGCCACTCGGACAAGGAGCGGCCGGTTTTCCCTGTTCTGTCCATGTCGTCCGCAAGGAAGCAGCGTTGCGTGATGAAGGGCGAGTCTAAGGGGTCACCCCCTTTCACAAAGTCGGGGGCGGCCGGCCTCCAAGGTCAGCCTCTGCTCCCTTCCCCTCTCCCCAAGGGCTGCGGCCGGGGGTGGAGCGCTGGGGCCCTCTTGTTCACCTCTGCACCTGGGGGTCCCGGTTTTATGGGACATCTTGACCCGTAACGTCGAGTCAGCCCTGGACTTGGCCCTCTGTGTCTGCCTCCTGCACGTCTGTGAAGGCTAAACTCAGACGCCTGGTGCCCCGGGCGTCTCTCTGGGCGTCTCTCTGCCTCAGTCCCCGCCCGAGGCTCCCTTACCTCCCAGCAGGTTCACCGCCCACAGGAAGCCCTCCCTGCGGTTCGGGGCGCACCCCGCGCCCCCCCCGCGCCTTTCCTCCTGGGAGTCAGTCTGCTCGCTCGGGCTCACAGAACAACCTCCCTTCTTCTCCAGTTTCACTGACAGCACGTTTGTATTTTGTGATCCTCCAAAACCACCTTACGTGGAACCACGTAGACAGACATCAAACTAGCCTTCCGGGCCGCCAGCTCCCTCCCAGGGGTCAGAGGCGCTGAGCCCCACGTCAGGCGTTTTGAAAAGTTAACAGCTCAGGTGTCCTGTGCTCAGGGACGCACGCTCGTGAGAAGTTAGCATCATGAATGTTCACTGTTGGAAAGCTGAGTGGTGGGTGCTGTTTACACTCGGAAAGGATGAAGACTCACGAATGAAGAGGACTGTGTGAAAGCTCCAGAGACGCCGGCAGGCGGGGCGCGGTGGGGCTGAGCTCGAGGGTCTGCGGGACCCTGCCCTGCGGCCACCACGAGCTCGGCCACCATCACTCTCGGGCTCCTCAGCTCTGGGGGGGCCACCAGGGCGGCCCTCAGCCCGGGAAGACGTTTGCCGCTGCTGCTTAGACCCATGCCCAGCTTTACGTCTGGAGCCCACCGCTGTCGGGCACACAGCGGGGGCGGGCGCTGTCTGTGGACCCCCTGGCAGGCTCCCCCTTGTCTGCATCACAGACACAGGGGTCCCAGCCCTGGCTTTCTCTGGCAATTTCTCTCCTTTTTCTTTTGAGAATATTGGACATTCTAGACAATCAAATTTAGGTAGGTCTCGACGTGCCCAGACTGCAGAGGGTCTCACCTGAGGCGGAGCCTCGGTTTTCAGCCGCGTCTCCTGCTCTAAGTTGCTTGCTTTCTCTCTGATCCTTTGTGTTCTACAGAAAGAGAAATCACAGGGAGTCCAGGGTGTAGGGCTTGCCATGCTGCCAAAGAGAACGAAGCAGGTGACACTTTGGAGGACACTGCAGAGACAGGCAGGTCTGCCCCCACCCTCCACGAGCTGCGGTGGTCACTGAGCGCTTTAGAGTCTTCCCCTCGACCTGGGGCTGGAACCTGGCAGCCTCGGCGAGAGGCTGACCCTTCTCCACCCTGTGTGTCAGGACGGACACAGGTGTACTTTGTCTGACGCCATGTGAGGGTCTCAGGAAGCCAGGGAGACCCTCGTGATTCCCAGCACAGGAAAGGCTGGCTGCCCCCTGTGCGGGGCTCTGCCTACCAAGAAGCCTGAGCATTCCACCGGCATCTGAACACAGGCGTGTTCTCCTGCCCTGGCCCTGCAGACTGACGGCGGCACTGTCCTGTGTCTGCCGGCTGGCAGGTCAGAGGGGGACCGCAGTTCTCGCTGGACTCGCTGAACGGTCAGGGATGCACTGATTCCAGCTTTCAGCGGTGCGTGTGCGGGTCCCAGAGACTGGGCCTGTGCAAAACTTCTGAGAGTCTGGACAGACTTACAAGCAAGTCTGCAGCTGGGAGACTTCTCAGTCCAAACAGCACACCTGTAAATGCTCTCGACCCTTCCCTGGTCCAGGACTTTAAAAGTATCGTCAAGGTACAAATACCGACAGATAACGTGAGTGCGTGAAGATACAACTTCAGGGGAAACAAGGAGGGCCCTCGCTGGGCCAGAAGTATGCACGCCCCAGGAGGAGAAAGCAAAGGCCCAGAGGACGCTGCTGTGGACGGCGGGAGAGGCCCTCGCAGAATCCACTGCAAGGGAGGTGGGGGCGGCCACGGGAGTGGGGCCCCTGATGGATAGCTTGCTGGGGCCGCAGTGGGCCCAGCGGCCAGGCAGGCAGTGGGTCGCTGCTGCAAAGCCTCCTGAATCGATACCAACAGTGGGGTGCCTGCCCCGCATGAAAACGGTAACCTCAGTGGACAGAGGGCAGTGCGAGCACACACGGGAACCTCAGTGGACAGAGGGCAGTGTGAGCGCACGCACACCCCAGGGCGTGGTGCCCAGGAAGCGGAGGTGGCTCGAGGTGTCGCCAGACACCCAAGCGCCGCTGGGAATCAGGAGCAAAGCGCTGCTGTGGAGTGAAGAGAAGGCAACGCAGCGGGCGGACGGCACGCTGGAGGGTGTGGAGCAGAGCCTGCGGGAGGACGGGGGGCACAGGGGTCTGCCAAAAGGAGAGGGGAGCTGTAGGAACCTTCAGAAGCTTGCCCTCCACCGAGGGGCTTCCCAGGGGGCACTGGTGGTAAGGAACCTGCCTGCCAGCGCAGGAGACACAAGAAATACAGGGCAATCCCTGGACCAGGGAGCCCCCTGGAGCAGGACACGGTGACACACTCCAGTGTTCTTGCCTGGAAAACCCATGGACAGAGGAGCCTGGTGGGCTACAGCCCACGGGGCCCAGCTGCAGCTTCAGGGAGGCCAGTCCCCACTCCCTACTCTGTGCAGTGCTGGCGGCTGGCCTGTCACAGGTGTGGGGTGTGCGCTCTGGCTGGCCTGGCCCTTCACTGGGGGGTGGGCACAGCTGCTGTCCTGGTTCTGGCCCCCTTGGCAACAACAGCCTCCCACGTGCCGCCCAGGGGAAGACTTAAAGAGACAGGACCTTCCCCCTCCTGCTTGCAGCCAGTCAAGGATGTCTTCCTCAGGCCACTGGCTGACCAAACAGGCAATGGAAGAAAATTTTCAGTGACAAGAAATACACTCTTTGCAAAATTCAGCCTTCAACAGGCTAGAGCAAATCTGACTTCCATCGTTACCACATGATTTACTACAAAGAAATAGGAAGTCCGGACTTTCAAGTTCATAGTCAAGAATATTGAATCAGCTGCCTCAGAAATACTCAGTGAGTCAGAGGACATCAAGGATGAAGAATTAAAGCAGGTCAGGATAACGGTGTAAGAACAGATCAGAGTATCAACAAAGAAGTAGAAATTATGAACGGAAACTGAACAAATTCTAGAGCTGAAAAGTATAACAATTGAAATTAAAAACTTCACTAGAGGAGCTAGAGGAGCTCAACAGATTTGACCAGTGAAAAAAGGATCCCCCCAAAAAAAAGCTTGACTGAACTGAGATTATTAATATCCAGCCTGAACTGTAAAGAAAAACCAATGAAAGGGGGTGAACGGAGCCTGGTGGGCCTGTGGGTCTCCATCAAGATACGCCTCGCAGGACCCCCAGGAGGAGGAGAGAGAGACAGAGCAGGAAAATTGCTGAATAAATAATGAAAACTTCCCCAGACTGATAACAACATGCATCTACATCCAGTCTGCCCTCTCCAAGGCAAGCGCGAAAAGGCAGAAAGATACGACACTGAGAGATGAGCTCCCCAGGTCGGCAGGTGCCCGACACGCCGCTGGGGAAGAGGGGAGGACCAGCTCCGCAAAGAAGGAGGAGCAAGACACCCACGAGGCCCCGCTGCCGGCGTGAAGGAAGAGACGGAGCCGAAGCAAGACACCCACGAGGCCCAGCTGCCGGCGTGAAGGAAGAGACGGAGCCGAAGCAAGACACCCACGAGGCCCAGCTGCCGGCGTGACTGGCGGTGGAGGCAGAGCCCGACGCTGCAAGAGCGACGCTGCGTGGGAACCTGGAACGTTAAGTCCATGAATCAAGGTAAACTGGAAGTGGTCCACCAGGAGTGGCAAGAGTGAACATCTACATTTTAGCAATCAGTGAACTAAAATGGACCAGAATAGGTGAATTTAATTCAGATGACCGCTATATCTACAACTGTGGGCAAGAATCCCTTAGATGAAGTGGAGTAGCCGTCACAGTCAACAAGAGTCCGAAATGCAGTCCTTGGGTGCAATCTCAAAAATGACAGAATGATCTCTATTCGTTTCCAAGGCAAACCATTCAATATCGTAGTAATCCAGGTCTATGCCCCGACCAGTAATACCAAAGAAGTAGAAATTGAATGGTTCTACGCAACCTAGAGAGCCTATTGAAAAGCAGAGACATTACTTTGCCAACAAAGGTCCGTCTAGTCAAGGCTATGGTTTTCCCAGTGGTCATGTATGGATGTGAGAGTTGGACTGTGAAGAAAGCTGAGTGCCAAAGAATTGATGCTCTTGAACTGTGGTGTTGGAGAAGACTCTTGAGAGTCCCTTGGACTGCAAGGAGCTCCAACCAGTCCATTTTGAAGGAGATCAGCCCTGGTATTTCTTTGGAAGGAATGATGCTAAAGCTGAAACTCCAGTACTTTGGCCACCTCATGTGAAGAGTTGACTCATTGGAAAAGACTCTGATGCTGGGAGGGATTGAGGGCAGGAGGAGAAGGGGACAGCAGAGGATGAGATGGCTGGATGGCATCACCGACCCGATGGACGTGAGTCTGAGTGAACTCCGGGAGATGGTGATGGACAGGGAGGCCTGGCGTGCTGCGATTCATGGGGTCACAAGGAGTCAGACACGACTGAGCGACTGAACTGAATTGATGAAGGACCTACAGGACCATCTAGAAAGTGAAAGTGAAAGTCACTCAGTTGTGTCTGACCCTTTGTGACCCCACGGACTATACAGTCCACGGAATTCTCCAGGCCAGGATACCTGAGTGGGTAGCCTTTCCCTTTTCCAGGGGATCTGCCCAACCCAGGAATCGAACTGGGGTCTCCTGCATTGTAGGCAGATTCTTTACCAATTGAGCTATCAGGGAAGCCCTTCTAGGCCTTTAGAACTAACACCCAAAAAAGACGTCCTTTTCATCATAGGGGACAGAGATGCAAAAGTAGGAAGTAAAGAGAGACCTGGAGTAACAGGCAAGTTTGGCCTTGGAATGCGGGATGAAGCAGGGCAAAGGCTAGCAGCGCTTTGCCAAGAGAACGCACTGGGCACAGCAAACACCCTCTTCCAGTGACACAAGGGATGACTCTACACATGGACGTCACCAGATGGTCAACACCGAAGTCAGACTGATTACATTCTTGGCAGCTGAAGATGGAGAAGCTCTATACAGTCAGAAAAAACAATATTGGGAGCTGACTGTGGCTCAGACCATGAACTCCTTATTGCCAGATTCAGACTTAAATGGAAGAAAATAGGGAAAACCACTAGACCATTCAGGTATGACCTAAATCAAATCCCTTATGATTATACAATGGAAGTGACAAATAGATTCAAAGGATTAGATCTGATAGACAGAGTCCCTGAAGAACCATAGATGAAGGATGGTAAATTGTACAGGAAGTGGTGATCAGAACCATCCCAAAGAAAAAGAAATGCAAAAAGGCAAAATGGTTGTCTGAGGCGGCCTTACAAATAGCTGAAAAAGAAGAGAAGCAAAAGGCAAAGGAGAAACAGAAAGATATAAGCATCTGAATGCAGAGTTCCAAAGAACAGCAAGGAGAGATAAGAAAGCCTTCCTCATTGATCAATGCAGAAATAGAGGAAAACAACAGAATGGGAAAGACTAGAGGTCTCTTCAAGAAAATTAGAGATACCAAGGGAGCATTTCATGCAAAGATGGGCTTGATAAAGGACAGAAATGGTATGGACCTAACAGAAGCAGAAGATATTAAGAAGAGGTGGCAAGAATACATGGAAGAACTGTACAAAAAAGATCTTCATGACCCAGATAGTCATGATGATGTGATCACTCACCTAGAGCCAGACATCCTGGAATGTGAAGTCAAGTGGGCCTTAGAAAGCATCACTATGAACAAAGCTAGTGGAGGTGATGGAATTCCAGTGGAGCTGTTTCAAATCCTGAAAGATGATGCTGTGAAAGTGCTGCACTCAATATGCCAGCAAATTTGGAAAACTCAGCAGTGGCCACAGGACTGGAAAAGGTCCGTTTTCATTCCAATCCCAAAGAAAGGCAATGCCAGAGAATGCTCAAACTACCGCACAATTGTACTCATCTCACATGCTAGTAAAATAATGCTCAAAATTCTCCAAGCCAGGCTTCAACATTGGAGAAGGCAATGGCACCCCACTCCAGTACTCTTGCCTGGAAAATCCCATGGACGGAGGAGCCTGGTAGGCTGGGGTCCATGGGGTTGCTAAGAGTCGGACACGACTCAGCGACTTCACTTTCTTTTTTCACCTTCATGCATTAGAGAAGGCAATGGCAACCCACTCCAGCACTCTTGCCTGGAGCATCCCAGGGACAGCAGAGCCTGGTGGGCTGCCGTCTATGGGTTCGCACAGAGTTGGACACAACTGAAGTGACTTAGCAGGCTTCAACAGCACATGAACCAAGAACTTCCATATGTTCAAGCTGGATTTAGAAAAGGAAGAGGAAGCAGAGGTCAAATTGCCAACATCCGTTGGATCATGGAAAAAGCAAGAGAGTTCCAGAAAACATCTGTTTCTGCTTTATTGACTATGCCAAAGCCTTTGACTGTGTGGACCACAGCAAACAGTGGAAAATTCTTCAAGAGATGGGAATACCAGACCACCTTACCTGCTTCCTGAGAAACCTGTATGCAGGTCAAGGAGCAACAGTTAGAACTGGACGTGGAACAACAGACTGGTTCCAAATTGGGAAAGGAGTGCGTCAAGGCTGTATATTGTCACCCCGCTTATTTAACTTCTATGCAGAGTACATCATGCAAAATGCTGGGCTGGAAGAAGCACAAGCTGGAATCAAGATTGCTGAGAGAAATATCAATAACCTCAGGTATGCAGAGGACACCACCCTAATGGCAGAAATTGAAGAGGAACTAAAGAGCCTCTTGATGAGGGTGAAAGAGGAGAGTGGAAAAGCTGGCTTATAACTCAGCATTCAAAAAACTAAGATCATGGCATCTGGTTCCATCACTTCATGGCAAATAAATGGGGAAACAATGGAAATAGTGACAGACTTTACTTTCTTGAGCTCCAAAATCACTGCAGATGGTGACTGCAGCCATGAAATTAAAAGATGCTTGCTCCTTGGAAGAAAAGCATATTAAACAAACCTAGACAGCATATTAAAAAGCAGAGACATTACTTTGCCAACAAAGGTCCCATATAGTCAAGGCTATGGTTTTTCCAGTAGTCATGTATGGATCTGAGGGTTGGACCATAAAGAAGGCTGAGCGCCAAATAATTAATGCTTTTGAACTGTGGTGTTGGAGAAGACGCTTGAGAGTCCCTTGGACTGCAAGGAAATCAAACCAGTCAATCCTGAATGAAATCAGTCCTGAATATTCACTGGAAAGACTGATGCTGAAGCTCCAATCCTTTGGCCACCTGATGTGAAGAGCTGACTCATTAGAAAAGACCCTGATGCTGGGAAAGATCGAAGGCAGGAGGAGAAGGGGACGACAGAGGATGAGATGGTTGGAAGGCATCACTGACTCAGTGGACATGTTGAGCAAGCTCCGGGAGATGTGAGGACAGGGAAGCCTGGCGTGCTGCCGTCCATGGGGTCACAAAGAGTCAGACACGACTAAGCGGCTGAACAACAGCAGCACAGTCAAGAAGCTGAACTTGACTCCAAGCAAGTGAACCGAACACTCTCAGTGAGAAACGTCACAGCCAGTTTCTCAGAACCTAAAGAGAGAATTTTGAAAGCAGCAAGAGAGAGAACTAATCACAGAGGAGAGCTCCTCAGTGTGATAAACAGTGACTTCTCATCAGATTCCATGCAGGCCAGAAGGCACTGGGGCGCATGAGGTCATGAAGGGGAAAAAAACTGCCAACCAAGAATTCCAAACCCCCCAAAGCTATCTTTTAAGAATGATGGAGAAACTAAGACATGTTCAGGTAAACAAGGGCCGAGGTACTTTATTACAATAGACCTGCCATCCAAGAAACGCTAAAAAGACATAACACAGTTTACTAGTCTCTCCAAATTCTTCAGGTTAAAATGAAAAGATACCAGACACCAAAGCCTTAAAAGCAATAAAGAATACAGGTAAAGGGAACCACATGTTAGTTTATAAGCCAATATTATTGTACTTTGATTCGTAAGGCTTCCCCTTTTCTCTATGATTTAAAGGCAGATGCATAAAACAATAATTATGAATCTTTGTTCATGAGCACACCGTATACAAATATGTAATCTGTGACATTAACAACATAAAGGAGGGAAGACGGAAATGTGTGAGAAGAGAGTCTTGGAGCACTATTGAATACTGACTTAAAATACCATTGAAACTGAATTAGTATTATTCAATTCAATAAGGTAGAACTTTATTGTTATAAATTTAGAATGTTCATTGTGATCCTCAAGGTAGCCGTTAAGAAGATGACTAGAGGCCATGCAGAAAAGGGAGGGAGAAGGTGACCGCCGGGCACCGTAGAAAAAGGCAACTAAACACAAACAGTCGGTTGCACTTGTCCCTCAGCCCCTAATGGAGGATTGAGGAACAATCTGTATGATAGCTGAATAGCAGAAGCAAGTCCTTATCTACTGATTAATCACCTTCAACATGAATGAAGCAGGAAAAAGTAGAAATCCCACGGGAATCGGGGAGCCAGACCCCTGCCTCACACCGCACACACCAACAACCACGGATAGGAGAGGAAGGTCGAAATGTTAGACTTTCCGTAGGAGGTGTCAAAGACGCTCCTTTAGGTCTTTGGGTGCAAGATTTGTGAACAGAGTGCCAAAGCACTCACTATCTCTGAAATATTCGTGGGCTCACCTGGGGTGGCAGGGAGCTCTCGGGGGTGATGGTGCTGACGGAGGTCAGGCTGGAGCACCCGGAGAGCGGGGGCAGGAACTCCTTCCGCTTGACTCTGCGGGACCGAGAGAGACACGGAGACACGGGATCGGGCGTGGGGCGGCGCCACGAGGGAGCCGGGGGGCCGGGGCTGGGGTGTCTGAGGGCTGCAGGGGAGAGTGTGTGTGTGCCCGTGTGCATGTGTGTGCACGCTTGCGCGTGTGTGCTCGTGTGCGTGTGTGTGAACACGCACGCCTACACTTCCACAGACAGAAGTCAAACGAGCGTGATGCCTGGTGTCCAGCTCAGGCGCCAGCCGTGAGCAGAGTGACCGCGAGGGGTCATGCCTTCCAGGCTGGGGCAGAGCTGAGAGGCAGAGTCAGCTTCTGAACTCCGCACAGGGCTTTCCTGCCCCATATGCTCCGTCACAGATGCTCTCTCTCCTAGGAGACCTGCACCGAGGCGCGCTCCCAGCCCCCGTCGGGTGGAAAGGCTGGCAACTCACCGCACGCCGGACGCGATCCTGCCGGCACTCGCTTCCTGCAGGCAGGAGGGAAAGAGCAGCGGGTCAGAAGGAGCCAAGCCCCGCCCTGGCCGTCGCGTCAGGGCTCCTGGGGGCCCCGGGTCCAGGGAGGGCGCTGGAGGATGGCGCCCGGCCCCACCCGCGAGCTCTGGCTGAGCTGCGTCCCCTCCCTTCTGTGGTTCAAGTCCTGCCCTTCATGACGCAGCACGTGACCGTCCTTGGAAACCGGGCCGCTGGGAGGCTATCAACAGGGGAGCCAGGTCACCCGTGTGGGTCCCGGCCCACGAGGCCTGATGTCCTCGCAGGAGGATGAGCTCCGGACAAAGACCGTGGACCCAGGTGGCGCTGACGGCTCAGAGGCACCAGCCCTGGCGACGCCCCACCGCAGACTTGTAGCTCCAGGGTGGGAGAAGGAAGTGAGCTGCCTGGGCAGCTTGGCCTCTGCAGCCCCAGCGGAGAAGCACACTGTCACACGTGCTCGTGCGCGCGCTTCTCCTTGGTCGGGGGGAGCAGGACAGCCTCATCCCAGAAGGCGCCCATTTGGCCTCTGGGCACGGGCCTGGCCTCCTCGCCTCTGACTCAGACTTGGCATCCGCAGGTTGGAGCCTACGGGCAGGTGTGTGGTGACCCTCCCTGTGGCTCTCTTCTGCACGTCCTCGGGGCCTGATTCTGGGCATCTTTTCAGGTGCTCATTTGCCATCCAATAAATTGCTTTCGGTAAAGAGTTTGTTCAAATCTACAGTTTGAACTGTGGTGCTGGAGAAGACTCCTGAGAGTCCCTTGGACTGCAAGGAGATCAAACCAGTCAATCCTGAAGGAAATCAGTCCTGAATATTCATTGGAAGGGCTGATGCTGAAGCTCCAATCCTTTGGCCACCTGATGTGAAGAACTGACTCATTGGAAAAGACCCTGATGCTGGGAAAGATTGAGGGCAGGAGGAGAAGGGGACGACAGAGGATGAGATGGTTGGATGGCATCACCGACTCAATGGACATGAGTCTGAGTAAACTCCGGAAGCTGGTGATGGACAGGGAGGCCTGGCGTGCTGCGGTTCATGGGATCACAAGAGGTGAATATGACTGAGCGACTGACCTGAACTGAACTAAGGTTATTTCAGATTTTTGTTTTTATAAACAATGTTTATAAAATGTTACAGGGAACATCTCTGTCATAGAGCTTTGTCTGTTTTTCTAAGATTGGGCTTTAAGTTAATGGTGGTAGACAGCCGATGCTCCCACGTGCATCTCCTTTAATCATCACCCACACACTCAGAGGTTTGTGCGGGGACCCTGCCCAGGTAACTGCAGAACACGGTTGGACCCAGGAAGCCTTGGAGTCTATTTTCATTTTTGGGAGTGCACTTCCTGGGTCCAAAAGTTTATCAGTGGATTTACCCAAAGGAAGACCCTTTAAAAGTAAACCAGTGACCTAACATGCCTCATGGTGACTGACCTTGCAGTTTCAGGGTGCATCTCAAGGTCGTCTCCCACACACAGAGACGAGAGGTGACACCTTGCAGTCCTCTCACGATGGACACATGGGTCACTTTCCTCTTTAGTAGGTAGCACTCTGTGCACCGTATCAAAGGAGGCCTTACACAGGAAATCTTAACACAAGATCACACGCGATTTCCTCCAGAGCAGTAAACGGGGAGAAACGGGTGTGTGTGTGAGTGCCCGTCTGGGCCTGAGAACGGACACAGAACCCTGCTTCGCCCACACAGACGTGTGTCTCAAGAGTGACCAGGGACCTACATTCAGGAGCCCAGACCCTCACCCTCACCTGGGCTGGGCTCGAGCACAACATTGGGTAAACGTAGGGAGTGTGGACCCCATGTCTCAAGGGGGAGCTTTCAGCTTTTCATCGCAAGGTAAGATGTAAGCTGTGAGCTTTCAAGGTGCCCCCTGAGGGAATGGGGTCTTATCTTTGCATTCCCAAGCTGGGGCTGCTTTAAGGTCATGAATGGGAGTTTGTTGCCATCCGGTCCTCGCTCTGCACTGCCGCATCCATACGATGGTTGTCCAACCCTCACCCGACCCAGGCCTCAGACGCGGTGCCGCGTCTGCACCGGGGCGGGGAAGGTGGGGGCAGCTGCAGCGTCTCCAGACGGTCACACCCAGGCCCGCGAGGACCGGCGGGAACCGACCAGCCTCTGCTGCTGAAGGCCAACCCGGTGAGGGCCCAGGACCAGCGTGTCCTCAGAGGCAGACCGTGTCCGCGCTGCTGCCCCAGGAGGCCTCGGAGAGCCTCGCACTGCGTGCCCACGGGCTGCTGAGCCCACGAGGGGCGAACCCGCAGCAGACAGGCTGGGGCCACGCAGACATGGTGCGCTTGGCCCTACAAGCCTTGTAGCACATGGTTCGCACCTGCTTCTCTCGCACGCATGCCTCACGGCTACAGACACCATGCCACGCGCCCACCACCGTTCCCGGGCAAAGGAGCACGGCCCCGAAACACTGTAAACATCTGAAGTGGGCGTGCGAGACCGGCACCGCCTGTGCCGTGCGGCCCTCTGCGGGGTCCTGGGGTGGCCGCGCCCCTGGCCCCGGCCCCCACCACCCCCCCCGCACCAGGCTCACCTGCTGTGATGAGCAGCTGTTGGCACGGATGCCGAGGTCGGAGGCCTGCAAGTAGTCTGGGGTTGCTGGCAAGAGGTGCATGGACTTCACGCTGGCGGGGACGCACAGGAGAGAGAAAGCGCGCGTGTCAGCAGACGGGGATTCCTGGGGGCCCAGCAAGTCTCACGGTCGTGGTTTTCCATTTTCCTGAGGACCTCACAGCTTGGGATGGGTCGCGGGCTCCCCCGCCCCAGAAAAGTCAGAAAGCAAGCAGCCCTGCTGAGCCCCGGAGCCTCCGAGTGGACGGAGAACCGGGGCCTCCTGTCTTAGGCCCCCGTTTTGTGGGAATTTGTCGCACTGAACCTAAGATGCACACAGGAGGGTCCCGTTGAATTATCCGCGTGTGGTCATCTGAGTCTTGAGGAACGGAGGACCCGGGAAGGCTAGCTGAGAGATCGGACCGTGAGGAGGACTGGGACCGCTGCGGCTGGCGGGAGGAGCCTGTTTCCGGGCACTCCCGGGTCCTCCCCCGCGGGGGCGGAGCAGAGGCCAGGCTCACCTGGCTGGGCTTCTGCTCCGAGGAAACCAGGAGAGGATGCGTGCTGGTGTGTCTCCACGTGAGAGGCCGTAATCCTTGTTCATATTCTCATCCTACCCACTTAACATTTCAGAACAGAGGGACAGTCCAGAAGAAACTCTCTCAGAAACGGGACAATCACACCACCAGGGACACTTGGTAAAGCCCTCCGTAGAGGCTTTCCTCTGAAACGTGCCCTCGGAGCCCCCACACACCGCATGGGTGTGTGCTGGGCGTGTTCCTTCCTTCAGCAGGTGTCACGAGGCTTAGAAACTTCCTCTGATCACTGTGAACTCGATCCCACCGGCTCTGACTGGCTCTAAGAGGACCAGCCTCGGGAGTGGGGCTGGGAATGGCTGCCAGCAGTGCCAATTTGCTCAACTGGACCCAGAAACTGCATTACCCAGAAAACATTCCCTGCGGCAAGAGAGACTACCAGAATTTACTTCCCATCTCATCTAGAGGATTTGTAACTTACTTGTATCACATTTTACCCATTGTTAACCCTTGATTAAACAGGGCCAGCTCCTCTCCAGGAGAAAGAACACAAGCTGGATTGGAAATGAAAACAAATGTCCCCGTAAAAACATGCGCGTGGCAGCTGCCCGAGGGGGGTGAGTGAACCCGTAAAAGTCTTGCTGTTTTCTTTTAACAGAAAGAACCTCACATGAGGCAAAACAAGAAGCTCCTAAGGAATCGTATATGGTCACTTTTATAAAATAAAGCATTGTGTGTATATATATATATATATATATGCCCAGAAAAGGTACTGGAAAGAAAGATGTGAAAGATACAAGCCAATGTCCCAGCAATAGTCATTAGTGGGCGGGGAAATCTGTGTGTTTCTGCTTTTATACTGGGAATTTGTATTTCCAAATTTTCTATAATAAATACGTGTTGATTCTAAAAAAAAAATTAAGGCAAAAGTCTACCGTCCTGGTCCCAGTTAAGTTTCTGCCTTTCTTACCAGAAAAGGAACAAGTAGAAAGTGCTCTTAGATTTTCCTTAAAGGATCACGGTTAAACGATACTTTGAAGTGAAATTCAAAATGATGTGGATTTACACGTTAGTGTTGCCAATCAGATTTCTAAGGAAGAAAAACTGGAAGAAAACTTATTGGGTTGTTTGAAAGAGAGCAGTCCTTGCACAGTGAACTGCGTTTCCTGGCCAGCTGTGAACTAAGCAAGAACCTCAGGAACTCTGAGCCTTTGGGACACTGCCGAGTGCTGTCTTTCTCTTAGCTCCGCCTCCTGGGGTTCCGTGGGCCCTCTCTGCCCCCTGAATGCAGGACGGGGACGCAGTGACCCCAGGGTCACAGCCCCAGACCCCCACCCCGGCCCCAGGGCGCCCCTCCTGAAGGCACTCCAGGCCCCTTCCCTGCCCCCAGGGGAGACGACTCTGTTCCCCCACCTGGGGCAGCGACGCTGGGAGGAGCCTAGTCTCCCGTGAGTGAAAGTGTATTCAGCACAACGCCAACCCCAAATGCAGGTGACTTGGAACTGACAAAATCACTTGAAAGTTTACACGGGAAAACAAATGTGCAAGAATTGTCAAACAATCTGAAAATGAAAAAGGCTTGGGAGGAATCTGTCTACTAGGGAGTAAGGAGAGGCTGCAGAAGAGAGAGAGGACGGAGGAGGCAGAAGCAGGCGGGCCCAGACACGGAGGGTCGTGGGCCGTCTACGCCACGGGGATCACTGAGCTTGTTCCCTCTCTTGTCGTATCCAAAAGCCAAGATGTCCTGAGGAGCAAAGTGCAAAGAAAGCAAGTAACACTGCGAGAATCTCACAGACTTGGAGGGATGTTTGGAAAACTCGGGAGCAAAGAAGGTTTTTAAAATAAAAATAAAAATTTGACACATTTGGCTTCAGAAAAATTTGTGACCTCTACGTTGCAGAAGGGGCTTCCCTGGTGGCTCAGAGGTTAAAGCATCTGCCTGGAATGCAGGAGACCCAGGTTCGATCCCTGGGTTGGGAAGATCCCCTGGAGAAGGAAATGGCAACCCACTCCAGTACTCTTGGCCTGGAGAATCCCATGGAGGGAGGAGCCTGGTGGGCTACAGTCCATGAGGTCACAAAGAGTCGGACACGACTGAGCAAATTCACTTCACTTCACTTCACATTGCAAAAGACATAATAAAGAAACTTTTTAAAACGACAGATTGGATGAAATATATTTGAGACACAAGGAACAAAGAATTAATTAGCATTTTCAATAGTCAACAGCTCTTAAAATGGATAATATACAAATATCCCAGCATAAAAATGGGGAAAATATTTGAAAACCTAATGCAATGCACACAAGAGATTGTCAGACAGTCACAACAGATGAGACGATGGACTTTCCCACTGGTGTTGAGAGGAGTGCGCGTAGAAACAGCTACCTGTTTTCCTTGGATTAAACCAGATACACTGTCCTTGTGCTGCAGAACCTGGGGAAACTGGTGGCGTGTGAGTCACTCCAGCTTTGGGGGAAGTAATCGTGCAGCCTTAGGAAGACTTAGCACAGGCAGCCCTTTGCCTTTGGACGTCCGACAGAAGCAAGACCAGCTGCCCCTGACACCAGGGCCCCTCGGAGGCTCAGCGGTGAAGAGTCCAGCTGCAGCGCGAGAGACGCGGGCTCGGTGCCTGCATCAGGAAGATCCCCTGGAGAAGGCCATGGCCACCCACTCCAGGAGTCTTGCCTGGAGAATTCCATGGACAGAGGAGCCTGGCGGGCTACCGACCACAGGGTAGCAAAGAGTCGGACACGACGGACGCGACTTAGCACACACGTGCGCCTGACAAAGCTGGCACCAAGTCACTTCTGGTGAACTGTCCGAGCAAGCCACGCGGCCAGAGCCCCGCGGCCAAACAAGCCACGCGGCCGGAGCCCCTCGGCCTGTCGGGGGCGGGGGCCGACTAAGCCCTGGCCTGCCCGTGGGGTCTGCCGATGAGAGGCGGCCGCGTCTGCCCCCCGGGTCACAGGAGCCGCCCCGGGCCTCCGGCGGGGGTGTGAGCGAGGGCGCAGCAGACTGACGGGGCGGTATCATCTAACCCTACCCTGTAAGTTTCTCACGTGGATGGAGAGCGCTGAGAGCTGCTCGGGCCTCACCCTTGAGGTTCTGCTGGGGGCCACTGTCTTTACACTGGTTCACGAGCCCGTGTCACGATATAATAACGAAGAAGCGGTGAGGAACTAATCTCAACCGATTCTCACACTAAATGGGTAGCCAGTCTGGCTTCCTGGCATGGAGCTGGGGGGTCTGGCAAGGCCACAGATGGCTGAGCCAAAGGGGGTTGCTCTCAACACTTGAAATCTGAGGCACTTGCTGTGCTGGGTTTCAGACTGGCTTGGGGCTGGTGACCTTTGCTCCTTCAGATTTCTTCCTTCTTGAATGGGTGTCTAGCCTATGATGGTCCCCTCAGTGCATTTTGGAAGCAAATGGCTTGTCTGGTTTCACAGGTTCACAGATGGAGAGGACTTTGGTCCAGGATGAATCCTGCCCACAGTCTCAGCCATCACAGATCTGTGCGGCTTAGGTGACAGGCTTTGGGACTTAGAGCTGATGGTTGAATTCAGGGAAGTTGCGATGCAATGAATTATTCTGTGTGACAGAAGACGGTGGGCTTTCGGGGGCCAGAGGGCAGACGGTGTGGACCAAATTGTGTCTCTTCAAAAAAGATGAGTGGTTGACCCTCGAACAACACGAGTTTGAACTGTGCAGGTTAACATATGTGTGTGTGTTTCAGTATACCGTTGGCCCTCTGGACTCATGGGTCTCATACCCAAGGATCACCAAACCTTGGACTGAAATGTCTGTGTTTGGTTGAGCGCTTGGATCCAGAACTCATGAATATGGATGGCTAACTATGGGACTTGAGCATCCGTGGATTTTGTTAAACACAAGGGCTCCTGGAGCCAACCTCCCACGAGAACGAAGGACGGCTGCATTGGAGCCCTGAAGCATCAGCGTTAACTGATCAACTGACTCAGAATGAGCCAGTCTGACTTTTAGGAGCTTAACAAAAGCCGAATGTTATTACAGACCGTACAGAACACATTCAGACTCAACACTGCCCATGTTCTCCAGGTGGCGTAGAAAACAGATGAGCGTGGTCTCACTTTTGTGTGTTCGTTCAGATGTTAGTTGTAAAGCAGGCTGAGGAGAATCATTGTACTTTTTGCAGAATAAGTAAAACTGAATAATCGTTAGTAATGTTAAGCGAACTATTTGATCTGACTTACCTCTGTACAGATGGACTCGGGTTGGCAACTGGTTTCTGTGAGAATAAATAAAAATCAGCAACGCTGCACAAGAAGGCAGTGCCGACGCTGAGGCTATCTCCAGCTGTCATCAGCGGCTCCACCGGATGCTGCTGCAGGGGTGTCTGAGGCCCGGGGAGGGCTCTCACCGCGGACACCGCTTCTGTCCTCCCCAGCCATGCTGTGCGCCCAGGGCGGGCTTCTTTTCTCCTTAGTGAGCATGACTCTATTTAAAGGTTAAGAAAACTGCCAAACGGCTTTCCCAAGCGGTGTCACCGTAAGTCCTCGCTTTGCTGTCGACGTAGGAGACGCCCGTCCCTCTGCAGCTCCATCGCGTGGCGCGGCCTCCAGCGTCAGCCGTTCTGACTCACGTGTGCGTGAGTGTGTGCATGCGCAGTCGTGTCCGGCTCTATGCAGCCCTGTGGACTGTGGCCCACCAGGCTCCTCCTCGCGGGATTTTCCAGGCAAGAATACTGGACTGGGTTGCCATGCCCTCCTCCAGAGGATCTTCTTGACACAGGGATCGAACCTGCATCTCCTGCATCGGCAGGCAGGTTCTTTACCGCTGCGTCACCTGGGAAGCCCTGACTCCCGCGCGGTGGTGTCTTACTGCGGTTTTAATGTGCATTCCCCTAACGTCCAGTGGTCTCGGCCATCTTTTCACCTGCTTATTTTCCACCCATATATATGTATATGCTGCTAAGCCGCTTCAGTCGTGTCCGACTCTGTGCGACCCCATAGACGGCAGCCCACCAGGCTCCCCCGTCCCTGGGATTCTACAAGCAAGAACACTGGAGTGGGGTGCCATTTCCTTCTCCAATGCATGAAAGTGAAAAGTGAAAGTGAAGTCACTCAGTCGTGTCCGACTGTTAGCAGCCCCATGGACTGCGGCCCACCAGGCTCCTCCATCCATGGGATTTTCCAAGCAAGAGTACTGGAGTGGGGTGCCATTACCTTCTTGATTCTGAGTTATTTTTGTATCTGCTGTGAAATAGCACATTAGGTTCATTTTTTTTCCTTGTGTGTATCTACCTGATTGTTCCAGTACCATTTATTTGAAAATACATTTCTCCCCATTGAATTGCCTTGGCATCTTGGTTTAAAATCCAATAACCAGAAATGTAAATGTTTTATTTCTGGAGTTTCGACTCTGTTTCACCGAGCTGCATGTCTGCCCTTACGCTGGAACCATACAGTAGCTTCGTAGTAAATTTTGAAATCAGATTATGGAAGTTTTCCAATTTGTTTCTTCTTTTTCTAAATTATTTTGGTCATTCTTAAGGGTTTTGAATTTCCACATACAGCTTGATATTTCCTTAAAGGAAAAAGCTTGCTGGGAATTCAATGGGGATCATGTAAGTTTGTAGATCAGTGTGGGGGAAATTTCCTATCATGACAATACTGAGTGCTCCAATCCTTAGATCTTATAATCTTTCCATTTATTTGGATTGTGTTTACTTTTTCTCAACAATCGCTTGAAGCTTCACATACACGGATTTTGTATTTGTTGCTTATTATTTTTTGATGCTGCTGTGAAGGGGCACTTTCCTCAGTGCTGCTCTAAGGTTCCTCACTGCTAGCGTGCAGGGATATAATTCAGTTGTTAATATTGATTTTGTATCCTGCCACCTTGCTGTTATCCTATCATTTCTCTTAGCTTTTCTGCAGGTTTGTTAGGATCATGATACCTGCAAATAAATGCAGGTTCACCTTCAGATTTATGTGCGTCTAACCTCTGTTTCTTGCTTTACTGTGCTGGCTGGAAGCTTTTAGTAAAATGCCAGGTGGAGTTTGGAGTGCACATTTCTGTCTTGGTCCAAGTCTTAAGGGAAAAGCTTCAGTGTGAGTTAAGCATGCGTTTGTGGTAAGTCTCACCGGAGTTCTTTATCGGATGCAGGGGGCTCCACCCTGAGGCTGTGAGATTGTTTCATCATATCCAGCTGCGCTGTTAACAAATGCTTTTCTGACTGGGTGTGCTCATGTTCATCGTACTTTATTTTATTAATATGCTTATCACATTAATACAATTTCAGATGCTAAGCCGACCTTGCATTTCTGGAGTAATCCTCCCATAGTTTCAGTGTACGAACCTGTTATGTGTGTGCATATATGCCTGTGTCTGGTCAATGATATTTGCCTCTATATTCATGGGTGACATCAGCTTATAAGATTCTTTTTTGGCAACAGGATCTGGCCTTAGTATTATGTAAATCATATATGTACAGAGGATGAGAGGGTTGGATGGCATTGCTGACTTGATGGACATAAGTTTGAGTAAGCTCCGGGAGTTGGTGATGGACAGGGAAGCCTGGCGTGCTGCAGTCCATGGGGTTGCAGAGTCAGACACAACTGAGCGACTGAACTGAACTGATTATGTACTCACCTCGTAGGATGAACTGGGTGGTGTTTCTTCGTCTTCCATTTTCTGAAAGTTTATGCATGATTGATTTGGGTTTTTTCCCTAAAACATCAGGTAGTATTCGCCAATGAAGCCATTAGGGCCTAGGATTTTCTTTGTGGATAATTTAAAATCACTAGTCCACAGTTTTTACTTGTTATGTGTCCATTTGAATTTTCTATTTCTTCTTGAATCATTTAGTAATTTGTATCAATTAAGTAGAATGGTTAATCCCTTTCTTAAGTAATAAAGCATGTTTCAACCTTGGAACACTTATAATTAAGTATAGAAAAGTTTAAGAGACCCAGACCCATGGCGTTACTGTTTTTGCGTTAGCAACTCATTGGCGCGTTGGCAATTCGGGTTTCACGTTCCTGAACGCCAGAGGTGAAGGTGGCAGCCCCGCTGGCTCCATCCTGGGATGGCCGAGATGATGGAGCATGCTCACACGTCACGCCCTCACACCACACACACACACACACACAGAATACACACACACAGACGCACAGGATACACACTCACACAGAATATACACACACAGACACACAGGATGCACACACACAGAATACACACACACAGAATACACACTCACACAGAATACACACACATCACGCACAGGATACACACACACAGAATACACACACACACAGAATACACACACATCACGCACGGAATACACACACACAGAATACACACACATCACACATGGAATACACACACACACACAGACACACAGGATACACACTCACACACAGAATACATACACACACAGAATACACACACACACACACACAGACACACAGGATACACACTCACACAGAATATACACACATCACGCACGGAATACACACACACACAGAATACGCACACATCACGCACGGAATACACACACACAGAATACACACACATCACACATGGAATACACACACACACACAGAGACACACAGGATACACACACACAGAATACACACACACACAGAATACACACACACACAGAGACACAGGATACACACTCACACAGAATACACACACATCACACATGGAATACACACACACACAGAGACACACAGGATACACACACACAGAATACACACACAGACACACAGAATACACACACATCACGCATGGAATATACACACACAGAGACACACAGGATACACACTCACACACAGAATACACACATACACAGAATACACACACAGAATACACACTCAGACACAGAATACACACACACAGAGAATACACATACATCACACACAGACTACATACGCACACACACACAGGATACACACTCACACACAGAACACACACACACATCACACTCAGAGAACATACACAGAATGCACACATCACACACACACACATCCCACAGAAAACACATGCATCACATCACACTCACACACCGCTCACACTCACACACTCACACACACTCACTCACACTCACACTCACAGTGCTCGCCCACGGTTCAGCTGAGTCCTGTCCCTCACTTCCTCTCCTGTCCCCACCTCGTCCCCATGTGAGTGGCACTCCCCAGGCACGGCATAGGGCTGCAGTTCACACAAGCAGTTCCAAACATGGCTCTGGCCTGGTTCTTGGAGGGCCTTGGGCCCAGCCCTGGCTCTGGCCCAGTGGGTCGGTTCATGCCGGGGGGCTGGGGGCTCACCTTCAGAGACGTTGGGGTGTCCTCTGGCTGTATGATGGCGGTGGAACACAGACTCGGGTGCCGGGAGGAGGGCAGGGGCTCCTTGAGCGTCTCTCTGTGAGGACGGGGGTGGGGGGCAGTCAGCGGGGGGGCCTGGCTGTGGGTGGGCCGGGCACACGGCCCTCCTCACCCGCAGGGCTCCGAGCGGCTGCCTGGGCTTGTCCCCCACCCTGAGCACCCCGACCCCTGCACGTGCCAGTCTGGCGGCAGTGGGGCAGGAGCCGGCAGCAGCACACAAGGGCACAGCGCTGGGCCCACGGCCACGGCACGGGCCCTCCCCACAGAGGCCCCGGGAGATGGACCCTCGGGGGGCGGCGTCATCACACGAACAGGAGAGGGGCTCGGCCCTGCACTGCCGACCTGACGGCGGAGAGTGAGGACAGCTCGGGCCAGCCAGAGCTCCAGGCCCTCCATCCATGGGGACGCGGCCCCGGGAGTCTCGACCGTTCGCGCACAGCGCTGAGCACAGCCCGACGCGCCGGCTGGCATGCGAGCCACCAGGACCATGTCCGCTTTGCCACCCGGTCTGTGTAGCAACGGGGACGGGCGCAGGCCATGCCTGCAAGATTGGACAGTGCACACCTGCCTGTGTGTGGCCATCCCGACTCACATTTTCATCCTGGCTGGTCAGTCCCAATCATCCAATCCAGTTACAGTCCCACAGCAGCAAAGAGTCCAAAAGGAACACTCCCAATAAATCGGTCGGATCACTGCTGCTAGAGACACACTCTGCAATGTGCTACAAAGTGCTTCCGCTAAGCGCCCGTGAGGCATGGCAGCGCCCAGGACTCGAGCGGGTGCCCAGGTCTCCAGAAGCCCAGCTGCCTGGCCTGCTCCACAGCGTCCCCCCAGGCTGTGTCTGCTGCTCGGCGTTCATTTCCAAGGCCAAGTGTTCAACATCACACTAATCCATGTCTGTGCCCCAACACTGAAGCCAGAGATGCTGAAGGTGACTGGTTCTATGATGACCTACAAGACCTTCTAGAACTAACACTTATAAAAAGACGTCCTTTTCCCCACAAGGGGTTGGAATGCAAAGCAGGAAGAGACACCTGGACTAACAGGCAGGTTTGGGCTTGGAGTGCAGAATGAAGCAGGGCTAGGGCTAACAGTTCTGCCAAGAGAACGTGCTGGTCATAGCAAACACCCTCTTCCAACAACACAAGAGAAGACTCTACATGTGGACATCACCAGATGGTCAACACCGAAATTTAATCGACTATATTCTTTGCAGCTGAAGATGGAGAAGCTCTTTATAGTCAGCAAAAACATGAGCTAGAGCTGACTGGCTCATATCATCGGCTCCTTATTGTAAAATTCAGACTTAAATTGAAGAAAGTAGGGAAAATCACTAAGCCATTCAAGTATGACCTAAATCAAATCTCTTGTGATTATACAGTGGAGGTGATTAGTAGATTTAAGGGACTGGATCTGACAGAGCGCCTGGAAAACTGCGGGCAGAGATTCATAACACTGTACAGGTGGCAGAGACCAAAACCGTCCCCAGGAAGAAATGCAAGAAGGCAAAGTGCTTGTCCAAGGAGACTTTGCAAATAGCTGAGCGAAGAAGAGAAGCAAAAAGCAAGGGAGAAAGGGAAAGATATACCCAACTGAATGCAGAGTTCCAGAAAACAGCAAGGAGAGATAAGAAGGCCTTCTTCTATGAACAATGCAAAGAAATAGAGGAAATCAATAGAATGGGAAAGACTAGAGATCTCTTCAAGAAAACTGGAAATATCAAGGGAACGAAAAGGACAGAAATGGTAAGGACCTAACCGAGGCAGAAGAGATTGAGAAGAAGTGGCAAGAACACACAGAGTCCAGCTCAGTTCAGCTGCTCAGTCGTGTCCGACTCTTTGCAACCCCATGAATACACAGAAGAACTATATAAAACATGTCTTCATGACCCGGATAACCACGATGGTGTGGTCACTCACCTAGAGCCAGACATCATGGAGTGTGAAATGAAGTGGGCCTTGGGAAGCATTACTATGAACAAAGCTAGTGGAGGTGATGGAATTCCAGTTGAACTATTTAAAATCCTAAAAGATGGTCCTGTTAAAGTCAGCACGTCAATACGTCAGGAAATTTGGAAAACTCAGCAGGGGCCACAGGACTCAAAAAGCTCAGTTTTCATTCCAGTCCTAAAGAAGGGCAATGTCAAAGAACATTCAAACTATAGGACAATTGTTCTCATTTCACATATTAGTAAAGTTATGCTCAAAATCCTTCAAGCTAGGCTTCAGCAGTACGTGAACTGAGAACTTCCAGATGTATAAGCTGGATTTAGAAAAGGCAGAGGAACTAGAGATCAAATTGCCAACATTCCTTGGATCATAGAGAAAGCAAGGGAATTCCAGAAAAACATCTACTTCTGCTTCATTGACTATGCTAAAGCCTTTGACTGTGTGGATCACGACAAACTGTGGAAAATTCTTCAGGAGATTGGGAATACCAGACCACCTTGCCTGTCTCCTGAGAAACCTGTATGAGAGTCAAGAAGCAACAGTTAAAACTGGACATGGAACAGCCAAGTGGTTCCAAATCAGGAAAGGACTACATCCAAGGATACATCCTCACTCTGTTTAACTTAGATATGCAGACGATACCACTCTAACGGCAGAAAGAAGAGGAATTAAGGAACCTCTTGCTGAGGGTGAAAGAGGCCGGTGAAAAGCAGGGCTCAGTTCAAACATCTGAGACCACGGCATCAGGTCCCATCACCTCACGGCAAATAGAAGGGGGGGGAGTAGAAAGGGTGACAGACTTGATCTCCTTGGGCTCCAAAGTCACTGTGGACAGTGACTGCAGCCGTGAAATTAACGGGCGCCTGCTCCTTGGAAGGAAAGCTATGACAAACCTAGACAGCACATTGAAAAGCAGAGACATCACTTTGCTGACAAAGGTCTGTGTAGTCAAAGCTCTGGTTTTTCCAGTAGTCATGTATGATTGTGAGAGTTGGATAGACGGCTGAGTGCTGAAAAAATGATGCTTTTGAATTGTAGTGTTGGAGAAGACTCTTGAGAGTCCCTTGGGCTGCGAGGAGATCAAACCAGTCCATCCTTATGGAAATCATCTCTGAATATTCATTGGAAGGATAAATGCTGAAGAAAAATATTCAATATTTTGGCCATTTGATGCAAAAGAAGAGGGCGGCAGAGGATGAGATGGTTGGATAGCACCACTGACTCAATGGACACGAATTTGAGCAGACTCCAGGAGATAGTGAAGGACAGGGAAGGCTGGCGTGCTGCAGTCCATGGGGTCACAAAAGAGTTGGACACAACTGAGTGACTGAACAAGAACTAGTCAGTGGCTAGGCTGACTGCAGACCAGCCCAGGAAGATTTCCGCAGCAAAAGGGACGCACGTTCTCTTGCTCACTGGGTCTGGAGGGCTGGAAACTTGCACACTTCCCACACAATTAACCTTTCAGTAAAGGAACACAAGATTAGATTGAAAATGAAGGATGGGATTCTAAAAATGAGGAATACAGTATGTTCCAAAGATGCAATAACTTATATTCATAAAAATCCATATTTTCACAATATATGAAGTTTTCAAGTCTTCTAAAGAGTTCTACAATATAATTATAACTTTATAAGACATGATGTATGTTAATACACACAAAAAATTTTTAAAGGAAGACCCGAAAGATACTAACTGAAATGCCAGCAGTGGCGACTGTGGGGTGGGGAAAGAAGGGATGTTCGTTTTCACACTGGGAAGTTTTGCAGTTTCCAAATTTCCTGTAATGAATATACATTGATTAGGCAATTTGAAAAAAAGAGGCTTTTGTCTTGCTTACTTTTAGAGCTAAGTTTCCAGACTGATTCTGGTTAGTCTCTTACCAAGGGATAAAGAAAGGGCTATACAGCCGTGTGATTCTTGAAGGTGGAATTCAGACTGAGTAAGGTTTTAACAGCGTTAGTGCCAGCAGGTTTCTGACTCGCTTGAAAGGGACTGACCTTTCACACTAAACTATACCCCTTGATCATTAAGCCGAAATCTGTAGCGACTGTCAGCTTTGGGGGAACAGACCCATGGTGCACGCCTCCCTTTTCCGGGCCTCTCTGCCAGCTGGGCTGGAGGGTGGGGAGACGTGGAGCCCCCAGGGGCCCGATCTTCTCCCCCAGGAGCGCTAGCACCTGCCCTGCAGTTTTCCAGGAAGAAGGAGCCCGCTAGGGGTGGGTGCGCCCACCACCCCCAGGAGACTGGCTTCCTGGTTCTTCTCAATGCAGATGCTGAGCGGGGAGGTGGGAAGGCAAGCTTTGTCCCTCTCACGTAAAGTGCATACCTAGCCTAATTCTAGTTCAAATCCCAGGTTTCTTGGAACTGCACAAAATGATCTGTAAGCTTATAGGGGAAAATAAATGTGAGAGAATTGTCAAATGTAAAAAAAAAGCAAGAATAAAAGTATGAGAGGAGGATTTAACTACTAGGTGTTAAAAGGCAGCTAAATGATGCCCTTTTTAAATTGAAATGAAAACTGACTTTTCCAGTCCTGTGGCCACTGGTGAGTTTCCCAAATTTGCTGACATATTGAGTGCAGCACTTTGACAGCGTCACCCTTTAGGATTGTAAATAGCTGAGCTGGAATTCCATCACCGCCGCTCTCTCTGTTCACACTGAGGGCTCCTAAGGCCCAGCTGACTCCGCACTCCGCGACACCTGGCTCTGGGTGCGTGCCCACCCCCGCGTGGTCATCTGGGTCACAAGGGCCTTTCTCTGTGCAGCTGTTCTGAGTGTTCTTGCCGCCTCTCCTTCATCTCTTCTGCCTCTGTCAGGGCTTTACTGTCTCTGCCCTTTATCATGCCCATTCTTGCATGAAATAGTCCCTTGGTATTTCCAGTTTTCTTGATGGGATCTCTAGTTTTCTCCACTCCATTGTTTTCCTCTTTTTTTTTGCATTGTTCATTGAAGAAGGCCTTCTAATCTCTCCTCACTATTCTCTGGAACTCTGCATTCAGTTGGGTATATCTTTCTCTTCTTTTCTCAGCTATTTGCAAAGCCTCCTCAGACAACCACTTCGCCTTCTGGCATTTCTTTTTCTTTGGGATGCGTTTGGTCACTTCCTCCTGCACAGTGTTATCAACCTCTGCCCATAGTTCTTCAGGCAGGCTGCTCACAAAACTGTCAGCCTTTCTCTGCTTCACTTTGTACTCTAAGGCCGAACTTGCCTGTTGTTCCAGGTGTCTCTCAACTGCTTGCTTTTGTATTCCAGTCCCTTGTGATGAAAAGGACATTTTTTTTTTTTTTTTTTGGTGTTAGTTCTAGAAGGTCTTATAGGTCTTCGTAAAGTGAAGTCGCTCAGTCATGTGCGACTCTTTGCGACCCCATGGACTGTAGCCTACCAGGCTTCTCAGTCCATGGGATTTTCCAGGCAAGAATACTGGAGTGGGGTGCCATTTCCTTCTCCAGGGGATCTTCCCTGACCCAGGGATCGAACCCGGGTCTCCCGCATTCCAGGCAGACGCTTTACCTTCTGAGCCACCAGGGAAGCCCTAGAGGTCTTCATAGAACTGTTCAACTCCATCTTCTCCAGAATTAGTGGCTGGGGCATAGACTTGGATTACTGTGACGTTGAAAGGTTTACCTTGGAGACAAGCTGAGATCTTTCTATCGTTTTTGAGATGGCACCCAAGTACTGCATTTCAGACTCTTTGATTGGCTATAAGGGCTATTCCATTTATTCTAGGGGGTTCTTGCCTGTGGTAGTAGATATAATGGTCATCTGAGTTAAATTTTCCCATTCCTATGCATTTTAGTTCACCCATTCCTAAAATGTCACTGATCAATCTTGCCGTCTCCTGCTTGACCACGTCCAGTTTACCTTGATTCACGGACGTAACATTCCAGGGTCTTATGCAACATTGCTCTTTACAGCCATCGGACTGTGCTTTCACCGCCAGACACACTCACAGCGGAGCGTCGTCTCCGCTTTGGCCCAGCTGCTCTATTCTTTGTGGAGCTATTAGTAATTGTCCTCCACTCTTCCCCAGGAGCACACTGGACACCTTCCGACCTGGGAGGCTCCTCTTCTGACGTCCTACACTTTCGCCTCTTCATACTGCTTGTTCATGGGGTTCTCCTGGCAAGAATACTGGGGTGGGTTGCCGTTTCCTTCTCCAGTGGACCATGAAGGTGTCAAAGAGGCAGAGGAGGCAGGGATCAAGTTGCCAACATCTGTTGGGTCATAGAAAAAGCAAGAGAGTTCCTGAAAAAAACATCGACCTCTGCTCCACTGACCACTCTGAAGTCTTTGAATGTGCAGATCACAACAAACCACGGAAAATTCTTCAAGTGATGGGAGATGGGAATACCAGACCACCTGACCCGCCTCCTGAAAAACCCTTATGCAGGTCAGGAAGCAACAGTTAGAGCTGGACATGGAAGAACAGACGGGTTCCAAATTGGGAAAGGAGTGCGTCGAGGCTGCATATTGTCACCGCTTATTTACCTTATATGCAGAGTACCTGATGCAAAATGCCGGGCTAGATGAATTTCAAGCTAGACTCAAGATTGCCGGGAGAAATATCAACAACCTCAGGTATGCATATGAAACCACTCTAACGGCAGAAAGTGAAGAATTGAAGAGCCTCTTGATGAGGGTAAAAGAAGAGAGTGAAAAGTTGGCTTGAAACTCAACGTGAAAAAAACTAAGATCGTAGCCTCTGGTCCCATCACTTCATGGTAAATAGAAGGGGACAAAGTAGCAGCAGCGTCAGACTTTATTTTCTTGGGCTCCAAACTCACTGCAGACAGTGACTGTAGCCCTGAAATTAAAAGGCATTTGCTCTTTGGAAGGAAATCAATGACAAAACTAGTCAGTGTATTAAAAAGCAGAGACGTCATTTTGTCGACAAAGGTCCATCTAATCAAAGGTCTGGCTTTTCCAATAGTCATGTATGGATGTGAGAGTTGGACCATAAAGAAGGCTGAGTGCTGAAGAACTGATGCTTTTGAACTGTGGTGTTGGAGAAGACTCTTGAGAGTCCCTTGGACTGCAAGGAGATCTAACCAGTCAGTCCTAAAGGAAATCAACCCTGAATATTCGCTGGAAGGACTGATGCCGAAGCTGAAGCTCCAGTCCTTTGGCCATCTGATGAGAAGAAATGACTCGCTAGAAAAGACCCTGATGCTGAGAGATACTGAAGGCAAAAGGAGAAGGGCGCAACAGAGGATGAGACGGTGAGACGGCACCACCGACTCGCTGCACGTGAGTCTGGGCGAACTCCGGGAGACAGTGCAGGACAGAGCAGCCTGGCGCGCTGCAGTCCATGGGGCTGCAGAGGCCGAGTCGGACTCAACTGAGTGAGGGAGCAGCGCCAAGCAAAGGCCAGCCCTCGAAACAGCGCGGAGTCCTGCAGCGCACGCCGCAGACGGGCGGAGCAGCGTCCGGAGGCAGACGGGTCAGCTTCCAGGGAAACTTGGGGTGTCAGGGAGGCGCCTTTGGATTTGATGAGGAAGAGAGGACCATTTAGTTAACGAGACGACCACCACCAGGTAGGCTGTAATAAGATGACCTTGGCTCCTACTTCACTAAATAAAAAAATTAATTGAAGATGGTTTGAAAACCAAAATATGAAGCAAATAAAAATTCCGAAAGTGTTGGCAAATAAAAATTCCGGAGTACGGAGGGTATTCTGTGAAAAAAGAACGGTTGTTTAAAGCAAGGCGGCAGAGGAGAACACAGCTGCTTCAGACGCACAACAGAGCTCCAGGGAAGTGGCGACTTACCGCTGCTCGGAGGGTCCCAGGGGGCTGTCCGGAGGCTGCGGGGGGAGAGCACACGGTGACGGCTCTGGGCGCTGCGCCTGCCAGCACAGCACCCGCGCACCTGCAGCTGACGTGAGGGGGGGTCCCCTTTCCCACGCCCTTGCTCGTGTGTGTGTCTCCACTTCTCAACAGTAAGAGACAGGAAGGAGAAGGCTGGGTCACGAGAGATGTGTTTATTTTAGAAGAAAATGCCAACTCTTCGCAAAGGGTTGTAGCTTCACAGCCTGCCGGCCACGTGTGAGCCTGCTGTGTATGGCCGTGCCAGGCCTGGGGGTTGGGCTTTTCGATTGCGGCCACTCTGGCGGGCAGGCAGCGGCGTCTCATCGTGTTTCCTTAACGTGGGATGATGCTGATGTTGACCGTCGGGGTTTGTCTACCACCCGTGGCATCCCCCTTTGGTGAAGTGTGTTCAGATATTTTGCCCATTTAAAAGACCTAGTCAGTGTTCTTGTGAGTGAGTTTTGAAAGTTCTATACATATTCTGGGTACATGTATATGATTTGCAAATAATTATTTCTCTCTGTGGCTTATATTTTCATTTTCTGAATGGTGACCTTTAAAGACTAAAACTTAACTCTGTTAAGGAGCTGCAGAAATGGGTGGGTCTGAAAGGAGTCAGCCCCGCTGGCTTGATCTTGCGGAGAGTGAATTCAGAAACGATATAACACACACACTCAGGACTCGCCAAAGACCCACATACACAGAACCCCACACGCACACTGCTTCACACACACACACACCAAACACACAAGACCCACATACACAGAACCCCACACGCATACTGCGTCACACACACACACACCAAACACACAAGACCCACATACACAGAACCCCACATGCACACTGTGTCTCACACACACACACACACACACACCCCAAACACACAAAACCCACATACATAGAACCCCACACGCACACTGCGTCACACACACACACACACACACACCAAACACACAAGACCCACATACACAGAACCCCACACGCACACTGCTTCACACACACACACACCAAACACACAAGACCCACATACACAGAACCCCACACGCATACTGCGTCACACACACACACACACACACACACACACCAAACACACTCACATATATGTGCACCCACACTCACCGAAGACCCACATACACAGAACCCCACACGCACACTGCTTCACACACACACACACACCCACAAGACCCACATACACAGAACCCCACATGCACACTGTGTCTCACACACACACACACACACCCCAAACACACAAAACCCACATACATAGAACCCCACACGCACACTGCATCACACACACACACACACACACACACACACACACACACACCAAACACACAAAACCCACATACATAGAACCCCACACGCACACTGCATCACACACACACACACACACACACACCAAACACACAAGACCCACATACACAGAACCCCACATGCACACTGCTTCACACACACACACACACACACACACACACACCAAACACACAAGACCCATATACACAGAACCCCACATGCACACTGCGTCTCACACACACACACACACACCCCAAACACACAAGACCCACATACACAGAACCCCACACGCACACTGCGTCACACACACACACACACACACCAAACACACAAGACCCACATACACAGAACCCCACACGCACACTGCATCACACACACACACACACACACACCAAACACACAAGACCCACATACACAGAACCCCACACATGCACTGCGCCACACAGTCACACACACACACCAAACACACAAGACCCACATACACAGAACCCCACACGCACACACACACACACCAAACACACAAGACCCACATACACAGAACCCCACACGCACACACACACACACCAAACACACAAGACCCACATACACAGAACCCCACACGCATACTGCGTCACACACACACACACACACACACACCAAACACACTCACATATATGTGCACCCACACTCACCGAAGACCCACATACACAGAACCCCACACGCACACTGTGTCTCACACACACACACACACACACACACCAAACACACAAGACCCACATACACAGAACCCCACACATGCACTGCGCCACACAGTCACACACACACACCAAACACACAAGACCCACATGCACAGAACCCCACATGCACACTGCGTCTCACACACACACACACACACACCAAACACACAAGACCCACATACACAGAACCCCACACGCATACTGCGTCACACACACACACACACCAAACACACAAGACCCACATACACAGAACCCCACATGCACACTGCTTCACACACACACACACACCAAACACACAAGACCCACATACACAGAACCCCACACGTGCACTGCATCACACAGTCACACACACACACCAAACACACTCATATATATGTGCAGCGCCCCACCCCCCCCACACCAACATGGAGGTCCCAGCCTCCTGCTGGCCTGGGGCCGCCCCCAGTGCTGGACGGATAGATGGGGGCAGGGGCGCCCATACCTCTGACAGATCTTCCATCTGTAAACTCACATTCCTCTTGCCTGTCTGGTGTTCTGAGTTTTGCTGCTGGAGGCCCTGTGTCATGTAATCAAACGTGCTCAACCTTTTGGCCACTAGAAAGGAGAACGCAGGCAAGAGACAGAGTCACCACCCCCCGTCCACCACCCGCAGTGCTGGGAGCTGGCTCCCAACCTGGAGCCTGGGGAGCGGCCGGGAGGCCACCCTGAGCCCGGCTGACCTTCTGGCCGAAGCCGGCAGGTGCCTGCACCCATGGAGCCCACCAGCCCTGGCCCCAGGGGGCTTCACAGGCCCGTAAAGTGAGTGTGGATGCAGCAAGCGCGGAGCCCAGCTCTGTCTTAATTAAGGGGAGACAGCGGCCAGCACGTGGCAGACAGACTCAGGTAATTAGAGTCTCCAACGTGCTCGTCAGCAGAAGACCACACGAGTGGAAGCAAGCATGACCCACTCATGCGCCTCCGCCCTGGTGGTGTGGGGTGGGGCTAACTTTTCCATTTCTCTTTCTCCGAAAACTGACAAGCATGGGAACAGATGGCTTATGATTATTTCTGGAAAGAGAAAAGGCCACCCACAGAAGCCTATTTGCAGCTTGAGGAGCAGACGGAAGGCCGCTGCCCCCAGAGCCCCTGGCGGGGGGTCTGCTCCCCGAGGGGGGCCCGGGCTCAGCCCCACCCCAGCTCACCCCTCCCCGGGGGCCCCTACAAAGGCTGCGTCTTCTTGGACCTTGAATTCTTCCTCCATTAACTGCACACACTCCCTCAGAGGCCCTTGCAGTCTGAGGATGCAAACTGGGCCTTGCTGACATTCTAGTGAAGACATCCCGTCTTCTGCCCAGGTCTGCACAAAGGCCCCCAGACGAGGGCTGCCGGCAGGCTCTGTGTGTCTCCCAGAACCTGCCTGGTGTGACACGGGCATGGACGGCGGTGAGCACACAGAGGAGATGCAGGACGGGCCTCCGCGCGGCTTCCCGGGGCCTTCTGGCGCCTCCGCCTGCGGCCGTCTCCCGCCTGGCTCGCTGAGGACTCGCCACAGTGGGGCCAGGCTCCTCGCGGCCATGTCTGTGTGCTGGCCTGGTGGCTCTGCCTCGGACCCCGTGCCTGCAGCAGCCCGTCCTCCACACCCCTGGCCCCCAACCACACGGGAGCTGGAGACGGCGTCGGTGGGTCCAGTGTTCTTCATCATCAGGGATTTTGGCGGGAGCTTCTCTAAATGCCCTGTTCCTCCCCTCATCTCTCTCAACACTGGCACCGCCCGCTTTCTAGCCCTCTGTTTCTGCAGGTCTCAGAGTAGAACTCAGCCCTCTGCCCTCTCAGCGTGAGCACATACCCCTCCTTTCTACCCTGAACTCACTGCTGGAGGGGGCGGCCTGCCGGGGACCTGTGTGAGCACAGGGGTGAAGGCCAGCCAACCTGGGCAGCACGTGCTCAGGTGGAGGGGAGCCTGGGAGCACGTACTCAGGTGGAGGGCACCCGGGGAGCACGTGCTGAGGTGGAGGGCACCCGGGGAGCATGTGCTCAGGTGGAGGGCACCCGGGGAGCACGTACTCAGGTAGAGGTGGAAGAAGAGCAGGTGGCCGAGCAGCAGCAGGCTGATGAGCGCCAGCAGCAGCACCAGCAGCCCGAGCGCCAGGAGGACGCAGGAGTTGGTCCTCACGGGGGAGATCGGGAGGAACAGCAGCCACGTGTCCTTGTCGGAGATGCCTGTGGAGGCAGCGCCTCAGCAGGTGCCCGCTGGGCTCAGCACCGGGCAGTGGGGGAGGGGGCACAGCCCGAGAGAGCCCCTCCCTGTCCAGGTGGGCCCCTCCCTGCCTAGATGGTCCCCTCTCTGCCCAGGTGGGCCCCTCCTCATTGCTCTGCCTGAGTTAAGTACCCTTGCAGCCCCTCCTCTCTACAGTGGGCATTATGGTTCCCCTTGTGGGTCTGGAAGGTGAAGCTGGGAGAGGGCAACTAAATGCCCACGTCACAGAGCCTGACCCTGGTGCCCACTGTGCTGGGCCCTCTCCACTGTCCCTAGAGCTGAAAGGCCACAGCTACCACCTTGGGGCATTTCCAGGACACAGTCCTGTGTGACAAGGGGGCCTGACACCACAACCACACAGGTTCCCAAACCAAGTGAGGAGAAGCAGGGAGGGGTCGTGTGCGGGCCACTGAAGGCCGAGTCTCAGCTGAAATGTCTTCACCCCACAGCTAGGCCTGGACAGATGCTTGGGCAGGCGGCCGGCCTGGGGGCAGGGGGCGCGTACTCTGGTAGCGTGAGTCGGTGCGCAGGGTGGCAGGGTTGAAGAGGTACTGGAAGAAGATGTGCAGAAGGACAGCGATGACGCAGAGCAGACCGGCCGAAGCGGAGGCCACCGAGCCGAAGAAGCACCTGCGGGCGGAGCTGGTGAGTGCCCGGGAGGGCCGGCCCAGGAGGGGCGCCGCCAGCTCTGGAGTGTCCCCGCCGAGCCCCCAGGACCCCCGCTGAGCCTCCTGGACTCCCGCTGCCGGGCCCCCTGCAACCCGCTAAGCCCCGGACCCTTGTCAAGAGCCTGTGACCGGAATGAGGACAGTAAGCCCCAGGCAGCAGCCCTCAGAGTGGCTTCACTGAAGTGTCTCCCTCAGTCTTCCTGCTGTTACGCCGTTAGCGCTTCCAGCGTTAAACAGGGTCTTAGTTCACCCGAGACTTAGTTGGTTCCCCGCTTTTCCTGAAGGTCCCTTACACCTGCCGCCAGGCCTCCAGGCCCCTGTCCCCTGATGGCCCCGTCCTGCCAATGCTGTCTGTGGACATGGGGACTCCCGGGCTCACCTGCCCTGCCCGGAGCCCCTCTGAGCCTGCTCTGTGTCAGGAGCTGCAGCGCCCGTGAGTTCAGCCCCCTCGGCCCTCCTCCAGGCGTGCGGGCAGGGAGCAGGCACCCTGAGGGGCTGTGCCCCAGAGGAGGGGCCCTGAGCAGGCTGCGGAGGCGGGGCAGGTGCCGGGGCGGGGCGGGGCCCTCACCAGTAGTTCCTGCTCCCCACGCAGTTGTTCAGCCACTTGCAGTGATGGTCGAAGCCCGTGACGCACTTGTTGCAGGCGCTGCAGTGCTTGGCTTTGGCACTCCTGGGAGGAAGGGTGGACGGGCAGCCTGTCAGTGGGCCTGCAGAGCCTGTCTGCTCAGAGGGCCCACCCGACACAGTGGGCGCCTTCCCTGGGCCTGCTTCAGGTGGCTCCTGCCCGCCCACGGACGTCCCCGGGGCCCTGAGCAGCCCAGGCTGTGATCGGGCCGGGGTCAGCGGCTCGTCTGAGACCTCAGCAGGCACTCGGCCCAGGAGGGGGCGGGGGGCTGTGCCCAGGACCCCGCCTCTCTGAAGGGGGCTGTGCTAGGCACTTGCAGGGGAACAGGGGCACCTGAGTCCAGGCCGCTTGCAACCCCCTCCTCAGCCCTGGACACACTGCGGCGCCCCTGCCGTGACTGCTAACCCCGGACACGCACACGGTGACCTCGCAGAGATGACAGTACTGGTTCTGGATGACATGCAGGTGTTTGGACCGGTCGAAGGTCGGCACAGGCTGGGAGTAGCTCTTCAGGCGGACGCTGGCTTCGGCCGGGTCGATGGAAATGGCGGCCAGGTGGACTAAGAAGTGGAAGAAGAAGGCCCCGCTGGCCACCTGCAAGGGTGTCAAGGAGCAACGCGGCCTGGGCAGCGCGCGCGGGGCCCGCCCAGGAGGTGCGCAGTCGGGCCCTCAGCCGCCGGGTGGGCCTGTGCATGGCTGGCGGCAGGGAGCGGGCCCGCCCCTCTGACAGCCGCGTGCCCAGCAGGATCCTCGATCCCTCCATCCTCCAGGGCCAGAGCAGGGTGGCCCGTGGCCCTGAGATCCCCCGAGCCTCATGGAGGAGCAGGTCAGGCCTGTGTGTGCCCACGGGGGTCCTTGGGGCAGGGTGGCCGTGCTGAGCTTGAGTCCTCAGAAAACGAGGAGGGTGGGAGGGTTCAAACACCTGCCAGTGAGCCTCTGTGGCCGGTGGGCCCTCGACCGTCTGTGTCTGTCTGCCTGTCTCTGTCTCTCTGTCTGTCTCTCTGTGTCTCTCTGTCCCTCTCTCTCCCTGCCAGCCCTCTTGGCGTCCACCCTCTCTCTGTTTGTCTCTCTCTGTCTGTCTCTCTCTGTGTCTCTGTCTCCCTGTGTCTGTCTCTGTCTGCCCGTGTGTCTGTCTGTCTGTCTCTGTCTCTCTCTGTCTGTCTGTCCCTGTATCTCTGTCTGTCTCTCTGTCCCTGTGTCTCTGTCTCCCTGTCTGTCTGTCTGTGTCTCTCTGTCCCTCTCTCTCCCCCAGCCCTCTTGGCGTCCACTCCCTCTCTGTCTCTGTCTCTGTGTCTGTCTGTCCCTGTATCTCTGTGTCTCTGTCCCTGTGTCTGTCTGTCTCTCTCTCTCTGTCTCTGTCTGTCTCTGTCTCCCTGTGTCTGTCTCTGTCTGCCCCTGTGTCTGTCTGTCTCTGTCTCTCTCTCTGTCTCTCTGTCTCTGTCTGTCCCTGTATCTCTGTCTGTCTCTGTCCCTGTGTCTCTGTCTCCCTGTCTGTCTGTGTCTGTCTGTGTCTCTCTGTCCCTCTCTCTCCCCCAGCCCTCTTGGCATCCACTCCCTCTCTGTGTCTGTCTCTCTCTGTGTCTGTCTGTCCCTGTATCTCTGTGTCTCTGTCTGTCTCTCTATCTCTGTCTCTGTCTCTCTGTCTGTGTCTGTCTGTCTGTCCCTGTATCTCTGTGTCTCTCTCTGCCTGTCTGTCTGTGTCTCTGTCCCTCTCTCTCTGTCTGTGTCTCTCTGTCTCTGTCTGTCTGTCTCCCCCCGAGCCCTCTCAGCGTCCCTCCACCCCCGGGGCTCCCAGGGTGAGCCGACGCGCTCAGATCCACCCTCTGCACGTTCTCTTCAGGGACCAACACACTGTCCCCATGGAAACCAAACAGACGGGAGGAAGCCCTCTCTGGCCCCCCTCAGCCCTGCCCTGCTTCCCAGGATGGTCTTGTTTGGGGGGGGGGAGTTGGGTGCACAGGCCTGCTCCGCAAGGGCTGCCTGGGTGCAGTGGGCAGAACCTCCAGCCCACTCCCCGCCCACCGGCAGGGTCTGCGGGGCCGCACCATGTGTGGGCTCTGGGCAGGGCCAGCCTCCCGGGCCCCCAGCACTGCCGTTGGGTCCAGGCTCCTGTGGCCCCTGGGGCACTCGGCTCGGCGGGGCCCCCTGGGCTCGGGAGCCCATTCACGGCCTGCATGGGCCTCCCTGGGCCCACCACCTGCAGGGCGCAGCTGGCCTCAATTGGGGGCTGCTTTGCCCGAAGCCGATTGCCCCCTGTCCTCCAGCCTCCAGTGCAGACCTCGGGCCCTGGATGCCAGGCATGGGGCGAGAGGGGCCCGGGCCGGCCAGGGGGCATGGAGACCACCATGCGGGCTGCAGTGAGCAGGGCCAGAGGGTGAGGCGGACCGGAGGGCTGGTGCCCGGGTCAGGGCTGGTGCCCGGGTCGGACCTGTTGCCCGGGTCAGGGCTGGCCAGGCGCACGGCCTGAAGGACGTGGGAAGCACGACTGACCGAGGACCAGCTGGGTCGGGGACCCCCATGGAGGCGGGGCTGCCGGATCCCTCAGAGCCACTG
Organism: Capricornis sumatraensis; assembly: GCF_032405125.1. Taxonomy (NCBI): domain Eukaryota; kingdom Metazoa; phylum Chordata; class Mammalia; order Artiodactyla; family Bovidae; genus Capricornis; species Capricornis sumatraensis. The sequence continues at coordinate 77,603,895 of NC_091086.1, read as the reverse complement.
GGGCCCTGCAGGGCTGGGCTGGGGGTGAGGCCCGCCTCTGCCCATGCTGACCAGCAGACAGGGCCCTGCCCCGTGCAGGGTGTGGGGTGGTGGGCGGGGCTCCATGGCCAACCTGTGGTGTCACAGCTGGGGGCACCACATGGTCTGTGCCCGCTGACCCCCCGGCACCCACTTCCCAGAACACAGCGGGCTGCTCTGTTTGTGTGGTTCCCGGGGCAACAGGATGCATCCGAGTGCAGACGGGAGGGGCCAGCGGGATGGGCGGGGCAGGAAGTGGCTCACTGCCCAGGTGAGGCCCTGCTCTGCGGGCCGCAGTGGGCTTGACCCCACCAGGCACCTTTGGGCAGGGCTGGGACAACGGGCAGGATGGCAGGCGGGTGGCCCACGTGCTCTCTCCCCATGAGACCAGGCAGGGAGTGTGGGCATGGCGCCCACGCTCAGACCCTCGGCCTTATGTGGAGATGCCCGACCCACAGCTGACAGGCAGCCCTGCAGACTTCCCAAAACTACAGGTGCCAGGGACCCCAGGACAGTGTGCCGCCTAGACACAGTGAGCCAAGCTGCTGGGGCCCCTCAGACACCAAGAGTCCAAGGCAAGCACACACCTGGGCCCGTCTGCAGGTGGGCAGGCATACACCTGTGCCCGTCTGCAGGTGGGGAGGCCAGGTCGGCCATGCTTGCCCACGATCGCCTGGCCAGGCCCGTTGGTCACACCCAGGGGGAGTGGCACTGAGCCCCAGAACAGATGGGTGCAGGCGGGCAGCGCACCCTCCAGTTGCTGGCTTTCGCTTTCAGAAGTAATTTTATCTGAGGAGAGTCTTAGGTTCAAGTTAATAATACAAAGAACCTGGTCCGGCGTCTCACTTCCAGCAAACAGGACGCGAGCCGCTCCAGGAGGAGGACTCGGCTGGTCCCCTAGCAACTATCTGTGTTCAGTAAACAAACGGCGCTGGGCGCAGCCCAGGACACCCGCCCTGCCCCCTGGCTGCCGTGCCGGCCCTGGGCCGGGGGCGGGGCCCACACTGGGGCTGCCCCCCTACCGCCTGAGTCCCTGAAGACTCCCACCCCTCCTGCCCCTCCTGCACACACAGGGTGGCCAGGGTCCAACTTGCTGACCCCCCTATCTCCAGGAGGCCTGCGGGGTGCCTCCCAACTTCCGGAAGCCCCACAGCCCTGACCCTGGCCCTGGCCCTCCGTTGGCTTTGCTCCTGGTTCCCTGCAGGTGCCAAGGGGCGCTGGCGCCCCGCCATGGCCAGAGAGCAGCACTTCAGTGCACTGCCGCCCTTCAGGGGCTTCGCTGACACAGGGCGGGTCCGGGCCGCAGGAGGCTTGGCCAGAAAACATGTCCCGCAGGAAGACTGAGCTCTGGGCAGCCAGGAAGTCCACCCTGCGTCCACGGCTGGGACAGGCAGGAGGGGCTCACGGAGACTGGGTGCTGAGCCACCCAGGGGCAGGGGCCACGGGGGTCGGGGAGAAAGGACTGCCCACCTGGGGCTCCTTGCTGGGCACAAAGCAGGTGCGCACTCACAGGGACTACTGGACAGGGCACGTGGGTCACTTGAAAAGACTCCCAGGGCCAAAACGCAACTAAGTTTTGGGTCAAAAGAGAGCAAAGAGACTGGGTTATAGCCCAGCACAAAGGTCACCTGGACAGCGTGTTAAAAGCAGACACAACCCTCTGCTGACAAAGGCCCGTCTCGCCAAAGCTGCGGTTTTTCCGGTGGTCATGTGTGGATGTGAGAGTTGGACCATAAAGAAAGCTGAGCACTGAAGAACTGATGCTTTGGAACTGTGGTCGTGGAAAAGACTCTCGAGAGCCCCTTGGACTGCAAGGGGATCCAACCAGTCCATCCTAAAGGAGACCAGCCCTGAATATTCACTGAAAGGACCGATGATTAAGCTCAAACTCCAATCCTCTGGCCCCTGATGCGAACAACTAACTCACTGGACAAGACCCTGATGGTGGAAGAGGGTGAAGGTAGGAGGAGAAAGGACGACAGAGGATGAGAAAGTTGGATGGCATCACCAACTCGATGGACCTAAGTCTGAAGAAGCTCTGGAGACAATGAAGGACAGGGAAGCCTGTGTGTGCCGTCCATGGGTCACGACGAGTTGGACGCGACTGAGCGACTGAAGGCCAACAACGTAAGCCTAGCCGCATGGGTGAGGCGAAGCTGTATCCCTGAACAGCACTGAAGTCCCAACCCCAGGAGCTGTCGTGATTTCATTTGAGAATGGGGTCTTTGGAGATGATCGAGTTAGGCTGAGGTCCTTGCGATGTGTCTGGACCTCATGGGACTGGTATCCTTATGAGATGAGAAGCCCAGGACTCAGACATGCATGGGGACGACCCTGTGAGGACACGCAGGCGGCCAGATCTGAAGCCAGTGGACGCCTGGGGCCAGCAGAGTTGGGACAGTTCCCAGGAGCTTCTCAGGGGGCACAGCCCCCTCCCCCCGAACGTCCTAGGGCTCTCTCTTCCCTCCTGTGCATCTGCGCCTCAGCGTGTGTGCACTGGGTGTTCATGCGTGCACTGGGTGTTCACGCGTGCAGCCAGCGGGCCACTTGTGCATTATGTGTATACGTGTGTGTGGGGGTCTGTGTGCTTCAGATACAATAAAACCAATGACTGAAGCGTCCACATTGAGGAGGCAGAAAAAGAGCAATTAAAGCTGGTACATTGAAAGGAAATAGTAAAAATAAAAGCAGAAATTCAAAAAAAGTAAACAGGGAAAATCAGTAAGTCCAAAAGCAAATAACCTGAATAATCAACAAAAGTGATAAACCCTAGGAAGATGGTCACTGGTGCCATCAGTACAGACACTACAGACACTGGCCGGGCAACAGGGAACCCCGCAAAGAGCTTTACTGCAAGAAACGGGACAGTGCAGGCGACATGCTTAAGTTTCCCCAAAACACAACTTGCCAGAACAGACAAGATCAAACAGAGGAGCTGAAACGCGCTTTTCCTACTGAGGAAATCGATCATGACAAGTCTTACCACAGAGAAGTCTCTGCTGACTCAGGGGCAGGGACAGACAGTCCTCATCTGAGGGAGAGACGCCCGCACAGAGGCCCTGGTGTCTCTGGCTGATGGAGGCAGGGCGGGGTGCGGGGGTGCTTTGGGGCTCAGTGTAGCCCCACATCTGCAAAAGGACTTTAGAAATGGAGAAGTGCCAACCTTGGTATTAGGGAGCATGTGGTAACTTCCCAGGGATTTTTTTAGGTGAGAAAACAGAATGGTGCGGAGACAGATGTCTTGTCAGAGGCAGCCTGGGCATTCTGGCGACATCTCATCACGGGGGGGTGGGCTTTAATGAGGCTCAGCACGTGTGAGACAGGATGCCCGTGTATGAGGCGGGATGCCCAGCGCGTGTGAGGCAGGACGCAAGACTGGCAGTCTTCATTAGCACCCAGTATTTGAGGTCCTTTGCTTTGTTCTCCCTGGTTTTTCAAAGCTGAAAGATGCTGAGCTCAAGGCTTGGGCAGCTTTGTGAGTCTGTGAGGGCCCTTCCTGCCCTGCCACCTCCGCCACCTGGCCACAGACACCTGGCGGGTGGGCGAAGTAGCCCGTTTCCTCAGTGCAGAGCGATGGCACAGGCACAAACACCCCACTTTCAGAAGACGGCTCCAGCGCCCACTGGACAGCAGCCCAGCCTGTCCACGGGGCTTCCCAGGGAGCACCAGTGGTAAAGAACCCGCCTGCCAATGCAGGGGATGTAAGGGATGTGGGTTCGATCCCTGGGTTGGGAAGATCCCCTGGAGGAGGGAATGGCAGCCCACTCCAGTATTCTTGCTTGGAGAATCCCATGGACAGAGGAGCCTGCTGGGCTACAGTCCACAGGGTCACAGAGTCAGACACGACTGAAGTGACTAACAGACAGCTGGTCCACCGGCTCTAATGTGCAGTGGCCCTTGGGGTGGGGGCCAGGGTTCCCGGCGGAGCCCCACACCACCCTGATGCCCACCTGAGGGATCAGATGTCTGCGCCCAGAACAAGGCCACGCCAGGGGTCACAGACCCAGCGCCTCAGTGGGAAGGCGTCAGGGGTGAGGTTCCATGCACCTGACACTGAGGGGGGCATGTGAGCACCTCAAGTCGGTCCAGTGGATAAGACTCTGCACTCCCAACGCAAGAGGCCCAGCTTCACACCCCAGCCAGGGAACAAGACCCCACATGCTGTGACTAAAGATCTTGAGAGCCATAGCTAAGACCCAGTGCAGACAGACAGATGGAGAAAGCAAATACTAACACACACGCACACGGACGCATGCACACACGCACACGCACACACATGCACATATGCACACGTGCACACACACGCAAACACATGCACGCATGTGCACACATATACACATGCACACACATGCACACATGCGCGCACAGAACATGCACATGCACACACACATGTGTGTGCAAACGCACAACATGCATACACACGCAAGTGCGTACACACACAAACGCACGCACACAACATGCACATGCACGCACACATGCACATGTGCACACACATGCACACACACGCACACAACATGCAAACACATGCACACACGCAAACACATGCACACACATGCGCACCACACGCACAGAACATGCACATGTGCACGCACGCATGTGTGCAAACGCACAACATGCACACACACAAGTGCACACATGCACACGCACACACGCACAACATGCACACACATATAACATGCATGCGTGCACACGCATGCGCACACGCAACACATCATGCACACACGCACGTGTGTGCAAATGCATGACATGCACGCGCACACGCAAGTGAGCACATGACATGCACACGTGCACACACAACATGCACACATGCACGCATACGCATGCGCGTGCACACACACACACGCACGCCATTCCTCTCGGACAGCACAGACTGGCCGTGCAGCCACAGTCAGGGCAGCTTGCAGCCTGTCTGCAGCTCCTCCCCTCCTGGGGTCTCTGCCCACCAAGGACCCTCTTATCCCTGCTGCCAGCTGGGTGCCCTCCCCCTGCCCAGCACAGGTGGGAACTGGCAGCCGGGACCCCGATCCAGCAGCCACTGGAGGGCGGCTGTGGGGTTTCTGGTGCAGGCAGTGGGGGTGAACCACGGCTGAACCGTGGGAGCCGGGGCGGAGGCAGGTCTGACCACCCCTGTGGGCGGAGCCAGGCCTGCTGGAGGCCCCTTGGGAAGCCCCTCCCAGCTTAGACCACAGCGCTGTCCCGGGGAAAAGGATACACCGTAGGCGATGTATCTCGAGTCCCCTGGCAGGAGGGGGATGAAGACCAGGAAGGTGGTGAAGGCCAGAATCAGGAACACCGTCCAGGCCACGATCTGGAAGGAATGCAAGGGCCGCGACCAGCCATTCACCCTGGACAGGCGGGGCGGCGACACCTGTGTGTTCCTGCTGGACGCAGCTTCTGAGAGGACCTGCCTCGACCTCCTGGTGCAGAAGGCCATCTGCAAGACAGCAGGGGGCACAGGGGGCCGTGGGCGCCTGTCCACTGCCCCTGCAACCCGGGACGTCACAGCTGGGCCAGCAGTTCCAGGGTGTGTGTGGTCCCCGGGCCCCCCTACCCCTGCCGGGACCCCAGGGTGGGCAGTTACCAGTCCCTTGCAGCCGGCGGGCCACCTACAGCGACCATCAGCTGGTCACTTTACAAACGCACACACCTCATCAGAAAATCCACGGATGTGGGGGACCCACATGAGGAGGAGGTCCAAATCCCTGGGAAAGCCCAGAGTGGGAGCAAAAGGCAGCTGGAGCCAGGTCAGTCAGATGCTTTCACCGACCAGAAACCCTGTGTGTTTCCCCAGGGCAGGAGGGCTGCAGGCCAGGGTCCTGGCCCAGGGGTGTGCCCTGCAGGGGTGGGAGGGAACCGGGCCCTTCCGGCCCATCAGGTGGGCAGGCCTGCCAGGAATGGGAGGGATGTGTCCTGGAGAGGCCATGGAGTGTTTGTGGGTGTCTCAGGGGTGACAAAATCACTGCAGATGGTGACTGCAGCCATGAAATTAAAAGACGCTTACTCCTTGGAAGAAAAGTTATGACCAACCTAGATAGCATATTCAAAAGCAGGGACATTACTTTGCCGACTAAGGTCTGTCTAGCCAAGGCTATGGTTTTTCCTGTGGTCATGTATGGATGTGAGAGATGGACTGTGAAGAAGGCTGAATGCCGAAGAATTGATGCTTTTGAACTGTGGTGTTGGAGAAGACTCTTGAGAGTCCCTTGGACTGCAAGGAGATCCAACCAGTCCATTCTGAAGATCAGCCCTGGGATTTCTTTGGAGCGAATGATGCTAAAGCTGAAACTCCAGTACTTTGGCCCCCTCATGTGAAGAGTTGACTCATTGGAAAAGACTCTGATGCTGGGAGGGATTGGGGGCAGGAGGAGAAGGGGGCGACCCAGGATGAGATGGCTGGATGGCATCACTGACTCGATGGACATGAATCTGAGTGAACTCCGGGAGTTGGTGATGGACAGAGAGGCCTGGCATGCTGCGGTTCATGGGGTCGCAAAGAGTCGGACACGACTGAGCGACTGAACTGAACTGAACTGAACTGAGGGGTGACATTGTTAACAGCTACAGGTGGAACTTGGGGGAGTTTAGAAGACCCTGTGCACAGCCTACACAGCAAGAGTAGCTGACAGGAGTTCTTTACTTTAGGAAGAGACAGAAACACTGAAAAAGATTCCAGCTCTTGTGTGAGCTGTGACTCCCCCTGGGGGCTGTCCTAAGGGCAGATCTCAGCTGCTGCCTCTGCTGGCCGTCCACCCAGGTCCTCCGACGAGATGCCACTCGGACAGAGGCCACAGCAGTCCCGAGTTTGCTGGGGTCTAGCGAATCAAATGGCACATTTGTGCAACAAGGCCAAGGCACCTGGGAATTGGAACCCTGAGGGGCAGGCCTGGAGCTGAAACATGATTCCCAGACAGAAACATGGGATGGAAGGGCTGACATCACCCCCCAGACAGCAGGCATGCGGAAGGTCGCGTCAAGGATTCCTGCAGGTCTCGGACAGAGGTGTGGGGAAGCAATGGTTATGAGACTAAAAGCTGGAGACACAGCATGACGCTGGCCTGTTAGGGTTTCCAGGCGAGGAAAAGGAAGAGGGTGTAAGAGAAGAAACAAGGAAACAGGGAAGCGTGTGTGCATTGCAGGGGGCTGAAGGCTTCAGCCCTAAATCACATTCCAAGAACCGAGCAGGGAATAAAGGAATGACCTCCAGTGGCAAAGATGGGAGTTCCGAGGACAGAGTCCTCAGTGTCCGGGAAGGAAACAGTGGCATAACCTGCAACGCGATGTAACTGGCACTTATCAAGTTCAAGTGCCGAGTCTCCTGTCCTGAGATGAGCAGCCAGGCTGTCACCGCAGGCAGGACAGAAGGAGGCGCCTTGGGGCACGCAGGGGCACCCGCTCACATTTTCAGATCCGAGACTCACCCCGATACCCCAGGCACCTCACATTCAGGCCGCAGGGGGAGCCAGTGTGTCTGCGTGAAAGCCGGGGCCCACAGCACTGGCCGCGCTCGGACGCAGGGAGCCCGGCCACCCGCCCCACCCGGGGCCCCCATAGGCAGACCTGGCCGGTGGTGGCTGCAGACCTTCCTCTCTGCTCCGCGCGGGTCGTCGGGAGTCCGTCAGGTGGTTCTGATGCTGGGGACCTGGGGAGGGCGGACGAGCTGCGAGGGCTGGACCTCTGCCCCTGCCCCTCCTGGGCCGCACCCCCGAGGGCCAGGGTCCCAGGGATCAGGGCACCCGGGGCTGGGAGAGCGCGTCTGCCTCGGTGCACCGCGGCCGTGCCCGCCCTCCTCCGGGGGCGCTCATGGGGGCCCGGCCTTCTGCCCGAGGCCGGACCCTCCCTGCCCGGCTGTCCAACTCTGAGCGGTGGCTCAGCCTCCCCGCGTCTCGACTCCACGCCCTGCTCGCCGGGTGCACTAAGAGGAGGCTCAGCTGAGCACCCGGGGCGGGCGGCGGCCCCCAGCCCCTGCCCCCACCGCCGCCGCCATTACCGCCAACGCCCGAGGAGCGGGAACCCGGGGGGGCCCAGCAGCTGCTGGGGGGACAGGATCTCCTGTCCCCCCCGTCCTAGGACACGGCTCCACAGTGCTGCTGCACGTGGACACAGCACACACACCACACACTTCACACACCACACACACCTCAGACACCTCACGTCTCACACACCACACACACCACACGCCTCACACGCCTCACACACCACACATACTTCACACACCTCACACCTCACACACCACACACACCACACACACCTCACACACCACACACACCACACACACCACACACACCTCACACACCACACACACCTCACACACCACACACACCTCACACACCACACACACCTCACACACCATATACACCTCACACACCACACACACCACACACACCACACACACCACACGCCTCACACACCACACATACTTCACACACCTCACACACCTCACACACACCTCACACACCACACACACCTCACACACCACACACCTCACACACCACACACACCTCACACACCACACACACCTCACACACCACACACACCTCACACACCACACACCACACACACCACACGCCTCACACGCCTCACACACCACACATACTTCACACACCTCACACCTCACACACACCTCACACACCACACACACCTCACACACCACACACCTCACACACCACACACACCTCACACACCACACACACCTCACACACCATATACACCTCACACACCACACACACCTCACACACCACACACACCACACGCCTCACACGCCTCACACACCACACATACTTCACACACCTCACACCTCACACACACCTCACACACCACACACACCTCACACACCACACACCTCACACCACACACACCTCACACACCACACACACCTCACACACCATATACACCTCACACACCACACACACCTCACACACCACACACCTCACACACCACACACACCTCACACACCACACACACCTCACACACCACACACACCTCACACACCACACACACCTCACACACCTCACACACCACACACACCTCACACACCATATACACCTCACACACCACACACACCACACACACCACACACACCACACACACCACACACACCACACACACCTCACACACCATATACACCTCACACACCACACACACCTCACACACCACACACCTCACACACCACACACACCTCACACACCACACACACCTCACACACCACACACACCTCACACACCACACACACCTCACACACCATATACACCTCACACACCACACACACCACACACACCACACGCCTCACACGCCTCACACACCACACATACTTCACACACCTCACACACCTCACACACCACACACACCACACACCACACACACCACACACCTCAAACGCCTCACACACCACACACACCACACACCTCACACACCTCAAACGCCTCACACACCTCACAGCACACACCTCACACACCTCACACAGCTCACGGCGCACACACACACCTCACACACACAGGCACACTGCACGCACACACGCCACGGGCCCCGCGCAGGCTGCCCTAGGCGAGCGCCGGCTCCTGGCCCGCGGCCCCTCTGCCCGCCCCGCCGCCTCCCTTCGGGCCCGTCCTGGGGCTGCCCCCTCGGGCCGCCCTGGCCTCCCGGGGCGGACGCCGGGTCGCGCTCGGTTCGCTGGCCGTCCGGGTTGTGGCGGTGCCCGGGGCCCCCTTCTGCTCTGTTCCGGTTCCTGCGTCTGGTTTTCTTCGTCCCTGAGGCTCTGGTCTGTTTGGTGCTGGGACGGCCTGTGAGGCGGCGTCCCCTCGGGGCCCCCAGCACGAGCAGCACGCTCGCCGCCCCACGCTGCTCCTGTCCTCCCCGCAGCAGGCGGCCAGGCCCCACGCGACCTCTGAACGTGGCGCAGCCCCCGGCCACCCGAGCCCAGGGCTGCGCTGCCCTGACGGCCTGGCTCTCTGCGGACGGGGGTCCAGGAGCGGAGCCGCCCGAGGCGAGGCACCCACCTCGCGCGCAGCCGGAAGGCGCGGCCACAGCAAGCGCGGAGCGCGCTCTCCTCGAGCACACGCTCCTCTGGGTTCTCAGGTCCTGGGGAGCTGGGGACGCCCGGGCGCCCCTCACTCAGCCCAGGCCCGAATGAGAGGCTTCCGGGGCCCCAGGCGCATCACAAAGGCGGCCCCGCAGCGGGGGAGGGGCAGGCCCAGGGCCCCTCGCCGCCCGCGCCCGAGGCTGCAGAACTTCAGCCGGGACTGAGAAGGCAGTGCGCCCCTGCCCCGGACCTGCTGCCTCAGCATTTCGGGCCGGGGGTGGCCAAGGCGTCCATCCCAACCTCATCCTCACGCTTGACCCTGGGGCCGAGAGGCCGGGCTCTGTCCAGGGCTGTGGGCACCTCTGTCCGGGCCTGACCGGCCCCCGGCTGCCCCTTGTTGGCTGCAGAAGGGCCACAGCAGATGGCGAGAGGGGACTGCAGGCATGTGGACGCCACGGTGAGCGGGCGGCTCACGTGATGCCAGCTCCGGTCTTGCGGTCTCCCGCCTTCTGCCTCACCCCACAGGGTCTCATGTCTAAGCTCAAGAAACTCCTGGTCCTCAGCGTCGGATCCGAGGACTCCTATCTGATGTGGCGGATTCCGATCTCAATCCTCCCTTGGGGAAGGCAGGTGGATGGGGTCCCTCTCCGTCCACATAGGCGGCATCCCATGGCCTCCGGCCTCCCTGGGGAGTCACCGCTCCGGGCTCCGTCAGTGGTGGAAGGCAGGCTGGCCTCCTCCAGGCAGCGTGCTGCCTGAGGCCCATGGGGATCAGGGGTCAGCCTCCACCCGGTCCTCTGGGTCTGGTCCGGATGGACAGGCATGAGGGAGGAGCCAGCGGGTTGCAGGCAGTTGGCTGGGTGGGAGGCCAGTGAGGAGGGGGCTCCTCCAGGGCTTGGGGCCTCCCGCGGGGCGGGGCTGGTCAGGCCGACTCTACTCCTGGTGGGCCCTGCTCCCCCAGCTACCTGGCCTCAACCTCCCGCTCACTGGCTTCAGTTTCCTCACATGCCGTTGGCCCAACAGCACTGTCCTGGAGCACAGCAACCCCTGGGTGATGGGGACGCTCCTCCAGAACCCCAGTTGACCACAGGCAGACAGGCGCGCGAGAGCCAGATGCCACCTGGGATCACCAGCCGGGAACCCCAGGGAATGAGGGGGCTGGTGCCTGCCTCCAGGGCCCCTGCACAGTGCCCGCCCACGGGCAGGCCTGAGAACAGGAACCTGCGCCAGAAGGTGCTTCCAGGGAGGCCAGTGGCTCCAATCGCTGTCCACGGTGCTGCCTGGAGCCCACAGGTATCAGCGAGATCCGGGCGGAAGATCAGGCACCCACCCAGGATCTGACCCCAAGACCCAGGGTCTGACCTCAAGACCCAGCCCACAGGCAGCAGAGGCCTTGGAGACATTGCAGCCGTGATCTCTGGAGACTAAAGGCAGAGCTTAGCTCCTGCAGGAAGAGCCCAAGGCCTGCATCCCACATTTTCCCCACCGAGGGCCGAGCTCAGACAGAGCTCCTGGGAGACTGAGAAGGAGCTCAGCCAGCAGAGTGGCCAGCACCCACGCTCTCCCCTCTGCAGGGCCGGGCTCGGGGGTCCCGGGAGAGCACCCACGCTCTCCCCTCTGCAGGGCCGGGCTCGGGGGTCCCAGGAGAGCACCCACGCTCTCCCCTCTGCAGGGCCGGGCTCGGGGGTCCCGGGAGAGCACCCACGCTCTCCCCTCTGCGGGGCCGGGCTCGGGGGTCCCGGGAGAGCACCCACGCTCTCCCCTCTGCGGGGCTGGGCTCGGGGGTCCCGGGCGCCACGGCTCCCACTCACAGCAGCACCGCCAGGCTGCTGATCCGTGTGTCTTCACACGTCCTGGGAAGCGCTCTCTGGTTAAGATGATTGTCATCACAGCCTCCTGCACAGAACACGCTTCTCCAGAAACTTATGTGCAGCCACAGCCAGAGTATCACAGACCCCAGCCCCTCACCCGTGGGGCTTTGAGGGATGATGAGCTCAATCACCCACAAGCGGTACCGCCAGGGCCACCCAGTGCCCAGGGAGCTTCTGGAGGCTCCAACCTTGTTTCACAGCAGGAAAACAGAGTGGGAAGTTGTGTGGGAGCAGACGTTGACTCTGGACACCACTGAGGTGCCCAGAGCCGGGCCGGAGGCGGGGGAGACAGCAGGAGACAGCATCAGGAAGAAGGCAGGCCATCAAGCTGAGTGAGAAATGAAGGGTCTTCAGGAAGTCAACAGGGGACACCTGGCAGGGCTGTAAATGACGCACACGACACTGTCTCTTTTTATCAAGATCTGTATTTACAATCTGCAGACACAAACAGGCATCCAGTAAACACATCCAGAACAAAGCATTTCCAAAGCGTGACCTGTGGCTGCAGCCACAGGATGGGCCACTGCCCAACAGAGCTCCCCAAGCAGCCCCCGCCATGACCTGCCCCAGCACTGTGGGGACGTGGGCTCGGTGGGGCAGGGTACACACAGGGCTCACCCACGTCCGCTCCCCGAGGACAAGGACTGAACAGTGTGTCTACAAGGGCACCGAGAGGGATGTCCCCGCCACGAAGCAGCCCAGAGACAGATCACGCTGGCTTCACAATCTGCTCGCACACCCTTTATAAGTGGCGCCCACCCCAGGGTGCACAGGGCTGTCCACAGACACCCCACACCCGAGTGCAGCCGACGTGATTGCAGACAGCTCACCAGCTCCCCGGGGCTGCTCCCGCAGGCCGAAGGGGACAAGATGAAGTCTTTGTCTCCTGACAAAAACTCTGTACATGCAAAAAAAAACTGCAAAGTAGAGAAGCCCCAAACACCATGTACAGGCTAGGTCTTTGTGGGGACCGCAGGCTCTGGAGACTGCAGGAACTCGTACGGGTCGTGGGCCGCCTCCGACTGCTCCCCAACACTGAGGCGAGAAGGGCTCCCTGCAGCGACGGGAGGGGGACACGTCAGCCCAGCGCTGCCACGCACGCCGCCCAGGAGGCCCGGCTGGACGCGTGTCCTGTGGCTGCGGCTAACTGGGCCCATGGCTCAGCCAGAGCCCCGGACCCAGGGCAGAGACCACCCGAGGGCCCCAGGGAGGGGTGACCGAGCCTCCACACAGCAGGGCTGTCAATCCTGCAGGAAGGCAGCTCCTGGGCCAGGGATCCTCGGACACCCCCAGACCCCGAGGAGTCCCAGGGTCACCCTGAGTCCACCAGGACCTTGGGGATCCTCGGACACCCCCAGACCCCGAGGAGTCCCAGGGTCACCCTGAGTCCACCAGGACCTTGGGGATCCTCGGACACCCCCAGACTACGAGGAGCCCCAGGGTCACCCTGAGTCCACCAGAACCTCGGGGTCTTCAGACCCCCAGACCCCGAGGAGCCCCAGGGTCACCCTGAGTCCACCAGGACCTCAGGGTCTTCAGACCCCCAGACCCCAAGGAGCCCCAGGGTCACCCTGAGTCCACCAGAACCTCGGGGTCTTCAGACCCCCAGACCCCAAGGAGCCCCAGGGTCACCCTGAGTCCACCAGGACCTCGGGGTCTTCAGACCCCCAGACCCCAAGGAGTCCCAGGGTCCCCGAGTCCACCAGGGCCTTGGGATCCTCATAGCTGGGACCCACGCCAGAGTTACCTGGAGCCTCTTCACACGCTTCTATCACCAGGGTAACGGGACCAAAATGCCGGCCCTCTACTTGGACAGCTTCAGCCAACGGTCCGCGGCTGATCGCTCCCCTCCCCTCCCCTAAACGTCAGGGCCGCAGAAAAAGAAGTTCAGTGCTGTGTCTGGAGCTGATGCGGGACCTTGAGGACGTGAACAGTGTGCTCAAGGGCCAGCAGACGATATCTGCTCCTGTCCTGGCGGGGTCGCCACCCACCACCCACCCACCCTCATGTGCCAACGGGGGCTCCCGACCAAGGACAGCAGTGTGCCCCTCCCAAATGAGAGCCCTGAGGTCCCATGACCCCCTACCAAGGACCGTGAGGTCCGTCCTCTACGCCCCACTGAGGGCCCCGAGGTCCTGTGGCCTCCACCACCACCAAGGGCCCCGAGGTCCGTCCTGTACGCCCCTCCACCAAGGGTCCTGAGGTCTGTCCTGTGCACCCCCCCGAGGCTCCATGACCCCCAACGAGGGCCAGACAGGAGCACAGTGCCGCCCACGCTGCTTCAGGAGCAGAAGCAGGAAGAAGCCTGCGTTCCCTCCGCGATGACACTATGGGGTCCATGGCTCGGACGCGACCAGCTGGGGTTCTTCCCAACATGGACCCGGCATCTTCAGGCCAAGCCCCCCGGTTCACAAGACTGACTTCCATGCCAACCCCTCCCCAGTGCAGCCGCCTGACCAGAGTCCCTGTAGGGGCCTGCAGCACCCCTGGGCCTGGCCCAGCCTGCTGGCCCCCGGCTCCCCAACCCCCGAGGCACCCACGCAGCCGTGCGGCGGGCCTTACCCAGGTGGTGCTGGTCCCGGTCAGAGGCGTTGGACAGCGAGCTGAGGTTGGACGAGGGCCGTGAGCCTCCGCGCTCCGCCTGCGCCTCCTGCAGGTCCTGAAGGAGCTTCGTCGTCTCGTCCAGGCTCAGGTGCCCATCCTCGGGGTCCAGCTCCTTCTTTACCTTCCCTGTGGACACGGAGACGGGGCTGAGCCTGGCTCGGCCACCACTGCCCAGCTGGGCTCACGCCGCATGAGGTGCCGTGCAGCGGGGAGCGATGCACGCTGGATGACCGGCCGCACCCCGCGGCGGCCCGGCAGGACCCTCCCCACAGTGGCGGGGCCATGCTCCCCTGCGCCAAGCGGCTCCCCACCCTGAGGAGGCCAGGAGAATGCCATACAGGGCTCCGCACGGGCGTCAGGCAGCACCTGCATGGCGGGCAAGAAGCAGGGAGGCTCAGCCCCGGGGACATCGCAACCAAGAAGCAGGGGCAGCGAGCGGGACCCACCGCACCCTCAGAAGGGAAAGGACACGTGACGCGAGGAGGAGGGAAGACGCAGGAAAGCTGGGGGTCAACAATCGGTGCCTGCAGGGCCATGTCTGCCCCGGCTGGAGACCAGCGGAGAATATATGCCCCGAGGAAGATGGGCTGAATCAGGCCCAGGTGAGCGTGGGACAAACTACAGTCAGACTCCCCACGTTCAAGATAAACCCCCGGCCCCGGGCCCAGCAAAGAGACGCAGCCCAAGAACAGACCTGGCAGAGAGCAAACAGGGCTGGTGACAGCCCGACCACCGAGACAGAGGAGAAGATGGCGGACTCGGCGGGAGGGGAGCCGGCAGGCGGCGGGCTACCCTGGGCGCACCGAGGGACAGAGGACCTGCCGGGCCCCCACCTGCTTTCCTCCCAGGGCCTGGGGACGCGCCCGGCAGCGGGTGACAGGGGCCACGCTTGCTGCCGGGGGCTCCGCGGGAACAGGGCTCTGCAAACTCACCCTGGCTCCCGCAGCACCCCCTCCCCCAGCACGGCCCCCGGAGGGCCCTGGTCTGTCCGCTGGGACAAGCCACGAGCATGACCGCCTGCAGACTCCACGTGTCAGCAGGTCTGAAGGGGCCGGCAGGGAGGGCCCACACACAGGGCCAACAAGGGCAGAGGACCCTCCTGGGGGCACACGCCGTGAGGGCGGCGACCAGGCCCATGCAGCAGCACGGCGGCCACGGCAGGAGCTCCCGCTGCCCAGAGGGCCAGGGGACCCAGGGATGGGTGGAGGTCAGAGCGCGCCCGGCGAGCCCTGCTGGGAGCCACTCGGGGTCCTGGGGACAAGGTGGGGAGGATCCTGAGAACGGGGTGGGGTGGGGGGGTCCTGAGGACTGGGGCTGGGGGGAGGATCCTGAGAACAGGGCCTGGGTGGCTGGGGGTTCCTGAGGACTGGGGGCTGGGGGGTCCTGAGGACAGGGGCTGGGGGTGGGGTCGTCATTCGAGGGCCCATGGGCTGGGCTGGGCTGAGCCACCCTCCCGGGAACAGGCACAGCACGGTGCCCGGCACAACCTACCTAGACAGCCGAGCACAGAGATGTCCAGTGAGACGTCCGAGTAGGGCTTCATGGCCATGAAGTCCAGCGTGGAGCTGCCATCCCCGAGAGGGTCCCCAGCCTGCGGAAGACAAGCCATGTGAGACGGAGGGGAGGCAGCAAGCTGGTGCCCACCCACCACCTGGGGACAGAGGCCGGGCGGCTGTGCCCTGTGCGTGCGAGGAGCCCACAGACGGGGGACCGTGCCGCAGCCTGGGGACCACAGGACCTGAGCTCCCCAGGGCACGCCTCCACCTGGAGCAGCTGGGAAGGGAACTGGTCCCAGGGGACCCATGGGCGCGAGGGGGACTGGAGAGAGACCCGCAGATGCTGGGGGGTCTCCGGGGAGATGCCCGGGACTCGAGGCCAGGCTCCTTCAGGAACTCGACAGACAGCATGGCAGGTCCTTGCCTCCTCTGGGCTGACCTGCAGGGGCCCTGCTGTGGGCCGGTCGGGGTCGGGAGCGGGGTGGGGGGGGCAGGTCCCGGCTCAGGCGGCTGCAGCCCGCCCCAGATCCTCGCAGGCCGTGTGGGGCCGGCGCCTAACACCACACGTGTTGCAAAGCCCAGAGACCAAGCAGATGCCTGGCTGCCCTGCACACATGGGGAGACGCGCCCTCGGCTGGCACCCTCTCCAATCTCCGTCAGTCAAGGGCCTGGCTGACGGGCACCTGACCTGCCCTGACCTCTGCCCCGCGAGGCCCCATCAGGGAGGCTGGTGACCCCCACAGCTCGGCCCAGTCCCAGGGCTGCTGCCCATACAGGCAGTTTCAGAGCTGGGGCCAAACGTGCACCAGGTCACTGCAGGGCGGGGCAGAGACCACAGTGGACCGCGTCCTCGGGGGCTGGTGAGGCCCTGGGCCGTCCCTGCTGACCGCCCTCGCCCACCAGTGAGCCCACTCCCGGGAGGAGCCCCTGCTGGCTGCACACCCTCAGGCCCGGTCACGTCGGACCATCTCACTTTCCTCCTCAGCAAAGGGACTGAAGCTCCTCTCACTGGCGCCGTCTCAAAGGCCACATGCAACATCCTCATGGGGGCCTGAACCACTAGGCTTTTACTGTCTGTAACTTGTCCATGGAACCCACCTTCACTTCATCCGGAGGCTTCATCGGAATGCTTCTCCTCTACAAAGAATCAGACAGGAGCCAACCTCGCAGGAGCTGCACCCAGAAGCACACGTGCTCACCCTCCCACTCACCCATGAGGCGGGACAGGCCCACCTGCGACCCGAGCAGACCTCACAGGCCACAGCCAGAGCGAGGCTGCCGCAGCGCCTGCCACACAAGACCAGCTGAGACCCCCGGCGGGCTGGGCACCCACGAGACCACCTGGGACAAGACGGCCGTGAAGGCGCGAGAGCCCCCAGGCTGCACCCGCAGCCCCAGGGGTGGGAAACAGAGGGCAGTCAGACGCTGGGCTGGGGCTTCACCTGGAGGACGGCTGACCCGGCGGGCGGCGGGGCGGGGCGGGGGCGGGGGTGGCGGGGTGCTGAGACCAACAGAGGAGATGGTTGGATGGCGTCACCGACTCAATGGAAGTGAGTCTGAGCAAACTCCAGGGGACACTGGAGGACAGAGGAGCCTAGCGGGCTGCGCCCACGGGGTCGCGGAGTGAGACGCAGCACAGACAAGCACCAATGGCCTGAAGCTGTGCCGCCCTGAGCAGCTCACGCTCACTAACGCGACCAGAGCGCTCTGGCCTGAGCTGGCCGCACGCGCCTGGCTCTCCTTCTGGGCTCCCCATCCTCCACTCGTCTATGCAGCCAGTTCGGTGCCGGCACTGCGCTGCTCGGATTCCCGCAGCTCAGCGGCACAGCTGAAATCTGCATGAGTGATGCCCCCGGGCTCTCTCTGGTCTCCTGTGCCTCTGTGTAAACTTTAAAATCATTTGTTCCAGCTTTCTGAAAAATGCCACTGGTGTTTTGATAGGAACTGCACTATATCTATGGATCGCCTTGGAGTATGTGATCATTTTAACGACACTAACTCTTCCAGTGCAAGAAGAGAGTCTACTCAATAAGCAGTGCTGGAAGAACCGCAATGCTGCAGGCGAAGAAGTGAGATTAAACTGTCCCCTAGTACTGTGTGCAAAAAGAAGCCCAGAATGGCTGGAGAGGGAACATCCGAGGCTTTGTGGTCACGCACAGGGCGTGGCACGCTCTCCACTTCTACTTTCTAAAACACTCAAAATCTGTAAAAAAACAAACATTGTTAGCTCACAGGCCAAAGTTTGCCAATCCTGATCCTGACCGAAAAAAGACATACTACAAATGGAAAATAAAAATACAAGTGACTGCAGACACTTCCTCAGCCACAGGTGAGTCAGACATCACTCCAAAAAGAGGCCAAGACATCGATCTAGGCGTCCACACCCGGAAGGCACGTTTCAAATGTGAAAGTAAAAGACAGTTTTCAGCTAAATAAAAAGGCCCTTTAAGGTGAAAGGACATTTTTCAGGACGATGGAAGGTGACAGCTGATGAACAAAGGCAGGTCTGAAAAGGGACAAAGAACGCGTGCCAGACGAGGGCGTCCTTCTTAGGGTTCCCTGGAAGGCAGCCGACCCGCGGGGAGGAACAGCTCCAGGCCACCTCACACACACTCCCTGCTCCCATGTGGCGGCTGCGCCACATGGGGCTGGCGCCCACCTGCCTCAGCCGGAAGAGCATCCGCGAGTGGTCCCCACCCGTGATCTGGTCCAGGAGGTCGTCCACCAGCTTCTTGCTGTAGCTCCCGGCATCCTTCACGAACTCCTGCAAGCTGGAGGGGGCCGTGAGAGCAGCTGGGACCTGCGTTCCTCACCCTCCCACCCCCAAAGCTGCCCACCCCCGAGGTCCAGACGGGGCGGGTGGAAGGTGGACAACAGTGGCCCCAAAACAAGAAACAAAGGGAAGGCAAAGCAGAGGGGAAGGCAAAGCAGAGAGCAAGGCGTCTGCACACCTAAGCCCTCATGCCCACTTTATGAGAGCACCCACGTCTGTTTTGGGTTCAGGGACACAAGGAAATGGAGAAATCACACGGAGGGCTCCACACTGGGTGGGCTGGGAGCACCTCTGGGGTCATTTTGGACCATAAGAAAGTGAGAAAATCCCAAACCACGCTAGCGAGTTTAAAACAGAGGCCACACGTTGAAAACAGAAGCTGGGAGCAGAGCCCACAGTCCAAGCAGCACAGCCAGGCCTGAAGGAGCCCTGAGGGAAAGGCCTTCACACGGCCGTGGGCTGGACTCTGCGCCCAGTGTCCAGCTGCCTGGACCAAGGGCGGCTGCATGGACTCCACGCCCAGCGTCCGGCTGCCTGGACCAAGGACGGCTGCCTGGACTCCGTACCCAGCGTCTGGCTGCCTGGACTCTGCACCCAGCGTCTGGCTGCCTGGACTCTGCACCCAGCGTCTGGCTGCCTGGACCAAGGGTAGCGGGCCCCACAGCCGAGTGCCGGGGCAGGACGATGCAGGGCCACCTCCTGGGAGGCCACCCTCCGCCATCACACCTCCCTCTTGGTTTCCCTCCTCTATTTCTTTTCTTGCACAGACGTCGGGTCAGCTACTTGTTCACTGTATTAGAGGCTAACGGATCCCTGCATGTTCTTCAAACACACTCCACGCTGTTTTTGGAGTGAGACAAAGATCTAACGTGAGGAGACTCCATTTCTCACAGACCAGCACAGCTGTCACAGCCCCCACGTAAGACACTAAATTCTAAAGGAATGGTCCTCTCTCAGGAATGAAAAAATACAAACCCCAGTCCACAGGTGCAATACCAGATCACTAACTGTAGCACCACACCTGTCACAACTGGGGCTGAACTATGCCCCCGACATCACACGCTGAGGCCTTGACCCCCTGCCCCTCAAACACAGCTGTACACGGAGACGGGGGCCTTAGAGGGAATCCAGTTAAAATGAAGCCTTCCTGGTGGCCCTCAGTGTCCCCAGAGCAAAGGAGCTCGAGATGCAGAGTGAAGCAGGGGGAGGACTCGGGGGAGGGGCTGAGGAGGGCAGCCTCTGCGCCCGGCAGCCAGGCCCCAGGAGCAGCTTGGATCCCGCCTTCAAGAGCCGGGTGCTGTTGCAGACACCTGGTCTTGGCAGCCTGAGCCGACACACGGGCGCAGGAGCCCCTGGACGGCTGTGACCTTGGTTTTCCCGGAGCACGGTGGGTCACACCAGGCTCTTGCAGGCTCTGGCCTGGATCGTCATCCCCTTAAAAACCTGGTCCAGCTACCTGAGCTTCGAGGCCACCAGCAGAGGCCAGTCATCTTACTGAGCACCACGGCCTGCAGCCTGCCCCAGATGCTGGCCAGCCCACCCACCTCAGTGCACACTGCACGCCCGTCTCGTCTCCGTAGGCCGAGTACAGCAGCTCCACCTCGTCAGCCTTCAAGTCGCCAAACACGGAGTTGTTGTGTGTGGAGAGCGCGGTGCTGGCGCTGGAGAGGAAGGTGACTGGGGGGGTGCGGGGGCCGACGTGAGGGACTCACACGCACGGGCCACGTGCACGCCACATCTCCAGGGACCACGCGGCCCCACAGAGCCCACGTGCTCCCCGCACCGAGTTCTCAGGAGCCTCCAGGCAGGGGGTCTGTCCGCCGCCTACAGCGTCATGGCCCCCAAGTGGAGGAATAGTGACTTTGTTGGAGGCACTTTAAGTGGCGTCACTGGACCACCAGCACGCGCAGGGCAGCTGAGCGTGGGGAGGAGCCCCCACACTGGCCGACGCAGAGGCGGGTCCTGCCCTCTGGGCTCCAGCTCCTGCCCCTCCCGGGACGCCCCCGAGCGTGATCAGACCCAGAGCTGGGCCTGATGCAGCAGCTGCTGGGTCGGGGGTGGTGCCTCACCTCGGCTCCTCCGCTCCTCCCGGAAGCCCAGCGTGGTGAAGCCAGGCAGCAGCTTGCTGGACAGTGAGCTCAGGTCCACCGGGTGGGTCTCCTCCTCTGCAAGGGGACCAGGCTCGTAAACAGGCGGGCCCCAGCTGCACGCAGCAGCGGGGGCGTGTGGGAGCACAGCCTGGGGGCCCCTGGAACCATCTGAATTCAGGTCTACACAGCCGGCAGCACCCTGAAACCCTGGCTGCCCACGGTTTCAGAGTGGAAAGCCAATGATCGGCCCACTGCGCGGCAACACAACCCCAACTCACGCCACGGATCCCACCTCAGGCCTCAGGCCACGTGCTACAGGGGCAGCACGGCTGCCTCCGCCTCCTGACAGGCCTGTGGATGGTTCCCACGGGGACTGGGGCCTGATAGGTCTCCGCGTCCCCATCAGAACCTCAATCTCGCGCTCAGAGCAGAACCAGCTTGCCTGTTCTCTTTTATCGAGAACGCTACGATTTACTCCAGCTGACGGTTAAAGTGGCCAACTCCTGCCCTCCGCACCCAGAGAGGACCCCTGACTACACTGCATCCTGCCACGTCAGTGAAGGGCCATGCCCCATCTACACGTCACCAAGGCGTGGAGGTCAGAGACGGGGCCGGTCAGCAGACAGGATGGGGTGGGGGGCGGGCACGCACCGTCGGCATCCAGCCCGGCCGTGTTGACCACGCTGTAGAGCAGACTTCCATCCCCATTCTTCTTCAAGTAACCCATCTGCAAGAGGACAGCCTGAGCACCCGCGCCCCCAACCCCCTGCGGCCTCCAGGCCCCCGCGGCCCCAACCCCCTGCGGCCTCCAGGGCCCCCATGCCCCCAACCCCCTGCGGCCTCCAGGCCCCGCCCAGGGCTCCCCCGAAGCAGGGCGCCCTTGAGGGGCCAGGAGAACCGTGGCCTCTGAGGACGGCCTGTCCTGAGTAAACCCTGAACAACCACAGAGCTCCCCGCCCACAGAGACCACAGACACGCCTCGTGCAGTGAGCATACGACCCTGGGCACATGTGTGCCACAGAGGAGCTCCTGAGCCGAGCTCCCAGGACCCTCACGACCAGGAGCTTCAAGGACACACGACATTCCCCAGAAACAGCCTTTTCCAGGAGCTGGAAGCCTGACCAACGCGAGCTGGGGCAGAGCCTGGCCAAGGAGAGCAGAGGCCCCGCCCCACACATGGAGCCCGCCTCCATCTAAACTGAGCTCCAGCCGGGAGCAGGGCCGCTTTGCAGGCTGGGAGCAGCCGCGTGCACCGGTGCAGGGGAGCCCAGGGATGGGGCGCGGGGGATGGCAGGGCTCCTCACTGCAGCCTCGAGCCCGCAAGGAGCAGAGGGCCCTCGGGTGTGGGCAGACCTGAGGTCTCGGTGTGGACGAATAGCCTTTGGTGAAATGAGTCAGGGCAGGCTGCACAGACGGACGCACGGACAGATGTGGCCGTCCCAGCTCTCTGTGCACCCGGGCCCAGCCAGGACGGGGAGTCCTTGTCTGTGAGGAGTCAGTGCTCACTGCGGAAGCGCTGACTCCGGGGCTGAGGAGCCACCACGGTGTACACCAGGCTCGACACACAGAGCTGCCACGTGACCACACGGGGACCTCACACCTTACAGCAGGCACGTGCAACCAGCAGGAAACAGGTGACGTAAAGCGTGGTGTGTCTCATATAACCCGACACGTCCCAACTGCTACCACTTCACGGTTCTTACGTAAAACCTCTGCAGCCTTAGTATAAATAGAAAATTCAACTAGGTTTCCACGTACATTTTGTAAAAAGAGAACGTTACACACCCCGGGTCAAACAAAACACCAGGGTTAACTTTGCTTGTGTCCTCGCTAACAATCACCAGGAAATCTGAAGCCACTGGCCCATGTGATTCCTGCCAAGCCTACCGGATGCCTCCTGTGTCAGAGAGTAGGTGTGCAGAGCCGGGCGGGCCCTGAGGACCGTTTCACGCCTGGTCAGACCCGTGGAGACTGCACAGGCGCAGACCCTGAGAACACGGAGAGGATGCGCCACCGCGGAGAGGCAGGGCAGGCTTGGCCTCGGCCCGGAGACAGAGCGCAACCCTCTGCTGGCTGGCGACCTGCACACCACATGCCACCCCCGCTCCCAGGAGGTGGCCAGCTGGCTGCGGCAGCCGCGGGGACGAGGCGCTAACCCCCCAGTGACAACGGCACCAGGACATGGCAGCGCTCCAGCCAGACACTCACGACGACCGCTGATGCTCGGTCGTACCGACAGGCCAGCGCCTGGCAGGTGACACAGCCGCCCCGCGGGGGCGCTACCTTGCCGCCGGGCACCAGCCGGCTTATCCTGTCCCGGGCCTCGTCGGCTGCGTGCTCCACCAGTGCCAGGACGTGCTCCTCCGCGGTGCTGTCTGTCAGGCTGCAGGCATTCCCCTCCGGCTCGAACACGCAGCTGTGAGGTGGGGACACGCACGAGTCAGGCCTGCCCTCCCAGAGGCCCACCCACGGTGGCAGAGGGTGTGGCGGGGGGCACACGCGCCTGACCCTCCGCGGGCTACGGTGCGTGGACGCCAGCCGAGCCGAGGGCCCTGGGTCTCAGCCCCGGCTTCTGGTCACCCTAGGGCGACAGGGCCTCGCTGCCAACAGCGTCGCTCAGGCACTGGACCAACAGCAGCAGCAACTCCGTGCAGGGTCGGGGCGCTGGCTGTGAGCCCGGGCTGTGAGCAGCCCCCAGGCCCCAGAGTGCCCCGAGATGGCAGAGGAAAGAAGGGCAGCTGCCAGCACCCAAGGGAGGGGGTCTCCTCGTGGAAGGCTCTAGAAGCAGAGTGGTGGAACCCCTCCCATGAGTGCGGGGCGAGCCCTCTGGGGTCCCAAGTCTACAGGAAGCCCCTCACAGCCAGGGCCCCAGCTGCAGGAGCCCAGACGCAGGCTCTTGCCCGCCCTGACCCAAGCTGTCACCTACGATGGCACCACGGAGCCCCCGAGCTGGGGATGCGGAGCCCTGACCACCAGCACACGTCCTGCACGAGGGGCCCCTCGGGAGTGGAGGGGCAGCGAGAACTCACAGGACACGGTAGCAGCAGCGGCCGGGCAGCAGGCCTGGCGAGCCACACCCGGGACCGAATGTGAGCGTGGCCGGTGAAGGTGGCTCAGCCCGTGCCCCCGAGACCCGCAGGGGTGGCCGTGACTCCCTACAGGACCTGTCGCTGCACCAGCACGTGGGGGGGGGGGCTAGAGTGGAGAGCTGCAGCCCGCGCGACCGACCCCAGGGCCCAGGCCGCCCGACCGTCTTGGCAGGATGGGGACCGCCACCACGAGCCGCCGCACTCTCGAGTGGGCAGGGAGGGGGGCTGCTTCTGAGTGAACATAGGGTGCAGCCTCCGTCCCAGCTGCCTTGAGCGAGACGAGCTGGGATGCGGCGCCCACCAGCAGCGAGGGCATCAGCGCCCGCAGGGCCAGGCGGGTGGGCGGCTCTACCTGATGACTTCTCTACTCGGCCGCTTGGACTTCTTGGCCGTCTCTATGTGCACGGGCACGACCTCGGGGACAGGCTCCTCGGCAGCCGTGTCTTCGTTGCCCAGAAGAGCCGCCTGCTGAGAGAAATCCATGTCCTGCATAAACGACATGCTGCGCTTCAGAGCTAAGAGCCGCTCCTGGAACCAGAAAGCACAGAGCCGCGGGCTTGACCTCTCCCTCCGGCCATAGCACCGACGAAGCGAGGGGGGGGGCGGCCGCAGCCTCACCCGGCCTGGCGGCTAACCCTCCGGGGGCGGGGCGCATCCCCGAGGCTGATGAGGCCGGCCCTGGTCCTAACACGTGGCACATGCAGCCTGGCTCACGGGACAGAGGGGGGCCCCGGGGCTGGAGGCGGGGTGCTGGGCTCCGGGAGGCAGCCACACACGCCGAACCCACGAGGCAGGCCGCAAGCCAGAGAGACCCATGCGTCTGGAGCTCCGCCCCGAGCCTGCGGGGGACATGGCCACGGGCAGGAGCAGAGAGGGGGGCGTGTCTGGAGGAGGGGCGTGCTCGCAAGGGCAGCTAGCTGGGGGCTCCCTAGAGCAGAGGGCCCGTGCCGAGGCCGGGGGGCGTGGATGGAGCACGGCATTCGCTGTGAGCCTCCGTTTGGGTGTGAGAGCCCCGGCGGCGGCGGCGGCGTGGCGCCCAGCCGCACGCAGCCCCGCGCCCACCACCAGAGGCCCTCACTTTGCTCATCATCTTGAAGCCGGCGTGCAGGATCTTCTTGGCCAGCTTGTAGTACACGGTGTCCGGCCTGTTGTATGTCATCGCATTGTCGCACATCAGCTTGAAGTCTGCCTGGAAAGGAGACAGTTCCCCGGATGTGGAGCCACACAGACACCAGCAGACTCGAGCTTCCTGCCGAAGCCGCCAAAGGAGGCGCTGAACACCCTGGAGAGCAGACGCGGCTCTCCTCTCTAAAGGCCTTTCTCCTGCCAAAGGACACCAAAGGAGATGCTGGACACCCTGGAGAGCAGACGCGGCTCTCCGCTCTAAAGAAGACCTTTCCTTTAATCTATGGACAACTTTTCAGCTCATTTTCAGTCACAGCTTATTAGAAGATACTAAGTATACTTCCCTGTTCCACACAGTAACTGCCTGCACGTAGCAGTTTGTGTGTGCTCTTGCTGAAGCCCTGATCTGCTCGCCCCCAGCCCTGCCCTTCCAGCAGCCAGCCCCCTGCTCTGTCTCTTGTGTAGACAAGCTCATCTGCGTCGCTGTTTAGATTCCCCGTGTGAGTGATGCCATATAACACTTGCCTGACTCACTTCACTCGGGATAACCTCTAATTTCATCCAAGTTGCTGCAAATGTTGTTGCAAAAGCGAAACAATATTTCACTCTTTTTTATGGCTGAGTAATTCAAGAATCATTTTTTAAAACTTTGAGAAATTTTCCTAACTGTTCACTAGTCTTCACTCGCACAAAAGCACTTGAATGAGAAGCTTGCCACACTGCGGCATCCGTTCTGGACGCAGCACACACACTTCACGGGGGTAAAATGCTGGTTCCTCCGCTTCTTTCCTGACCTGCCCCCTTCCCTCTCCTTGGAAGGAGCTCAGACATTAACAGGAACAAGAATCAACAACCAGTTCTTTTAAGCAAAGCAGAGGGATAAACTGAGAGGTGGGCACGCCCTCTCTCTCTCAAGTTTTTCATAGAATTTGGAATTCTGCCTACAGATGGTTACTCTGGTACCATTAGAAACACACTTTCCCCTAAAATAAGTGAGCAACTTACATCAAAGGTAAACGGCCTGAAATCTTGGTACTGTCACCCCAGTCAAACTACTCAGGGGACCCGGACAGGGGAGTTAGCCTCAGGATGGCAAAGACTGTTGAGGCGGTGTGTGCCACCGGGAGTCCTTCCCTCGCCAGGCCAGCGCTCCCAGGGCTGGGCTGAGGCCACAAAGCCCGTGTCGCAGGTCTCGACTGTGACAGGCTCAGGTCACGACGGGGGACAGAGTGGCACTCTTCACATCTCAGCTTTGTCACTGGGCGACTGACCAGACTGGGCCCACAGGTGGCCGGGTGTACTTCAGGACACAGACGCAGGTAACCACCTGCCCGAACTTGCCAGGAAAACTTTCCTTTTCTCCCACCCACCCTTCAGTCACAGGTCAGCCAACACTTTCAGTGAGTTCTCCAGTAAGCAAAAATAGGAAAGCCAAGCTTGGCCAAAGTGAACAGAACCTAAGAAAGAAACGCAACGCCTTTTTCTAAACGGCATTACTGTCAACACTGACAAACATCTGCTTTGATCTTCCCCTGAATCTGAATGCCAAAAAGCAGCTCTCACCTTTCACAGCCAGTGCTGAAAAGACAGAGAGTCAGCAATAGAGTGCTCAGGAGACAAAACACCCACGATCCTAAAAAATCTAAACTCCCAGTTAATTACATTAGAAAAATCACATTGCAGTTCAAATCAAACACACCCTCGCTGGACCCGACACGTCCGTTTACGCCAAAGCAGCAGCTCAAGAACAAATGCCCACTAGCACCCAAGACG
Organism: Capricornis sumatraensis; assembly: GCF_032405125.1. Taxonomy (NCBI): domain Eukaryota; kingdom Metazoa; phylum Chordata; class Mammalia; order Artiodactyla; family Bovidae; genus Capricornis; species Capricornis sumatraensis. The sequence continues at coordinate 77,577,041 of NC_091086.1, read as the reverse complement.
CAGGCTAACTCTCCCCGAAACACGGAGAAAGCCACAACTGGCCCCTGTAGTTTCAAAGCACCGACCCAACACAGAAACACCCACAAAGCTTGCGACTGCCAGCAACCGAAGCCGCGTGAAGGCTGCTGCGCGTGAACACACACGGAGCTCCCTGGCGACAGCTCCAGGAGGGGCGCCGGTCTAGCCTGAGCTCCGCAACTGACTGGCGCTTGCTGGCTACAGTCGTGAGATGCCCTACCTTGAACTCCGTGACTGACTGGTACCCGTTGGCTGCGATCTTGTCTCTCATGGTGCCGAAGTCCATCGGGTGCTTTATTATCATCGAGTACCCGGGAGCAATTGCATCCGTGACAGGAAAAGCGAAAAATCCATGAGGATCTTTTCTGAAAACACAAATATCACTATTTAAACTGGGAAAACCCTAAGACCTGAGTGTTTGAACAAAACACCTCACAGTAAAAAATCTGATGCAATTAACCAAAATCTAAGGTTGCTTCTTAAAATTAACAAAATTCATGCTCCAGTACTCTTGCCTGGAAAACCCTATGGACAGAGGAGCCTGGTGGGCTGCAGTCCATGGGGTCGCTAAGAGTCGGATATGACTCAGCAACTTCACTTTCACTTTTCACTTTCATGTGCTGGAGAAGGAAATGGCAGCCCACTCCAGTGTTCTTGCCTGGAGAATCCCAGGGACGGGGGAGCCTGGTGGCCTGCCGTCAATGCGGTCGCACAGAGTCGGACACGACTGAAGCGACTTAGCAGCAGCATGCTCTTCCAGATTGCAGTATTTTAGACACACTAAAAACTCCAAAACTACCGTCCTGGGTCCTGCCATGACCCCACCCTCTGGCGTTTGATCCCTGGTGCTGACTTGGGGAACGCTGAGCCCTGCTCCCACAGGCATGCCCACCCCCCGTGAAGCAAGAGCACACAGTGAGAAGAGCTCAGACGCCCCCAGCAGGAGCCCCTCGGAAGCACCTTTTACCTCTGCAGCTGGCGGAGGAAGTGCTCCAGCAGCTGCTGAATCGGCGTGCTCTCGTTTTCAGCTGCCGATTTAAAAACGGAAAAAGGAAAATTAAACAAAAGCGTTTTGCTAACACTTCACCATAAAGAAAACGCCAATTTCGTGGCCCTTATCAATCTATTTCCTGTTCCAGGCTCACACGAGCAGATGAGAAGGTGAGCAAACCCACACGTGGTCCCCACTCAGTGCAGCCAGAGAAGGGGGCAGGACCCAGCAGCAGCCCCCCAACCCCGCCGGAGAAAGGGGCAGGACCCAGCAGCAGCCTCCCAATACCGCCGGAGAAAGGGGCAGGACCCAGCAGCAGCCCCCCAACACTGCCGGAGAAAGGGGCAGGACCCAGCAGCAGCCCCCAACACCGCCGCTCCGAGACAACCAAGATGGGCTATCACGTGCCACCCCGTCCCCAGCCTGCACCGCTCCTGGGCCTAGGACGTTCCAGACAAGCTAAGAAGATGCAATCAAGACTTTGAGCAGAAGTTGCCAACGAATGCCCTGATAGCATTCTATCTGTATTCTCTGCTCATGCCTCTGCTCACTAGTAAAACGGGGACAAAACGGGTGTTCTTGTGAGGACTCCGACTATTAACTACATCTCTGGACGCACAGCATGAAAGCACTGTTTCCAGGGAACGTGAACACAGAAGTCAGGTCTCCCTCCACAAGAGTACGTATGCTCATGGTCTTCCCCACTGTGTCCCCGAGGCTGCACCCAGAGCCCCAGATCTGGGGCTAAAAATGCTCTTCTCAACCAAGGAACCAGGGTCCTTGGGGTCACTCTGGTCACCAGGGCAACACTGTTGAGCAAGACCAGGAGAGGCCCAAGGAAACCTCATCTGACCACAGGCTTTCCAGGCACACAGGGGAGGGCACTCAACAGGCGGTGTGAATGAGCTGAGTTATTACTAGCAACCGCAGGCATTCCACTGCCTGGAAAATCCCATGGATGGAGGAGCCTGGTGGGCTGCAGTCCATGGGGTTACTAAGAGTCGGACGTGACTGAGCAACTTCACTTTCGCTTTTCACTTCCATGCATTGGAGAAGGAAATGGCAACCCACTCCAGTGTTCTTGCCTGGAGAATCCCAGGGACGGGGGAGCCTGGTGAGCTGCCATCTGTGGGGTCACACAGAGTCGGACACGGCTGAAGCGACTCAGCAGCAGCCGCAGGCATTCCACAGCCACATCCAGCTGAGCAGCTGCTGCCCTGTGCTGACCTGTCTCCCCCACAGGAGGCCCAGTGGCCCCATGTCTCACTGCTCCCCGGGAGTGGGGCTACCAGCAAACACCACCTCCATGACCGCAAGACAATGTCTCCCTGCTCCCCCAGCAAATCAGAGGTGGTCAGACCTCCAGTCAGAGCCAGCATGCCTCCCCCGAGAAGCGCCTGACAGTCTGAAACCAGAGGGAACTCCCCACACAGATCAGAGGGAGCCAGAGCTTTCCAGGTTTTCGCGCCTGAAGCCAGCACAGCTCCTGGGGATCTAAGGGCCCAAACGACTGACGCCAGCGCTCGCCTCCTCCCATCTCCGAGGACCTTCTTGGGACTCTCGCGCTAAGAGGCCAGGAGCTGCAGCAGGCCAAGCCCCGCTCTAGAAGCTCAGAGCGAGCAGCAAGAAACTCAGGCTGGCCCAGCTTCTCTGTGAGGCCTGGGAACGGAGAGCGTGGCTCCTTCCACCCTAGGCGTCTCCCCAAGCCCAAGGGCAGAAAGCCAACCGCTGCTCCCCACGACATGCCCCCCAGCTCCAGGACACCCCGAGTGCCGCCACTCGCCTGGCTGCGTCCGGCAGGCCCGCACCGGCCGGTCGGGGGGCGGCTCCACCTCCACCTTCTTCCCCGGGTCAAAGTCGTCGGCCTCCCCCTCCGTGTCACAGTGCTCCTTCTCCCGCTTCCGCTTCTTCTCCTCCTGCGAGGCAGGGTCAAGGCAGCGAGGTGGTCTTCAACAGACCTGCCGTCTCTAAGGGGGCGCTGAGAGCGAAAAGCCTCTTCCGGGACCCTTCTCACTGCAGACCCGACCCTTTCAGAGACCCTCCACAGGGGCCGGGCGAGAGACGAGAAACGGGAGGCCCTGACTCTGCGGGGCGCGCTCCGCCAGAGAGGACACCCCAGCCCAAGCCCAGAAGCCCTGGCTCCGTCCACCTCTGCCCCAGGGGTTTCGGGCCGCCCTCGTTCACCTTTCGCTTCCGCCTTTCTTCATCGTCAAGGTGCTTCTCCTTCTCCGACTTTTTCTTCTTCTTCTTCTTCTTCTCCTTGTGTCTCTCCCGCTCGTGGTCTGACCTGTCATCATAGTAACTGGAGTCGTGGCCGGACCCCGAGAGCTCCGTCACTTCGCTTCCTCCAACTTTGAGGACCAGCTTCAGGGGCTTCTCCAAGGGCTTGTCTGCATAGTCTGTGGACACAGAGGCGGCCTTCACCGTGCGAGCTTCGGGAAGGCCGCTCAGCAGCGCACACTGCTACCCAGCCGGCGGCACCTCGGCCCAAGGTGAGGGGACACCGGGAGGTCACTGAGGTCCGGGAAGGTGGGAGGACAGGCCGAGCTGAGGCGAGCAGGGCACTGCCTGAACCATCAGAGAAAGACGGCGGTGAGTGCAAAGGACGGTAGCCGGGGGGGGGGCCTTCCCCTCCCCGCCCAGTTATCCTCCACCGGACGAAAGGAGGGTCTCCAGGCCACTGTCGGAGGAACCAGACCACGCCTGGGGCCCCGGAGCCCAATCCCGGCCCGCTAGCTCCGGGTCCCGGGTCGCCCCCTTCCCGCCCTGCCGCAGCCCCCCGGTGCGGGGTCCCTGACACCGGGAGGACAGCGCGCAGGCGGGGAGAGACTCAGGAAACACGGCCAAAGAAAAGGGATGCTCCACGCTTTTCTCCAGGGCGCGGCGACAGCGGCGCGGACGCCTGAGAGCCGCGCCCCCGGGGCCCGGGGAGTCCCCGCCCTCGAGCCCGGGCCCCCGCCGCCGCGAAGACCCGCCCGGCGTCACAAAGCGCGCCGCCGCCTCACCCTCGTACGACGAGCGCCATTCGGCCTTGTGCTTCTTGTGCTTCTTGCCCATGGCGGCAGCGCCCAGGGCAGCAGCGACCCCGCCTGGAGCGCGGCCGCCGCGCGCCGGCCCCGGCCCGCCGCCCGCCTCGCCCGCCTCGCCCGCGGAGCTCGCCGGGCCGCGCCGGAAGCGGCTGCGGCGGCCGGAAGCGGCTGCGGCGGCCGGAAGTGACGCGCCCTTTGGCGCCGGCGCTTCCGGGTAAGGGGGCGGCGCGCCGCGCGCGGCAGGTTTGAAGCGCGCGGGGCGCCGCCTGAGGGCCCGGGCGGGCTGAGGTGGCGCGGCGCTGCGCGAGGCGGCGGCGGCGAAGGGACGGCCGGCTCCGCGCGGCTTCCAGCGGCGGCGCCGACATGGACGAAGCTGTGGGAGACCTGAAGCAGGCGTTGCCCTGCGTGGCCGAGGCGCCCACGGTCCACGTGGAGGTGCACCAGCGGAGCGGCAGGTGAGCCCGGCCTCCGCCCGGCCCTGGCGGGGTCCGAGCTGACGGGACCCCGCCCCGGGCAGACCCGCCCTGACAGGGTCGGCCCAGACCGCGGCCGCAGGCCCCGCCGAGCCCGGCGAAGCCGGCCCCGCAGACTCAGTTTTGGGAAACGCCCCTGCGCCCTCACCCTCGCCCACCATCCCGTCTCCCCGGCCAGGCCCTCGGGACGATGGGCCCCGGAGGTGCTGGTGGCGGCGGGTCTCCACGGGGGCCGGGCGCTCTGGGGAGCGGACACCGCCGCAGGGGCCGCTGGAGGGCCTGGGCCCTCGGGGAGGCAGCGAGCGCGGGGGGCAGGGGCTGAGGGCGGACCCCAGCCCGGGAAACACCTCTGGGGCCCCCAGCTGTGGGCGTTCATTCCCCGCCCCCCCGACTTGCTGCTGTTTCCCAGCTGTGGGGCTGGCACCTAGGCAGCAGTTCCAGCTTGCTGACCAGCAGCCCAGGTGGCACCGACTCCGCCTTCACCCCCTGCCTCTGAGGGGCCTGGGCAGAGTCCTTGGGCAGCTTCCCTGGGTCATACAGCCTGCAGTTACGCCAGCACCTAGTCGGCACAGGATCACTCCGGGCAGGCCCTCCCGCCAGCCCCCTCCCCATGAATGCATTTCCCCATAGTTGGCACAAGATCACTCCGGGCAGGCCCTCCCGCCAGCCCTCCCCATGGGTGCATTTCCCCCACTATGGTCTGTTCTGTTTTTAATCACTCTTTCTTAAGATGTTAGGGTTTTTTTTAAACTCAGATCTGATTTTATGTGTTTTGTGTTCCTAGCACTGCAAAGAAAGAGGATATAAAGCTGAGTGTTAGAAAGCTACTCAACAGGCATAACATTGTGTTCGGCGATTACACCTGGTCTGAGTTTGACGAGCCTTTTCTCACCAGAAATGTGCAGGCTGTGGCTATTGTTGACACGGAGTTAAAGGCCAAAGATCCACAGGTAACTTAATTCTCAGGCTAAGAGACAGTTAGCCCGTGGCCCAAGAGCACGCATTTGCTGTTTTGATAGTGTGCTGTATAGACTTATTTGATTTCCTTTCTCGTCACAGCCCATTGATTTGAGCGCGTGCAATATTGCACTTCACATCTTCCAGCTGAATGAGGACGGCCCCAGCAGTGAAAATCTGGAGGAAGAGACAGAAAACATAATTGCAGCAAATCACTGGGTCCTGCCTGCAGGTATCTGCGACCATAGCAGTAGGCGGCCCACGCCGGCCGCGGGAGGGCAAGGGGCAGCGCACACCTCAGGCTCCGGATATCGTGTCTGTTGTGCGGAGTTTTAGGGCATTTCAACTGTTAGGAAGTATATCACACGAGAGAAAAGTAGAAATTCCCAGTGTGAGGCTGCTTGGATGGGTCTCAAAGCTAGTGCTAGTTGAGGAGGACGCTGGCACTCTTCTTTCCTGCCCAGTCGGCCGGTCTTGCGGGACCACTCCTTCCTCCCACCCTCTCTGTACTTCTCTGTGCCACTGGGATCTAGCAGGCTGAATCCCACGTCTAAGCCACGTTAGGCCTGACGTCTTCAAAGCTAGACTCCACCTGCCCCGCGGCCCCGCCAGAGCGCTGGCCTGTGGGGAGAGTGGTGAGTTCAGGGCAGTGCTGGGTCCACGCGCAGGTCCACAGGAGGTTCGTTCTCTGCCCAAAGCCACGTGTGACTGCCGCCTATTCAACATCCTTAACTTAGAAATGACTTTGAAAGTTTAGCTTCTCTGTAACCAGGATTGTAGCTTGCCACCTCTGGAGCAGTTGAGGATGTCAGTGGCTCAGGGTGAACGTAACCAGTAGGTACAAGGCTTGCTTTCCTAACATCTGGTTTTGTCTTTTTCTTTCAGCTGAATTCCATGGGCTTTGGGACAGCCTGGTGTATGACACGGAAGTCAAATCTCACGTGAGTTATGCTTTTTCCTGGAAGGCTTCCATGTTTCAGGCGCCTCACTCTTGTGTTCTCTCCAGCGCCTCTCATCTCACATGGGCTTCTAGGAGTGCTGCCTGCCAGCAGCCCGTGCCCTGGGGGTCTGTCTTCGGTCCTGGGCATCTGCTCTGGGCTTGCTCTGAGTGGAGCTGTACTCTGGGGAGTTCCCCTCGGGAGAAGGGGGAGGGTTCAAAAGTGAACCCACTGGCACTGGGGTCACACTCTTAGGAACCTGTGGGCTGAGAAGGCAGTGCCAAGGGGCAGAGGAGGTGGGCGATCTGAGCGAGTACCACCGTATCTGAGCCCCCTTCAAGGGGAAGAGTCCTGCACACAGATGAGGGAGGGGAGGATGCCAGAAAGTCCGTCCCCACCACCCCTGTCACCCACCCCGGCTCCCCTGGGAGCCCCGGCTGTTCTTTTAGCAAACACAGCTTGTCCAGTGCTGTGTCCTGGAGGAAGGAGCTCACTGACTTGGTGTAGCCCTCAGTTAAGTGATCTTCAGTTTTCCTTTTATCCTTGTAATGGTCACACCCAGCCCTGGTCCTCTTAGATTTTGAGGTATCTTCTGAGATACCTCAGTGTGAGAGCCTGAGTGTGCTTGGCGGCTCTGAAGACTCTCCTTCCTTCTGCTCACTCAGGGCACTTTCAGCCTAGCCTTTGCTCTGCCGAGGACTTAGCTTCGCCCTTCCCTTTCCTCATGCAGCTCCTCGACTACGTGACGACGGCCCTGCTGTTTTCAGACAAGAATGTCGACAGCAACCTCGTCACCTGGAACCGGGTGGTGCTGCTTCACGGTGAGCACTTTGGTTTCGTTTGACAAAATAAATTGCGTGGAGTCAGGCTTTTCTTCCTGCCTTTGCCCTGCGAAGAGTTACAGCTCCTCCTTCCTAGTGGGGCCAGGAACGTCGTCCTCTGTGAAGCCAGGCGTGAGCATGCTCTGTGCGCGTTGGTTACTTGACCCTTCGTAGGGCAGCCACCTGATCATCCCTTGTGACTTTTTATGCTGTTACTCAGCTTTCCCAGTATCTGCCTTGTTTCCCCACTGGTTATGGGTTTCTCAGGATAGCAGTTGCCTTGTATTTCTTCACAGTATCCTTGGAGCTTCTCTTGATGGGTAATAAACCGCAAAAGTCCACACTTCACAGAACTCTGTCTAGTTCTCGGAAGAGAATACTGGGGGTGTTGTTGTTTTTATTGTTACTATCCCAGGAGAGAAAAAGAATTGAAAGCCCAAATTATAGTGAGGTAAGAGCTATAATTAAAAGAGTGATTAGCTTCCGTATACAATGAAGACTGTAGGCTTGTGTTCAGTTTTATGAAAACGGTGTCTTTAGGGTGTCTTGGCAAATTTTCTAATACTAGAGTCAGAGAACGTGATCACAAGGTGCAATACAGTGTTTCCAGTTAGAATCGGTTACATATTTACTTGTGAATTACGGAAAACACAGAAGGTCAGAATTGAATGTCATCGTTTTCTGCTGGGTGCGTTTGTGCTCTCACATCAGTGTCCTCCGCTCCTGTCAGCTGCTATGCTGAGGGGCACACAGAGCCCAGGCCTTGCCCGACCGCTCTCCCTGGGTAGCTTGGGGCTCGGGCCCACGTGTGCGGAGCTAGAGTGAAAGACGTGGGCGCCGTGGGCTTCAGGAACAGCAAGCACCAGTTCCTTGAGCTCCTGGTGGTTATCAGGAAAGGCTTGTTTGACCTTTGAAAGGTGGATTTTCATAATCAATGGATTTCATAGAAGACATGTAGGGACAGGGAGGGTTTCAGTGAAAAGTGAAAGTGAAATCGCTCAGTCGGGTCCGACTCTTTGCGACCCCGTGGACTGTAGCCCGCCAGGCTCCTCCGTCCATGGGATTCTCCAGGGAAGAATACTGGAGTGGGTTGCCATTTCCTTCTCCAGCGAATCTTCCCAACCCAGGGATCGAATCAAGAAATCAGAGTGGATTAATGGCCAAGAAGCTCCTGGTGATGCTTTCCAGCATTTACATTGTCAACAGATTTTCGGTAACTTAAGCGATTCATGTGATGGTAACATTTATAGCATTACACTCTGTTCCTTATGTTATATCCTGTGAGTAATGCAACTACTGTTTCAAAAAATCTGTTACAGCACACACTTACACTTATTTGTTTGCATTTTGTTACAGGTCCTCCAGGAACTGGAAAAACATCGCTGTGTAAAGCCTTAGCCCAGAAATTGACCATCAGACTCTCGAGCAGGTAACTTTGGTGATTGGAAAGAGGAGCCGTGGAGGCGGGCTTGCCCTGTTGCAGCTGTGATGATGAGGAGCTGCTTCTATTTTTAAATCATCTTGCGTGAATAGTAGGTGTCTCAGCGTAATGTAACGGATCCTTCTGTGCTCACATAGTCTTGAGCTCTGATCCCAGTCTCCTTACATGTGCTGAGACCCACCCTGTGACCGGCACAGGGTCTCTCGTGGTGCCCGCCTGTGCACACTTGGGGCAGCGTCTGCTCACGTTGGGCCGACCATCCGTGCTGGCTTGATGTCTGTGTGGACCACCTGTCTGCCGTCCAGGCCTAGCGCTGGGTTTGTCTGCCGCTTTTGAGTGTAGTCCATTCATGGATCTGTGGTTCCACCACATTTGTTTACTCCAGGCATTTCATGTAATTGAAATTATGCAGTATGTAGTAGTCTTTTCTTAATTGCTCTGTTCACTCACCGTAATGTTTTCCAAAGCTCTTCTATGTTACAGCGTATTTGTTGGTAGCTCATTCTGTTGAGTGTGGGCCATTTGGGGATTTAGGGCTCCCCTGTGTTTGGAGACTCCTTGGGCACCGGCTCTTGGCTAGTTCCCCTGCCCCGCCCCCGCCTGTGGGGCCCCGCCCCCGCCTGTGGGGCCCCGCCCCCGCCTGTGGGGCCCCGCCCCCGCCTGTGGGGCCCCGCCCCCGCCTGTGGGGCCCCGCCCCCGCCTGTGGGGCCCCGCCCCCGCCTGTGGGGCCCCGCCCCCGCCTGTGGGGCCCCGCCCCCGCCTGTGGGGCCCCGCCCCCGCCTGTGGGGCCCCGCCCCCGCCTGTGGGGCCCCGCCCCCGCCTGTGGGGCCCCGCCCCCGCCTGTGGGGCCCCGCCCCCGCCTGTGGGGCCCCGCCCCCGCCTGTGGGGCCCCGCCCCCGCCTGTGGGGCCCCGCCCCCGCCTGTGGGGCTGTCTCATGTTGCCCTGCAGGCCACTCGTGCGCTCTGTCATCTTTTCTCAAGTTTTAAAACTTTCCTGAGTTTCACTGTGGATGGTTTCCTGCAGTATCTGGTTTACTTTTACTTCTGTTCAGCGAAATTCCCATCTCTGAGAATGGTTTTCTTGTCTGAAGATTGTTCAGTTCTGTTTATGCTTGTAAGCTCTGTCTACCAATTCCATCCTCGTTGCCATTTGGGTCTGGTTATGGGTCACATGTTGCTGCTTCTTGGCGTGCCAGGTGATTGTTGAACGTGGACACAGTGATGTGAAGTGACTGGGTTCTCTTGCTTGTCTTTAACAACCGCTGGGTTTTATTCTGACAGGGGTTTGGGTACTTGCATTTGGTGTGATCCTTTTGAGGTCTGTTTATAAGCTTTTTCAAGATTGGTCTCAGTGTGGTCTAGACTTCACCCTCAGGAGGACCCTTCTGGGGTCTCGGTTGAGCCCCTGAATCAGCAGCAAGTACTCTCGGCCCTGGGTCTCGAGCCCTCCAGCGCTGGGCTCCCTCCTCACACACTGCAGCCCCGTGACGCTCGCCAGGCTTCCTGCCTGCGTCTCCTTCTTCCCTGGAACCCTGCCCTGCCCTGTGGCCTCCAGACACCTCAGCTGCTTGAACTCTGGCCTCCGTCTCCTCAGCTCAGTACCCTGGCCTCTTCTCCTGGGTCCCCTCCAGTGTCACTCCAGGCAGGAGATCAGGCCGTCGCGCTTGCCCCTTGCCCGCCTCCAGGGTGCAGTCCCCGGTGGTGTTGTCTGCTGCCCTTCTCAGACATTGTTTCTCTGTTTTGTCTAGCTTTCTAGTTGGTTAAGCCAGAAGGTAAATCACCCTTTCAGCCTAGTATGACTTCAGAAGAGGAAATCCTGTGAGATTTACTTTTAAATCTGTTTTCTTTTCAAAACTGTCTTAAAAGTAGGGAAGTTGCTCTGTTTCGGCCCTTTGTTTTATGCTCAGTATCTTGGCCTTTATCTTGACATAGTGAAACACATGTGTGTTTGGTAATCTCTGAGGGCAGTTTTCTGAAACACTGGAAAGTAAAGGTGTTATTACAAGAAATGTGACGTTTTCCAGTACAAAGATATGGAAATTGGTATTTATTTTGTGGCAAGAAGAAGCCTCATCGAGCCTTTTTGCTTTATTAACTGAAGTTCACCTTCCTTAACAGTCAGAGTGCTTTATGATTAATTTTGTGATATTCCACCCAATCTATATTCACTAGGTTGTCTATCTCCCCCTTTTCCTCTTTTGTAAACAAAATTATTAAATGATGTTTTTCAACTGGAAAGTCAGTGATACTTTTTAAAGTAATTATTTTTTTCTGTGGACTCTCAACATGAAAGAAACTGTGAAAAGGATCTGGGAGGTGGCTTCTCTGCTGGCCGTTTCCTGTTTGATTCTAATCAGAACTAAGTGCATCCAGAGCCCTCGCTGACTCCATGATAGATGGGGTATCAGTGCTGGATTTCAGACAGTGAGTGTCCCGGTTCCCTTGGAGCTTTCCAGGGCTCCAGGTTTGAGGGAAGTGATTTTGTTCTGGAAAACAAATTCTCACATTCCTTTGGGTTTTGTGGAAGGAGAAAAAAATGTTCAACTGTGAGCAAAAGACTTTTGATGCTTGTGTTTTGATTTGTTTGCCATGTTAATACCGGTAATGGTCTAAATTATAAGTAGACGAAAAACAGTATTAAGAATTAATTGTATTTAAGTAGTTATTTTAACTATTGGTGAAGGAAATGCTAACCCAGTCCAGTATTCCTGCCTGGGAAATGCGATGAACAGAGGAGCCTGGTGGGCTACAGTCCAGGGGGTCACAGAGTCAGACACTGAGCGGCTAAGCAACCAGAAAAGCATCAAGTCTTCAGTTCAGCCGCTCAGTCGTGTCCGACTCTGCGACCCCCTGGACTGCAGCACGCCAGGCTTCCCTCCATCACCAACTTTTAAGAGCCTGCTCAAACTCTTGTCCATTGAGTCGGTGATGCCATCCAACCATCTCACCCTCTGTCGTCCCCTTCTCCTTCTGCCTTGAGTCTCTCCCAGCATCAGGGTCTTTTCTAGTGAATCAGTTCTTCACATCAGGTAGCCAAAGTATTGGAGCTTCAGCTTCAGCATCAGTCCTTCCAGTGAACGTTCAGGACTGATCTCCTTTAGGATTGACTGGTTTGATCTCCTTGCAGTCCAAGTGACTCTTAAGAGTCTTCTCTAAGACCACAATTCAAAAGCATCAATTTCTTTGGTGCTCAACTTTATTTATGATCCAACTCTCACATCCATACGTGACTACTGGAAAAGCCGTAGTTTGACTAGATGGACCTTTGTTGGCAAAATAATGTCTCTGCTTTTTAATATGCTGTCTAGGTTGGTCATAGCTTTTCTTCTGAGGAGCAAGTGTCTTTTAATTTCATGGCTGCAGTCACTGTCCTCAGTGATTCTGGAACCCAAGGAAGTAAAGTCTGTCACGGTTTCCATCATTTCCCCTTCTATCTGCCATTAAGTGATGGGACCAGATGCCATGATTTTCATTTTTTGAATGTTGAGTTTTAAGCCAGCTTTTTCACTCTCCTTTTTAGCTTTCATCAAGAGGCTCTTTGGTTCCTCTTCGCTTTCTGCCGTAAGGGTGGTGTCATCTGCATATCTGAGGTTATTGATATTTCTCCCTGCAATCTTGATTCCAGCTTGTGCTTCATCCAGTCTGACATTTCGCATGATATATTCGGCGTAGAAGTTAAATAAGCAGGGTGACAGTATACAGCCTTGACGCACTCCTTGCCCAGTGTGGAACCCGCCCGTTGTTTCACGTCCGTTTCTAACTTGCTTCTTGAGCTGCATGCAGACTTCTCGGGAGGCGGGTCAGCTGGTCTGGTGCTCCCATCTCTTGCCCTCACAGGCAAGTCTGGCTCAGTCTCATGTGGGGTCACTGCTCCTTTCTCCTGGGTCCTGGTGCACACAAGGTTTTGTTTGTGCCCTCCAAGAGTCTGTCTCCCCAGTCCTGTGGAAATTCTGGAATCAAACCCCACTGGCCTCTAAAGTCAAATTCCCTGGGGGTTCTCAGTCCCCTTGCCGGATCCCCAGGTTGGCAAATCTGTTGTGTGCCCTGGAATGTTTGTAACAGTGTGAGAACTTCTTTGGTATAATTGTTCTGCAGTTTGTGGGTCGTCTGCTCAGTGGCTCAGTGATGGAGATAATGGCAATCTCCTCCACGAGGGCCTAGGCCACACGCCGCGCCTCCCAGGTCTGCTGAAGCCAGAGCCCCCATGCCCGCGGCGGCCACTGCCGTCCCCCCATCTCTGCAGGAGACGCTCAGACACTCACAGGAGGTCTGGCTCAGCCTCTGGGGTCCCGGGATCCTGTGTGCACAAGGTTTTATTTGCGCCCTCTGAGCATCTCTGGTAGGTATGGGGTTTGATTCCAAATGTGATTTTTGCCCCTCCTACCATCTTGTTGGGGCTTCTCCTCTGCCTTAGATGTGGGGTATCTGTTTTTGGTGGGATCCAGCACTCTCCTGTTGTTGGTTGCTCAGCAGCAAGTTGCAGTTTTGGAGTTCTCACAGGAGAAGATGAGCATGCATCCTTCTGCTCCGCCATCTTAGCAAAACTCTCTCCTGCTCTAGTTGAAGTGAAGACGCCGTCAGCTTGAGACACTTGAGTCTGCTCCAGCTGGAACTGTCGCTGCTGGCGCGTCGTGTTAGACTGCTCATAGCTGTCAGTGTGCAGCTTGCGGGCGCCTCGTCCTGGGTCGGCAGGAGCAGAGCAGTCACTCTCAGCCTGCTGGGCCCTTGAGCAGCGTTGCATTATAGAGACCGAGGTGGTTGCCCCCAGGGATGTTGTGGGACGACTTGTAACGATTGCTCTCCCTCTTTTTTGTAAACCATCTTAGGTACCGATATGGCCAGTTAATTGAAATAAACAGCCACAGCCTCTTTTCTAAGTGGTTTTCAGAGGTAAGTATTTATGCTAATCCAATTTTCTGGATTGTCCACCATGCAGTTGAAAACTTGTCTGGTAGGTTAGGCAAACTCTTTCCTCCAAAAGCTTTAGGAGAGAAATAGATTAAATAGGAACGTGAACAGGGACTCTGTGTAGTCAGAGGAAAGTTCCAGAGCTTAGTGATAACCTGGAAACCACCTGAGGCCTGAGAGGACCCTCTGCTTGTCACCTCCAGACCTGGGCTAGGGCACGGGGCATTCACTGTTACCTGAGGAGGGAGGGGTCACCTTCTGATGGGACTGCACCCTCAGCTTGAGCCTTGTTCGCCAGCTGTGAACTGAGGCACTCAGGCTGGGTGATGTCACAGCTGCCCCTTGGTTCTGGAAGGCTCTGCTGCAGGCCCCATGTCGGACGGTGCCCCTGGCGGATGGTGGGCGGGGACAGGAGTGCCTGTCGAGGTGCGCCTGGCCGATTTGCACCCGAGACCCAGTCCGCCCAGGACCGCCGGGGCAGGAAAGGGGGGAAAGGGGCTGAGGTGCGAGCATGGCCCTGCCCATGACGCCAGGAGGGCAGGCCTCCAGGTTCCCTGCAGACCTGGCTTCTCTGATTCAGGGAGTTTTCCAAGGGGCTGTCAGGAGACGGCAGGCTTGTGGGGCCCCCTGGGGTCAGCGCAGCCAGGTGGAGCCTGGACGCATGCGTGCACCAGGCAGCTTGCAGCGCGCGACCTGAGAGTAAGGAGTGTTTCACTTCCAGAGTGGCAAGCTGGTGACTAGGATGTTCCAGAAGATTCAGGACTTGATTGATGACAAGGATGCTCTGGTGTTCGTGCTGATCGATGAGGTGGGTGTGTTCAGACGTCACACTGAGCAGAGGAAGCGCAGGACTGGGTGGCCTTTGGCGTTGCCGGCGCCACCAGCCCGTGCTTGTCCAGCCCCCAAAGGCTGCATCCTGCAGGCCTGGCCCCGGGGCCTCTCAGGCCCTCCGTGCTGTGTCCACACGCCCCGCGTCCACCCAGCTGACCACCCCGTCGCTCTGCGCCCACAGGTGGAAAGCCTGACCGCCGCCCGGAACGCATGCAGAGCAGGCACCGAGCCTTCGGACGCTATCCGTGTCGTCAATGCTGTCTTGACCCAAATCGATCAGATTAAAAGGTACCCCTCCACACGCACACCCCCGGCCTCACCCTCAGCTTTTCTAGCTCAGAATGCGTCTGGCATTGGGTGTGGACTCTGTTTTCTCTATGTTTGAAGCAGTGTGTGTTACATAAGCTTTTTACAAATTGCGCACTTTTTACGTTATGGAAGTGTCAACAATGCACAGCAAAGCTTTGGTGTGGGGAGAAGGACCCTCTGCTCAGAAAAGGGGGTCTCCCTGACCCCCGGCCTGCCGCTCTGGGAGGAGTGGAGACTTGTCTCTGCAGTCTCTCTCACCTCCCTTGGCTCGCGCGATTCAGGCCCGCTCCAGTGACCATTTGTGAAGAGCCCGATCCTGGCACGTGCTCCCAGCTGTGTGTGGGGCCCCGTGTGCACTCCACGCTCACCAGCCTCTGCCCAGACTCTGGGCCCCGTGTGCCTCCCTCACCTGGCTCAGCTCTGCTCACCCTGTAAAGGACTGGCTACCTGTGGTCAGAGGACCGGGGTCGGTCAAGGGGCAGCCGTCCAGGTGCTCCCCGGCCACAAAGCTGCCAGTGGTCTGTGTGCTGCCTGCGGGCCCGGGGCAGCCCTGCCTCATCCCCGGGACTCGAGCCCAGCAGGCCAGGCGGTGTGCTCCCCAGGGTGCCCCTCCTGCTCCTTGCCGGCCCGGGGGTGAGCAGACTGGATGATAGGGCCTCTGGGGAGTTTGGGAGCCGGAGGGGAGGGCCGCTAGTCCCCAGGGTGAATCGCACAGCTCGGCGCCACAGCTGTCGGGGCAATCAGAGTGATGCGCGGGTGTGGCGGTGCCCAGGCAGGCCAGTGTCAGCGCGGGGGCTCAGGGACGCTGTGCAGAGTGAGGGCTCCACCGCAGTGAAGGGGGCGGGGGCGGTCCAGCTGGGGCTGCGAGAGCTGTCCATAGGTGGGGAGCTTGCTGAGCGAGAGCCGGGGGCTCCGTGCTGTCGCAGCCGGAGCCTGGCAGGAGGGGCGTCAGGCGGAGCGCGAGAAGCGGGGCCTCAGAAGGCCTCGCGGGTGGGGGGCAGGCACAGGGTGCGAAGCTGGCTGAACGCCTGGGCCCTGGCGCCGGTCTGTCCTCTCACTGCGTGTGTCAGGGCGGGGGGGTCGAGTCCCTGTGGCCCGGGGTGACCGGGCCCGCCCTCTGCCCGCAGGCACTCCAACGCGGTGATCCTGACCACGTCCAACATCACAGAAAAGATCGACGTGGCCTTCGTGGACAGGGCTGACATCAGGCAGTACGTCGGGCCGCCCTCGGCAGCGGCCATCTTCAGGATTTACCTCTCCTGCCTGGAAGAGCTGATGAGGGTGCCTTGAGTTTTTTCTTGCTTTCCTGAGAACACATTAACTTTCTTGTGGGTTCTTGACTTGTTGGCATAGCTTACAATGGCGGGTTCCGGTGTAGAAGGAGGTGTCCCTCAGCCTGCACCCGCCGCCCTACGTTGAACACTGCAGTTGCTGGGTCTGCAGCTTGAGCGCGGGGGGAATCACTGACCCGACGCTCCTGCTGCCCCGCCCTCTGTCCCACAGTGCCAGATCGTATACCCTCGCCAGCAGCTGCTGACCCTCCGCGAGCTGGAGGTGATCGGCTTCGTTGAAAACAACGTCTCCAAGTTGAGCCTCTTCCTGAGCGAAATTTCAAGGTGTGTGCTGACCTCACTGTTTCTTTTTAAAAAATTTTTTGAAATATAGTTGATTTGCAATAAATATCGTAGAGCAAAGCGACTCAGTTATGTATACATGTATCTACTCCTTTAGATTCTTTTTACAGGTCATGACAGAGTACCGGGTAGGGTTCCCTATGCCCCACGGTGACCGATTCTCGTCAGTCACCTGTTTTATGTGTAGCAGCTTGTATGTTATCCAGAGTTGAAGGGCTGACTCACTGGAAAAGACCCTGATGCTGGGAGACACTGAAAGCAGAGAGAAGGAGGTGGCAGAGGGTGACAGAGCTGGATGGCGCCACTGACTCAGTGAACATGAGTTTGCGCAGACTCCAGGGGGTGGTGGAGGACGGAGGAGCCTGGCGCGCTGCAGCCCGTGGGGTCGCAGAGTCAGACACGCCTGAGCGACTCGACAGCAGCGTGTCAATCCCAGCCTCTCAATTGATGCCTCTTCCCCATACCCCTCTGGTAACCAGAAGCTTGTTTCCTGAGTCTGAGTCAGTTTCTGTTTAGTAGGGAAGTGTATCGGTATGATTTTTAGATTCCACGTGTTAGTGGTATCGTGTGGTATTTGTCTTTGTCCGTCTTGGCTCACTTAGTATGCTCCCCTCCCGGCCCATCCATGTTGCTGAAGATGGCGCTCTCACTCTTCACTGTGGAGTAACGCTGCGCGCTCTTTCTGGGCCGCGCTGCCCTCCCCCATCCACGTGCTGGTGGGCATCTGGGCGTCTCTGTGTCTCAGCTCTTGTGCGTAGTGCTGCTGTGCACACAGCGCTGCGTGGATTTCCTGAATTTCGGTTTTCTCAAGATGCTTGCCCAGGAGTGGGGTTGCTGGGTCATACGGTAGCTCTGTCTTTAGGTTGTTAAGGAACCTCCGTGCTGCTCTCCGTAGGGGCCATATCAGTTGGCATTCCCACCAATAGCGTAGGAGGGGTCCCCTCTCTCCACACCCTCTCCAGGATTTATCGCTTGTAGACGTTTTGATGATCACTGCTCTGACCAGTGTGAGGTGATGCCTTACTGTAGTCTTGATTTGCATTTCTTTGATGATTTGTGATGTTGAGCCTCTTTCCGTGCGTCTGTTTGCTGTCTGTCTGTCTTCTTTCTGTTTAGATCTTCCACTCGTTTGGGGATTGCGCTGTTTGGTTTTTTGATATTGAGCTGCATGAGCTGTTTGTATGTTTTGGAAATTTAATCCCTTGTCACTTGCTTCACTTGCAAGCATTCTCTCCCATTCTGAGGTGACCTCACTTCTGCAGCCTAGAGAAGCCCATTCCCTTTGGCCACAGGGGTGGTCGTTGCCTGTAGCACCTGAGGTGGTGACGTGGGTTGGGTGGCAGGGGCTGAATCCCAGGGCGTCTCCCCCACAGCAGATGCCCTCCGGCCTCCCCGACCGTGGGCTCCTGGATGGGAGGGTGAGGCCAGCTGCCTTCCCTGTGTGCCCACGGACAGCCGGCAAAGCACTGTGCCAGTACAGGACAGGCTTTCAGATTAAGGCTCTCTGTAGCATCAGTGATTCTTAAACAGCGTTTGTTGAGTTTTTACAAATGGCCAAGAAAGGAAAGTGGAGGCTTTTTCTTTGACGAGCAGAGTAAACAGGTAAAGTTAGGGCCCAGGCCTTGGTGCTGTGGGGAGGACATTGTGTGACCCCACTGCCTGGCTGCTGAGAGCCACAGCACACGGGAGGGTCACCGGCACACCTGCCCGAGCCCGTGCTGGTAGCACTGGCAGGTGCTCAGGTGGCCCCCGGGGATCGAGCTGGGAAGCAGAGCAGAGCCTCTGAGGACAGCTGGACTCTGGATAAATTGGGGAGGTCAGGGAGGCCGCGTCCACTGTGTGAGGGCCTCAGGTGGGCTGTGGGGCAGACGCCAGGGGCCAGACATGCTGGCGGGGCATTGGGGAGACTCAGTTACAGTGGCCAAGGCGGGACAGAGGGCAGCAGTGCAGACTTGTGCAAGAATTCGGAGGTGTGAGCCGGCCTGTACCCACCTCACGGTGCCCCGGCCGAGGCCATGGGTGGTGTCGGGACCCTGCCCCTCCCGGAGCAGTAGCTGAGGCGTGTGGGAGACTGCCCGCCCCCCGAGGGGCTCTGGGGGGAGATTGGGGGCTCGTCCTGAAGTGCCCCGCGGCCCGTGTGGCGCTAACAGCAGTGTGGTCATGTTCACAGGAAGAGCGAGGGCCTGAGCGGCCGCGTCCTGAGGAAGCTCCCTTTTCTGGCCCATGCGCTGTACATACAGGTGAGTGCCTGGGCCCCGGCCCCACCGCCCGCGCTGTCCACAGGGCTGGCCTGCCACCCTGGCCCACGCGCTGTACGTCCAGGTGAGTGCCTGGGCCCCGGCCCCACCGCCCGCGCTGTCCGCAGGGCTGGCCTGCCACCCTGGCCCACGCGCTGTACGTCCAGGTGAGTGCCTGGGCCCCGGCCCCACCGCCCGCGCTGTCTGCAGGGCTGGCCTCGAGGAGCGTCCCGCCTGCCACCCTGGGGTTTCCACCACCTCCCGTATTTCTGAAGTGACGGGCCCGGGGGCAGTGGAGGGCTGGCGTGTGTCTGCTCACCTCACTGGTGTGTGGAAAGCTCACGCCCAGGGCCTCCCTGCCACCTCAGAGTGCTTGTGCCCTGGAGGGGGGTGCTGCCAGGCCACCCCCACCCCGAGGGCAGACCGCCGCGATGCTGTGTATCCCCAGGCCCCCACCGTCACCGTCGAGGGCTTCCTCCACGCCCTGTCTCTGGCTGTGGAGAAGCAGTTTGAGGAGAGAAAGAAGCTCTCGTCGTGCACATGACCTGGCACCCCCATCCTCGCTGAGCACACCGCGGGAAGGCACCATCACTTCCTCAAAGCAGCGGCTGCCCCAGGACAGCTGAGGCCACGGCTGAGACCTGCAGGCTGGTGTGGTTCCAGAAGCGTGTTGTGCTTACACGGTGTTGCTCAAGAAGTGTGTTGCGTTTATGTGCTTTAAGTGCGTGTTTGAAGACAGAACAGCCTGTTTTCTGTTTTGAAAGACGATCATCTGAGCTCAGTGTCTCTTTATAAAGACCTGTCGAGATGTCCTGATTGTATCCTGCTTCTGGTTGATTGGACCCAAAATGCTGACGTTTTATTTAAAAAGATAATTAATGTAAGTTTTATAGAAACAGAAGAGAAATTGCATTGCCTTGAAGAAGAATATAATCATAGCATTAAAAAAAAGTACTCGTTGCTTAAGACGAGGCAGCATTTGCTTCCTGCTGCAAGCTCGTCCTGGTTAGTGCGTGCGTCCTGCAGACTATGCGGTGAATAGGGGTCTGTCCCTGTGTTACAGGAATCAAGAGAAAAGTTTAAGGCCAGTGCTCTTGGTAGCAGGTACAGCAGCTCTGCTTGTCAGGGAGGGGCAGCTGACGGGGCTGCCTCCCTGGGGACCAGCGTGGCCGGCCTCATGGCGATGTTTCCCGGTGAGGCGTTGGTTGAGGGACGTTAGTCACGGCTTAAACGAAGATTCCCAATAACAGATTTAAAGTGAATTGGCCAATAATTGGTGTATTCCACAGAACCTTGCTTTGCTTTTATCTCATGCTAAAATAAATTTCATATCACTGTTTTATAAAACATTTTTAAAAGAATATGTTACCTTTTGTTTTAAAATTTTTTAAGTATTAAAAATCTTTTTCCAAAATTTTCTCATGTTGATTCTCTTAACACTCCAAACGCTTTGAGTTTTAAGTCACTCACATGATGACATAACTTCAGCCTGTCTTAACCCGTGGGGGTGGAGGTGCGCTGTCTGCACGTGGCCGTGCAGCCTGGGGAGGCCCAGGATCGGGGCCAGGCTGGGGTGGGGGACCCAGGGTTCCACCCCTGGGCCATCAGCCAGCCTCGGCTCTGGTCAGGTCCAGGGCTGGAGCGAGCATGGCCTTGGGGGCCAGGGCCCGGCTCTGTGGTTTCCTCAAGACCCTAAAATAGGGTGAGAAGAGAGGTCTGTGCACACGGGGGGTGCTCCATGCTCCACGGTTGCTGCTGAGGAGCCCAGCGTCCCAAAGGGAAGAGAGGGTCTGGGAGGGGTTGCCCAGGGCGGGGCCGTGTACAGGGGCGGACAGATGAGTGAGGGGGCAGCCCAGGGGGGCAGCCCTGAGAAGGCTGGGGGCGGGTGGGCGAGGCCTGCACCCCAAATCTGAGGGGTGGTCCATGCAGTGGCCACTGAAGCCCCGAGCGGGCTGGGGGCGGGTGGGCGAGGCCTGCACCCTGAGTCAGGGGTGGCCCGTCCTCCAGGCCCTTTCCCAGAGTGAGGGGGCGTGTCTGATGCCGCCGTCCACGGACACCAGGGGGCAGCGCTGCTCTGTGGGATGGACAGGAGGGGCCTCGGGGCAGAGGAGGAGTGGTCCGCAGAGGCAGCCGCCTGGCTGCGTCCCCGCCCCGGCCTGGTAGGCCCGCCCACACCAGCATGCGTCCAGGCCCCACGGAGGTCTGAGCACGCATGCCTGGCAGCGGTGGGGCGTGGCTCTTCTGACCGCTGCCTCGGTGCCAGCGCACTGGGTTGGGGCTGGGCCTGGTAGGAGGAGGGGTCGCACCCGGGCCCCCAAATAGAGGCGGGCACAGGCTTGTGGGCACTTTCTGGGCCATGGCTGAAAGCCCGAGGTGCCCGCGGCTGGGCCCTGGGTTCAGGAAGGGGGCACGCTGTCCTCCCACGGGGGCAGGCTTCTGGGTGGGCACGGGCGGGAAAGGGGCCAGAGTGCCAGCCTGGGACGCCCAGGGGTGTGGTGCTGCCCGCCCGGCTTCTGCTGAGTCCCCGGCCCAGCACACAGGCCTCAGGTCCGACCCCTCCGCGGGCAGGGGCGCCTGCGAGAGAGGCCGAGGACACGGCCCGACGGAGCAACCGTCCCCGGCAGGACAACCCGGAGGCCGAGGTGACAGGGACCGCAAGGGTGAGCGTCAGGGTCATGCCACGGAGGAGACACGTGCTGAGCCACAGCCCCCCTGCCCGGCGCGGAGGCGACGCGGGGCGGAAAGGCCCCCGGAGAGCCGACAACCGCGGAGGCCCTGCTGCGGAGGCTGTGGCTCCCGCCTGGCAGCTTCTTCGCCCCAGCGAGGGGGCTGCTCCCGGGGAGGGGGCTCGTGTCCCCGCGGCAGCCCCGCTCCCGGCTGAAGCGTCCTTTCGGGTGGGGAGGGGGGTTTCCATCCCCTGAGCTCTGATTTCTGACCCTGACTCCTTACCGTCCAGAGCCGTGGCGCTCGCCCTGGCAGTCCCCGGCACCGCGTGCCCCGGGCCGTCCTGCTGAGGCCGTCGGCTCTGCTGTTGGAAGCCTGTGTCCTCCGGCCTTCGCCATAGGTTAGGACGAGGAGACTTCGTCCCCAGTCGCCCGAGTCCTGATTACTGACCGCAGACCTCCTTCCTCTGTCCCCTGACGTCATTCACAACGTGAAACTGTTCTCTCTTCCAGAGAATCATCACTTCAGAGCGGGAGGAAGCTTTCCATTTCGTGTCCCCTGGGCTGCTTGTGGCTGCAAATGACCTTCCCCGTCACCCGGCGTGCCTCTGATGGGCGAGCCTCCGTCTGGACCACCTGACTTAGGATCTATGACCAGGAAACTTCTTTCCGTGTCACCCGACGTGGGTTTTATGACTGGAGTCCTTTCATGTTACCTGGGTGACCATTTGCGACGGGAACTTTGCCCTGAGTCCCTGGAGTTGCCACGCGGGGTCGGAAGCCGCACTTAGGCGGCTCCGGCTCAGCGTCTGTGGCTGACCCTTCTCTTGCTGCCCCCGGCGTCGACGCTGTGACTGGCAGCCGCCTCCCACCACCTCCTGAGCCACCATTCCTGGTGCAGACTTTCCTCTCTTACTAGTTTCAAGCAGCAGCCTCAGCGTTGCTGCCTGAGCTGCCGTTTGTGACTGCTCGCTTCCTCCTCTGGCGCGCAAACCCTCATTTCCCACAGGACCTCTTCTGGCCCGGCACCTGAGTCGCCACACAAGGCCGGAACGTTTCCTGCTCCGTGACCCCTGTTACCTTTGTGACGAAAAGTCTTCTTCTGTGACCCGAGTTGTTGTTTATGGTGGAAGGCTTTTTATAATGTCGGTTGCCATTTCTGACTAGAAGCCTTCTTTCTCTATTGACTCGTTGCCATTCATGACTGAATTTTTTTCTCTCCTGAGTGACCATCTATGGCCGAACAATCTTCTTTCTCCATAACTTATGACAAGCTACCTTGTCTTTTTATCACCTGGCAACATTTAGGCCTGGAAAGCTTCCTTCTCTCAACTGACGTATCATTTATGAGTGAAACACTTTTTCTTTGTCACTTGAATCATTAGTTATTGGAAACCTTCTTTCCCGCCTTATTTGTGACCAGAAATCTTCTTTCTCTATCACCTCAGTTCTCTTCTTTGACTAGAAACCCTCTCTCTGTATCACCTGAATGATTACTCATGACTGGAAACCTTTCTCTATAAGTTCTCATTTGTGACTCAAAACCCTCTTTTCTAGCCTATGAATTATGGCCTAAACCTGGAAGCATTCTTTCCCTATCGCCTGAGTTACAAGTTTTGATTGAAAAGCTTTCATTTTCTCTCACTTGATAGATTTCTGTGTCACCTGAGTTATTCAGAACTGGAAACACTCTATCACATGGTTTATCTTTTACGGCTTGGATCGTTCTTTATCACTTGCGTAATCAAGTAAACGTAGAAAGTTTTCTGTCGTCAACCACTGTTGACGGTTACCATTTATGACTGGAGATCCTCTCTCTCTATTTCCCGAATCATCATGATGACAGAATTTTTCTCTCTCACCTGAGTTATCATTTATGGCTGGGAAACTTTCTTTTCTGTCACCTGACTTTTCCTTTGTGACTGGGAACCCTCTTTCTCTCTTGTGTTTCACCCTTCATGATTGCAGTTTTCCCTTCTCCATCACTTAACTTTTCATTTATGACATGAAGCCTCTTTCTCTGTCTCCTGAGTCATCGTGTGATACTGGGAAACTTATGACCTTATCAGTTCAGTTCAGTTCAGTTCAGTCGCTCAGTCGTGTCCGACGCTTTGCAACCCCAAGGACTGCAGCCCGCCAGGCCTCCCTGTCCGTCACCATCTCCCGGAGCTTGCTCAGACTCACGTCCATCGAGTCGGTGATGCCATCCAACCATCTCATCCTCTGTCGTTCCCTTGAAATTCCATTTATGAGTCAGATTCTTTTTCTATATCTTGATTATGATGTTTGATGGAAGCACTTCTTTCTGTGACCATGTTATGACTTGTGACTGGACCCGCCTTATTTGTACGTATCTCTTTTAGGTAAAATTTGGGACTGGAAACTTTGTTTCTTATCTGCTGAGTTATCATTAGTGACTGGAGACACTTTGAGGTATCTTATGGCTAGAAACCTTATTTTTTTATGAACTAATTTATGATTTATGACAGGAAATCTTTGTTCTCCATTACTTGACTCATTACTTATGACTGGAAGCCTTCCTTATCTATTACTGAGATACCACTGACATCTAAAAATTTTCCAAGTTTTAGCTCATGACTGGCACCTTCTTTTCAATCACCTGAGTCACCACCTCTGACGGGAAGTCCTTCTTTCTCTAATCATTGGTGATTCAGCTCAGTGCAGTCCAGGCGCTCAGTCTTAACAGATGCCCTCAGTTCAGTTCAGGCGCTCAGTCGTGTCCGACTCTGCGACCCCACGAGTCGCAGCACGCCAGGCCTCCCTGTCCATCACCATCTCCCAGAGTTCACTCAGACTCACGTCCATCGAGTCCATGATGCCATCCAGCCATCGCATCCTCGGTCATCCCCATTTCCTCCTGCCCCCAATCCCTCCCAGCATCAGAGTCTTTTCCAATGAGTCAACTCTTCGCATATGGTGGACAAAGGACTGGAGTTTCAGCTTTAGCATCATTCCCTCCAAAGAACACCCAGGGCTGATCTCCTTTAGAACGGACTGGTTGGATCTCCTTGCAGTCCAAGGGACTCTCAAGAGTCTTCTCCAACACCACAGTTCAAAAGCATCAATTCTTCAGCTCTCAGCCTTCTTCATATCCAACTCTCACATCCATACATGACCACAGGAAAAACCATAACCTTGACTAGACAGACCTTAGTCAGCAAAGTAATGTCTCTGCTTTTGAATATACTATCTAGCTTAGTCATAAATTTTCTTCCAAGGAGTAAGCGTCTTTTAATTTCATGGCTGCAGTCACCATCTGCAGGGACTTTGGAGCCCAAAAAATAAAGTCTGACACTGTTTCCACTGTTTCCCCATCTATTTCCCATGAAGTGATGGGACTGGATGCCATGATCTTCGTTTTCTGAATGTTGAGCTTTAAGCCAACTTTTTCACTCTCCTGTTTCACTTTCATCAAGAGGCTTTTTAGTTCCTCTTCACTTTCTGCCATAAGGATGGTGTCATCTGCATATCTGAGGTGATTGATATTTCTCCTGGCAATCTTGATTCCAGCTTGTGCTTCTTCCAGTCCAGCGTTTCTCATGATGTACTCTGCATATAAGTTAAATAACCAGGGTGACAATATACAGCCTTTTCCTATTTGGAACCAGTCTGTTGTTCCATGTCCAGTTCTAACTGTTGCTTCCTGACCTGCATACAGATTTCTCAAGAGGCAGGTCAGGTGGTCTTGTATTCCCATCTCTTGAAGAATTTTCCACAGTTTATTGTGATCCACACAGTCAAAGGCTTTGGCATAGTCAATGAAGCAGAAGTAGATGTTTTTCTGGAACTCTCTTGCTTTTTACATGATCCAGCGGATGTTGGCAATTTGATCTCTGGTTCCTCTGCCTTTTCTAAAACCAGCTTGAACATCAGGGAGTTCACGGTTCACGTATTGCTGAAGCCTGGCTTGGAGAATTTTGAGCATTACTTTACTAGCGTGTGAGATGAGTGCAATTGTGTGGTAGTTTGAGCATTCTTTGGCAGTGCCTTTCTTTGGAATTGGAATGAAAACTGACCTTTTCCAGTCCTGTGGCCACTGCTGAGTTTTCCAAATTTGCTGGCATATTGAGTGCAGCACTTTCACAGCATCATCTTTCAGGATTTGAAACAGCTCCACTGGAATTCCATCACCTCCACTAGCTTTGTTCGTAGTGATGCTTTCTAAGGCCCACTTGACTTCACATTCCAGGATGTCTGGCTCTAGATGAGTGATCACACCATCGTGATTATCTGGGTCGTGAATATCTTTTTTGTACAGTTCTTCCATGTATTCTTGCCACCTCTTCTTAATATCTTCTGCTTCTGTTAGGTCCATACCATTTCTGTCCTTTATCAAGCCCATCTTTGCATGAAATGCTCCCTTGGTATCTCTAATTTTCTTGAAGAGACCTCTAGTCTTTTCCATTCTGTTGTTTTCCTCTATTTCTTTGCATTGATCGCTGAGGAAGGCTTTCTTATCTCTTCTTGCTATTCTTTGGAACTCTGCATTCAGATGCTTATATCTTTCCTTTCCTCCTTTGCTTTTCGCCTCTCTTCTTTTCACAGCTATTTGTAAGGCCTCCCCAGACAGCCATTTTGCTTTTTTGCATTTCTTTTCCATGGGGATGGTCTTGATCCCTGTCTCCTGTACAATGTCACGAACCTCATTCCATAGTTCATCAGGCACTCTATCTATCAGATCTAGGCCCTTAAATCTATTTCTCACTTCTACTGTATAATCATAAGGGATTTGGTTTAGGTCATACCTGAATGGTCTAGCGGTTTTCCCTACTTTCTTCAATTTGAGTCTGAATTTGGTAATAAGGAGTTCATGATCTGAGCCACAGTCAGCTCCTGGTCTTGTTTTTGTTGACTGTATAGAGCTTCTCCATCTTTGGCTGCAAAGAATATAACCACTCTGATTTCGGTGTTGACCATCTGGTGATGTCCATGTGTAGAGTCTTCTCTTGTGTTGTTGGAAGAGGGTGTTTGCTATGACCAGTGCATTTTCTTGGAAAAACTCTATTAGTCTTTGCCCCGCTTCATTCCTCATTCCAGGCCAAACACCTGTTACTCCAGGTGTTTCTTGACTTCCTACTTTTGCATTCCAGTCCCTATAATGAAAGGACATCTTTTTTGGGTGTTAGTTCTAAAAGGTCTTGTAGGTCTTCATAGAACCGCTCAACTTCAGCTTCTTCAGCATTCCTGGTTGGGGCATAGACTTGGATTACCGTGATACTGAATGGTTTGCCTTGGAGATGAACAGAGATCATTCTGTCGTTTTTGAGATTGCATCCAAGTACTGCATTTCAGACTCTTTTGTTGACCATGATGGCTACTCCATTTCTTCTGAGGGATTCCTGCCTGCAGTAGTAGATGTAATGGTCATCTGGGTTAAATTCACCCATTCCAGTCCATTTTAGTTCGCTGATTCCTAGAATGTCGACGTTCACCCTTGCCATCTCTTGTTTGACCGCTTCCAGTTTACCTTGATTCATGGACCTGACATTCCAGGTTCCTATGCAATATTGCTCTTTACAGCATTGGACCTTGCTTCTATCACCAGTCACATCCACAGCTGGGTATTGTTTTTGCTTTGGATCCACCCCTTCATTCTTTCTGGAGTTATTTCTCCACTGATCTCCAGTAGCATATTGGGCACCTACTGACCTGGGAAGTTCCTCTTTCAGTATCCTATCATTTTGCCTTTTCATACTGTTCATGGGGTTCTCAAGGCAAGAATACTGAAGTGGCTTGCCGTTCCCTTCTCCAGCGGACCACATTCTGTCAGGCCTCTCCACCATGACCCCCCCATGGGGGGCCCCACGGGCATGGCTTGGTTTCATTTGTGATGAGGAACCTTATTTTTCATGACCTGGATTATCATTTGCACCTGAACGCTTTTCTTTGCCCAACGTCTACATCATAATTTATAACAGGAAACCTTTTCCATCACAAGAGTGTTCCTTCATAACTGAATAGCCTTTCCATCTATCCCCTGCCTTCGCATTTATGACAGAAACCTACTTTCTCTAGCACTTGGGTTATCACTGTGAGTGGACTCGTATCCGCCACTGGAGCTGTTGTTACTGAAAAACTTTTGGTCTCAATCACATTACCATTTACACTCGGAGGCCTTCGGTCTCTATCACCTGAGGTAACACTTTTGACAGGAAACCTTTATCATCTGAGTTACTGTTCACGACCGGCAAACTTTCCTTCTACCAGCCGTGCTGCCCTTTGGACTGGACATCGGTTTTCTCCATTACCGGGGTATGTTTTGGCAGGAAGCCACTATCACCTTACTTATGATCGGCGACTAGAACCCTTTTCCTAACACCTGGTTTACCGTTTATGACTGGAAACCTTTCTGAATTATTTATGACTGGAACTTAAGCCTCAAACATATGGATGATCATTTTTGAAGTTATGTTTTCTTTCTCTGTCACCTTGGTTATAATTTATGATTTTAAACCTTACTTCTCTGTTCACTGAGTGCTCATTTTTGTAGGCACTGGGCAAAGAAGGGTATTCAGCTGCAAGAGAATTTCAGAAAAACGTCTACTTCTGCTTCATTTACTACATGAAAACCTTTGACTGTGTGGATCACAGCAAACTAAAATTATTAAAGAGATGGGAATACCAGACCATCCTACCAGCCCCCTGAGAAATCTGTATGCAGGTCAAGAAGCAACAGTTAGAACTGGACATGGAACAACAGACTGGTTTCAAACTGGGAAAGGAGTAATTCAAGGCTGTATACTGTCACCCTGGTTATTTAACTTATATCCGGAGTACATCATGAGAAATGCTGGGCTGGATGAAACACAAGCTGGAATCGAGGTTGCTGGGAGAATTTCAATAACTTCAGATGTGCAGATGACACCACCCTTATGGCAGAAAGTGAAGAAGAACTAAAGAGCCTCTTGATGAAAGTGAAAGAGGAGAGTGGAAAAGCTGGCTTAAAACTCAATATTCAGAAAGCAAAGATCATGGCATCCAGTCCAATCACTTCATGGCAAATAGATGGGGAAACAGTGTCAGACTTTATTTTTGGGGGCTCCAAAATCACAGCAGATGGTGACTGCAGCCATGAAATTAAAAGACTGTTACTCTTTGGAAGGAAAGTTATGACCAAGCTAGACAGTATATTCAAAAGCAGAGACATTACTTTGCCAACAAAGGTCCGTCTAGTCAAGGCTATGGTTTTTCCTGTCCTCCATCTCTGCCCGGTTCTGGGTCCACTTCTGGGTCTCCTCTGAGAGTCCTCCTGCTCTGCCCGGTTCTGAATCCATACTTGGATACTTGGTTTATCTCAGGGTCCTCCCAGGTGTGTGCTCGTCTCTCAGCCAAGATGGGCTCCCGTGAAGGGGCTCGTGGGTGGGTTACCTCGTACTCTGAGGTGATGCCCTCCATTTGACCTCCAGAGAGCGGCTCTGTGCCTATGCAGTCAGGAAAGTCTCCTTGGCTTCAGAATGAGGAACGTGTGGGCCTTGACTCTTCTCTGGGCAGAGTCCAGCCTACTCTGTCGACTGTCCTGCTATTGAAATTTGGAGCGTCTGTCCACAGGGGCTGAGCTGCTCAGCCTGGGGCCCACCTGCCCCCGCCTCAGTGCTGACTTCCAGGCCCACAGGGAGGTGGGGGCAGGACCCCCAGAACCCCCGGGCCAGGGTGGCCCCTGTGTCTGTCCTTTCCCCGACTCCAGGCAAACCTATTGTGGTGGGCATGAGGAAGCTGGGGGTGGAGGTCTGGGTAACGTATTGAACACACACACAGAGGAAGACATGGCTTTTGAGATGAAATAACCACCTGAGGCTGCCAGACAGGAAGAGCCAGAGCTGGATTTGGGCCCCAGGGAGGTGTGCCCCAGGGGGTGGGGGGCGGAGCTTAGGCCCCAGGGAGGTGTGCCCCAGGGGGCAGGGGGCGGAGCTTGGGCCCCAGGGAGGTGTGCCCCAGGGGGCGGGGGGCGGAGCTTGGGCCCCAGGGAGGTGTGCCCCAGGGGGCGGGGGGCGGAGCTTGGGCCCCAGGGAGGTGTGCCCTCAGGGGGAGGAGGCCACACCGGTCGACAGGCTCGGCTCCTCTGGGCCCCCCGTGTTTGTCTTGAGAAAGCGGCTCCTTCCCTTCCTCTTGTGCCTGCTGACCCCTCCGGCCGGCGTCCGGGGCTGGACGTGTGCCCGTCACGCGGCTGCTCGCTTCTGTGCAGCCACCGCAGCGCGGCCACACTCGCCGCAGGCTCCCTGTGCACGCAGGCCCTGGTTGGGGGGGGGCTCCCGCAGTCCCGGGGGGGCTGGCCCATGTCCAGGATGACAGGAAGGCGTCCGGGCTAAACGGGGTCCTGAGCAGGTGGCCAGTGCCTCCACCCCCATCTCCACGCTCTTACAGAGCCCAGCCACGGCCCCCGGCGGTGACCTGGGGGCCAGATCAGAGCGGATGTGTGGCCTATTGCCCCACAGAGGCTCACTACAGCCCCGGGGGTGGCTGTTCCACTCAGACAGCCTGGGGAGAGGGGCTGCGCCTGCCACTCCAGCGGACCCACACAGCGACCCTCACAGGGGACCCCACTCCAGCAGGCCTCACTCCAGCAGACCCTCACAGTGAGGACCTTAGGGAGCCAGATTCCCTCTGAGCCCGGAACACGGCCACTCATATTCATCCAGCACATCTCAGATTTTAGAAACTCCAGGAAGTTTCCCTCAAGAGCCGTCTCTGCTGAAAGCCCCGTCTGTGGAAGCAGTGAGAATAAGTTTCCCTGGCTGAGGGTGGGACGCCAGGCCCTGCACTGGTTCTGTGCCCCCCCACTCCCTGCAGCCTTCCCGGGGCTCCCTGCCGCTGTGTCTGTGGGAGCCCAGGCCCATTGTGAGGTCCCCTCAGGAAGGACGAATTCCTTCTCTGGCTCGGGGTGAGTCCAGAAAGCAGGGACCACGGGAGGTGGGGCTGGGAGGGGAACTGCTTCCAGGGAAACCATTTGGTCGGCTTCCCGGAGAGGCGGGCGGAGGGTTCTCAGGAGCTTCCAATCCTTCCCCTACATCGAGGGGCAACAGAAGGCTGTTTGGGGTCCCCTGAGCAGGCAGGAGAGTTTTTAGGGCTCAGCCCAGAGACCCCAGGCCCCACGTTCCCCTGGCAGAGGCTCTCCCAGAGTCGATGCCTCTCGGAGGCCACCTGAGCATCACAGGGACCCAGGGGCCTCCAACCCAGCCAGGCAAGAGTGGGGCAAAGGGGGCAAAGGGGGCAAAGTCAGAGGGCAGCAGCGCCCAAGACTGAGGCCTCTGTGCCAGTGTTGACAGCCAGGTGGGCCCACAGGGACCTGGAGTGATAGTGACCTGCCCCCCGGGGGGCAGGAGTCATGGCCCACAGCCATGCTAGGTTCAAGGGGGCAGCTCCAGTCAGCACACAGGTGTCAAAGCCTCCAGGGGTGGACACGCCAGGTGACCTATGTTTTGTTTGACCCAGGGTTTTCTTTTCATAACAACGCTGATCCATGTTGGGACTCCTGGCTATCCCACGATGGCTGGCCTGTGTCCAGGATGACAGGAAGGTGTCTGGGCTAAACGGGGCCCCTGACAGATGGCCGGTGCCCCCGCCCCCACCTCCACGGTCTTAGCCCGGCCAGGGCCCCTGGTGGTGACCTGGAGGCCAGCATAGAGAGGAAGGAGGCTGCGGTCTTGACCAAAATTTAGAGCGTCTTTCTTTCAAAAGTTTCGCAAAGAAGTGACTGTGTGAACACAGGTCAAAGGGTTGCGTGCCAGGACCAGAGTGTGAGCTCGGGTTGTCGGGAAAGTGCGAGTTCTAAGCCAGGGATCGGGGCACAGACCTGGGGGTCCAGGGGGCAGGTCTCTGCTGAAGCTGAGACGGAGGCATCCAGGGACACTCCCACTGACCCCCAGCCACTGGTCCCTCGTCAGCCTCCACAAGCGGGGAGTCCACCCTCTCCTCAATTCACCACACAGAGCACTGCTGGCGTGGCCAGTCAGCCTGTTATCAGGACGCTCCTCGGAGACTGGAGGCCAGGGAGGCGTGTGAGTGGACGTGGCGGCTGGCGGCCGAGCCCAGCATGACCAGGGCTCGTGGGCCTCGGGCGGCATGGAGGCGCTGGCCTCGTGAGCTCTGCTCTGGCCCTGGGCGGGGGCACAGTGGCCCCACCCGCCGAGCCTGTCTCCCCTTCTTTTCTGCACAGGCGGGAGGGTGGGCCTGGCCTCACTTGCCCACATTGTCCATCTCCTGCCAGACATCAGATGAAAAATGCTGCGTGGGAATCCTGCCCCCAGCACTGGCACCCTGCCCACCCTGCACCACAGCTGGCATGGGTGTGGTTTGCACGCTGTGTCGCCTCCCACTGTCAGTGGGGCGTGTGGCTATGTCCAGCAGCTGGCCCGCTCACAGCTGGCCTGCGTGAAGCAGGATGCGTGGATGGGCCTCAGATCTCCCGGGCCTCAGGGCCGCCTCAGTCAGCCCAGGCCCTGCATCCACACAGGCCAATCCGGGGGATTGGGCCACCCTGCTCCTCCTGGGGAGACGGCCCCTCAGAGACGCGAACGTGGGCACACACGACCAGACGGGGGCTGGGCTGTGCAAGGGCCCCTACTCTGTGCCCCACGCCCCGCACCCCGTGCCCCGCGCCCCGCCAGCCCTCCAGCCACCTGGCACCCCAAGCGGCCGCGGGTCAGGGAAATCGCGCCAGGAAAGCAGCCTCCCGTTTCTAATTGCATGGTTTGCAGCCTCTTCCTCTGAACAAATCCAGGAGGGCCCCTTGTGGTGGTTGTTGTTGTTGTCTTGGCTGCGCCAGGTCTCTGCGAGCTCCAGCTGTGAGGAGCCGGGGCTCCCCTCTAGAGGCAGTGCCCGGCTTTCTGTGTGGAGCCCAGGCTCCACGTTCCCCGGCGTCAGCGGTTGCCAGGCTCCGGAGCACCGGCTCAGGGGCTGTGGTGCGCGCACTTCAGTGCTTCGCACATGGGGTCTTCCCAGTCCAGGACCGAATTCTTGTGCCCTGCGCTGGCAGGGGGCGCTCAACCCCTGGACCACCTTGGAAGCCCCCTCGAGGCCGTTTCTAACTGAATGGGCCCCTCCATCTGGGAAGGCTCAGCCTCTGAGCTCAGTCTGTGTCGACCCGGCGGGGTCCCCCTTCCTCCTGAGTCCCGGGGAGGCTGGCGTCTGGGTTGTGCCTCTCTCTGCTGGCTTTGCCTGCCGCCCTGAAGCAGTCAGCTCCTCAGGCTCTGCATGCCAGCCTCCGTCCACGTGTCCTTTCTGCCTCGTTCAGACTCAGAGTCGCCAGGGCCTCTGTCCTCAGGGTGCCCTCACCGTGGGCAGGTGCGGAGGCCAGCAGGGGAGGGGAAGGGCAGGGCCCAGGCTGGGGTGCGGCCCCCACAGTGACCAGCCTTGCGAGCTCTGGCCACCCCGAGCCGTCCCAGGGTCCAGCTGCCTGCTCCTGAAGGCAGGTGTCGGGCTCACAGAGTCCAGACCAGCACGGGGGCACTGACCCCGCCTGAGCTTTCGAGGGCAGGCCTCCCACAACCAAGGCACGACCAGCGGGGACCCGGCCCGAAGCCCTGGGCTCCGAGTTCCGTGACCTTGAAGGTGCTGTCTGTAGTGGGGCTGCCTCGCGGGGACCCAGGCCCTCTCCAGCCCTCCTCTTCATGACCCTGAGGTCACCACAGGCCTCTTCAGTTCAAACACTCCGGTTTGCTGGTAACAGTGGGGTCCAGAGACGCTGAGTGACTTTTCTGGGGTCACACAGTCAGGAGCCTGGCCTGGGCAGGGCTGGTCTTGAAGCATCTGTGCCACCCAAGGGCGATGACTTACCACAAGCTGCAGGGTGGGGAATGCGGGTGGGAGGCTTCTGCCCCCTGACTGAGGCTCTCATGCACCCGGAACCGGGGGTCTCTGCTTGCCCCTGACGCTCGGGAGGTGGGGATGCTACGGTCACCAGGGGCTCACATCTGGGCTGTGGAAGGCGCCCCCATGAGCTCACTCCCCACCCTAGCTGGCCAGTCCAGGAGCCGTGCCATCTGGGCACCCCGCCTCAGTCCTGTCTGGAACAGGCACCTCGGGCTCTGGGTGGCTGAGGACGGGAGGCTGGGGCTAGGGAAGCCTGTGAGGTCATCAGGGCATGGGCCTCTGCCCAAGACGCGGCCGGGCCAGCTGGCCCTGCGGAACCTCCATGAGGGATGCTCGTGTCCTGGGCTGAGGGGCGAAGCAGCTGCTTCCCCAGAGTTGACCTGGGAACCGCGGGAACCCTGACTGAAGGGGGCAGGTGACGTCGGGGGCAGGGAGCTCTCTGGTCCCTGTGGGCCAGCGGGCCTGGGGGCTGCCCAGAAACTGTGGGGCCCAGCTGGATGCCAGCCAAGGGAGAGCTAACCTGATTATTTCCAGATGGGGGCGCCTCACACGGCTGGACCAGGGCCCACCCAGGGCCCCCTCCAGCCCCCTCACACTCTCAGAGTGCCTTCAGAGGGGGAGCGTCTCCTTAAAGATGCTTTCACCTCTTTCTTGTTTACTTGTGCTTTTCACCTGTAGCATTTCCGTGTGTGTCTTTTTGAGCACACTCATCTCTCTGTCAAAATATTCCACCGTTTTCTCACTCACTCTCTGTTGTTTTAAAAGAAACTTAATTTCAGCGTAGTTCTGAAGTCACAGGGAAGCTGCTGAGGTGGCACCGAGAATCCCTGGGCCAGGCACCGCTTCCCTGAGCTAGTGTCTCACGTGGGCTAGTGCGGGATGTTCGCCTACCAGCCTCGTTGGGCATTACTATTCTCCAAAGTCCACGGTGTTTTCAGACTGCCTCAGTGTTTACCAAACGTCCCAGGACCTTGTCCGGGATGAGCCAGCACTGGTTCTCTCGGCCGTGACAGCTTCTCAGACGTGGCCTGCCTCGAGGGAGATGGGCCAGGTGTTTCGTAGCCGTCCCTGCAGTATGACTGGTCTGAGTGTTTGGACATCAGATTTGGGCTCCCTGTTTTGGAGGAGGACCACCAGGTACGGCTCCCTTCCCCTCCTGTTTCACTGTCTTGGAGAGAAGGCTGCGCCCCTGCAGAGGCAAGCACCCCCGCCTCCGTTCACCGCGAGCCCCTGTCCCTCCGTCTCCTCCCGCTCACGTGGAGCTTCCTGCTCCTGTGGTTTGGTGCCTGTCATTACTTCCGGAAAGTTCCCAGCAGTTGTTGCGTCAAATTCTCCTCCCCGCCCGCTCTCCCGTGTCTTCCCGGGGCCCCGGGGGCACACTTGCTGCACTGCTGGACTGTCCTATGGGTGACCTGTGTCCTCCTTTCTCTATGATGTCAGCCCGCCTTAGCTCGTGGACTCTTCCTTCGCCGTGGCCGACTACTGCTGAGCCTGCCTTCGTTCCTGCAGCGGCTGACTCCTCGCATCTCCTTGGGACCTTTCTGAGAGTTTTGTCTCTGCTGACCCTACCCGTGTGCTGTGATCTTGTCCGTTTTCTCACTGGGGCCTTCATGGGTCATCACAGGTGTTCTGAATCCCTCTTCTCAAGGTCCTCAAATCTCTGCTCTATCTTGTTGGGTCTGGCTCTGATGGCTCAGTTGCTCCCCTGACTGTGTTTCCCTCGGACCTTTCCCGCCTTGCACTGAGTTGCTGGCAGACAGACCAGCACGGGGTCATGGGAACGGCGCTGAGTGGGCCTTTCCTGCGAGACTCACGGTCCTCAGGCTGCAGCCCCCCCCAGGTCCTGGCGTCCGTCTCCCCTGGTCGCTGGGGTCCCCAGAGCCCTTCCTCGTGTGGATTCTGCACTTGTGGCTTTCTCAGCTATGACCCCTGGGTCACAGTGGGCCCCCGATGGTGTGGTGGTCAGTGGCGGGCACCCATAACCCTGTGATCAAACTTCATCCTCCGTGGAGACTGGCTCTCTGGGCTGTCTCACTGCCGTTCTTCAGCACCCAGAGGGGATGGTTTTGGATCTTCAGCATGAGAACCTGGTGGGGTTCCTGAAGGTAAGGCCACGAAGGTTTGGGGAAGTCTGTCTGCCACTGGAGGAGCCCCCTGGTCTGCAACCCCCATCCCTCTAGATCCAGGGAGGTGGCCTACTGTGTGACCTCAGTCCTCTGGGGGTCACGCTGTGGCCAAGAGGACAGGGTGAGGACAATCCTCCCCAGTGATCAGGACGGGGCCCCTGCCCCCTGCCTGGGGCCCTGGTCTCTCAGACCCACCGTCTCACTGCCCACCCTCCTGGGGAGAAGCTGGAGGGCAGCGTTTCCTGTTACCTGGGGGCCGAGTCCACCCCCCACCCCACCCTCCAGGCCTGCTCTGTCCTTGCCATCATCCCTCACCTCCTCCCCCCTCTCACTGCAGCAGGTCGAAGAGGGCGGTGGGGGTCGCTCAGCCCCCTCGAGACTTCCCAGGGAGCTCCTGGAGGGCAATCCTTCTTTTCAATGAACAAGCACGAGGCCAGAGGGAAAGTGTCCTGAGAGTGGACAAGGTGCGTGGGGGTCCCCGGGAGGCTGGCCTGTGGCCTGGGCATGACGGGTGTTCCCCGGGCCCAGGACAGCATCTGCCCTCAGAGCTGGGCATCTACCACCCACATGGGGCTCTGGGTCCCAGGGCAGAAAGTCTGGGTCCTCGCCAGTCCTGACCACATGGCCCCTGTCCCGCCCTGGGCCCCAAATGTCCTCCCGACCCTGATCCCACAAGGGACTGCTCTGACACAGTCTCCCCCACTGGCCATGCAGACCAAGTGCAGCATCGAAGCTGACTCAGGGGACCTGGGGTGAGGGTGCAGCGGCTGACCTGGAGGCCTGCGGGCACCTGGAGCCAGCCCTGCGGAGACAGGCGCTGCGGGTGTGAAGACGCCAGGCCCGGACGCAGGGCAGCTCAGCAACAACGTTCGCTGTTGTGGTAGGCGGAGGGTGCCTGGGGTTAAATAACACGTACTGTTAGCATCAGTATCATCCATTTCTTTCTGATTTCTTTAATGCAGCTGCTTGGAGGTCTGTATTTGTCCCGGTGGCCTGGCTGACGCTGATCTGGGTGGAGAGAGCCATCCGGGTGATGAGTCTGCAGCCTTTAGCGTGAGGAGAGAGGGCTTCAGGGGAGGCCAGCTGGACGCCTGGTTAAGGCTCGTGGTCCGGCTGGGAAGGGTTCACTGCAGCCTGACCCTTCGTGGTCTCGCGTGAGAAGGCGCACACGCGGGGGGAGGGGCCCCGAGTCCTCCGTGGTCTCATGCGTTTTATCTTAATTTTGGCTCTGCTGGGTCTTGGGAGCAGCCTCTCGGGCCCCAGGTCGTCGGGAGAGGCTCTGGGGTGGGAGGGAGGGCCCAGGGAGGACGAGAGGCTCTGCAGGGTGCAGGCAGCGATGGCTGGGGGGGTCCCCTTCCTTCCTCGGGGTGCCGCCCAGGAGCCCCCGCCCTTCTCTCTCTCCGGTTTACATCTTACTTCCCTCCTCTCTGGGCTTCCCTGGCTCAGCTGGTAAAGAATCCGCCTGCAATGCGGGAGACCTGGGTTCGATCCCCGGGTTGGGAAGATCCCCTGGAGAAGGGAAAGGCCACCCACTCCAGTATCCTGGCCTGGAGAATTCCATGGGCTCTATAGTCTGTGGGGTCGCAAAGAGTCAGGCACGACTGAGTGACTTTCATGTCACTTTCCCTGCCCTCTAGGCTTCCAGAACTTCACAACAGGAGCCACCTCCCCAAGGCCCCCACAGCAGCCGAGTGCCCTGCACACAGCAGGGACCCGGCAGACACTTCAGGGCAGTGGTGAGCCGTCAGGGCTGGGCCTGCGGGAGGCCCCAGCCTCACCCAAGCTCTGGGCCACGGTGGACTGATGGCAGGGAGCAGGCTCGGGTCTGCCAACCTTTCTGCAGGAGAACAGGGCACAGAGGGCTGGCCTGCCTCACCTGGGCAGGCGGCATCACCCAGCACAGACCAGGCGAGGGAGCAGGTGACAGGCAGTGTGGCCATCTCCTCCTCTCCTAGGAGACAGGGGAGGCCGCCCTGCCGCTGTAGTGGCAGAGGAGGCTCCTGCAGCAAACCCGTCGCCTCCTGAGCTGGGAACTGGCAGAAAAACATGGGCCCAAATGACCTCAAAGGCACACAGGTCGGAATAGACCGTCCAGGGCCACAGTCACGTC
Organism: Capricornis sumatraensis; assembly: GCF_032405125.1. NCBI lineage: Eukaryota > Metazoa > Chordata > Mammalia > Artiodactyla > Bovidae > Capricornis > Capricornis sumatraensis. Next base: position 77,539,726 of record NC_091086.1, on the reverse strand, counting down.
CTACAGCCCATCAGCTCAGTCCACAGAGAAGCCCCATGTGGGCTGGCGACTATTTTTCCCTTAATTGACTCAATATGGTGGTGTTGTGGAGACGTTGACAAAGAATGAGTTCCTGGCCGGAGCTTAAACTTAAGAACAGATTCCCAAGAAAGCCTTTGTTTTCCCCTGGCCCCCAGGCCCCAGGACTCTGCAGGGTGTTTGGGTCGGAGGCCCAGGACTCGGGGCAGAGGAAAACAGGGAAGCAGCTGAGAGCTTTAACAAGGATTGCTTCCAGCCTTCTGGACCCCAGAGAGCTGAAGTGAGAGCCAGCATCGACGGGCACATTTTGAGGGATCGTGCGTGCTTTCAGGAGTAGTGGGGGCCTCATGAAGCCAAGGACTAACTCACACAGTAGGGCTTTGTGATGGACACTCACAGTCAGCCTCTGTGCATCTCCGTTCATTTGCTTTTAGAGGCTGTACCAATTGTTAAAGCTTTTCAAGAGACATGCTCATGTGTTTACGTTTCAGCTTTGGCTCTGCTGGGCCTTGGGTGCTGCTGTGAGCTGTCTCTGGCTGCGGTGAGCAGGGTGCGCTCTTTGCTGCAGTCTGAGGGCTCCTCACCACGCTGGCGTCTCTTGTTGGGCACAGGCTCTATAGCTGTGGAGCACGGGGTTAGTGCTCCACGCATGCAGCATCTCCTTGGACCAGGAGCCAAGCCCGTGCTCCCTGTTTTGGCAGGCAGATTCTTTAATCACTAGACCATCAGGGAAGCCACCTTTGCACATTTTAACACGGAGCTCATCTTTTTGACAGACTAACTTTTAGTGAGGACAGTAAGTCCCCTACATATGAGCCTTCAGGTTGTGAAATTTAGAAGATGCAAATGTGTGTCGGCGCGTGCAATCAGGAAAGTCAGCTCACTTGTCTGGATTCACGCTCACGTGTGCGCGTCACCCACAAGTGGCTGCATTTTGCGTCTTTACAGTCCTGTGTACAGAAGCGGCAGAGTTAGGGTGGACTATAGAAAAGGCTGAACTCCAAAGAACTGATGCTTCTGAACAATGGTGCCAGAGAAGATTCTGGAGGGTCCTTTGGACCACAAGATCAAACCAGTCAAACCTAAAGGAATTCAATCCTGAATATTCACTGGAAGGACTGATGCTGAAGCTGAAACTCCAATACTTTGGCCACCTGATGCGAAGAACTGACTCACTGGAAAAAACCCTGATGCTGGGAAAGATTGAAGGCAGGAGGAGAAGGGGACGACAGAGGATGAGATGGTTGGATGGCATCACCGACTCAATGGAAGTGAGTTTGATCAAGTCCAGGAGATGGTGGAGGACGGAGGAAGCTGGCGTGCTGCAGTCCATGGGGCCGCAGAGTCGGACACCGCTGGGCGGGCGAACGGCAGCAGTGGCGTGGGTGGTTCAGGACCCTTATTTCAAGCGCAGGATGTCCAGAAGCAGCTGGTTCAGTTCTTCAGAAGTAACTGAAGAACCAAAGAGGTTCAGGACACAGGAAATGGCAAGGAATCTGAGGGGGCACTGCTGGGTTTTAAGGCATAGAGCCTGAATGCGAGAAGAGTACAGAAGACTGTAGCAGCCGCTCAGAGCACAGCCCAGCGCTAGGGTGCCATTTATGGCGAGAGAAAAAGCGCCGCTACCCAGACATCACTGGATTACTTTCTCAAGACAGTAGATAGGGTTGAACACAGCAAGGGACTGAAACCTACGCCTTCGACTTCGGCGTGAGTGCCGCTGCGGCTGGCCCTCCGTGCCCACTGCTGACGGCCCTTCAGCTGTGCCGCTCCGTCCCCCGCCCCCTCCTCTAGTCTGTGACCCTTCTTGCCTGCTCACGGGTGCCAGCCCCTGGGTGCCCGCTGTTGTCCTGGACTACTCTACTTCTCAAAGCGCTGTGCTGCAAGACTAAAAATGTTTTTGTTATTTTTTCCATGTATTATTTGTGTGGAAAGTCTTCCAAAGCCACTACAGCATAGCACCGCATAGCCAATCGTGTCCGTCGGGCCCCTGGGCTAACTTTGCTGGACTTACGAACACACTGGACGCACTAATGTGCTCTTGGAAGGGAACTCACTCGTTTGTAGCAGATTTACTATGCTCATCTGCTTTTCATTTCCAAGGCATCACAGGGAGGCCCGAGGTCAGCAGGGACGCCCTGAGGTCACGCTGCTGGAAAGGGCTGGACCTGGAGAAGGGAGTGACGTTACCTAAAGTGGCCATTTGGGCAGCATCTTGCTGGGTGCTGGGCAGCCTCCGCTCTGAGCAGTGGGAATTTCTCTTCTTGGAACAGAGTAGACAGCCATCCTTCTCGTCCTTCTGGGCATGGAGCCGTGTCCTGACTGTGGAGGCGGGGAGGGCAGGGGTGGCCTCCTTCCAAAGTGTTTTGCAAGCCTCCCCTCAAGATGAGACCCTGGGCTGCTGGTCAGGTTTCAGATCCCAATTGGAAACAGATTTGTCTTCTCTGCTTTGATGAAGTTTTGCTGTTTTGCAGGGCTTTGAAGTTTATTTATTGTTCCAAATTGCATTAATTATTGTTGAAGTTCACACTTTTGTTCATGACTTGAAGGCTCTAAAGGGCACAATGTGCACAGAGATTCAAATAATTCAAAGGAATGCGTCCAATAGTTTCTTTTAATTGGCAGCAGAAGATGGCATCCAATTTATTACAAACTTACATGCTGTGGTTTAGGACTAATTTAACTTCCTCTTGAAGCTGGAATTCAAAACCTCACTCATGGCCCGCCATGGTATTACCCAGAGAGAAGGCATTTCATAAGCTGAAGCAAGAACTAAGGTCTTGTATGGGGCCCAGCATTACTTCCATATGAGGGGGCTGGACGGAAGGCCAGAGCTGGATGCCTGACCAGGGTGCCCGGGCTTGGAGACCAGGGACCACTCCCCACGGTACCTGTCTTCTTGAGCTGAGATCCAGCCGGGGCGTGTGCTGGGGTCACAGGACGGCGGCGATGGAAGCACCCCCTCCAAGTTCTCCCCACCCCCGGGGCTGGGGGCAGGCCAGGCCCCTCCCCCACGCCCACCCCAGCAGGCACCTCCTCTGCCGGCACGGGGCAGCTGCCCTTGCTGACTCAGTCCATAGTCTTTCTTTCTTTCTCTTTTCTCTTTCTCAACAGTTTCTGGGGCACCTGCTTGGGAAGCCCTCTTCCAGGCTCTGGGTACCCAGCGGTGAGATAATGTCCCCACCCTCAAGAGGGTTAGCCCTCCAGGGGCTGCGGCGGGCACAGGTTGCCTCTCATGTACTGGCGGGGGCCCATGTGGGTCAGAGAAGGGATGCAGGTGTGGTGTCCCCCCCAACACAGACCCCGAAGCAGGGCGTCAGACACAAGGACGTATCTGGGAGGGGCCTCACAAACCGAAACGGCCTGACTGCCCCAGTGGTGGACTGCAGGGAGTCTCCTCCATCACCACTGCCCTGGGGCGTTGGGCCCTGCGCGTGGGGTTGCCCAGCTCCGGGCCTGGGGTGCAGCCACCTGGTGAGGCTGGGGAGGTATGAGCATGTCTGTGCGGTGTCCACACGGCGGCTGTGACCAGGGCCCAGGGGACGTGGTCCCCACAGCGCAGGCTCCCAGCAGAAACCCAAGGCCTGTGGGATCTGGCCTCTGCGCTCCTCGGGCAGAGAAGCCCTGTCCTGGGGCAGGACCAGGGGGTTTGGCTGGAGGAAGCTGAGGTGGGCAGGCAGTGGCCTGTGCTGTGGGTGCTTCGGGGACTCTAGTCCTCCTGGGAGGCTGAAGTGTGGGCACACGGGAGCTGCTTAGGGGTGGCTGGGCCTGGTTCTAGGGGTCCTTTGGCCCATGATCGATACACTATGGAGAGCATAAGAGCAAGACCCACCAGGAGGGTGGTCAGTGCCCAGGGCAGCTTCTGGGGCCTGGACAGGGCAGGCGTGGGAGTGCCTGGGTCCTGGGTGGGCTACAGGGGAGCTGAGGGCATCTGCCGATGGGCGGAGCGTGAGGGGGGCGGCCAGGACCATTCTGGGGTTTCATCCAGAGGCCCAGAAGGAGGCGGGGGCTGGTTCCCGGGAGCGGGGCGGGCTGTGGGTGTGCGTGTCAGTGGACGTGCCAGAGGGGCACCCACAGAGGATGTCAGAAAAATTCACGTCTGCGGCCCCGGGGAGAGGAGCCAAGGTCATCACATGGAGGACCTTGGAGAGGCTGGGCACCGGGAGAAGCGGTCAGCAAGGTGATGGGAGCCGAGAGCCAGGGCAGCCGGCAAGCCTGGAGGCTGGGCACAGCCCTGTCAGCCCACCCGGGTTTCCCGAGGTCACTGACTATTTGGGCAGTTCCTGTCATCTCTTAAATTTCCATTCTTGTTTCTCACTTGTTTTTCTTATTTCTGCCTTTATTCGGGCTCACCTGATCAGAGGAGGGTCTCGTGGCCTCTCAGAGCCCCTGGTCTCCGCGTCCTGGCCCCTCACCCGCCAACACTTTGGACACTTCTAGTTCTGGGCTTGAGCTTCTTTCTTTTCTTTGGTCTTAATTTTTTCTTAAGACAACAATAAACTTCATATAAAGGTGTAGTTCTAGCCTTTCTCTTTTTCTTATCTTACAGCTTTTCTGGGTTTGTTTCTTTTTATTTTGAGGTTTCTTCCAAAAATATTTTCACTGTGGGTTTCCTTGGCAAGTCTTTTGAAATCTTATGAGAATAGCTTTATTATGCCCTCAAAATAGTTTGTCCTTCCAAGTACTGTGTGCTTGCTATTTCTACTTCCTTCCTTTTTCCAGATGTTTTTCTTTCCCCGTTGCTAATGTCTTCCCTCACTTTTTGAGGACATTTGTCGTGCTAATTTCAAATAGTCTGTCTGTCCTAACACCTGTTTCAGATGTTATAAGCTCGCTGGTTTGTGGCTTTCCCTTTGTGATTTTTAAAGTTCTCAAGTGTTTAGATTCCTTGATTCAGGGCTATGTCCCCCGAGAAGTAAACCAAACGGTCTTTGGAGGAAAGTACATCACCCAAGACCTCTGTTTCTGTGCACTGCACCTGAAATACACCCAACGTCTCCAGCCATACCAAGGACCGAGTGGCCAAACACGGCAAGACAGAAAGACAGAGGAAGCAGAATCAGCCGTGGGCAGACGCTGGACTTACCAGTTGTGGGTTTCAGTTAACTGTTTTCGCTCCTCCTGGACCAGTTTTTAGCAATTAACAGCTTACTAACATATACACAGAGATAAGACAAGATGGACAATTTAACAGGAGAACTGGAATCATATTTTTAATTAGTAGAAATTCTAGAACTAAAGTCTACATTGATTGAAATTAAATACTGGAAAGGTTGAGACCCTGATGCTGGGAAAGATGGAAGGCAAAAGGAGAAGGCGGCGACAGGGTGAGATGGTTAGATAGCAGCAGTGACTCAAGAGATGTGAGTCTGAGCAAACCCAGGAAGGCAGTGGAGGACAGGGAAGCCTGGTGAGCTGCAGTCCATGGGGCTAAAAGAGTCAGACACGACTTAGAGACAGAAAAACAGCGACACTTGAAATGTGGGTTCAGTGATGCCTCAGAGCACAGAACAGAGGCCAGCGAACGGGCAGACAGGTCGGCAGGGAAAAATCAGTAACAGCGCAAAAACGCCTGAGATTTAGGGAGAAGCCATAACATGCAAAGGAGAGCTGAGAGAACAAGAGAAAGATTTGCTGGTGAAGAAATTCTCAAGCCAGTGGAAGATATCAAGCCATGTATTTGTGAAAATGCACAAGAACAAAGCAAAATGAACACTAAGGAAAGCACACCTGAGCACACTGCAGTCCAGCTTCAAAAGCGCGAGTGAAGGCGGCGTTGCACACGGCGACAGGCAGCTGGCTTTCCACAAGACGGTGTAAAGGGGGCATTGCACACAGGCGACAGGCAGCTGGCTTTCCACAAGACGGTGTAAAGGGGGTATTGCACACAGCGACAGGCAGCTGGCTTTCCACAAGATGATGGAAGGTGGGAGAAAATTGAAGGGTGTATTTACAATCCCGGGGAAATAACAGCTCACCCAGAACTCTATCCAGTTAAAATGTTTTTCTTTTTTTTTTAGAATAAACATAAAATGAAGATGTATTAAAATAAATATTGAGAAAATTTGTCATAGTGATTTTCATTAAAGATAATGTTAAAGGAAAACTTTTAGGTAGAAGGGAAATACTGATTTTTTTAAAGTGAGAAATTTATGGAAAACTATAGAAAGAATAAATGTGGAGGGAAACCTAGATGGCTACTGACTGACTGTAACAATAACAATAGCATGTAGAATTTAAATATATGTAAAATTAGGGTACAGAAAAAAAAAAAAAGCTAGGGTAGGTGAATGGGATTCAAGAGTTGAGGTGTGTTTGCTTTTTGTCCAGGAAGCTGGGAGTACTAACTCTAATATATCAAGGACACCTGTGGGAAATCACTGAAAGAGAAATAGAAAACATATCTGGGGAAAATCATAAACCAATTGATTAGCAAAAATCTGGCAGAGGAAGATCCCTACACAGCAAACTGTAACGCAGTAAGTTTGACACAAATGTATCATTTATTTCACCAAAATAACAGGCCCATTCTTTTGTTAAATAATTAAAGTACACTAATACTCTAACTGAAGACAAAGATGGTCAGGCTGGATTACAAAAATGAAAGAAAATGAACAATTGTTTCTCCAATGACACATGTGAGCGTGAGCACGTATATAAGGAAGAGTGGGGCGAGGGACCGTGCAGGCCGACAAAAACTGGTAGAAATAGTGAAGAGTTAAAGATCACGATAAACAGCTCTGACCTGGTCAACACGCACACAGCCCTGTGTCTAACGGACGGCCGCAGTACACACATTCTTCCGAGTACACAAGGAACATTTGCCAAAGCTGATGACCTTTTGTGTCATTAAAATCCCTCAACGAATTCTTAAGTGTTGAAAACAACAATGATGAATGATCACATTGAAATTAATCTAGAAATCAATAACTGAAAGATACTTGGGGAAAACCTGAAATGTTTGAAAATAACATGCCAAAGTTCTAAATGATCCATTAGTCTAAGAGAAGTCTCAATGAAAATTAGGAAATAGTTTGAATTGGATGACATAAAAACTTGTGTGATTGTACTAAAGCTGTACTGGAAAGAAAGTGTTTTAACTTTTACTTGTGTATATTAGACAAAATGCTGAATATCAAGGAACTAATTACTTTATTCAAGAACTTGAGAAAAGGACAGGAAAGTAAAAATTACACTCAATAAATCAGAAAGAATACAGCAATGATAAAATCAGTAATTAATGAAATATAAAACATATAAGAAAAAAAATCAGTAGCCAAATGTTACTTGCTTGAAACAGAATGAGAAAAACAAAATTATAAACTCCTGGGACCTTTAATCCAGGGAGGATGCAGAGACACAATTAGCAGCATCAACGATGAGAAAGGAGCCACCAACGAGGACCTCACGGATGGTCAGTCAGGAGAGGGCCTGCTGAGTGATTTGTGCCAGTAATCCTGACAGCTTAGACAAATGGAGCGAATTCTGGAAGACGCAACATGCCAGAACTGATACAGGAAAAAAGATTAAGTCCATACAGGCCTACTAAATTGGAGCAGGAAGTGGCAGCCCGCTCCAGGGCTCTTGCCTGGAGAATCCCAGGGACGGGGGAGCCTGGTGGGCTGCCGTCTGTGGGGTCGCACAGAGTCGGACACGACTGAAGCGGCTTAGCAGCAGCAGCAGCAGCAGTCCTACTAAAAATATTCCCACAAAAAGTCCAGATCCAGTTGGCTTTAGGAGTAAACTCTTCCAGATGCCGTGGAAGAAATCACCGCAGTCTTATACACACTGTTCTAGGGAAGACGGAAGAAAAATGTGATACTTCACAACTTGATTTATAAGGCCAGAATAACTTCATAAATATCTGACCACAAGATAGGAATATTATGGCAATCTCCGACATGGGCATGAACACGAAAGTGCTTTAAGATTAGCAAATCAAACGGAATACAGATGGCCATGTGGCGTGTTCTATACGGAAATACACCACAGCCAGCTGAAATATAATCCAGAGACACAAGAATAGAAAACCAGTGAAAAGGAAATCAATGCGTCATCACACGCGACCGAGCAAGACTGCTGCAGCACAGGTGAGGCCTGAGGACGTAACACTGAGGGAAATGCCCCGGTCACAGCAGGACAAACGCCAGCAGCGCCGCCTGCCCGAGGCGCTTAGAGCTGCCGGCGCGTGCAGATAGGAGCAGGTGGAGGGGCCGGGAACCGAGGGGGCAGAGGGGGCTACCGCGTAAGGATAAAGGGTTCAGACGTGCAAGGTAAACAGCGGTGGGGACGGGTGGACGTGAAGGTCGCACAGCCTTCTGAGCAGACAACACTCAAGGTCAGTCGACGGGCTGTCTGGACTGACCCAGGAGAGTCAGCTCTGCCAGGAACGAGGGGCAGGAGCAGGCTCTCTGGGGCAGCGGGGCCAGAGAAGGAGGCATTCTTGCTGATACCGACTGGGAGACGAGGCGTGGCATGAGGCCCGGGGCTGGCCTGCAGCAGGGGCAGCCAGGCGCAGCCCCGCATGGGGCCTGCTCTGTCCCAGCGCGTGGCAGACATCCACAGAGGAGGCTGCCCCGGCCAGGCAGCAGTGCGAACGCCAGCTGTCCCCGTAGGACCCCCGCCTCACGCCGTGTGCAAGATGGGGAGTGCAGAAGCGCCCCAAAGGGGAAGCCACAATCCCCGCAGCTAACAGGAGACATCAGCCTGTCTTCAGCGCCTGAAAGCCGCTGGTGGCAACGGCCAGCTGTCCTCGTAGGACCCCCGCCTCACGCCGTGTGCGAGATGGGGAGTGCAGAAGCGCCCCAAAGGGGAAGGCACAATCCCCGCAGCTAACAGGAGACGTCAGCCTGTCTTCAGCGCCTAAAAGCCGCTGACGGCAACATGGAAACCTGCTGCGTTTGCCTGCATTAAGGTTAGGTACGTGTGTTCCATGGAGGAATGAGTGAGCTGCTTCCAGCATCAGAACCCTGCGGGGGTCTGCCCCCCAGACCTCTCCGGAGCTCCTGACACTGCCGGGCAAGGAGGAGCTGGGACGTGGGCAGAGGATGTGGGTGGGCAGGTCACAGGCAGGCTTTCAGGAGGGAGAGCAGCCTCACCGGTGAGTGGGGGGTGGTGGTCACTTCATGCCCACTGGCTAGGGTGGGGAGGGGAGGAGGTGGGGGCGGGGAGGCCCTGCAGGGTGTGGGGAGCGTCGCCCAGTGGGGACGGGCATCACAGCTGCTGGAAGGCAGCTGAGCAGACCTGGGCAGAGGGGGCTCACCCGGCCAGGGGCACTGTCCAGGGTGCAGGCGTGGGGTTGGCTGATATCACTGCCGCCTTCTCTGTGGGGGGAAGAGGGTGGGGTCCCCAGCTGAAGGGATAGGTGAGGCGGTGCCTAACCCACCCGCATAGGCAATGAAGAGGGGGTGCCCCAGCCTGTGTGAGGGGCAGCCCCAGGCCCTGCCAGCCACCGTCTGCGGGCTCGGACCAGACGGGTTTGCTCTGAAAACCCCAGGCTGACCCAGACCCAGTGGTTTGAGAAATCAGTAAACCAGCTGAGTGGACGACAGCACGAATCTGGACGTGGCTTTAAAATAGTGTCGGCTTTAGAAAATTAGCCACTGAGAGTAAGATAAATCACAGACATCAGTCATGGCTCTAGAATCAAGTCAGGAAACGCCCGGTGTGTCTGCACGGTTCACACAGAGACAAGGGCTTGCCCGGTCTCAGGGTCGGGGCTGAGTGGGACTCGCTGGAGGGATGGATGTCAGGGGGCAAAGCAGCGTCACTGAGCCAGAGGTGACCCTCGAGGGGGACGGCGCACGGGCCAGACCCGAGCGGTTCAGTGAACTCTGCGTCCAAGCTTGGGAAGCAAGCAGAAGGCAGAAGCGAAACCACTGGGATCAGAACAAAATACAGATGTCATCGTCAACGGCCTGGTTGTGGCAGAAGACTCGAAGAGGAGGTCAGGGCTCCCTTCCCCCGAAACGGCGCTAAAAAGCTCCGTCTCTTCGCGCCCACCCTGAAATGCCGCCTTTACCAACAGTGACTCCGGAAACCCTGGGACCCACTGCTGACTTCGCAGTCCTGCCCCACAGAGTTTCTTAGGTTTTAACACCTTTCAGGGAGTCACTCTTCTGACTACTTAGGACTCCTTGGCTATTATTGGATTCTCTCTTTTTTCTTTTCTAACATAAACTTAAGAATCACTTTGTCACAAGCCTCCACAGTGCCCCTCGGGGTCCGCTTTCCTGGCTCTCTGAAGGGTGCTCAGCTGGACTCCCCTCCTTCCCACGACATCAAGGCCTCTGAAGGGTGGGCCTGCCGTGGCCCAGCCTCTGTGGTGGACCCCGTGGCCGCACCTGTGGTCTCATCTCTGGCAAACAGCAGCTCTTCACAGTGGGGGGCCATCGGGGCCCCTTGTCAGCTCGAGACCCCGTCCTTGTCCACACAGCCCCGGTGGAAGGCAGAAGGGGACACCACGGTCTTGAGTTGGGCGTGCGGGTTCCTGGGGGTGGGTGAGAGAGCACTCGGCTCAGAAGCGAGGAGCCTGCTTCCTGCTGGCGGGAGGCTGGGTCTCCTCCCTAGTTGGGGCTCTACAGTTGCCAGGAGCAGGAAATGGCAACCCACTCCAGTATTCTTGCCTAGAGAATTCTGTGGACAGAGGAGCCTGGTGGGCTGCCGTCCATAGGGTCACGCAGAGTCGGGCACGGCTGAAGCGACTCAGCAGCAGCAGCAGCAGGGCCGGGTGTGGCTGCTGGAGGGGAGGGGCCAGCTGGGGGAGGACCCGCCCTGTGGGCCCATCCGCAGGGACGCTGGGGGCCTTGGGGACCCGCATTCTTGTGGCCCAGCCGCTTTGGTCTCTGTCTGTTCGTGCATTTGTCGACGCGTCGGGCATTCCTTCCCTTCAGCAGGGACGACAAGGGCAGTTCTCAGGCCACCGTCCACTCTCCCCTGAACGGCCGTCAGCGGGGAAGCCGCGAGCTCTGTGGCCGGCCGGGTCACCTGCTTGTTTTGTGGGCACGACCTGCTTGTGCTGCCTTTGAGAACAGGAATAAGTCAGGAGCGTCCTCCTCCTCCTGACTCTGGTGGGAGTCGTTTCCTCTCACCACCGACCAGCTGTAACAGACGTGCCGTCGGGGAACCGCCGGCCACTCCCCGGGGAAGCCATGGCCACAGGTCTGTAAAAACTGCCGAGCGGGATGTTTTCAAACAAAGGGCCCGACTGTGCTCATCTACTTCCGTGCCGTCTTGGCTGGAGGGCCTCCTTACACACTTTTCCTGGAAAACAATGCATTCTTCTCTCTTCTCCCGGGAGCCCTACGGCCGCCCGGCGTGGCTTACAAAGGGCCCTCTGTGGGGCCGGACCCGCGGGTGGTGGGAGGCAGGTTGGGGGGGCACACCCGTCTCCACCCCCGCCCCCAGCTTCCGCAGGCAGCCCCGGACGCGCAGGGCCCTGACTCCCGCAGCAGACCCCGGGTGGGGGGTGCAGGGCTGTGGGCTGCCCAGGCCCCTCGGGGCAGGAGGAGCAGGAGTGGCAAAGGCCCCGAGGGGATCTCAGCCCCAGGGGCCATGGTGTGGACGGGGAGCCAAGTCTTTCCCGCCCAGCGGACCAGATGTGGGCCCCAGAGGGGACTGCGAACCTTGACCTGTGCTTCACGTCAAAACAAAAATAAATTTAAAAGAGATCTGACTCGCGAAAAGGCCCTCAAGGCGCAGAGGCACATCTCTCAAACCAGAGAAAGCGCGACTCAGGAAAGAAAAGAGGGACGAATTGGGCTTTATGGGAACTGAGAGCTCCTGTCTAAGACCCCAGGGAGGAAGCCCAGCCCAGGCTGGAGGGACGTGTGACACGCGGTCTGAGGAGCAGCCGGAGCCCGTGGGCACACTCGTGGCTCATCCTGGGGTCTTTCCAGCCCACAGCGAGGGCCCCGTGTCCTAGTGACCTGAGGATGTGGCCTGGACCTCAGCGGTCCTCTCTGTAGAGGCTGCCGGCTGATGGAGCCCCAGGGGCAGGAATGGGGGGTTCCCGGATGGGACAGCTGGCATGCCTCCCCCGGGGGCTGCACCCCCACACGGGGGCTGCACCCCCACACGGGGGCTGCAGCATGACCCCAGGTGGAGATCAGAGTGGAGGCCAGCCGGCCGGCCAGGGTGGAGGGACGGACAGAGCACCGCCGGGTCCGCGTCCCGGGGGCTGGCCCACCGTGACCCCCGACAGCGGGGCCCGGGAGCCCGCACCGCTTCCGAGTCCAGTTACCGAGACACCCGGGGGGCCGCAGGCGCGGACGTGCACGGTCTGCTGGTCCTCCCAGGGAGCGTCACTGCGTCCCAGCGGCACGGCCCCCTCCCACCCTGTGTGAGCGGCTGCTTCTGGCTCTGAGCTGCTCCTGCAGGTGAAATGACTGGGAAACAAAAACGCAAGGCATAGGTGTTCTCAAGGGCAGACCCCCCACCTGCCGTGTTCATATCGGGGCCCCCAGGGCCGCAGGGGCCGACCCACGCTGCCCGCTGCGCCAGGCTTCTGCACCCTGAGCCTTGGCCTCGGGGTCCCCTAAACAGAAGCTGGCAGCGTCTCTCCCCGGAAATGGCTCAGCCCCGGGACGCTCACTGCACGTGCCCCTCTGTCTCTTTGCTCGTCTCTGTCTCTCTCTGTGTGTCTCTGTGTCTCTGTCTTTGTCTGTCTGTCTCTCTGTCTCTCTCTTTCTCTGTCTCTCTCTCTCTGTCTCTCTGTCTCTCTCTCTGTCTCTCTCTGTCTCTCTGTCTCTGTGTCTCTCTTTTTCTCTGTCTCTATCTCTCTCTGTCTCTCTCTGTCTCTCTGTCTCTGTGTCTCTTTTTCTCTGTCTCTATCTCGCTCTGTCTCTCTGTCTCTCTCTCTGTCTGTCTCTCTCTATCTCTGTCTCTCTGTCTCTCTGTCTCTCTCTGTCTCTGTCTCTCTGTGTCTCTGTCTCTATCTCTGTCTCTGTGTCTCTGTGTCTGTCTCTCTGTCTCTCTCTTTCTCTGTCTCTGTCTCTCTCTGTCTCTGTCTCTCTGTGTCTCTGTATCTCTGTCTCTGTGTCTCTGTGTCTGTCTCTCTGTCTCTCTCTTTCTCTGTCTCTATCTCTCTCTCTGTCTCTCTGTGTCTCTGTCTCTGTGTCTCTGTCTCTGTCTCTCTCTGTCTCTCTCTCTGTCTCTCTGTGTCTCTCTCTGTCTCTCTGTGTCTCTGTCTCTCTCTGTCTCTCTGTGTCTCTGTCTCTGTGTCTCTGTCTCTGTCTCTCTCTGTCTCTCTCTCTGTCTCTCTGTGTCTCTGTGTCTCTCTCTGTCTCTCTCTGTCTCTCTGTGTCTCTGTCTCTCTGTCTCTCTCTCTGTGTCTCTGTGTCTCTGTGTCTGTCTCTCTGTCTCTTTTTCTGTCTCTCTCTCTGTGTCTCTGTGTCTCTGTGTCTGTCTCTCTGTCTCTTTTTCTGTCTCTCTCTCTGTCTCTCTCTGTCTCTCTATCTGTCTGTCTCTCTATCTCTGCCTCTCTCTCTCTGAGGGGAGGTGACCCTGGGTCATCTCGGTGGTCTGGTGCAGTCACAGGGGTCCATGCGGGCAGTGGGGGGACAGGAGCAGAGTCTAGGAGGCACTGGGCCGTGAGCCCTGGGCTGGGAGGGTGTCCAGAAGCTGCGGGGGGAGCCTCGGGGTCCAGCCAGCACACCGAGCCTATGAGCCATGTTTCCTGCAGCCTCCAGAGCTGTGGGGTAAAAGACGTGGCGCCTCACAACGGCCCCGGGTGCTCACCGCTGGTTGCCAGGAGCTGGCCCAACAGCCCATACAGATGGGGCCAGGCGGGCGGGGAGGCCCGGGACAGCTCTGCGTGCCCTCGCCCCTCGGGAGCCGCCCCAGTCCGGCCTCGGTGCCCCTCCTGCCAGGCCAGCCCGGGGCTCACTGGGCTCCCAGGGGCCAGGGTCTCTGTCTCCGGGGTCCGCCCGGCCCCACACCTGACTGATCCCTGGGGTCTGTCTGCCCGCAGCAGTCCTCACAAGGCCCTGACGTGTTGCACACGCATCCACTCTGGGTCTAGAGCGCTCTGCAGGCGCCACTGGTGGGCAGGGAGCTGCCCTGGGGGCTGCCCTCCAGGGGCCAGAGGCCCACGCCACCTGGCCTGGCCAACCCCTGACCCCGGCTTGCCCCTTCTCATGGGACTCGGAGGAGCCCACTGCTGCTGGGGGGCATCCCGCAGGGCTGCGCGGAGGGCAAAGCCACACGGCGACCCACTCCAGGCCCCCTGTCCACCCTGTGCCCCGGGCTCCAGCTGGCGCAGGGGTGGGGGCGGACCGAGGAGGGGCAGGGAGCAACAGATTCACTCAGCCAACCCGGCCGGCAGCCCAGCATCCGCCAGCTGACGCCTGGATAAGCACGGAGCGTTTAGCTGCAGAGAGGAGCAGGCCCTGGAGCGACCCTGTCAGGGACGAGCCTGAAGCCATCGTGAAACAAGCCGGGCACACACTCCCCGCCTGTGAAGTGCCCGGAACAGCAGTCGCTGGGGGTGGGGGGGTGCAAGGGGCTGGGAGCCGCCCAGCTTCTCCCGGCTCAGACAGCACTCCAGACTCGCGCCGTCCGCTCTCCCAGCCTCTGGGCCGGGAGTCCCCATCCTCGGCATCTGCCTCTGGTCCTGGGGCCTCTGTCCACTGCCCAGGCCCCTGGTTCCCCCGCCCCCACTGTGTACGAGGTGCCGTCTCAGCACCCCTGCAGCTGAGACGGAAATGACAGCTTTTCTTTCCCTGCCGCTTCTCTAGACCACTCGTGTCTTTAGAGCCAGAGAGAGTCTCTGCTTCTTTCCCTCCACAGAGAGAGGAAAACCCACCCTTCCCAGGCTGGCCTGCGTGGCTGGTTTACGGAACCACCGCTGAAGACAGAGCTCGGCCCTGGGCCGTCCCTGTGGACAGTCCCCAACCCAACTCCAGGGTTGTCCGGAGGCAGACCTCGGGCTGGGGGCCGAGTTCCAGCCCCCGAAGCTCAGGTGTGGTCGCCAGGCAGGGTGGGGGCTGGAGCCTGCGGCAGGGGAGAATCGGCCTGGCCTTAGGACCTCTGTGTCAGCACTCACCTCGCGCATCAGCGGGGAATCTCGGTGCTTCTTCTCTTTGGGACTTGAAACCAGGTGAATAATAATGCTGTCCCACCGCGGCCATCGCCTTCGGCCCACGCGTTAGTCTGGAGAAAGCGAAACCCGAAGCGCTTCCCTGGGGTGTCTCTTTCAGGAACACCCCTCCCCTCGGGCCCCTGCCCTGCCTGGAGCTGCAGAGCCAGTCGGTTCCCTTAGAACCGAAGTGGACCGCTGAGTGTGAGTTAGCCAGCTCCCCTGCCCTCTGAGCAAGGCGCCCCCGCAGAGGGTTCTGCCCCCAGCCCCGCAGCCTCACGGCTTGCTCCCTGGAGAGAGGGGCCCCCACTCCGCACAGGCCTCTCCTCAAACTTGCGATTTTTAAAGTTTTTTCCATCTATTAGAGAGACATGTGTTCACTGTAGAGGAATAAAAAGTCCAGAACTGAAACAGAAGTCTCCCCCCGGCTCCAGAGCAGGAGTGACTTCTGCTAACAACTTGCTGTGTGTCTTTCCAGACATTCCCCACGCAAACGCAGATAGAATTATTTCCGCACAAGTGGGATCATGACCTCTCGGGGCCCAAGGGTGAATGTGACGCCTGGAGCCGAACTCCGCCAGCCTCCCTCCAAGCGACGTCCCCATCAGGACGGCCACCGTGACCCCGGGGCAGGCCCACCAGGTCTGAGGGACCGGCCCCGGCCACCCGGGGGTCAGGAGGCCCCTCAGTGGGACCCACGTGGCCGCGGCCTGGGAACTCCTCCGAGGGGCTGGCCCCAGGGCTCGGCCATCGAGAGGCAGGTGGCCTGACGGTCACGGAGCTGGGCAGTGTGTCCCCGCCGGGGGCCACCCCGCTCCCCGTCCCGTGCAGGGAGGAGGGACGCTTCCCTGGGCCTCCTCGTCTCCGTGGTCATCCCTCTCTGCTTTCTGCCTCTTTCAGGAAATTCTTCTGGGCGGTGCTTGCTGAATAGTTCCCAGAAACCGGCCTCCAGGCGGGGAGAGCCCAGAGCAAGGCTTGCCCCAGAGCCCCAGGGAGCGAGACTGCAGAGGAAGTCTGAGGGGCTCCCAGCGAGGCCGGCCTCCACCTGAGAAGGTCCTGCTTTCTCCAAGAGGACTCACCACAGGATCAGCCCCTTGGCCACGGGCGCCCAGCGGGAGCCTGAGGACCTTAGCAAGCAGAAGGCGGCATAAAGGAGCCTCCCCTCCCCGCTGACCTCAGGGCCAGGCCAGAGAAGACCAGCCTTTCCCTGGACGCACAGAGCCGTGGGCCTCCGCGACCCCTCCAGCCCTGGCGCCTGGTGTGTGGGGAAGGCGCGCCTCTTGAGAGCCCCGTTCGTCACCCAAGGCGGGAACCAGTACTGTGGGGCAGAGCACCCTCGCGGCCCCTGAGAGGACGCTTCAGGTCCAGAGACCATCAGCTGTGGCCTCACGCTGCCTAGCCCCTTATGAAGGCTGATGTCCGCTTGGAAACCGCCCAGGACAGCTCCCTGCCCCGACCAGGATCAGCCTAGTGAGTCCAGGTGTCTCCCATGGAATCACATGGGGACCCTCCTCCAGGCTGGACTTGAAATACCGTCGGTGTCTCCCCTAGACCCCCACCTCTGGTATTTAACTGCTTGAATTATAACATTTCCATGACCACGTGCCAGGGACTGGGTGTTGTGCACTACCCCCGCCCCAGGTTCATCCAGTCACTCGTCCACCCATCCAGCAAGTGATGGTTCATCCAGTCACTCGTCCACCCATCCAGCAAGTGATTTCTGAGAACATGTCCTGTCCAGGCCGAGGTCCAGACACTCAGAATCCAGGCTCCATGGATCTCAGAGTGGCCGGAGTGAGTGGTCAGGCAGCGAAGAAACACGCAGGGACAAGGGGCCTTCCCGGGACCAGGGATGCACCTCCTGAGGGGAAGAAGCGAGAGGGGCCGTGGAGGTGTGTGCAAGGAGCTTCCAGGCGCGGGACACCTGTGTAGACGCCCTGAGGCAGGACCACGCTCGGCACACACCCTGCCAGGACGCAGCTGGTGTTGCTGGAGTGGAGGGACCAAGGACGCGGCACGGGAGGGCCTCGGGGTGGGGGTGCTGGGACAGCAGAGGCTCTGGGGGCCTCGGGGGGCACAGAGCAGCCAGCTGGGCACTGGGGGGCCCTGAGCGGGACAGGGCTGCCAGCTGGGCGCTGGGGGGCCTGGGGGGCAGAGCTGCCAGCCGGGCGCTGGGGGACCCGGGGGGCAGTGGTGTTGGGGCGGCAGAGGTGCTGGGGGCCTGGGGGAGGGGACGTGGCTGCCAGAGATGCTGAGGGAGGAGATGGGGCTGCCAGCTGGGCGCTGGGGGGCCTGGGGGGCAGAGCTGCCAGCCGGGTGCGGGGGGACCTGGGGGGCAGTGGTGTTGGGGCGGCAGAGGTGCTGGGGGCCTGGGGGAGGGGACGGGGCTGCCAGAGATGCTGAGGGAGGAGACGGGGCTGCCAGCTGGGTGCTGGGGGGCCTGGGGTGGGTGGCGCTGGGGCAGTGGAGGCACTCGGGGCCTGGGGGGCACAGAGAGGCCAGCCGGGCACTGGGGGGCCCTGGGGGGGACGGGGCTTCCAGCCGGGCACTGGGGAGCCCTGGGGGTGACAGGGCTGCCAGCCAGGCGTTGGGGGGCATGGGGTCAGCGGCACTGGGGCGGCGGAGGCTCTGGGGGCCTGGGGGCCACGGAGCTGCCAGCCAGGCACTGGGGGGCCCTGGGGGGTGTGGGGCTGCCAGTCGGGCACTGGGGGTCCTAGGGGGCAGCAGTGCTGGGGAGGTGGAGGCGCTGGGGGGCCCTGGGGTGACGGGGCTGCCATCTGGGCGCTAGGGGGTCTGAGGGGCAGCAGAGGCGCTGGGGGCCTTGGGGGCGTTTGGGGCTGCCAGCTGGGCGCTGAGGCTCCCCGGCCCTACACTCCATGGACACACCCCGCTGGAGTGAGGGAGACCCTCTGGGCCCCGCCTCCCCCACAGCGGGGTGTCCTGCCTGCTGACGGCTGCCCCTTTATCCTCACGCCCGCCTCTGGCTGGAGGAGCCGTGGTGATAGCTGTCCCTGGGCGGCAAGGTCTGCCCAGCTGCCAGGGCCACGGGGAGTCCTGATCCGGGATGCCCCTCCTCACGCTTGGCCGCGCACAGCCCGGCACCCCAGGGCTGTGAGAAACGCAGTGTGTAGCCCCACACTGTGACCCACCGACTCCGAGTCCTGGGACTCTGGGGGCTCCCCTCCCCCTGGGGGACCCAGACGCGGTGGCCTCGGGAGGGGGTCCCAGCAGCATGAGGGAGCCGCCACCCGGTGCCACCCTGGGGCGGCCTGCCCTTAACTCCACACGTCTGTGCGCCGTTCAGGCCGATGCTCTGGAAGACTGGAGGCCTGGAGCTTGCTGCAGCAGGCTGACCGGCCTCAGGACCCCCTGCTCCTGGCTTCGCCCCGTGCAGCTCATGCCCAGGACCCGCCCCGTCCTGCAGGGCCCACCCCCCATGGCCATCCACCCGCACCCCACCTCCCCGGGACCCGGCCAGCGATCCCCTCTGCTGCAGAGGCTTCCCACACCCTCTGGGCCCTGGGTGCTCTCTGAGTCCCCAGGGCGGCCTCAGTGTCCACTCAGCCAGCTCACCCCCCTTCTGCAGAGGCAGGGGAGGTGGGAGAGAGGGGGCCCCCGGCTGCAGCTCTTGCTGCATCAGCCCCTCTGATCACGAGCAGAAAACTGCTCGCGCCCCTCCTGCACCCCTTCAGGGGCGGCCCCCACCCCAGGCCGTGCCCCTAGACTGCTGACCCCGGCACGCTGGCCTGAATGGCCCCCGCTCCGTCTCCAGCCCTGCTCTGACCTCGTACCTGAGACGTGCACCCAGCCTCCTGAGAGTAGGGGGCCCACGGGGGGCTCGGCCCAGGGCTGACCCACAGACCAGGGGTGGGTCCAGCTGCTCCCTGGTTTACGGCGGGCTGGGGGGACGATGGTCTGAAGCGTGTCTTCCACCTTCCCGCCCCTGGCCGCTCTCGGTGGTGAGTGGGGCTCAGTCAGCACCCCACTTCCCGGGCCTGATGGGCAGGGAGGGCGGCACCCGGCCCCAGCAGTCAGGCTGTGGCGGGTAAGGGCTGAAACCCCCTTCCTGGGGGCACAGAGGGAGAAGCCCACCCACCCGGGGGTCCTTGTGCAGAGCCCTCGACGGAGGTCCCATCAGCAAGACCAGGGGGGCACAACGGCGACAGCTTGGCCAGGCCAGGACCTGGGAAGCCCGGGAGAGGCCAGGTCAGCCCCCAGGCCCCTGCTGTTGCCCTGAGTGACACCAGGCCCCGCCCTCGGAGGGTGACAGTCACCAGGTGCCAGGGGTCGGCCCACAGAGGGGGCTGAGTGGCACCCCTGCCCGGGTCCCCACTGCCCCCTCCACCACCACCTGCCCCGCCACAGGCCACGTGTCCCGTGGACTCCAGGCCTGGTGGCTGAGGACACTGCCCCCACCCCTGCGAGAGACGCCTGGGTCTGGAGTCGAGGTCCGTGCTGCACCCGTGGAGGAACAGATTCTGGAGGCCCAGCCTGGCTGCACAGCTGTTAGCAGCGGGCCGAGCACAGGGCTGCCTCCGCGCCTGAGTCCAGGCCGTTCCGGCAGGAAATCACTGACATAGCTCTGAGGGGACAGAGGGAGGTCAGAGTTCACCTCCGCCCGCCCGCAGAGGCAGGACGGCGGAATTTGTGGTCATTTCCTAACAACCTTGCGCAAGCGAAAAGCAGCTGGACAGAGGTGCTGATGGCTTCAAACCTGCTTTGGTTTCTCGGTCGATTCCACATTTCAGAGCCCCGTGGGCACGTCGGCAAGCCACGTGGGCCCCGTGGGCAGGCGGCTGAAGATCCCGCCACGGACTCGAGACAGCGGCTGCAGAGGCCCGAACAAGCAGGGGCCAGGGCACCGGGGGACGTGCAGAGGGCGGGGGACCCTGGAGACGCCGGGGTGCCTGTTTCCACTTGTGCACGAGCGTGTCTGTGAGCACCCGTGTGTGCCCGTGTACAGGCATGTGAATGCGTGTGTGCTTGTTTGGGTGTGTGCACGCATGTGTGCATGTGCACGTCTTGGAGGGGTGGAAGGAGGAGGCCCTCCTCCAGCTCCCTTCTGCTCCTGGACCTTGAAGAGAACACGGTGAGCCCACCGTGTGGTCCCCCCCCGCAGTTGCCCGAGAGAAGGCGATGTGGGCCGCTGGGAGGCTTACTGAGGTTGCGCAGGCACTGCCGTGGTTGGGGGGACACCAGGGAACCTCTGGGGATCACGTGAGCAGGTGATGTCCTGACCACCTGGCCATGAAGAGGCCCCGGAGCAGACACTCGAGAGGCGTGTGTGGGCCCTCTCGGCTGGGCAGCGGGCCCGGTCCCGTCCAGAGGGCCTGAGCCCAGGCCGCCCACCTCCTGCCAGCAGCTCCAAGGGCATGGGCTGACCAGACCTCCTCCCCGGAGCCAGGAAGGGCGACTCGGACCAGCAGGGCCCTGGGAGAGGGAGCACGGGTCCCCACCCGTCACCCAGCCCTGGGAGCTTCTCCCCTGGAGTCGGGGGGCCGGGCCCCTGGCAGCACAGGAGCTGGGGGTGGCTTCTAAGGGCATCTGGCATCTGGGTGGGTGGCAGGATCTCCTTCCTTCAGGGAAACCGTGGCTGGGCTGGCTCTGCGGATGAGAGAGGGTCCCTGCCAGGCAGTGCAGGGAAGGCCCCCGCTTCCCCGTCTCCTCTGTCGGGGCCTTTGCGGGAGGTGGGATCTGGGGGCTCCACCCACAAAGGTCCCCCTCCGGCTGGACGTCCTGAGCCCCGGCTGCGGGTCCACTCTGAGCCAGCTCAGCCTCTGGGACCTTGGGAGACGCCCTCAGGACTCCTGCTGGTCGGGGCTGGGCAAGCACGTGCAGAAAGACGGGAGACCCCTCAACCAGGTGCCCCGCCCCAGGGACACGCTCCAGCCAGGCCCCTGGCCCTTCTGGCCAGATTTGAGCAGCAGGTGGCCACCCTCACCCATCCTGCCGAGGCTGCCAGTCCAGGGCAGCAGAGGACCTGAGGGCCTGCTCAGTACTGCCGCACCTCTGGCCGCTCCAGGGGTGGACGGGGGCTTGGGGATCCAGGCAGCTGCCATTTACAGCAGACTAGAGCAGCTGCTCCAATGTGCTAAGACTCTCCAAGGATAGAACACCATCCAATCACATAAGAAGAGAAGGTGCAGGTATTTTTTTTCCTACATAGAAATATTAAACTTCCGTAAATCAGAAACAAAAAGCAAGTCTGAGAGCAAACTGAGTGAATGTTTGCAGCAAGATGATGGGGCAAACAGGTCCTTCACATACAAAGAGCTCGTTTAGTTGACGAATCATGCCCGATTCTTTGCGACCCAGGGACGGTAGCCCGCCAGGCTCCTCCGTCCTTGGGATTTCCCAGCAAGAACAGTGGAGTGGGTTTCCATTTCCTCCTCCAGAGGCTCTTCCTGACCCAGGGATCAAACCCACCTGCACTGTCTTCTGCACTGATAGGCGGATTCTTTCCCACAGGGCCGCCAGGGAAGCCCAGCAGAAGCCCAGCAGCAAAGACTATTCCGTAACAGCTGCAGAAATGCAATCGACGAGAACAGCAATACCAGTCAATCTTGATCATAGCCAAAGAAATCAATACTAGACAAAATAAAACCAAACAAAAATGAGACTTTCCCAGTTTCCATTGGTTTTGGAATGCCAGGGGCTTGCCTGTAGGCTGCTAAGGGAAGTGTAAACTGGCGAGGGCTATCTGAGAAGCAGTGTCGCTCTGGACATCACCAGCGTGAGAGTGATTCCACACCTCGGCCGGGCAGCTCAGGGGACAGTTGGAACAGGGTCAGTGGCTTGTGACAAAGGCCGGCGTGACTCAGCACCTGCAGTCGCAGAGTGGGAACGCTGTGGCCGAGGCAGGAGGGAACCAGTGCCCGTCCCGTGGTCCTGCCAAGCAGCCACAGGCAGGAACGCAGATCTTGCTTTTAAGGAACCTTTGGTTGTTCAGAGAGTGATCATGAGTTTTCAGTAAAACGAGCAGACACAAAACTCTGGCTAATGAAGTGGTTATTTTGGGAGGCGGCACTGGGGAAATTTTCATTTCCTTCTTCTTATCTAATCTCTGCATTTTCTAAATTTTCCGTAGTGGTCAGAACTTTTATAAGGAGAAAAGGTAATGAGCTTTTCTTTTTACAAAAATACAACCTGGAAAAATAATTCTGATGAATGTGTACAATGTGTTGTGAATATTAAGAAACGTATTGATCCATATGGGCAGATCTCAAACGCCCCAGGCATTGCTGCCAACGCACTGGCCCTTGGGCACGGCTCGGGCCCTGGGTGGCTCTGGGTCCACTGCCCTTGCCCGGCCCCCGGTGACCAGGGCAGGAGGTGGGAACGTACCTGGGTGGGGGCAGCTGGCTGTTCTGTGCTGGAAAAACACGTACCCTCCACTCCTCACCATCCTGCTTGCGTGGAAACACCCAGCTCCGCTCAGCTCTGCTGATTCCAATGCACTCGGCATCTGCGGTGGGAATCCCGCCTCCAGGTCCCTGGTCCTCTCCCGTGTCGTCCTTTCTGGACGAAAACATCCATGAGGCTGCGTTTGCAATAACTTGAGTCAGCTCTGTGGTGGTGACCACAGAGAAAAAGGGGGTCAGCCCCACGCGGAGGCGACATGAGGGTGGGGGTCAGCCCCACGCGGAGGCGACGTGAGGGGGGGCCTGAGAACTGCAGCCTCGCCCCCTGCTCTCAAGGACACTGACCTCGACTCTGACCTCTGTGCTGACCCCCGCTCTGACCTCCGCTCTGACCTCCGTGCTGACCTCCATGCTGACCTTGGCTCTGACCTCTGCTGACCCCCACTCTGACCTCGGCTCTGGCCCAAGGCACTTTCAGGGCCCAGGAGGTGACCGTGCTTCCCGGCGGAGGAACCTACTGATTCAAGTCCGGCCTCGTGGGCGTCTGGAAACTGCACAGGAGGAGAAGGACGGGAAAGAGGCGGCTCCCAGCCATGTCCTGGGAAGGTCCAGGTGGCTCCCCAGGCCGCAGCCCAACCAACCACTTCGTCTAGGACACCACCCCTCCACGCGGCGGTGCGGGCCCCTGTCCTCGGGTGCTAATGCTGCCCCAGCCGCGTCCATGCCCACCGAGGAAGACCAAGTGTCCTGGTGGGTGAGCCCCCCTCGAGTCGCCCCAGGGAGGCCCCACCTCCGCTCACCTGTGTCTCTGCCACGTGACGCTCTTGGGGTTCATGGAATCCGAGTCAAGAGTTCCCAGCACCAGTGACCTCGAGGGGCTTCCCAGGATATCTGGCTTGCCCACGGACACGTGGGCAGAGGACCAAGCAGACAGACCGGGAGAGTGCAGAGGCGAGCCACCAAACCACGAGAAGCAAGAGACAAGACGGGCGAGCCGGAAATACCGGAGTCAAAAGAGCGCCATGAGAGCGGGGAAAAGACAGCCCAAAGATGGGAAAACCAGATTTGCAAGTCGCATATCTGATAAGGAGCTTTAATCCATGATACATAGAGACCACGCACAACTCCATGGTTAGCAGGACGAAGGTTTAACAGACAGCTCTCCAGGGAAGATGTGCAAACAGAGAAGCACAGAAAAGGCTGCTGGGCGTCGTCACCCACCGGGAAGCGCAAACCAAGCCACAGAGACCCCAGCCACGTGCGCCAGGACGGCTGGAGCCAGACGCACAGGGACAGGCGCCCGCAAGGGCCTGGGCCTCCCCCACGGCCGGCGGGCCGGGAGCGGGCAGCCTGTGGAGAACGCTGGACCTCAGTGCGTCCGCTCCCCGCAATGTGAAACAGAGGGCCCTAGGGACCCTGAGAGCCCACCCCAGGTGCCACCCGAGAGAACCGGAAACCCATCCACAGGCTAGTGCGTGAGCGTCCAGAGCCCCCTGAAAGCAGACCAACCCAAGCGTACATGGTTCGACAGGACGGGGTCCACCAGCAGCACAGCACCCGCTCAGGCACCAAGGGCAACGGAGCCCCGACATGCTACCACACAGACGAAGCCTGGACGCGCTACGCCGTGTGGAGGAAGCCGGGCTCACAGGGCACACGCCACGGATTGCCCCTCACGTGAAATGTCCTGAATAGGGTGATCCAAGGAGGGTGGGCACGCCCCTGGCAGCTGGGCGTAGGAAGATGGGCGTGCCAGGGTTTCTCTCTGAGGCGCAAAGATGTGCTGAAACTGTCAGGGATGGTCGTGCACATCCATGGAAACACGGATGTCGTGGGCCGTACAGGGCGTGGGGGCACACTGGGGCGTGTGCACTGAGGTCGAGGAAGCCAAAGAATGAGCGCAAAGGATAACGTTTAAAGTTGCCAGCGAGTCCAAGTCCACGTGGACAGGGGTGAGGCTTCTGCTCTACGGTCCCGCTGCCCAGCGCTCTGCGACAAGGTGCCCGTGAGGCCGACGCCAGGCAGCCCCAGGAGGCCAGCCTCCCTCCCAGCCTCCCAGGACTAGCTGACCCTGAGCGCGACAAAGACCAGAGCCTCTGTCGGAAAGGACGAGGCTTGCCGGTCTCTGCCGGCACACCTGGCGGGCAGCCTCGCCAGCACCCCAGCACTGCGGGCACGCCAGGGTGGGTCCGCACGCTTGGTCACAGCCGACCCCCGAGCCGCTGCCCAGTGTGGACGTAAACACGGTGCATTTGAAGGGCTGCCGCCCCCACGCCGACTGCACAACACACCATGCTATTGTTATCATCACAAAGACACGAACAGGGCACGCGAAACCACAAGATGAGGAACCGCCGCACTCTCCTCCCCGCCTCTAGTCACTCAGCCGTGTCCGCCTCTCATGACCCCAGGGACTGTGTCCCGCCAGGCTCCTCTGGCCGTGGGATTCTCCAGGCGAGAACACTGGAGTGGGTTGCCATTTCCTTCTCCAGCTGCACTCTTGGCTGCCGGTTAAAGGCCGTGGTGGAGACGGAGGAGGGCGGGGAGAGCCAGGGAGCATTGCTGGGAGAGAGGGGCCTGGGCCCCCACCTGCAGCTGGGAGCCACATGGAAGGCGGCCACCACTGAGTCGGGGCAGGGCCACCTGCAGGGCCCCGGAGACCCTGCCTCCCAGCGCCAGGATGGGAGGCAGGTCCTGCCTGAAGGGTGGGGCCCCCTCTGGGGCTGGCCTCCAGCTGGGGTCTTTTGGAAGGGATGGTGGGAATGGCTCACGGGCCAGGCTGCCCGCGGCACTGTTCGTGACACGTGTTCACACCTCCAGGGGCAACTTGCTTCCCGGCTGAGGGTCGGCCTGGGTCAGGAGCAGGACTCCAGGTCAGCCTCCCATCCAGTCTTGGACCAGCTGTGTGATCGTGGGAACCGTGGGGCACCTGTGGTGGAGGGTTGTCAGTCACTCAGTCACGTCCAAATCTTTAGGACCCCATGGACTGCAGCCCACCAGGCTCCTCCGGCCGTGGGATCCTCCAGGCGAGAACACTGGAGTGAGTAGCCGCTCCCTTCTCCAGGGGGTCTTCCCCACCCAGGGACTGAACCCAGCCTCCTGCGTTGATGGCTCAGCTGGTAAAGAATCCACCTGCAAGGCGGGAGACGTGAGACTGACCCCTGTGTCTGGAAGATCCCCTGGAGGAGGGCATGGCAACCCACCCCCGTATTCTGGTCTGGAGAATCCCTCGGGCTGAATAGTCCACGGGGTCACAGAGAGCTGGACACCACTGAGCGACTCTCACTTTCTCACTTACTTTACCATCTGAGCCCCCAGGGAAGCCTCGGGGCACCTGGACCCTGTAAAACGAGGCAACAGCAGCACCCACAACCAGACAGCCCGGAGCCTGGACCACAGGGTACGCGTGGAGTGTCCCTGCGCGCGGCTGGGTGGGGGCTGGTCAAGGCCTGTTGCCCAAGCAGTGAGAGGTGTGGGGGGGGCCTGGCGGGTGTGGGGGCTGCAGCTGGGGAGGCCCAGCCCCTTGAGGGGGGTGGGCCAGGCTCGGGCAGAGGAGGGACCTCACCCACGTCCAGGGCACCAGTGGGCCTGGGGCCATGTGGGTCACCCCTGGAGATGGAGGTGTGGCCGAGCCTCCGGACGACCGGCGCCTGCCGGGTTGCAGCTGCTGCAGGAGACGCGGGCGATTGGCCGGCGGGGGGGGTCAGCCAGATCGGGGTGGGGGGGGGAGAAGCTGAGTGGCAGTGGCCCGCCGGGGTTCAAGGAGGTTAAGGAGGGGCAGTTTCTGGGAAGGCAGATTGAGCTTTCCTGTAGGGCGGGCAGCGGCGGGCGGGGCAGGGAAGAGCTGGAAGGGAGCGGGGGGTGGGGCGGGGGCCGGAGACCCCAGGTCGCCGACGCCCCTCACTGCCCAGGAGTCCAGCCCTGGCCACCCCGGTCCTTGCCTTCCTTGAGGTAGAAAGAGTCCGGCGGGTCCCCAGCAGTTGGGCCGGGACCGCAGTTGGCTTTTCCCAGAGACCCGGTCCCCACCTCCTGTCCTTCCCAAGGACGCGCCCACCCACGGGCCTCTGGACGCCCCCGCCCCCACCCTCTCCCCGAGACCAGCTCCGCCAGCAGCCAGGCGCGTGCCCTCTCAGGGCCCCTCCCGCAAGCGGCAGGGGCGCTGGGGTGCCTCTCGGATTGGGGGTGCCAGGCCGCGCCGTGAGAGGGTGGGGCTGGGAGCTGTCCACACAGCGTGCACCGCGGCCCCCGACTCCCGTGGAGACCTTCCGTCCGGGGTCCTGCCGCGGGCGGCGCCGGCCCCGCGCGCCGGGCTTGGCTCGCGCCCCCGCAGGAGGCGGGCTGGAGGCCGGGCCCGTGCGCTGCGGGCGGCGGCCGCGGGGGGCGCTGCGGGGGCCGCGGTTAAAGCCGGGGGCGCGGGCGCGCGCGCTCAGAGGGAGCCGGGCCTCCGCCGCCGCCGCCGCCGCCGCCGCGCCCGCCCGCGCCCCGCGGCCGCCCCGACCCCGCGCGTCGGGTCTCCGCGGCCCCCGCGGCCGCCCGGCCCCGCAGCGGATCCCGGCCCGGCGCCCGGGCGCGGCGCAGGGGGCGCGGGCGGGCGGGTGGGGGGGGCGACATGGGGAAAACCCAGTCCAAGCACGGTGAGGCGCGGGCCGGCGGGCTGGCGGGCGGGGGCGGGCGGGCGCCGGCCACTCACTGCCCCTTCCCTCTCCCCGCGCCCCCCGGCCGCGCCGCAGCCGCCGCAGCCTTCAAGCGAAGAGAGAGCCCGGAAGGTGAGCGCGCGGGGCAGCGGCCGGGGCGCGGCGTGCGGGCTGGCCCCCCGAGGTCTTGGGTGGCGGCAGGGGCCTCGGCGCGGCGCCCCCGGGAGCGCGCGGGCCCGCCGCCCACGCCCCAGTCCCCGGTCCCGGCCCTGGGCCTGAGCCCCGCGCCCCTGGCCGCGCGGAGAGGGGCGGGCGCGCGGCGCGGCGGGCATCGCCAGGCGCAGCGCGCGCGGGCTCACGGGCGTCTCCTTCTCTCCTCGGTGCCGCGTTCCCCCGCGTCCGCCCGCGGGCCCGCAGGGGACAGTACCGTGGTGTCTGCGTACACGGGCGGCCGCAGAGGCGCAGAGGAGGTGGGGCGGCGGGGCTGCGCGGAGCACGGCGCCAGGGACAAGCAGGTAGGCGTGGTGGGCCTGGCGGGCTCGGCGGGCTCCTTGGGCCGCGAGCACCGGAGCTGAGCCCCTGACCGGGACCCGGGGTCCGGGGACAAAGAAGGCGGCGGCGCAGATGGCCGGCAAACGGACTGCGGCGGGGCCTAGGGAGCCCCTCCCGCTCCTGGGCGGGGACCTGTGGCCGCAGGGCCTGCGTATCCCAGACGCGAGCTGGGCGCGGGGCTGGGGCTCGACTTTCTTTAGGATCCATGCGCTGCACAGCCGTGGTGGCGAGTTAAAAACCACCGCGCTGCCCATCTGCTGTGTCGGGGGTCGCTGGGCTCTCGGGAAAGCCAGGCTTCGGAGGCATAGCTGGGCCCCCCAGACTGAAGTTGCTGTCAGCATCAAGGCCCCCACTCGGGACCGGCGCCCCTGTGAGTGGGCGTGGAGGGTGTCCATCCAGGCCTGGGGCGCCAGAGGGGCCTTGGGTGAACCAGACCCTGCCCGTCTGCCAGGGTGGGTGGCTCTGGGCACCAGTGTGCACTGGGTTCGGGTAGATGGCCAGGCCAGACAGCTGAGACCCCCTCCTAGCCCACCACTCGCTCCCCAGTGGCCCCAGGAGTCCACTGCGGACAGAGCACGCCCGCTCAGAGGCACAGCAGCTCCCGTTTGGAAGGACACTGTCCGGCCAGCTGGCAAATGAAATGCTCGGAAGGTGTTTGTAAATGCTTGTGAGGGGCAAGACATGTCCTAAGATCAGGCCCACTTGAGTCAGGACTGCTTTTTGGGAGTCAGGTTTGAATCCCACACCTGTAAAGGCAGGAATCCCGTCAGAGGATCTGCCGGGCATGTCACAGTGCGGCTGGAAGCTGTGTGCTCCTCGGGGCCAGGGGGCCAGGGCGGGGCCGCCCCTCCTGTGGGCCGATCGTGTCTGCCTGGGGAGGTGAGTGTTGGTGACGGGGTGCTATCTCCTGCCTGCTTGGCCCTCCTGCGCGTGAGGAGTCAGATGCGGGCAGGTGACGCAGAGCGGTCCCGGGCTTACCCCTCCCCTTCCTGGCGGCCGTCCACCTGGGGGCTTTTTCCCAGGCCTGGGCACCTCAGGCCTTGAAACAGGTGGACGAGCCTCCGTCAGCTCAGGATGTGGACTGCACAGCAGGTCCCAACATGTAGCCCGAGCGTGTTATTTACGGAGATCGGAAGGATGCTCCTGCTGCGTGGCCGTGAGGTGGTAGAGCCCACTCTGCTGGCCTCTGAGGCCCACGGAGCCCACGCTCCTGGGACGTGTTTGAAGGAGCGTGTGGTGTGTGACTCGGGTAGTTCCCGTGTTGTTCTGTTCTTTGCTGTGGTCTGAATGTTGGCGTCGCCCTGAAATTCAGCCTCGCCTCCCTCCACGTGATACCTTTGGGAGGTGGTTAGGGCCTAGGGGCTGAGCCCTCACGATGGATCAGCGCCCATGTGAGCCCCAGAGCGCTCAGTGCCCCGTCTACCACGCGGGGTGACAGGCAGCGGGCACCGTCTACGCACCAGGAAGGGGCCCTCACCAGATGCCGAGGTGGCTGGGGCTTTGGTCTCGGACGTCCAGGCGCCTCGGTCTCGGTCCGGCCTCCAGGACTGTGTGGCGAGTTCCTCCTGCTCACCGGGTCCTGGTTCGCCGTGCGCTACGGCAGCTGGCCGGGCTGAATCTGCGGTGCAGGGAGAGTGGAACCTCAGAACAACGGATGGCCCCTTGTGTCTAGCACGGGTCACTGTTCCCCGTCTCCTTCTGTCCTTTCCTTGTTTGGCTGTGGGCTGAGAGCCTCTGCCCTGGAGGGTGGACCCCGGCCCGGGAGCTCAGGCGTCTTGCTGCCACGCTGCTGCCCCCTCCGAGCGCCCTGCCCTGGCTCTCCCCAGAGCGTGTCAGTCGGGGGACCCTGGGGTGTCGGCTCTCCCTCTGTCCCATCTCCAGCCCCAGCTTCGTCCCTGCCTCCCAGGGGAGGCTCCGAGGATGGCCTGCCTGACCGTGCTGTGCCCCCAGGACCTCCGACTGGGGCCGGCGTGGGGACACGTCCCTGTTCTCAAGGCCACCGTGTGCTTCCTTGTGGGTCAGTGCCGGTCGCCGTGTGGCCACAAGAACAGTGGCCAGTGACCTTGTGCTAACTGGGTGCACGTCCCCCCACCTAACCCACCCGCTCCCACCACACACACGAGATAAAGAGAACAAGGCTGACTCTGCCCGCGAGTTAGTGAGCCCGGCTGGCTCCTGGTGCTCCCCTTGCGCACGCCCAGAATGTCTGGTGAACGTTAGTTTCCCGGCAGGTGGACACTTGCTTCACGAGCTAGAAGGGTCCCCTTGCGAGTCTGAGAGGCGCTCTGTGTTGCTTCAGGGCCGCGTGTCCCAGAGGGCTGGGGCGGCCATGGGGCGCTGGCGGGGGTGGCACCGAGGGTCCCGGGAGGGGCGGCCGAGTCTGCAGGTGCCTCACGGGGTCACGATGCAGCATTTGGTGATGCTGTTACCACAGGCGGGGTGGCGGGGGCTGAGGTCACGGGGGGCCGGTGGGGTTGGGGGGTTCGGGGGGCTCTGTGGGAACCTTGCTGCCCCCCCCAGCACACGCATGACCTGTGGGTTCCCAGCAGGCGTGTGTGGGCGTCTGGGCACCACGCCAGCCCCAGCAGGCATGTTCGGTTTTCTCTTGGGCCCCCTGGGCACCCAGGGCCTGGTGTCTGCTTTCGGACGTGGCCTGGCCATGTGCAAGCCCAGCACAGGTGTGCACGCAGCCCTGGGGACTCCTCAGGGTTTGAAGGCACCAATCCTAGCCCTGGGGGCCCAGACCCTGCAGATGAGGGAATCGGGAATCCCCCCGAGGTCGGGCAGCGTCCATGTTCCTCTCCCCACCTAGGCTTCCAGAGTTGCAGATGGCCCCCTGGGACCCCACTCAACCTAAGGATGAGCTGGTGGTCCCAAGTAACCCTCATCTGATGAACCACCCCTCTGGGGACCCCGGAACCACGAGGCTGCTTTGTCGGAAATGCTTGGAGGGGCTGGGGGCAGGGAGGTGGCCCGAGCACCCTGGGCGGGGGCTGCTGTGGATGGGCGTGTCCAGAGCGAGTGCCTAGTGTTTGCCTGGTTCTCACCTGGAAACCGTGAAGGGGCTGCCTGCAGGTGGGCGTCCTGGTGACACGCCCACCGGGATCCCCTGGGGACCGGAGGGGCGGTGCAGGGCTGGGGGTCACCTACGGGCCTGTGGCCAATGGCGCTGGACACCCAGGAGGGCCTGAGGGCGCCCGGAAAGGCCAGACACCAACATGCAGTACCCGCCGCACCTAGGCTTCCGTGGATGGCGCCAGGGCAGCGTGTGTGCCCGTCCCTT
The DNA here is from genome assembly GCF_032405125.1 of Capricornis sumatraensis. Classification (NCBI taxonomy): domain Eukaryota; kingdom Metazoa; phylum Chordata; class Mammalia; order Artiodactyla; family Bovidae; genus Capricornis; species Capricornis sumatraensis. Next base: position 77,508,802 of record NC_091086.1, on the reverse strand, counting down.
TCGTGCTGAGGCACCCTCCCATGGTGCGGCCAGGACTCTGGGGCGTGGACCCAGCCAGGCTGTAGCTGGGGCCCCCGCCTTGGCCGCAGTGCCGCTCCAGGGGACCATGTTGGCCGTGGGGTGGCCAGAGGCTGACGGAGCCCTCCTGAGGGCGGGGCAGGAGGGGCAGCACCCCCAGGATGGGCAGGAGACGTGGACTCACTGCCTGCCCCTTGCACACGTGGCATCCACCTCCCTGCCTCCACGCGTGCTCGGGGGGGGCAGCCCCAGCGAAGCCCCACATGCAGACCGGGGTCCGTGCTCGGACGGAGGGTGGGGAAGTGCCGGGAGCACCCTGCTGGGGACACTGCTGTGAAAGGAGGGGCCCGCAGGGCGGGGCAGCTCGGGGAGGCCGGCGCGCTGCCGGGGGCTCAGAAACGCCAGCTTCCAGAAGTAAGAGACACGGCGGCGGTCACCCGCCCACCTCGGGACGTGCTCGGCCACCGTGGGATGGCGCATCCAGGCAGCAGGTGTCCTCGGCCGCCTCCCCTCCCCGCCCCGTGCGGAAGGAGCTCGAGTGACGCAGGGGGCTTCCGCTGCAGGGCTTCCTCGTTACCTGGTGAGCTGGTCGTGGTCCTCATCCATGCTGCCCATGCTGGTCACCGCTAGCTGGCTGGGGCTTGAAGTGTGACAGCTGATGGGAGCCGGGCGTCTAACGTGGCTTCGTTCATAAATTTAAATGTAAGCAGCCGCGTGGGCAGCCCAGCTCCGGACGCTCCGTGTGACACCTCGCGGGCCTGAGCCCACCCCCAGCGAGCTCGGCGGGTCTCACGTGATTTGCAGAATTGTTCGCAAAGCGGTGTGGAGTATCCCGCAGTCCCTGCTCGCTTTTGAACATGCTGGAGGTTTTGGTCTTAAAATTAGCCGAGGTCCTTCCAGATGTCAGGAAGCAAGGCAGACCCTTGGCACCGGGGTTCAAGTGTTGGCTTGGCCAGCATGTGACGCGTCCGGCATCCATCTCAGACCACAGACGGGCTCAGTGGGGCCGGGGTGGAGGGCCCTGGTCTGGAACCCGAGCTGGAGCTGCTGAAGGGGCCACCGGAGGGGGTGTCCTGCCACCCATCTGCCTGGTCACGTCTCTCCCCACGGCCTTGTGAGAACGCACGCCTGACTTCAGGGAGCTGGAGTCTGTGGTGAGGAAGAAGGGCGGCGAAAGGGTGTCTTGCAGGAGAAGGTCTGGGGTCCAGCCTCCACTGGCATTGGCGTCCGCAGCTGCCCGGGCTCGGGACTGTGGGCTCAGGGCTCCTCTGGGGATGGCGCCTCCTGCCTCCCAGTAGGTGTCTGTCTGGTTTATGCGAGTCACATGCGGCCCAGGCTCTGCACACGAGCAAGGCAGGCCCCTGCAGGTCCGACCCAGAGCCCAGGTGCCCCTGAAGAGCACACAGGGGCACTGTCACAGGGCAGCGGGCATCACAGGGCAGGTGGGGTGTCACGGGGCAGTGGGCGTGTCACGGGGCAGCGGGCATCACAGGGCAGGTGGGGTGTCACAGGGCAGCGGGCATGTCACAGGGCAGCGGGCATCACAGGGCAGGTGGGTGTCACAGGGCAGTGGGCGTGTCACGGGGCAGCGGGCATCACAGGGCAGGTGGGGTGTCACGGGGCAGTGGGCGTGTCACGGGGCAGCGGGCATCACAGGGCAGGTGGGGTGTCACAGGGCAGCGGGCATCACAGGGCAGGTGGGCGTCACAGGGCAGCGGGCGTCACAGGGCAGCGGGCATCACAGGGCAGGTGGGGTGTCACAGGGCAGCGGGCATCACAGGGCAGGTGGGCGTCACAGGGCAGCGGGCGTCACAGGGCAGCGGGCATCACAGGGCAGGTGGGGTGTCACAGGGCAGCGGGCATCACAGGGCAGGTGGGGTGTCACAGGGCAGCGGGCATCACAGGGCAGGTGGGGTGTCACAGGGCAGCGGGCGTGTCACAGGGCAGCGGGCGTGTCACGGGGCAGCGGGCATCACAGGGCAGGTGGGGTGTCACAGGGCAGCGGGCATGTCACAGGGCAGCGGGCATCACAGGGCAGGTGGGGTGTCACAGGGCAGCGGGCATCACAGGGCAGCAGGCATCACAGGGCAGCGGGCATCACAGGGCAGGTGGGGTGTCACAGGGCAGCGGGCGTGTCACAGGGCAGCGGGCATCACAGGGCAGGTGGGGTGTCACAGGGCAGCGGGCGTCACAGGGCAGGTGGGTGTCACAGGGCAGCGGGCATCACAGGGCAGCGGGCATCACAGGGCAGGTGGGGTGTCACAGGGCAGCGGGCGTGTCACAGGGCAGCGGGCATCACAGGGCAGGTGGGGTGTCACAGGGCAGCGGGCATCACAGGGCAGGTGGGGTGTCACAGGGCAGCGGGCATCACAGGGCAGGTGGGGTGTCACAGGGCAGCGGGCATCACAGGGCAGCGGGCATCACAGGGCAGTGGGCATCATGGCACGGGCATCACAGGGCAGCGGGCATCACAGGGCAGGTGGGGTGTCACAGGGCAGCGGGCATCACAGGGCAGTGGGCATCACAGGGCAGGTGGGGTGTCACGGGACAGTGGACGTCACAGGGCAGGTGGGTGTCACGGGATGGCGGGCGTCACAGGGCAGGTGGGCGGTCACAGGGCAGGTGGGTGTCACGGGACGGCGGGCGTCACAGGGCAGGTGGGTGTCACGGGGTGGCGGGCGTCACAGGGAAGGTGGGTTGTCACAGGGAAGGTGGGCTGTCACTGGGCAGTGGGTGTCACGGGGTGGCGGGTGTCACAGGGGGAGACAGCTCCGCGGGGGGACCACAGTGCATGCGGCTGAGGCCTCCCAGCCTGTGTCTTCCCAGCTTTGGAGGACGGAGCTGGGGCCCTTCCTTTCCTTCCCTTGGTTTGTCTGAAGTGATTTACGCTGTTTTAAAACTGAGCGTGGCACCCACGGTTGTCTCCTGGCACGTTCCCCAGCCCGAGGCGTAGTTCCGGTTCCTTCGGGAGCTCTGTGGGTGGTTGCAGCCTTGAGTCGGTGGCTTCTGGGACCCTGTGGCCCCTGATCCTGCGGCCCCCTTGCCCCCGGGGTGGGCAGGTCGATGCCCTCAGCCTCAGGCCCAGTGCCGCCCAGAGGGAGGCCCCGGCTGGGACCCGGTGCAGGGCCCGCAGTCAACTCCACCCTCCTGCCAGGGGTCCTCCCCCAGGAGGGCACCGAGGTGCTACGGCCCTGCTGGCTGCCATGAGGGGTCCCCAGGCCCTCTTCCTGCGGCTTGTCCCGGGAAGGACCATGCGCGTCGTCTGGGTGCTGGAACGGAGGGACCCCCGGAGCTGCGCTGAGGTTCCAAGGGGAAACCTGGAGGAGGGTGGGAGGCGACAGCAGGCCTCCTGCTCGGGGGGTTCGTCTGCTGCTCCCAGACCATGCGGCTGCCCCGGGCCAAGGGCCGTTTCTGAGATGAGGTCATCATGTAACAGACGTTTTCCAAAGAATAAATGCGCGAGGCCAGCAGGTCTGTGGAAAGGTGCTGGGCATCCTAGTCATCAGGACTGCAGTGAAGCGTCACCTCCCCCATCGGGACTGCTGCCACCAGAAGGACACACGTGACAAACGCTGGGGAGGGTGTGGCGAGAAGGGAGCCCCCTCCACTGCTGGTGGGGACGCAAAACGGTGCAGCTGCCGTGCAGAACACTGTGCAGACGCCTCAGAAGTTACAGCAGAAGTGCCAGGTGACCCAGCAGGCTCCCTCCTGGGCACATATCCGGAGAAAGCAAAACCAACTCCAGGAGGTGACGTGTGGCCCCACGCTCCCTGCAGCGCCGTTCACAGTGGCCTCGACAGAGGCGGAGGCTGAAGCTCCAGGACTTTGGCCACCCGATGCGAAGAGCTGACTCCTTGGGAAAGACCCTGATGCTGGGAAAGAGTGCAGGCAGGAGGAGAAGGGGACGACAGAGGATGAGATGGCTGGATGGCATCACTGACTCGATGGACATGAGTTTCAGCAAGCTCCGGGAGATAGTGAAGGACAGGGAAGCCTGGCGTGCTGCAGTCCATGGGGTTGCAAAGAGTCAGACACGACTTAATAACTGAACAACAACAAGACACAGAAGCAACTTAAATGTCCTTTGATGGTGGATGAATGGATAAAGAAGATGCGGTGTGTACGTGCAATGGAATATTTCTCAGCCACAAAGAAAAAATCTTGCCCCAAACACTGATGGACCTTGAGGTCATGGTGCTAAGTGAAGTAAGTCAGGCAGAGAAAAACAAATGCTATGTGGCCTCTCACCTGTGAGGACTAGAAATACGTAAACATGTTTATAAAACAAGCTCCCCGGTGCAGAGAATGAGCTGGTTGTGGGAGGTGGGGCCGAGTGGGAGGAGCGGGGAAAGGAGGCTGGAAGGTTTCAGCGAGGCAAGCACAGGTCTGCTCAGGACTCGTCTGCTCAGGCCTCACAGATGAATTGCTCTTGAGTCGATTTTGGTTCCTGTTTGTGAAGTCAGGGAGGGGGCGCTGGTCTCCGCTCCAGCCCCAGGGGTCTGGACGCAGCCACAGAGCCGGCGGGTGTTGCCTCCCTGCAGGTGTTTCCACCTGAGGGTGTGCTGGTGCTTCCAGAGGTAGGGAAGCCCACATCGCTTCTCAGAGCAGCTCAGCCCTCGAGGTCTCGGGCTGCGATCAAGTGTAAGCGTTTAGCGTCTCCAGCATGCTTGCCTCTGCTGGGGACACTGGCGTCACGTGTGAACATGTGGGGCCTTCTCAGCTAAAAACACACAGCTGAAAAGGTGCGGGGTTCTTCTCTACTTTGAAACTGATCTTTTGAAATGGGAAACACGAGGCTTTAGTACGGATGGAAGGGAATGAAAGCCCAGTGGTTTTTCCAAAGGAAGAGCTCAGGTGGAGGAAGGTGAACCTGGGTCTGCATTTCAGACCCAGCGGCAGGAAACCTCTTCTGCCCAAGTGCGCTGGCGGGCATGATGGCTCCCACACAGGGGCACGGGCGTCTTGTCAACACTGTGTGTGCTGTGACCTCAGCGGCCGGGGGGCTCAGAGGGGAGGGAGGGGGCAGGCACTGGCAGTTGGATCCCGGGGATCTTCCTTTCTCTGTGAAGCTCCTCCTTGTTGGTTCTGAAGACTGAGCCAGTAGTGGGCACGACGGGGAGAAAACGAAGTCTGCAGATTTGTTGCAGAATGATTTTGTGTTAAATGAAAAACTGCCAGGAGCAGGGAGTTTCCTGAGGCTCGATCCCGCCTTTGCGTATGCCAAAGCCTCCTTCCTCATGACCTCTGCCATGGGCAGAGTTCCTCACGCTGGCTCCCGGCATCTCCCCTTTTTTTTTTTACAAAGTTCCAGGATGCTGAGAATTGAAATCACTGAAGTGTTTAGCGTATGTTATGGGCACGTCTTGATTCTCTGTGGTAGAGACTGTGTGCATCCATGTATATGTGGGTGTGCATGAACACACACACGTGTGTACACGTATATGTGCGTGCATGCGTTTACTGTGCTCATGCATATATGTATGTGTGCTCATGTGTGTGTGTGCATGTGTGTTCGTGCACGGGTGTGTGCACGTGTGTGTGAATATGCATGTGTGTGTGTATGTAAATGTGTGTGAATCTGTTGTGCTCATGCATATATGTGTGTGTTCTGGCACACGTATATGTGTGTATACATGAATTTTTGTACATATGCGTGTGAGTGTACACAAATGTGTATGTGGGCACATCATGGTTCAGCTGCTCAGTCGAGTCTGACTCTTTGTGACCCCATCCATGGACTGTATCCTGCCAGGCTCCCCTGTCCTTCACGATCTCCTGGCGTTTGCTCAAGCGCGTGTTCCTGTGTGCACATGCAGAGGTATATAGGTCCACGGGTGTGTATATGCACCTGTGCACACATGTGCGTGCATGCGTGTGTTGTTTGTGAATATATTGTGTGTTCACGCACATGTGTGTACCTGTGTGCATTCGTGTGTATGTGTGTGTGCGTGTACATACATGTGTGAGCATGTGTGTGTGTGTGTGCACATGTCTCTCTGTGTGTGTGCTTGTATATAGGGCATATAGGGCTTCCCCTGTGGCTCAGACGGTAAAGAATCCGCCTGCCATGCAGGAGACCTGAGCTTGGTCCCTGGGTCGGGAAGATCCCCTGCAGGAAGGCACGGCAACCCCCTCCACTATTCCTGCCTGGAGAACCCCATGGACAGAGGAGCCTGGCGGGCTGCAGTCCACGGGGTCGCAGTGAGTTGGACACGACTGCGCGACCGACTCTTCTGCTCACACTGCAGTTTCTCACTGGCTCTGCACACGTCTTAGGGTGCAGTTATTTCCCCCGCAGGTGACCTTAGTGACCCCGCCACATAACTTGTCAACAGCCACGGGCTGTGGGCTGAGCTCCCGTGGTGTGTGTTTTCAGGCCCCCTGCCGCACACGTGGAGCCCTTCTCCAGCAAGCTTCACGAGCGGGCCCTTGGGGACCTCTCTGGGGTCAGGGTCTTTTTTGTGTGTGGTTGCCAAGAAGGAAATCCCCATAGACCAGGGCAAATGGGCGTGTGATACTGCTGCTAAGTCGCTCAGTCCTGTCCGACTCTGAGAGCCTGTGGACCACAGCCTGTCAGGCTCCTCTGTCCCTGGATTCTCCAGGCAGGAATTCTGGAGGGGGTTGCCGTGCCCTCCTCCAGGGAATCTTCCTGACCCAGGGACCAAATTCGCACCTCTTACGTTTCCGGCATTGGCAGGTAGCTTCTTTACCGGATACATTCTGCCAGATACATTCTGTATTTTTCTGACCAAAATGAGTGAAGCTGTGAGCAGCTGTGGTGGGTAGAGTGTCCTCACCCAGGACGTCAGTTACGGAGCATGCTGGCCCGTCAGGTCTGTAAGTGTTTACTTTAGGAGACCCTGTGATCCCCAGAGAACTGTGTTTCTAGGCATAAATTCCAAATCTGGTTGTTAGGAAGTCTGGCTGAACGGCCCTCACCCAGGAGCTCTGCTGCACAAAGTCTCGGAACGCCCTCGGTCCCTGAGCTGTTGCAGGAGCTGTTTGTGGGGACCCGTGCGCCCCTTCCCCAACGCTTCACCTGCCTTAACTTGCACTTTAAAGTCAGGAGTTGACGGTCACGGCCACGCATCTCCTCCGATGGAGCCCCTCCGTAGGCCTCATGCGCACGTGCTGGAATTATTAAGCCCCAAACCTGCATTGCCCTTGTAAGGCTGTTTAGCCGCTGAAGCTGCGACTGCTGCTACGCCCCCGGGCCTTTTCTGCAGCCTGTGGAGCAGCCGCCATCTCCCTGGTGGTGTGTCCCCAGCAGGCCTCCGTCAGGGGTGTGGGCACGCCCGCCTCTGCCCTTGATCTCTCCCACCGAGGCCGCTGCCCCTCCTGAGCCTGCCCCTTCACCCCCGGCCACCTGCCATCCCCTCTGCTGCCCCCTTGCCCTCCCACTCTCCCCCCAGAGCCCTGCCCTTGCCTTCTCCTGCACGACCCAGTTCTTTCCAGTGGCAGGCCCCCCGCCACTCATCGCATACCAGTCCCGCCCCGTCCAGCGTCCTGACAGCCTGAGCAGGAGCCCAGGGGCTCCCCTGGACCCCCACTTGGCCCAGGTCACCCTTGCATAACACATCACCCCCTCGTCCAGCCCCAGGCACTGCCCGGAAGTGACCTCGGTACCCGGCAGCATGAGCCTGGTGGGCACTGCCCCGGGGTCCCCGCCTCTGCCCACTCTGCCTGTCCAGGGCGTTGCCTGTCAGGGCAGGAGGTGAGGCCAGGCTCTGTCTCTGATCAGCAGGCCCCCATGGCCGACCGCCCAGGAGGCGGGGCTGGTGTGAGCAGGCCGGGGTGCAGGGCCCACAGGGCAGCAGGGGGCGCAGCCAGAGAGGGGTGCCGCGAGCCTGGGAGACGGCGGCTGGGGGTGGAACCAGCAGGAAGGAGCGCGTGGGGACGCGCGGTGAACATACCTTCAGGACAGCGTCTGGGACCCGGGGTGTGGGCCCTGCAACCCGAGCGTCCACCATGCCCCGAGCACCCACCCAGCACGGGGGCCACCCTCTCCTGAGGGACTTGGGGCACCTAGAGGCTGTCCCGCCGGGAGCCGCTCGCTCTGGAGGACACCCTCACCACCTGCTCCTTCCCCGCACTGCGCTCGCCCCTCCTGTCCCCCAGCCCCCCCTCCCCGTCTCCCCTCTCTCCCCTCTGCCTGGACTGCCAGCCACACTGGGCCCCTTCTGCCCCCCTGTAGACAGCTCACCTCGGGACTCAGGAATCCGCCCCGCCCAGGCCTGGAAGCACCCTTGACCTTAGGTTCCTCGGGGCCAGCGTCTCCAGGACCCAGAGCTCCTGAGCCCTGAGGGGGTTGCAGACTCCGGACTGCCTGTATTTGTGGCGGAACGGGGCCCTTCGGAGGGCAGCGGAGGGGCTGGGGCAGTTCCTCGGGGTTGCGGGCAGCCGGGCTCTCCGCTGGGGACCCTCGGGGCTCTGGTCCTGGCTGCCCGTCCTCGGATCCGTCACAGGAGGCTGAGCCTGTCCTCCGGGGCCCCCGAGTCTGGAAAGCGTGCCCTGGGAGCAGGTCTGTCCTTGTGTCTGCGCCGTGACTGTGCTGCGGTCTCTCCTTGCTCAGGCCAGAGGAGGGGCCTGGCTTCCGCTGGGTTTCTGGCCGGTGTACTTCCTGTCTGTCCCCATTTGAGGGGGACGGCGCCCCGTGAGCGTGTGCATGGGTGGTCACCACACCCTGTCCTCGTGGGGGTTTGCAGCACCCCATCCTCCGGGCGTCACCACACCCCGTCTTCTTGGGGGATCACTGCACCCTGTCCTCCTGGGGGGTGGCTGTACCATGTCCGCGTGCTGTTGGAAAGGGGTGGAGGTGGTGGTCAGCGGCCGGTCCAGACTCTGGACTGGCTGGTGGCTCCCGGACGTGTGGGGCTGCTCCCCGTCCCAGAGCCCGCAAGCGTGATCTTACTGGAAAGGGGTCTCTGCAGATGCAGCTGAGTGAAGGGCCTCAAGGCGAGAGGTGGTCCTGAGGCCCTGACTGCCTGCCGCCTCCCGTCTTTGTAAGAAGGGGCGGGTGCGGGTCCGACCTCGGACAGGAGATGCATACGCAGAGGCCGAGCGGCCACACAGCGGAGGCTGGGGACGCAGACATGAGCCCAGGGCCCCCAGAGCCGGAGAGGCAGGAAGGGTCCCTGCCCCTGGAGCCTGGGGGCTCCCCTCCGTGCCGTGAGTCCTGACTCTGGCCTCAGAACTGGGAGGCGGCACGTCTTCAGGTGTGAGCTGCCTGGCTGGGGACCTCTTGTTACGGCCCTGGGACTCAGACGCACTGTCCCTCAGGCCCTGGGGTCCTGGGGGAGCTCCTGTCTGTTGAAGCCCAGATCCCCATATCCGCGCGCTGAGACCCCAGGGACGGAGCGGGAACCAGCCTGGGTCTGTGAACAGCGTCGGGAGGGGCCTTGAGTCCTGGCAGCATTGTTGGGGGGGGGTGGTCGAAATATGAGGGCTCCCCCCCCAGGCTTGCCGCAGACGCGCTGCACACCAGGGCCTTGGGTGGTTTTTCTGGGCAGGCTCTTTATCGGGGCGATGGTGAAGTGGGTTTGTAAAGGCCGTCTTCCCACGTGCTCCGACACCTCATGGACGCACTGTCTCCCTCGGGGATCTTTCAGGGACTCTAGAGCCGGAGGGCCTCTACCCCAGCAAGCGTGGGGCTTCCTAGGGACCTGGCCGCCCTCGAAGCCCAGGAGCGTTTCCTGAGATCGCAGAGGCACCGAGTCTTGAAGGAATGTGTGAACCTGGACGCTGGAAAAGTGGATGAGCTCAGGGGGTGGTCGGCGGCGCCACTGGAGCGTCCTCCTTACTATGCAGCTGGTCACCCCACGCCCCGTAGCCTCCGACGGGCGCGTGTGTCCTGCCCCTCGACCAGGCCGTGTGTACCCCCCGGCCTGCCTGCGGGGTGGACGGCCCAGCGTCCTCAGCTCCGGTGGGCGGAAGGGGACCCTGGCTGAGGGAAAGTGTGGCTGGGCCTCCTGGCTTCTCAGGGAAGGCGAGGGTCCGAGCTTTTCCGTGAACTCCCCCGACACCTCCGTGCCCATCGCCCCCACCTGGGCAGGTGGGCCGCCCCCGGCCTTGCAGCGGGACCTGGGAGAGACCGAGAGCTCGGGGCTGCGCCGTGCCTCATGGGGCGGACGTCCTCTTGTGTCTGGGGTTCAGGGCATTTGTGCCCGGGGAGGCGATGCTGGGCTCCCCGAGAGTCCCCTCAGCCCAAGAGGCTGGGACGGGGCAGCAGGAGCCTGCAGCGAAGGCAGAGGCCGCTTGACAGTGATGGAGAGGGGCGACCTGGAGGAGAAAGCGTCCGGCGCGAGGGCCTCGGCCCGTCTCTGGCAGCCCAGAGCACCAGGCTGAAGGAGGGCCCCTCGGACGCCGGAGGAGGGGCGCACTATCTCCCCCCGCTGGGGGCCCCCAGGGTTGTCAGAAGGCCAGGCCCGGGTCTGAGCAGGCTGGGTGGCAGACTGGGTCACCCACAGCCCCTGCTGGTGGGTAGAGGAGCCTCAGGTGCCATGGGGACGGAGCCGTGTCCCTCAGCAGAGTCGGAGGTGGTTGGTGCCAAGGACTGTCCAGGCGGGGCCAGGATAGGGGGGGCGGGAAGGCGGGGCTGAAGGGTTTGTAGGCGGAGACGTTCTCCCTTGAGGAGCGGGGGAGGGCCTGAGGTGGGAGTTTGCTGCTGGGGAGCGTCTGCAGCTGGGGGCTCGGCCTGGGGACAGAGGCCAGCACAGGTGGGCCTCCCAGGAGGGGTGGGGCCCGGGCAGTGCCCATGCGTGCATGGGGACGTCATCTGTTCACCCCCAGTCTTTCTGGAAGGCCTGGGTCTTCCAGCCACGTGGGAGGTCGCCGGCGGGGCAGCCGCGCGTCTGGCCAGCAGCCTGGCGCTGCGTGTCCTACGTTGCAGTCCGAGTTCTTGGCCCTTCTGCTGCAGTGCAGCAGTGCAGGTGAAAGGGCATCGGTGTGACCGGGACGGATGGGACGAAGTCACCAGACGCAGGGCCAAGCGTGGCAGTGCTCCCCGCAAGCCTCCTCGCCCCCTTGTCTGATGGTGGCCCGCTGGTAAACCGGCCTGCCCTTCCGTCGGGGTGTGCGTGGGGGAACGTTCCGAGTGTCCTGAACCCCCAGCCCCGTTAGGGAAGGCGGGCACCGTCTGGGGAGACGGGCACGTCCCTTGCTGATCAGGGGCTGCTTGGTTTTGTCCTTGGTGTGTTTGCGATTGTAGCGTCGGGAGCATCTCAGGGTCCCACCGAGGCTCACGCAGACCCTGTCCTGACCCCTCCCCAGCCCAAAGCACGTCTGTATCTCGTCTGTAACCAGCACCGCCTACCAAAAGTAAGTGCTCAGGTTATTTTAAAGCAAAAAGATGGAATTATTGAACTTTCGACCTTTTTAAGCTCATGGTAGAGGCCGCGGGTGGGCTTTGCTCTTCCTTTGCGTGCTCGGCCGAGCCAGGCGAACAGTGAGATTCTCAGGTCCCCCACCCCGTGGCTGTGGGGGCCGAGTCCTCAGGGCCAGCCTCCCTGCCAGCCCTGGGGCTCCAGCAGGTCCCCAGAGGCGGGTTTCGGGGCCTCGGACGTTTCCCCACTGAGACTGGCTCTTTTAAAGAGAGGCTGTGCTCAGTCTGGTCTCAGATCCTTAGATCCCAGGGAGGCGCCTCCTGCAGCTCCTCTTGCCTCTGTAATTTAAGGAGGTGAATACGGGGGCTGTGCTCCGGGTGCGGTCGTCAGGAACCTCACAGGACCTGAGCCTCTGACCACCAGCCCAACGGGGAGGCTGGCCAGGCCCCTGGCGGGGGGATGTGGAAAGCGGGCCATCCAAGCTGTGCGGCGGAGTCCTCACCAGGCACGTCCTGCCCGTGCCTGATTCCCTGGGCCCATTCGTCCGTGTTCTGGCCCCGCAGCGCGTGGCAGGGACCGCAGGGCCCACAGCCCCACTGGACGCCGGCTGGCTCCGGCTGCCCCCTGTGACGCAGTCCCTGGGGCCAGCTGATCTGCCTCTGGCCAGGCACCCCGCCTGCTCCCTGCAGACACCCGGAACCTCCGCTTCACAGCTCGCTTTGTTTTTATGGAAAAAATTCAACTGAAAGCCAGGGTCTTATGATTGGAATTTACCTCGGTGTCCACGGGGCAGAGCGCGCAGACTGGACTCCGTTTGGCTGGAGGGCCCTTGTGCTGGAGTGCGGGGAGACCTCGGGGCCCTCCGAGCTGGGCCAGCAGGTGTGTCCCTTGGCGGCGGGCTGCATGGCGGAGGCAGCGGTGTCTCCGTAACCTGGTGTTTTGTTTCCTATTAAAGCGAGCTCGGACACACCGCCCGCCTGGCCTCTCGAGGAAACTGAAAGTCACCTGCTTCTAAGTGGCGTGACGGGGCGGGGCGGTTAGGGCCAGGGCCTCTGAGAGGAGGATGCTGGGGATGCCTGGGGGCCCAGGAGACAGATGGGCAGGGCCCCCACCACCCTGGGCCCAGCCCCGCTTGCCCCGTGTCTGTTCTGACCCTGGGGTTGGCTCTGCTGGCCCCGGGGACTCAGTTCTGTGGTTTCCCAGCTCTGCAGAAGGTTGGTCCTGTTTTCTCGTAACTGGCCTCGGGATCGGCCGTGGGGGCCGGGGCCGGGTGTAGGGGGTGTCTTCTGTCTGCGCCCTCAGCCCAGCACCCCAAAGGAGGCGGCCCCTGCAGCCCCGGCCCCCGGTTCCTGGGCCGTGCGGGGGCGCTCCCTGGCTCTTGTCCAGCTGGGGCGGGAGGTGCCGTGTGCCGGCCAGTGAGCTCGCCCGTTCACGGCCCGGCTTCTGGTCTGTGCCAGCTTTGCTCAGCAGAAGCCGGGGTTCCTGCTGCCTCGTGCCCTCCGGTGAAGGCCGGGTCCTCGGTGGGGGATGCAGGCTCGACTGAGAAGCACGGGCCCGACCTGGGCCCTGCGTCTTGCCCTGGAGGCGGTTCTGATGGAGCCAGCCAGCCCGGGGTGGGCGCGTCATGTTCAGAGCCCGAGGCTGAGTGGGCGTGGAGGGGCTGGTGCTCCTGCACCAGGAGCGTGGCGCCCAGGAGGCTGGTCCGGTGCCCGCTGAGCCCGGGCGGGCGTCCACGGTCTGCGCCGCCCTTCTCCCTGCAGGAGCTGCTGGGCGAGGACCCCAGGGAAAGGCCTTTCCACGACGGCCAGCGTCCCCTCGAGGGTGAGTCCCACTCCCCAGCCCTCCCTAGCGCCCCTGCCCTGGACACCCGGAACCACTCTCACCCCGTGCCCCTCCACTTACCCCCCAGACCCCGGCCAGCCCGGGCTTGAAGCTGCCGCACCAGGTGGGCAGGACAGGGGGCCGCCCCAGGCTGGGGTCATCCCAAGGGCTGCCCTGGCCTCCCTCCCAGGCCGCGTGATGCCCTGCGCCCGGACTCTTGGCTCAGACCCCTCTCGGGGGGGTTCCCACCGGGGGGGGTCCTACCCACCCCCCTGCCCCTGGGGACACTGGGCCCGCCCCCACCACCTGTCCCTGGGGACGCTAGGCCCACCCACCCCTCCCCCGGGCCGGGACGCTGGCCCCACCCCCAACCCCCCGCAGTGGTACTGCCTCCTGAGAAGGCCGAGGCGTGCGAGGGGCCAGGACAGCTCTTCTGCTTGGACGATGGGGAGAGAGCGGCGAGCCGCGAGGGCGCCCGCGGGCTGGGCAAGCGGCACCTGAACGTGGACGTAGGTCTTTGTCCCGCGCCCCCTCCTGTGGGTGCCCTAATGCGGGGTCCCTGTGGCTCCTGGGGCGGCAGGCCCTGCTGGGCAGAGGGATCCCCTGGTGCCTGGCCAGAGATGCAGCTGTGACCCCACGAAACCCACGGGACTTTCCCGAGCTTCAGTGCCAGAGCCGCGGGAATGACCCAGAAGCCAGGCCATGCACGGACTGTCCCGTCTGCCTGCCTGGCCAGGAGGGGCGGGAACTGGTCCCTGGAGGACGGGGCAGGGTTGGGGGCCTTGCACGTGGGCGAGGATGACCCTGTGCCCGTCCCCCCGCACCCCACAGGCGGTCCAGTGTGACGTCTCGGTGGAGGAGGACAACCACCAGGAGTGGACGTTCACGCTCTACGGCTTTGACAACAGCGGCAAGGCCACCAGAGAGGTGGCAGATAAGGAGGCCTGGGCCCCACGACGGGGACATGGCTGGGCCCCGCAGGCGGGAGGAGAGGCAGGGAGTTTTCCGGGCTCAGGCTGCGGGGAGGGAGCCACCGCGAGGCAGGACCCAGGTCACCCGGCAGGGCCGGCTGGAGCCTCGTCTATCCCCCCGTGCCCAGCCGCTGTCTGCTGCCCCTGGTGGAGCCCGGCACGCCCGTCTCTGCCCTGGCCCGCAGCCCCTCAGCAGGGCACTGCGGGTCCCGGGGTGCCCCGGCATGCGGGGCCCGCAGAAGGAAGCAGACGTGGAGGACCACCGAGGCAGCGTGTCTGAGTTAGAAGCGACTCTGATCATTCGTTGCTCACTAAGCCCTTTGAACTCAGACTCAGTTTAAACTTGAGAAGCTCAGAGAGGCATGGTGGCCCCATCAGGGCTGCGGGCTCAGGCCTCTCGTGCCTCCGAGGTGGAGAGGAAAGGGGTGGGGAGGCCGGCGGCAGGCGGTGTGGGCGCTGCGGGCTGGCCCCCAGTCCTCCCGTGCCCTGACGTCCGCCCGCCATCCCCCAGGACATGTCCAGCCTGATGCAGACCATCTGTGAAGCCGTTGACGCCTCGGTCCACCACTGCTCGGGCAGCAGCAAGACCCTCCGTGTGAAGCTGACCGTCAGCCCCGAGCCCTCCAGCAAGAGGAAGGACGGGCCCCCTGCCGCCCAGGGTGAGGGCCTGGGCTCCCGGGCTGGCAGCTCCCTGCGCAGGTGCCCCGGAGGCCCTGCCCTGCGTGTGGTCCCCACACCCCCGCCCCACGCTGCCACCCCCTCCCGAGGGCCCACTCACTGTGCGGGATCGGGGGGTGTTAACTATGACCTCCGCTCAGCGACCCCTCATGGCAGAGGGCTCCGTGGCGTCCTGAACACGGAGAGCGAGCCGAGGGCTGGAGACGGTCCCATGAAGGAGAATGAATGCGTGCAAGAGGGAAGGTGCGCGAGTGAGTGAGGCGTGACCAGCACGAGTGGGCAGTGATGGGCGAGTAAGGGAGTGGCTGGACGTGCGGGTGAACGAGGAGCGAGCGGCTGGACCGATGCTCGAGTGAGCGGAGGTGCAGATGAGTGAGTGAGCACGCAGGGGCTGGTGAGCACCTGAGCGGAGTGAGTGAGGGACGGGGAGCCGGGTGAGTGAAGGCTGCCTGCCCGCGTCCCCCGCTTTTAGACCGCGAGCCCAGTCGCTGCAGGGCGGAGGCGGAGCTCAGTGAGGACCCCAGGGTGGCCGACAGGAGGCTGTCTGCACATGTCCGGTGAGGGCCTGGGCCCCGGCTCTGCTCCCCTTGGACGGGAACACCCTGGCCACACGCCTGCTTCCCACAGGCCTCAAGGGCTGTCCCCTCGGGGTGGCCTCGGGCACTCCCTGCCATCGGGTGGGTGGCCGGCCCCCGGGTGGGAGCTGGGCAGGCCCAGTGTCGTCTGAGAGGCCGCAGGGCTTCACGGGCCCGCTTGCTTCCGGGCCCCATGGTTCCACCCCTCGAGGGCAGCGGCCACAGAGCCCTCGCCAGCTCCCAGTGGACAACGGCGGCACCAGGGTCCTGGGGCCCTGTGGGCCCTGCTTGTCCCTGACCTCGCGGGTCAGAGCGCCGGAGATCAGAGCTATATCCCTCTCCTGCTCCTCGCAGGAGGCCCAACGCCGACCCCCAGCCCTGCTCAGAGCGGGGGCCCTACTGCGTGGATGAAAACACAGAGCGGAGGAACCACTACCTGGACCTGGCCGGAGTCGAGAGCTACGCGTCCAGGTTCGGGCCAGGTGAGTCCCGGGGGCCCGGGCCCTGGGCGGCAGGCCTGGGCGTCGCGGGTCCTGGCAGCAGCGAGCCCAGCGGGACAGAGCCGGCCCCGTGGAGGTCCTCACAGCTGCTGTGTCTGCAGGGTCCCCCCCGACGCAGGCCCGGCCGGAGCCCCCCGCCAGGGCCTCGCACCCACAGGGCCGGTCCCGCTCACAGGAGTCAGACGTGCACGCTGCCCACCATCGCCGCTGCCCGGGGCTGGCCGAGTTCGCCCTGCCGGCCGCTGAGCCGCTGCCCCGGGCCCTGGACCTGCCGCCCCGGCCAAAGGGCCCCGAGCGGCCGTTCCTGAGGTCCCCCCAGGGCTCGGGCCGGCCCCCTGGCGTGCCCAGCGGGCCCAGGCCCGGGCGCTCCTTCAGCTTCCACCCGCCCGCCCCCCTGCCACAGGCGCCCCCGGAGGCCCACCCCCTCCCGCAGCCGCCGCCCCCGCCCTACGGCCACCGGCGGTGCCGGCAGAGGGCGCGGGAGGGCCACTCGCCGCTGAAGGCCGTGCCGGGCCCGCCCGCGGCGCTGGAGCAGGAGCTGCCGCCCTCGCTGCTGGGCGAGGCCTTCGCGGGGCCGGCCATCCAGCGGCATGAACACCATCACCACCACGAACACCATCACCACCACCATCACCACCACCACGCGGCCTAGCGCCCCCGGCCCGGCTGCCCTCCACCACGCGGCCCAGCGCCCCACGGCCCACCCACCCTCCTCGCCAGCAGCCCGAGGCCATGCTGTCCCCCAGCCGAGCTTTCTGTGTCGTCCCTAAACACGCGTTCGCTTCGAGATGCCTGCACCCGCTTCTGTCGTGATTCCAGCATGAGGCTCAAGGGCAGGAGGGAACTGCCGGCCACTCCTGGCCTGTTTTTTTCCCTGCAGAGCAAGCGCTGGGGGGGCTCCACTGGGAGGGGGCGGGTGGGCGTGCGAGCCTTCTGGCCGCCCGGGACTGCTTGGACGGGGCCCTTGCGGCCCCTACAGCTCGTCCGTCATGAAGCCGGGAGGGCGGTCAGGGAGCCCCCGCTGCCCGAAGCTCCAGGGTGTGCGTGGCCCGCAGACGGGGGAGGCAGCTCCCCTTCAGTCGTCCGGGAGCCGAGAGGAGGTAGGCTGTGGGGGTGCCCCCAGCACCCTGAGAAGACGCAGAGGCCGCGGCGGGGCTGGGGAGGTGTGGGTTCCCCGAGAATACATGTGGACAGCTGGGCGGAGGCGGCCTCCCATCCTCCATGGACTCGAACGTACCCCATGGAGCGCCGCGCACAGCTTCAGCTTCGGGAAAGCGCCGTTCCTGCTGGCAGGCCCGGAGAGGGCTGCAGGGAGCAGGGCGCCCAGCACCCTGGAGCCCCGGCCTGTGACCCCCCGAGGCCCGACGCGGCCACCGCTCGGCCCCAGACGAGCCGCTTGTGACTCCGTGCCGCTGGTTTTGTGTCTGCTGCCTTGGCACTGTCTTTACGGATGAAGCCGCTTGGTGGTCGACCTGTGATGCGTTTTCCCGTCATAATAAAAATGCGTGCATTTGGTGACGTCACACCTCGTTTTCACGTGAGTTTTCAGTAGAGTTGATCGGTGTGCCTCTGCCAGCGCATGTGGCCACAGGTGGGGACAGCTGGCCGCTCGGCCGGGACAGGCGTGCTCTTCGCGGACACAGCGTGTCCGTGTCTGTGACCTGCAGGCAGGCCACAGCGCCATGTGTACGGCCCACTCTTGCCCTGCGTCACTGCTCCCAAAGCGAAAAAAACCTAAGCCTGGAGCTGGGTTTGTGCCACGCGTGCGCGCTTGCCTCGCCGCTTCATCATGTCTGACTCTGCAGCTCTGTTGACTGTGGCTACCAGTGGGTTGCTATTTGCTCCTCGGGGGATCTTCCTGATCAAACCTTTGTCTTGGAAAGACCCCCTAAGCCTGAGATTGCGTTCATGCTAAGGGGCCTCTTCGGCTGCCGTCTGGGGGGCTGTGTGGACCGAGGTTAGGCAGCAGCTTTGGCTCTCTGGATGAGAATGTCTGGAGAAGGCGGCGCCCTGCGACTCTGGGCCTCCCCCTCCAGACCCTGTGTTTGCAGCTGCTTGAAAGACCCCTTGGGGTTCCCCAGGAGCTGGTCGTCCGTGAGCTGTGGCCTGCACACTCGGGGAGGAGCTGGGGTTTCATTTCAGGGTCTCGGGAGGAGCGGGCCGGGCCGGGTTGGCCCAGAGGCCCACAGCTGAGCGGGCGGGGTCCGGCCTCCTCGTGACCGCATCTCGTGCGGTCGTCGTGAGCCCCGCTCCATGTGGCCTGCCCCTCAGCCTCGGGGACCCACAGGACTGTCCTCCCCAGCCCTGGCCTTCCTCCGTGCACAGACCCGCCCAGCCCTGCCGCTGCCTGCACCACCCTTGGGCACAAGCTCGCCGACCCGGCAGCAGCATGGGGAGGTCTGCACTGGAGCCGGAGCCCAGACCCTGGCTTTAAGGACGAAAGCTAAGGGGAGGCCACCCTCAGATGGACCCGAAGCAGAGCGTGTCTGCGGCTTGTGGCTCTCCGAGGACGGACGCCCACCCCCACCGACCCCAGCACGGGTCCAGGTGGCGGGAGGGACAGAAGCCGCGGGACAGCCACCACGCATGGGGTCCTGTGTCACACGGACGCGGCGACCAAACGCCCACGTGCGGACGGCGCCTGTCTCCCGGACGCGGTGGTTGCCCTGGGGCTGGGGGCTGGGCCCTGGGACCACCCAGGTCGGGAAGTGGACGCCCTCCTGGAAGAGGCTGTGATGGCCAGAGGGAGGTGGGGAGTCGGGGGGCCACGTGCGGCCCGCTTCAGGGGCAGCCCCTGCCCGCTGACCGGAGGCCCCAGGGCCAAGTCACTCTTGCTGTGCACCAGGAAGGCCTCGTGGTGACCAGTCGAGGGAGGAGAGATGCCTTTTGTAACAGAAACAAACAAAAAACGAACTTACTCGTTTAGACCTGGCTCCTGGATGACCTCAGAGCTGGGCCAACCTGTCTCACGTTTTCGAAGCCCCTCTGGAGGGCGGCTGCCAGACGAGCCTAGTGCTGAGGGGGCGAAGGTCCCCAAGACTGCGGTGCGGCCTCGGTGCCGCCCGATTCCCGGGCTGGCAGTCGGCTCGGCCACCAAGCCCTGGTCCCGGGCAAGGAGCTCTGGTGCCCCCGTCCCCTCCCATCCCCCCTGCCCCCTTTCTGGACGGCGAGGCCCAGGTGCACTCCATCGGCAGCTCCGGGCGGGCCTGCCAGGCCGGCGCCACCCGTCTGGACCCTGCGGCCTGAGCTCGGGCCTGTGCTTCTGCCTTCCCAGCTGAAAGGCGAACAGAACACAGCCTGCTTCCCCGGTGTGGCCGTGCAGACCAGGGCCCAGCTGGCGCCCAGCCCGGGGGTCTCCTGCCTCCAACTGCCTCTGAGCACAGATGAGACGAGTCCTTCACGGCCACAGCCAAGGCCCCTGGTGTGGGACATGGAAGGTGGGCCTGCCCAGGGACCCCCAAGCCAGGACCCCACAAGACCCCGGCCCACCCCACCCCAGGCCGCACACGACCCCCAGACTCCACACGACCCCACATGACCCGGCCCACCCCACCCCAGGCCCCACACGACCCCCAGACTCCACACGACCCCACATGACCCGGCCCACCCCACCCCAGGCCCCACACGACCCCCAGACTCCACACGACCCCACATGACCCGGCCCACCCCACCCCAGGCCCCACACGACCCCCAGACCCCACATAGCCCCACACGACCCCACACAACCCCACACGACCCTGTCCCAACCCACCCCAGACCCCGCATGACCCCCACACGACCCCACAGGACCCCAGCTCAGCCCATCACCACTCGCCGTCACCACCCTCACCCCTCAGGCCTCTCTACACCTGAGATGACCCCGAGCCGCAGCCCACATGCCCCCACCCCGTGCCAGCCTTGCCTGCTGCCTGGCCCCCGGCTTGTCCTGGACCAGGCCCCTCTCAGGAACCAGTGTGGGGAGTGAGCGGGCAAGCATGTGGAGAGTGAGGACACGGCCCTCCGCAGCCTCCACACCCGACAGTGGCTGGGTCTGGGCCTGAAGGGTGGGAAGGGCAGGCCCCCCGCCGGCATCAGCCAAGCCCTCCCTCGGGCTCCAGAGCTTCCGCTCCCACCCAACACCCCCGGCGCCTCGGGTAGGGTTGGGGGTGGGGCTGGGAGGGGTCACTGCCCTGGGAAGAAAAAACACAGACAAGGCCGGGGCCCCAGCCGCCTCTCCGCCCCCTGAAGAGCCTGATGCTGCAGCGGGTGGGCCACATCCCCCATGGGACAGGCGATGGGAGGACCGTGGTCCACACGCACCACGGAAGGGGGTGGGAAAACGGTACCTCCCCAGGGACTCAGCAAACAGCCGGGCAGGGACACAGAAGGGATGGACAGGCCGCCAAGGTCTCAGCCAGTGCCGCTTTCCCTGGGGGGCGGTGGGGGGGCTGTACTGATGAGAGCCCGGGGCTGGGGGACGAGAGGGGGTCTGGGGGGAGTGTACTGATGAGAGCCCAGGCCTGGGGGACGAGAGGGGGTCTGGGGGGAGTGTACTGATGAGAGCCCGGGCCTGGGGGACGAGAGGGGGTCTGGGGGGAGTGTACTGATGAGAGCCCAGGCCTGGGGGACGAGAGGGGGTCTGGGGGGAGTGTACTGATGACAGCGCGGAGCCCAGTGGGGATGAGAGGGGGTCTGGGGGGAGTGTACTGATGAGAGCCCGGGGGAGGGGGACAAGAAGGGGTCTGGAGTGCAGGAGTCAGATGTCGCTGGGGAAACCGGGGAGGTATGGACCCCAGTGCAGAGGTGGGGAATCGGCCTGGAGACCAAGGGGTTATGTCCTCCTCGGAGCATTTTTTGTGACCTGAACAGACTGCACGCCCACCCGGCCTCTCGCTCCGTTACCCCTTGTCTGCCCCATCGCCCATGCCTGTCTCTGGCTCCATTTCTGTGGCCCGAGGGGCAGCTGACCGTGGCACCCATCTCTCTCTCAGAGGGATGCTCTGGGCTCCCTGCGGGCAGTTCAGCCCCGCGCCGTCTCAGGGCTGACCAGCACCATCGAGAACGTGTACATCCTGCCCGCCTGTGCTCCCACATGGGGACAGCTGAGTCAGCAGGGACATGCTCAGCCACGCCTTCGTGGAGTCCGTGTCCACCGGCTATCGCGTCCACCAGCAAAACTGTTGGGTCACTCGGCTTAACCCCGAGAAGTGGCAAGAGCGGCCGCAGAGGTCTCTCCGCGTTCGGGCGCACCTGCTGGTCTCCCTCCCTCCCTCCCTCGGGTCCCTGTCTCAGGCGGGAGGGCCGTCACAGCCCCAGCCCGTGTGTCCGTACAGAGGGCCCCTCATCACAGTTCTCCCCCGATGATCACAGGTGGTCACCCCAGCAGACAGCAGGGCCTCACGGCCGGGCTGCCCACCTGGGTCTGGGGACAGCTCGGCCCATCACCCGCTGTGGTTACTCTGGTCTGTTTTTACTTCTTTCAGCCAGTTCACACGGTCACTCTTCCAGCATCTGGGTTTGCCCTGCTGATCAGACCTGAGGTCAACTCCAAGAGCAGCAGCAGACAGCTCTGAGTGTTTCCTTTCTAGGCTGAAAGAGTCATATGAGATCCAACACATTCGGATTCTGCACAATTTTATTCTTCTAACAAAATGATTACAACCAACCTAAAAAAAGGAAACAAGAAATCAACTCTAAATGGCTTGCGGTTCCATGGCTGACGGTGGAAAGGCCGCCAGTGAAGACACAGACAGGGCAGGGGGCCGCGTGCCCCTGCCCCACGCCAGCCGGGGCCACGGGACTCGGGAGCGGGGCCCGCGGGCCCTCCCCAGATGCAAGAGGGGGCCGGAAGCCACTGGGCTGGGTTTCCCTGCTAACTCAGCCCTGAACCAGACCCCCGCCCACCCGTGGTATTTGGCACTAGCTGTGGCCGCTGCACGCTGCCCAAGCACCCCTCGGGCGCGTCCGGAAGCTCAGCCCCGCCTGACCTGAAATCCATGGACCAGGCCGATTCCTTGGGAGCCCACAGAAGCCAGTGGCAGCAAGGCTGGGCCATTTGGGGCCCCTTCCATCGAAGCGATCTCCGTACAGACAGCTTTTACCAGTGAACCCCCCGCCCCTCAGTGTTTAAATAAATAAATAAGCTGTAAGGAAAGAGAGGCACACAAGTTACTCCAACAACGCACAGTGGGTGTGACGGCGCGCGCAAAGGGCAGGCACAGCCAGCCACTGGAAGGCATCGCGTCAGCGGCCTGGGGCCACCCGTCAGTACTCTGAACGGGGCTGGGTGCCTTGGCCGCAGCCTGACCCCTCCAGCGTGAGGAGTGGGAACCGGGGTCGCTGGGGCAAGTGTGCTTCAGACGCTCATGCGTGCGGGGCTCTAGGTCCCAAAGGCGTCCCCGCCGTCTCCTGCCGTTTCCTGGAGCCTCAACCCAGGCGGGGCTGCAGCTGGAGAGACCCAGCGCCCAGGGCCACCCAAGGTCTGTGCGGCTCCTCGGGGGCACCTGGGGCAGGGCTCAGAGTAACCCTAAGTGCGCATCAGCCCAAAGGCCCAGCTGGGGAATCAGCTGAGTCTCCGGGGGCTTCCCGCCTCGGGGAGTCAGCTCTGAGAGTCCATCTGGGGGCTTTCCGCCTCGGGGAGTCAGCTCTGAGTCCGTCCAGGGACTTCCCGCCTCTGGGAGTCAGTTCTGAGTGTCCATCCAGGTGCTTCCCGCCTCGCTGGGCCACATGAGGTGGCTGCTGCGTTCCAGTCTCTGCCAGCCTCCTGGAGGGAGGGAGGGAGGGAGGGAGGGGCCCGGGGGGGTGGACACAAGGAAAGCTTGAGTGGATGCTGACGCTCGGCCTGGACAGGAGCGCCTGGGGGCATTCTAGCGACTTCCACGGGATGCCAGCACCAGCCAGCGTGCTCTGCGGCTCCATCAGCACGCCTGCCTGGCCAGCCAGCAGGATCAGGGCCCTAGGAATAGATGGTGACCACCTCCCGGCCACTGCCCCTGACCAGCAGCACCCTGTTCAGCCCCTCGGTCAGGACCTCAAGGAACTCCATGTCTGCGGCAGGGCTGAGTTAAGGACGCGCCGGCCCCAAGCAAACGCCAAGGGAGCCCCTGACTCCCCAAGAGCCGCGTCGTCTGGACCCGGCCGGAGGTGGAGGAAGCTGGGACCCAGGTCCTTCGGGGTGGGAGACTGGGGGAGGGGGAGGGGCCCTGTCCGCCCACCAGGACCCCACATCCTGGGCTGCCCAGGCCGACCCTCAGCCCACGGCAAGCGCTCCTCCGCTCTGACCCCCACCCCGGGTGCCTCCACTGAGCAGGGGGACGGCGCGGCATGGTGCGCCCTACGGGGACAGTGTCAGTGAAGGATACAGTTCTCGTCCCCCTGCCGGTTCTTGGGGGGCCCCGGCATGTTCAGCAGGACCAGCTGGGCGTCCTGGGACTTGTCGAGGACGACGCCGTTGAGCCGCACGGCCGTGTGCATCCTCCTCACGTTGGACTGGTTCCTGGGGAGGGAGGCACTCA
The DNA here is from genome assembly GCF_032405125.1 of Capricornis sumatraensis. NCBI lineage: Eukaryota > Metazoa > Chordata > Mammalia > Artiodactyla > Bovidae > Capricornis > Capricornis sumatraensis. The sequence continues at coordinate 77,485,425 of NC_091086.1, read as the reverse complement.
CTCAGTACCTCCAGCCGCGTCCCGGGCCCCGGCCCACTCAGCTCCCCTCAGAAAGGACAGGTGGGCACAGGTCCGACCCGCCGCACAGAGAGCCCCAGGGGCAGCGAGTCCACAGGGGGCTGTGATGACGCCCGGGGAGAGCTGGTTTCCATGCTCCGAGCACAGCATGAGGCCTGCGGAGGAATCGTGGACCGCAGCCTTTGATCAGCACAGCCCTTCGGCGAAATGAAGCCAATTGCAGCCACCAATTACCAGGAGGGAAGCAGGGAAACGGAGCTCTTGGCTTCCTCTCTCCAATTTTGTCTGATAAAATTACAGGCTGGGCCTCTGTCCACGGCAGTCGGGGGTCTTTTGTTATAAGAACCATGAATTAGTTGCCGGGATGGACCACAATTACTAGTGCGTTTGGGGGCAGTGACCCCAGGAATGGGCATGTGATATTAAAGGGTCCCTCTGGGTTAAGGGTCTGAAAATACATATAATCTAAAAATTAGGAGTCTGGGGCCGGACAGACCCACGCCTCCCAGACGACGGGCCCCGTGGAGGGCAGAGGCTGGGCAGCCCGAGTGTCCAGGGCATGAACAGAGACCAGCTGTGAGGCCACCGACAGGGACGGGCGGCCGGGAGCTGAGCCTGGCAGGGAGGGGCACTCAGGCCAGGGCTGCGGCGCCGCGGGTGGGGGCTGCTGGACACACGGAGGAGGACTCATGGCCAGCCTGGGCGCGGGGCTGGAAACCAGATCCCCGCTCCGGATGGTGGCCCAGAGAACACCGGTGACCACACCCCCGGTTCACGGGGCCCAGGGAGGCCCCCTCGGGGCGGGCACGTGTCAGCGGGCTGACCACCACCTTCTGGGAGTCCCTCCTGCTGACTCCAAGGAGGCGCCTGGGGGAGGCTGTCCCCGAGCCCGCCTCCCACGCATCCTGCTGGCCCCCGGGGCACACGGGGCGCGGGCCCAGGGCTCATGGCGCCTTTTGCGGAGACGGCCGCTCCTGTGTCCACAGACGTGTGTTTGTTTTTCGGCCAGGAGGCTTTGCGTGGAGAGTGCTCTAAAGCCACGAGAGAACAGCGGGCAACAGTGTTCAGCCCTGCGTTCCCGGCTCGTCTGTGGGTCTTGTACCCTCCGTGCAGCCCACTCGGGTTCAGGGGCTGGAAGTGCAGTCCCGAACCCCACGGCTCTGCAGGGCGAGCAGCCAGGGCTTCTGAGGGAGGGAAGACAGCCCGGAAGTCACAGGGCGCCAGGGCAGATAGGCACGGACGGACAGCACCCCCAGCCTGGAGGCCCAGCTCCAGAGGTTCACTCACATCCCTGCCCCCAAGACTGAAGGCGCCGCCTCCTGGGGACAAGGCGTGCCCGGCGCCGGGCAGACGGAGGACACACCGTCCAGCCGAGCCAGAATGTGGAGCCTGAGCCCCTGGCCCCAAGGGACGTGGGTGAACAATCACTGCAGTTTCGGGCACAGCCAGCCTCCGCTCCACTGCAGAGCCGCTCAGGGCCATCCTGGCCTGGTCCTCATGCACTACCCAGAGAAGGAATTCCGGGTATGCGCCCTGAGCGGCTCTGGACAGAGAGAGCAAACTAAACAGGAAATTACTGAAAGCCGGGGGGGGTGGGTAGCAGCACATGTACACGGACACGCAGACACAGGTCAGGCACACGTACACAGACACGCACACACAGGTCAGGCGCATGTACACGGACACGCACATACAGGTCAGGTGCACATACACGGACACGCAAACACAGGTCAGGCGCATGTACACGGACACAGACACAGGTCAGGCCTATGTACACGGGGACACACACACAGGTCAGGCGCCATGTACATGGACACGCACACACACACAGATCAGGCACGTGTACACGGACACGCAGACACAGGTCAGGCATGTACACAGACACGCAGACACAGGTCAGGCGCATGTACACAGACACGCAGACACAGGTCAGGCACATGTACATGGACACGCACACACACACACATCAGGCGCATGTACACGGACACACACACAGGTCAGGCACATGTACATGGACACACACAGTCAGGAGCATGTACACGGACACGCACACACACAGATGTGCACACAGGCCAGGCACACGGACATGCACACACACACACGAGCACACACACAGGCCAGGCAAAAGTAAACAATGGACACATGCATGCACGCACACAGGCCAGACACACGGACACGGACACGCAGGCACACAGGCCAGGTGTGTATACACATCATGGACACGCAAGTACACACACACAGACATGCACACACACAGGCATACACACAGACGCGCACACAGGCCAGGCATGTGTACACAGACATGCGCACACATAGGACCGAGCACACCCACACATAGGGTTGCATGTGTACACACTGACCCACACGTGAGGCCAAGTAAATATGCATAGAGACACGCGTGCACAGACCAGGCACACACACATACTCACGGAAGCACCCACACACTGGGCCCTGCACACACACGGGGCTGTGTACACACTCGGACATGCACACGCAGTTCACGGGGGTTGTGCGTGCAGCGCATGCCAGGCAACCACGTCTACGAGGTCCGGGGTAAGGGGGCGACTTACAGGTTTCCCCATTCTCTACACGGGAGAGAAAACGGAGAGTGTGTTACTTCAGGAGAACACACAGCGTGCGTCGCACAGCTTCTAGCTCCGCCAGGCCACCCTTCTCAGCCGACAGCGTCCTTCTCAAGGGGACGGGCCCCTCGGACCCCCGGACCCTGTGGCCAGTAGGGCTCCGTGGCTCAGCTCCAACGCCCAAGACTCTGCAGATGCTGTCCTAGCCTCCCACCCAGGACCCCTCCATCTCCCAGGCCCAGCCACACCGCACACTAGGTCGGGGCCTGCCCCAGGGCTCTCAGCTCAACGCTGCAGCCGTGAGCCAAGCAGGGCTCGGGCCCCGGGCGGAAGGGCAGCCTGGAGGGTCCCTACTGGAGCTTGGCCCTGACCTCTGGATGCTGGGACCCCCACCAGGGACACCAACGGCAGCCTCACTGGGCTCCTCACCCACACCCCCGCTAACTGCGCCCTAGGCTGCCCCCCCGCCCCGACCGCTCACAGACCGTGTGGGCTGCGGCTCCTGACGGACAGCGGGGGACCCCTCAGCTGCGGTCGGGGCAGCCTGACACTCACGGCTTCAAGCTGAAGAGGTCCTTGAACCCGGACACAGTGGCGTCCTTGTTCCGATGCTTCTCGGCAACCAGCTTCTCCTTCGTCCAGGTCATCTGCACCCTGTCGGGCGTGGGCGGGGCCTGGGCCCTGGCAGCCATGGCCGAGTGGGAGGCCGTGTTCCTGTCGTGGATCAGCTGAGCCTGGCGGGCATGGGGAGCACGGCCTCACTCACCGGCCCGCATGATTGCGGGCACACAGGGCTCCCGAGCGCACGGGGCTGGCCCGGGGCCGCAACGCTCTCCAGGACAGGAACCAACCCCCATGGGGAGAGCAGCCAGCCGGCCCCACAGACCCAAGACGGACACAGCAACGCGGTCCCTGAGCCCAGGCCCATGAGGGCGTGACCTCGACCACAGCAGAGGGGAGGAGGAGGGCCAGGCGTGGAGGCGAGACGCCCCGGAGACCAGGACCCTGCGCACCTCGCGCTCCCGCTCCGTCTTGGACAGCTGCATCTGCTTCAGCATCTGTGAGCGCTGCTCCATCATCAGCGTCCGCTCGTAGGTGAAGGCCGAGATGTCGCTCTCCACCTGCAGGCCCGAAGCACGAGGCTGACCCCTGCCCCCCGACGGAGGGCCACGGCCCCCTGTGGGCGCAGAGCCTGGCCCCGGCGTGCCCGCCCCAGGTCATCATGACTGAAAGCCCCTGCCCTTCCTGGGGCCCTGGTCACGGACACACGAGAGGCCCTCCGCCCTGGCTCTGGGCACAGGCCCACCTGCCCGCACAGGACCGACGGGAGCCTCTCACTGGCCGCGGGGCTCGGATCCTGACTAGCGGCTGGTCTCGCGGTCACGTTCAGTGCAGGTGAGTCTTCCTGCGGTGAACTCACAGCCCAGCCACCCACAGGGAAAGCCTCAGGGAAAGCTACACTGAGGAACTCGCTGCAAGACGCCCAGCCCTCCTCGAAGCCAGGCTCACAGAGACAGACAGCGCCCGAGACGCAGCCGTCCGGGAGCTCACGACGGGCTCCGGGGATGGCTCCACCTGGGCTGTGGGGATCGCAGGCCCCGCCCAGCGCCCGCCGGCCCTCACCATCTCCACCACCTCCACCTCGGCGCTGATCCGCAGGTGGTACAGGAAGGTCTGCAGGTCCTTCTTCATCTGGATGCTGTTGTCGTCCACCTGGGCCACCGTGAAGATGCGCATCTGGCACTTCCTCCACACCTGGGGGCGGGGCCGTCACTCCTGCCTGCTGCCGGGACCACCGGGCAACCCCGCCCCCAGCGGCCCCGCCCCTGCGACCCCGCCCCCAGCGGCCCCGCACCCCGCGAGCCCACCCCGGGCGACCCCGCCCCCACGACCCCGCCCCCCACGAGCCCAGCCTCAGGCGATCCCGCCCCTAGCGACCCCACCCTCTGGCAACCCCACCTCCAAAGAGCCCAGCCTGGGCGACCCCAGCCCCGTGCCCCCGCCCCCAAGAACCCCAGCCTCAGGTGACCCCGCCCCCAGCGACCCCAGCCCCCAAGAGCCCAGCCTCGGGCGACCCCGCCCCCTATGAGCCCAGCCTCGGGCGACCCCGCCCCCTATGAGCCCAGCCTCGGGCGACCCCGCCCCCTATGAGCCCAGCCTCGGGCGACCCCGCCCCCTATGAGCCCAGCCTCGGGCGACCCCGCCCCCTATGAGCCCAGCCTCGGGCGACCCCGCCCCCTATGAGCCCAGCCTCGGGCGACCCCGCCCCCTATGAGCCCAGCCTCGGGCGACCCCGCCCCCTATGAGCCCTACCCCATGTAAACCCTGCTCCTCCTGACCCTGCGTGCCTCCCTGTGCGGCCGCCCCCGCCCCGCCCCGCCCCGCCCCGCCCCGCCCCGCGCGGCGCCCCGCCCCCACCTTGTGCTGCCGCAGGAGGAAGGGCAGCAGCATGAGCAGGCCCCCGTCGTGGACGATCCACCAGACGTCGATGTGCCCGCCGCTCAAGCGCTGCTGGTTGTGCGGGAACAGGTCCACGTTCTTAGCCACCAGCAGGGCCTGCTGTGCGGCTGTGGCATCACGCACGGTGTCTGCAGGGAGGGGCGGTCACGGGTCACGCCTGGGGCCGCTGGGAGCAGCCAGGTGGGGTGGGCTGGGGTCCCCGGGCAGCCCCTCGGGGGCAGGGGCCTCAGGCCCACCACCCTGCGGCTGAGGCGGCCAGCCTGGATCCGCCCCCACCCCCCGACCTCCCCGGGAACCGCGAGCCCCTCTCCGAGCGGGGCGGGGGCCGTGGACCCACCAACGAAGTTCCTCCAGGAGGAGGGGTTGTCCTCCCGCTTCCAGGCCCCGGGCCAGCCCACAAGCACCGTGTTGTGCTTCATGGCCCCCAGGCCGGCCGACTGGATGAGGTGTGACGTGCCGTCCCGCAGGCTGGACGACACCACCAGCTGGCAGAAACCCTTGGTCTTCTCGGCGCTCATCAGGGCCCGGATGTTCTGCAACACGGGTGGGCGGGTGGCAGTCGGCAGGGGGCTGGGGGTACCCTGGCACCCCCACCCCAGGCGCCGGGCAGCTTCCACATAGACGTCACAGCCTCAGAGGCGGAGGCTGGAGGCTGAGCAGCTGGAGCCCAGGCCAGAGCTCAGCACGCTCGGGGCTGGCTGTGTACACGTGAGCACATGTGCGTGCACGTACCCATGGGAGCACGGGGGCGAAGGTCATCACTGGGACCGTGCGGTCACATCCCACCCACCCCGGCACGACACCCTGCCCCGGCTCCTGCTTCCTGGGGGCCAGGCCAGGATGCGTGGGGCCCAACAGCTCCTCCTGGAAGCCTGTGGAGCCAGCGGTTCAGGAGGGAGGCCAGCCTCCTGGACCACACACCAGTGCCCAACAGGCAGCTCGATGCCCAGGGAGGCCACACACGCAGGGACCAAGGGAGGCCTTCTTGATGGCCCAGACGGCCCAACCTGCGCTTGCCGGCCACCTCCTGGCCCTGCTGGCTGGCCCTCGGGGGCCTGGCGTGGGCCCCGCCTGAGCAGGAGCACGGCCCCGCGAGGGAGGCCTGGACACTGGGCCTCTGGCCTCAGAGCCGAGACAGCCAACCTCACTTGTCCTGAGCCCCTGCTGTGAGCACTTGTGACGGACACCCAGGAAACTTCCACCAACACGTCTCCCCTTGGCAGCACACCCCCCCTCAACCGCCGACATAAGCGACCACCTGCAAGGGTCCCAGCAGCTGGGACGAGGCCCAGGGCCGCCTCGGTGCAGCTGCACTGCTGCTTAGGACCCCTGGACACGCGCTCCCAGAGACCAGTCCAAGGGCTTGGCCTCCCCACTCAACCGGCTCAAAGGCCACACGTTCCAGCTCTGAGCCCGATGGTTTTCCAGATCACGGGTGGGAGTGCGGACCTCTGCTGGGGCTTCGAGGAGCCCCCGTAGGGTTCCGAGCAGCAGCGCTCTGGGGCCTCAGACCACAGCCCCACGCTGAACCCCAGTGTCCACGGTGAGCCCTCCTGCCCGAGGAGACCAGCCTCACCCACGCTCCCCCTACACCCGGCTGGCCCTCTGCTCACCGGATCATCTGATGTGGGCCCGTCCCCCCAGAACCAGCAGGGGCCCCCACCCAACAAGGCCGCCACTTCCACGAATGGGCTGACAAACACTGCCCAGGCTTCCTCCTGCAAAGCCGCGTGGGTGCACCCAGCAGACGCATCCAGCACGGCAAACCTGGGCACCCGACCACGGGCTGCCCGTGGGCCTCACCCCGAGGCCCCCACGAGCACCTCCACCAGCCCCTCCCCTGGGGAACCCACACAGGTCTGAGCTCCACCCCTGCCGGACACCTGGGGTGACCCCCAGCAGAGCCTCCCCTTCCCCCCAGCAGCGCCAGAATCCAACCACCGGCTTGGGATGGGACGGGGCCCTCGAGATAGAGATGACGGAGAACCCGAGTGGGGCGTCCCGCCTCCCCGTAAACCATCACGGAGACCAGAACCGAACCCGAGGCCCGCCTCCCCGTAAACCATCACGGAGACCCGAACCACACCCGAGACCCGCCTCCCCGTAAAACATCACGGAGACCCAAACCGCACCCGAGGCCTGCCTCCCCGTAAACCATCACGGAGACCAGAACCGAACCGGAGGCCCGCCTCCCTGTAAACCATCACGGAGACCAGAACCGAACCCGAGGCCCGCCTCCCCGTAAACCATCATGGAGACCCAAACCGCACCCGAGACCCGCCTCCCCATAAACCATCACGGAGACCAGGACCGAACCCGAGGCCCGCCTCCTCGTAAACCATCACGGAGACCCAAACCGCACCCAAGACCCGCCTCCCCGTAAACCATCACGGAGACCAGAACCGAACCCGAGGCCTGCCTCCCCGTAAACCATCACGGAGACCAGGACCCCGCAACACTGCCCGGCCTCGGGCGTCAGGAACCACCCCCACGCCAAGGACGGCGGATTCCACAGAACAGGACTCAGAGCTCATCTGGGAAAGGAACCCTCTGCGGCCTTTGTTGAAACGCCACAGGCGCTTGACCAACTGGGAGAGCAGTGGTTAAAAGCAAAATGAGTACGCGGAACAGTATTTCCAAAGTCGTATGTTTAAAAACAGCAGCCGGGGGAGGGCCAGAGGGACACGCGGGTGACACCCTCAGGGCTGGAAGGGGGGCCGTGACTCTAGCTGTGCTGGTGCCGTTTCAGGCGGCGCTGAGCTCTGACCCCTCGCCCTTCAGTGCTGGGCCAGACGCCCAGCTCCCCACCCGTCCCCAGAGATGCTGGGGGACCGAAGGGGCCACGGCCACAGAGAGAGAAGATGCTCTCTGCACAGGAGTGCAGCCGGAGGCCACCCCGGCACTATGAGCACAGAGCCGGCCCCCACCTGGGTGCGGGCATCGGGGCTGGGGCGTCTTCACACCAGATGCAGGGGCTCCAGAAGACAGAGCCGACACACGGAGCCGCTCTGCCGGCGAGGATGCCGCCCGGCGTCTGCACCAGGATTGCCGCCACGACCCGGGGTCAAGCCCACGGCCACAGACGACTGGGGTCCACGCCCAGGATCACAGCCACAAACCCACTGTCTACACCCAGAGCCACAGACGACCCCGGGGTCCGCACCCACGGCCCAGGCTCGCCGCCGTGATTTCGGTGTCACGCCCAGAGTCACGGCCATGCCCGCGGCGTCTACACGCACAGCTCACACCAACAGCTGCCACGTCAAACCTCTGGGTCATGATGACCCCAGAGAGGACGGCTGGAGCCCTGCAGACAAGGAAGAGGCCGTGACCCGTCCCCCACAGGCTGCGTCAGAAGCACCGGCCCCCAGGTGGGTCCCCGGGGCTGCCTGTCCCACCGCTGAGGAAGGGGGCGGATGCCTCAGGATACACGGGCTGAGACCCTCCGAGAGGCCGGGGCCGCTCCAGGCACTCTGGGGGACCTCCGGGCGCAGCATGGTTTATAAACAGATGGACGCCAGGCAGCCCACACGCGGGGACAGCAGGCGAGGGCGCCCACGGCGGCCCACACCCCGCAGCCGGGCAGAGGTGAGCGGGGAGGCCGGACGGGGCTTGGGGACTGCTGTCACAGACCCCTCCTGTCTCAGAGACAGAGGCGTAGCTGGAGAGGAAAAACAGCTGGTGGCGGACCACCTGGAAATGCCGCTGGCGGGCGGAGGTGACGGGACAGGCCACGCGGGGACAGCCACGTGGCGCAGTCACTGTGAGCCTGAACTGTCCCCAAGACGGGGTTTGAGGGTTAGGGAGACCAGGCCACCAGGGCTGCCCCAGACCCAGGGCTGAGGCCACAGCCGCTTCAGCGGAGCGTCCCAGTCGGAGGACGGAGTGCTGGCTGGCCCCCGTGGCCCCCTCTGGACGGGCCCTGAAGCGGAGCAGAGGGAACTTGAGCCAGTCCCGCCCACTGGGAGTCCTGCCTCGGGGCAGCGCTCAGCCAAGCCCACTGCCAGCCCACTGCCTGCCCAAGGCCTCTGGGTGTGCACTCCAAGTCTCAGTTCCCCTCCCTGCTTGTTCAGACTCAGAAACCACACCCGCTTGGAAACAAGAACAGAGCCAGCACAACCCAAGGGACGGTGGCGGGCGTGCGGTGCAAACACTAACAGGGCCGCCCGCTTCCTGGACGCCGGGCCGCCCACCTCCTCGGCCTGCTGGGCCTCCGCGTGCTTGTCCAGGAAGGTGCCCTCCAGCACGGAGCCCACGATGGTCAGGCCCTTGCCGGCCTTGAGCTGTGAGGTGAAGGAGAGCAGGCGGGGGTGCTTCACACGCTGCTCATCGTCCAGGTTCAGCAGGACCAGCACCTGGGGCCTGGGGGGCGGGGCGGGCGTTACCGCGGCATCGCAGTGCCAGCCTGGGAGAGCCCAGGTTCCAGGGGGCAGCCTCTCCCAGGAGTGCGGAGGTGGGCAGGCCCCCCCCCTCATCCATGGCGGGGCCCCAACTAGCTCGGCTCACCCCTGCACCCGACGCCCCGACCAGAGATTAGACCCGAGCTGGGTGGCCGGCTGGGTGGTCCCAGCTCCCAGTCCCACTGCCCTAAAGGGGGGCACCGCTTCCCTCCGTGAGGCCTGGCCTCAGGACAGGGCGGGGGGCCGCTGAGCGGCGGGCGCGGGCCGGCTCACCTCCAGTTCTTGGTGTGCAGCGGGCCGTGCTCCACGTGGAGCAGGGCGTAGCGGGCGGCGTTCAGCGACAGCCCGCGGATGCCATCTCCCCATTCCTTCTCCGCCCTGCAGGGGGGGCGCGCGGGGATGAGGCCCAGCCCCCGGCCCACCCGGGTGGCCCCGCAGGCAGCCAGCCGGGGGCCGTGGGGGCCTTTCGGTGCCTCTGTGACAAACAGGGGGGCTTCCCGGGCTGGGCAGGAACGGGGCAGCAGGACGAGGGGCGACCTGTGCAGAATGGGGGTGGGGGGTGCAGGAGGGGCAAGGGCCCCAGACCCTCCCTCCACGCTTGGAAGAGCTGGACGGGGCCTTCAGGCTGCGCCCCTGGAGGCCTCTCATCGCCTCAAGCCCAAGAAGCCCCCAGGTCCCACCTCCCCAAGGCCTCTGCTCCCGAACGGGGCCAGGGTATCCAGGGAAAATGCCCCCGTGATGGACCCAGGGCTCTGAGATGCAAGGGACCCGCCCATCGCTTAGAGTTCTATGGGGACCCTTTAGAAACGCTGTAACCCGCCACACGCCAGTGCCGTCATTAGATGGATCTCACGGCTTAGGGACATGCTGCTGAAACAGCGTGGCTTCTACCCTGGGACACAGACAAGCCCAACGGCAGGGCGAGACAAGCACGCGGCAGGCTTGGGAGGGCGCGCGGCCGCCGGCTCACCCGCGGTACTCGATGTACTTGTAAATGCAGCCGGCGATGAGCATGGCGCAGAGCGCGTAGTACCAGGAGCAGATGAACATCAGGGCGAAACACAGGCTCATGCCCAGGAAGGACAGCGCCCTGCGGGCGGCAGCAGGCGGCGCTCACCACCCAGCCCCGTGCCAGCGCCCGAGCAGCCGCCCGGAGGCCTCCCCCACCCCAGCAGGAGGACCCGGGCCTTGGTGCCGGCCGGGGCGCGCCCGCCCGGCCGTCCTGAGGGCTGAAGCAGCCCCGGGGCTGGGAGACGCCCGGTCCAGGAAGGGCGGCCGGGGCCCCGGGGGCTGCCCCCCACGCCCCCGGGAAGGCAGGAGCAGCCCCGTGCTCACCAGTGGTAGTACTTGAAGCGCGGGCGCCAGCTGGGCGTGCGCAGCAGCGTCTGCAGGGCGCAGGCCAGGTTCACGAACATGTAGCACATGAGAAAGAACCTGGGCGCGGGCGGCAGCGTGAGGCCCGGGCCCCGGGGTCCTCCCAGCCGCGCCCGCACCCGCGAGCAGGCGCCCCCGGTGGCCACTCACATGGACAGGATGGGGGCCACGCTGTCCAGGGAGGCGATGAGGATGCCGGTCTCGCAGATGAGGGCTGTGAGCAGCAGGGCCCATGTGGGCTCCCCGTTGGCCTTCCCGTGGCCGAACACCTGCCGGGAGCAGGGCGTAGGCGCCGGAAGAACGCTCACGTGCGGGCCAGAGACAGAGACCCTGCGTTCAGCTCAAAGGAGGCCTCGGGACTGCAACGCCAGGACGGACCCCACACAGCCACAGCCAGGAGAGGCCAGAGCGCGGAGCCCGGGGCTCCCGTCGAGTGCCGGCTGGGGGCACAGCCTGGGAGGGCCCCATGGGGACCGTGGCTCCTGGGAGGAAGCTTTGCCCCCCGCCTCCTTCCCGCATGTGGTCCGGGATGGGAAACCCAGAGCCTGGGGCAGACACAGAGCGAGACGAGAACACAGGCTCCGGGTGGGGTGGCCAGGCTGGAGGCGGGGACCTACGTCCCCCAGCCTTTGCGCTCAGGGGCAGACCCCGGGGCCTCAGAGGCAGGCTTCCTGGAGGGGGGGGGGCGTCTCACACTGATGGGGGGCGCTCACCTGCAGGAAGGGGACGATGGAGTCCCGGGCGATGGCCTGCAGCAGGCGCGGGGCCCCAGTCAGGCTCTGCAGGCCGGCCCCACAGGTGGAGAAGAAGGAGCCGATGACGATGACCCAGGGCGACGGCCAGGCCAGCATGCCAATGACGAGATTCCCCTGCAGGGCCTCCCCAAACCTGAGGGGGCAAGAGTTTCCAAAGTGCAGCTGAGGACAGAGACCACCTCCCAGCCCCCGAGAGGGAGTGACAGCCCCCCGGAGCCCCTGCACCCAGCTCTCCTGGAGGCCAGGGTCGCGGTGTGGGCTCTAGGCTCCAGTACAGGAGGGATGCACAGGCCTGACCCCAGCATGCTGGCCGCTGGGACACCCTGACACGCGAGACTGGACACCTTGCCCTCCCCAGTCTCAACACTAGTCATCAAAGAAACCAGTGCTGGCCCAGGAGCTCCTGCAAGCCATGAGCGAAACGTACTTATCTCGCAAGATCACGCCTTCGATGCAGGCACCGAAAAGCACGATGCAGGACAGGTCTGCAGCTGGGGTCAAGGACGCGGCAGGCAGCACACGCTGGCCACAGGCGGGCCCGCACCAGCCCCCGCCTGCCCACCCCACTCGGGTCGTGGCCCCCCTGGACAGGACACCTCGGGTCAGTCGGGACGGGCCTGGCCCTCGTCGTGACCACTGCTGGGACTAAGCGGGAACCCTCACCAGCTGGGGAGGCGTGAACTCGGGAGAAACGGCCCCCCCGGCACGGCGACACCAGGGACCCCCGCTCGACAAAAGCGTGGCTCCGAGCACACACGTAGCTGCATGTGATCACGCACCACAGAGCTGTGTGCTCACGTGCAGTCCCCAGGCAAAGCCACGCTCTTCAACCAACCCAGGCTGGAGTCCAGGAGTCAGGGCAAGGCCAGCCCGGCCCCTCCGAGGGCGGGGGTATGGTCAGGGCAGCCCGACGCTGCCTAGAGGCAGGGGTGGGGGGCACCTGGAGGAGGCCCCAAGGGCGCGGCCACAAGCGGAGGACGGTACAGCCGCCCACCCTCCCACGCTTGGCCCCCACGCCCGGCTCGGCCCCCACACCGGGCCCCCATGCCCAGCCCCTACGCCTGGCTTGGCCCCCACACTGGGTCCCCACACCGGGCCCCCACAATGACCCCCAAGGATACAAATGAAAGACGTGGTCACGATGGCCAGGATGGTCCCCGTGGGGATGGACTTCTGTGCATCCCTGAGGTCCCCGGACCGGTTTGAGCCCGCCATGATGCCTGTGGGAACAGAGGGTGGTGATGGTTCCCGGGCAAACCTGGGAGATGCCGCCCGCCCAGCCCCGTCGGGCAGAGTCCAAGCACGGTGGGGGGCAGGGGGGCTTCCTCCCAACGTATGGGAGAGACCCCAGGCTGCACGGGGCGGCTGTCGGCACGCTGGGCCTCACAGGCCGGGCTGGACCTCACCGTACGCCGCGAGACTGCAGGGCACGACAGTGTCCGCAGGATCAGCCGCCCGGCCGTGAACCAAGTCACGGCACAGAGCAGGGCACGGCTCAGCCCAGGCTCAGCCCCGGGCTCCAATGCCAGAGCCAGCCTCTGTGAGCATCCAGCTCGGACCTCGTCCCCTGAACGCCGTTAAGCCCCGCAGCCGGGAGTGAGAAAGTCCCTGGAGGCTGCTGCCAAATGCTGACTCACCCCCAGGCCAGGCCTGGGTCAGTGCATGGCCCGGCCTCAGCCCCCCACCCCCCGCAGGGAGCAGCCTCCACCTCCACCCGCATCGCTCTGTCCAGCACATAAACTCTAAGTGAGTCCACCTGAGCTCAGAGCACGTCCTCACAGAGGCACGTCTGTCAGCGCCTGTGATCCCAGGGGTGGCCTGAGCAGAGCCCGTGGGTGCGGTGCCACGGGGCATGGAAACACCCGCACCCACAGAGGAGGCTCCTATGCCCTCGTCACCGACAGGTGGGGAGAAGGATCCCCGAGGGGCTGGACCCCACCCCAACTACCGCCTAAGTGAGGTGTGACCCACTTCCACGGGGAGGCTAGACATGGGAGCAGGAGAGACGGACACACCACCACAGGCTGCTCAGTTGGCTGGGGGGCCAGGGGACCACGGCCAGGCTGAGAGCTTCCCAGGAGCAGGTGTGTATGCGTGTACTCACACGCGTGAACCTACGGACAAGTGTGCGTGTGCGTACGCGTGGGGGTGGGGTGGCCTGCACCCCAGTCCCTGCAGGAAGACTCAGCGGACTCTCTCGTTGAGCACGAGGACGGCGGCCTCCGACAGCCGTCGCGTCCACTGCCAACACCAAGGTCACAGGGCTTCTCTGCATAGCCTGGCCTCTCAGGAGGGCGTGGACGAACCTGCCTGACGCCACAAAGCTTCCCAGGCCCCCCACTCGGGACAGATGGGGAGCGGAGACCCTTTGGCTCATTTCTTGAGCCAAAAGGAACCGGCGGGGGGGGCCCTGACCCGCGGGAGCAGACGGGGGTTGGGGGCAGGAGAGAACCTGACCCACGGGGGCAGGGATGGGGACGGGGGCAGGGGGGGCCCTGACCCACGGGGGCAGGGATGGGGATGCGGGCAGGGGGGGCCCTGACCCGCGGGGGCAGAAACGGGGACGGGGGCAGGGGGGGCCCTGACCCACGGGGGCAGGGATGGGGACGGGGGCAGGGGGGGCCCTGACCCACGGGGGCAGGGATGGGGATGCGGGCAGGGGGGGCTCTGACCCACGGGGGCAGAGACGGGGACGGGGGCAGGGGGGCCCTGACCCACGGGGGCAGGGATGGGGACGGGGGCAGGGGGGCCCTGACCCGCGGGGGCAGAGACGGGGATGGGGGCAGGGGGGCCCTGACCCGCGGGGGCAGAGACGGGGACGGGGGCAGGGGGGCCCTGACCCGCGGGGGCAGGGATGGGGGCGTGTGTGGGAGCCGGGGGGCCCTGACCCGCGGGGGCAGAGACGGGGATGGGGGCAGGGGGGCCCTGACCCGCGGGGGCAGGGGTGGGGGCGTGTGTGGGAGCCGGGGGGCCCTGACCCGTGGGGGCAGGGATGGGGGCGTGTGTGGGAGCCGGGGGGCCCTGACCCGCAGGGGCAGGGGTGGGGGCGTGTGTGGGAGCCGGGGGGCCCTGACCCGTGGGGGCAGGGATGGGGGCGTGTGTGGGAGCCGGGGGGCCCTGACCCGCGGGGGCAGGGATGGGGGCGTGTGTGGGAGCCGGGGGGCCCTGGCCGGCGGGAGGAGAAACGGCGGCGGGGGTGGGGGCGGGGGGCGGCGTGCGCTGGCCCCGGAACTCGGGCCTCACCGGTCACGGATGGGAAGTAGATGCCGACCAGCATGGTGAAATAAGTCATGATGTCGGTCAGCACGTAGGGCAGCCCGCGGGCTCGGGCCTCCTCCGGCACAGCCACCGAGGGCACCCCCTTCTTCTCCACGAACGCCCCCTTGTCTGCGTACGCGCTCCACAGGTTGTCTGCGGGGGCAAAGGCGGCTCACAAGACCCCAGTACTGGCCCAGGGCTCAGCTCCCCAGCGCTGACCCCGCCTGGACAGGGACGCGGACTCAGAGCAACTGAGCCCAGAGAAAATTACATCTCCTGACAGCCGAAGCAAAGGCTTCAGTGCTGGAGTCTGAAGAAGACACCCATCACGGACAGCAGCTGTGCACCAACACGCTGCCCGACCGCCACCCTCCACCTCTTCATTAACCCCCGACTGCTGCTCCGCAAGCCAAAAGCTGGGGGCGTGACGCCGGGGCCTGACCTGCCCCCTCCACGGCGTCTAAGCTTGGGGAGCACTAGCCCGGGGGGCCCAGAGGGTCAGCAATGGGGGGTGCAGTCACACGGCCACCAGCAGGACAGGAGGACAGGGCCCCAAGGAGTGGGCGTGGATGCCCAGCAGCAGAGACCTGCTGGACACTCACCCAGAGGATGGACACTCACCAGGGGGGGACGTTCACCTAGAAGGGGCCACTCACCAGCGGGGGACACTCAGCAGGGGGGACACTCAGCAGGGGGACACTTACCGGGGGCGACACCCAGAAGGGAACACTCAGCAGGGGAGACACTCAGCAGGGGGGACACTCACCCAGAAAGGGATACTCACCTGGGGGGACACTCAGCAGGGGGACACTCAGCAGGGGGGACATTCACCCAGAAGGGGACACTCAGCAAGGGAGACACTCACCCAGGTGGGGACACTCAGCAGGAGGGACACTCAGCAGGAGGGACACTCAGCAGGAGGGACACTCAGCAGGGGGACACTCAGCAGGGGGACACTTACCGGGGGCGACACCCAGAAGGGGACACTCAGCAGGGGAGACACTCACCCGGGTGGGGACACTCAGCAGGGGGGGACACTCACCCAGGAGGACACCGCTGGCCACACCCGGGATGCCCTGGATCTCAGTGACGTTGTTGTGGAGAAAGTACTGGTCACAGGAAGCGCTGTCCGTGGAGCCGTTGCAGAAGATGCCCCAGAGCGCGGTGGTCGCCGAGATGTTGTTGGCGGTGTGGACTTTGGCACAGACGTCGAAGCCACGTCGGGACAGCGTGCGGTTCCCCAGCAGACAGACCCTGGTGGGGGCGGGCAGTGACAAGCCTCTGCTCACTGTCCCCCTCGGTAACCGAGCGCAGCTCAGGGGTCTCTGCTACAGAGGTGTCCACGAGCGGCGTGCCCCGGTGTGTCCCACCACTCTCTGCTCTGGGGCGTCTGACATGGTGCGAACAGCTCGCCCACAGGCGCACAGCGGCACACAGCAGCTGGGGGTGCGGGACTCAGGGCCAGCGCCTCCCCCACCAGGCGCCCCCTGGACCAGCCCCATGTGGGCGGCATTGGGGCTCGCTCGCTCGCTCGGTGACCGGGGCTGCCGCCTTCAATCCCGAAGGGGACAAGGAAGGGGCTCCGGTGAGGACAGGCCTCGGCTGGGAGCAGCGCGGTGCTGCCAGACGGGCCCCAGGCCTGCCAGCCCGTCTTCAACCCAGCCAGAGCGCCGACGGCTGTGGACACGGCCCAGCCCCCGGCCCGGCCGACATGCTCAGCGGGTACAGCCCCCAGATCCGGGGGAGGGCTCACGGGATGTCGGGCGGGTCGAAGGCGGTCTTGATGACGCCGGCGTAGATGGCAAGGATGGAGAGCACCACACAGGCCAGGAACACCAGAGCCAGCTTGTTGACGTACTTGACGCCCACGAAGACCACCGTGGCCATGAGGGCCAGCGTGCAGGTCCCGTACACGCGCATGTTGTGCAGCAGGGCTGTGGCCTCGCCCCCTGCGCCCTCGGGGTGCACGATGGCCGCGCCGGGCGAGATGTAGGTCTGCAGGGCGCAGGGCACAGGACCAGGTCGGGAAGGCTGCCCACCCTGCCAGTGGCACCCCCGGGAGCAGGGAGGGGCACCCGCCCTGCCAGTGGGACCCCCGGGAGCAGGGAGGGGCCGGGGCACTAGCGCCTCCCAGAGGGCCATCTCAGGGGCTCTGTGCTGGGTGTCCCCCCGACCCCATGAGCCCCCACACCCGCAGATGCCACTGGGACAGACCCTTGAATCACCCGACAGGGACATCGGATGCCCACCAACGTGCTGGACAAAGGAACCCGGGCCGAAACAAAGCACTTACCAAGAAAATCTCAATGGTCCCCAGAATGTACATGGCCCCTGCAAACGTGGTGCCCAAGTAGAAGCAGAGGCCCACGGCCCCCCCGAACTCCGGCCCCAGAGACCTCGATATCATGTAGTAAGAGCCACCCGCTGCAAGACATGCCAGACGGAACCCGGCAGGTTACGCACGCGCCAACGGGCTCATTCCAGAATGGGGCGCGAGGTGGCGGGCAGGGGACCCGCGTGGCATCCACGGGTACCTCCTCCCAGAGGGTGGCCGACTTTGGCCGCCATGACTGAATGAGGTGCAGCTCCAAGCAGGGCCCAGGGCAGAGACCACGGCGGCCGGCACCTGCGTTCTCTTAACTTCACCCAAGAACACTTAGGAAGCTGAGTCACCTGCTCCACGTCTCACCTCTGGGTGTGGTGGCACCCAGCTTGCCAGCCCACCCCTGTTCCTCCTGCTGGCGGGCTGAGATCCCACTCGGACACCGACCAGGGGCCGTGCATGGCAAGGGGCACCTGGAGGACACCTGAGGGCGCACACCCTCCTGAAGAGTGGCGGGTCCCTCAGGAGGCTGACCACAAGGCCCTCCTGGGACCCCCTGGCCACCTCCCCCAGCCCCACGGCGCTTTGGCAATGACTTGCCTCAGGAAGAGAACCACAATCTGCAGGAAACCAGAATCCAGAACCAAAGAGACACCACAGCTTGTGGGGCGCCAGCGTGAACAGGACAGGAAACACCACGGAGGTGTCTCGGAGGAGAAACCCAGTCTCACAGGGACCCTGGGTGTTCGGGCTCCAGGGGACGAGCCGCAAGTACACACCCCACCTGGCCTCACAGAAGCCCCAACGCACCTGGGGCTGGAGACACAGTGGGCAGGGGGGTTCCCTGTTCAACCTCCCTGTTCAAGCCCTGTCTCTGCCCATGGGGCCCCTGGAGGGCAAGCCCCCCTGCCGTCTGCCCCTCGGGACGCAGGCTCCCTCCCACCACGGGACTGCTCTCTGCTGTCCCGAGGCCACCCGGTGGTGGGGGTGCTTCAGTCACTCGGCCGTGTCCGATGCTTTGCGACCCCGTGGGCTGCGACTCCTCTGTCCATGGGATTCTCCAGGCAGGAACTCTGGAGGGGGCTGCCATTCCCTTCTCCAGGGACCTTGCCGACCCAGGGATCCAACCCGGGTCTCCCGCACTGCAGGCGGGTTCTTCACCACTGAGCCGCCTCGGAAGCCCGAGGCCACCCAGGGTGCAAAGGTCACAGGAAGTGGCCACGCAGCCCCTCCCCGCCTGGCCCGGCTGCCCACAGCTCCCCTACCTGGGACCACACCGTTGGTCGCGATCGCACTCATGGAGATGGCGGTCAGCATCGTCTGCGGATAAACAAGGAGCCCCTCAGAAGACGGACGGTTTCCAAGACACCTCAGCACGAAGATGGCGCCAGGCCCGGGCAGGGACACCTACAGGCCAGCTCCCAGCTTCTGACCACAGAGGGGCCAGGCGGCCACGTGGCTGGGGCACTCAGGACCTCGGCTACTTGACCCCCAACGTCGAGCTCCTGGGATCACCCAGGGGTTCCCCAGCTCAAGGCCCTCCTGCCCTGAAGGGCTGGCTTCTAGTGGGTGCCCACTCCCCGTGGGAAGCAAGGGGCCCCACTGAGATGCCCGTTTCCCGGGAGGATGCGAGGGAACCCCGTGGAGGCACACCTCCTGTGACGTGCCCAGGACCCCGTCTGTGCACCCCCACCCACGGGACCACGGGACCCTGTCCAGGGTGGGCCACCTCCCCCCACCATCTGCACAGGGGGCCACACCTGCGGGCTGCAGGGCAATCACTTCACAACCTGGAAACCGGATGGAGCAGCCCCAGGAGGCTCAAGGCCTCGGCAACCCGCTGGCCGGGTCCTGCTGCGAGCGATTCCAGCTCACGAGGCCCTGCTCTGTCTCCCGCTTTCAGCGGTTTTGGGGGAGATTCTTCCAAAAATGCTCCCAGGGGCACTAGGTGCAGAACAGCGTGGTGCGACCCCACCGTGACCCCTCATCTGCTCACTGGGTCCTCTCGGGCTGGTGGCGCTCGCGGTCAGGGAGGCTGCATGGCCCTCCTCGCCACAGGAATGGAGGCAGGGCCAGGGCAGGGGCCAGGGGCCACCTGAGAGGGCCTGGTGCACCCGGGTCTGAACGCGTCACCAGTAGGCGTCCCCTCCTGCCAACAGGAGCCCCGGGAATCACCCCGAGGCTCCCAGCGGGCAGGGGAGCTGCTGCAAGCGCAGGGCGGCCAGCTGGGAGTGGTGACCGTCCAGGGGCGCTCACTCACCCTGCTTCTGTGGAGACCTCAGCAGCCCCCAGCCCCACCCACCCGTCAGCAGCCAAGGGCCAACCTGCCCACGGGCCGGCCCCCCACGCACAGCCGAAAGTGGGGGCCCCCCCACTCACACAGGTGCAGCACATGGACACGACCAGGAAGGACTCCAGCACGCCCGCCGCCCCCACGATCCACGTGAGGCGCAGGAAGAGGATCACGCCCAGGATGTTCTGCAGGCAGGGCAGGTAGACGCCGATGAAGGTGCCCATGCCGGGGCTCTGCAAGGGGCGGGCGCCGTCAGGGCGGGCGGGGGCCGCGTGCACGCCGGGGGACGGGGAGACACGCAGAGGCCGCCAGGGCCGGGCCGGCCCCTCCGCCAGGAGCCGCGTGCACGCCCCGGGCTGGGCCGGCCCCTCCACCAGGAGCCGTATGCACGCCGGGGGACGGGGAGACACGCAGAGGCCGCCAGGGCCGGGCCGGCCCCCTCCGCCCAGGAGCCGCCTGCACGCCCCGGGCCCCGGGACCATAAGCCCCAGGGAGGCAGAGGATGCCTAGGGCTCGGACAGAACCCGGAGCAGGATCCCCCACCTGGGGCAGGGGCAGGCTCCACCCTCCTCTCCTAGTAGCGCCACGAGAAGGTGGGGAGATAGAGCGACCTGCCCAGCACGCCTGCACCCCATTTCTCAGGAGACCCCAACTTGGAAGAAGAGAGGCCGGAGGAAGGACCGGGCACTAGCTGCCAGGCCCCAAACCACAACAGGCACCCGCTGGGTCCTGACCACAAGATGGATGTCCAGCGAGGGGAGACCCGTGAGGGTGCAGGGGGCACGTGCTGCCTGCAGGCCACCACTTCCCAAGGGTCCCACCTGCACGGGGCCCAGACGCAGTCTGGTAGAGGAGTTGCCCCACTGCGGGGTAACTGTGGGAGGGCGCGTGATGAAAACGGCCGGGACCCTGCACAGACCATGGCCCAGGAAGCCCCCCGGGGGAGAACAGGGCCGACGGCCAGCGAGACCCCAGCGTCAGGGCCGGGGGCCAGCCCGTTCTGCCGGCGGCCGGCGAGACCCCAGCGTCAAGGCCGGGGGCCAGCCCGTTCTGCCGGCGGCCGGCGAGACCCCAGCGTCAGGTGGCCCGCTCGGGATCTGGGGTCACCTGACCAAGAAGAGAATGTTTAACTGGGGGAGCAGCTTAAATTCTGGTGAGCAAGAGGAAAAAAACTGGAGGACCAGCTTGCAAAAACACTTCCCATGAAAGTGGCCAGGCTGCCTGAAACGCAGCATCCCGTGGAGGCTGGGGAGACACAGTCCAGCCCCAAGACACCCCCTCCAAGGAAGCCAGGGGGGCTTCTGAGGAAGACTGGGCGGGCGACACAGGAACGCCTGCAGAGCAGATGCCCCGGGAACTGACTCTGGGCTGCGCCGATGCCGGGCAGGCTCAGCCTGAGGCCAGGACAGCCCCACAGCCTAGACCCCGAGTGTTGGCGACTGACGGTCAAAGCAGTTACGGGGGGAAGCTGGGGGGACTGGGGGCTCAGGGCCTGGCGGCAAACGAGAGGGTGATGCGAGGCCAGCCCCCAGCCCAGCCAGGGCCAGCAGCTGAGATGAGCCCCGTCCTGAAAGGCCACTCAGGGCCCTCAACACTGCAGAAGAGGCCACTTTGAAGGATCAACCCGAGTGGTCCCCAGGCCCAGGACATGACAGGCGCCTGGACCCTGGAGAAGGCACCTTCGGGGGATGGACACCCCACCTCGGTGCCCCTCAGTTGGAGGGACCCACGCTCAGTCCTCGGTGGGGCGGTGAGGGCATCCGGCAAACCCGGCCACACAGAGGGTTATACAGAGAGTCCCAGGTGGCCTGCGGCACCTGCTCCCAGCCCCCGGGGGACGGAGGCCGGGGCCGTCTGCCCGGGACACGAGTTCACAATCTCCCCTGTGCACACAGGGCCTCCGCGGGGACCCGCAGGCAGCTCAGCTCATCTTGGGAGAGTCCCAGAGACAACGCTCAGAAATAAGGCCCCTGGGAAGGCGGGGGCAGGATAGGGTCCATGACAACCCAGGGAGTCGGGGGGCCCAGGGTGGGGGGGGCACCGTAGCCTGGGGGCCGGGGCAGGGGGCAGTCGCAAGCCAGGAGGCCTGGGACCCGGGGTGGGGGGCACCTTGTCCTGGGGGCCCAAGGGCTAGGGGGCGGCTGCAGGGTGGGGGGCACCTTGGGCTGGGGGCCTGAGGGCTGGGGGGAGGCTGCAGGGTGGGGGGCACCTTGGCCTGGGAGCCTGGAGGCCCAAGGGCTGGGGGGCGGCTGCAGGGTAGGGGAAACCGTGGCGTGGGGTCCGGGGCAGGGAGCGGTTGCAAGCCAGGGGGCCTGGGACCTGGGGTGGGGGGCACCTTGGGCTTGGGGCTGGAGCCTGGGGTGGGGTTCACCTTGGCCTGGGGGCCTGGGACCCGGGGTGGGGGGCACCTTGGGCTGCAGGCTGGTGCCCGGGTGGGGGGCACCTTGGCTTGGGGGCCTGGGACCCAGGGTGGGGGGCACCTTGGGCTGCGGGCTGGTGCCCAGGTGGGGGGCACCTTGGCTTGGGGGCCTGGGACCCGGGGTGGGGGGCACCTTGGGCTGCGGGCTGGTGCCTGGGTGGGGGGCACCGTGGCCTGGGGGCCTGGGACCCGGGGTGGGGGGCACCTTGGGCTGCGGGCTGGTGCCTGGGTGGGGGGCACCGTGGCCTGGGGGCCTGGGACCCGGGGCGGGGCGCACCTTGGCCTGGCGCCGCCGGCTGTCCTCTGCCTCCTCGTGCTCCACCACCCCCTGACTCAGGTTAGTGTAGTTGGCCAGCTTGTTGAGCAGCGAGGACACCATGGGGTTACTGTCCATCTCCTCCTGTTTTGGGGCCGAGCCGTGGAGTCAGTTACCCATCCCCACCCCGGAGATATCGCCCAACTGACCAAATCAACCACCCGGGGGGTGCCCCCGCTCCGTTTGCCCTGAGGCCCACATATCCAAAGTGGGCAGGGGGCTCAGGATACAGCCCAGGGGTCAGGGGTTCGAGGTCAGAGCTCCAGGCCTCCAAAATCGCCCAGGTCCAGGCCCTCCGAGGGGCTCCCTGAGGCCTCGGTGGGGGCCCTCCGTTCACCGTGAGGCCGGGGTTAGGCCTCTCGTGTGGAGGACGGCTTCTCCCGCCACCTCCCGCTCAGAGGGGGAAGTGAGGTTCACCTCGAACAGCGCCATGTTCTTCCCTTCGTAGACGCTCTCTGTGTCCGCCTCCCCATGGCTGATGAACGGGCTGCTCTCCCTGGGGTGTCCGTCTCCTGCGGGGCAGGGTGCGGTCAGACGGGGCGGGGCCCGGCGAGACGGGGCGGGGCGGGGCTCAGCGAGATGTGGCCACACGGGCCCGGTCAGACGGGGCGGGGCTCAGTAAGACATGGCCACAGGGGCGCGGTCAGATGGGGCGGGGTGTGGTCAGACGGGGCGGGGCTCAGCGAGACGTGGCAGGGGCGCGGTCAGACGGGGCGGGAGTCCCGGGGAGGGGTGAGGGGGGCGGTGACAAGGGAACCGGCCCCTCTCGACCTGGCTCTCACGCCCTCGGTGATCTGCCCAGTCGAGGGCGCCAGGCAGAGACGAGGCTGAGGGCAGAGCTGGGTCCAAGATCTTGGGGTCCGGCTCCAGCATCACAAGTTTCCCCCAGGACAAACATCTCCTGACCAGCGGCTCCCGCCAGCCTGGCCTTGAGTGTCAGCGGGGACCGGCCTTTGTAAGGAGGCTCTGCCCTGACAGCGCCTCCGTCCCCCGGGCCTGGGGACCCCGCCCGCTGGAAGCCCCGCCCCGTGAGGGGCCTGGAGCCCACACGCAGCACCCACAGGCGGGTGGCCCACCGCAGCCCTGCCGTCTCCGCAGCTGTTCCTGTCGGGAAGGCCTGGGCCGCCAACCGCATTGCGAGTGTATGGAGACCACTGGCATCAGCCGTCCGCAGAGCAATGATGGGTCAGCCCAGACCCTCAGACACGGGCCTAACGGTGTGCTCCAGCGCAACATGAGCAGAAAAACCAGGTGGGCACCGCTCTCAGCATCGCCCTGCCTCAGGACCAGCGCCACTCTGGGAGCCGCCCGGGACACAGGCGAGCTGGAGTGGCCGGGGCCTCCTGCACGTCAGCGCCACCCATGGGCCCGCTGCAGCCGACCCAGCCCTGCTGAAAGGACTGAGCGGGGACTCGGGGAAGAGGCACCCAAAGCTGGCTTCTCTCAGGCCCTGGGCCAGCCCCAAGCCCGGCCGCGGCCGAGAATCACCCACTCACCAGGCCATCGGGGGTTGGGGTGGGGGGTGACTCACAGGTGATCCCCAAGTCCCCAGAAAAAGCCCAGCCCAGACGCACAGGGCAAGCGTGTTCCGTCCGTCCACGTCCCCACGCCTCGCCACGAGACAAATAGGAGCTGCTGAGGCCCAGAGGTCGCCCCCTGCCGAGCCCCCCAAAATCCAGAGGCCCCACTCAGCTCCACGCCCCACCTCCCAGGCCTCCTAGCCCCTCCCCAGAAGCTGCCCAGGGCCCAGCCCGTGGAAGCACTCAGCGGGCAGAGCCCTGGCCCCTGCTGGATGGACCCGCACTGCCCGCTGCCAGCCCCGGGGACCACCGTGGGGGCACAGGTCCATGGGTCCCAGAGATGGGGTCAGTGCTTGCGGGGGGGGGGGGGCATTGCCAACAGACGCTAGGAGCACGGGTGAGAGCTGGAGGCAGGGACAGGGCTGCCCACGGTCCCTCCAGCTGCCCACATGGCAGGGGTGGTGCCCAGACGAGCCGACCACCCAGCAAACCAAGGTCAGGTGAACGCGAGGGTCACGGGCTGACGACACCCAGGAGAGGACGCGCCTGCTGGGGCTCCTGAGCCCCAACATGAGCTGAAAGCCAAGTGGGGACCACCCTCCTCAGGAGAGAGGCCACGGGGGACAGAGACCGGCTCCAGAAGGCTCAGGAAGGTTCCAGAAGGGGGCGAAAGAAGACAGAAGCGGGGCGTCAGGGTGCAGAGCACAGCCCGGCGCTTTTCACGAAAGATGCTGTTGGGCTGATGGCGAAACCCAGGACCTGCACTCATTCACTGCAGGTCCTGGTGCCTGTGACTGGACCGCAGGGCTCGCGAGAGGAAACGCGCCTGTTCTGGGAGCCGCAGTCGGCACAGCGCCGGCGCCTGCTCTCGGCAGACGGGACGGAGCGCGAGGAGGGGCACCAGGGAGCGCGGGGTGGGAGGGCCAGCGCCCGGGGGACGCGCAATCCTGCGCTGAGTGTGTTCTCTGAAGCCGAGGTTCTGGCGTCAGGGTGAAACAAAGCCCACAGCACACACCTATGGACCCCGTTTCCTCCCCAGGGCGTCTTCACGACTCAGGGGTCGGGCCTGCCTCTCTGGCGTTTCCTGCACTGGCACGCTCTCTGCCACTCGCGTCACCCGGGAAGCCCTTTAAGAAACACGACGGCCTTCAGCTGCCCTCAACTGGGCGAGCACTCGCGCCTGAGCGCCCCCTCCCTGCTTGGCCGGCGTCTCGGGCAGCGCGGCCCCTCCCTATCTCCTTCCCGCCGGTCACTCAGCGTCCTTTCCCGTCCCCAGGACCGTGCTTTTCTGGTAATCACGATCCTTTTTCTGGTAACGAGAGGCCGGTGTTTCCAACTGAGTCTCTGGCATAAACGGAAGCTGCAGAGAGCTGTCTGCGGACGGGACGCTGGAGGACATGCAGGCAGGCCCAGCCCCAGGCGCCGGCCGCCCCCGGAGGGGTGTCGGGTTCCCCGACTGCCCGACCTTGCACAAAGTCACGGCCCCCGCCTGGGTCTTGTATTTCTCAGCCGGGAGAGGCGGCTGGCGCGGGAGGGGCCTCCGCTCTGCTTAGCACAAAAGCCCTGGGGCGCCCACCCCAGCCCCCACCTTGGAAGCACAGCCTGTGGTTGGGGGTTCTCTGGCAGGTCGACCTGAAAGCCCTTGGGCACAGGGCGGCCGGGCACCTGCAGAGGGTCTAACTCCCAGGCACGGCTGGGAAAGCAAGCGGCGACCTCAATCGGGAGCTGGGACAAGCCCGCCCATCCCCCCGACCGAGGGGGCTCTGAGACCAGAGGCTGGAAGGGAACAGAAGGGGCCGGGGCACGGGACAGGCCACCACCAGGTGTGCGGACCCGGGCCAGGTGGATGTGGTAGCCACACAGGACGACATGGAGACTGGGAGACGACGCCACGAACACCCCCCAAGCCAGGACGGGCCGCATGCTGCAGGTGGGGCGAGTGTGGCAAGGGCGTGCACACAGGAAGCCCGGCGCCTGGGGGGGCCTCTGCTGTCCCACCTGCGGCTTCTGACCACGGCGTAGACGCCACGTGCAACACGCACAGAGGACGTGGGACCCACAAAACGCACCACAGGCACAGCGGCACACCCCCCGAGCGTCTCCTAAACCCCCGGCCTGGAGGCCACCCCCAGCACACTGCGAGCCTCGGTTCCCACGGGGAACCACCGTCTGCACCGCTCATCCCTCAACCAGGACTCGCTTGCCTCCCTTCCTGGAGACGTGGGCGGGGAGTCAGCCCTCGAGGCGCCCCCAGGGCTCGGGCCCAGCACCACGGAGACGCACACGCGGGGACAAGCGCCTTCCCAAGCAAGCGGCGGCCACGGGTGGGGGGCTTGGACCAGGCCGGGGGCAGCCTTCCCCTCAACCCGCTCCAGCCGAGACCCCTGACTAAAGGTCAAAGAGCAAGGCTGGGCTCCCCGGCGGCCCAGGGGTGAGGAGCCACCTGCCAAGCAGGAGACATGTGTTCCAGCCCTGGGCTGGGAAGACCCCACGTGCCCTGGAGCCTGTGGTCCACAGCAAGAGGCGCCGCCACAATGAGAAGCCGCTGCTAGCTGCAGCAGAGAAGGCCTGGGCAGCAACGGAGACCCAGCACGGCCAAGACAAAGAGCGCAAAGCACCCACGCACAGAGATCAGGGTCGTAATTAAAGGGAAAATCCAACGTTTCCACCTGAGGGGCTCACCTGTGCTTCCACAAGATGGAAGCACCTGTCACCCTGAATCACTATCACTTCTGAACAGCGCCCACTTTCACCTCTCAAGGGAGCAGCAGGTCACAGCTCCCGCGTGCACAGAGGAGTCCCTGGCACGGAGACCCCCAGGGCCTGAGCCCTCCGTTCACATGGCGGCTCTGAAGGGCGGGCGTCCTCCTGGGGCCCAGACCCCGCTCCAGGCTTGCAGCCCCGTGCGCACCCTGCTTGTGCGTGATGACGGGGCCCCAGGGCCAGCCCAAGCAGAGGGAATCCCGGGGGCCCCGACGCATCCATCCTCCTGGGGCAGGTCCCCCGGTGCCCCCAAGGGCCCAGCGGCCTTCAGGCCATGTGACGAGGGCGCCCCGGGTGCAGACCAGGTGTCCGGGCCAGGCCGGGCGGGAGGGCAGGCCCCACCCTGCTGTCCCCAGGCATGGCGCTCAGGACAGGCAGCCCCACGGGTTAGCGTGGGGCAGGTTAACCCCCACGGTTAACCCCACGGGCAGGCCAGGCTCGCGTCAGACGTCTAATCACAGAAAGGCCTGGAAACCCTGGGGCGGACCCCCACCGCCCCCAGCAGAGCTGGCCCGTCTGTCCGTTCCCCCTCACACGCACAGCCCACCTCGGTTCACAGGCGGGGCCCCCTCAGAAGCCCCCAGCGTGCCGCAGCTGGGGCTCACCCCGCACGCTGACCCACCCCGTGGCCTCCACGCTTGTCATCTGCCCTGCAGCTGGCTTCCCCGCACCAGTTTCGATGCCCCACTGATGGCTCCACGAGATGGAAACTGAACCCCGGATCAGTAAACGTGAGTGGGGACCAGGGACGTGTGGGACGCAGGGCCCCAGACTCGGCTGGGAGGTCTGCACGGCGTTCTGGCTCCTGCTCCCTGGAGGAGACTGGGCGTCCCTGTCATGATCGCGGCAGGGCCTTCCGCAGAGCGTGGGGGGTGGCCGGGACCAGGCGGGGGCAGAGCCTCGGTCAGAGCCCTGCCCGCCGAGGTCCCGAGGGCAGCAGCTCCTCTGCCTCCATGTTTGGGGTTCAGCACGAGTCTCGGGAAAGGCCCCCAGGCTCAGGGCCAGAGGCGCTCCCGAGGGTCAGCTGGCCCACGATGGCCCCCTCCCACCACCAAGCATGGGCGGCCTGCACAGGGGTGCGGCCGACGGGGGCACCCAGCCCTCCCGTGGGTGCAGGGCACTGCCAGGACAGCGGCCCCGCCTGCCAACCTCGTGGTGAGCCCGGCTGGCCACTCCCTGAGCTCCCCATATGGCCACAGCCCCCGCGGCGGGCTCTCCTCCGAGTCACCTGGGGCTCGGACCAGGAGTTTTAGGTCCCACGACACTCAGAGTTAACGAGCGGCCCCTGCCCTCCGTGCTCTGCGGCCAGGATTGACGCTGGATCTGAAATCCAGGGCCTGGACACCAGTGCACGCCCCAAGGGGCACGGGCCAAGAAGGAGCGCCCTGCGATCAGGCTGGAGAATCAGGACCGCTCGAGCCCGGGGGCTACGCTGCTCCCACAGCAAGCCCGGGGCTGAAGCCGTGACTCGCTCTGCGGCAAAGACAGAGGCAACCCTGAGAGGGGAGCAGCAGCCAGGCGCCCCCACGGCCCCTCCAGCCGACACCGCCCCCGGCACGGCATCTCCCCCAGCGTCTGTCCTGGAGGGCCGGCCGGCCTCCCCACCCAGGGCTCCGGCGGGAGACGGATACTCCAGCCCACAGCTGGGAGCCGCGAGGGGGGCAGCAGGTGGATGGGCTCCAAGCCCCCCAGAGCCTCCGCAGGGGGGACGAGACCCCTGGACCCTTTGCAGAGGGGACAAGCCCCCCAGAGCCTCCGCAGGTGGGGACGAGCCCCCCGGAGCCTCCGCAGGGGGGACGAGACCCCTGGACCCTCCGCAGGGGGGACGAGCCCCCCAGAGCCTCCGCAGTGGGGACGAGCCCCCCAGAGCCTCCGCAGGTGGGGACGAGCCCCCCGGAGCTTCCACAGGGGGTACGGGCCCTGAGTCCCCCAGAGCCTCCGCGGGGGGAACGAGCCCCCCAGAGCCTCCACAGGTGGGGACGAGCCCCCCAGAGCCTCCGCGGGGTGGATAGGCCCCGAGCACCAGAGCCTCCGCGGGTCTCCCTGACGCTCGCTCTTGGCCTGCGAGGCCCCTGTGCCATCTCAGGGAGGACCAGACGCTGAGACGCCATGTGCTAGGGGCCTGGCCGGGGGACCCCTGGGTTGGCAAATTCAGTCTCTCTCCTGTGCACCCAGCCCTTCTGCCCCGCCCCGAGCGGACCCCACCACCAACACAGCCCCCCTGCCACAGCTACAGGCAGCGTCGTCCCACGCCCGGACCACAGTGCCAGGCAGGAGGCGGGCCCGGCACCCTGCCCCCACCTGGGAGTGCCCTCCACACGCGTGTGCCTGGCATCTGGCTGGCCGCCCGGAGCCAGCGCCTGGTGGGCGGGGGAGCTCAGTGTGGAGAGGCGGGCAGGGCCTGCTCACGGCACCTCCAAAGGGCCCTCGTGAAAGGACACTCACTCCCGGGGGCATCCCACCACCAGCACCCTGGCGTGACCAGGAGTGAGCCGAAACCCGCAGCGGGCGGCAGGGCCACCAGCTCAGCTGTGTCCCGCTCACCGCCTGCTAACCCACCACCGCCTCTCACACTGCCCCACAGAGCCCAGGGACAAAGGTGCTCCTGCAAAACACCTAGGACGGGGGGGGACTCAGAGAAGGACTCAGGAAGGCTCCAGGGCGGGAGGAACACGGCTGCCTTTCAACCAGGCCCGAGGCCGCGGCCACCCCAACAGTTGGGCCGCAAAGAACCTGCTGAGACGAGGCGGCTCCGGGCATCTTGGCTACCAAGAGGCGCCAACACCGAGGAGCAGCCGGACACCCAGGGTGCACACAGCCGCACGGTCAACACACGCATGTGGGACGGGGCACAGCTGGGCCCTCCAGAACAGAGTGTGTTCCAGGGACTTTCCTCCCATCTGGACATGACCCCGTGCCGGGTGGTGAGGGCCGCCGGTGGACTCAGGGAGCCTGGCTCCCTGCCACCCCTCCGTCACGTGGGGGCCACGGCCGCTCTGGCCACTCCTTTCTCGAGGATCCGCGGCTGTGATCCCAGCCTAGGTGGAGCACAGAGCTGGCACAGCCAGGGCCGAAGGCGGGAGGCGGGCACCTCAGCAGCCTCCGGGGACGGCTCCCGTTACCGGCACAGGCTCCATCTGGCTGTGGTCAAGACCCTCTCAGAGAAAGGAGGAAACCCAAGAACCACCTGGGGCTCCTCTCCTCTGATGCTGGCTCCACACGATCCCTCCCCAGGGACCGTCCCATCCCGCGAGCCTCCGGAGAACTGGGCCTGACCCAAGGGCCACCTCTGGGACAGGCTGGCTCCAGGGCAGGAGAGCAGGCAGGGTGAGAAGCCTCAGCAAGGTGCGGAGTCTCTGAGGGGCCTCCCGACCCCCTGGGGGACAGCCCACTCCAGGGGACACATCAGAGATGGTACCCTGGGGGACAGCCTCACACTAACCGCGTGCAGACCCCAGACAGGCTTGGCTGCAGAGCAGCTGCAGGCCCGCAGGCCCGTCCAGCTCCCCTCCCAGCACACAGCCTGAGGACAGGTCACGGGTCCCACCCTGGCCACACGAAGCTCAGAAACGGAACTTACACCTCCCCCGACTCTGTTCTCAAAAAGAAAACACCCCAAAAAGCGGAACCTAAGGCAGCGGGGGCCCGCCTCTGGGCTCGAGCAGAGACGCGGGCAGCTGGCCCTGTACAGACGCCCAAGGCCCCAGGCAAGACCCAGCACCAACGGCTCCCACCCACCCTCCGGGGGCACGGCTGCGGACCCCCGCCCCCCAGCCACAAGGGCACCTGGACGGGGCACTCACTGGGGCTCCTGGCAGCGGGCTCCGGGCCCAGCACAGCGCGGGCTGCCGTGGACGGGGCAGCAGTCATGGATGGGGGAGCCAGGGCGTCTCATTCCTGGGCTGGTCCGACCGCAGCACAGCTTATCTGCGCAGACCAGGCCTGGCTCTCGGGGAGCGCCCGCTTTCTCATGGAAGAAACGTGTTAACCCTTCGCGCTCTGCTCTCTGCAGACAGCGCTGCCCCAGGCCGCCCGCCGCAGCCCGCAAGGCCCCAGGCCCAGCTGCCAGGCCCAGCTGCCGTCCACTCCTGCCAGGCCCCAGACCTGGCCTGGCCTCCGTCTCACGGGCCCCAGGGTGGGGGTCTCCCGCCTTGAGCAGAAGTCAGTGGCTCCAGAGACAACAGCCCACACTCACCGCCGGACGGCAGCCTCTGCCCTGAAGCCGCCCACGTGTGCAGCTGGGGACGGAGACCCCGGGCGGCCGGCCAGCGGCACACGTCCACCCACAGCCTGTGCCTCTGATTCCCACCCTGAGCCCAACCACGGGCCCAGGAAAGGTACCCCCGCCCGAAGCCGCAATCCCCCCGCACAGCAATGCAGGCCAACCCAGGGGTCACCCGGCCAGGCACCAGGGCCTGCTGGGGTCGGCTCGAGACTATGGCCGCCGGGCAGAGCCCCGTCCCCACGGACAGGTTCTCCAGGAGTCAGGAAGCAGAGGGCAGCCCCCTCGCCCACGGTGTTAGGCCTGGCAGACACCACTGGCCACCCCTGTGACGCCCTGAGCTGCAGCAGACCCAGACCCTGGGGGACCACGGCCCTGATAGGTCCATGAGCTCATCACCGCCCCTGGCCGGCCCCCAGCGGTCCAGTGAGTCTCCCCCATCCCCCTCCTCCAGGCACAGCTTGCCAGCCCACCGCCCGCCTCCACGCAGGGGCCGTGGTGTGCTCAGTGACACAGTCATGTCCGACTCTCTGTGACCCTGTGGACCATAGCCCGCCAGGCTCCTCTGTCCGTGGGAATCTCCAGGCAGGAATACTGGCGTGGGTTGCCATTTCCTCCTCCAGGGGATCTTCCCGACTCAGGAATCGAACCTGAGACTCTTGTGTCTCCTGCATTGCAGGCTGGTCCTTTACCACTGAACTTCCCTGGTGGCTCAGACAGTAAAGAATCTGCCTCCAATGCAGGAGACCTGGGTTCAATCCCTGTGTTGGGAAGATCCCCTGGAGGAGGGCATGGCAACCAGCTCCAGGATTCTTGCCTGGAGAATCCTGTGGACAAAGGAGCCTGGCGGGTTGCAGTCCCTGGGATCACAGAGTCGGACGCAACGTAGCAACTTCACTTTCTTTCCTATCTTTCCTTTAGCGCTAGCGCCACCTGGGAAGCCGGAAACAGCAGACATTTAGAGTCAAGCACTTGAGTCCCCTCCAGTCCTAGGGCGAGAAGGGGACCCCACTCTCCAGCAGGACTCGGGGCGCCATCAAGCAGCAGGCCCCGGGCCTGGAGCAGCAGCGGCTCCCTCCAGCCCAGCCGGCCGCCCCACCCAGGTGCCCGGCCTGGCACACTGGGCAGAGTGGCCCCTCCACACACACACCCTGCTGGCCTTCGGGGCCCCTTCTTCCCTGATGGAGCCCGTGGAGCACACAGGCGCCCCTCTGCCTGGGGCTGCCAGGGACCCACACACCGGGCAGTGCTCCAGCCAGTGCCCCAGACACACACAGACATGCACAGACACGCACAGACACGCACAGAGACACCACAGAGACACGCAAAGACACACACAGAGACACACAAAGACATGCATACACAGAGACACACACAACAGACACACAGACACACACAGACACACACAGACACGCACAGACATGCACAGACAGGGACACGCAAAGACACACACACGCATACACACAGACACACACAGAGACACGCAAAGACACACACAGACACACAAAGACACAGACACACACAGATACGCATACACACAGAGACACACACACGACGACACACAAAGACACACACAGAGACACACAGACACGCACAGACAGACACACACAGAGACACACAGACACGCACAGACACAGACACACACAGAGACACACAGACACGCAGACACACACACACAGACATGCATACACACACACACAACAGTCACACAAAGACACACACACAGACACACGCAGACACGCACAGACATGCACAGACACACACACACAGAACAGACACACACACACTCACATGGCATCAACCCCGACGGGACCCGGCGCCCTGCCTGCTCCAGGCCGCCTTCCCAGGGAATCCCCCTGGGTAGGCTCACTGTCCCGTGGCTTCAGGCCCTGAGTCACTGCCCTGAGGTGGCGGCCTCAGGCCAGGCTCCCCTGCGCCCCACTTGGGGCTGCATCCCAGGGAGCTGAGTTTCTGGAGGGCAGACTGCAGGTCTGTGTGACTGTGGCCAGCTTGCCTCCCTTCGCTCTACTCAGGCAGCCAGGCCCAGCACAGGACACACGTGCCCCCAACACCGGAGGGGGCCGCACTCGCAGAGGGTGTGTCTGCAGGGCCAGCCGTTCCCGGCTCGAGGCCACAGCCCACCTATGAGCGGAGGCAGGTGGGTGCTGTCTTCCCCCAGATGGAGCAGCTCCCAGGGCAGGGGGCCTGCAGCTCAGAGGCCCCCAGGGGGGACTGTCACAAGGCCGGGGCACAAGCACCCACCAGATCGGCCTGCAGCCCCTGCTCTCTACGTGGGCGGCGACGTGGCTCCCTGCCAGGGCACAAGCGGCCCCTTGAGAGGCCACCCTGCCGCCCAGCGGCTCGTAAAGCTCCAGTCTCCCCTTGCACCCTAAATCACGAGCTGGTTCCTACAGCCACCCTCGCCCAGGGCGACACAGAGACGCGGTGCTCACTGATGCCCTGGACCACGACGGACCAGGCTGGACACTCCACAACCGCCACTGAGCAAACTGCCACTGCTGGGAACTAGTGCCCAGCAGCCCCGGGCCAGCCCGGGCCCTGGGGGGCTGCTGTCCGAGGCAGGCCCTCGGGAGGATCTCTCACACCCACTCAGGCGGCCAGCACCGCTGCTGTCCACGGCCCAGACGCCCACCCAGCACAGCGTTGAGATCAGGGGTCCGGGGGCGTTCCAGAGGAAAAGACCCCAGGGCGGGGTCTAAAGCTCCTCACAGAACTTGCAGGCACGTGAGCTGAGACCGGCCTCGGAACCAGGCACAGGCGTCTGAGCGGGGCCAGCACGGCCCACGGGGGACAGGCGCCCCCGGGAGGCAGCACCTCCAGCCCTCCGACCAGACGCAGGCACCCCAGCACACATGAGCTGGCCCCGGGAACTTCCACGGCGAGGCCCGCACACGCCTGCAAACACGCACACATGCAGGTCTGCAGGGCTCGGCAGGGAGATTCAGAATGCTCCTCCCAGTTTCCGAGAAAAGGACCCGTGCCCTGGAGGTGGCCCCGGAGCCTCGACGGGCACGGGGAGGCCAGGACGCAGGCCACCTGGCCCGTGAGCATCCAGGCCTGGGCTGTCCTGCGCCTTTAAAGATGGAATCTGGCCCTCCCACCCCCTCCATCCAGCATCACAGACTCCCTGAGCGAAGTCCAGAGCCCAGACCGCCCACAGATTCCCATGGCGGGGGTGCCGGACACGGGCCGGGGTCAGCCCTTCCTGCTTAGCGTCCACAGCCCTTCCTTCCTGGAGCCCGGAGACGGGGCAAGGCCGCACGCCTGACCCGCGGGACAAGACCCACACAGGCTCGTCTCGGGCTCCTGCAGCTGCGCTCACGTCCTGCGCCTGGTCGGCCCATGGGACCAGCCCCTGGAGGGCCACGGCCACACCAGGCAACGGGCAGCACAGAGCCTGCTCCCCGGACCCCTCAGTCCCAGCAGGACCCAAGACGATGCCCCCAGGGCTTCTGGGGTAGGCGGCTCGGCTGCCTTCACAGAGGTCAAGGAAGCCCCCAGGTGACCCTCAGGGCTTGAGCCACAGAGCAGGAAATCACAGGAAAGGCATCCAAAGAGGAACAGCCAGGAAGGAAAGGGAAGTGAGAGCAGAGCTGGGGGAGGGGAGAGTCTGCGGGAAGACGGGCAGGACCGAATACCCGGGGGGCACACAACACCTCCCAAGTACTGGACACCCCCCCACTGCCTGCAGGCCTCCCCCAGCTCTAAAGCCCAGGCCTGCCAACCCGACTCAGCCAAGGTCAAAACAACAGCAGCAGCGCAAGGTTGAGACTTGGGTGTCGGCCGCCGCACCCCGATGGAGGCCCGGGCCTCGGACAGCCAGGAAGCGGGCCCTGGCTTCACACACTGACCACAGGGCCCCACGCAGGCCTGCACAGGGGAGCAAGCAGAGCGCAGGAAGCAAAGGCAGCCTGGGCCGGCCTCCACGTGTCACGGGCTCACGTGCCAGGCCCGTGGGCTCGGGTGGGCAGACTTGGGCTGGTCCTGCAGCCGTGTCAGCCAAGTAGGCTGCAGAAGTGAGCCCAGCCCCTCCCTGGGGGCAGCCCTCCCCCAGCCCTCAATCTCCAGCCTGCTCCAGGTCAGGAGGGCCTCCCTGAGCTTGTCTCATCAGCACCATCAGGAGGCCCACCCAGAAAGCCAGGTGCCTCCCCAGGGGTTCAAGGGCCAGCCACAGAGTTGGGAAGGATCTTCAGTGACCCTGTGATGAGTAGGCACGGCCTCGGGCTGGGCCAAGGGGGCAAGGACCCCGCACACGGGCTCAAGCAGAACGTGAGCTGCTTCCCGGCCGCCCCGTCACACTGGCAATGCCTCGGCCATCACAAGGCCTCTCTGGGCACCACTGTGGGCTGACGGCTGCAGGCAGACTCACAAGGCAGCAGCCCACCTGCCTGCAGGGCCACAGGGGCTCAGCGCAGCGAACCAAGGCCTCCGCGGCCACTCCTCTAAGGCGGCGCGAGTGAAGGACAGAAGTCCCAGGTTCAGTTCTGCGCCAGCTCGTTCAAGTGCCAGGCTCAGCTCAGACCCCGGAGGGCTCGTCAACAGGCACGCGAGACGCCCACATGTGACCTTCGCCGGGGTCCCTGCCTCTGAACACGCAAGCAAACGCGATTCTAGACAAGCCCAAGGCAGGGGCTGAAGTGGGCTTGGTGGAGAAAGCAGGAGCCTCAGACGGAGGGCGGGCGGGGTGCTCACGGCCCCCCTGCAGCCACGTCCAGGTCTGCAGACAGCCACTGAGGCCCGCCGGAGAAGGGGCCAGCGTGTGGGGGAGCGCCCTCCTGGGGGGCGGCAAAGGGTCCCCTGAGGACCCGATGGCTCCCGGGGGCCAGGGAGGTGTGGCTCACCTGGGAAGGCCACTGGCCCGCTCGCCGGAGCCGCAATGGGGGGGCTGGGCTCAGGGGCTCTACCCGCAAGTCCCGCGGGCTTTCCACCAGGCAGGCGGCTGGAGCCCTGCCCAGTCCCATACCTCTGAGCAGGGGAAAGCAGGCAGACCCCAAGGGAGGGGGCAGGAGCCTGCGGAGCCGCCCTCACCGGCCGGGACGGTGCACAGCCCCAGGAGGGATCCGGCCTCTCGTCCTGGAGGCGGCTCGAAGGACCTGTCGCCTGCCCTGGCGTCACCGTCTCTCCTGCCCGGTCACCTGCTCCCTGATGCTGCAGTGACCCCAACTTCGACGGGGCACTGAGCCCGGAGATGAGGGGAGCCCCTGGGCGGTCCACCCACCCCCTGTAGGGAAGTCAGGGCCTGGAGCCCGGTGATGGAGAAGCAGGCCAGGGATCCCCACCCCACCAAGAGAAAGCGAAAGTGCCAGGGGCCTCCGGGCTCCAGAAGCACGGCGGCAGGAGGACCCGCGTCTGAGCACAGCTCTGTGGGGGCGATGGAGGCCTTTCCCCGCCCAGCAGGGGCCTGCTGTCCTTCCAGCTCAGGACCCCACAGGGCAGTGGGCTGGTCCTCCCGGCAGCTTATCTGCCTGGCGGCCCTTTGCCCCAGAGCGAGCGGAGCGCAGTGGAGCAGAGGCGGCCGGGAAGGAAACAGGCAGGCACTCCGCCCCCCTCGGCCTCTCCGGGGGTGGAGGTCACACCAGGTCACCTGGGGGGCCTGGGGACGCTCTCGGAGAGACCCCCCCTCCGTCTCCACAGCTACCTAGGGCGTCTCGCACCTCCTCATGAAACCTCCCCGAACTGGGGAAAGGTGCATTCTGCGTCCCGGGCCGGGGCGGCGTGGGGGAGGGACAGGGGGGCGAGCACACGCGAGCCCAGGGCCCCTGAAGCCTTCGCCCGGCGCCCCCCTCCACGAAGCTCGGGGAGGGGCCGCGGCAGGCAGCAGACGGGGCGGCCAGAGGGGAAGCGCAGGGGCAGGCAAAGTGGTGGGAACTAGCGAGGAGTGAGAGCAACCGGCGGGGCCGGAGAGCAGCCCCACAGCCCTTCTCGGCGCGCCGTCCGCCTCCCCGCCCCGCGGCCGCCCCTCCTCCCGAGCCGCCCTCCCCTCCGGCCCCGGCCTCCCCCACCCGCCCGCCGCCCCGCGCAGCCGGGCCTCCGCCTTTGTCCCGCGGGCAGGTGCGGCCGCGCTCACCCAGGCTCGGGCGGTCGGGCTCGCCGCCCTCGGGCGGGCCTGGCGCCTCGTTCGGCTCCGCCGCCTCCTCCTGGCCGCCGTCCGCCCGCGCCTCCACGGGCACCACGGTGAAGTTGGTGGGCATGGCGAGCCCGCAGCCCCGGGCCCTCTGCGCTCCCCGCTCGGCTCCGCGCGCCCGGGCGCGGCTCCGCCCGCTCCCGCCGACGCGGCCGGACCAGGGCGCAGGGGCGGGGTCCGCGCGGCCCGCCCCCGGCCCGCCCGCCCCACGTGACCGCACCTGCCGGCCCGCCGGCCCCGGGCGAGTTCGTGCGCCCGCAGCCGCGCCGGGCGCCCTCCGCCGAGAGCCCGCCCCCGGGCCCCCGGCCCGCCCCGCCCCAGCGGCTGACTTTCGGTTCCCGAGCTGCCCGCGTTGCCAATGTCCGGCGCAGGCCTCTGCCCGCTCAGCGCCCTCGCTGCCAGCCCGCTGCCCGAAGCTGGACCCCTTCC
Source organism: Capricornis sumatraensis (assembly GCF_032405125.1). Lineage (NCBI taxonomy): Eukaryota > Metazoa > Chordata > Mammalia > Artiodactyla > Bovidae > Capricornis > Capricornis sumatraensis. The sequence continues at coordinate 77,448,148 of NC_091086.1, read as the reverse complement.
GGCCTCACTGCCCCCTCACCCGAGAGGGCGTCTCCCCTCCCCCCTGTCTGGCTCACCCAGAGCTCGATTGAGGGAAGCGCTTCCCGGCGAGCAGGGGGCTCTGTCCACAGGGGACACAAGCGGGACACAGGTCGCCAGGCGCTCTGCCACGGGGCCCGAGGCCCATCCCTGCCGGCTCCGGGAACCCGCCCTGCCGGACCCTGGCGGTGTGGTCTGGGGAGGCCCCTGGGAAAGGGAAGCTAGGGCATGAAGGGCACAGGTGGGCCGCCAGACCCAGGGTGCCACCTGCCAGGTGGCCTCCAAGCACCCTGTAGTCTCTTAAAGACAAGAAATCTGGCAACGGCTGAAAGTCCATCGAAGAGAAATGAGTTCAAAGAGTTGCAGCAGCTGGGTGCCTTGGGTCACCCCAGGAACGTTTTTACAAAAATGGGGTGAAGCGTGTTTGGTGTGGGCAGCGAGGTCAGGGCACTGTAGTGAGTCAAGCAGGCCCAGATCCTGTTTGGAAAGGCCTGGGGCTGCTCCTGGCCTCAGGCAGGAAAGTGAAAGTGTTAGTTGATCAGTCTCGGCTGACTCTTTGCTACAGACCTTATGGGATTCTCCAGGCAAGAATACCGGAGTAGGTTGCCATGCCCTCGTCCAGGGGACCTTCTGACCCAGGGGCTGAACCCGGGTCTCCTGCGCGGCAGGCGGGTTGTTTACTGAGGCCTGGGGGTTGCTACAGAACTTAGGCAGGAGGCTTTATCTTGATCACTGTTCAGGGATCTGGCTGTGCATTCCCCTGCCTTGGGTTCTTGTCAACAACCAAACCGCAGAGAGCCAGGCCCAGAAAAGCCGATCCCCATGGAAGACGCAAGAAGCAGTGAGGCAGTCCAGACTCCCAGCCCGGCCCCGGATGGCTGGGCCCTCTGGGAAGGCTCCCCTGTCTCCCGCCCCTAGCCGGCACCAGCCTTCTGAGGAGGGGTGCAGCTGACCCGGGCCACCCCCGCAGCCCAGCCTGTGCAGAGGGGGCTCTGCAGGCCTGTGGAAGGAGCCGGCATGTCAGATGGCAGAGGTCGGCCTTTTTCAGTGTCAGCTGGCTTCCAAATGAACTTCCTCGTTCCGGAGCAGAGTCCCTGCTGGGACAATACTGTCAGCCAGTCTGCCCCTGAAACTAGGCAAACAGTTACAATGAGGCCCCCAAACACAAAGGCCGAAACTCCTGGAGGTGACCTTCAAAGTATCTAGTGATTGAGAAGGGAAGGACTCGACAGGAAAAAGCCGAGCCGAGGCTCAAGCTCCGGGCTGCGGGTGGTGCTGGGCGGCTGTCCACCCCCTGCAGGTCAGGGAGGGTCCCCAGACGTTCTCTAGGAAGGGCCAGCTCCCTGCAGAAGATGACACCACGGATGTGGGGCTGAGGGGTGGGGGCAACAGACCCTCTCCTGCCACCCACGAGGGCCCTGCACACCGTGGCTCAGAGAGGGGTCACCCCTGCCCCAGGCCTGGGACCCCCCCCCACACACACACCAAGCCAGCCTGGGGCCTCCTCCAGACAGCAAGCTCCCCGCCTGGAGAGAGCGGCAAACCCAAGGGCCGACCCCAGGCCCTGCCGGCGGCCTCTGGCCTCAGCTTCCTCATCTGGAAAGCCGAGGGGTGGACCTCCTGGCAAGCTCCCGGGGCCACCACTAGCTGAGACCCCCCCAGGCTGTGAGGAGGCTGGCAGGCCTCCTGCCCTCTGGGCCCTGCCAGTAAAACCCCCCCGCCAACCCCCGCCCACAGGCGGCAGTAACTCGGGGTGGCAGTCGGTGCTGAGCCTGCAGAAGCCTTTGTTGGTGACCCTGCATCCAGCCCCGCCACACACGGTGACCCCAAGTCCAGGCCCCCCACCGGGGGCTCCCCCTTGGGGACCCGAGTCCCGCACACTCAGGAGCCCTGCATTTCGAAGCCGCCAGCCTGGCCCCAGCTCGCTCTGGGTCCGGTGGAACAACGCCTGGCTCCTGAATCACGTCGTTGCTACCTGAGAAGCAAACAAAGCCCAGCCCTCTTTCCAGGTGAAAGGGCTGAAGTGGGGGTGGGGGTGGGGGGTGCGGTGGGTAGGGACCGCACGGGGCACGTGTGAGTCCTTGCACATTCCTGTCAGTTTGGGATTTTTTCAAACTAAGAGTTTTATAGCTCTCGGTAAATAGATTTCCTTTTTTCACCATATGCAAGAGACAAACGTCAAGGACCTACTTATGCGGCACGGGAGCCTCTGCTCGGCATCTTGTAATACACCGCGAGGGAAACAACCTGAGAAAGAGCGCGTGTGTGACTGCACCACGTTGCTGGACACCCGAAGCCACCACACCTTTGTAAATCAGCTGGACATCAAGTGAAACAGCCGAACGGACAACAGAAGCGCCTCGTTTCCAAGGGGCCTCGCGGTATCTTGGACGCTATCTCCACGCCCTGCTGTCCCCCGGGGAGGCCCGCCCCGCCTGTCCCCGCCTGTCCCAGCCCAGGACGTCAGCTGCCTCCTGGCTGAGTGGCCGGCTCATCCTGGTGCCTGGATGTCCCAGGCCCGCCCACCCTGCCCCTCGGCCTCCTCCGGGGAGCTCAGCACACACAGCAGTGGGTGGCACCTCCCTGCAAAGTCCCTGTCGGGCCGCGCTGAAGACCAGCAGACCGCCAAGACCTGGCGGGGCAGAGGAAGGGAAAGAGCACATGGCTTAGCAAGCCCAGAGCCTGAGCGCTGGAGGGCTGGGAGCCAGTCGCCGGGCAGACCATCCGGGAGACCCCCACGGGGCCGGTGGGGCGTCTCACCTCCCGCCACCCAAGGCTGGGGGCCCTCACGCTGGCGGGCAGTACCCTCCTCGCCATTATTGTGACCTCACCCGCAGGACTCCCGAGTTAGAACAACCGAGGGCTCCCCACTTCCTTCAAAGTCCGAGACGCATCCTGTCCTCTAACTCCACAAGTAGCCTCTTCAAGGAATCTCGAACAAACGTTCGCCGTCAGCTCTGGGAACAGCCCTCACAGGCCCTGGCCGGGGTGGGACGCGGGCGGGGTGGGGGGAGCACAGCCTCGGGTTCCCGGTTCCTGCCCGCGTCCCACCAGGAGGACCCAGAGCCCCTGATGAGAGAGCGGCATCCCCACCCCGAGAAACTCGGCCCTGTAATTTGAGGACTTTGCAAAGAGCTTTCCAAACTGCAGAGAAGGGATGGGGCTGGCAAAGAGAAGTACCGGGCCTGGCCGGGCCCCACGGGATTCTGGGCCCTCCGCCCGCAGGGCATTCGGCCGACTGGGCAGGCTCAGCCAGGGCTGAGGAAGGGCGCTCTGGGCGTGGCGGACCCTGCGACGGGGACGCCCCCGCCAGGAGAGAGGGTGGGCCTGGGCAGAGGTGGGACGGGGTGGGACACGGCCAGAACAGGCCGGGGCGGGGCTGAACTGAGCTGAAACCCGCAAAGACGCCGGCCGTTTCTGGGGGTCATTCCAGCAGGTTTATTGGGAAGAGGGTCAGGGCCCAGATCTGCCAGGGGGCAGAGAGGGAGGGGGCCCAGCTGCCTGGAGCCCCAGCGCCTTCAAAGAGGACGCTCACTGCCCACCTCGGGGAGGGTCCCGGGAGGGCGGGGCCGCACATGACACCTGGTCCAGCAGGCCGGCCCTGCAGCTCTTTTGTGAAACCAGATCTGGCCTGTGAGACCCTCCCTGGGAAAGCACATGTGCTTGTCTGGACCTCAGACTGCAGACAGGAGCTGAGAGGTCCCAGGCAAGCTCGAGGAAGTCCTCCCCAGTCCACAGGGTGCTCGAAGTCTCACCGAATCACTGAGGGCTGCACCTCTGACAACACGGCGCTTTTCAAGCAGCAGGACCCGGGGGTACAAAGGCCAGTCCTGTGGTCACTGCGGGCCCCACCTAACCCTGTGCTGGGGCCCCAGAGGGGCTGGAAGCCCGGAGCCCTCATCACCCCGGACCCCAACCCCCTGAGGGCCGTCAGCCCCGCAGGGATCCTGGGAGCAGCCCCCGCCCTCAGCCATGCCTGTGTGTGACGCCACCTCCCATCCACCCCGGTCCGCAGCTCCCGTCTTTTCTCACCCTCGGCCTGGCCGCCAGGAGCAGAGGCGACCCTCAGGGCCTCGGGGCTCTCAGCCCAGTCTCTCGCCCCTCTACCCCCCTCTGCCATCTTTGGGCAGCCCCCAGCCCCCTGCACACCCACCCACCCCCAGCCCAGGCCTGGGACAGCTCGGGGCGACATCAGGGCACAGCCGCCCTCGCCGGACTCCCCAGGGAGTTCCCGGGTGGGCCGGCACCAGCCTCCTGTGCCAGGACGAGGTGAGAGGCTGGGGGGCTTGACAGGAGTGTCAGCTTCAAACTCTGGAGCCCCTGAGCTCCCTTCAGGCCCGACGGCTCCCCTTCGCTGCTTGGTCCTCCACCCCGGCCCCGCGTGCAGGTGGTTCCCAACAGCGGTCCTCCTAAAGGGCGTCAGGTTCCACGCGCGGCACTGGGGTCCCCTCAGGACCTTCCTGTTGACGCGGTGACCAGGCTCCCATCTCGCCCCTCAGAGTGCCGTGGGTTCCCTCAGGGCTGCGGGCAGAACACCCGCGGGGTGGCTCCGGGCTCACCATCAGGGAGGCCCCAGGCCTGCAGCCTGAGCTTAGGGCTGCAGCAGACAGCCGTGCTTAGCCGTACTGGACTCTGTGACCCCATGGGCTGTCCGGGCCAGAATACTGGAGTGGGCTGCCACGCCCTCCTCCGGGGCTTTCTCGACTCGGGGACCAAACCCACACCTCCTGTGTCTCCTGCACTGGCCGGCGGGTCTTTCACTGCCGAGCCTCCTAGGAGGCCCACTCGGGAGTGGAGTGGAGGCTGGGGACTCTGTCGTGACCTGGGACACTTTTCACGAGAGGACCCTAAGTGGTCACTGGGGACAGCGACCACCTCTGTGCATCACAGACACGACTGGGGCGGGAAAGTGGGTGCAAAGCCCACGGCAGCCGCGGGCTGGGCAGCCAACCCAGGCCTGTGCAGACCCTGGAAGGACCTCCCAGCAGAAGGGCAGGCACCGGGCGGGTGAGGGCGGGGCACGGGGCTCCCTGACTGGCAGGTGTGCAGACCAGGCTCTGTCACCACCCAGAGATTCCACAGCACCGTGTGGGCCCAGAGACACCCAGGTGTTCCCAGCAGCAGGCCGGGTCGGTCCACTGCAAGCAACGCACAAGCCCTGCCCACAGCCACCAGTGAGCGGGGAGTGGGCCCTTGTGGTGGGCTGTGCGAGGCGGGAAGCCAGAGGGGCCACACCATCCTGCCCAAGGTGGGCTGTGCGAGGCGGGGAGCCAGAGGGGCCGCGCCATCCTGCCCGAGGTGGGCTGTGCGAGGCGGGGAGCCAGAGGGGCCGTGCCATCCTGCCCGTGGTGGGCTGTGCGAGGCAGGGAGGCCAGAGGGGCCGCGCCATCCTCCCCACGTGGCAGCCGGGAAGGAGGACCAGCAGCTGGCACAGACCGCTGCCGGGATAGCGAGCTGGACGGGGCTGGGTGGGGCTCCAGTGTGGATTGGGGTGAGCCGCCCTCACCGAAGGAGAAGGACCATCGGACTCTTTACCATCTGAGCTCCCAGGGAAGCCGCCTGCTGGGCAGGGCCCCACAAATACTCCGCCGTGTTCATTCACATAAGCGCGTGGTTAAGCAGCCACTACCACCATCTCCATTTCTGGGACTTTCTCATACTGCAAAACTGAACTTTTCTCCCTTAAACATCAGCTCCCCACCCCCGCCCCACCCCAAGAACCCACCGCCCTATGCTCCGCCTCTGTGGGTCTGACTATCCGGGTCCTTAGCCGGGACCCGCTCAGTGCCTGTCCTTCCCTGACAGCAGAGCCTCGAGAACCTTCCATACTGGGGCCTGTATCAGAAGGTTTTTTTTAAAAAAATAATATTTATCTATTTATTTCGCTGCTCTGGTTCTCAGCCACAGCATGTGGGATCTGGTTCCCTGACCAGGGATCAAACCCAGGCCCCCTGCTTTGGGAGCTCGGAGTCTCGGTCACCAGATCACCAGGAAAGTCTCAGACATCCTTCCTTGGAAGGCGGAATCCCATTCCAGAGTCTGAATGGGCCGCACTGTGTTTATCCGTCAGCCACTGGCAGACACCTGGGTTCCTTCCACCTCTGATCACTCACTTCACCTCGTGCTCCCTGTTGGGGTCGTGGGGGGCGCTTCCCAGGGTCTGTGTCAAGTAAACACGAGCATTTAAACTATGGTCCCTGTGGGGACGAGGTCACAAAGGTGCGCACACGTGCACACAGCCCCCGGAAGGAGACAGGAGGCCTCTCAGCGGCCGACCCTGACCAACAGACGGGGGTGCCGACTCTTGTGGGACACTCCTCTGGGCCTGCTGCGTCTGGTGACATGCAATGGAGACAAAAATACCTCACAATCTTTTAAATGAAACAGCTGCTGAAGCCCGCAGATAAGTGGGCCACCCTCAAGTGCCCAGGGCAGTGGTTTCTGCCCTATTATTACCCACAGCGCAGATAGCGAGACCAGGACCTGCCCCAAGGTCATGCCACCCGTCCTGGGCCCAGAGAGAGGACTGCAGCCGGGCTGGGGGCCGCACGTGGCTCTGGCTGACTCCCGGGCATGAACCTCTGAGGGACGCTTGTGCGTGTCGCAGGGGGCGGGGACGCACGCAGGCCTTGCTGTGGCCAATTCTGCTAACCGTTCCCCACACGGGCTGAGCCGTCACCCTGAGTTTCAAACTTCGGATCTGCTCTGGCAAATTGAACCAAACCCACCTCTCTTCTTGGCTTTCTTTGATTCCCTGAGGAGAGAGAGAAGGGAAGTGCGTTTGATGGACAGTCTCTGGGTTGGACAGCTATCTCTCGGCTTAATGACCTCATTCAAACCTTAAATGCTGGGCTCGAGTCACGTGAGCATGGAGAAGGCTGTGCTAGCTCGTAAGTCCCGCCTCTGTCTACAGAGAACGGCTTTTTGTATAAAAGCTACAAGCCATTAATTTCTATTTTCTCACGGCAATGAGTTAAAAATACATTTTAAAAATAAGCTCTGATTGCCGCTGAAGTTTGCCAAGGTCACACAGGCCTCAGACTCAGAATCCACCAGCTCAGGCTGTGCCCAACACAAGATCCAGGTCCTTCGAGAGATAAGCTCGGCGGGTCAGACCCTGTGATATGAGGGAACACTGAGCCCAGAGGAAAACAAAACCCAGGGCCAGACCTTCTAATTGCTACACTCCCGAGGAGAAAAGGGACGCAGGACAGGAAAGCGGAACCAGAAAAGCCCCGTGACTGCAGCTTGGGAGGGGTCACGGGAGGGGCCGGGCCGGAGGGGAGAGGGTCACGGCAGGGGCCAGGCCAGAGGGGAGGGGGTCAAGGGACGGGCCAGACCAAAGGGAACGGGGTCACAGCAGGGGCCGGGCCGGAGGGGACAGGAAGAGAGTTTCAGGCACCCTGGGACAGCAGCTCCTCGGGGTTCCCACGCCAGCAAGGATGGGCATCGAAAAGGAAAGACGCACACACCCCAGCGTTCACTGCAGCGCTGCTCACAGCAGCCAGACACGGAGACAGCCCAAGTGTCTGGACAGAGGAATGGAGAGAGACGTGGCCCGTAAGACGACAGAATATCGCTCAGCCGTAAAAGCAGGTGAAACAACGCCGTTTGCAGCAACGTGGACGGACCTAGAGATGATCACACTAAGTGTAGTGAGTCAGAGAAAATGTATCGCTTACATGTGACTCTTAAAAAAAAAGACACAAATGACCTTATTTACAAAACAGACACTGCCCCCACCCCAGACAAAGCAAACTGAGGGTTCCCAAAGGGGAAAGGGGGGGGTAGACTAGGGGCTGAGGATGAAGCGACACCCGCTGCTGAATAAACACCACGGCGCCCAGCAACCTCTGTCTCAGGGAAAGTCGCAGCCTGACGGGCGGCGCGGAACTGGCATGATGGAGCCGCAAGAAAACACAGGACCCCGGCCGGCATTCCACTCACAGAAGCCAGGGACACCTGCTTCCAGTTCAGTCCAGTTCAGTCGCTCAGGCGTGTCCGACTCTTTGTGACCCCATGAATCTCAGCACGCCAGGCCTCCCTGTCCATCACCATCTCCCGGAGTTCACTCAGACTCACGTCCATCGAGTCCATGATGCCATCCAGCCATCTCATCCTCTGTCGTCCCCTTCTCCTCCTGCGCCCAATTCCTCCCAGCATCAGAGTCTTTTCCAATGAGTCAACTCTTCCCATGAGGTGGCCAAAGTACTGGAGTTTCAGCTTCAGCATCAGTCCTTCCAAAGAAATCCCAGGGTTGATCTCCTTTAGGATGGACTGGTTGGATCGCCTTGCAGTCCAAGGGACTCTCAAGAGTCTTCTCCAACACCACAGTTCAAAAGCATCAATTCTTCGGCGCTCAGCCTTCTTCACAGTCCAACTCTCACATCCATACATGACCACAGGAAAAACCATAGCCTTGATTAGATGGACCTTTCTTGGCAAAGTAATGTCTCTGCTTTTGAATATACTATCTAGGTTCGTCATAACTTTCCTTCCAAGGAGTAAGCGTCTTTTAATTTCATGGCTGCAGTCACCATCTGCAGTGATTTTGGAGCCCCCCAAAATAAAGTCAGCCTCTGTTTCCACTGTTTCCCGTCTATTTCCCATGAAGTGATGGGACCGGATGCCGTGACCTTCCAAGGCCTGCATTATTCCCCTGCCCCGAAACCAGGTGAGTCAGAGGCAAAGATGCCGGCTGTCGTCAGAGGTCGGGGCCCTGGGCTGTGCCCTGTCACCCGACCCCTGGGCCAAGGGCCTGCGGGTGGGGCTCAGCCCACCAGGGGCGGGAGGGGGGGACATGCTCGCTGGGGCAGCCCAGGGCACAGGACTCTGCTCTCCCCTGAAAACCCAAGAAGCCTCTGATGTTGCCTGAGGACTTCCTTTCTGGATGTGATTCAGAAAACAGGATGAAAGTCGCTCAAAAGTGCACCCGTTCGGTTTGCAGGAGTCTCGTCTCGTGACTCTCTGCTGCCCCGCCGAGGTGGCCGATGTGGCAGCTCTGGAACCAGCAGGGCCCCCGGGCGCTGGCTCCAGCCAGGCGGCCAGCAGGGCCCCCGGGCGAGGCTGACTGCAGGGAGGTGTCCCCTCGCTGAGCACCAGGGTGGGCGCTGGGGGAGCTTCACGGGGCAGGAGAGCAGGCAGGGGGGCGAGGGAGGTTGGGAGGGCTCCGCTCAGGCCTCCATGCCCAGGAGCGAACACGCCGGGCCCGAACCTGCCCAGCCTTCTGCCTGGTGCCCCCGAGTCAGGTGGGAGGACGCGGAGAACTTCTCCCTGCCCTGAAGCTGCAGCCTGGGACACACGTGGGCCTCAGCCCGGAGAGGTCCCCGGGGAGGAGGCGGGGAGGCGGAGGACCCGAGCTACCAGGGTGCCCGGGGGGGGGGGCCGGGGGGGGGCGCACGGCCCAGCCTCGGGGGGGCGGAGCTCAGGAGGACCCCGAACCAAGGGGGACCCCCAGGCCGGTCTGATGGGGGCAGCCGAGGGGGCCTGAGGGCGGGCACCACGGAGCCGGCAGGAATCTGTCCGGGGAGGGTGGTCTGGGCAGGCACTGAGGTGCAAGTGGGGAGACACCGAGCTGAGTGGGGACTGGCCGGATGGGAGAGGGTCTGGGCATGAGGGTGTGTGGCAGGCTTGGAACCTGCTGGAACGTCTCTGCCTCCTGGCCTCCTGGCAGGATCTGAGAGGAGCCAGGCTGAGCAGCAGAGGCCCAGGAGGCCCATGGACAAGGCAGCTCCCCCCAGGGACGCGGGCCGGAGGCAGAGCTGGGCAGCAGGCCCGGGTACAGGCTGGGGCCCCCTCGGTGCCCTCCCCGCCCCTGCTGGCTGTCTGTTACTCGCCCGACAGTCACCAGGAGGCCCAGGGGCCTGGACGCTGCCCTCCAGCGCTGCGGCCCCTCTGGAGGGCTGAAGAGGAGGCCAGCACTGGCTCCACTCGGGGAAGGTTCTGGAAACTCCCCTCCCCTCTCGCCAGGCTCCAGCACGGGTGAGCTCTGAGGACCCCGTGCTTGGGGACATGCACGGGTCCCAGGAGGACAGACCCTGCGACTCGCTCACACAGGGGCCCAGAGGAATCGGGCTCCTGGAGGGCAGGGGGTGGCGGGCAGGGGCGGGGAGTCAGTGTTCACGGGGACGGCGCTCCAGCCTCACAGGACGAGGAGGGGTCACACAGAGGGTGGTGTGATGGGGCTGTGCGCTGAGAACGTTTCGGGTGGTAAACGCCGGGTCGCGTGCATCTCAGCACAAACAGGAAGCAAGGCTCGTACACGGCGGCAGGAAGGGGTCGGTTCTGCTGGGTGAGGAGCCCACATGTGGCCACAGGGGCCGTGGGAACCACGGACGAAGGCGTGTGCACACGCGTGTTACCAGCAGGCCCCGTGAGCGCAAACCTGTCCCCCTGCGGAGGGGTCGCCAGAGGCCAGGTTCCAGCTTGAGCGGCCAGAAACCGACCCCCCTCCCGCACACACACCTGACCTGCCCCGGGGCGGGGCGGCAGGCTGAGCAGGGCCCATCAGCTCAGCCTAGGGGCTGCGAGAATCTCAGCTCTCGGCGTAGTGACAGGACAGAGCGCGCAGGTGGTCAAGAGCAGGGGCCAGCGGGGCCCGGGGGACTCTGGTCAAGCCAGGCAGGGCGCGAGCCACGTCTGGAACGGCCACGGGGCCACCGCACGGGGGGTCAGGTGCGCCTGGCAGGCAGGCAAAGAAGAGAGGCCGCAGCTCCCGTAGCTGGTGGGGGGCTCTGTAGCCCCCAACTCAGGGCCAGGCCACAGGTGAGCCCCCAGGCCCAGCTGGCTCAGCCCAGGGCCAGCAGGCCATCCCAGCCCTCAGCCTGCTCCCAGCGGCCTCCCCAGAAGGTCCCTGCCCCCGGGCGGACTGCACAGTGGCAGGAGGAGCTGTACCCAGGCTCCTGACCCCCAGTTGGCCGCCCCCAGGGTGCCCAGTCTCCCCCAGACGGTCCTCTCGCTGCTGACGCGGCCCGTCCTGTGGGAGGCCAGCCTCCTCCGCTCAGGACATCCCCATCCAATGCCTTCTGAGGCCCTGCCTGTCAGACCAGGACCAGCACAGCCCCTACAGACACACGGACACACAGACGTGCGGGTACAGACACACGAACACACATATGAACACAGACGTGCAGATACAGGCACACAGACACACACTGATCACACCGATCTCCCACACGGACCCACAAGTGCACGCACAGACCCAGGACACCCCCACAGACACAGACACACCACCGTGATCCGGGCCTCGCTCTTGTATCCCCACGGGGGTGCCCGGCACCAGCCTGGTCTCCACTCACCGCAGACACCCTCCCCAGGCCTCTGCCGCCCAGGGCAGGGAAACGGTGGGCCAGGGTTGGCTGGGCAGGCCAAGCATCAGGGGACACCAGGGCAGGGCTGTGCCCTTGGGGCAGGTGGGGGCCTGGGGCAGTCGGGAAGGAGCCTGGGGGGTGCAGCCTCAGGTGCAGACGACGGGAGGCCCAGCAGCAGAGCCCCCACCCCACCCTGGCGCAGGGGCCGGTGGGAGAGCGAAGGCAAAGGGCACTTGCATCTGGGGGGTGTTTCCTCCACTTTGTGAACCTAAAAGAAGGAAGAATCCCTCCCCAGGCCCACAGGCCTCCCCTGGGACCGTGGGGCCGTGGCCGTGACTGTGACCCCGACTGGCTTGGGAAGGCAGCCTCTCCCGCCCCTCCGGGGCCTGTCTGGGGGCCGAGGTGATGGAGGCGGGGGCTCCTGACTACATCTGCAGCGGTTTCCCAGGAACAGAACTGCAGCCCCAGTCACGAGGAGGCCCAGGACCCGGGTGACACTGGCTCAGAGTGAGAGAGAGAGAGGCTGGCGTGGGCCGTCCAGGAAGCCCACGGGCAGGGCCGTCCTCCAGGCTGGTGGCCAGCCTGCCTCCCCTGCTCTCTGTTAGGCGGGTCTCCCACGGGGGCTGATGCCCCAGGCCCAGGCGTCACCCCGCAGGTTGTGCCCTGGCGCCTGCAGCCGCGGGGACTTTGCTCTGGACTGAGTGCCACTCAGCAGGGCCAGCCACTGTGCCTGCGTTTCCACCCTCCTGGGCCCCCTGGGGCTGACTCTGTCTCTACCGCGGGGCTGTCCACCCCACAGCCATGGGGGCCACACGCTCCTCTCCGGAAACCTAAAAACAAGCCCCCGGCTGAAGCACTCTGGTCCCGCCCCGTCCCGCGTGGAGCCCCATCAGCAGTGTGGAGACTCCGAGGGCAGGCGGCCAGCTCACAGGAGACCACGGATGCTCGGCCCACAGCCTCTGCCTCCTCCAGCCCAGGAGCCAAACCACAGCCTCAGCGGCGATGGGCCCCCGCGGCCACTGATGCGCCTTCCAGCTCAGGACCAACCACCGGGGGTCCGGGACTCCTCTCACCAACCTGGGGGGACGCTGCCTCCCAGCCCCGTTGGTTTCCCTGGCTGTAGCCTGGTCAGGACACCTGAGACCCCCCCAGCTGGGATGTCCTTTCCCCTCCCCTCCCTCGCAAACGAGCGCCATGGCGGGGCCGAGCCCTCGCCCCGGGAGTTCCCCACTCCTGCGCACAGCAAGGCCTCTGCGCTGCCGCGCTTGGTGGACAGTGGCCCCCGAGGCCCCTCTTCCTGCCAGCGGCCCTTGCAGCCAAGCCCTGCCTCCCACCCCTTTCCGTTCAAGAGCATCCTCAGGACCCCCGGCCAGGGGCAGGGAGCTGTGTCCCCCGCGCCTTAACCAGGACCCCGCACACAGCAGGCAGCCCACCCCCGGCCGCATTTCTGAGACCAGCACCATTTCCCACCCCACAGCATCACCCGCCTTGCCTTTAGGTTGGGATGATCCCCAGGTTGAGGCTTGTGAAGTCCAGGCAGACACTGCTCCGGGGAGAAGCCGGGGCACCATTCTCCGCGTGGTGGCCCCATGGTGCTGGGCACCTCGCTACCTCGGGCGGTCCAAGGCCCTCCTGCCACCCTCACCCACCTTGCTCATGTCCCCTGGCCCTGCCTGACCCGTTTGGACCTTTGGTGACCACTCCCAGCCTCTGGGGCCAGTGAAGTTGCCCCCAGGGTAACTCAACCAGTTCAGTTCAGTTCAGTTCAGTCCGTGAGTCGTGTCCGCCTCTTTGTGACCCCATGGACTGCAGCATGCCGGGCCTCCCTGTCCATCACCAGCTCCTGAACGTGTGGGGCCCCTCGAGGACTGCAGGCTGCAGTGGGGCCACTCCCTCGCGGGGGCTTCTCTTGACTTGAGGGCCTTCAAGGGGGTCACCAGCCCCGGCCCCATGGGAGCAGGGTTGGGGGGGAGCCCAGCCGCTTGCGGGCTGCACACTGTGGTCAGGTCTGCTCCGGGCAGCAGGTCCCAACAGGCCCTGTTTCCGCGGGCTCCTCGGTCACCCCTCGGCCCACAACAGGACACAGCCACCCCCTCCGCGGGGGCCCAGGGTCACTTGGCGGGGGTCTCCTCCTCCTCCTGGGGTAAGCGGATGGGGTGGGGGGGTCCCCGGAGACAGAACCAGGCTCTGGTGATGGAAGAGGAGCCATCTGGGGCCTCAGCTACTTTGTCACTGAAGCCTGAAGACAGGCTTGCCCTGGGGTGGGTCTCAGTGATCAGTGATCTTCAGGGAAGGGAGAGAACAGGAACTAAGGGTTCAGTATAAAGCAGTCTGAGCCCCTCCTGAGGGCCCACCCCGGGGCAGGGGAGGATGGTGTTGACCGGGGTGACTTCCATCAGCTCAGGCCTGGGGTCTGCGGACTCTGCCCCAGTCCTAGGCTGAGTCCTCTGCTCAGGCCCCTTCATGAGCATGCCTGCGCCCTTAGTTTAAAACACCCCCAGTCTCGTTGTTTGGGGGAGACCCCAGGGTCCTCCTCACTTGCTGTAACACCACACCCTTCCTCTCCCGCCCTGTGACTTTTGGCTCACACCCACCAAGAGGTTCCAGATGTTCAAGCTGGTTTTAGAAAAGGCATAGGAACCGGAGATCAAATTGCCAACATCCGCTGGATCATAGAAAAAGCAAGAGAGTTCCAGAAGAAACATCTATTTCTGCTTTATTGACTATGCCAAAGCCTTTGACTGTGTGGATCACACCAAACTGTGGAAAATTCTTCAAGAGATGGAAATACCAGACCACCTTACCTGCCTCTTGAGAAAGCTGTATGCAGGTCAGGAAGCAACAGTTAGAACTGGACATGGAACAACAGACTGGTTCCAAATAGGAAAAGGAGTACGTCAAGGCTGTATATTGTCACCCTGCTTATTTAACTTCTATGCAGAGTACATCAGGAGAAACGCTGGGCTGGAGGAAGCACAAGCTGGAGTCAAGATTGCCAGGGGAAATATCAATAACCTCAGATATGCAGATGACACCACCCTTATGGCAGAAAGTGAAGAGGAACTAAAAAGCCTCTTGATGAAAGTGAAAGAGGAGAGCGAAAAAGTTGGCTTAAAGCTCAACATTCAGAAAACGAAGATCATGGTATCTGGTTCCATCACTTCATGGGAAATAGATGGGGAAACAGTGGAAACAGTGTCAGGCTTTATTTTGGGGCTCCAAAATCACAGCAGATGGTGACTGCAGCCGTGAAATTAAAAGACGTTTACTCCTTGGAAGGAAAGTTATGACCAACCTAGATAGCATATTCAAAAGCAGAGACATTGCCAACAAAGGTCCGTCTAGTCAAGGCTATGGTTTTTCCAGTAGTCATGCATGGATGTGAGAGTTGGACTATAAAGAAACCTGAGCCGAAGAATTGATGCTTTTGAACTGTGGTGTTGGAGAAGCCTCTTGAGAATCCCTTGGACTGCAAGGAGATCCAACCAGTCCCTCCTAAAGGAGATCAGGCTTGGATGTTCATTGGAAGGACTGATGCTGAAGCTGAAACTCCAATAGTTGGGCCACCTGATGTGAAGAACTGACTCATTGGAAAAGACCCCGATGCTGGGAAAGATTGCAGGCAGGAGGAGAAGGGGACGACAGAGGATGAGATGGTTGGATCATCACCGACTTGATAGACATGAGTCTGAGCCAGCTCTGGAAGTTGGTGATGGACAGGGAGGCCTGGCGTGCCGTGATTCATGGGGTCACAAAGAGTCGGACGCAACTGAGTGACTGAACTGAACACCAAGAGGCGCCACCGGTTTTGGGGCGACACCGGGACCAGCCATGAAGCCCTCGGGAAGGCGGGTCCAGGGAGGCCGTGCCAGCTCCTGGGCAGCAGAGCGGGTGCTCGGGACGGGGTAGGGCCTGGGCTGGGCCTGCTGCCCCCAGACCCCTCCGGCCCTGTACTTGCTGTCGGTGGTGCCCCCGTGCCCAGCCACACCTCCCAAGCAGTGCGCACACGAGGCCTGGAGCACGGCCGTGACGACGCTGCCCAGGGGTAGGCCCTGGCGGGTCCAGCGAGGTGGCGTCGGGCACCCAGGCTCCTCTGCACCGCCCCGCAGAGCCAGGGTGCACCTCAGACAAACCCGCCCAGCCCAGCAGGCACCCCTCGAGAGCGGGGTCCTGTGGGTGCTGAGACCTATAACCACGGGCGGGTGGCCTGACTCAGAAACCGTCCGCTTGGCTCTGGGGCTGGAGGCTCGCGCGGGGCCGGGGCTCAGGGGAGTGTGCGTCCTGCCTTGACCAGCTGCAGGACAGCCGAGGCTCTGAGGCTGCAGGCAGGCCCTCTGCCCTCGTCTTCCGTGTGCCTGTCTCCCCGCCTCCATGTCTCTCCAGGATCCTCGTCTTGGAGCCAGGGCCCTCGGTGAACCCAGGACGCCCTCGTCTTCTCCAGACCCTGAACCACGTCTGCAGAGAGCCTTCTTTCAGGAAGGGTTAGGGTTAGGGCAAGGATGTGTCTTTAGGGATCACCATTCAGCCCACGGGTGGCACCAAACCTGGGCCCCACACCCCGCCACGTGCCCGTAGCAGGGGCTGCGGGCTACACACACGGGGCGGGCAGGGCAGGGCGCGGCGTCCAGAGCCCCCAGCCCCCACCAAGGGCGCACAGGCCAAGGAGACTCTGCACACGGAGGCCTGGCCCGCCCAGCAGACGAGGCTGCTCTGCAAGGTGGCCTGCCTCCCAGATGGGCCATGTGACCGCGCCGGACACCTGGGCAGCCGGGCTCCACACTTGCGACCCGACTTCAGGCCTGCATATCTTACGAGTGTCCATGAGCCCCCCACCCTGCCGTCCTAGCCCCCCACGTTCTGACGCCTTCACAGCCTGCCCTAAAACAGCATTTCCAAGGGCACCTGGGTACACACTCCAGGCCTCCAGACGCTGCACCGTGGCCGAGAATGTCCTCACCTCGGTGCATCGAGGTCGGTGGGCACAGACCCCCCTCCCCGGCCAGGCTGGTCCAGGCTGAGGGCCTCACGGCTCCCCTGCAGTGTTCAGCAGCCCCCCGAGACCCAAGGGGCCCCCACACCTGTCAGACTGGGAAACCCTGCAGGGCCGCGAGGCCCAGGCTGTGTTCACAGGTCAGGACTCCGAGGAGGGTGTGCGGTGGAGCAGGATCCGGGGGCCTGGGGACCCCTCCCTGCGGGCCAACGGAGGGCCCTTGTCCACGGGAGGGCAGGGTCTCTCCTCGCGCAGGTGCGGGGCAGGACCCAGGCCCCTAGGACCCTGCCGTCCCCGACCTGCATGGGCTCGGATGGCGCTGGCTGGCTCCACCCAGCCCTGGAGTCCTCCCGACCACCGTCTGGATAGCGGCCACATCTGCGGGTGGTCGCCTTCAGCTTACTAACAGCCCTGGGCAGGTGGGCACAGGCGTTCGGGCTGGAGGCGGGTGGCTGGCATTACCTGCAGGCTCCACACCCCGCCCCGCACCCCGGGGAGGCGTCCTTCTGTAAACAGGGGACGCGGGCCCCATGCGCCCGGCATAGTCTTGCTCAGCGTCGCTGCCGGCTCTGCTGGTGAATCCAGGGGGACGGGAGTGCTCGCGTCTCCAGGCAACGAGCACAGGAGCCGGCTCTGGGGAAGGTTCAGGTGGCGGGGAAGAGGGCCAGGAGCCTCGGTGCAGGTGAGGCAGTTCCCGGACACCCGGCCGCGGGGCCCCTGCGCCCCGTGGCCGCCAGAGTGCCCCGCGGGGAAGCGGGGGAGCCACCCGGGGGCTGAGGGAGCACAGAGCCGGAGCACGGGGCAGGGTGCGTGGGGAGGTCGCCCCTCTGTGTGCCTGCGTCCCGAGCTCCCCGTCTCGTAAGGACAGTCGGGACGAAGGCTGCCCTCGTGACCGCATCCACCTTAACCGCCTGTTTAAGGCCCGTCTCCAAACGCAGTCATGTCCTAAGGTCCTGGGGGTCAGGACCCAGGCGGAGGAACGCTGGGGACACCAGCCAGGCCGGCCCACTCGTCGGTCACCGCAGAGTCCTGGGGCATCCGCCCCACCGCCGGTCGTCCCGCAGGCCCTGCCTGGCCCCTCCCCCGCGGCATCCCGGGCGCCCGGACCATTCGGCTCAGCAGCCGCGGAGCACACGGTTAAGTGTCTCGTTAAACTAATTAAACATTTAAAGACTAAATCCTGTTCCTGGGTTGCACTGGCCACGTTTCAAGGGGTCAGCGGGCACCTTCCCCCCTTCTCTGTCCGCACCTTCCTGTCTCTTTATCTTCCTGTTTCTCCGTCTCTCTCTGTCCCCCAACCCCGGGCTGAAGTTACCGCCCAGGGTGCCAGGCAGTGAGCTGCCCACTGACCCACCCCCACGAGCCCCGTCCCTCCACAGCCCACACTCTGCCCTTTGGATGCATGTGGAACTCAGTGCAGACAAACCGGCTGAATGTCGAGAGAGGAGAATGGACTTTACTCGCCCGTTCCCCCCGCGAGGTGGCCACCGGGTCCTGGGCGCTTGCTTGCAAGGCCAACAGCGGCCGAGGAGGCTGCGGCCCTGTGCCGGCTCCCCTGAGGCCTGGGGGTGTGACCCACCTGTGCAGGGGCAGGGCTGGGGAGCCTCCAGTTCCCAAGAAGTCCCCCTGGAAGGGGGCGCCCCGCACAGCCCAGGAGATGAGCCCACGGGACGCTGGAACGTCCCAAGCACTCCCTCAAACAAAGCAAGAGAAGCCCCGAGCTGTGCTGTGGGTGAACCTCCCCGACTCGTGGCCTCTTCTACCCCAGGGCCCCCTGCTCCCTGAGCTCAGGGCCGGGAGTCAGGGAGGCTGGCACCACACCCTGTCTCCACTGAGGCTGCCAGAAAGCACCTGCCAGCCCCACAGACAGCAGGAAAGAGGGCGGCCGGACGGCGGGCAGGGAAGGCTGCCCGGCTCTGAGCCCATCACAGGGCCCTTGGTGCCACACACATGCACACACAGACACGTGCACAGAGACACACGCACACACGTGCCCACAGACACATGTGCCCACAGACATACGTGCCCACAGGCATATACCACACATGTGCCCACAGACACACACAGAGACTGTCCACACAGACACACGTGCACACACAGACATGTGCACAGAGACACACACACACACATGCACACACGTGCACACAGACACACGTGCACACAGACACACGTGCACACACAGGCATATACCACACACGTGCCCACAGACACACGCAGAGACTGTCTGCACAGACACACGTGCACACAGACACACACAGAAACTGTTCACACAGACACACGTGCACACACATAGGCACACTCCCTGCCCATGGCCAAGACACAGCACAGAAGTCAGCGCCGGGCCCTGCCTCCCATCTCTGCCTGCTGGGCCCCGCCTCGAGCGCCTGCACCCAGGCCCCTCTAGGGCACGAGGCTCAGCCCACCCCGGGAGGTTTGCTGCTTCCCGGGCGGAAGTGCAGGCGGCTCCCACCCCACTCTAAGCAGAGGACAGATGACAGCAGAGGCTGCGAGGAAGGGCGAAGAAGCCGAGAGGCCACGAGCACCCAGAGCCCGCCCGCCCTTCCCTCTGACGGACCCGACCTCCCGGGTCTGTGTTGGGGACCGCCAGCGGGGGTGGGGGTGTGGGAGGGGGAGTCCGGTCTGTGCCCCCAGCTGAGGGCAGCCTTGAGAACCCCACACATCCAGAGAGGAGGGCCCTGGGTGGGTAGGGAGGCTCAGGGGGAAGCCGCCCCTTCCCGCCGGGGGCTCAGACCCATGGGCAGCGCCAGGGGCAGCAGCATGGCTGGGCCGTCCTGACCTGCGCCCGCCCCTCCAGGACGGGAAGGGCCTCACGGGGAGTCCTTTGCGACAGAAAGGCCTGTGGACAAACACACTCTTGTGAGAGGCCTGAACGCACACCTGCAGAGAGCAATTTAGATTAAAAAGGACCGCTCCTGGGAGGGCCTTGTGGTGTGAGTTGAGTTAATCAATCTGGCCTCTCCCGGAAGACCGAAGACGGGAGACCAGGGTTCTCTGGGCGGAACAGAGCCTGGGGAAGGACTGACTTTTCCTGTCTGCCCAGCCCTTCTCCTGTGTTTCCATTTTGGGGGTGTTTTGTTGTATTGTAAAATCTATATGGCATGAAACAGCATTTTCAGCCATTTAAAAATGCACAGCTCACTGGCGTTAAGGACACCCACACTGTTGTGTGAACACCACCCCCACCCCCAGAACTCTCTGGTCTCCCCGAGGGAAACTCTGTCCTCAGCATCGCTGACCCCCTTCTCCCGCCCCAGCCCCCAGCCCCACCTCCCTGCTTTCTGTCCCCGAGACCAGGCTGCTTGGGGGCCTCACAGAGGCAGAGTCCGGCAGGCTGTCCCTTCTGTGTCTGGCTCAGCTCACTGAGCACAAAGCCCTCACGGCTCGCCCGCACTGTCGCAGAGGCCAGAGCGTCCTCCTGTTCCAGCTGGAGCCACATTCTCTCCTGCGTGCACACCACGGCTGTGGGTCTGCCCGTCCGGCGATGGCACCGGGCTGTTTGCACGCCGCCGCTGTGGACGCAGGTGAATGGAGTCCGTCCAGGCTCCTGCTCTCCGTTCCGCTGGGTCCACAGCCAGGAGTGGAGTCAGGCAGCAGCTCTGTTTAGTTTTTTGAGGAATCGCCTGGCCGTTTTCCGCAAGGGCTGCATGTTTTCTGCGTTCATCAGCCGTGCACAAGCGCTGCTATTTCCGCATCCTCGCCAACACTTGTGATTGTCTGAGTTTTTTTTAACAGCCATTTGGATGGGTAAGAAGTGGCATCTCTGTGGTTTTGATTTGTGTCTCCCTGATAACCAGCACAGCTGAGCATCTTTCCACATGCTTACTGGCCATTCATGTCTTCTTTGGAGAGATGACTATTTCAGACCTTTGCCCATTTTTTAGTGCTTGGATGTTGTTGTTACTGTTGAGTTGCGGGTGTTCTCTGTATATTGTGGGTACTAACCCTCATCAGACGTACGAGTCGCAGGCACCTCCTCCCGTCTGTCGGCTGTCTTTTGACAGTGTCCCTTCATGCCCCGTGTTCCCAGCCACCCCTTTAATCACTATACTGGGCCAAGAGTCAACCCCGTGGACACACCTCTGGAGTGCCAGCCCAGGCCTGTTTGGGGCCACAGCCCTGCTCACGGGGACAGGGGCCAGGTGGGAGGGGGAGGGCAGGGGAGCCAGAGGCCAGGCGGGCACTGCCCACGGGGCACAGGAGGGCAGCCTGGGGTGGGAGGCCACAGGGGCCCCGGGGCAGAGCCTGCCTGTGTGCGCAGCCGCCAGTGGGCGAAGGGCGTCACGTGGCTACCGACAGGGACCCCCTTGAGCCCGTTTACGGCATGAGCTGGCACATGCAGGGTGGGCAGAGAGGGCCCACCCAGGGTGTCGGGGGCCGGGGCCCCACCGTGCCGCCTGACACAGGCTCTGGCTCTTGGGAGCTGAAGCTTCTATTTAAAGACAAGCTTGATGGGTAAAGGGAGCTGGTGCCCCAGAACCCGTGACGCCCCTGCCCGGCCCCAGCCCCGGAAAAGAGGCCGAGATGAATGTCCCGTAGCAAAGGGAACCCAGGGGCGCGCTGGGGGTGGTTTAAGCCACAGGAGGAATCCTCCCCCAGCTCCCACAGGGGCCCGTACACGACACACACACACAGAGGACACACACACAGCTGCACGCCAGTGAGCCTGGTGCTGGGCACTTACACACTGACACACACAGACAGCACACACACGCACAGACACACACACACACAGACAACACGCACAGAGACATACACACAGACACACACACAGCTGCATGCCTGTGAACCTGGTGCTGGGCACTTACACTGTCACACAAGACACGCATGCATAGACACACAGACACACACAGACAGCACACACAGACACACACAAAGACACACACGCAGACACACACGCAGACACACACAGACACACAGACACACACAGACACGTAGACAACAAGCACACAGACACACAGACACACACACACAGCTGCACGCCCGTGAACCTGGCGCTGGGCACTTACACACTGTCACACACAGACACACACGCACAGACACACACGCATGCATAGACACACACAGCACACACAGACACACACAAAGACACACGCAGACACACACAGACACACAGACATACACGACACATAGACAACATGCACACAGACACATACACACACACACACAGCTGCACGCTCGTGAGCCTGGTGCTGGGCACTTACACACTGACACACACAGACACACACAGACACACAACACACACACAGACATACACGACACACACACACAGAGAACATACACACACACACACAGAGAACATACACACAGCTGCACACTCGCGAGCCTGGCGCTGGGCACTTATACACTGACACACACAGACACACACACACACACATACTAGACACACAGACAACACACACAGGCGCACACACAGACACAGACACACATACTAGACATGTAGACAACACACAGACACAGACAACAGGCACACACACAGACACACAGACACACACAGACACACACATACTAAACACATAGATAACACACAGAGAAACACATGCACAGACACACAGACAACACACAGACACACAGACACACACATACTAGACACACAGACACACACACAGAAACAGCACAAAACACACTCCCTCGAGTGTTCAGAGCGAGAGGCCCGCGCTTCACTCCTCCAGGCGTAACCTGGGGAGCCTGCAGGACTCGCATCCCACCAGCATAGCCACCCTGCCTCCCGAAGGACCCGGAGGGCCAAGCCCTGATCAGGCGGGGCAATGCCGGGGGCATGGTCCCCCGACGGGGGAAGCCAGTCTCCCCGCCCCTCCCCGGCCTCTCCAAGGGCACAGGCCAGGGCTGCCCACGAGGCAGGCAGACAAGGGGGCTGACCTCGCCGGAGCCCCTCAGCCTCAGGCCCCTGGGCACCTCCCACCCCCAAGCCTGCACACCCAGTCAGGCCAGCAGCAGGAGGGCCGGGGGCCCAGAGCAGACAGGCAGAGGCCAAGCCCACGCTGTGGGCACCACTGAGACCCTGGCAGAGGCCCCGCCACGCCCTCACCTGCCTCCTCCCGGGGCAGCCGTGCAGCTGACGCTGTGGTGCCCGCCTCCCCAGGCCCAAGGCAGGCCCAACCAGGCCGCGTCCCTGAGCTCCCGCTGCCCAGATGGACAGGCTGGCGGGTGGTCCTCACAGTCCCTTGGCCAGGCAGGCCCCACCAGCCCAGCAGGAGGCCCCTCCTGGAAGTGACGGAAGTGACAGGCCGCTGTCCACTGACCCTGAGAGGCAGGGCCTGGCCCCCACTTCTAGAACCTTCTGCTCAGGGCCTGTTTCAAGGGCAGCCCACCCCGGGCCACAGAGATACGGAGGTGGCCGAAAGCAGTCTGGCCTCTGAGAGGCATGGCCTCTGAGTGGTGTGACCCTCAGGGTGGGGACACATGGAGGAGGGTAGGGGGAAGCGGGGGGTCTGGAAAGCCTACCGATCCCACCAGAGGGCCTGCCCCGGGGTCTCTCTGCAGCACCCCTCTCCCGGGAAGCCCCCATGCTTGCTGCCAGCCGGGTCCTCCCCGACCACCTGTGACCCTGCCCACCCCCCGCGCCGGGCCCCTCCTGGGCGAGCTGTGTGGCCACCTACCCGCCCTGCGCACGGGACCAAGTCAGTGACCAGCCCAGCCAGCAGCTCCTCCAGTCAGTCGTCAGCGGCCGGGAGGCCAGGGAGGGCTCCTGACACAGCCTCAGCCTGGACCCCGCTGTGAGGAGGCGCCCCTGGGTCACCCCACCACCTGTGGGCGAAGGGCAGCTCAGGACAGGAGCCCTCCGAGCGCTCCCTGGCTCGGCCCCGGCGCCGGTGACACCCGCACTTGCTGCTCTCAACCTCGTCTGCGCTGTCCTCTTACCGGCAGCGTCAAATAACAGGGCCTTTGCTCTCATGCAGTGGGAGCGGCAGAGAGCCGCAGGACTCGTCCTCGGCCAGTGCTGTGCCCGTGAACTCCGGCACCGCTGCAGCCTGGCTGTCTGTTGGCCGGGCAGCCAGGCCGTGGCCCCGGACTCAGCGCGGTTTCCACCCCCGAGGGCTGAACGCTGAACGGGCCGGGGGGGCGGAGAGCCTGAGCCCGGACAGCTGCCCCACAGGAAGAGGTGGGTGTGGGCGTCCTGGGGTCAAGGGCCCCCTTTCTCACACCTGCAACATCGAGGACGCTGGGCGGTGCCCTTCCTGCATGTCAGTGTGAGCACGGAGACAGCAGCAGGCCAGCGGAGGGGGTCCCCAGCGGCACAAGCTGGCACAGCAGGCACTGAAGGTGGGCATCACAGTGGGCGCCGCGGGTGGGCATCACAGCGGGCACCAAGGGTGGGTATCACAGAGGGCGCAAAGGGCAACAAGGAGTGAGGAGGGTTGGAAGGTCAGCCTGACCCAGGCCGCGTCCCCCTGCTGGGCCCTGCCGGGTAGGAGAGCAGCCCCACGCGGGATGGCACCCATCGGGGTCCAGCCAACAGGCCAGGCTGAGGCCCCTCGGCCCAGGCCGAGGCTGTGTCGGGAGCCCTCCCTGGGCGGGGGGTCCGCGGGGAGCCTGGTGCCGAGCCTCTCGCTGCTGCAGCCCCGGAAGCATGCACCCCTCCGCTCCGGTCCCCCAGAAGGGATGCAGGCTGGCACGACACCCCAGAATACGGAGTGGCTCTGACACGCACCGCTCAGCGCCTGCAGAATCCCCACTCAGGAGCGGGGAGGCCCCTCAGAGGTGGGGAAGAGCCCCTCTGGTTCTGGGGTTGAGACTGCGGGCAGGTCAGTCATCAGGTGAGCACCCCACCCCCCACCCTGGAGCCCAGGAAATGGCTCCGGGCGGAGAGCGGGGCCGAGACCCAGTGGCCTGACCAGTGTCCGGTGAACCAGCCCTCCGAGCAGACGGGGCGGCCACCGGTGCCTGGGCCATCGCCCTGGTCCGGGGTCTGGAGGCTGAAGGTGAGGCGCAGACAGGGGTTCGGGGGTGAAAGGCAGGGGTGGGGGCGCTGGGGAGGACACAGCAGGGGCGGGCGGGGGCTGGCAGCCCTCCAAGCACCTCAGGCGGCTGGAGGGGCCCGCGTTTCCTCGGTGGTCCCCGAGTCCCCGCCCCTGCACACCACAGCTGACTTGGCCTGGACCCCGCACTCCCAGAGCGGTGATGTCACTGGGAGCCTGGGGGTGTCGCCAGCCAGTCCCCAGGGCCAGCGGCCCAGGACGGGTTCCTGTCGAGCCCCGCGACAGGCAGGGGGGCCGCGACGAGGGGCGCTAAGCCAAGGCCCTCCCCGCCCTCCCCCCGGGGAGCAAGGCGCACGGGCGCACCAGGTGAACCCCAGGTCCACACCGCGCAGCCACCCGCGGCGGCCCCGAGGTCAGCGCTCCGGCCGCCGCCTGAGCCGCACGGCGCCGGCCCGGCCCCGCGTCCCGGACGCGGGGGAAGCGGCGCCCCGGGGGGGCGCACCTACCGTAGTAGCGGCTCGGCTCGCGGCAGTAGCGCAGGATGGGCAGCGCGTCCACCGCCGGCGGCTCCGGGGAGGCTGCGGGGTCGGCGTCGGGGCCCCGGCCGGAGCTGCAGCTCTGCCCGCCGCCGCCCCCGGGCCTGGGCCCCGCGTCCCCCGCCCCGCCCGCCGCGGGGGTCACCACAAAGCGCTGGGACATGGCGGCCCCAGCAGCAGCCCCGGCCTCCGGTGCGGGCGCTGCGAAGGCGGCGAGGACGCGGGCGGGGCCCGGGGTGCGGAGCGCGGGGCGGGGCCGGGAGGGGCGGGGCCGGACGGGCTGCACCCGAGCGGCCAATGGACCCTGAGCCCCTGGGACCCGGGCCGGCGCGGGTGCGGGCGCCCGGGGCCGGCCGGGCGGGGCAGCCCGGAGCGCAGAGAGGGGCGCGGGCACCGCGGAAAGCCGTCGGGCCGTGGGCAGAGGCTGTGCCCACCTTCGCAGCGCGCCCCTGCGCGTCCCAAGACGCTGAAACCTTGTTCTGGAAGCCAGTACTGTCTCTTTAGAAGAGCGCAGCCGCGGAGTCTCCTTGCAAAACCTCGGAGACCCCTCCCCAGGCGCCAGGGCTGGTCTGGGGAGGGACAGGCCGGGGACGCTGGAGGTCCGCTTTGGTATGGGGAGTGCGGCCACCCCCAGAGGCAGCCGGTGGCCTGGGGACCTTGAGAATGCCCACTGAGGGCCAGGACCAAGGCTCCCCGGTGCCCGAGGGTGGAGGTCTCCCATGCGGAGACTCTGGGGGCTGAGGACCCTGGCCTGGCATTTGCTAGCCCCACTCCGGCCTCTTGGCCACCAGGGTCTAGCCATTCAGCCCGCGAGGTCAGGCAGGTCGCCTCCCTCAGAATTCTACCTGGCAGAAGCCCCAGGAGGGCGGGAGGGCTGAGGTGGGGCTGGGGAGGCAAGGGGGCCCTGGGCAAGAGCCAGCCCCCTCTGTCCTCGGGTGTCCACGGCAGGGCCCCCAGGCTGCTCGTCTGCGTTCCTCCAGCCTCAGGCTCATCCCCCGGCACTTCGCCCATGTGCAGCTCCTCACTCACTCACTCGCGGGATGTGTGTTGGTGCCTAGCAGAGCCCAGCCCTGGGGTGCTGCAAGGAGGCAGGAGTCCCTGGAGGTCTGAAGCCTGAGTTCCATGCGGGAGGCAGCGACAGAGCTCCGAGGAAGAGACACAGAGAGAAGGGGTCTGGGGGTGAGATTTTAAGTGGGATGTCGGGGCAGGGCCAGAAGGCGGTGACATTCAAGCAGCGGCTTGAAGGAGGCGGGTGTTCAGCAGTGCAGGGGCTTCCTCTCACTCACCTCTTTATCCATCATGGCTGCTCCTGGTCCAGCCCTCACTTCTGTATTCCAGCGGAGGAGGGAGGAGACAGTGGAAGGGACAATCCGCACCCCTCCCCAGAGCGTGGCCCAGAAGCCAGACACCGCACCGTTAGCCAGAAGGTGATCATGCGGCCACACCTGCCTGTTGAGAAGACTGGGACACGGACCCACCAACGTTTGGAGCTCTGCTAACGAGGGAAGATGAGAAGTTAGGGCTAGAGGCCCCCAGGGCACAGGGGGAGGGGTGGAGAGCTGTGGCTGAAGACTCCCCTCTTGCCCTCACCCTCTCATTATCTCCCCACCACCAACCACAGAGCAGCAGGGAGGGTGAGCAGAGCCCTGTGCTCACTCCTGCAGGCACACCCGGCCTCTCCCATCTCTCTCCCGGTCACTCCTGCAGGCACACCTGGCCTCTCCCATCTCTCTCCCGCTCACACGTGCAGGCACACCCGGCCTCTCCCATCTCGCTCCTGCTCACTCCTGCAGGCACACCCGGCCTCTCCCATCTCACTTCCGCTCACACCTGCAGGCACACCTGGCCTCTCCCATCTCACTTCCGCTCACACCTGCAGGCACACCTGGCCTCTCCCATCTCTCTCCCGCTCACACCTGCAGGCACATCTGGACACTCCCATCTCACTCCCGCTCACTCCTGCAGGCACACCCAGCCACTCCCATCTCTCTCCCTCTCCCACCTGCAGGCACACCCGGCCTCTCCCATCTCTCTCCCGCTCACACCTGCAGGCACACCCAGCCACTCCCATCTCACTCCTGCTCACTCCTGCAGGCACACCCGGCCTCTCCCATCTCGCTCCTGTATGGCCTTCTTGGCTTTTTCTAGGTGCTCAGGAGGCCCTCCTGGCAGAAGTGGGGTCTCCGCAGACCCTCTGTTCTCCGTGGTTCACTGGGACGTCTTTCCTGCCTCCGGCCCCCCAGCCCCGGTCTTCAGTATTCTCTAGGCCATTTTTGCCCTCCAATGTTCCCCT
This sequence comes from Capricornis sumatraensis, assembly GCF_032405125.1. Classification (NCBI taxonomy): domain Eukaryota; kingdom Metazoa; phylum Chordata; class Mammalia; order Artiodactyla; family Bovidae; genus Capricornis; species Capricornis sumatraensis. The sequence goes on along the minus strand of NC_091086.1, from coordinate 77,421,044 downwards.
CAAGACGAGTGCTTGAATCATTGTGGAAAGTTTTCCCCCAAGTGTCTTCATGTTTTGATTCGCTCTAAAAGCAAATCTGCGGGAACCTGTCTTTAACGCGTCTACTCTGTCCACCCAGGTCCCCCGCGTCTTTCTCATCATGCTAATTCACACGTGTTCTCATCCTGTGTTGCCACTGCGATGGGTCTTGTAATTATGCTGAAATGTGAAAACCGAAACAAGACCAACACTACTGGCTGTTGTGTGTGTGTTTTGTAACCTGCCACCTCCCCGAACTCTAAATTCTGTTATTCACTTGTTTTCCCAGCTTCCCCTGTGGTTTGCAGGGATTTTTTTTAACCTGTAAAGAACGAGCTTTTGTCTTTCTTTGTTGCTTCTATTTCTTCTGTTTTCTTCCCTCCTTTTGTCCTTATTTTGGAATTTTCTAGAAATTCTGGGGAAATACGAAATAACGCCTTTTCCAGAACTGAAAAGGGAACAGCCCTGGAGGCCATTAGCAGCCATCAGAAGCACCCAGCTGGGAACGGACCGCGAGCCCTCCTCTGCCCTGACACTCCACCCTGAGGCCAGAGGCGGCTGTAGGCAGGCTTGACCCGGGAGGCCTTCTCTTCCCTCTGTCCGGGGCCCGTCAGGTGAGGGGGCCCTCCCGGCCTCTGCCTGAGGACAGCCTGCGCCCCCAGCCTTGCCTCTGCGATGCCCACAGCGGCCTGGCCCAGCCAGGCTCCCTGTCTGCGGTCCTGGAAGTCTGGAAGACTCTGGGGCCACGCTGACCTTGGCCGGTGGACCTCGGGTGAACAGGCCCACTGTACCCCCAGGCCCTCACCCCCGTGTGGGCAGGGGCTGTGTTCTGAGGATAAGCATGGAAATGGAAACGGACAATTGCAAAGCAGACGTTAACGGTGGCATCCCGGCCATACAAGCATCCTAGGGGAGCACGCACGCACCCACAGCCCAACTTCCAGAAGCCAGGTCTCCAGGCGGCAGGCGTGGCGACGCTTGGGCTCTTCAGGGGACTCGAAAGGCAAGTCTCAGAGTGGTTTGTGGACAGAAGGTGATGCGCTGGGCCTGGGAGGGGGGCTCTGGGCGTCCTCAGCAGTCAGTGCTGTCGGCCATCTGAACGGAGCCACGCTGCCCGCCTGACCGCCTGGCGGTCACTCAGGAGCTCAGGCGGCACTGGCCTCTCTGACGGGAGTGGCCCTCCTTGGCGTGTCCCACTGGCCCTGCCAGGGCAGCCACAGGGTCAGACCAAGGAGGGCCCCTGCGGGCTGTGGTCCACGCTGTCCCAGGGCACCCACCGTCACCTGGAGCTGCCCAGAGGCCCCGCTGTACCGGGAGGGACAGGACTGCTGTCATCCGAGGAGAGGGGCTGACAGCTTGGGCGGTGGCCTGTCTCCAGGTCCCCTCCGGATGGCCCGGGCCCTTTGGAGCCATCCTTCAAGACGACACGCGTCAATATACGCGCGTGCACACACACATACAAGGCATCTGGGGGCTTCATTCTGTTGCCAGGGAGGCCCGTGGTCAGAGGCCTGAGCAGTCACTGCAGGGGGCTGGGCTCTGTCTGGTGGGAGACCGCAGGGGGGCTTGTCACTGACCTGGAGGCTGCACCCCTCCCTATCAACAGGTCCTGTGAGCACCTCAAGGAGGCCAGCGTCTCCTTGGAACGTTCCCCCGCCCCCCCACCCCCACCCCGGAGCAGGCTCCCAGGGAGAGAGGGCTGCAGTGTGAGCAGAGGCTGGTGGGGGAATCAGACAGACATCAAGACCGAGAGAGCAATACGGCGAGGCGGGGGGCAGGGCCGTTGGCCTTCTGTTGCGCCTGAGCTGGGAGGCCTGCACGACCCCCTGAACAGCTGCGCTCGGGCCTCGGGACCCCTCTGGCCCTCGTGGGGCTGACCTGCCTTTGGAGATGCAGACAGGATGGCGGGACAGGAGGTGAGGGGCGTGCAGAGCCGTGGGGGTCGGGGGGCTGCCCCCAGCATGTGAGGCAAATCCCGAGCACCCACGAGCACCCTTGGGGCTGGCTGGAGCTGGGGCTGAGCCTCCCCGGGGAGGTGCCCCTGGGGTGGAGGGCTGGTCCCGGGGGCTTCTGAGGTCTCAGGCTCAGATGACCTCTGCCCGCCCTTCTCCAGTTTTCTTACCACTGACTGGAGCTTTCGATTTTGTTCCGCCTATGACTGTATCTGTAAACATCAGTGGGAAGAGCCTGCTGGCTGGGCCTCGGCAGTGGGCTGAGCTGGGTCAATTCCCAGATGCCTGGAGGGGAACAGCAGACCTGACCCCCCAGGGCCCAGGAGCAGCTGACGAGCCTGGGGTGGCGGGAAGCCTTCAGGAGTGGACCTGACCCGGCCCCGCGGGCAGCCACGAGGTCACACGGGGCCTGTCTGCAAGGTGACTGCGCTGAGCCCCACGGTCATATCCCTAGGTGGGCCTGCTCCTGGGGGCAGCGAGGAGGAAGCCGTGCAGCTGGGCGTCCCTGCTGGGGACCAGGACTCACTGCAGGCACAGCGCCGTCACAGGCATCCCCTGCAGCGCTTTTCTTCAGGGGTCTGACCGTGCGAGGCAGACGGCCTGAGCGGACGCCCGTCCTGCCCAGGCTCAGCCGCGTCCACCCCACCCGCCTTCCTGAACGATTCCCAGCGTCCCAGGGTCTCACCTGCGAGCATCCAGATGGCCTTGCATTTAGTGAACCCCCTCCCTCCGTCCGTGGACTCAAGCCTGACGCTCTCTAGCTGCCCGAGACCACCCCCACCTCCCAGAGGAAGGCGCGGCCGCTGCGGGTGGGGGGGGCGGGGGGAGGGTCACCGGGTCCTCCCGCTCTGCAGGTGGGCCCTGAAGTGGCCGCTGCCTCTGCTCCTGAGCCTCTGCCTCCTAGGGCCCCTCCTTCCTGTCTTCTGAGCCAGGGTCTGGGATCGCCTCTTCCAAGTTCACAAGGGAGTGCCAGTGGGGAGAGCGGCTCCTCAGGTGCCCTGAACGACAAGCCTTTTGGAAAGTGTGGCGGGAGGCGGTCCGTCCTCTCCAACAGATTCGTCTGCCAGCATAACGCTCCTCTGAAAATAAAGCCCACGAGTGACAACGCCAAGCGGAAGGGGGAGCGCCGAGCGTCCTGCGTCCACGGGAAGGCCTCCTCCAGAAGGGGCAGGGTCCCCCCGAGCCGAGCCCCCCGCACGCGCGTGACAGACGGTGCCCACTGGGCCCGGCGGCCCGAGGCGCCCGTCCTGCAGCCCAGCCAGGGCCCGAGGGCACGTGGCCTCTCTGGGCCGGACGCTGGAAGGGGACTGGGCCTGGGGTAGCTCCCACAGGGACGCCCGCCTCCCTCTCAGGCTGCAGGGGTGCCACGAGGGGGCTCCTTTGCCCGGAGTTGCAGGCTGGGGCCCAGGGCAGAGGCGGGCGGCCAGTCTGGGCCGGCTCTGCTGTCTTGGTCCCGCCGCCCTCGGTGGCCGGGGTGCTGAGTCACAGACCGCCCTCAGGAGATGGTAACGAGGCTCCTTCGTCCCCCAGGGCGGGGGCGTCGTGCCCCCACTGTACTGGACTCCCCAGGCAGCCTTGCTCCCAATGTTGCCGCGACAAGCACATGCCTGGCCGGCCTGCAGGCCCCAGGGGAGCACAGCCCAGAGGGCGCTGGACGTGCCCGAGGCCTGGGGCCGCAGCCAGCTGAGGGCGCATGAGCTGGGCAACCGGGGCCGCCTGGCGTCCCAGGCAGGTGCCCCCAGGGCCCGGTCAGGAGGCGGGGGTGACGCGGTGCCTCCCGCGGGGCCGCTCCAGGGCCAGGTGGGTCAGGTCCCGGGAACAAACTGCTCAGCGCAGCAGCAGCTTCCAGCCAACGGCCTGCACCCTCCTAGTCCTGCAGGGCCAGGTGAGACGTGGGCCGCCTGGGGGTCCCAGCCCCGCAGAGTCCGGAGGCTCCCTCTGGGTTACGAGTGAGGGAGCCCTCCCCGCCCCCCAGGGGCGCCGCAGGGTCGCACCCTCTTGCCCAGGAGGCGGCTCCTCGAACTGCCTCCGGTTTCAGTTTCGCTTCCTTTGTGGCTCCAGGCCGTGAGGGCAACACCCGCCGAGTCGGCAGAAGATGAGCCTCGCTCTGGGCCCACCGCCCCTGTGAGACCCTCTGCAAGCTCCGAGATGCTTCCCAGCGAGGGGTGGGCTAAGGGTTGGGTGTGTTTCGGGGACAGCACTGCCCTCGGGAAAGGAGGCCCCTGCGGCTGCAGGACACAAAGCCCCAACTTGGGGGGACGGGGTCCCCAGCCCCAGGCAGCCCCTCCCCTCAGCTAAGGCGGACACAGACCCGCAGCCACCGCGTCTCACTGACTTCAGGATGCTCCTCTGGGCCGCGGCCAGCCGCCCAGCCCAGCCCTCTGTGGCCGCCCATCAGGAGTCCACAGGCGGGTGCAGCGGAGGAGGGGGCTTAGGGGTGAGGCGGGGGGGGGGGCTGGCGGAGGTGCAGACTGAGGGGTGATGGGGAGCTCAGCAGGGATCATGAAGGTCCCTGCGTCTCTGAAAGGTGATGCCAGGCTGCAGGGTCCTCACTGCCAGGAAGGGGTGCCCCAGGCTTTCTGGGGAAGCAGAGCTGGACCCCAAACATGCAGGGCCCCCTGGACAACACCCGGAGGACTGGCTTCCTTTTTGTGTCCGTCCCCTGCCTTCAGGACGTCCTCTTCAGGCTCTGGGCCACCCCAGTGCCCAAACCGGATGGTACCCACCAGCCCAGCAGGACTCCGGGGCACGGCAGCAGCGGGCGGCCCTGACTCTCTGTGGGCAACTCCATATTGGTTCCTGCTTCGCTCCAGCACCCAGGACGGTGCGCAGTGCCTCAGACATTCAGAAACTGATGTGGAATGACGGGTGGATGGAGGGAGGGGCACAGAGACGGTGGCCGGGGGGGAGGGACAGACGGTGGCCGGGGGGATGGGTGGTAGACAGCGGCGTAGATGAAGCATGGGACGAGGGAGGGTGGGTGGACAGATGATGGGTAAACGGAGGGGCGAGTGGATGCCGGGGGGGGAAGGACTGGATGGATGGTCCGTGGGTGGGTGCCGGGTGGAAGGATAAATGCCTGAAACGCCCCTTACAGTGCAATTGTGCTTGGTCGTGCAGTCGTGTCTGACTCTGCGACCCCGTGGACTGCAGCCCGCCAGGCTCCTCTGTCCATGGGATTCTCCAGGCAAGAATAGTGGAGTGGATTGCCATACCCTCCTCCAGGGGACCTTCCCAACCCAGAGATCGAACCCAGGTCTCCCCCATTGCAAGCAGGTCCTTTACCATCTGTGCCACAAACTGGCACTCAGTAAAGGTCAGTTTTCATTCTTCTTTTCCTCTGAAACCTGTTGAAATGGCTATTATCTGCCCTGGACCCTCAAGGATGTTTGGCTTAAGTTCCCGTTTCTTCCTTTAATTGTGTGCTGAGCACGGTGGTTGGGGAGGTGGGGGGGAGGGAGAGAGGGGCGGGCACACAGGCGGTGGGCTGCGGCCGGGCACCCTGGGGTGAGGCAGGACGGGTCCAGGTCCGGGGGTGGCAGGCTGGCCCCAAGGCTGCTGGGGTGGTCCCGGGCGGGGCCGGACGGGAGACCACCCAGCAGGGTGGGTCCTGGCGGCGGGGGTCCCCGCGGCCCCGTGTTGCCCCATCCTGCTGGGGATGCCCGCGTTTGCCCAGGCACCACCTCTCTGCACAGCCTCCCACAGGTGCCAAGGCCCTGAGCCCAGGCCTGAGCCCTGCCCCCCGGCCGCTGCTGGTTTGGCCACGGTGGGTGACGAGGGCTGGCTGGTGAATGGTGGTTGGGGGTGGGAGAGGGCTCGGGGGACATTTCTGCAGGGCCAGGGAGGAGGCCCCAGTCATGGGCATCTCCTCCTCAGGCCAGAGCTGGGGGGCTCGGTCGGCGGCTGGCAGGAGGCGGGCTTTGTCCTCACTGGGGACCCCCCGAGCAGCAGAGTCCTGAGCTGTGGGGGTTTGACCAGCCTCGGCTGGGCTGCCCTGGCTCTGGAATCAGGCCCAGGGCCCCGGGTCAAGGTGCTCAGACTCCCCAGTGGCCCTTCTCTTGCCCCCCGACCCTGTCCCCATTGCTCCCAGGTCTTGGGGTCAGCCCCCAGCTGTGGGCCCCTCCCCACAGCCACACCTGCCCCACTTTCGACTCACGGACACGGAAACTTCGGCCACCTGACCTGCCACCTGGCCCAGCATGGCCACCTGATACGTTGGGCTCCTCCCGCCCCCACTCCCTTGGGAGGTCAGGTTTCCTGGGCTGGGCATCTCAGCCGGCTCCAGCGACGGGGCCTCCGGGTAATCCTGGCCCCAAGCCTCCCCACAGCGCCTCCCACGGCTCCGGGGACAGGTGGTACCCGGAGCCTAAGACCTTCAAGCCTCTAGGGACGGCAGACCCCAGCCGGCCCTGCCTCCCACACCGGGTGGCCTGGGCACTGCCTGCAGGTGGGTGATCTGAGCTGCAAAGAATCCTCATGCCACGGCCAGCTGGCTCCTGGAGGAGCTCTCAGACAAGGCACCCAGCTCACACAACATCTTTGCACCATCCAGCCATCCATCCACTCACCAACCAGCTGTTTAGCTCACGATGGTCGAGGCAGGCCTTCCAGAGCCAGGCCTTCTGGGCTTCAGTCCCCAGTGGCCGCAGGCAGCAAGCGCCCAGCGTCCTCAGAATCCTGCAGTGGTTGTAAGAGTGAACGGCAACCCTTGTCATCGCTTCGAGGGTCCAGCACTGTGACTGTTGAGGTTGGCAGGAGCCTGGAACCCGGGAGAACAGCTGGGAGGGAGAGGGCTGGGCAGTGGGTCTGAAAGGCCACCTTGCAGGGGACAGGCTATTTTGGAGTCCTGCTGCTCTGAGGCCTGCTGGTCATCAGTTCGCCATGGTGTGTTTTTTGGTGACATTGGTAGATAAATGATGACATTTGAGAATATGGCTTTCAGTTCGGTTCAGTTCCGCAGTTGTGTCTGACTCTTTGCGATCCCATGGACTGCAGCACACCAGGCCTCCCTGTCCATCACGAACCCCCAGCTTGTTCAAACTCATGTCCATTGAGTTGGTGATGCCATCCAACCATCTCATTCTCTGTCCTCCCCTTCTCCTCCTGCCTTCAATCTTTCCCAGCATCAGGGACCTTTCCCATGAGTCAGTTCTTCGCATCAGATAGCCAAAGTATTGGAGCTTCAGCTTCATATCAGTCCTTCAAATGAGTATTCAGGACTGATTTCCTTTAGGATTGACTGGTTGGATCTTGCTGTCCAAGGGGCTCTCAAGAGTCTTATCCAGCACCACAGTTCAATAGCATCAGTTCTTCAGCACTCAGCTTTCTTTATGGTCCAGTTCTCACATCCATACATGACCACTGGAAAAACCATAGCTTTGACTAGATGGACCTTTGTTGCGAAAGTAATGTCTCGGAAAGTAATGTCTGCTTTTTAATATGCTGTCTAGGTTGGTCATAGATTTTCTTCCAAGGAACGTCTTTTAATTTCATGGCTGCAGTCACCATCTGCTGTGATTTTGGAGCCCAAGAAAATAAAGTCTGTCACTCTTTCCATTGTTTCCCCATCTATTTGCCATGAAGTGATGGGACCGGATGCCACAACCTTCATTTTCTGAATGTTGAGTTTTAACCAGCTTTTGCACTCTCCTCTTTCACTTTCATCAAGAGGCTCCTCAGTTCCTCTTCACTTTCTGCTATAAGGGTGGTGTCATCTGCATATCTGAGGTTATTGATATCTCCTAGCAATCCTAATTTCAGCTTGAGCTTCATCCAGCCTGGCATTTCACATGATGTACTCTGGATTTAGAAAAGGCAGAGGAACCAGAGATCAAATTGCCAACATCAACTGGATCATTGAAAATGCAAGAGAGTTCCAGACAAGCATCTACTTCTGCTTTGTTGACTTTGCCAAAGCCTTTAACTGTGTGGATCAAAACAAACTGTGGAAAGTTCTTAAAGAGATGGGAATACCAGACCACCTGACCTGCCTCCTGAGAAATCTGTATGCAGGTCAGGAAGCAACAGTTAGAACTGGACATGGAACAACAGACGGGTTCCAAATTGGGAAAGGAGTACGTCAAGGCTGTATATTATGACCCTGCTTATTTAATTTATATGCAGAGTGCATCATGTGAGATGCCAGGCTGGATGAAGCTCAAGCTGAAATTAGGATTGCTGGAAGAAATATCAATAACCTCAGATACGCAGATGACATCAGCCTTATAGCAGAAAGTGAAGAGGAGCTGAGGAGCCTCTGATGAAAGTGAAAGAGGAGAGTGAAAAAGCTGGTTAAAACTCTACATTCAGAAAATGAAGGTTGTGGCATCCGGTCCCATCATGTCATGGCAAATAGATGGGGAAACAATGGAAACAGTGACAGACTTTATTTTCTTGGGCTCCAAAATCATAGCAGATGGTGACTGCAGCCATGAAATTAAAAGGCACTTGCTCCTTCGAAGAAAATCTATGACCAACCTAGACAGCATATTAAAAAACAGAGACATTACTTTCTCAACAAAGGTCCATCTAGTCAAAGCTATGGTTTTCCCTGTAGTCATGTATGGAAGTGAGAGTTGGACCATAAAGAAAGCTGAGCGCCGAAGAAATGATGCTTTTGAACTGTGGTGTTGGAGAAGACTCTTGAGAGTCCCTTGGACTGCAAGGAGATCCAACCAGTCAATCCTAAAGGAAATCAGTCCTGAATATTCATTGGAAGGGCTGATGCTGAAGCTGAAACTCCAATACTTTGGCCACCTGATGCGAAGAACTGACTCACTGGAAAAGACCCTGATGCTGGGAAAGATTGAAGGCAGGAGGAGAAGGGGGCGACAGAGGATGAGACAGTTGGATGGCATCACCAATGCAACGAACAGGAGTTTGAGTAGGCTCCAGGAGCTGGTGATGGACAGGGAGGCCTGGTGTGCTGAAGTCCTTGGCATCTCAAAGAGTCAGACATGACTGAGTGACTGAACTGAACTGAATTCTGCATGTAAATTATATAAGGAGGGTGACAATATACAGCCTTGAATTACTCCTTTCCCAATTTGGAACCCATCTGTTATTCTGTGTCTGCTTCTAACTGTTGCTTCCTGACCCGCATACAGGTTCCTCAGGAGGCAGGTCAGGTGGTCTGGTATTCCCATCTCTTTAAGAACTTTCCACAGTTTGTGGTGATCCACACAGTCAAAGGCTGTGGCATAGTCAATAAAGCAGAAGTAGATGTTTTTCTGGAACTCTCTTGATTTTTCTATGATCTAATGGGTGTTGGTCATTTGATCTCTGGTTCCTCTGCCTTTTCTAAATCCAGCTTGAACATCTGGAAGTTCTCAGTTCACGTACTGTTGAAGCCTGGCTTGGAGAATTTTGAGCATTATTTTGCTAACATGTGAAATGAATGCAATTGTGCGGTAGTTTGAGCATTCTTTGGCATTGCCTTTCTTTGGGATTGGAATGAAAATTGACTTTTTCCAGTCCTGTGGCCACTGCTGAGTTTTCCATATTTGCTGGCATGTTGAGTAAAACACTTTAACAGCATCATCGTTTAGGACTTGAAATAGCTCAACTGGAATTCCATCACCTCCACTAGCTTTGTTAATAAAGATGCTTCCTAAGGCCCACTTGACTTCACATTCCAGGATGTCTGACTTTAGGTGAGTGATCACACCATCATGGTTATCTGGGTCATGAAGATAATTTTTGTATAGTTCTTCAGTGTATTCTTGCCATATTTTCTTAATATTTTCTGCTTCTATTAAGTCCACACCAATTCTGTCCTTTATTGTGCCCATTTTTGCATGAAATATTACCTTGCTATCTCTAATTTTCTTGAAGAGATCTCTAGTCTTTCCCATTCTATTGTTTTTCTCTATTTCTTTGCATTGATCACTGAGAAAGGCTTTCTTATCCCTCACTGGATTCCTTGGAACTCTGCATTCAGATGGGTATATCTCCTTTTCTGCTGTGCCTTTTGCCTCTCCTTTTCACAGCTATTTGTAAGGCCTCCCCAGACAGCCATTTTGCTTTTTTGCATTTCTTCTTCTTGGGGATGGTCTTGATCACTACTTCCTGTACAATGTCACGAACCTCCATCCATAGTTCTTCAGGCACTCTGTCTATCAGGTCTAATCCCTGGAATCTATTTGTGGCTTCCACTGTATAATTGTAAGGGATTTGATTTAGGTCATACCTGAATGGTCTAGCGGTTTTCCCTACTTTCCTCAATTTGAGTCTGAATTTGGCAATAAGGAGTTCATGATCTGAGCCACAATCAGCTCTCAGTCTTGTTTTTGCTGACTGTATAGGGCTTCCCCATCTTTGGCTGCAAAGAATGTAATCACTCTGATTTCAGTGTTGATCATCTGGTGATGTCCGTGTGTAGAGTCTTCTCTTGTGTTGTTGGAAGAGGGTGTTTGCTATGCCCAGTGCGTTCTCTTGGCAAAACGCTGCTAGCCTTTGCCCTGCTTCATTCCGCATTCCAAGGCCAAACTTGCCTGTTACTGCAGGTGTCTCTTGACTCCCACTTTAGGTGTGGCTTTAGGTTAGCTGACTTTTTAAACTTAAGAGAATTTGGTCACGCTTGGAACAGAAACAAGAACCAAAACTCTACTGTGTTCAAAAGAGGCGTCCCCGTCACGGTCCCACCCAGTCTTCATGCCTGTCACCTCGCGTCCATGTGGGGGCAGAGAGGTCTGTACCAGCCACCAGCCAGCTCTCGGGTGTCCCTGGCTGTCCCTGTGGACATGGCGAGCAGACAGCTCACACAGCGGTCACTGACCCGCAGGAGCTGAGGCCCGCCCTTCAACGTCAAGCAAGCAGCAGACGTCATAGCAGCCTCCGCCCGCCCTCGAGCTCCCCCCCGCAGGACCCCCAGCAGGACCCAGAGGGCAGGGGGCCCCAAGGCCCTCCCTGCTCTTCAGCTTCCCTGGGCCTTTCCCCGGGGACAGTGCTGCTGGGCAGAAGGTACAGACAGAGCTTCCTGGGTTTGATTACCCCGTGTGAGCCCAAGGTCCCCGTTGGCAGGGACATGTCAACCTGCACGAAGCCCACGATGGATTCCAGTGAGGGCCACCCGGGGGTGGCGGTGGGGACGTGCACCCTCCACGGTGGGCAGAGGAGGGGAGAGCACGCAGGTGAGAGTGGCTCAGGGGCCAGAGGAGGCTGATGGGGGCCAGAAGGGGGCGCCCCACGAGGTGGGTGAGGGCAGCGCCTGGCCCCCTGCGGTTGGTCCTGAGCTGGGGATCAGTGAAATCAGGGACGTAGGGCTTGTAGGGGTGAATGGCTTCCGGGGCGGCCGTCACAGGCCCGGGGCCGAGTTCTGCTTGCACGGCTGGTCTGGCCGCTGTCTGTCGCCATCGTCAGTCTCTCCCATATTAAAACACACGGCAACATCCACCCCGTTTCTCAGGGTGAAGGAAACATCCCCTCACACTGTGAGCCCCCACCGCTGCCGTTCACAGGGCACAGGTCCAGCTCCCCTCACCCCGGCCAGGGTCCCGCCTCTTCCTCTCGCTCACCTGCAGGTCCTAAAAGCAGGCCCGCTGGTCCCTTTCCGAGCACCTGCCCAGGCTTCGCTGGCCAGGACACGCAGCAGGACGGGCTTTGCCTGTTGGGAGGGGCGAGCGGTGGGAGGGGTGAGTAGAGGCGGGGTGAGGGGTGGGCGTGGTGAGGCGGTGGGCGGGGTGATCGGGGGTGGGGTGGGGGTGGGCAGTGGGGGGTGGGCAGTGGGCGGTGGGCAGGGTGAGCCGTGGGAGGGGTGAGGGGTGAGGCGGTGGGCGGTAGGAGGGGTGAGGGGTGAGGGGTGGGCGGGGTGAGGCTGTGGAAGGGCTGAGGGGTGAGGCGGTGGGAGGGTTTGTCCGTAGGCGGGGTTAGTGGGATTGGCGGAGATCCCCGAACCCCATCTAGGAGGCGGGGCCTCTAGAACCCCCAGCTTTCGCTGATGCAGCGCCCAGGTCCTCTGAAGCGCCCTTGGTTGCCAGGCCCTGATAGCTGACAATTTCCAGGCAGGTTCGAGCCCAGGCCAGAAATAGTGGAGGGGTCTGCATGGCAGGGACCCCCGATTTCCTGTCCCTAAATACTTTGGCCACCTCATGCGAAGAGCTGACTCATTGGAAAAGACCCTGATGCTGGGAGGGATTAGGGGCAGGAGGAGAAGGGGGCGACAGGGGATGAGATGGCTGGATGGCATCACTGACTCGATGGACGTGAGTCTGAGTGAACTCTGGGAGTTGGTGATGGACAGGGAGGCCTGGCGTGCTGTGATTCATGAGGTCGCAAAGAGTCGGACACGACTGAGCGACTGAATGAACTGAACTGAAGTGGAGGGCGCTGTGGGTGGGAAAGAGCCTGCAGGTAGGTGGGGGTGGTCTGGGCCTCGGAACAAGGAGCAGCCCGCAGAGCTGCCTGGAGGGACCCGTGTGCCACCCGTTCTGTGGAGGACACCGAATTCCAGCACAGCCGCACTGGCCTGAGGGCAGCTAGGGCAGATCAGGTCCCAAACCAGCCTCAAGGCCCTGCAGGAAGTTCAGTCGCTCAGTCGTGTCCGACTTTTTGCAACCCCGTGGACTGCAGCACATCAGGCCTCCCTGTCCATCACTAAGTTTGAGCTTACTCAAACTCAGGCCCATTGAGTCAGTGATGCCATCCAACCATCTCATCTTCTGTCGTCCCCTTCTCCTCCTGCCCTCAATCTTTCCCAGCATCAGGGTCTTTTCTAGTGAATAAGTTCTTCACATCAGGGGTCAAAGTATTGGAGCTTTAGCTTCAGCATCAGTCCTTCCAATGAATATTGGAATATTCAGGACTGATTTCCTTTAGGATGGACTGGTTGGATCTCCTTGCAGTCCAAGGGACTCTTAAGAGTCTTCTCCAACACCTCAGTTCAAAAGCATCAGTTCTTCAGTGCTCAGATTTCTTTATAGTCCAACTCTAACATCCATACATGACCGCAGGAAAAACCATAGCTTTGACTAGACTAGACAACACTACTTTGTTGGCAAAGTAATGTCTCTGCTTTCTAATGTGCTGTCTAGGTTAGTGATAGCTTTTCTTCCAAGGATCAAGTACCTTTTAACTTCATGGCTGCAGTCACCATCTGCAGTGATTTGGGAGCCCAAGAAAATAAATCCTGTCACTATTTCCATTGTTTCCCCATCTATTTGCCATGAAGTGAATTGCCAACATCTGCTGGGTCGTCAAAAAAGCAAGAGAGTTCCAGAAAAACATCTATTTCTGCTTTATTGACTATGCCAAAAACTTTGTGTGGATCATAGGAAACTGTGGAAAATTCTGAAAGAGATGGAAATACCAGACCACCTGACCTGCCTCTTGAGAAACCTATATGCAGGTCAGGAAGCAACAGTTAGAACTGGACATGGACCAACAGACTGATTCCAAATAGGAAAAGGAATATGTCAAGGCTGTATATTGTCACCCTGCTTATTTAACTTATATGCAGAGTACATCATGAGAAACGCTGGGCTGGAAGAAGCACAAGCTGGAATCAAGATTGCCGGGAGAAATATCAATAACCTCAGATATGCAGATGACACCACCCTTATGGCAGAAAGTGAAGAGGAACTCAAAAGCCTCTTGATGAAAGTGAAAGAGGAGAGTGAAAAAGTTGGCTTAAAGCTCAACATTCAGAAAATGAAGATCATGGCATCTGGTCCCATCACTTCATGGGAAATAGATGGGGAAACAGTGGAAACAGTGTCAGACTTTATTTTTTGGGCTCCAAAATCACTGCAGATGGTGACTGCAGCCATGAAATTAAAATACGCTTACTCCTTGGAAGAAAAGTTATGACCAACCTAGATAGTATATTCAAAAGCAGAGACATTACTTTGCCAACAAAGATCCATCTAGTCAAGGCTATGGTTTTTCCAGTGGTCATGTATGGATGTGAGAGTTGGACTGTGAAGAAAGCTGAGCACCAAAGAATTGATGCTTTTGAACTGTGGTGTTGGAGAAGACTCTTGCGAGTCCCTTGGACTGCAAGGAGATCCAACCAGTCCATCCTAAAGGAGATCAGTCCTGGGATTTCTTTGGAAGGAATGACGTGAAAGCTGAAACTCCAGCACTTTGGCCACCTCATGTGAAGAGCTGACTCATTGGAAAAGCCTCTGATGCTGGGAGGGATTGGGGGCAGGAGGAGAAGGGGATGACAGAGGATGAGATGGCTGGATGGCATCACGGACTCGATGGACGTGAGTCTGAGTGAACTCCGGGAGTTGGTGGACAGGGAGGCCTGGCGTGCTGCAATTCATGGGGTTGCAAAGAGTTGGACACGACTGAGCGACTGAACTGAACTGAACTGAACTGAACTGATGGGACTGGATGCCATGATCTTAGTGTTTTGAATGTTGAGTTTTAAGCCAGATTTTTCACTCTTCTCTTTCATAAAGAGGCTCCTCAGTTCCTCTTCGCTTTCTGCCACTTAAGGGTGGTGTCATCTGCATATCTGAGGTTATTGACATTTCTCCTTGCACTCTTGATTCCAGCTTGTGCTTCATCCAGCCCGACGTTTCGCATGACGTACTCTGCATATAAGTTAAATAATCAAGGTGACAACATACAGCCTTGTCGTACTCCTTTCCATATGTTGAAATAGTCTGTTGTTCCATGGAAGGTTCTAACTGCTGCTTCCTGACCTGCATACAGATTTCTCAGGAAGCAGGTCAGGTGGTCTGGTATTTCCATCTCTTTAAGAATTTTCCACAGTTTGTCATGATCCACATAGTCAAAGGCTTTAGTGTAGTCGCTTAAGCAGAAGTAGATGTTTTTCTGAAACTCTCTTGCTTTTTTTTTTTTCCAAGAATTCACGCTGTTGGGTAAGATGGTAAAGCATCCGCCTGCAATGCGGGAGACCTAGGTTCGATCCCTGGGTCGGGAAGGTCCACTTGAGAAAGAAATGCCAACCCATTCCAGTACTCTTGCCTGGAAAATTCCATGGATGGAGGAGCCTGGTAGGCTACGGTCCATGGGGTCGCAAAGAGTCAGACATGACTGAGCGACTTCACTTTCACTTTCTTGCTTTCTCTATGATCCAGTGGATGTTGGCAATTTGATCTCTGGTTCCTCTGCCTTTTCTAAGTCCAGGTTGAACATCTGGGAGTTATTGGTTCACAGTGTTGAAGCCTGAAAAGAAAGTGTTAGTTCAGTCATGTCCAACTCTTTGCGACCCCATGGACCGTAGCCAACCAGGGTCCTCTGTCCATGTGATTCTCCAGGCAAGGATACTGGAGTGGGTTGCCTTTTCCTTCTCCAGACAACCTTTCCAACTCAGGAATCGAAACTCCAGGTCTCCTGCAGTGCAGTTGAAACCTAGCTTGGAGAATTTTGAGCATTACTTTGCTAGCGTGTGAGATGAGTGCAATTGTGCGGTAGTTTGAGCATTCTTTGGCATTGCCTTTCTTTGGGATTGGAATGAAAACTGACCTTTTCCAGTCCTGTGGCCACTGCTGAGTTTTCCAAATTTGCTGGCATGTTGACTGCAGCACTTTCACAGCGTCGTCTTTCAGGATTTGAAGGAGCTCAGCTGGAATCCCATCACCTCCTTCAGGAAGAGCCACCACCAATGTGGCCTCAGCTGAACTGGGTTTTTGTTTGTTTTTAGCTCAGTTGTGAAAATCTGAAGTCAGGCTGTGGCTTCCAGGCTTGGGGACTCAGGGTCTGTCTGTGTGGGGAGCGTGCAGACCCGCCAGGGCCTGAGCCTCACCCTCGCTGCGTGAGCCAGTGACCTGGGTGGGTCTGAGCCCATATGGACGGCACCATCCTGCAGCCATTCCCGCCGCAGCTGCGGAGCACACCCCTCCTGACTCAGGCCCTTGGGGTGCCCCTCCTGCTCCCACCGACCCCTCTCAGGGCCCTCTGCCCTGACCCTTCCCTTTGCTGGGCAACCAACCACCCCTCCCCTGGAGCATGGAGCACCCCCAGTCTCTTTCCACCAGTGGCTCTGAGAGACAGAGAGACCGAGAGAGAGAGACGGGGCTGGGTGTCATTTCAGTGATTTTGGAATAAGAAGTAGTGCTACTTGCTAAAGAATGAACATGTTTTAAACTTTAGTGAGACTTTGGGGCTTATGTCCCAGCCTTTTCTCTTTTCCTGGAGGAGCGTCAGGAGAACCTGCGTGAAAGCCCCAGGCGGCCCGCGAGCGGGCAGCCGAGTGCCTCGCCCTCCACACGGGGCTTCTCTGCAGGGCCCTGAGCGCGGGTCACAGGGCCCCATGAAGCCGGGACGGGGATGGACCGGCGCGTGGGTAATGACCTTGCAGCAGCAGGGCTTCCAGCAGCTGATGTGCAGACCCCAGTCTCCAGGGAGTCCTGGGGGCCCCGCTGGCGTGCGTGTGCACTCGTGAGCCTGTGTCCCTCCGCCTGCGGGCGCCGCGTCTCTCTGAGCGCCCGCGCCCCCTGCTGGCCTGTCCAGACATTACCGTCAGCAACGTGTCCTCTGAGGGTGGTGACCTGCTTTGACCAGGACAGGCTTGTCTGGGAGTGACCCTCACCCGCCCCTACCCCGCCCCCAACCCTAACCTCCCCTGGCTCCCCGCTTCATGCCAGCGCCGCATACAGATTTGGAAGGCGGCCCCCGGGGGCCCACCCGGTGGAGAAGGTCATGGCCCAGTGAAGACGCAGGAGCCCGAATGGGCCGCGTCGGTCAGGGGTGCTGCCTGGAACGACTGGAACCCTGTCCCAGGGCGGCGGTGGGGCGATGTCCCTGGTGGCCCAGGGTTAAGATTCTGCGTTCCCAGGGCAGGGGACACAGCTTCGGTCCTCCGTCCAGGGACTAAGATCCCACGCTCCACACGGTGCGTCCATGAAGGGGGGCAGGGGTCTCGGCACCCGGCGGGCTGTGCGGAGAAGTGTGGCTTGTCTGCCTCGTCGATATCCACAGTGACCACATCTATAGGAATGTCACTCTGGAAGGAACTGGGCTGCCTTAGCGCCCAGACGGAGGGAGCCTCTGTCCAGCGCAGGAGGCCTGCAACCGTGCTCCTCTGAGCACTGCCCCCGCCTTTATGGGACCCCCTCCCCTCCAGCCGTTGACCCAAAGATGCCCCTAGCCTGGGCGGCCGGCTGAGGAGGGCCCAGTGACCCGACGGGAGGGGCAAAGCCCGTCCTCCCCACCCCTGCTGGGGGCCTCCACGTGCAGAGGGCCCGCCACCCTGGGTCTGCCCACGCAGACCACAACCACCTCCTTCCTGGTGCTGGGCTCCTCTGGGGCATGCCCCCAGCCCAGGCAGGCTCTTCTCTGCTGTGTCCTCCGCTCAGCTCCCCAGGGGCCCCGCTCTGTCCCCAAGCTCAGTGACCACCTCTCACTGGGGACACTGCCCGGCCCTGCTGTCTGGGAGTGCGGGTCCCTGGCCCCCAGGAAAATGTTCGGAAGAGGGAAATGCCCAGCCCCCACCCACCCCAATCCAGGGCACCCCCGCCTGCTCACCCCCGGGGCCTCTCTCCCCAGATTTAGCCACCCAAGCGGAGGCTTTCAGCAACACCACGCAGCACCCTCTGCCTGCCGTGGAGGTGCCCGCTCCTCCTGGGAGGAGGTCCAAAGTCCCGCCAGCAGGACCCGCCCCTCCTCCTCCCAGGCCTCAGCACGGTACGGGTTTAAGATTAGCAGCACCACCAGGGTCATGGCAGTAAAAGCTGGAGACGAAGAGCTGATCCCAGCAGGACGGGCCGCCTGACTCATGCCACAGGCAGCCTGCCAGGGCTCGCCCTGCCCTTCCTCTCTGCCTGCCTGCGTGCCCGTGTGCTCTTGCCCGCCCTGAGCTCAGCTGTGCAGGTCCTGACCTGGTGGGTGACTGGCCCTCAGTCCTGAGCGGTCACCCTGCACGGCTGGTGAAACCCTCCCGACTTCCCGGGGAAGCTCGGAGGCCCTCAGAGGACACCTGGGCCCCAGCGCACTCCTTGCTGTGGACGGAGTTGTGTCCCCAGATTCACACGCTGAGGCCTGACATCCTGTGGTCGCGTGTGGAGGTGGGGCTTCTGGGAGATAGTAAGGCTAAACGAGGTCAGGGGTGGAGAACCGATCCCACAGTGTCAGCATCCTTATAGGAGGAGGCCCCAGGGAGTCTGTCTCTCCCAGGGAGGACACACAAGACGGGGTGTCTGAGCCAGGAAAGGCCTCCCCAGGAGCCGGACTGGTCAGCACCTCAAGCTCGGATTTCCAGCCCCCAGCAAGCGTCTGCTGTTTCAGCCTCCAGGCTTCGGGTTTGCCACAGTGGCTGAGCAGGCCCAGCAGGCCCACCCCTGGCGGTCAGGAGCCGAGATCCACCAGTTGTCCAGTGGTTCCGAAGCCCCAGCAGCCAGAGAGGCCCGGGCAGCCCTTCAGCCCCACCGGCGCCCCTGCAGGAGGCTCCCTGCAGCTGCAGGGCTGGGCTCAGCCAGGAGCGGTGCAAAGCATGGACCCCACCACCCCCACCGTGGGCCCAGGAGACGGGCAGCCCCCAGGCCGGCGCTGACGGGCAGCACACCAGCCCCCAGATGGTGCCCCGGGCTGACAAGGGGCCTTCAGCCTGCAGGCCTGCTTTCTCTCAGGTCAGCCGTTTCTGGGGTCTGGACTCGTTCCAGGGAACCCATCCCTCACCCTTATCTGTGAAGTGAGTTTGGGGGTCAGAAACACCCCATGGAGAATCTTCTGAATAAACATTCAGGGGGATGGGGTGAGTGAGTGAGAAACCCTCTGGGTGGGGAAGGCGGGTGGATGCCCCAGCCAGCACCTGCCCAGCAAGGACATGTTTCCCCATGTCCCCGACTGCAGGGGGAACCCTGCTGGTTCCTGGGCCCTGAACAGTGCACCCAGCCCTGGCTGCAGCCAGCAGGGCCCCAGTGAGGGGCGGCCAAGCCTCCAGCCCACCGGGTCTCCTCTCTGCCTCCTCTGCCCTGAGCTCCCCAGGAAGGGTGGGGAAGAGGCGGTTCACCCACAGAGAGGGGTATGTCATCCACCTTCGCGAGGGGCTCCAGGTCCCTCTGGGGAGCATAAACAGGGCCAAACAGCCTCTGGCGCTCTGCGATCACACAGGTCCATCTGCAAAGCAGCACCCAGGCCACCTGGTCGCCAAGGCCCCGGTCACCTTCCCTCCAGGTTGACCATCACCCAAACAGGCAGTGGTCCCCAGGCACTGGTGTGGATGGGCCTCTAGCCACTACCCCTTTTTTATTTTTTTGGGCTCCAAAATCACTGCAGATGGTGACTGCAGCCATGAAATTAAAAGACGCTTGCTCCTTGGAAGAAAATCTATGACCCACCTAGACAGCAGATTAAAAAGCAGAGACCTTACTTTGCCAACAAAGGTCTGTCTAGTCAAGGCTATGGTTTTTCCAGTGGTCATGTACGGATGTGAGAGTTGGACTGTGAAGAAAGCTGAGCGCTGAAGAATTGATGCTTTTGAGCTGTGGTGTTGGAGAAGACTCTTGAGAGTCCCTTGGACTGCAAGGAGATCCAACCAGTCCATTCTGAAAATCAGTCCTGGGTGTTCACTGGAAGGACTGATGCTGAGGCTGAAACTCCAATACTTTGACCACCTGATGCGAAGAACTGACTCAATGGAAAAGACCCTGATGCTGGGAAAGACTGAAGGCAGGAGAAGGGGACAGAGGATGAGATGGTTGGATGGCATCACGGACTCAGTGGACATGGATCTGAGCAAGCTCCATGAGAGGGTGAACGACAGGGGAGCCTTGCGTGCTGCAGACCCGGGCGTTGCAAAGAGTCTGACAGGACTGAGCCACCGAACTGAGCGGATAGGCTGTGCTCGGATCACCTCGTGCCCTGATTGGCTGGCGAAGCTTTGCGCATCACCAACCTTCCGGCTGAACCTCATCTGGGGTCCCTGCGCTCGCAGTCAGCCGCTTTCGTCTTGTGGGGCCCGCTTCCTGCAGAAACACTTAGGAATGCAGGTCGGGCCTTCGCCCGTGTCTTCCTGGCCGCGGGGCCCACCCTCCTCCCAGAGGGTTTGTAGACGGAGGCGGCGCTGCCCTCGGCTCTGGGTCGTCGTCGTGGTTCGTGCCGGAAGCCCGGCTCTTGGGGAGCTCGTCCCCTGGGGCCTGTCAGGCCTGCTCGCCCCAGGCCCTTCCTCCTTCCTTATCCAGAGCGGCTGTGCTCGCCTCCCCGCCTCCGCTGGACGCGCAGGTCCGGCTGGGCCGCCCCAGCCCCGCCTCTCCAGACTCTCCCGCCTGGGCACTGGCCCCGGGGCCTGCGGCCGAGACCTGGCCCTGCCGGGTGTGCGACCTGGCCCTGAAGCCGCGGGACCCAGGGTTCCTTCGGGGCCCCAGGCAGCCTCACATCCCCGGGAGCCCCTAGGAATCCCCAGAGGCCACAGCCCACTGGCCGTCCTGCTTCCGCGCTGACCCCACCCGGAGTCTTTCCCCAGTGGCCGTCTGACGCGCGCCTTCCACGCTGCCCACAGCCTGCGGTGGTCTCTCCCTTCACGGCCAGGAGCTCAGGCAGAGGCCTCGGCAGGGGGGGCTGCCCCGCGAGGCTTTGCTGGGGGTCGCACCTGGGCTGGGTGGGGCTGGAAGGTCCAAGATCCCCCCGCCTGTCACCTTGGTGTCCCCCACCTGGCCACTTTCTCTCTCTGTGGGACCTCGTCTCTCTCCGTGGGACTCCGTCTCTCTCCGCGTGGCCCCTTTCTCCCTCCGCGTGGCCCCTTTCTCCCTCCGCGTGGCCCCTTTCTCCCTCCGCGTGGCCCCTTTCTCCCTCCGCGTGGCCCCTTTCTCCGCGTGGCCCCTTTTTCCGCGTGGCCCCTTTCTCTCTCTGCGTGGCCCCCTCTCCCTCCGCGTGGCCCCCTCTCCCTCCGCGTGGCCCCCTCTCCCTCCGCGTGAGCCCGTCTCTCTCCAGGCCTTGTCTTGCCTGAGCCGGGTTACCATATGGTTACCCGGATCCTCGCTGCTGAGCGGAGCAAGCTGCAGCCCAGTCTTGATCCGAGGGGAGACCACGGGCCTCAGCGCTTGGCGGGAGCCTGGGCTGAGTGCACCAGGATCGGAGGGGAGCAAACCCAGGACTCCCAACACCCGTGGCAACGACGTGAGTGTGTCCCTGCCGTTGCTGGAGTGTCACCAGTCAAATGTCCGGACCCGACACCACCGCGGAGCGTCTGCCTCTGGGTTCATCTCAGCGGTAAGTCCTCAGCCAGCAGGGGACGGGAACACAGAACCCTCTAGCCTTCCAGGCAGGACGGGCAGCTGGCAGAGGCTGGGAACCCATCTCAGGACACCTGGGCTGCGGGCTGGGCCCCGGTGTATCTGGAGATGCGGGAGGCCCCTCCTCCTGTGCCTGAGGCGTCCAGACCTGGGTGCTGCCTGGGCCAGTCACCCACTGCCCACGATGCTCTGTGAACACAGGTCCCAGCGTGAGGCCCAGGAGAGAAACTCTGGCCGCCCAGACACGGTACCCTCAGAGAGGCACAGTGGGGCCGCATCCCGGGTGTGGCATGACTCCCGGGGACCACAGGGCCTGGCCCCTCTCTCAGGCGCCCTCCCGCAGCGCAGGAGGGGCAGGGGCTGGGAGCAGGCTCGCCTCTCCCCGCCTGCAGGGGTCCTGGTGGAGGGTGCTCAGGGGAGTTTGGCGAGAGGAGCCCCCATGGCCCAGGCCCATCATCACTTTCCAGACTCCGCCCACCCACCCTGCATGACCGTCAGGGTCTCTGCCTCTCATGGGAACAGAGGCAGGTCCCCCATGGGCTGTGTGGAGCCCGGCACCCGCGCCCACAGCTTCCGTGAGGCATGGGGTCTGATCACCCATAACTGGCACTGCTGTCTCCTGTAGCTTCTTAATAGCTCATTCTCCATCTCCCAACACCTCCCGTTCTCCACTTCCCACAGTTCTCATAATACACAAAACTATGATACTTAGTATTTAGGAAAAATGTTATTTTTAAGAATGGCCGACTTCTCCCTGGATACCCTGAACCCAAAATCAGTCAGAGGCTGGGCCTGGGAGGATACTCAGCTGGGAAGTGACATCATTCGTGTTCATGGCCCTCTGCTCCCCACCCTTAAGCCGTGCCCCTCCTCCACCAGGCACGGGCAGCGGCCACCACTCCTCTGCTTCCTCCTGGTCCCTGGTTCCTTGCCTGTCCCCGCCTCCACCGCCCGCTGGGGCCTGGCAACCTGAGCCTCCCACCCCGAGCAGGGTGGGGAGCTGTGGGCCCAGCGGCAGCTGTGCAGTTCAGGCCTGCAGCCCACATCCCTGCATCCTCATCCTCTCCTCCATCTCCTCGTCCCTCCCTGCCTCCCTCCGTCCCTTCCTTCGTCTGTTCCACTCTTTGTCCAGCAGACACAGCCTCAGCTCCCACCGCACTGGACGTTGCGGGAGCTCTCGGCTCTGCAGAACTGAGGAGCAGCCCATCCACTCCAGCATCAGGACCACCATGGGGCAGAGAGCACGCTCACCTCCTTCACGGGAAACTCCCCTCCAAAGCCCAGGGGCCGAGTGCGGTCCAGGGCCGATGGGGAGCCAGCCCACCTGCCTGGCCTCTGAGCAGAGCAGTGACAGAGTCCTGGGAACAGAGGGACAGAAGAGGGGGAGCTGGGCACCTGTCCACAGAGGGAAGAGAGGCCGCAGCAGTGGAGGAGGGGATGGAGGTGGGCCTGTCTGTGCCCACAGCAGGGTCAGTGGTGGCAGAGGCGTTGGGACGCCCTCCACTGAACGGGAGGAGCCAGGGGAGAGGAGGGGGCCCTGGGCGGATTCCTCGACCTAATGTCCAAAAAAGGGACCCGCCCACCTGCAGCACCCGGGCCCTAGGTGAGTGTGCTGGCATCCAGGCAGCCGCCATGGGCACCTCTGGGAGGGAGATGCCCCTGGAGGGTGCAGAGGTGGGGGACCTGTGCCCCCTTCACTGCACTGGAGGCTGGGGGTGCCAGGCCCCCCTCCCCCACCGGGACAGCGTGGCCCCTGAAGATGGCCTGCTTCCCCTCCTGAGGGCAGGTGGTTGGGGGCAGGGTCTCCCTGAAGCCCCCTCCCCTCCCAGGAGGGGAGCCCAGGGCTCCCCACCCCCTCCCTCGGGTCACTGCTGGAACCCCCGGCACCCCTCCTCAGACACCCCCACCCTTCCCTCCTTGCCCGCACACCGAGGGCTGGAGGTGGGGGGACCGTCCCCGCAAGGGGGAGAGGCTTGTCTTTCAAAACTTCAGAGAGGAGTAGGAGGCGGTGCGGGGCTTAGGCAGGCCCCAGAATGGCGCCTCCTAGACCGTCATCCTGGACGGTCCCATCTGGCACCTTGGGGCCGGCAGAGGCCCTTCAGGCTGGGCACAGCAGGAGAGAGAGGGTGTGGGCCATGGTGACTAAGGGTCTGTGTTGGGGCCTCAACGTGGGCCAAGGTGATGCAGGGGGTGGGCCGTGGGGGCTGGCCCCAGGCAGAGCCCCAGGGCCTCGGGGGACAGAGCCTGCCGGGTCACAGAAGGGAAGGCGGGAGAGGGCGGGATGGGGGTTTGGGTTCTCTAATGAGCCTCAGACAGGCAGAGGGGGGGCTGGCTCCTGACCCCGGGGTGAGGAGGGGCCTTACCTGCTCGGGGGAACTGAGGACGTAGGGCAGGGGTTTTCCTCGGAGGCCGTCCCCTCCGAGCCCCGTGGACTTCAGGGCGGAGGGCCCACCTGCTCCCCAGCTACCTCTGACCCTGCCTTTCCCAAACCTCAGTCTGAGCAGCCCCTCCTCCTTCCTCCAACCTCTGACCTCCAACCTGTCCCCCATCTGAAGACCTTGGTCAGGCGCCCCACCCTCCTGGACACTTTGCCAGCCTCTCGTGGGTTCAGAGCTGACTCAGGCAAGGCCTGCCCCACGACCTTGCCCTGTGGATGCTGGCTGCCACCCAAGGCCACACCCTGGGCCTGGCCAGCCGACCCTGCAGCCCGGCGAGCACTGGGCAGGCCCCTCCCTCACAACCGGGGCCCTCCAGCCGCAGGGCCCCCCCAGCCTGGCCGAGTCCACCTCCACCCCGGCCTCACCCCAGCCCTCACTGGCCCTGCTGCTCCAGAGCTTCACCCCAGCAGCCCCTGCTCCGGGGCAGGGCTGTGTCCCGCGGATGCGCCCCTGACCTCAGGAGGGTCCCCAGAGCTTGGTCTCCTTCCCCTCGCCCACCTCAGGCTTTCGGTGGTGTCGCCGCAGCGGACGTCCAGCCCGGCCTCTGCTGACCACCCTGACGTCACCGCCTGACCTCCGGCCCAAGGCTCTGGGGGTGGAGCCTGGCTACCTGGGGGCGGAGCCTGGCTACCTGGGGGCGGAGCCTGGCTGCGTGTTCTGGGCAGCCGGAAGCTGATCACAGCGGTGCACCGTGTCCCTGCCCAGAGCCAACGTTCCTCTACAGGAGTTACTGCGGAATGTGCGAGAGTGAGCTACGAGAGAGGCCTTCTCAGGACGTCCTCCCCTGTCTTCCTCTCTTCACTCAGCTCTCTCTTACGGGCCACTTTGACCTCTAACCCTGGACATCCCTGGGATCTGCCCGTCCGCCCCGCCAGGAGCACCCAGACTGCCCCCAGGGGATTGGTGATGGGTCGCTTCCCCCACGCAGCTGGGGCTGGCACTCAGGGGCGGGTCCCTGCAGCCCTTTCTGCGTCGTTCCCAGGCCCCTCAGTGTGAGCGGCCAGCCCACCCGGGGTTGCTCCCCCGCCCTGCCCCACGCTGTCCCCTCACCCGCTGCAGCCACACTGTCTCGGCCCCGGGAGCGCTGAGGGGGCCCCCAGCCTGCCTGGCTTGGATGGCTCACCTCTGGGTGGTGAGCCGCCCCGCTGGCCTGACCCCCGCTCGCCTCTGCGGCCCAGCTCTGACCCCAACCCCCTTGGTCATCCTTGAACGTGGGGGCCCTGGGGGTCCTTGCCCAGCCCCTTTCCCCCACCTACAGCGACCTGTCCTGAACGGCGCCTGCAAGTAGGCGCTCCAGACAGGGCGCTGCAGAGCTGCTGTGCTGAAGGTGGTCAGCGGCCGCTCTGCGAGGCGTCCTAAGGCCGGAGCCCCACAAATGTGTCCCTTTGCTCAGCTGTGCCTTCCCTCACAGAGGCTGCAGGAACCCAGCGGAGTCCCCACCTGGGCAGCTGTTGGCTGGCCGCTCCAGCCCATGGTCCGCGCAGCTCACAGTGAGGACTGTTTCTGGCCCTGGGGCCCAGGGAACTGCACGTTCAGCAGATACGGTTCTCAGTGGTTGTTTGGGTGCACCTCGAATTTCATTCTCATGATACAAACGCTCCCTGCAAACTACACCCCCTTGCAAGCAACCGTGGTACACCTGAGGGGCAGCGGTGCCAGCTCCAACCCCCCCCCCCCCCACTGCCTGGCAAACGTCAACACTGTGCCTCGGGCCAGATGCTCCCCAAAGGGCAGTTCCTGCCTACGTGCAGCTGCCCAGGCCGCCAGCAGTGGGGGTCCGGCCCAGACGCCCTGGGCCTGGGCCCAGGCACAAAGTGCTGAGCTCAGCGGACCGCCCTCCATGGAAGACCCCACCCTCCCACCTGCTCTGTGTGGTCCGTGTCACCTAGGGTCTCCCCAATCGCCAAGTGAGGAGCCCTGCCCCTCCCCCACCCCAGGGGGACTCGGGGTCCCTGGGGAGGAGAGGGTGAGGAGGGCAGCCCCAGGGTCCCCTGAGTCCCTCCGTGGGGCTGAAGAAGGGCGTGGAGTCAAGGGGAGCTGGGATGCAGGACGGGCAGACCTGGGGGCAGGGCTGCAGTGCCCGAAGGCTCTGGGCTGGTCTGGGGCGAGCTGGGGGAGGGGCTGGAAAGGCCAGGTTTGGGGAGAAGGGACCCGGGCTGCAGGTGCCCTGTCCAAGGGCACACGGGGCCCCCCGAAGGGGTCACAGGTGGGAAGGCGGAGTTCCTGGGCTGCCCTACCCACCCAGGCCCCTGTCCACCCCGCCCCCGGGGTTTTCCCCAGGGACAGAGTCGAGGGTGGGGCGCAGGGCCTTTTGGAAAAGTACTGGCCTGGAGGCTGCTGAGAAGTCAGCTCCTCAGGTTAATGGTTAATCTGCAGCTGGAGCGTGACAACAACTTAACCCAAGCAGGGCAGCTACTGATAGTGGTCGTGGGGGCGGTGTTTGCGGGCCACGCTCAGCCCCTCCCCGGCTCATAAACTCATGCCTCGCTGGGGGAGGGCGCGGTGGCCAGGCTACCCCTCTGCTCCTGAAGCCCTAGGGTCAAGTGGATGGATGTGAGGCCCGTCCCCCCTGCGCCAATACACACTCTGCCAGGAGCCCCAGGACCCCTGTGCCCACCATCTGCGCTGTTTCTCTGGGCCGCAGATGAAGGCTGCGACCTCCTCACCCGCGGATGGGGCTGCCACTGACCCGCCCGACCCCCTGGCCAGACCCTTGGAGGCTCCTGCAGCCCAGCGCCTAGGAGAGGCTGGTGGAGTCCTTGTCCCCTGTGGAGGGACAGGCAGCTGGGGAGCCTGGAGGGACCCTGGGCAGCAGGGAGGAGGGACGCATTGGGTACAGCCGCCGGCAGAAAGCGGTTGCCTGCATCCAGGCTGGAAGGTGCACCACCGCACCATCACCAGCAGGAGGAGAAAAGAGCCTTTCCCGCCTGGCGACAGCTCAGCCAATGAGAAGCCAGCCAATGAGACGCCCCTCTCCCGCCTGGCAACACTTCAGCCAATGAGAAGCCCCAATCGGTTCAGTTCAGTCGCTCAGTCGTGTCCGACTCTTTGCGACCCCATGAATCGCAGCATGCCAGGCCTCCCTGTCCATCACCAACTCCCGGAGTTCACTCAGACTCACGTCCATCGAATCAGTGATGCCATCCAGCCATCTCATCCTCTGTCGTCCCCTTCTCCTCCTGCCCCCAATCCCTCCCAGCATCAGAGGCTTTTCCAATGAGTCAACTCTTCGCATGAGGTGGCCAAAGTACTGGAGCTTCAGCTTTAGCATCATTGCTTCCAAAGAAATCCCAGGGCTGATCTCCTTCACAATGGACTGGTTGGATCTCCTTACAGTCCAAGGGACCCTCAAGAGTCTTCTCCAACACCACAGTTCAAAAGCATCAATTCTTCGGTGCTCAGCTTTCTTCACAGTCCAACTCTCACATCCATATATGACCACTGGAAAAAACATAGCCTTGACTAGACGGACCTTAGTCGGCAAAGTAATGTCTCTGCTCTTGAATATACTATCTAGGTTGGTCATAACTTTTCTTCCAAGGAGTAAGCGTCTTTTAATTTCATGGCTGCAGTCACCATCTGCAGTGATTTTGGAGCCCCCCAAAAATAAAGTCTGACACTGTTTCCACTGTTTCCCCATCTATTTCCCATGAAGTGATGGGACCAGATGCCATGATCTTCGTTTTCTGAATGTTGAGCTTTAAGCCAACTTTTTCACTCTCCTCTTTCACTTTCATCAAGAGGCTTTTTAGCTCCTCTTCACTTTCTGCCATGAGGGTGGTGTCATTTGCATATCTGAGGTTATTGATATTTCTCCTGGCAATCTTGATTCCAGCTTGTGTTTCTTCCAGCCCAGCGTTTCTCATGATGTACTCTGCATAGAAGTTAAATAAGCAGGGTGACAATATACAGCCTTGACATAATCCTTTTCCTATTTGGAACCAGTTTGTTGTTCCATGTCCAGTTCTAACTGTTGCTTCCTGACCTGCATACAGATTTCTCAAGAGGCAGATCAGGTGGTCTTGTATTCCCATCTCTTGAAGAATTTTCCACAGTTGATTGTGATCCACACAGTCAAAGGCTTTGGCATAGTCAATAAAGCAGAAATAGATGTTTTCTGGAACTCTCTTGCTTTTTCCATGATCCAGTGGATGTTGGCAATCTGATCTCTGGTTCCTCTGCCTTTTCTAAAACCAGCTTGAACATCAGGGAGTTCACGGTTCAAGTATTGCTGAAGCCTGGCTTGGAGAATTTTGAGCATTACTTTACTAGCGTGTGAGATGAGTGCAATTGTGCGGTAGTTTGAGCATTCTTTGGCATTGCCTTTCTTTGGGGTTGGAGTGAAAACTGACCTTTTCCA
Source organism: Capricornis sumatraensis (assembly GCF_032405125.1). NCBI lineage: Eukaryota > Metazoa > Chordata > Mammalia > Artiodactyla > Bovidae > Capricornis > Capricornis sumatraensis. Next base: position 77,393,134 of record NC_091086.1, on the reverse strand, counting down.
GTCCTGTGGCCACTGCTGAGTTTTCCAAATTTGCTGGCATATTGAGTGCAGCACTTTCACAGCATCATCTTTCAGGATTTGAAATAGCTCAACTGGAATTCCATCACCTCCACTAGCTTTGTTTGTAGTGATGCTTTCTAAGGCCCACTTGACTTCACATTCCAGGATGTCTGGCTCTAGATGAGTGATCACACCATCGTGATTATCTGGGTCGTGAATATCTTTTTTGTACAGTTCTTCCATGTATTCTTGCCACCTCTTCTTAATATCTTCTGCTTCTGTTAGGTCCATACCATTTCTGTCCTTTATCAAGCCCATCTTTGCATGAAATGCTCCCTTGGTATCTCTAATGTTCTTGAAGAGACCTCTAGTCTTTTCCATTCTGTTGTTTTCCTCTATTTCTTTGCATTGATCGCTGAGGAAGGCTTTCTTATCTCTTCTTGCTATTCTTTGGAACTCTGCATTCAGATGCTTGTATCTTTCCTTTTCTCCTTTGCTTTTCACTTCTCTTCTTTTCACAGCTATTTGTAAGGCCTCCCCAGACAGCCATTTTGCTTTTTTGCATTTCTTTTCCACGGGGATGTCTTGATCCCTGACTCCTGTACAATGTCACGAACCTCAGTCCATAGTTCATCAGGCACTCTATCTATCAGATCTAGGACCTTAAATCTATTTCTCACTTCCACTGTATAATCATAAGGGATTTGATTTAGGTCATACCTGAATGGTCTAGTGGTTTTCCCTACTTTCTTCAATTTGAGTCTGAATTTGGTAATACGGAGTTCATGATCTGAGCCACAGTCAGCTCCTGGTCTTGTTTTTGTTGACTGTATAGAGCTTCTCCATCTTTGGCTGCAAAGAATATAATCAATCTGATTTCGGTGTTGACCATCTGGTGATGTCCATGTGTAGAGTCTTCTCTTGTGTTGTTGGAAGAGGGTGTTTGCTATGACCAGTGCGTTCTCTTGGCAAAACTCTATTAGCCTTTCCCCTGCTTCATTCCGCATTCCAAGGCCAAATTTGCCTGTTACTCCAGGTGTTTCTTGACTTCCTACGTTTGCATTCCAGTCCCCTATAATGAAAAGGACATTTTTGGGTGTTAGGTCTAAAAGGTTTTGTAGGTCTTCATAGAACCATTTAACTTCAGCTTCTTCAGTGTTACTGGTTGGGGCATAGACTTGGTTTACCGTGATACTGAATGGTTTGCCTTGGAGATGAACAGAGATCATTCTGTCATTTTTGAGATTGCATCCAAGTACTGCATTTCGGACTCTTTTGTTGACCACGATGGCTACTCCATTTCTTCTGAGGGATTCCTGCCTGCAGTAGTAGATATAATGGTCATCTGAGTTAAATTCACCCTTTCCAGTCCATTTTAGTTCGCTGATTCCTAGAATGTCCACGTTCCCTCTTGCCATCTCCTGTTTGACCACTTCCAATTTGCCTTGATTCATGGACCTGACATTCCAGGTTCCTATGCAGTATTGCTCTTTACAGCATCAGACCTTGCTTCTATCACCAGTCACATCCACAGCTGGGTATTGTTTTTGCTTTGGCTCCATCCCTTCCTTCTTTCTGGAGTTATTTCTCCACTGATCTCCAGTAGCATATTGGGCACCTACCGACCTGGGGAGTACATCTTTCAGTGTCCTATCTCTTTGCCTTTTCATACTGTTTATGGGGTTCTCAAGGCAAGGATACTGAAGTGGCTTGCCGTTCCCTTCTCCAGTGGACCACATTCTGTCAGGCCTCTCCACCATGACCCGCCCGTCTTGGGTGGCCCCACACAGCATGGCTTAGTTTCATTGAGTTAGACAGGGCTGTGCTCCTAGTGTGATTAGATTGACTAGTTTTCCGTGAGCATGGTTTCAGTGTGTCTGCCCTCCTGCAACATCTACCGTCTTACTTGGGTTTCTCTTAACTTGGGTGTGGGGTATCTCTTCACGGCTGCTCCAGCAACGCGCAGCTGCTCCTTACCTTGGATGAGAGGTATCTCCTCACCGCCGCCCCTCCCGACCTTGAACATGGAAGTGTTCCTCTAGACCCTCGGGCGCCCCTCAGCCACTGCTCCTTGGACATGGGGTCGCTCGTCCCGGCCGCCGCCCCTGGCCTCGGGCTGGGGTAGGCTGCTGCCCTTAACCTCGGACACGGGATAACTGGATGAGAAGTTGTGGGGATGAGAAGCCCCAGCCTCCTCCAATGGGCTACTTGTGTTAAAGCCCCGCCCACCTCCCCATCTCCCTATAAAAAGAAGGTCCTCTCCCTGGCTTCCCACTTGCCCCCAGCTCAGCAAGTTCACCTTGCTCTTGCAGCTGGAGTGGCAACCCTTTGCTGCCTTGAGTAAAAAATGACTATTTATTGTTTTAGTTTAGCATAATGAAAACCGTCCAATAGCAAAGAGACATGAAAAATGTTAATCAGCCAGGACTCAGACACACAAATGGACCCTGCGAGACACCAACTCCTGATTCAGCTGGCAAAGGTTAAAATGATGCCTAGCACCTCAAAGGCAAGGGAGACCCACACTGCTGTGCGGAGGTCTTTCCAGAAAGAAATTTTCATACCCTTCAAGCTGACAAGTCACTTCTAGAAAAATCTGTCCCAGGATTCCAAGATGGGGGGAGGTGGTCTTGAACAAAGATGCTTACTGCAGCGAGATTAACAATAGCTGAAAGCTGGAGCATCAGAGCTGCCCAACGGCAGAAAAATGTCTACTAAACCTTCTCATATGTCCGCACTCGGGGGCTTCTGGGCAGAGTGGGTTTGCAGTGTGGGATCCCAGTGTGCTAACTGAAAAATACAAAACGGTGATTACTGTATGTGTGCCGTGTGCCCAGTTGCTCAGTCAGGTCTGATTCTCTGCGACCCCACGGACTGTAGCCTGTCAAGCTCCTGTGTAAAGGGGGTTTCTCCAGGCAAGAATACTGGAGTGGGTTGCCATTTCCTCCTCCAGGGGATCTCCCCAACCCAGGCATTGAACCCAGGTCTCCCAGATTGTGGGCAGATTCTTTACTGTCTGAGCCTGATTATAATATACCTACTGTGTGTGTATACCCACACGTGTACACACATACACATCAGAAGAAAAGTGCTAAGTTAGCTTTGAAAACAGTCTATGATGGTGACGTCATGAATGCTTTTTACCCTGGTCTTGAAATTGTCCTGCATTTTCCAAATCACATTGCACGTTTCCGCTGCAATAATCACAAGCTATAAAAATATAAATGTGCGCGTATTACTATCGACCTGACAAGACTTCTTTAGAGCATTCGGCTAATGCCTCATCTGCTCTTTTCAACCACACAAAGCAGGTGGGAGGGCTCAGCGGGTGGGCCTGGCCCCGCCCACGACTGCTCCCCGCCGGGCTGCGAGGGCGGCTGTCACCAGGAGGAAGGGAGAGCCGCACTGCGTCCTCCCTGCTTATCTGGGGCTATTTCCTCAAAGACCCAGGCTGGTCACAATCAGTTCTCTAGATAAGCCAGCGGTAAACAAGCAGGCGCAGGCGGGAGTGGGGCTCCAGGGGACTCTGGCCTCTGGCCGGCGGGGCTGGGCCCGGGGTGCGCCTGCGAGTCCCGCGCCGCCGGGGAGCAGGGCGCGGGGCGGGGCCCTTCCGGCGGTTCAGGGGAGCGTGCCGGCTGTCACCAGTCACCAGGCACAGGACCGTTCTCTGTCCCTCCCTCTCCCGCGCTGACCTGGCTCCATCTTCCCGGAGAGGAGACTGAGGCAGAGCAAACACGGACACAGAGGGAGAGGGTCTCAGGTTGGGGCAGGGGGGCGGGCAGGGGGAGGCTGGCGCGAACCCAGGGAGCTCTGCTGGGGGCTCAAGGCTCCAGCCCGGGGCCGGGGTGAGGTGGGGGACGGCCTGGAGAAGCATCAGAGGTCCCTGGGCCCTGAGGCCGCGACTCAGTACCTCGGGCCCTGTGGCCAGCCGTTCCAGAGCACCGAGCATCGGGAGGCACAGGTGGCTGGCTGGAACACCAGCGGGCCGTGGGGCCCCACCCGCCTCCGGTCCTGGAGGCGGGCTCAGCCGGGGTAGCCGGGGGACAGGAGTGACCGGTGCTCTTTTTTGTCCTGGCCCTGCTGTCTGAGCCTAGGGCCACCATCCGCACCGGCCCAGGGAAGCGGCACCACTCGGCTCATTTTCTGAGGGTTTGAAGTCTGGAGCAACCTCTTAACAGGAGTCAGAGAAAAATATGAAGCTGGCTGCCAGCCCTACTGAGATAAAATCTGATAGAAAAAACAAAATTAATCAAGGATGGACTCCACTTATAAATGCTTCAATAAGCCATCTGGTCCGTTTCAACTATATTTTTAAAAAGTCAAAGGCAAAGATAAAGCCTTTGACTATGTGGATCACAACAAACTGTGGAAAATTCCTAAACAGATGGGAATACCAGACCACTGTATCTGTCTCCTGAGAAACCTGTATGCAGGACAAGAAGCAACAGTTAGAACCAGACATGGAACAGCTGGACTGGTTCAAAATTGGGAAAGGAGTACGTCAAGCTGTATATTGGCACCCTGCTTATTTAACTTATATGCAGAGTACATTATGCAAAATGCCAGGCTGGATGAAGCACAAGCTGGAATCAAGATTGCTGCAAGAAATACCAGCAACCTCAGATATGCGGATGATAGCACTCTAATGGAAGTGAAGAGGAACCACAGAGCTTACTGACGAAAGTGAAAGAGGGCAGTGGAGAAGCTGGCTTAAAACTCGACATTCAAGAAATGAAGAGCACGGCATCTGGTCCCATCATTTCATGGCAAATAGAAAGGGGACAAGTAGAAGCAGTAACAGATTTTATTTCTTGGCTCCAAAATCCCTGCAGATGGTGACTGCAGCCATGAAATTAAAAGACGCCTGCTCCTTGGAAGGAAAGCCATGGAAAACCTAGACGGTGTGTTAAGAAGCAGAGGCGTCGCTTTGCTGACAAAGGTCCGTCCAGTCAAAGCTGTGGTTTTTCTTGTGGTCATGTATGGATGTGAGAGCTGGACTGCAAAGAAAGCTGAGTGCTGAAGAATTGATGCTTTTGAACTGTGGTGTTGGAGAAGACTCTTGAGAGTCCCTTGGGCAGCAAGGAGATCAAACCAGTTAATCCTAAAGGAAATCAACCCTGAATATTCACTGGAAGGTCTGATGCTGAAGCTCCAATACTTGGGCCACCTGATGCAAACAGCTAACTCATTAGAAGAGACCCTGCTGCTGGGAAAGCTTGAAGGCAGGAGGAGAAGGGGACGACAGAGGAGAATTGTGTTGTTATGTGTGTTAGCAATATACAGTGAGAAGATAAACATTAAGAACAGTATTATTCATAAGAGAGTCCAAAAATGTCAAATGCAAGAAGAAATGTGACGGAAGACCTCCACGTCCTACACACACATGCACGCACACACGCGCACACACACGCACACATGCACACATGCACGCACGCGCACACATGCACACACGCGCACACACGCACATGCACATGCACACACGCGCACACACGCGCACGTGCACACACGCATGCACACGCACACATGCACACACATGCACGCACATGCACACATGCACACACATGCACACGCACACACGCATGCACACACACATGCGCACACACGCATGCACAGACACATGCACGCACACATGCACACACGCCCGCACGCGCACACACGCACACACGCACACACATGCACACAATAAAACGGGGTGGTCCAGTGGTTCGGAGTCTGCACTTTCACTGCTGAGGGTGCAGTTTAAGGCCGGGTAAGGGAACTAAAGACCCTGTAAGCCATGAGGTGTAGCTGAAAAATAAAAAAAAATTTAAAAAAAACTATGAAACATTATTGAGAGAAAACAGCCTACATAATGGAGAGATGTGCTGCATTCACGGTCTGAAAAACCCTGTATCGTTAAGAATGCACTTGAATCACAATTCCAGCAGCTTTTCTGTGGAGACTTACAAGCTTGCTCCACAACGTATGTGTCCTTAAAGAACACGGCCAGTAGGTATGAGACCTGTGACAATGCTTCAGAGATAAAGGCTGTGAGTCCTGGAGAAGACAGACACGAAGACTGAAGGAACAGAACGAAAGTGGAGAAAGAGACCGCAGGCGTGGACGCCTGTGGCAAAGCCGGCCCTGCAGGAGGCAGGAAAGGCAGGCACTCTGAGCTGGTGGCTCAGACGGTTAAGCTCTGCCTACGATGCGGGAGACCCAGGTTCGATCCCTGGGCCGGGAAGATCCCCTGGTGAAGGAAATGGCAATCCACTCCAGTACTCTTGCCTTGAAACTCTCATGGACAGAGGAGCTTGGTGCAGGCTACTGTCCATGGGGTCACAAAGAGTCGGGCATGACTGAGGGACTTCACTTTCTTTCTTTCCTTGAGCAACGGTGCCCAGCCACCCCCTCCCCCAGGAAGGACTCCTGGCCGATTGAAGTCTGCCTTAGGCAACACTTGACAACTCCGAGAGGGTTACTGACTTAACAACCTGAACGCTCCCGGACTAAACATGAGGATGTCTTCACGAACTTGAGGGGCAAAGGTCCTTTAAAGGCGGGCAGGTGGGGCAGCACGGTAGGCAGGGCTTTCATCCTCAGTGCCCCGAGTGCGAGGGAAGAGGCTCATGGAGTCCCGGGACCCAGAGAGCAGGGCCGCGTCCTGGAGGCAGAGGGGGGCCAGCACCCCGAATGGGGGTGGGCAGGTGGGGCAACACGGTAGACAGGGCTTCTCGTCCCCGGCGCCCTGAGTGTGAGGGAAGAAGCTCGGGGGGCCCCGGGACCCAGAGAGCAGGGCCGCGTCCTGGAGGGCAGAGGGGGGGCCAGCACCCTGGACGGGCTTCACGGGAGGACGGCGGTGTCACAGGTCAAAGCCAGCACGCGCTTTGGGCCAACAGGGCCCCCGTGGCCAAGGGCACAAAGGCCAGCGGTAGCTGTGTGTGCGGAGCATTCCCAGCTGGCTGGGAGGTTAGGGCTTGGTCCCCTTGAACGCAATCTGCCAGCATCTTCTGCGGCCGGGCCCCGTGGCGCCCGGGAGGTGCCGTCCAGCTGCGAGTACCTCCCCGAGGGCACCAGGAGGTGGGCAGGGGCTTCGGGGCTGTCCTGCAGTGGGAAGGTGGATGAGTGGACAGAACAGGCCCTTCCTGCTGGGAGACGGCTGGGCGATGGTGCGAAGGCCCAGGGGCATCGCTGAGCCTGGGAGCAGACAGACCCAGCTGTGCCGTCAGAGCAACAGGGGGACGGACACACAGACGGTGCTGGGGCGGGGCAGGGCCTCTGGGAGTGGGGTGCTCGCTCTCTTTTTGAATAATGTGTTTATTTATTACTGGCTGCTCTGGGTCCCCGAGGCCGGCCATGGGCCTCGCTCCGGCGCTGGTGTGTCCTCCTCGCGGGCGTCTCCTGCTGAGGAGCGCGGAGTCTAAGGGGCGGGGGCTCCGGTAGCTGTGGCTCCTGGCCCGGGGGTTGGGCCTGTTCATGGGCACACCTCAGCAGCAGCTACAAGAGGACAGGCTGCAGACGGCAGACGCGCCGTGTCGGGGGACGCTTCGGCAGCAGTGGGCACAGCAGACAGGGCACGTGGGACGCTCCCTATCAGAAGCAGTGTTTGAAAGGAAAATTTCACAAAGCACAAACAGTGAAATAAATCTAATTTTAAGCTTAAAAATGTTTAATTTAATGAAAGGAACACTCTCAAGACAGAATGTTAAGTGAAAATCATGCACGTTTCCACGTCACGGGTGAGTCTGTATCACTCACGCTCAGGAAACTGCAGAATAAGGAGAAGCTCCTGGCGTGAAGCCTCTGGCTTTCCTTATCGAACGCGTGTTTGTTTTGTGATAAAAATCGTTGGGGCAAACGTGAGTGAGGAGCCGAGGAGAGGTGAGTGGATACAGGCCGGAGGACGCAAGCCGGGAGCCGAAGGACCGAGCCCGGAGTCCTGACCCCGGGGCGCCGTCGGGGGCGTGGGCCGGGGCCGGCGCCTGCTTCGGGGTGGGCCGGCTCCGGGACAAGCAGGAGGCGCCTCGGCTGCAGGGGGGCGAGGTGAGCGGGCCCAGAGGCCCTCGGCCTTCGAGTCTCAGGAGCTGGTGGAGGCTCCAGTGCCTGGAGCGTGGGGCCCTGCACCCTGCCTTCTGCCAGCGGCTCTGACCCTGTCCCCATCTGCGCGTCTCTCTCCCTCTCTGCCTCTGGGTGTCTGTCTGTCTCTCCCTCCATCTCTGTCTCTGTCTCTCTCTGTCTCTCTCTCACTATCTCTCTCTCTGTTTCCCCCGCCGGCCCAGCCCTGCAGTCTGCGTCTGTCGCAGGAACCAGATGTCCCTGGGAGCGTATCTGGTCTCTTTCTTCAGGCCTCCACGCTCCTCAGACTCGCCTCCCCCATCCTGGGGGCAAAGGTCAGGGTCCTGACCCCCCTTCCCGTGACCCCCACCCGCCCTCCCTGGATGAGCTATTCCGGGAATGTCAGTGTGATCCATGAAGTGGCGTGGGGGTAGGCAGCAGGGCTGGCCCAGGGCTGGCTTTGATGGAGCCCCCGTGGGGCCTCCTCTTGTGGCCCCAGCTGGGAGGCTAGGTGGGGCCACCTTCCCACGACCCCCATGGCCACCCGAGAGGGTCACCCAGCTCTCTGGACGCGCAGATGGCCCCCGAGCCTCCCGGCCTGATCCAGTGTCCAGCTCAGGCTCCTAGTGAAGGGACAGAAGCCCCACCTCCTGGAGGATGGGGGACGGGAGATGTCAGGGCGATGGCTCTGAGCCCCCGGGGGGGACCCCACAGGGACGAGGGCCCCTCCTGGAGGACCCCCAGCTGAAGCCACGCTCCCTGAGGAGCGGCTCAGAGCCCAGAGGGGCCAGGCAGCGTCTGCCGTCTGACCGTCGGGGGCCTCTGCCCCGGAGCATCCGGTGTGCACGCCACGAGGGGAGGTGTGGTGGGCAGCCTCCGACGTCCTGCAGAGCCAGGCAGCGTCTTACTGTCGGGCGTCTCTGCCCCCCGAGGGCTTGGTGCGGGCAGGGAGCGGTGGGGGCAGGCTCAGCTGAGCCAATGGGTCCCGTTTGCACAGGGGCGGAGCTGACGGCCGCCCCGCCAGTGGAGGGTCCAGGCGCCTCTGCAGATAAGGCATTAACAGTCTGGCAGCCTCGCCCTTGGGATCTGCTGACGCTTCCTTTCAGCCCAGGTGCTGGGGTGAGGTGCCAAAGGTTTCCTATAAAGCCCCGGGGCTCTGGCCGGTGGCCACTCGCTGAGCTCGCGGACCCGCCCGGACCACCATGGTGAGGCTGGCGCTGCCCAACCCTGGCCTGGAGGCCCGGATCCCGTCGCTGGGCGAGCTGGAGCGCATCGAGCAGGAGGAGAGCAGCTCGCGGCCCAAGTGGGACAACAAGGCCCAGTACATGCTGACCTGCGTGGGCTTCTGTGTGGGCCTGGGCAACGTGTGGCGCTTCCCTTACCTGTGCCAGAGCCACGGCGGCGGTAGGCAGGCGGCGGGCGGCGGGCGGCGGGCGGGCAGGACGACCCCGCGGCCGCGGCCCCCCCGGGGATGGGGGCCCCGCCCAGAGCACGGGCCGGCAGGGACATCCTCTGTGGCCTCCTGGGCCCCGGTGCCTGGGCCCCGCGCGTCCCGGGTCTTGTGGGGTGGGATAGGCCAGGCCCTCCAGGACCCAGGAGCCCTGCCTTGACCCCGGACCTGCTCTGACCTGGGCAGGCTCTGGACCTGGGTCCCCATGGCCCCGTTCCCTCCACCTACCTTCCGGGTGTGTGGGGGCTGCAGGGACAGAGGTCACACCATGGCCCCCTATGGCCCCACGCCGGCCCAGGGAGCTGGACGCAGGGAGGAGGCCTGGGGATGCTCCTGGCTCTGGGGGCTCTTGACCCCTGCCTTGGGCAGCACAAGTCAGTTCTCAAATGGAGAAACTGCGGGCCCCCTGTGGCTCTGTGATGCGCGTGTCCTCCGGAGAAGCAGGTGGAAGGGGCTGTCCTGGGTACCACTGGTGGCCCCCCTGAATCGCCAAGGGCTCAGCCGCCTGGCAGGGAGGGTGTGTCATTGGAATCTCTGGGCCAGCTGGCGCTTCCTGGGCTGAGGCTGTCACCTCTGGGGCTGGGGCCCGCCGAGCCCAGGAGGTCGGGGCCCCAGCCTGAGTCACAGCCTGTGCCCAGGGGTCCCTCAGGGAGGCCGCTGGCCCTTCCTCGGCAACTTGCTGTCACAACTCCCCGGGGGCTGTCCTGGGGAAGGGCCCCTGCCTGGGGCACCAGGAGGAGGGCCTGGCTGCTCCGCTGCTCATGGGACTTGGCAGCCGCTCCGGGTTGACCCCGCTGGTGGGTGAAGGCCCATCGCTGGCCCCTGAGAAGAGGGGGCTTGACCCCAGAGCTGGGGAGGGACTCCCGGGGGGAACATGCTAGAAGCAGCTTAGGGGTCTTCCCAGGGTTGACCGGAGCAGACACCATGAGCTCAGACCCCCAGGAGGCCGGGTGCACCCTGACTGGGAGCCCGGGGGCAGCTGGGAGGACGCTGCGGGCTGGATACTGCCCCCAAACTTGGGGGAGGGGGACACCACAGCCCCGCCATGGGTCAGGACCCCGCCCCCTCACCCCCATCCCTCAGGAGGCCCGTCCACTGTCCTCTGGGCCACCCTGTGGGCTGGGAGCCCAGTGGCCCACCCTCCACGCCCAGGAGACCATCCCTGAGGCCAAGGCGGGGGTGGCTGCTGACTCGTCAGGGTGACACTCCCATTCCCGAAGCCCCAGCTGTGGAGCGGGGAGCAGCTGTGTGGCTTGAGGAACCCGCCTGCAAGGGTCCTAGGGGGCCTCCCACACCTGCCCATCCATTCTGATTTGGCAAACGCTTAGTTCGTCTCCAGTTATTTCCAGGAGTTTTGGGTAATTCAAAAAGTAAATGATCTTTTGCTTTATTTTTAACTTTATATTATGGGGGGAAAAAGTCTATACAGAAAAGGAGAGAGAGCCGCAGTGAAGACCCACAGTTTAGGCTTGACCGTCAGCGGCGTTTGTGGCGTTTGCTGTGAGTGTAGCTGTGAGCAGCTGTGTGCACGTTGCGTGACCCCGACTATGGGGTGGGAGCCCGGTGAGCAAGCGCTGTGCCCGCCGCCCGCCGCCCGCAGGCCGGCCGCCCTCCCGCGCTCCAATGGGATCTGCGCTCCCCAAGGGTCTGCACCGGGCAGGCGGCGGGGCCTGTGCGGCTGAAGGAGCGGGCCCCTAAAGGCAGGTTTGCTCCCGGAGGCGGAGGCGGACGTGGATGGGCCTGGGGGCGGGACAGAGGGTAGGTTTCAGCTCGCTTGGGTTTGAGGAGGGCCGGCTGCTGCCTCCCTGGGCTCAGGGAGGTGGGGCCCTCCCATGGCTCCCGCACCCGGCCCCCCACGGACCAGGGATGTCCTCCTCGTCCTCTGTGCCCCTCGCTGGGCCCCACTCCAGGCCTGCACGCGCCTTCCTTCCCGTGTCCCTGGGTGAGCGCCCCGTCGGGCCGTCGTGCTGGGTTCTGCACACTCGCTTGTGAGTCCAGTCAGCAGGCGGACATTGTGCACACTGCGGTCTGCCCTTCTGACCACAAGGCTGGGGTCTGCAGGCCAGCTGCTGGCTCAGCTCTCTGTCCCCTGAGCCCCACCCTGCCCTCCCGAGCGCCAGGAGGGGTGCCACCCGGGGGCGCCTCCACTCCCCGCCCGGCTCTGTCCTCCCCAGCATGGCGCCCCTCTGACCATCCAGCGAGCCTGCAGGTGCACACAGGCTGGGCGCCACCCTGGGGACCCCGCCGAGCAGGGCCCTCGGAAGCACAGGGCCCAGGGGTCGTGACTCTAGACGCTGGGCCAGGCTCGGGCCTCCTCTCCACCTCCATGCCCTCAGAGCAGCGCCACAGGCTCTGGAGTCCCCTGGTGAGGGGGAACCTGGTGCCTGTCACCTGGAGGCCGGCTGGGCCCCCAGAGACCTGCAAGGACCGGGCCCCAGCAGCCAGCAGGGAGAACCAGGGGAGGCAGGACCTGCCACGCGGCTTTGCCCCCTGCCCCCCAGGGCCGGCTCCACAGCCTAGCGGCCCTGATTCCTGACCAAGGGCAGTGGGGCGGGGGTGCCGGGGAGGCCACGGGCGAGGGCAGGCGGCAGCCTTCCCCTGCGCTTCGGGGAAGTGGAAGAGGGACCCGCGGCCCTCCAGAGTGTCTGGGGAAGCGGGCAGTGTCCCCGGGAGCCCGCCCATGGGAGCAAGGCCCCCTCGGCTCCTGTCCACTCTGGATGCCGCGGGGCAGGGGGAGGGGCGGCAGCAGCCTCCGTTTCCACTGGGCTTCCCTCCTGGAAGCGGCTGAGGGTCTGTGGCCACAAAAGCCGGGCGCTCCTGGGAGACCCCGGGGCAGAGAGGTGCCGCACCTGACCCTGTGCCCTGTGGGCTCGACCTGCGCCCGGGGGTTCTCGAGGCCCTCGCCCCGCTCCCCTCCTCCAGCTCGCTTCCTGAGTCCCTGGAACCCCTGCTCCCTGCGGGGCGTGCCCACCCTGCCTCCCCCGCGTCTCTCTGCACGTGCGTCCCTCCCCGGGGCTGGCGGCTCCCACTCTTGCCTCCCGGGACCTTTGGCGCCGCCGGGTGCTGGGCGCTCGTGTCTTTCCTGCTCCCTGAGACCTGCAGGCCGCCCTGCCCCTCCGCTTGACACCCCCATGCCCAGCCCCGAAGCAGAGGGGTCAGTCCACGGACAGAAGACCCAACCCACAAAGGGAGCCAAGAGGAGCGCAAGGGGCCTCCAGTCGCTGCTGCCAGGGCCGGGGGTGCCCGCCAGGCGGGCCCCACCACGTGGGGATGGAGGGCTCACTGGGCCCCGCCACCTCTGGGGGCTGCGGTGGGCGTGCCCTGGCCCCACCCTCCCCGCCTCTGTAGAAGCTGAGAGCCTCCGGTCCTGGAGGAGCTTGTGGGGGTGGCTGGGGGGGCTGGTGTAGGTGCCAGGACCACGGGGAGCAGGGGAGGCTTCCTGGAGGAGAGGCTGTCTGAGTGGGGTTTTCAAGGATGAATAGGAGTTTCCCAACGGTAGTGGAAGGGCAGGGAGTCCAGGGGTAAAAGTGGCATCATGAGAGGAAGGGATGGGATGGGGAGCTTGTTTTCTTCCTGGTGGTTTTGCCCCACAGGTTTTCAAATCCAGCTCCTGAGAACCTCAGAGAGGCAAGTGTCACTTCACCTTTACCTCCACAGACAGACGGACGGGCGCTGAGCCCGCAGCTGGCGGAGCCCCAGGCCCCAGGCTGCTGGCTCTCCTCTGTCGAGGGGTCCAGCCTGGGGGCGCCCCTTCCTGGTGCCTTTCCTTGCGTCCCAGCCCACACCCTTGCCCCCTGACCCTCGGCACACCACCCCCCGCTCCACACAGCACCAGCCGTGGAAGAAGCTTACGCCCGGAGCCCCAGGTCGGGGGGCCAGGCATGCGGCCAGTGGCCCTGCAGCTTCCTGGCATGGGGACCGAGGGTGGTCCACGAGTGGGAGAAAGTGCCGCTGGCCCTGGGGCCCGGGCCCTCAGCGGGAGGGCACCCGGGAGGCAGGTGGAGGAGGAGAGAGAGAAAAGGCCGAGGGATTAGCCCAGGAGGCAAGCGGGGAGCTGGGCGCAGAGGCTGGGAGCCCCCAACCACGTGCTCCAGGTCCCCTTCCACACACACACGCACACACACGCTCAGGCACAAGAGTACACATGGACACACTCAAACACACCTACACACACACTCACTCTTACATGTGCACATCCATGCACGCCATACATACACAAGGACACGCATGCATACTCGTACACACATGTCACAGTTACACCAAGTGTCTGGATACATGTGGAGGCACCCACGTGCTCACATACACACTCATTCACATACACATGGACACACACACGTGTGCGGATGGCACACGCACGTACACATCGAGGCACACACATGCACACACATGTATACACAGGGCCACGCCAGTGGGGGCCTCGAGCTCAGGTCTGACACCCACACTGCCCGGGAGGCCAGTGTGGGAAGGCTGCAGCCCCGCCGGCATCCGGGAGAGAAGCAGGCACAAGGGAAGGCGCCGAGCCGCTTGAGGGGCGCAGAGAACGTGTGTGTCGGGAGGCGGAGGTGGGGCGGGGAGGACGAGGGGAGGTGCGCAGAGGAGGGCAGGGAGACGGGGCTGCACGAACCGCGGTGAGGGGAGACCTCAGCCTGCGGCAGGCCACGCCAGACCCCAGGACAGAGCGGGAGACCTCACTCCTCGGCAGGCTGCGCCGGACCCCGGGACAGAGGGGGGACCTCAGACTGCGGCAGGCCACACGGGACCCCAGGACAGAGGGGGGACCTCAGCCTGCAGCAGGCCACACGGGACCCCAGGACAGAGGGGGGACCTCAGCCTGCGGCAGGCCACACGGGACCCCAGGACAGAGGGGGGATCTCAGCCTGCGGCACGCCACGCCAGACCCCAGGACAGAGCGGGAGACCTCACTCCTCGGCAGGCCATGCGGGACCCCGGGACAGAGGGGGGACCTCAGACTGCGGCAGGCCACACGGGACCCCAGGACAGAGGGGGGACCTCAGCCTGCAGCAGGCCACACGGGACCCCAGGACAGAGGGGGGATCTCAGCCTGCGGCAGGCCACGCCAGACCCCAGGACAGAGCGGGAGACCTCACTCCTCGGCAGGCCATGCGGGACCCCGGGACAGTGGGGGACCTCACTCCTCGGCAGGCCACATGGGACCCCAGGACAGAGGGGGGACCTCAGCCTGCGGCAGGCCACACGGGACCCCAGGACAGAGGGGGAGACCTCACTCCTCGGCAGGCCATGCGGGACCCCGGGACAGAGGGGGGACCTCAGCCTGCGGCAGGCCACGCCAGACCCCAGGACAGAGCGGGAGACCTCACTCCTCGGCAGGCTGCGCCGGACCCCGGGACAGAGGGGGGACCTCAGCCCACGGCAGGCCACGTGGGACTCCGGGACAGAGGGGGACCTCACTCCTCGGCAGGCCACACAGGACCCTGGGACAGAGGGGGGACCTCAGACTGTGGCAGGCCATGCAGGACCCCAGGACAGAGGGGTGACCTCAGCCTGCAGCAGGCCATGTGGGACCCTGGGATAGAGCAGGGGACCTCACTCCTCGGCAGGCTGCGTCAGACCCCGGGACAGATGGGGTGACCTTAGCCCGTGGCAGGCCACGTGGGACCCCGGGACAGAGGGGGGGACCCCAGCCTGCGGCAGGCCACGTGGGACCCCAGGACAGAGTGGGGACCTCACTCCTTGGCAGGCTGCGCCAGACCCTGGGACAGAGGGAGTGACCTTAGCCCATGGCAGGCCACATGGGACCCCGGGACAGAGGGGGGGACCCCAGCCTGCGGCAGGCCACGTGGGACCCCAGGACAGAGTGGGGACCTCACTCCTTGGCAGGCTGCGCCAGACCCCGGGACAGAGGGGGTGACCTTAGCCCATGGCAGGCCACATGGGACCCCAGAACAGAGAGGGGGACCTCAGGGTGGGTGTCCCAGGCCAGTGCTGGCGGTCCCGGTAACCAGGGAGCCCGACCACGAGGCCCTCTCAGACTGGACCTGAATCCACTCTTAAGCCCTGAAGCAAGTGTTTCCAATCCTTTTCGGGCAGTTTCAGCTCCCGAGCTGCCTGCAGACTAGAGCTGGCGACCTTTGGTAACGGCGGCAGCACTGCACCCGGCTCGCACCGGGCCAGGCCGGGTGCACTGGACAGGCTGCCTTCCCCGTGGTTCCCCCAGAGCCCGGGTCAGGGGGAGGCGCCCGGGCGGCTGGTAAAACCACGGGCCGGGGCGGAGGATGGAGCAGCAGGAGGGGGCTCACCCCTTCAGGGGTCTGGGATGGTGGGCCCACGTGCACCATGAAGGCAGGTGTTCATGGGGCCCCTGCTCGGGGCCGGGCCAGGCCCTGGGACCCATCAGCGAGGGCAGACACAGACCCCAGGTCCAGCTGCTCCCTGGCCCAGAGCAGGGTCCCCAGGGCTCAGATGCAGACCCCTTTCTGCACGGGGTCTGGGCCGGCTTCTGAGCTCCTGGCCTTTACCCCTTCCTCACCTTCGAGTGAGGATGCCAGGGCCCACACCCCCACGGGGCTCATCACCCGGCGCGTGCCCCTCCCTGGCCTCCTCCCACACACAGACGCCATCCTAGCGCTCCAGGGACTGGGGGGCAGGCAGCGTCCTGTGGGGACCGCGGAGGAGCCGGCCACCTCGAGGAGAAGGCGCAAGGCCCCCCCCAAACGACTCGATGACCGTGAAGGGCGTGGTCAAGGGCGGCGTCCTTAGTCACGTGACCGCCCTGACCACGCCCCCACGCGCCCGCAGGAGCATTTATGATTCCGTTCCTCATCCTGCTGGTCCTGGAGGGGATCCCGCTGCTGTACCTGGAGTTCGCTATCGGGCAGCGGCTGCGCAAGGGCAGCGTGGGCGTCTGGAGCGCCATCCACCCGGCCCTCAAGGGCTTAGGTGCGTCCGTGCCCAGGCTCAGCCTGGGGTCCGGGCTGGCAGCACACGCTGCCCCCTCTTCCCTTCACCTTTCAGGGAGGACACGGCCTCGGGCTCCACAGCTCCCACCCTGAGGCTGTTGCCACCCCTTCCGCAGACTCTCTTGGGCGGGGGGGGGGGGGGGGGGGTGTGGGCTGGAGAGGCTGTCCTGGGTCCCCGGGGAACACAGGGCCCAGCAGGGCAGATACAGGGGGAGAGCAGAGCCCCCCACTTCCTGCCCAGAGCAGGGACTAGGAGGGCGCCTTCCTGAGGTTCGGGACTCTTGTTCACTCACACTCAGTGGGCCAGGAGGGCCCCCCAGAGATTGCCTTCACTCCAGCACTGACCCTTCATTCCACAGTGACCCCCTTCCAGCGACCAGCACCCCCATCCCAGCAGTGATCCCCTACCCCAGCAATGACTGCACAGCCTAGCTGTTATCCCCACCCTGGCACCCTCATACTCCAGCAAAGCCCCCATCCCAGCCAAGATGCCCTACCCAGCAGTGACCCCCCTCCCGCAGTGACCCCCATCCTAGAAGTGACCTCTGCCTCTAGCAGTGACCCACACTCCAGCATTGCCCTCACCCTAGCAGTGAACCCCACTTCAGCAGTGACCCCCACCCCAGCAGTGACCCCCACCCCAGCAGTGACCCCCCACCTCAACGGTGACCCCCCATCCTAGAAGTGACCCCCCGCCTCAACAGTGACCCACACTCCAGCATTGCCCTCACCCCAGCAGTGACCCCCGCCCCAGCAGTGACCCCCGCCACAGCAGTGACCCCCACCCCAGCAGTGACCCCCCGCCTCAACGGTGACCCCCCATCCTAGAAGTGACCCCCCGCCTCAACAGTGACCCACACTCCAGCATTGCCCTCACCCTAGCAGTGAACCCCACTTCAGCAGTGACCCCCATCCCAGCAGTGACCCCCACCCCAGCAGTGACCCCCGCCCCTGCACTGGCGTCCTCTCTCCCCCCAGGCATCGCGTCCATGTTCGTGTCCTTCATGGTGGGCCTCTACTACAACACCATCATCGCCTGGGTCATGTGGTACTTCTTCAACTCCTTCCAGGAACCCCTGCCTTGGAGCCAGTGCCCACTCAATGCCAACCAGACAGGTGAGCCCTCGGCGGGCTGGTGGGGGCGGAGCTGGCCCGTGAGCAGCAACCCCTGAATCTCTAACATCCACGTGGTTGTCACCCAAGTTTAGCAAAAACGCGATCCCTAGAAAGGGGCATGGCCTCCCTGCTGCACCCAGGGCCCTGCAGGGGGTGTGGGCAGGGTGGGGTGGGAGGGTCTGCCAGGATTAGACCGCTCCCACCTTGGCAGGGTCTCACTGGGGTCCCTGAGCCCAGGGGGGCAACCAGGGCCCTGGGATGCTAGGCTGAACAGAGCCCCCCAGTGTGGGCTCTGGCGTGAGACCCCCCCCAAAGACTGGTGACCTCCTGAATGACTGAGCGCCATCACCAGGGCACTGACTCCCAGCTAAGCCCTGGGTCTGTGCCTGCCTGGGTAGTGAGAGCCCGGTGCACACGCTCCCTGTGTGCACGAGTGTGTGCACGGGTCTGCACGTGAATGTACGTGCAAGTCTGTTTGGTGTGTGCATGCTTATGTGTGTCTGCAAGCATGTTCATGTGCACACACGTTCACGGAAGTGTGCATGTGTGTGCACATGTACAAGTGTGTTGTGCATGCTGTAGGGTGTGTCTCTGTGGGTATGCACACACGTGTATGTGGTGCGTGCTGTCTGCTGAGTGTGGGTGTGCACACATGTGTAAGTACATTGTGATGCTGTCTGCTGCATGTGTCCTTGTGGGTGTGCACACACGTGTGCACGTGTGCAGTGCGTCCTGGCATCTGTCAGCGTCCTGGGCCCACGCTCTCCGTGGCCCTCACTGGTGTGGTGCTGTGCCAGGTTACGTGGAGGAGTGTGCCCGCAGCTCCTCCGTGGACTACTTCTGGTACCGCGAGACCCTCAACATCTCCACCTCCATCGATGACTCGGGCTCCGTGCAGTGGTGGATCCTGCTGGCCCTGACGTGTGCCTGGAGCGTGCTCTACGTCTGCACCATCCGGGGCATCGAGACCACCGGGAAGGTGCGGGGCTGTGGGCGCTGCAGGGGACCGGGGGGCCCTTTAGCAGCTCTGAGGGTCCGGCCCTGCCCGCCACCTGTCTGGGCAGCGCCCCAGACTCAGTGCTGGACCAGACAGTCCCAAACACACGCTTCAGAAGCCGCAGGCGGGAGCGACTGTGGCGCCCGTCTGGGTGGCGGGAGCTGAACGGTGACCGTGGTCACGAGAGGACACGGAGACCAGAGGGGGAGGTGGGGCCCAGGGTGTGGGAGGAGGGGGCGTGGTCCCGGGCTCAGCCCTCCTCCTCGCGGTGGGCCCCCAGCCCACAGCTGCCGCCTCCCCCAGGCCGTGTACATCACGTCCACGCTGCCCTACGTCGTCCTGACCATCTTTCTCATCCGGGGCCTGACGCTGAAGGGAGCCACCAGCGGCATCGTCTTCCTCTTCACGCCCAACGTGAGTCTAGGCTGCCTGCCCGCCCCTGGGCTCCGCGACCCTGCTGGTCCCTGGACACCGGCTGGGCCTGTGAGGGCAGTGCGAGCCAGCCCGTGTGTGGCTCAGGGCAGAGGGCCTTAGGGTCATTTTCCCTCCGGCCTCTGCTAGGTGGCCTCAGCTGCCCCTGGCCTCCCGGCTCCTGTCCCCCCCTTGGCCGCCCTGCCTGGGCCCCCCCACCCCGTGGTGCGCGGCTGAGGGCCTCTGTCTGTGCAGGTCGCGGAGCTGGCCAAGCCGGCCGCCTGGCTGGACGCAGGGGCCCAGGTGTTCTACTCCTTCTCCCTGGCCTTCGGGGGCCTCATCTCCTTCTCCAGCTACAACCCTGTCCAGTGAGTGCGCCGGGCGCGGGCCCCGGGGGCGGGGGCTGCTCCTCCAGGCGCCGGGCGCGCGGAGCCTTGGTCTCCCCGTCGGACCAGCTGCGTGTCCGTCTCTCTCCTGAGGCCGGCTTGTCCTTGGCCTGCGTGTCTGTCTCTCTCCCGTGGCCGGGGCGTCCTTGGCCTTCCTGTCCGTCTCTCTCCCAAGGCCGGGGTGTCCTTGGCCTGCGTGTCCGTCTCTCTCCCGAGGCCGGGACGTCCTTGGCCTTCGTGTCCGTCTCTCTCCTGAGGCTGGCTTGTCCTTGGCCTGCGTGTCCATCTCTCTCCGTGGCCGGGGCGTCCTTGGCCTGCGTGTCCTTCTCTCTCCCGAGGCCAGCTTGTCCTTGGCCTGCGTGTCCGTCTCTCTCCTGAGGCTGGCTTGTCCTTGGCCTGCGTGTCCGTCTCTCTCCTGAGGCCGGGGCGTCCTTGGCCTGCGTGTCCGTCTCTCTCCCGCGGCCGGGGCGTCCTTGGCCTGCGTGTCCGTCTCTCTCCCGGGGCCAGCTTGTCCTTGGCCTGCGTGTCCGTCTCTCTCCGTGGCCGGGGCGTCCTTGGCCTGCGTGCCCGTCTCTCTCCCGGGGCCAGCGTGTCCTTGGCCTGCAGACGGGCCTCGCTGGCCTGTGCCGGCTCTCTGGCTGCTGAGACGTCTGTGCTCCAGCTCTGTGAGCACCTGTCTGTGCCCCCGCGCGTGTGCCCTGAGGCGGGGGGGCCTTGGGCCTCGTGGCGGCTGCAGGTCTAACCGTCTGAGGAGCCGCTTCCCCGCTGCAGCCCCTGTAGGGTGTGTGGGAGTGCTGGGTCCTCCCCGCCCTCGCCCAGGCCTGTCACTCTCAGACTTGGGTTCCGGCCACAGGGGAGGGTGTGGCAGCTCACTGAGCTTCGTGTTTGTTTTTTAGCAGCATTTTTTTTTTTTGGCCTGCCCTGGGTCTTCCTTGCTTTGCGTCGGCTTTCTCCAGTTAGAGCCTTTTGGCTGAGATCGCAGACGGTAAAGCGTCTGTCTACGATGTGGGAGACTCGGGTTCAATCCCTGGGTTGGGAAGATTCCTTGGAGAAGGAAATGGCAATCCACTCCAGGACTATTGCCTGGAAAATCCCACAGACAGAGGAGCCTGGTAGGCTACAGGCCACGGGGTCGCAAAGAGCCGGACACGACTGAGCGACTTCACGCTCATGTTCTCCAGCTGCAGCGAACGGTGTCTTCTCTTGTGGCCCACAGGCTTGGTTGCTCTGCAGCCCGCAGGATCTTCCCAGACCAGGGATCGAACCTGTGTCCCCCGCGCTGGCCCTCACTGGGGTCTGATTTGCGTTTCCCGGGGAGTTCTTGACAGAGGCGCCTGGAGGGCGGGTGGGAGGTCAGGGGTCATGCAACGAGCTGAGGGAGGCTTTAGGTGTCGAGGTGGAGATGGGGTGTCCTCAGCCATGAAGGCCTGGGGTGGGTTGGGGGCCAGCATTTGTGGGGGCGGGGGGGGGTAAGGAAAGGGAGGGAGGCGTCCAGGCCTGGGGTGGGGGCACCCGGCCCAGGCCACCTCTTCGTGGCCTCTGTGGCTGGTGGTTGGAAAGTCCAGGCCATCCTGCGCGAGTAGGGCTGATGAGCCACCTCCTGAGCCCAGAGCAGACGCTGGCCGGGCGGGGACCTGAACACCAGGGTCTTCAGCCCCAGCTCCAGGGTCCCCAGGGCATGGGGGCACCGAGGGGCCTGCAGGCTGCAGCGGGCGTGGGGGCCGTCACCTGGTGCTCGGCGAGCCCTCCCCCCTCCCTGCCCAGCAGTGGCTTTTCCTGTCTGGCTGGCACAAGACGCAGCTCTGACCTCCTTTGCCAACATGGGCTGGCCGTGTGGACACCGCACCCCCTGGGCTGTGCTCATCGACACCGCTTCCATCCACAGCAACAACTGCGAGATGGACTCGGTCATCGTGTCTGTGATTAATGGCTTCACGTCTGTGTACGCGGCCACCGTGGTCTACTCCATCATCGGCTTCCGGGCCACCGAACGCTACGACGACTGCTTCAGCGCGTGAGTGGCCCGCGGGCGCCCCGGCAGCCGCAGCGGCCTCGTCCCCGCCTCCGCCTCCGAGGAGCCCCCCCGGACGGGTGTCAGCCTCGCTCTTTTTCCAGGAACATCCTGACGCTTATCAACGGGTTCGACCTGCCCGAAGGCGACGTGACGCAGGAGAACTTCGCTGAGATGCAGCAGCGCTGCAACGCCTCCGACCCCGCGGCCTACGCCGAGCTCAGGTTCCAGGCCTGCGACATGGACACCTTCCTCTCGCAGGTAGGGCCAGGGCAGCGGGCACCTCAGGCGGACACCGAGCCTCCCCTGGGAGTCCAGCTAGGCCACACGGCTGCCCACCCTGGCTATCCTGCCCTGCACTGCGCTAGGGCCCCAGCATCTCCTGGGCCGTGGGCCCCGCATGTGAGGCCATGAGGCGCCTTCTGTGGGCCTGACCTCTCCCGTGGCCTCACATCAAACACACAGAAACACCCCATGGTCTGTTTTTACCGTAATTTCTCCTACACAAAGGTCAGAGTTATCGTCACTGTCCTTCTGAAGTCACTGGTGGCCATCAGGCTCCCGGGAGTCCCTCCCTGACACACACCAGCTCGAGTGCCAGCCCCCAGGCCGAGCGACATCTGCCGTGATTGCTCGTGGGCCGCATCTACTGATCTTAGCTTTGCAACTCTCTCATTGGGAGCCACACACCATTTCGGGGGCGTGTTGAGCATTTTTGAGGGCCTGGCACTGCTTCTCCAGGGACAGCACATCCTTCCAGGAGTGGCGGCAGCAGAGGGTCCTCCCACTCGGCTCTCCCTGGGGAATGTCGCAGGGACCACACGTCTCAATCCCCCTTCCTTTTAAAAAGCGACGTCTCAAGGTGCCAGCTCTCGCCTGGAAGCTCAGTTTGTGGGGGGTTAGTCGGTTTATGCCTCCTGCACCCCTGTAGTCTTCCGTCAGCCGGGAACGCCCGCCCCCAGCCCTGGGCAGTGCTGACGGGCCTCTGCTCTCCCACGGGTACAAGGGTGTCAGGCCTCCCGGGCTGCTCCTCGGTGATGTCGGCCCCACAGCGCTGCGACGACCCCCTGCAACCTCCCCATGGCCCTCGGAGTCCTTGTGTCCCAGGAATGCGTGCAGATGCCGTCACGGGGCCATGGGCCCTGCGGGATCCCGCCGGATCCACTGGCTCCTCATTCAGCCCCTCCGAGCTCAGGGCACTCTGCGGAGGTTCAACCCCCGGGAACCCTGAGCCTCGAGAAAGGGGCCCAGTGCCCAAGGCCTCACTCACCTGCATGGGCCACTCCATGCAGAGTGCCGTCCTTACGCACCCACAAGCACGTTCATGGCGCTGCCTGCCCCGCGGGCCGCTCTGAGCACCGGTGGGCGCACATCCAGGGGTCTGTTTCAGGGTCTCGCTCGGGCCCGCTGAAGTCAGTTTGTGTGATGGCCTCGGCTGTGGGCGGGGTGGGGGCATCCACCGGCAGCCGGGTGGGGGTCCACGCCCTTCCGCCCAGTGTTTCTGTCTGGGCGGCACGGGGCCCCGACCACCGCTGGACAGTGTGGTCAACTTCGCAGCGATGTAACCAGTGCAGCCTTTTAAATACACCTGGAGCCAAACGCCAAGAGCTGCGGTCCCGCCACAGAATGGCCCGCGTCAGCCACGACTGCGTGGGTGCCGGCCGGGCGGGTGCAGAGCCGTCCAGGGTCAGGGCCAGACCGGCCCGTGGGCACCTCGGGCGGCTCTGGCTGACGCGCCTGCCGCCCTGCAGGGCGTGGAGGGCACCGGGCTGGCCTTCATCGTCTTCACCGAGGCCATCACCAAGATGCCGGTGGCGCCCCTCTGGTCCATCCTCTTCTTCATCATGCTCTTCTGCCTGGGCCTGTCGTCCATGTTCGGCAACATGGAGGGTGTGGTCGTGCCCCTGCAGGACCTCAACGTCATCCCCAAGAAGTGGCCCAAGGAGCTGCTGACAGGTGGGCGGGGCCTGTGGGCCTGTGGGCGGGGTCTGCGGGTGGTGTGGGCGGGGCCCGTGAGGCCGTGGGCGGGGCCGTGGCGCAGCGGCCAGACGGAGGCTGCGGCCGGCGTGGGGCCGACGCCCGTGACGGCACCCCGCCCTCTGCTGCCGCAGGCCTCATCTGCTTGGGGACGTACCTCATCGCCTTCATTTTCACACTGAACTCCGGCCAGTACTGGCTGTCTCTCCTGGACAGCTACGCGGGCTCCATCCCCCTGCTCGTCATCGCCTTCTTCGAGATGTTCTCCGTGGTCTATGTGTACGGCGCGGACAGGTAGGGGCTGGGGGCGGGAAGCCCCATGGTAGGGGGTGCGCAGGGCCGCGCAGGTGTCTCTTCTGTCCGGCGTGGGGTGGGGGTGGCCTGAGCCTGGAGGGCAACGGAGCGGCCGTGGAGCTCGCAGGGGGGTGCAGGCCCCGCCCTCTGCAGCGCCCAGATGCCCCCAGGCCTCGGGAAGGGCGCTGGCGGCGGCAGCAGGGGGCAGCCGCCTCAGGGCGAGTGGCAGGAGCAGGGCGGTGCACAGGCGTTTGCTGTGGGTGGATGGGGCTTCCCCAGGAGCCTGCCTGGAGGAGGGGGGGAGCTGGTGTCCTGCAGTGCCGGGCCCGCCCCCAGGGGTCTGAGCAGGGCTCCTCTGCCAGACAGAGGCTCAGGCAAAGACAGGCAGACAAGTGTGGCAGGGTCAGCCGTCCCTTGGCCAGTCATCCAGGGCATCACAGATTGGCACAGTGTTCTTAATAGGAGCTGGACTCACCACCGCTCCATAAACGATCGGTGAAATCAATTAAGATCAAATGCGGAAGCCCATACAGGGGGCCCTGTTAAGACCCCAGCGCTGCACCGCCAGGAGTGCCGGGGCGCTGCCCTGCCGAGGAGACTGAGGCAGGGAGCCGGACAGCCCCCCTCCTCGGTCCCCAGCAGCTCTGATCTGCCCTGCACATCAGTGTCAGCCTGGGGCCGAGGAGGACACGGCCTCTGACGAGAGTCCACACGTCTAGCCTGGCGGTAGCCCCGCGGGATGGCGGGGCTTCCCGGAGAAGGCGTGTCTGCCAAGGAGGACGTGAGAGGTCAGAGTGCAGCATCGCAGGGGAGAGTCCGTCTCCCCAGGAGCGGAGACGCTGCCGCCCTCTGCCTTCCGGGGACTAACGGCCCCTCGGCCTCTGATTCCAGGTTCAACAGGGACATCGAGTTCATGATCGGCCACAAGCCCAACATCTTCTGGCAGGTCACGTGGCGAGTGGTGAGCCCCCTGCTGATGCTTGCCATCTTCCTGTTCTTCTTCGTGATCGAGGTCAGGGAGGAGCTGACGTACAACGTCTGGGACCCAGCCTACGTGAGTCCTGGGCCTCCAGGGTGGGAGGGTGGGGGCAGG
This sequence comes from Capricornis sumatraensis, assembly GCF_032405125.1. NCBI lineage: Eukaryota > Metazoa > Chordata > Mammalia > Artiodactyla > Bovidae > Capricornis > Capricornis sumatraensis. The sequence continues at coordinate 77,368,427 of NC_091086.1, read as the reverse complement.
CTCCCCCTCCCTCAGAGGCAGGGGCGAATCACGAGGGGCGGGCACGCTGCCCCGAGTGAGACCACGGCTGCCTGGTTTGCTCACCCGAGGCCACTCTCTCTCCAGGAGGAATTTCCCAAATCCAAGGAAATCAAGTACCCAGGCTGGGTGTACGCCGTGGTGGTCCTTGTTGCTGGGGTCCCCTGCCTGGTCATCCCCGGCTTCGCCATCTACAAGCTCATCAGGAGCCACCTCCAGAGGCCAGGGGACCAGCGGGCACTCGTCGGCTCGCCGTCCTCGGCCTCAGTGAACGGTGGCCTGTGGTCCTAGGCAGCCCAGCCGGCGGGGGTGGGGGGGGGGTGGTGTCCGAGGAGGAAGTAGGCTGCATGGGTGTGCACGTGTGTGTTACATGAGGGTGCATGTGTGGGAGTGTGTACACGTGGGGGGGTGTCTGTTGCTCATGTGAGTGTGCCCGTGTGCATATGTGTGCACCGTGCATGTGCAAGTGTGAGAGTGTATCTACCGTGTGTGGGCATGTCCCTGCATGTGTGTGTGCGTGTGTGTGTACATACATGTGCAAGTGGGTGTGTGTAAGCATGTGTGCATAACAAGGGACATCCTCCTGGTGTGGTTACACACCTGTGTGTGCACATGGGTGTGTGTGTGCATGTAAGCATGTGTGGGCAGGTATATACATGAGCCAGCATGTGAGTATATTTGCACATGTGTGTTCCAGCGTGCATGCATCTATGTATTGTGCGTGTGTGCTCATGCTTATGTGTGTGTGCACAGCAGTGTGTGCACACGTGTGTGCATGCATGCCTGTGGCTTTGCTTGCACACACACTTGTTGCCTTGCAGCACACATGACTGCCAGTAGGGCCTGGGGAGCTGATGGGTGGTCCACCTCCACCCCACTCCCAGAGAGTCAGCCGCCACGGGGGTGGGGCCTGCTGCGCACGTCCCACTCATCTCGGCCCCTGGGACCCAGTCTTGGCGCCTCTGCGCTTTCCTCTCGAGGTCCCCTCCGACCTTGGGATTCTTGCGGTGAGGTCGGGGCTTTCACCCCGTGACCAGGAGCAGCCTTCTCAGGCCCGTCCAGAAGAGGCCAGTGAGCTTGACAGAACTTGGCCAGCCCGTCGGGGCCCCACCGGTCCGACAGAGTCTTGGCCACACCCGGGTGTCGTGAAGGCTGATCTGCTTAATCCCTGCATCTGGCTGCCAGCAATAGGTGAGCAGTTAAACAAAACTCAGCTTGGGTGACTTAAGGCAGACGCCCCCTCACACTTGAGAGGACATTAACTGCATGAATATTTAGCCAGATGTTGAAAAGACGGGTTGTAGGATAACTCAGCCTTGGCCACCGAGGTGGAGGACTGCTTGTGCGTCCTGAGCGACGTCAGGGACCGTGAGGGCAGGGGGACTGTCCAGCTGCTGCTGCTCAGTGAAGCCGGTGTCAGCGCCTCCCTCCCACGGGGACAGGATGCCACATCCAACCTTATCTGAAGTCACGTGAACTTGGGTGTTTGTTTCCAAGAACCAGTCACCTCCACTTTCCACGCAAGAATCTGCAAGTTTATGTTAAACTGGACTTTCCGAGGATTCTCCAGGCAGGACCAGAGAGCCGAGTGGTGGGTGGGGGAGTCCAGGCCAGCATCCTGGGATCCACCTTCTGTACTCCCAGAGCTATCTGACCCTGTTGGGAAAACTGCTGAGGACCCCTTGGATACAGCCCATCCCACCCCCGCCCCGGGGTACACGGAGGGGAGACACTCCCAGACGTGACCTGGGTGGGGCTGGGCCGTCCTTGTTTCTTGGTGAGGGGTTCTTTCACAGACTTGATGTTTTGCAGATTGTTAGAAATTTGGGTTTTGTGGGTGTCGTGTGTACCTGTCTGAATAAATCACTGTCTTTCATAATCTTGGCCTAAGTGTTGTCTAAATGAGAGACAGACGAGCCCCAGCCTCGAGGGGCCGGTGCAGGACTGCAGGTCTGCTGTGTCCGTGGAGGACCCCCGCCCCCCCACCATTGCCCCAGGCTCCCGGCGAAGTGCCCTCACATGGGGGCTGCTGGTGAGGCCCCTGGGCAGGGGCACAGGAACAGGAAGAGGCTGGGCCTCACCACCTGTCTTCCCTCTCCCACGCCTTTCCATCTGAGTCGCCCTTCCTCAGTGGGACCATGCAGCCCGGCTGAGAGAGGAGTGTCCGAGGAAAGTCAGATTACGGATAAGGGGCCCGGTCCTGTCCTGGTGGAGGCATCTGCTGGGCGGTGGGGGAAAGGGTCCAGGGAGCCCCCAGGGGGAGGTCTCAGCTGAACCCACCATGTTGGCTCGTCACCGCTCCAGCCCCCAGACAGGAGGGGACCCGAGCTGAGGGAAGGGCTCACACACCCCCCAAGCCTGGCCATGCCCCTCCCCATGCCTGGTGTCGCTCCACCCTGCCACCCTCCCAGGGAACCCCTTGGGGACGCAGGTCGCCATCCCACCACAGCGCACAGTGGGCTCACATTGGCAAGGATTCCTGGGCTAGGGGCTGGCGAATGCCAGGAGAGGGGTGGTCTTCTGGAACTCATCTGCACATCCTCCGCAGAGGATCACCCGGAGCCAGCTGGAAGGGAGCACCGGGAGCTAGATGGAAGGGGAGCACTCAGAGCCAGACGGAAGGGGAGCACTCAGAGCCAGATGGAAGGGGAGCACCGGGAGCCAGACGGAAGGGGAGCACCAGGAGCTAAATGGAAGGGGAGCACTCAGAGCCAGACAAAAGTGGAGCACCGAGAGCCAGCTGGAAGGGGAGCACCGGGAGCCAGATGGAAGGGGAGCACCGGGAGCCAGATGGAAGGGAGCACTGGGAGCCAGACAGAAGGGGAGCACTCAGAGCCAGATGGAAGGGGAGCACCAGGAGCCAGATGGAAGGGGAGTGCTCAGAGCTAGACGGAAGGGGAGCACTCAGAGCCAGACGGAAGGGGAGCACTCAGAGCCAGATGGAAGGGGAGCACTGAGAGACAGCTGGAAGGGAGCACCAGGAGCTAGATGGAAGGGGAGCACTCAGAGCCAGACGGAAGGGGAGCACCGGGAGCCAGACGGAAGGGAGCACTGGGAGCCAGACGGAAGGGGAGCACTCAGAGCCAGATGGAAGGGGAGCACCAGGAGCCAGATGGAAGGGGAGTGCTCAGAGCTAGACGGAAGGGGAGCACTCAGAGCCAGACGGAAGGGGAGCACTCAGAGCCAGACGGAAGGGGAGCACTGAGAGCCAGACGGAAGGGGAGCACTCGGAGCCAGATGGAAGGGGAGCACTGGGAGCCAGACGGAAGGGGAGCACTCAGAGCCAGATGGAAGGGGAGCACCAGGAGCCAGATGGAAGGGGAGTGCTCAGAGCTAGACGGAAGGGGAGCACTCAGAGCCAGACGGAAGGGGAGCACCGGGAGCCAGACGGAAGGGGAGTGCTCAGAGCTAGACGGAAGGGGAGCACTCAGAGCCAGATGGAAGGTGAGTGCCAGGAGCCAGCTGGAAGGGAGCACCAGGAACTAGATGGAAGGGGAGCACCGGGAGCCAGACAGAAGGGGAGTACTCAGAGCCAGCTGGAAGGGGAGCATCAGGAGTCAGATGGAAGGGGAGCACGGAGCCAGACAGAAGGGGAGAACCGGGAGCCAGCTGGAAGGGGAACACTGGGAGCCAGATGGAAAGGTCACATTCAGACCACCTGAGAGGTCTGGATGTCTTTGGGAAATAACTGGCTTAGAAGTAGACACGGCAGCTGTCCTGGCCCCACCCTGGCATTCACCCACGTCCACGCAGAACCCCGCTGCAGACGTTCACTGCAGCTCCTCCTCACGGCCATCCTGGTCAGCACGTGGTGGACACAGCGCCCCACGGGCCATATAACTGCCTGCCAGACGGGTCTCCAGAGACCAAGGCCCGTAGCCCAGCTCACACTGTTTACACAAGGTCCCTCTACGGGGAAGGAGAGCAGAAGCAGGCCGTCAGGGGTGCGGCCACATGAGGGACGGGGCCCCTTCGGGGATGGCCATGTCCACTGCGTCAGCCGCGATGCTGGTAGGTAACTGCAGGGTGCCAAGTGGGGCCCCGTGGGCATTCGGAACTGCTCCTCACAGCCACACGTGCGCCAGCAGTTATTCCGGAAAGTTTATTAAAAGTGAACAAGGTCTATGGAACAGGTAAATGGGCCGCAGCCTTGAAACCCCTGAGGTTCTCGCGTCGGAGGTGGTGGCCACAGACGTCGGCCAGGGGCGGGCGGGGGAGGGTCCAGGGTCGGGAGGGGCACGCGGTTGGAGGGGGCTGTTACCGATTAACCAGCTCCACTGGTTTCCTTTAAATCACAAGAAAGCACACTCACAGGGCAGAAGGCTGGCGACTTCCTGCTGCGGCGGAGGCTCCGGGCCGTGGCAGGCATGGCGGGCACCCCGGGGCCCAACCCCCCTGCGGATGGCGGCGGGGAGGCACGGCCAGCGTGGGACAGCAAACTCCAGTACCTGCTGAGCTGCGTGGGCTTTGCTGTGGGCCTGGGCAACCTCTGGCGGTTCCCATACCTGTGCCAGACGTATGGCGGAGGTGAGCCTGCTGGGTGTGCCCCCGCCGCGGCCTCCGGGGTGTGGGAGCTCCCACCCCCAGTGATCTGTCCCCCAATGCCCAGCCGGTGACAGCGCAGCAGGCCGTCCGCCCAGGCTCCGCCGGGGTCAGAGCTCCGGGCCCCCCTCGCCTGCACTGTGTCCTCACTGACCAGACCTCAGAGGGCAGCCAAGGGGCCGCAGCCACACGGGGAGCTGAGATGGGCACCCAGGCTCCTACACGGAGCCGCTGCGCAGGGCGCCTCGCTCAATGGCCTGCGGCTGTTGGTGTCACGCCTGGTGTTGGGGACAAGAGGCACAGACCGGGTGGACGGCTGCCCTCGGGGGACAGGCGCGGGACGTGGCTCGCTGTGTCCCCAGGCTCAGGGCGGGGGGCTTCCCGGATAGGGTCACCCTATTGTGGTGTCTGACCTGAGGCTTCCCCGAGGCCTGCGCTTCCCAGCGCCCGCAGAGCTCCTGGCCGAGGCAGGCGCTGGCCGAGTGTCCCCTGTGGGGCAGCGGCTCTGGCCTCCCTCCTCAGAGACGGGGAGGCCAAGGTGGTGAGAACTCAGCCCATCTTCCGGTCAGGGGGTTGGGGGGGTCCTTCCTGTTCAAGGGCAGAGGCTGCCTTTTCTCCACCCAAAAATGAGGGGGCAGGGGGTCAACACAGAAGGCGGAGTCCACATAAGCACTGCCCACCAAGCCTCCTGGTCATCCAGACACGGCGTCTTTGAGGTCTCTTTTTCCTGACGATAAGATCTGGGGCATGTGGGAAAACCTGAACATGCAGACAAATGGCCGGACACTCACTCCTCTGTAACAGCTGCCCTGGCGCCAGAGCCTCCGTGGGTCTGGGGCGGGGGGCGGCCGCTCCTCCGTGAGCGCGGCGTGGAAAGCATGGCGCTCCCCGGAGCACTGGCACACACCTGAAGCAGGGCGCCCAGAGCCCTCAGTGCCTGTTGTGCCAGCCAGGGCCTCGGCGCCCCTCCACGCACGGGGCTCTGCCACCTGCGAGCCCGGCACTGCCCACAGCCTGACCCGCTGCCCAGAGCGGCCGGAGCGGGGCCCAGGGCCCCTCCCCGTGGACACCGCCTCCGCCTCCATCCAGACAGCGAGGCTGCGGGCGCCACCCGCCGTGCCCGGGGCTCTGAGACACGCCTGTAGGGGCCAGGAGCCAGCTTTCCCGGGCTGGAAGCTCTCGACCAAATGCCACGAAACAAGCTTCTCACGCGGCGAGAGGCCCTTCTCCGTCTGCTCTGACCACCTCTGGAGACCCTGAGACACGCAGGCGGAGGTGACACGCAGACAGGGCATCGCCTGGTTCGCACTCGTCAGGACTGCGCCTCCACGTCGTGGAGGGAGGCAGCGTCATTGCAGAGCTGAGCAGACGTGGACGCCGGGCCGTCTGGGGCATCACGTACACTCCACTCCGCAACGAGCAGAGGCGGCGGAAGCACAGTGCCCGGTGCTGACCCGGCTGCTGAGCGCAGGGCTCCCACCCAGGCTGTGGCCGGGGGTCCCCCAGGGAGCTGCAGAGGCGCCGGTTCCCGCGCTGCCCTGGAGGTCTGTGGGCTCCGGTTTAGTGTGGAGCCCCGGGTCCAGCAGAGCGAGCCTCTCGGCTCTTCCTTTAAGCTCCGCTGCCGCCTTCCCGCACGGACTGCAGCCGCGGCGCGCCGGCCAGGGGTCGGGCCGGGGGTCCAGTGGGGTGTCAGGCCTGGCCCCTGCGGGCTCCACGGGCTTGGGAAGCAGGTCCCTCCCTACCCCGTGTGCCCCTCTCCCTCCATCCTCCTGCGGCTCTTTCCTCAAGATCACAGCCCACCAGCCCTTGCCGCTGTTCTGACCAGAGGCATCTTTTCTTACTGGGCCATTCGGTGCTGCCACGCCCAGCACCCCCCAGGCTCTGCCCAGACCCGCCCACAGGGGGCGGTACACAGCGGCTGGCCATCCGATGACTGTGTGCTCCTTGTCACCGGCTCCGCTGTGGCCTTCCGCTCTCAGGGCTGGAGCACCGAACGTGCGAGGGTTTCCCCACACTGACCGGGGCTCTGGTTCTCAGTGGACGCCGACTGGGTGCCCCAGAACCTAACCCCACCCTGCCTGCACAGGCTAAGGGCGGCCCCACAGGACGCCCCCCCACCTCAGGTGCCAATCTGGAGTAGCAGGTCCCCAGGGCACCGCGGCTTCTTCCGATTCTTTACCAATTCAAGGGGTCCCACAAGCCCTCTTAAGACTCAGCGACTTGCTGGAACGGCTCGGGAAAACACTCAGGTCTACAGGTTCACCATGAAGGGTGCGACCCAGGAATGCCGTCCGGGGGCAGCGCAGAGGCGGGGCCCCCCAGCAGGGCCCCTCCTGTGCCTCCGCCAGGCAGGCACCCTTGACGGGACCCTGGGCTGCTGGCTGGTGACTCTCGGTCTGGGAGTCCCAGGCGTGGGGTCACCCTGCCCCTCCAGCTCCCAACCTGCAGGGCCAACTGGCTGAGGTTGCAGGACGTCAAGCTGTGCCCCTTGCCCGGCCCCCCGACACGCCGAGGGAGCTCGGAGGCCGAGCCAGGACAGGACCAGACACACTCCTCTCAGTTCAGCGCGTCGTCTCGGATCCGGGCAACAGCTCTCCTCCTGCTTGCAGTCCAGCAGAAACAAGCCTGCCCCGTGCCACCCCCACCGGCTCCTCCTGGAGTTAGCATGAGGGCGCGAGTGCCCCCCCAGACGCAGAGCCCCTGAGCCCGGCCCCCAGCACCCCAGCCGAGCCTGTGATCCGGGCCCCTGTCCCCACGGGGGTCGTGTTGGGGCTGAAATGAGCCTGGCGCACAGGCTGGATGCTGCTCAGCACCGGGTCACAGAAGTGTCTCCTGTCCTTCTCTCCCCAGAGCTGGGAGACTCAGCCACAGGCCAGGCCCCCTGTCCCTCCCCTCCCTGCCCGTCCCCCCTCCCCAGACCTCCCCTGGAGCCAGACCCTCTCACGCTGCCTTCAGCCGGCCCCTAAGGCCTCCACCTGGACCCCGTCCAGCTGGGGCCTCCCCCTCAGACCGGGTAGGGACGGGGGAAGGGGGCCAAGGGTCAGTCAGCCTGGAGGGCTCACCCTTACCAGATGCTGGCTCAAACATGTGGGGCTCGGGCCCTGGGCGTGCGGCTGTTCCAGGCCTGCCTTCACCATGCCGAAAGGTGTGTGTCCTGGGGCCCGGGCGTGCCTCAGGAGGGCGCCTCCATCCTCGACCTGGACCCCGGGTCCCTGGTGACTTCTGGCCACAGCCCCTGCTGCAAGCCCTGCCCGCAGGGGCCCTCCCGCCCCTGGGAGGCCGTCCTGGGGCCTCTGGGGCCTCCACCTGGAGCTTGACTCTCTAACGCACTCTGCCATCTTGCTGCTACACGGGAGATACTGAGATGCGCCGTCTGCCCACATGCTGGCCCCGGGGTCCCGTCAGGCCCACGTGGCCCAAGAGCTCTGTGGCCACTGGCTCCCCCAGGGCTGTGACCCTGTGTCCACACTTCGGACAGTGGTAGAAAAAGCCATCACGAGGCTGTGCTGGTGAAGAGCGCGGGGCCTTGGTTCCTGGGAGTGGCTCTTGGAAGCTGAACCCAAGCTCCCCGTGGATGGTGGGGAGAGCTGTGCCCACAGCAGCCCGTGCTGCTGGGCGGGGCCTGATGGTCTGTGCTGCTCCCCGGCGTCCCCTGGGCCCGTGCGGGCAGCAGCTGCGGGCAGCCAGGCAGCGCTGAAGCAGCCACATGCGCCGGCCCAGGGCAGGCGGGTTTCCAGGGTCTGGACAGAGGATGCGCGGCCGAGACCCCCACGGCACACACAGGGCCGATTCCGCCTCTGGGCACCCAGTCTCCCTCCCAACACTGTGGGAGCGTCCTGCGGGGACCTGTGTCTCCCCAGCAGGCCTGCGGGCTCAGGGACGCCCGGCCCCCCGCCACCTGCCGGGACCCGCGCCATCCATGTGGTGCAGAAGGGAGCCGCTGTGTCTCTCTGCCTGCCCTTGGGTTCTTGCCGAGAGGCAGCTCTGTCCGAGGGGCCCGGCACCCAGGCCCATCCTGCTGTGAGCATCCTAGCATCTGAGCAGGGGTGAAGGGTCGGGAGGAGCTTCCGGCCCTAACCCAGGGCGCAGCTTGGGGGACCTCCGGTGACCACCTCCTGCAAGGCCTTACTGTGAGCAGACCAGCTCCCCGTCCCAGGAGCCTGGGAACCAGGGGTGTCAGGGCCCCAGTGAGAAAGCACCTCAGCCCATGTGTCAGTGGGAACCCCACGCAGCCCCGGAGGGTGGGGGACACACAGCCCCAGAGGGTGGGGGACCACGGCTTTAGCAAGCACATCCCCGACGCCAGGGCCGTCTCCCTTGGCGGCCACGAGCGCTTCTCCTCATCCCCGCCAGCGCCCTGTGTCACCTTTGCCAAGGCTGGGCCGGGCAGAGGGCAGGGCCCACTGACAGCCGCGTCTCTGCAGGTGCCTTCCTCATCCCCTACATCGTTGCCCTGGCCTGCGAGGGCATCCCGCTGTTCCACATTGAGCTCGCCATCGGCCAGCGCCTGCGCAGGGGCAGCGTCGGGGTGTGGACAGCCATCTCACCCTACCTGGGTGGTGTGGGTATGTGCCCCCCGTGCTCCCCGCCTGCGGCTGCTCTGTGGGCTGGGGGCAGGGCTGTGTCTACGCGTGCGACGCGTGTTTGCTGGGTGTTCGCTTGTCACGCCAGTGCACGCCCGGCGGTTCGGAACGGAAGGTGCAGGGGTCCCAGGCACGCAGGTCCCCAAGGCAGGAATCAAGTGTGACGGCGGAGCCAGGGGTCCGCCCCAGAGCAGCAGCTTGCTGGCCCATGGTGCCCAGTCTGTGCACGCGGGGCCCTGAGCGCACGCGACCTGGGACCTCGTGGCACCTGGGGAGACTGGGCAGAGGGCAGCCCTGGTTCCCTGAGAGCCCGTGAGGTGGGCTCTGCCGCAGACGGCCCCAGTGTTGCTGGCAGGCCTGTGGCCCGCCTGGTGGCTTCGGGCTGCCCGAAGGCCCACCTACAAGCGGACCGAGGCTGGCAGACCGGCCGCTGAGGCCCAGCCAGGAGGGTGCCGGAGCGGGCGGGCAGCAGGGGCCTCAGCCTGATGCGGGGAGCAGAGACACGGGCCGGGCGCGAGGGGGTCCATCGGGCTGCCCAGGGAGGCGCTGACCGTGCCCGGTGCCCACAGGGCTGGGCTGCTTCACCGTGTCCTTCCTGGTCAGCCTGTACTACAACACGGTCCTGACCTGGGTGCTCTGGTACCTCCTCAACTCCTTCCAGCACCCGCTGCCTTGGAGCGCCTGCCCGCTCGACCTCAACCGCACAGGTACTGCTGTCGGGAGAGACGCCCAGTGTAGCCGGCTCCCCGGAGCTGGGTCCTGCTACCCCGTGCTTGCCCATCTGCTGTGGACCCTGGGGCCCCCTCACCAAGTGGCACCCAGGCCCTTGCAGCTGCTCACACACCTGGTGATGAAAAGCGCGCGGGCCGGGCTGCTCACCCCCCTGAAGTAGGTCTTCAGGGGGACCCCTCTCCAGCCCAGGGTGCACGCCCTCTGCAGGGGCCTCAGGCGTGGGGAGTGCTCACCGTTTCCACGTGTGCTCGTGACCCCGGGTGGGCCTCTGTCCCCGAGGGCGCCCTGTGCCAGCTCGTGCTAGGCACCTGCCAGACAGGCTGGGCAGCTGCAGAGGCCCCCGGCAGCCAGCCCCCCGGGCCCACTCCCAGGGTGGCGGGGTCCTGCCAGGTCCCTGTGGCCCGTGGCCCACCTGTGCGGGCCCTGCTGGGTCCAGGCCTCGTGCAGGAGTGCCGGGACAGCAGCCCCGTGAGCTACTTCTGGTACCGGCGGACCCTGAACGTCTCGGCCGACATCAGCGACAGCGGCCCGGTCCAGTGGCGGCTGCTGCTCTGCCTGGCGGTCTCCTGGGCCGTCGTGTACCTGTGCGTCATCAGGGGCATCGAGACCACCGGGAAGGTGAGCCTGCGGCAGCCCTGCCCCAGAACCCCCGGCCCCCGAGGGCCCCTCCTCACTTCCAACTCCTCGGCCTCTGGGGCTCAGGGGTTCCGTCCGTGTCCCTGGAGAGCTGGGCTCCTCTCACCGTGAGGTGAACCTCCTCGGCTCGGGGACAGTCTGCTCTGAAATCCTCTCTGATGTTAGAACAGCCATTTCAGCTTCTTTGACTAAATTAACTTTTTTCCCAGCTCTTTTTCTTTCTGTCTGTTTGGGTCTTAGTGTTTAAAGTGTGATTCTGGTGGACAGCACGCAGCTGGGCCTTGCTTTTCACCCAGTGTGACGGTCCCTGTCTTTCTCCTTTGGGGTGGTTGGAGCATTGACACTGACCGTGCTGGCGACAGGGCTGGGTGCGGCCCGTCACCCTGCATTCATTTTCTGCTCGTCCCCTCTGCTCTTTGTTCCCGCTCCACTCTCTCTCTGAGCTGTTCTGGATGCCGCTCGACGTCCTTTGCTCGGTGGCTGTAACTCGGTGGTTGGATTTGGGGCTGCAGCCCATGCTGTCTCCCAGCAACGCTGCGCCAGGCCACAGCGGAATCCCTCGGCATCGCCCTTCTCCCCTCAGTGACCACGCTGTCATCGTACCTTTTACTACAGTGTCATAAACAGCAAGTGCAGCCTCAGCACTTTTTTTTTCTTGGCCACACCACTCAGCCTGTGGGATCTTAGGTCCCCGATCAGGGACTGAACCCAGGCCCTGGCACTGAGCGAGGTGAATCTCAGCCTAGGGAACGCCCGCATTCTCAGCAGTTTTGTTTTAAACCCTGCATTATCTTTTAAAGAGACTGAGGCAATGAGAAAAAGTACTGAGAGTCACCTCGTTTCCACACAGAAAGGACCAGGGGGGCCTGAGTCTGTGCCTCCCAAGTTCGCCTTTCAAACTGCACCCAGCTCCAGCTTCCCACCCCTCTTCCTCCCAGGCTTGGATAAGTCCGGTACTTTTTACGTTTGGCGTGATTTCAACAACTGTGACTATACGCCGTGCGTTCCTGTGGGGCCTCCCGACGGTGGCTGTGGAGGTCTGCAGGTCTGAGTGTGTGTGAGCTCCTGCACTTTATTTTGGTTAACGTGTGAGGGTGATAATCACTCTCAGGCAAGGGGCTCCAAGCTCGAGGGGACTGGAATTTCAGACCCAACCAACCAGCCAGAAACCCAAATAGTCCTGCACGAACGTCCCTGAAGATGCCCCGGGTGGCCCCACCGTGCCTGCTTTGGGGTCCGGGGCTCAGGAGGGAAGGGGCCCCATTTGCCGATTGAATGTTTGGCAGACGCCATGTGTGCAGACCCTTCCCCAGCCCTGAAAGAACTGGGGACTGGTCCTGCTGGGGGAGAACGTGTGGGCAGGTGTGCGCCCCATGGACCCCATGCAGAGGCCCTCTGGGGCCTCAGGGTAGAAGGAGGAGGGGCCTGCGGACCAGAGAGAGGCCACTGCCCACCGCGGCAGAACCCACGTGTGAGCCTCAGGGCAGCCCAACCCCCAAGCGTGACTGGGGCCTGCAGCCCGCCGTCTCCAGTCAGACCCCACGACCCCGCAGTGGCCGGAGGCCGCTGCCGTGCCCCGCTGACTCGAGTGGGTGCAGAGGAGGCTAACGACCGGCCTTTTTCAGGCGGCTTATTTCACGGCCCTGTTCCCTTATCTGGTCCTCACGGTCTTCCTGGTCAGAGGGCTCACGCTGCCCGGAGCGATGCAAGGGCTGACCTACCTGTTCACCCCTGACGTAAGTGGGCCCCACACCCGAGCTCCCGCACAGGCCCAGGCTCAGGAAACACAAGCTGGGGCCCCCTCAGCCACGGGAGCAGAGAGACGGCCACAGGGCGGGGCGGCCCGGCATCTCAGGGGTCAGGTTCGGAGGGTGGGGAGCAGAGAAGAATGAGGCCTGGGATGTGGGGGCGTGTGAAATGGGGGTGCGGGGGAGAGGCCTGCTGGGGACCTTGGTGTCCCCCGCAGGGTCCCAGACCCCACATCTCTGAGGGGCTTGTCCAGGAACACGAGCCCGCCAGGAGAGGACCACGGGGCCATTCCACAGCCTCTGCAGCGCCAGGGGCTGCACAGCTCAGCCCCCGTCTCCCAGGCCAGGCCCCCTGGTGGGTGCGTGGTGGGGTCTGTGGGTCCCCAGCGGGAACACCAGGCCTGTGTGCAGGGGGCCCCGCCCGGCCAAGAGTCCGCAAAGCCCCCAGCCTGCAGGGAGCTGAACACCCCTCGGATCTGACTCCCAGCCCTGAGAGGGCCGTCCTCCTGTGGATGGGCCCAGGGGGCATTCCGCGTCAAAAGCGGGGAGCCCAGACTGGCCGTGTCAGTGCGCACGCTCCTCATGCGTGGTCCCAAGCTGTCTCGGAGCCTGGGTGGGCACACGGCTCGTGGGAGCGTCCCGGGGACGCTGGGCACGGTCTGGACCAGGAGGCACCGGGCTGGGGGGCCTGTCTGTGGACCACGGGTCCCCGTCCCCCTCCAGCTGCGGGTCCTGCAGAACCCCCGGGTGTGGCTGGACGCGGCCACCCAGATATTCTTCTCGCTGTCCCTGGCCTTCGGAGGACACATTGCTTTCGCCAGCTACAACCCGCCCAGGTAGGCTGGGGCTGCGGCCAGGGGCCGCGCTGTTGAGGGCACGCCAAGCAGCTTGCTGTGACATCCTTCCTGGAACGCGGGGTCAACCGGTGCGAGCCTCTGATAAGCACAAGCTCTCGGGGTTCCAGCAATCACTGAGTCACCCCGAGGGCTGGGAGGCTGCAGCACTCTGAAGCAGCTTGCAGCAAGTTCCAGAGCAGCTGCCGGAAGGGAACTGGGGTCATCAGGGCCAGAACAAGGCCATAACCGGGGGCTGCCCGTGTGACTCACGTGGCCGTAAAAGCAGAAATGCAGCCCGTGTCAGCCTCCCAGGCACCGAGAACAGACGCCCGGGCGCCCGCTGCCCCACGCCGCCCAAGCGCGACCGCGGGTCATAAACGCACGGCATGAGTGATGATGTGCTGACAGCAGCTGCCGCGCGGGTCCGCGGGGGCCCGTGGGCGCGCGGGGGGCGGGGGCAGCGGGCGCGCAGGTCCGCGGGGGCCCGTGGGTGCGCGTGTCCGTGGGGGCAGCGGGCGCGCAGGTCCGTGGGGGCAGCCCCCACACGGGTCCACGGGGGCAGCGGGCACGCGGGGGGCGGGGGCAGCAGGCGCGAGGGTCCGTGGGGGCAGCGGGCGCAGCGGGCGCGGAGGTCCGTGGGGGCAGCGGGCGCGCGGGTCCGCGGGGACAGCGGGCGCGCAGGGGGCGGGGGCAGCGGGCGCGCGGGGGGCGGGGACAGTGGGCGCGCAGGTCCGTGGGGGCAGCCCCCGCACGGGTCCATGGGGGCAGCGGGCACGCGGGGGGCGGGGGCGCGTGGGCGCGCGGGGGGCGGGGGCAGCGGACGCGCGGGTCCGTGGGGCAGCGGGGCGCGCGGGCCCGTGGGGGCAGCGGGCGCGCGGGTCCGTGGGGACAGCGGGCGCGCGGGTCCGTGGGGGCCCGTGGGCGCGCGGGGGGCGGGGGCAGTGGGAGCGCGGGGGACGGGGGCAGCGGGCGCGCGGGTCCGTGGGGGCAGCAGGCGCGCGGGTCCGTGGGGGCAGCGGGAGCGCGGGGGGCGGGGGCAGCAGGCGCGCGGGTCCGTGGGGGCAGCGGGCACGCGGGTCCGCGGGGACAGTGGGCACGCAGGGGGCGGGGGCAGCAGGCGCGCGGGTCCGTGGGGGCAGCGGGAGCGTGGGTCCGTGGGGCAGCGGGTGCGCGGGTCCCTGGGGCAGCGGGCGTGCGGGTCCGTGGGGGCACGTGGGTGCGCGGGGGGCGGGGGCCTGCTGAGCTTCCGCCTCCGCTCTTGCACGGCAGTCTCATCTGGAGACCAGGCACCCACACCCAGGGCCCCCAGCTCACTCCCGCCCGAGGCCACAGAGGAGAGGGGCCCTGAGGGTTGGCGCCAGCAGCAGCCTTGAGCTGGGGTCCCGGGCGGGGGTTGTGGGGAGGGATCTGAGAGGCGCCAGACCCGGGAGGGGCGCCCTGCCCCAGGCCTCCCCGGGGCCCTAAGGCCACGTGCGACTGTCCAGGAACAACTGCAGGCGGGACGCGGTGAGCATCGCGCTGGTGAACAGCATGACGTCCCTCTACGCGTCCATCGCCGTCTTTTCTGTCTTGGGGTTTAAGGCAGCCAGTGACCACGGGCAGTGCCTGGACCGGTGAGCAGGGGCCCTCCGGCGCTGAGGCGTGGGGAGGGGGGCGGTCCGCCTGGAACTGCGGCGGGACCAGAGCTGGAGGTTGGGTCTTGGCCGGGAAGACAGGTTCTGATGAGGGAGTTATGGACAGGGTGGGCCCCCGTCTGACAGCCGGTATCCTGACGGGAGGGGGGGCACACGCAGAAACGGAGGAGGCAGCCGCAAGCGCAGGCACAGCCGGGGCCCTTCCCCTGGGCCGCGGGGGACCCCAGCCCTGCCCACGCCTCGTCCTGGACTCACTGCTCCAGGGCTAGGAGGTGACACGTCCTGCAGCTTCCAGTCGCCCAGGCCGCGGTCATTTCTCACCACAGTCCAGGAGCCGGCCCAGTGAGGACGGCCCCACGGGGGAAGTCACTGAGTGGGACGGATGGCCCGGTGGCCTCCCGACGCAGGTTCCCGCGTGGGACCCACCAGAGGGGCACAAGCCCGCCCTCCGCCTGCTGCTGGAGGTCCAGGGCAGCTCGTGGACGACGGCCTCGTCGGCAGTGTCGGCGAGGCACAGGGGGGTGCCTGCCATGACCCCGCCGGCCACACGGGTGAGGAAGGGCAGCCGCCCACACCCCAGGCACAGCAGAGCACGTGCGTGGCTGGGGCACCCCCAGAGGCCGCAGTGGCCGCACCCGGGGAGCAGCGTACCCCCAAGGGACAACTCTTCCCGCCGCTCCCCCCAGACACCCAGGGAACAAAACCGCAGAGCGGCCACCACGGGGCTCCCCCACGGCCGCACCTCGGGCGGCGTCACCGCCTTCTCGCTGTGCCGGGGTCACTAGACAGCGCCGACACAGCAAAATCACAGACGGAATGCACACACTCAAGAAAGCCACGGCCCTAGCCAGCCTCTGGGCTCGTCCATGGCCCTGGGGGCAGAGCGCCCCGGGCCTGGCAGGAACAGGCTCGTCGGCCACCCCAGACACCTTTGCAAAAGGCTTTGGGACTCTGCGGGGTGAGGAGACAAGCACGTTCTAGCAAACAGAATCGGCCAACACAGACGCCCCCACGGCATCTGAGCCGTGAGCCCTGAGACGGACGTGGAGGTGTGAGGAGCTTGAGACCACCCCTGCTGGGGAGATCGGAGCCCACAGGCCAGGGGGCAGGAGGATGCATGGCCTGTTTGTACCCTGGGCCTAGGGGCCAGACAGCCTGTGTCCCCCACGTGTGCACGAGACCCCAGGCGCCCCCCAGAGCCCGCCCCTCCGGGGCCGCTCACCCAGCCTCCCCGCCCCTGCAGAAACATCCTCCACCTGATCAACGCCTTCGACCTGCCCGAGCAGAGCGTGTCCAGGGACACCTACACTGCGGCCCTGGCGCATCTGAACGCCTCACAGCCGGCACGGGTGGCCGGGCTCCCCCTGGAGGCCTGCCGCCTGGAGGACTTCCTGGACAAGGTACGCAGGGGCCACGGCGGGGCTGCAGGTGGCTGGGGGTCGGGGTGAGCCCTGGGGCCTAAACGCAGCACCTCTGACAGGCTCTGCTCTGCAGGCGGGGTCCGGGCAGGGAGAGCGGGCCTTGGCGCTGCCCAGAGCCCAGGGAGAGGGGCGGGAGCACAGCCCTGGAGCCAGGCCAAGGCCGGCCGACGTGGGCCGGGGACAGCGGCTGGAGGCGGGCAGGCCCCTGTGGGCAGCTGTTGAATGGGCTCCTGAGCCCCAGGCCCAGGGCCACGCATCCCCCACCGAGGGTGATTTGTATGTGGTGACACGGCCCAAACAGGGCAGGGTCACCTCTGCCTGACCCAGGAGGGCGCCCTGGCCTTCCAGCAGGGAGCATGAGGGCAGGTGTGCGTCCTGGCATGGCCCCTGCTGGCATGCGTGTGTCCCAGTGGGGGGGGCATGCTGGTGCACACGTGTCCTGGCTGGGCTGGGGTGCTGGCACACGTGTGTCCCGGGGGGCATGCTGGCCCCCCCCTTGTCCCGGGGGGCGTGCTGGCCCACGAGTGTGTCCCGGGGGGAATGTGCTGGCCCGTGAGTGTGTCCCGGGGGGAATGTGCTGGCCCGTGAGTGTGTCCCGGGGGCGTGCTGGCACACACGTGTCCTGGGGTCATGCTGGCACATGCGTGTGTCCCGGGGGGGGCGTGCTGGCACACACGTGTGTCCCGGGGGGATGTGCTGGCCCGTGTGTCCCGGGGGCGTGCTGGCACATGCGTGTGTCCCAGGGGCATGCTGGCCCACGCGTGTGTCCCGGGGGCGTGCTGGCACACGCGTGTGTCCCGGGGGGGTGCTGGCACACGCGTGTGTCCCGGGGGCGTGCTGGCACACGCGTGTGTCCCGGGGGCGTGCTGGCACACGCGTGTGTCCCGGGGGCATGCTGGCCCACGCGTGTGTCCCGGGGGCGTGCTGGCACACGCGTGTGTCCCGGGGGGAATGTGCTGGCCCGTGAGTGTGTCCCGGGGGGAATGTGCTGGCCCGTGAGTGTGTCCCGGGGGCATGCTGGCACACGCATGTGTCCTGGGGTCATGCTGGCACATGCGTGTGTCCCGGGGGGGGCGTGCTGGCACACACGTGTGTCCCGGGGGCGTGCTGGCACACACGTGTGTCCCAGGGGGATGTGCTGGCCCGTGTGTCCCGGGGGCGTGCTGGCACACGCGTGTGTCCCAGGGGCATGCTGGCCCACGCGTGTGTCCCGGGGGTGTGCTGACACACGTGTGTGTCCCAGGGGCATGCTGGCCCACGCGTGTGTCCCGGGGGCGTGCTGGCACACGCGTGTGTCCCGGGGGTGTGCTGACACACGCGTGTGTCCCGGGGGCGTGCTGGCCCACGCGTGTGTCCCGGGGGCGTGCTGGCACACGCGTGTGTCCCGGGGGGGTGCTGGCACACGCGTGTGTCCCGGGGGCGTGCTGGCCCACGTGCGCTGTGTTGCAGAGTGCCTCGGGCACGGGCCTGGCCTTCATTGTCTTCACGGAGGCTGTGCTCCACATGCCCGGCGCGCCGGTCTGGGCCGTGCTCTTCTTTGCGATGCTCTTCAGCCTGGGCTTGTCGTCCATGTTCGGAAACATGGAAAGCATCATCACGCCGCTCCTGGACCTGGGAGTCATGCCCAGGAGGGTCCCCAAGGAGGTGCTGACAGGTGAGTGCCCAGCCAGGCCTCCTTGCTGGACGTCAGATGAGCATCCCCCATGGGGACTCGAGGGCTGGTCCCCGCAGCTCGGGCTGCCTCCCTGAGCGCCAGGGAGCACGGGCGGGCTCTGTGTGCCGCACGGCCCCCGAGGGTGTCCTCCAGGCCGGGGTGCCGGGCACACGGGGGGGCTCCGGGGACGCCTGACGGGCCGTGCCCAGGCCTGGCCTGTCTGCTGTGCTTCCTCACGGCCACCTGCCTCACGCTGCGGTCGGGGACCTACTGGCTGGAGATCTTCGAGCAGTGCGCCGCGGCCCTGAACCTGATCCTCCTGGCGTTCTGCGAGGTGATCGGGGTCGTTTACGTTTACGGGATGAAGCGGTGAGTCGGCCGCCCGGCCCGCGCGTTTGTTCCCAGCATCCCCTGGTCCCTGCGTGGGCCTCAGGCAGTGGTGGGCGACACGGGCCGTCTGAGGTCCCCCCAGCGAGCCTGTCCACAGGCACAGCCTGGCACCACCACCCAGCTGTGTGGAGGCCAGTGACTAAACGGTGGTCTCCAGCCTCCTGCGGGAGCTCCTGGCGTCCAAGCACAGGAGGACCCCAGGGCAGGAGGGCCTGCCCAAAGCACCACGAGCCAGCCTCCCCTGGTGGCCTCCGAGGAGGCCCAGCAGCGCTCCACCACCGGCACCCAGCCCAGGCCCGAGGCACAGCCACACCCACACCTCACTCACACCTGCCACCCTGCCAGATGGGGACCCTAGAGGTTGTGACCCCGACCTTTGTTCTAAGAGCTCCTGGGAGGCAGAGGGACAGAGGGCTTGTCCCCAGGGACACGCCCACAGATGCAGCAGTGGTGTGGGGGACAATGCACCCCTGGGCTCGGGGCCACGCAGTCTCAGAAGGGGACCCTCAGGCGGCCTGCAGAGGGGAGCTGGGGGGGTGGGGACAGTGCACCCCTGGGCCCGGGGCGGGGTCCGGAGCGGCTGCAACCCCCTCCCGTGTGGGTGGTGGCCGCTGCACACCCTGGGCCTCTCTTCCTGCCCTGGGACCCCGGTCAGGTGTCACGGCCCCCCCACAGCTGGTGGGGGCTTCTCTGCGCTCACAGAGCCGGAGCCCCCCGACCGGGGCCAGACCCACAGGTCCTGCTGCTCCCTGGGCTGGGCTCAGTGACCACTTGGGCCTTTCCCATCCATTGACCTGGGGGCGGGGCGAGTCCCCACCAGAACCCAGACGGCCACCTCGTCCACGGGCCACTTGGGAAGACAGGGGACGGAGGTCAGAGTGGAGGTGGGGACAGTCCCTCGGGCCACATCCTGGTGGACAAAGGCTGCCAGCCGAGTGGACGGGGCCTGAGCCCGAGCCCAGGCTCTGCGGCAGGTTCTGCGACGACGTAGCCTGGATGACCGGGAGGCGGCCCGGCGTCTACTGGCGAGCAACCTGGAAGGTCGTGAGCCCCCTGCTGCTGCTGGCCATCTTCGCGGCCTACATTGCCCTCCTAGCTAGCTCGCCGCCACACTACAAGGCCTGGAACCCCAGATACGTAAGTCCTTTGGGTCGGGGGATGACCCTGGAACCCAAGACCCAGCCTGACCCACCCCCGGTGCCCACCAGGGACATCTGTGCCCCGGGGCCCACGTGGGCTGCTTTTTCCCTGAGACCCCAAGTCCCTGGCCCTTGATGTCCCCTGGGGCATCAGTGCTGACTCCGGCAGCCCCAGTGACCTTGGGGCTGACCTTGGGCGAGGGTCTCACTCAGCAGAGGGAGGGCAGGTGCAGGTTCCACACTCTGGTGACCCCGCGGGCCCCTGCAGCCTCTCCCCCGGGGATGGGGCTTCAGGCCACACGCTCCACGTGCCATGGGGCCAGCTCTGCAGACGCCCAGCCAGTCTCAGACGGGACCTGCCACCGAGCCAGCCAGAGTGCAGGGTGTGGCCTGGATTCTTGGCCCCAGGCTGCGCGCTGAGCCCGTGAGCTCCCCCAGCCTGCCGTCCATCTGCAAGCTCAGAGCCGCCCTTTCTCCGGGGTGTGGACGCAGCCGGTTCTAAAATCTCCCCAGAAAGCAGCTGCCCTACACGGCCAGGCAGGCCTAGGAGGAATGGTGCCATCTCCTGGGGGCTCCCGCCCTGTTAGTCACCTCGGGCCCGGGATCGGGTGGGTGGTGCTCCCCTCACAGAGGGAGCACGGAGCCTGACTGGGCCCAGTGGTCAGCCCCAGGACCGTGCGGCCCTTCAGGTGGCCCAGGCTGGCTCTCTCCAGGACGCAGCACCCCAGGTCCCTGGCCTGCCTCTCGGAGCCTAACCCCACGGGTGGCTTGCCCGGCCGAGTCCCCGAAACGTCAGCTGCCCAGGTGCCCACTGTCAGGGAGCGGCCCTGGCCACGTCCCTTTCCCTCCACCCACCCTGGGGGCCCTGACAGAGGAGGAAATGGGCTGAGCCGCCCCCCACGCTCATGGCCCCTGGGGCCGAGGGCCAGCCTCCTCCACGCAGGGAGCGCACGTGGGGCGACCTGCCTGCGTCCCGGGTGCCCCCCTCAGGCCCAGTGTCCTGCAGGAGCGGTTCCCCTCGCGGCAGGAGAAGCCCTACCCGGGCTGGGTGCTGGCCGCCTGTGCGCTCCTGTCCTTCCTGCCCACCCTGTGGGTCCCGGTGGTGGCGCTGGGCCAGCTGCTTGCCCGGTGCAGAGAGAAGACACGGGACCCGCCGCAGGACTGACGCCCAAAGCTGCGGGGTGGCAGGGCCTGCTGAACACGGGGCCAGGGTGGCGGGGAGGCCTGCCTGTGCCACAGCCGGGGCGGCGCCAATACACGCACACTCAGCCCCGAGGGTCCGTGGTTGTTGTTCCCGACGCTGTCGTGCCCTCCGGACCCGCTCACAGCGCCGCCCAGTTCCCACGTCAGTCCACGCTCCTCTCCAAACGGGCCAAGTCCACTGTCCGCCTCCTGGGCCCTGTGGCCGGCGGTTCTGCATGGGGCCCTCGGGGAGGCTGTGCCCTGAGTCCACGGGCAAAACACTGGTGGCAGGGGGAAGGGCGTCTGGGAAGGCCCACCCACACCCCACACCGGATGGACAGCGTGAGGCAGGGCCATCTGCAAGGAAGGCCGCAGGGCTGGGATGGAGGCCCGGCCCCACAGAAGCACCTCTCTCTACCTGAGTCCTGGTCCCAGGGAGGGTCTATCCTGGGTGTGCGTGATGGGGACCTCGGGGCACCTGGTGCACAGAGAATCATCCTGGAAGTACGGGCTGCTCCCCGCTCCCCGAAGGCCAGGGAGCTGGGGCACCGAGATGCTAGCTGCGAGGCTGGCTCCTCGCAGGCTTAGCTCAGACGCACTGCCCTTTACTCTTTCGAGACTTTCAAGTCGAGGGAAGGGAAGGCCGATCGTCACGCAGGTCTCCATTCTCTGCAGGGGAGGAAGGCCAGCCTCCTTCCCGAGTGTGGGTCCCTCCCTGCACCAAGCTCCCGTCCCAGCAGCCTCAGACAAGACCTGCACTTTCCGGGCCCGCTCGCCTCCTCCCACCCCCGTGCTCTGGCCCTCCTCCACCAGCCGGGGACAGTCCAGAGGGGCCCTGGACACACAGGTGGGCTTCGGGAGACCCTGCCTGTCCTCTGCATCGTGCTGGGCGCCCGGCCCTCTGCGCCCAGCCCCAGGCAGGCAAGTGCTGTCCGTGGTGCTGAACCAGGCCCTCCGACATGGCCCCGTGGGAGGCCAGCACGGCGCTGGGGCCCTCGGACCCCAGGAAACAGGGCCGGTCACTGCCGCCTGCCTAAGAGTAGTGGGTATTAAAGCCGGGTCAGTGCAAGTTTGCTCTGGAGTGAGCCCTAAGCCGCATGGGGTGGGCGGGGCCTGCACTTCACCCCCGTGGAAGCACCAACACGGCGTCTGCCTCAGCCCCCTCCTCTGCGTGCGGGGACCCCGGGCTCACACTAGCCCGCCCGGGAGGCGGGTCCAGATCACGTCCCACCGCCAGGCCAGCTGATGATCGCTAACCACTGCGATGTGCCTCCACCATGTCCAGGACGGGCTCTCGGGCTCTGGGGTTCACCGGGTCCCTGTGCATGTTTGGGGGTCACCACCTTGCCTCCCACCAGCATTCAGAGGGCTCTGAGCTGAGGCTTCTGGGAAGCCCCCTGCCCCACACTAACCTTCACAAGTGAGCATGCCAGGGCCAGGCACCAGCACGCGGCAGGGTTATGGCGGTGAGTGGGGGCAGGCATGTGGGGCCGGGGGCCCCGGGTGGGGCCTGTCCCCTGCTCTCTCTCCTGCCCCCTCCTCACTCGCTTCTCACCGTGACTCCCGGCGGCACACAGACCTGGGGGCACGTGAGTATCTACTTTACGTGCAGTTTAGAGCTGGTGAAGTGAAAGTTGATCCGTGGTGTGCAACTCTTTCCGGCACCGTGAACTGTAGCCTGCCAGGCCCCGCTGTAGGCAAGCATACCGGAGTGGGTAGCTGTCCCCTTCTCCAGGAGACCTTCCAACCCAGGGACTGAACCCAGGTCTCCCACATCGCAGGCAGGTTCTTTACCCTCTGGGCCACCAGGGAAGCCCTTTAGATCTAGGGAAGCCTGGAAAACTAGACTTCTTTCGTTTCTCAGAATTCTGTCATTTTCATGTTTCACTCTGAGGAACTGCGTGGTGGTTTTAAAAATGATAAATCAGAATGAGGTCTTAGTTGAGCCTGACAAGAACATATGCCCTTTCCAAGATCTACACATCAGGAAAAATACAAGCGATTGTGAGTAAAATTGGGATGAAATGCACTCAGTAGACAGTTTTAGAGGCATGGGGACACTGGAAAGCTGAGTGATGACTGGCCTTTATGGAAAGGCCAGAAAGACATCCGGAGCACAGGGAGCCCGCAGGGGCTGCTGGGGGTCAGCAGGACACAGCTGTGGGGCCCTGGTCACCTTCCCCTGCCCGAAGCACCTGGCACCCTGAGCAGCGCTAAGCCCTCCCCAGAGGGGGCACCGCCAGGCGGGCGGGTGGGGCCAGTCCCTTGGTGTTTCTGATGTGCGTCTGGACTCGGGTCCATCATAAATGCACGTACCAACCCGGTCACTCGGACACAGCCTGCAGCAGCCGGCCGGCGCTGGGCACCACGCTCAGCGGCAGTGGGCCGCTCCCACGGCAACCCCGACCAAGGTCCACTTGCCCGCCCCTGCCTCAGTGCGCGGCCCCACCAGCGACACCCCAGAAGGGAGCCTCGGGAATCGGCCACTGTCATCAGGGTGAGCTTGTGCCAGGCACAGGGCGCAAGGCGGCCAGCTGCCCCAGGTGGCACACTGAGCTGCCCCTCCTGTTCTCACGCCCGCAAGGGTCTAACGGCAAGTACAGAGCAGGGCAGGCCAGGCCCGCTGTCCTGATGAACACCGGCAGCTCCTGACGATGGATTCTCCGGGGTGGAGGGTGCCCCACAGACCTGGGCCCAGGGGGACGTAGAGGCCTCCGACAGGGCGCTGAGGAGAGGACCCCCGCTCTCACAGGCCCCTCCATAACCTCACACCCCTCTTCCTGCTGGCTGAGCCGCATGCCCACGACCTCTCCCTGACCCACCTCCAGCACCGTGACGCTGACCCTGGCCCCACGGCCACTGAAGGCTCTGCCCCAGGGCCACTGCAAGGGGGACGGTCCCCAGGGCAGCCTCCAACCTCCCCCCCCCTCAGAGCGGCCTCAGCAGCATGCGGGACTGAAGATTCACAGGCCCAGACCTGCTGAGCCAGTGTGGTCCACCCCCCAGGCCACGGGCCCAGCAGCTGTGTGGTCCACCCCCCACCAGGGGACCAGGGACCCAGCACCTGTGTGGTACACACCCTGCTCCCCATCAGAGGGCTCAGGTTGAAAGCTGCCCCTCACCTCTGAGCCCCAGCCCTCCTGGGACAAGCTCTCTGGGACAGCTAGCCACCACCAGGTTAGGCGCTCGCCGCACCTCTCCACGACCTCAGGGCCACCTGTCTGCCCAGGCCCTCCATGTGGCCCCCAAAGCACAACCCTTGGCCTCGTGCCCCGTGTGGCCCCCAGAGGTCTCCCCCTCGGGGACCCGAGCAGCGCCCTTCTCTGCACTCCCTGGCCCAGGCCTCGCTGCTTCTCCGCCCGAGTCCAGCTCAGTGGACAGAACGGCGCGCGAGCAACGGAGCCCCCGCAGTCACAAGGAGACGGGGTCACCCGGGGGTCGGGGCAGCCCACTTGGACGCACGGCACTGCCACCCGAGCCCGCCCGCCTGCCCAGGCCCAGCTCATGGGGGCAGGTGGGGGGACAAGCACCCTGAGGGAGGGCCGGGCCCATGCCTGGACCCCATGTTCCCAACCCGCGCTGTCCACTCCACGGGCCCTCCGGAAAGACAAGGAGTCCGGGGCCTGCTGTGAAGGGACGGGCAAGATCGGGGGTCCTAGACCTCAGAATCTTCGTGTCCACCGTCTCCCGAGTGTGCATAGGGCACGGCCAAGCCGCTGCAGGCAGGGTGGGTGCTGGGCCAGCCCACAGGGGCGTCCTCTCCAGCCCCCCGGCCCCTCCCGCCACACCCTGCCCCCAGAATACCCCCCTCCAACTCCTGCCAGGCCAGGGACCCGGGAGCATCTGACACCGCGGGGGTGTGCGTGTTTATAACCACAGAACCTGGTACTGACAGACACGCCTTTTAATACAACCATCCAGAGAAAAACGGCAACAAGCTGTGGAGACGGCAGGCGGAGGCTCGCTGGCCTCCTTTGCTGCGGTGATGGGGGGCGGGTAGGAAGAGGAGCAAATGACCCCGGCCCAGTGCTGAGCGGGGACCAGGTACCCATGGAGGCGGGGCGGGGCAGGCAGGCGTAGGGGATGGCAGGGCCAGGGGTGAGGGCGGGGACCCCAGCAGCTGACTGCGGGGAAGACCCAGCAGGCTGGACTTCGAGCTCAGCGGGTGGAGGGGGAAGGCATGGACCGAGGGCCGGGCGGGGACCAGGTGCCCGCGGAGGTGGAGGGGCAGGCAGGCGTAGGGGATGGCAGGGCCAGGGGTGAGGGCGGGGACCCCAGCAGCTGACTGCGGGGAAGACCCAGCAGGCTGGACTTCGAGCTCAGCGGGTTGGGGGGAAGGCATGGACCGAGGGCCAGGCGGGGCGCAGGCGCACTGTCAGCAGCGGGCAGGGCCCACTCAGCCTCCGAGGCCCCTCTGAGCCGCTGGACAGACGTGTGTCCTCAGTCCAGTGCAGGGGAGAGGGGTGACAATCCCCCCAACTCCCTGTTCCGATGCCCGACCACCCTGCCAGGCTCTCCCGCACATCTTGCCGGGCATGGTGGTCAGCTACTGGAGATGCATGGTCTCTGGAGGGGCACAGGGCAGCGGGGGCCCCTCCCCAGGGCTCTCGCGGGGGCCCAGGCTTCACCGTGGAGCAGGCCCCTCCCATGGGCTCCAGAGCCCACCCCCGGCTGTGGGCAGGGCTGATGGTCAGTCCAAGATGGTCTTGAAGTCCACGGTCAGGGCGGGGTTTGCCGCCGCCTCCAGGGCGGCACGTGTGGGCCCTGGGAGCTGCCGGTGCAGCCGCGCTTGGGCTGTGGAGCGGGGGGATGCACTCAGAGCCCCTTGCGGGGTGCGCCAGAGACCGCTGCTCACCAGGCACACCACTGAGGCCACGCGGGCACCCACGCTGGGCCGGCTGTGTGCCAGCGGGCTGGGGGGTGCGAGCCTCAGCAAGGGGAGACAACCCATCACGCCCGGAGCCACGGGGGCAGCTGTGCAGCGCCCGAGGGGACGCAGGTAGGGGGCTGGTGGGCAGACGCTGTGGGGAGGAGGCCCCGAGAAGGGCAGTGAGAGGCGGCGTGACCTGGCTGGGTGTGCCCTGGGCGGGGCAGGGCTGTGACCCCGGCTCGTGGAAACTCCTGGGCCCACCCACCTGCCCGAAGGGGCCGCCTTGTGTCCGCCCACACCCACCTGTCCGGAGAGCCCCCAGCAGGCGGTTGTAGGTGGCGCGGTGGCGAGCCAGCTTGTGCAGGAAGGCGTGGAGACACAGCCAGTGTGCCGCTTCAGACGGAAACAGGCCGGAGGCGCCCCTGGCCCCCAGCGACGCCCCTGGGGACATGCATGACTGAGGCCCTGCCCGACGCCGTGCTGGGGAGACCAGGGCCTCCAGGCGGAGAGCCCTCAGTGCGCTTGTGGGACAATGTTGGGGGCGGAAAACCAGCGCTTTCATCCCAGGCGCCACCCCGATAGGAGCCCAGGCAATTCTGACAACAGATGTTTCCTTCAACTTCTCCAAGAAACCTCCACGAACAAGGACAGTGACGGTAAGTCTGCACAAGCCTCACAGGCCGCACAGCCAGGACCTCGGACGGGTCCTCAGGGCCCTGGCCGAGGCCATGGGGGCGGGCACAGGGATGCCCCAGGAAGGCCGAGCTGAGGGCTGGTGACCCCAAAGCACATGGGGGCCCCTCAGCAGGCTCCTCCCGACTGTGGGCAAGGGCGGCCCAGGGCCTCCTGCTGCCCCCTGGCCTGGCTGACCCAATGCCCAGGGCACCGAGACAGGAGGGCTGCCCGCGAGCAGGCGGGGCACGCAGGGGAGGATCCCCAGCCGGTGCCTAGGTGCCCGGTCACTCCAGGCTGGCAGCGGACGACAGGCCAGTGGAGGGCCTGAGCCACCAGCAAGGCAGAGGCGCCCTGGCCCCGTCTCCTGCCTGCGGGGTGTGGGTGACTTGCAGCCCAAGTCCCCGCCCCCCGCAGGCCCTCAGCCCCGGGCGCCCAAGCACCTGCGTTTCTGGCTTTCAGGAGGGTGTAGCCGCGGGACGCTGTGTCCGTGATGACCTGGAGAAAGAACGCGGGGCTGCTCCCGACCGGCTGGCTGAAGGGCAGCTGCAGCACGCAGGCGTGGAACCTGGGGGCGGCGGCCCCGTCAGGACACGCCCCCCATGCTGCCCGCGAGGGGCTCCACGGAGACCATGCAGGCCGAGCCTGGCTCGGGGTGGACGAGCCCCGGACTCCACAGTCAGCTGCCTGCGCCCTGGCTCAGCATCTGGCGGGTGGCATGGCCCCAGGGCGGGGAATGTTCCGGAAGCTGGTCTGTGCCGAATGGTGCGGCTTCCCGCTGCCCCTCCTGGGGGCCACTGCGGACACTGATCTCTGCTCCCTGACCTGCCCTGCCCCGCCCTGCAGCCCTCCCGCTGTTGACGAGACCCCTGAGTGCTCCCTGGGGACAGAGCAGCGTTCCCAGGGTGGACAAGGACACCAAGGACACAGGGGCTGCCTATCGCACTGGGGACAGCGTGCCCCCCCAGGTCCCGGGCGAGCGCGGCGCTGCGGCTGAGACCCATCCCCCACCAGACGCACCTGTAGGCCTGCAGCAGAAATATCTTGTACACGTTGGTGAAAACCGTCTGGAGACTGTTCACCTTCAGAAGGGAAAGAGAAGAGCACGCTGGCGGCGCCTCTCGCTTTGCATTCCTGAGTTTGCTTTTTGGCCTCATCAAGCGGAGCAGGAAAAAGGGTCGCCCCGGTAAGAACCCGGTGGCCTCTCTGGGGAAACCCACCAGGTCCCCAGGGGCCCTCAGAGGCGGCCAGGCCCGTGGGAAGGGAGAGGGCGGGAGCCTGGCAGGACGACGGTTCAGGCCCCACGGGGACAAGCAAGGGCCACAAAGGCCCGGCCCAAGGGGACGAGCAGGGACCAGGCGAGGACGGTGGGGTGAGCGCTGTGGGCACAGGCATGCACACAGCTGCACAAACATGCACACCCACACGCTCGGTCATGCATACACGTGTGTGATGACCAATGCGCTTTCACACAAGCACACGTGCACGTCCACACGCTCGGTCACACGTACATGTATGTGGTGACCAACGTCCTTTCACACACAAGTGTGCACCTGCCCACCCACTCCCCCAGGAAATAACAACACATGGGCCAGCTGCCCCCGTGCTCCGCGGCCCTGCCCCCCACCTGCAGGTCCAAGAAGAGCCCGTGGCACTTGAGCTGCAAGACCGCCAACAGCTTGCGACGCATGTTCCTCCCAGGCTTGAAGCCCTGGGTGAAGGTGAGACTCGCTCTGATGGACGTCCGGGCATAACTGTGAGACAGGGTGGGGTCCGGGGAAGCAAGTGTGTCCACCCAACACTGACCCACACCTAAATGTCCCGCCCCTCAGCTACACTGATTGGCCAGGAAGGCTACCTGTCCCCCACACGGTCACAGCTTCACCGGCACCCAGACACAACAGTGGGCGGGTCACGACTCACCGGCGCAGTCAGTGCGTGGACACGCAGGGGGTGTCGGGAGCAGCAGGTGGACACACGGAACCGCGGACGGCAAGCGTCCGCCCCGCGTCTTCCCAGGGAGCACCTGGGGGCAGCCCCCAGCCCCCCAGCAGGACTGGGCTAGCAGCGCAGGACAGGGTAGCCCCATCCAGCAGTGCCCCGAGACTGCTCAATCCTCACAGCGGAGAGGACACGCTTGCAGCCACACTGCTCCTCAGCCCTCCACGTCTGTGCAAAGCCTGGGGCTCGCTGCACCATCCCAGGGTGAGGCGGGGAGAGAGGGCCGCCAGGGGCTCAACCGCATCCCCAAATTCACAGGGTGAGCCCCGCCTCCACGGCCGTTCGGGGACAAGGCCTTTGAGAAGACGACTAGGGTCAAATGAGCGCATAAGGGGGGCCCTAACCCACGGGGACGGGGGCCCAGGAAGAGACTCAGAGACGCTGAGCACACGGGTCCTAACCCACGGGGACGGGGGCCCAGGAAGAGACGCAGAGACGCTGAGCACACGGGTCCTAACCCACGGGGACGGGGGCCCAGGAAGAGACGCTCAGCACAAGGTCCCTAACCCATGGGGACGGGGGCCCAGGAAGAGACACAGAGACGCTGAGCACACGGGCCCTAACCCACGGGGATGGGGGCCCAGGAAGAGACGCTGAACACGGGCCCTAACCCACAGGTTCAGGGGCCCAGGAAGAGACGCAGAGACGCTGAGCACACGGGCCCTAACCCACAGGTTCAGGGGCCCAGGAAGAGACGCTCAGCACAAGGTCCCTAACCCACGGGGACGGGGGCCCAGGAGGAGACGCTGAACACAGAGGGTGACCACGTGGTGCTAAGGGCGCAGACGCGTCCACACGGCCCGGAGAGGCCGCAGGAAGGATCGACCGGTGAGGGACCAACAGAGCCGAACACGTGCCCTGAAGCCGCATCCCTGACGGACCAGAGAGGACCATGAACCCCAGAGCCCAGTGAGACCTGGGGCTCGTGTCCGGCAGGTCCTGCCTCTCCGGGTCACGGCCACACGCCTCCCCCGGAACACGCTTGCGCCCGAGTCCGCTACGTGGTTCCCTTTCATGAAAAACACTCGGAAAACCGCTGACTCGGAGAGCCAGTCCCCGCCTCCCACCGTGTGGCTTCTGACCCCCCAGGGCCCCGGGCCCGTCACTCACCTGGAGTGGTCGCCATGCACCTCCAGGGTGCGAGTGTCCAGCAGCAGGCCACACCAGGGGAACAGACAGTGGGCCGGCAGCTGCAGGGGCGCCGCGCCGCCCAGGGCCCCAGGCTCCACGGGGAAGTTCACCACCGTCTTCCGCAGGTTCACCTGGCAGCCGTACTCGGGCACGCCACGCACCAGGGTCCTGCGGCCGGGCGCCGTGTGAGCGCCGGACGGACAGGGCCACACTGGGTGTCTCGGGGGCGCTGGGCAGCGTACCCAGCACCCAGAGAGGCAGGCAGGCCACGGAGGGTGGGCTGGGACCGCGGGCCCCCACGGAAGGCTGGACACGGCCCGGCTCTGTGGAGCGACCTGCTGCTTGTGATCAGGCCCCAGGGTGGCCGGTGGCAGAGGAGGGGAGCAGGGGCGCCCCAAGGCCAGCCCTGAAACGTGAGTGGACGCTGGGACCATACGCCAGGCTCTTGGAGCCCTGAGACCGTGCCGCAGGACGCTCCCCAGAGGTGCGGGGACGCACAGGAGGACCTTGTTCACACGCCTGCAGGACACGAGCTGGGAGGCGCGTGCAGAGACGCACACACGGGGGACCTCACCTGAGGAAGTCTGTGGCCCGCGTTAGGTGAGGGGTGACCAGCAGGAAGTCGTCCACCAGGCGCAGAAGCACCCTGGGCATGGAGAGAGCCCACGGTGAGGGCAGACCCTGACACACCGCCGCACGCCCACACACGCCATGCGCCCCCGGCGTCCTCCCGGGGCCGGTGAACGGTGCCAGGTGTAATGTCTGAGTTCAGCCGGACGCGAAGAAAGTGATCTTCTCCAGAGAGCCAACCACAGACCAGTGTCCGTGGGATTCGGCTCCGGCCGGGACGAGCAGGGCCCAGCAGTCCCAGCAGTCGGGCTGGGAGCAGACGGGTTCGGTGCCGCCCACACGCCCTGGCCACGGGGCAAGCCATGCTCACTCCCTGCTCGAGGCCTGCTGAGCACCACCTCCCAGCCGCGTGCAGCACCCTCTGCACCCAAGACCGGAAACAGAGGGGCCCCAACAAGGCCGCGCCCGCCGCCACGGGGCCACACCCGCCAGCACGGGGCCTGCGCCTGCCCGCACAGGGGTGTACCCTCCGCCACGGGGCCCGTGCCCGCCGCCACGGGGACACACCCGCCAGCACGGGGCCTGCGCCTGCCCGCACAGGGGTGTACCCTCCGCCACGGGGCCCGCACCCGCCAACACGGGTGTGTACCCTCCGCCACGGGGCCCGCACCCGCCAGCACGGGGCCTGCACCTGCCCGCACAGGGGTGTACCCTCCGCCATGGGGGCCACGCCCACCGCCACAGCGCCGCGCCCTTTGCCCGGGGGCCGCGCCCGCCGGCCCGGGGGCCGTACCCGTCCTGCTGGACTCCGGGGAAGAGCTGGTTCTCCATGTCCCCGTAGCAGAAGCTGCAGAGCAGGGTGGACAGGATGGAGCCCTGGGGAATCCCCTGACACTGGATGTAGGACCTGGGGGGCAGGACGCGGTCAGCAGGTGGGCTGGCCACGGCGAGCCTCACGTTCACATCTACACACACACGCGCAGACACACAGGTGTGCGCGCACCGCTCCCACCTGGGGACGCGAATCAACACGCTTGTCACACCCCCCACGGAGCCCTGCCACACGCAGCACGACCCCACTCCACGAGGGGTGGCGGCCCTGGGGAGGAGTCAGGCTCCAGGCCTTTCCCGCAGAGAAGGATCTCCTCCGCCTGGTGCCATTTCCACGCGTGTGCAGACCTGCGCTCGCGTGCGAACTCGCCCCTGCTGCGCAGCAGGCACCGCGCCTCCCCAGGAGTCTGTGCTATTTTACATTTTACCGGAACTGCCTTGCCGGGAGCGTTGTCCTTACTCGGGACGTAACGATAACGAAGGCACATCCTTTAAGCAGAAAGTCCCCTGAGCCTGGAGCACATTCACGACCCCTGAGAAGGCCCCAGGGTCTAGACTGACCTCTAACAGCCGAGGCCACGAGCCCGAAGCCTCCTGGACCCAGAGGGGTCTCACACGGGCGCCACCAGGGCAGATGTGCTTTCACACACGTTAAGAGAACCCCCAGCTGCCCTCTGACCCCAAGCACGTCCCGTAAGTGGAGGGCCGTGTGCTGCTGCCCTGGCCACGGGGCTGGGGTGCTGAGCGGGCGCTGAGCGGGCAGGCGGGGCCCAGACCTACCTGCCCCCGATCCTGATGACGTGGCTGCGGACCAGGTGCAGGAAGAGGTTGAAGAGGCTGCTGCCAGGCTCGTTCAGGGAGCAGCTCTGCAGAGGCAGGCGGGCGCTGGGCTGGAGTGGACGCCACTCTGGGCCGGCAAGTGGCCCGGGGGAATGGGCCCGCACCCAGGGAGGCGGCAGGGAGCCCCACGTGCGGCAGGGAGCCCCGAGGGCCCAGGCCCCGGTGGGGAACCCGCTCACACAGGAAGTGCGTCCCCACAGGGCTCAGTCAGGGGCAGGTCGGCGGGGTAAGCCCTCTGCCCTCCTGGAGGAGGTGGATGCGCCTTCTTGTGGCCTCAAGGCCAAAACAGAGGGAGAAGACGGGCAGCAAAGTGCAAAGGGGCCACGGACGGCGGGGGTGCGGGAGGCCTGGGAGCAGGAGGAGGTGCCCTAAGGCAGGGGCGCGTCTGCACCGGCCAGCCCACGGGGTGTGGGCGCCCACACCCACCTGCTCGATGACCACGGCGTCCCTCAGCGAGCCTGTCACCTGCAGATGCTCCACGAGCTGCCTCAGGTACGGCTGAAAGTCCGAGAAGGTGGACACCTGCCGGCCAAGGACAGGGTGAGGTGGGTGGACACCCCGCCCCCGACAGCATGGTGTTCAGGGCAGCGCTCAGAGTCTGGGGGGCTGGCCACGGCCACTGTGACCGGGCAGAAAATGCCAGGCCGCCGGGGGCGCCGGGGAGGTGTGGACACAGACGGGCTGGGGTCTTGGTTTTCAGGGTGCATCCCACCTCCCCCCGGACCTCTCCCCAAGGCCGGGACCCACTGGGCAGAAAGACTGTGGGGTTCAGGGCCACTAAGCAGCAAGGACGCGTTTGGGTGAACTCCGGGAGTTGGTGATGGACAGGGAGGCCTGGCATGCTGCCGTCCATGGGGTCGCAAAGAGTCGGACACGACTGAGAGACTGGACTGAACTGAAGCAGCCAGGACTGACGGCGTCTCAGGGGGGCTTGCAGAGCAAGGACCCTCACTCAGGCACCCCAGGAGCCACGCTGAGCTGAGCACGCGGTCCTAGCAGCCAGGGGGCTGGGCCTGGGGGCCCCTTGCAGCGGACACCGGGGAAGGGGGAGTGGGGCAGGCCAGACGCCACGCTGTCCGCAAGAAACCCTTGCAGGACTCAGGTCACGGCGCCACTGTCGGGGAGATACCACCCGCCAAGGAGGACTCACAAGCCCACCCATTACGGCTCCCATTCAAAGTCTGCGCTTTGTGGAAAAACAGGCCCAGGTGTGACCAAAACCTCTCACACGACAGACAGACACAGGAGGAGACTGCCTGCGGGCCCGGGAGGCGCCAGTTTCTGGAATTTTTAAAATCAGTCAAGATAACACTGCTCACACAACAGGCAAAGCTGAGGCAGTCAACCAGAGACCGGGAACCTGTGAGAAAAACCAACATGGATTTCCAAACCTGAAAAACAGGCTGCCAAGCCTAAGGGCTGGTTAGATGCGTTTAAAACTAGAGACAGAGAAGGGCAGACGCGTGAACCAGAAGACAGGCCTGCGGAGTCCAGACTGGAGGAGAGACGGGCACATCACAGCATCGGCGCACAAGCTGGTTCAAAACAGGCCCCAGGGACTTCCCTGCGGCCCAGTGGCTAGGACGCCAAGCTCCCAAAGCAGCGGCCCGTGTTCGGTCCCTGCCAGGGACTCATTCCCCACACTAGAACTAAGATCTGGGGCAGCCTAATTAATTAATTAAAATAAACTGGCCCCGCCTGAATGCGGCAGCTGGGATAACAAACGTCCTGACAGAGCAGGGGTCAGGCGGACAGCAGGCGGGCCGCGCAAGTGCAACACGGTTTCAGGCAGAGAAGCTGGGTCCATCAAAGTGAAAAGCATCCGTTCACGGAGCCTCCACTTGCAACAGCGAAGGCGGGGTAGGCTGAGACAGCACCCAGGACTGCCCAGAGGCTTGTCCCCAGAGCGTGGGCGTATCCCCTCAGACAACAAAGGAGGCAGACGGTCCCACGTGGGGAGACTGGACGGGCGCCCCCCCAATGCCCCCAGAAGACGTGCCAGCCGGGCGGCTGACACACGAGGTGCCCAGAGCCCGGTCCCCTGGACCTGGTCCCAGAGACGGGCCTGTGTGGTCCCACCTTGCGGCCTGGCCGCAGGCTGCAGCCCGGCCCTTCCGGGCCCCCAACACCGCCCGCTGGACCCTCTGAGGCCCGCGGGACCACACCTGGCACCTCTCGGGTGATGTCTCCTAAAATGACACAAGCCTGGAATCCGCCCCCCAGGATTTGGGATGAGGGTTTGTCTCCACAAACAGCGCATCACAGGGCTGCTGGCAACCACCTGGGTCCACACCCAGGCATGAACCAGCAGACGCCCACCCGGCGGAAGGCTGGGCCTCAGCTGGTAGCGTCGGAGGCCGCCACACTGGGCCCCGGACCCCCGAAACCGGACCGGAGGGAGAGCATGCTTGCTTCACGTCACAAGGTTAGAGACAGCTGAGCCTGCTGCCTGCCGGAGGAGGCGGCCTGGGGGGCCGGGGGGCGTCCTCTGGGTGCTGCCCCACCCGTGCCACACATCCAAGATTCCCCCAAGCTCCCTGCATCACACTCCCTGGACTCACAAACACGCTCAGCGGTGCCTGGGCCCAGGTTCCCTGTGCACCCTCCCCAGCGCTTCCCGGGAGTCCACCCACGTGTCTCCGGGTACACACGCTGCTCTGGGCAGGAGACAAGTGCTAGGAGCCCCCACGGCCTCGGGGTCCACCCAGCGCCCGCGTCCTCTTCCAGCCCTTCCTGGCCTGAGGCCACCATCCCTGGGGGGAGAAGCGGCCCCGCCGCCCACCCCATGACGCACGTGCGTGCAGAAGGCGGCGCAGCCTCGGAGTTGCTGAAGGACGCCCCCCCCCGCCCCGGGGCACACACGGTGCTGCTCTGTGGCCGTGGGGACACCTCGGGAGACCCGTGTGGCTCTGCTGCCGCCAGGGTCCCCCGCTCACATGCAGTCAGGCCTAGGGCAGGGGCGGACCGGATGGGAGTACCAGCAAGAGTGGTCCTCGCGGCTCCACAGTGCTGAGCGTGCGCCCCCCGCCCCCGCAGGCCACGCCCCCGGCACTGCACAGGCCCCGTGGGTCTTACGTGTCTCTTGAAAGATTTCCACATGCGCCCGCGCGCAGTGCGGACCACGGCGCAGTGGCGCACGCAGTACGTATTCTCCTGTGGCTGCAGCACGTTGGCAATCACCTCGGCCAGCCTGTCCTGGGGGAGGGCATCGTAGGCCCCCACCACGTCCGCCTATGTGGGAACAGGGGGCCTGAGGACACGTTCACCCCTAACCCCGAGTTTTGGGTCCGGCTCGTCCTGACCTGCCATCAGCCAGTACTGGGGTGAATCGAACATGAGGGATGGGGAGGCCCTGTACCCCCATCCCTGCCCCCCGGGGGCTCTCTCTGAGACTCCCCACACCCCTGTACTCTGAGCACCCCTCGGACTGGCCTGCATGCCCTCTCTGAGCTGCAGGCTGGCATCCTGGACGACCAGGGCACAACACAGGGCACCCCGCCCAGGGTCCGAGCAGGTGTCTCCTTCCCTGGAGGGAGGGCAGGAGCCCCGGGAAGTGGGGTGCACTCCCAGAGTACTCCAGAGGCACAGAGCCTCTGCCCCGGGAGCTGGGCCCCTGTCTTGCAGCTCACAGGAGAAGCTGAGAGTCACGTTTAACATGGACGTGACTCCACCAGGGGTGACCCATCCTGGCACACACGGGGCTGTAGGAGGCGGTCACGTCCCACATCAGCTGGGCCAGACCCACAGGGTCACCTGCAGCCCTGGTTCTCTCCATAGGGGTGGGAACGGGCACCCACCTTGACGAAGTAGAGCGGAGGGGCTGGGCCCCGGGCCCTCAGGGGCAGCACGAAGGCCCGCCAGGCCCTGTGGATGTCGTCCATGCCCAGCACCGAGGCCCCCAGGAGGCCGGGGCGCCGAGCTCGCTCGTAGTTCAGCACCGCGAACAGCGTCTTGACCCGCGAGCTGAGATGCTGCACCTGCGGGCCCAGCCCAGACGGGAGTGTTGCCAGAGCAACTATGGCCAAGGGGACTCGGGGTCAGACAGCCCCAGGGGCCATCCCCAAGGGGACACCAAGGGTCAGACAGCCCCAGGGGCCATCCCCAAGGGGACACCAAGGGTCAGACAGCCCCAGGGGCCATCCCCAAGGGGATACCAAGGGTCAGACAGCCCCAGGACCATCCCCAAGGGGACACCAAGGGTCAGACAGCCCCCAGGCACCGTCCCCAAGGGGACACCAAGGGTCAGACAGCCCCAGGGGCCATCCCCAAGGGGACACCAAGGGTCAGACAGCCCCCAGGCGCCGTTCCCAAGGGGACTCGGGGTTGGACAGCCCCAGGGACCGTCCCCAAGGGGACACCAAGGGTCAGACAGTCCCCAGGCGCCATCCCCAAGGGGACACCAAGGGTCAGACAGCCCCAGGGGCCATCCCCAAGGGGACACCAAGGGTCAGACAGCCCCAGGGACCATCCCCAAGGGGACACCAAGGGTCAGACAGCCCCAGGGGCCGTCCCCAAGGGAACACCAAGGGTCAGACAGCCCCCAGGTGCCATCCCCAAGGGGACACCAAGGGTCAGACAGCCCCAGGGGCCATCCCCAAGGGGACACCAAGGGTCAGACAGCCCCCAGGCGCCGTCCCCAAGGGGACTCGGGGTTGGACAGCCCCAGGGACCGTCCCCAAGGGGACACCAAGGGTCAGACAGCCCCAGGGACCATCCCCAAGGGGACACCAAGGGTCAGACAGCCCCAGGGACCATCCCCAAGGGGACACCAAGGGTCAGACAGCCCCCAGGGGCCGTCCCCAAGGGAACACCAAGGGTCAAACAGCCCCAGGGGCCGTCCCCAAGGGGACACCAAGGGTCAGACAGCCCCAGGGGCTGTCCCCAAGGGGACAACAAGGGTCAGACAGCCCCCAGGGGCCGTCCCCAAGGGGACACCAAGCGTCAGACAGCCCCAGGGGCCGTCCCCAAGGGGACACCAAGGGTCAGACAGCCCCCAGGGGCCATCCCCAAGGGGACTTGGGGTCAGACAGCCCCCAGGGACAAGGGACAGATCCCTGCTCTCTGCTGCCCCCTGCCCACCAGCCCCCCTCAGACCCCAGAAAGACCATATGGCCAAGCTGTCCACACCCACTTCAGACCCTGGGTCTCCCCAGGGACCCATCCTGGGATCACGGACACCACTTGTGGAAAAGGCAAGCAGCCAAACCCTGGGTCCCTCCCCTCGCCTGATCCTCCCACCCAGCAAAAGGGACGCTGCCTCCTGGGGGACACCCCCACAGCGGGTGAGCCACGTGTCACTGTTCATGGACAAGCCCCCACCAACAGTGACGGCTTCTCTTTGTCACTAATGGTAGAATCACCCCAATCACTCCAGGGGGCTCTGGAAGGGGCAGGAGCTGCTGGTGACGCAGCGATGGGGGGGGGCGGTGTTGGGGGACAGTCATGGGGCCAAGCACAGGGGTGAGGTCCTGGGGACCCCAGCAGGCTGGTAACAGACGTCACATACCCCTCTGCCCGGCATCCCGAGAGCACAATGGCCCCCTGGGGGATTCCAGGAGACAGGGGGGCACAGAGGGGTCTCAGAGCCCGGCTGGCACTCTGCAGGACAGGCCTCACTGGGAGCTCCTTCTCTGGACCCAGGAGTCCTCCAGCCATGCCCCCTGGCTCCCCAGGACCTCACCGCGGCCCCCAGACACCCCGGGACTTTGGGCACAGCCACTGGGCCTGGGTTTCAACGCGCTCGGCCCAGAACAACGTGAGCAGCGACCTTCTTGTCTCTGGGCGGCGCTGGGGCGCCCTCGACACAGCCCACGTTCACGATGGGCCGCAGCCCGCCGGGCTTGGGGACGAAACGGAGCCTGGACGTCAGCAGGGCCGGCCTGGCCTCCTGGTGCTGCCTGACCTCTGCTTCTGACAGTTCTCGAAGCCGCACACGCTCTAAGTGTTGTCTGAAACAGAGGCGCCCGCAGGCAGCCAGGGCAGGTCAGCCTGGTGGGTGCCCGTGCCCATGCAGTGGGCAAAGCTCATGACCGGCATGCCCGGTTCCTGGTGGACAGAGCTCGGACCAGGACTGGACAGGATGGCTCGCTGGGGAGACCCTGGGGTCTGGAGTGGGTGTGGGCAGCTTGGCCATCAGGTACTTCTGGGGTCTGAAGGAGGCTGGTGGGCAGGGACCCCATGTTCTCCTCCTGGAACAGGCAGGGGGTGCTTGGTGGAACCCCTGGGAGGAGCAGAATCATCTCCCCACGGACCAGCCAGCTCTTTGTCATCCGTAAGCTTCGGCCTTCACCCCAAAACCATCCACAGGGATGGGCAGGGGTCCTCCCACCTCTTGGCCATTGCAGGGAGTATGCTCCCTGGGCTGGTGGCCCTGAAGGAAGCCCGTGGCGGGACTCGAGCGTCCACCAGGCGGGGGACAGGCCACAGGGGCCCCACAAGAAGAGCTGGGCTGCCCACTTCAGTTTACATGCCAGGAAATGCTTGAATGGGGTGCCTTCATTCAGACCCATGGTAAAGGCCTCAAGAGGCTCCCCAGATGCCAGAGGACACGGGCCCCGGCCCACGTGCTCAGGGACCCCTGATCCACTCCTGACTCAGGGACCCCGGCCCACATGCTTGGGGACCCCCACTTAGCTCCTGACTCGGGGACCTCGGCTCCGCCCCTGACCCAGAGCACCTCCCTCGCCCAGACGCTCAGCCAAGATCTCTCGCGGAACGCCTGGAAAGGCCCAGCTCCTGTCTCAGGCGGCTCCCCAACCCGTCCCGGCTGGGTCCCCGTCCACTGACAGCCACCCAGGCCTTCACAGAGGACACAGACGACAGGAGGGGACAGAGCTCGTGGCTGCTGCGCGGGCACTCAGCCCCTGGGCG
The DNA here is from genome assembly GCF_032405125.1 of Capricornis sumatraensis. NCBI lineage: Eukaryota > Metazoa > Chordata > Mammalia > Artiodactyla > Bovidae > Capricornis > Capricornis sumatraensis. Next base: position 77,330,127 of record NC_091086.1, on the reverse strand, counting down.
GCCTGCTTCACGGTGCCCCTGGTGCCCCTGGCGGCAGGCGAAGACAGGCGGGTCCGTGCGTGCGGGCGCGGGTGTCCCCCCGCGTACCTGACGCCCAGGCGCTGCAGCTGGCTCCAGACACGCTTCCGGAAGAAGAAGAGCCGGTTCTTCTGGAACGTGGTCTCCGTGACGTAAAAGAAGCCCCTGAGCAGCTCCACCACGTAGGCGCCCATCAGCCAGCGCAGGAAGCGGCCCAGGACGGCCTCGCGCCGGCGGTGCTCTGCGGCGGGCACGCGGCAAGCCCCTGGGAGGAGAGAAGCCGGTGCTCGCCCTCCACGCTGCCCCCCGCAGGCTGGGATGGTTACCCACGGCCTCCGAGTCCACAGCGACTAGGAGCAGGGGGCAGAGAAGGCGGGTAACTAGGCAAGGAGCCTCCCCAGATCACGGGCTAAAGCGATGCTACCGGATCGCTGCGCTTTGATAAAAATGTTTTTAAATGAGGTTCCCCTTTCTTTTTCCTCTTGCGGCTACTGGAAAATTCTGAATGAGTCATGGCGCTCACGTATGTTCCTGCCGGACAGAGTGGACCCAGAGCCCCAGCACCTGTCACTGCGCACACAGACTAGGGGAGCCGGGGCTGCTGTCCGCGCGGGGGGGGGTGGGGGGATGGGGGGGGCCGCGCTGCAGTTTCAGGCATCACCACTGGGCCGCAGGGGCTGGAAATGCCCGGGGGTTTGCAGGCTGAACACGAGGGGCACGTAGAGGTGGCCCCGCGTGCTGAGGAATGCCCAATGCTGCCGGCTCCGGACACACGCCCCGGGGGCCTCTGTGGTTTACGCTGTGCCACAGGGGCCTCAGCGCCGACAGAGCCAGGGGCTCACCGGCAGAAACCGGGTCAGAGGACAAGGAAGGGGGCCCGGAGGCGGTCTGGGACAGGACGGTGAGTAGCCAGCGAAGGAAAGAGGAGGGGGTGAAGCCACGCCCACACCGACTGCGAGGGGCCAGTGAGAGCAGGGCTGGCTGAGCCGGAGACAGTTAGCTGTGATCCGATCCCAACACGCGAGGCTACGGCTGGAAGGAAGCCACCCCGAGGACAACGGAGAACACAAAGCTAGTTCTAGACGAGACACCCACACACACGTGAAAAAAGTGCACACCGGGAAATGGAATAAGGACGCAGGAAGAGCGGCAAATTGGGAAGATGAGAAAGACGCCCAGACCGGGTCAGCACAGAGAAGTGTAAGGCCAGGGAAGCCGCCCAGACGGTCAGACGGGATCGGACAGACGCGTAGAAGGTTGGCTCAGGGCCGCGATACGGCACCTACGCTACGCGTGCTCACAGGACAGGAGAGGCTGACGGTAAAACCCAGATAAGGGCAAACAGCACGAGCAGTAAACACTGGCAAGTGGGGAGGCAGGGAAACAGACTTGAAGGTAAAGAGAGTCGCTAGACACTCATGGTGGCAACCCACTCCAGTGTTCCTGCCTGGAGAATCCCAGGGACGCAGGAGCCTGGTGGGCTGCCGTCTCTGGGGCTGCACAGAGTCGGACACGATGGAAGTGACTTAGCAGCAGCAGCAGCAGCAGACACTCATGAGCAAAGCTGACTCATGAGTCAACGAGGGGGCCAAACCTGGCTCCAGCTCTGGGTGTCAAGCTCTCAGGACTTTAGGGGTCAGACCGGGGAGCGCACGGAAGGGGCTGGCCCTGCTGCTCCCGGCTCTGCACTGCACACATGCTGGGCGGTGGCTGCATGGGAGGAGCCCCACATCACACCCAGACCACCACACAGGGAGGGGCCCCAAAGGCCCAGCTTCACAGAAAGTCCCATTGCACCCCAGCAGCTGCCCACTGTCCTGGGACCCGGCCGGCAGCCGGCTCTCCCCTCTGTGCCCGCCCAGCCCGGGGCCTCAGTCAAGGACACAGTTCTCCCGCGCCGGCCGCCAGTGGCCCTGGCCTGGTGGACACACAGGAGAACTCACTGGGTCTGCAGACGGCTGACCAGAGCCGGCTGGGGAACCCCGAGCCTTACCTCCCAGCCCCACCCACGAGGGTTTTCAGCCCAGCTCCCACTCCTATCAGGGGGCATCGTTCAAGGCAGTTAACCTTGAGGTCAGAAACAGAAGATGAACCACCGAAGCCACGCCCACCGGGGGCTCCAGGTGCCCCACCTGCAGGTGCGGCCCTGCCCTCCACGAGTCCCCCCCTCCACTGCCCCTTCCCAGGCCCAGAACCTCTATGAAGTCCGGTATCCACGCAAGTTGGGTGGGAGAGAGGGTCAGAGGCCGAGAGCGGAGATGGGGAGCTACCGAGAAGCACCCCCCACCAGAAGCCTCACCTGGGCTCGCGCGCAGCCACGCGCAGTCCTGCACCTTCATCTTCCACGTGAGCTCCTGCTGCGAGAGCCTGCCGTGCTTCCCCAGGGAGAGGAGCTTCTTCACGTTCCGCAGGAAGCGCCGCTCGTTGTGCCGGGAGCCCCAGAGGCCGGCGGGCACCAGGCGGCGAAGACAGGCCCGCAGGAGGCCGTACACCTGCCAGGGGCTGCTGTGCTGGCGGAGCAGCTGGACCAGGCGCCCCGAGCTCGCCTCGCCCTCGGGAGCAGCCGCCGGCCTCTCCGAGGGGCAGCCGCCCGCGTCAGGGCGCTTCTGATGGCCTGGCCCCGCCGGGGGCGCAGAGGCCGGCAGCGGGCAGTGCGCCCTGAGCAGCGCGCCATAGGGGCACCGCGCGTGGTTCCCAAGCAGCTTCCGGAACAGGGGCCGCATCTGCCAGTAGCGCGCGGGCAGGCGGCGCGGCCGGCGGGGAGCCCCTGGCTGCCCGGGCTTCGAGTCCAGAAAGATGGTTTCCACGAGTGTCCGCGCCCCGGCCAGGCTCGGAGGCAGGGAGCAGAGCAGGAAGGAGCGGCGCAGCTGCTCGCCGCCTCCGGAGCAGTAGAGGAACCGCTTGGTCTCGGCGCACGCTCCGGCACCCGGCTCGCCCTCTGGGGGTAAGAGCCGCCAGGACGCGGAGCTGACACCCCGCTCGCCGCCCAGAAAGGGGCGGCAGGGCCCGGGCACGTTGCCCTCCCGAGACTCGGCTTCCACAGCGTCTCGGGTAGGTGTCACCACGCGGGGCGGGCCGCGGGCCGCCTGCCCTTCGAGGTCCCGCCCGGGCTCCAGGCCGCGCCTGGGCCTCTTGGCTGGAGGCAGTCGTCCTCGCGCGCTGCCCCGACGCCGCCTCGCGCCCTGGGCCCGCGCCTCCAGGAGCGCCCCGGCCTCCCCGTGGCCGCCGTTCGACGAGGCCGGGCGCGGGAGTCCGAAGCCCGCCCGGGTCCCGCCCACTTGCCGCGTGGGCCGAGGAGCGGCGGCGGCGCGGAGGTCGTAGAGCGGCGGCCCACACACCTGGTAGGCGCAGGTAGGGGGCACCAGCAGGTAGAGCGCGCAGCGCGAGAGCAGGTGGGTGAGCACGTCGTCGCCCACGCGGCGCAGCAGCAGCCCCCAGGCGCCGCTGCCGCGCAGCGCGTCGGTGACCGTGTTGGGCAGGTAGCTGCGCACGCTGGTCGTGAAGGCCACGGGCGGCCCGCCGCGGGCCCCGGCCAGCAGCGTGAAGCCGAAGGCCAGCACGTTCCTCGCGCCGCGCTCGCAGAGCCTCTGCACGACTCTGGCCACCAGCTCCTTCAGGCAGGACACCTGCGGGGACAATCCGTGCGTCGCGGGGGACACGGGGACGTCCCCTCCCACCGCCCCCGCCATCACCCCGCCGGGCCCGCCCAGGCTCCCCGGGGACGGCCCACCTGGCGGAAGGACGGGGCGGCAGGGGGCGGCTGCGCGTCCCAGGGCACGCACACCAAGCAGTGAGCCACGAGCGCGCGGAAGGCCGCCGGGTCCCCGCGCCGCACAAGCCGGCGGCCCTGGGGCCGCAGGCGCCGTACGAAGGCGGCCAGGGGCAGCACCTGCCGGTAGCTGGCCCGCAGAAGGGCGCGCACCGCCCGGCACCTGGGCGCGCGCGGCATCGCGCGGAGGAGCAGGGGTCCGGGCGGAGGAAGGGGCGGGGCCGGGCGGAGGAAGGGGCGGGGTCGCGGAGGCCCGCAGCCCCGCCCCCTGCGCGCCCTCGGGCCCGCGGACGTGGCCCCTGTGTTTGCGCCCAGGTACGACGAGGCCCTGGACCCCTCCGCGCGGCTGCTCGCGGGCGGTCTCCGCAGCCCCGCGCCGCCAGCCCTCTCAGGGCGCAGGGGTCGCGCGAGGGGTCGCACAGTGGAAAGGCTCTGTGGTACCGAGGGAGGGGACCAGAAGGCAGGGTCCCTGGGGGGGGGGGGCCCTGGTGTGTTCGGCGTCCCCGGGGAGCAGCTTCTTCGGGTGGGTTGCTTTAACACGCGGGCCGTGACCGTGCAGCGAGGGATGCTGTGGGGTCCAGAAGGGGCTCATGGCAGCGAATGCGTAACTTTGTGCGAAGGAGAGAATGGACCACCGCCCCTGCCTGGCGGGCCTGGGGAAACCGAGGGGGCGCAGATGCATCCTCGACCATTCCGCAGGGGAGTTCCTGGAGCCTTCCCCGGCGCGGGCGGCGGGCGGTGGGCAGCGGGCAGCGGGCGGTGGGCAGCCGGCAGCAGCAGCACTTGCCTTGCGGGCTTGGTTTCCTTGGCTCCAGGCTGTACTTTCTCTTTGCGGGATCTTCCATGCGGGATCCTCACCATAAACAGAAATCCCCAGACCAGCTCTCTGTTAATCACCCATCCCATGGGTAGGGCAAAGGAAGGGGAGAAACGGAGCCGCGGGTTCCCTGGGCCACCACCTGCAGGCTCCTGGCACACATTCGTGACTCTCTTTACACCCAGAGCCGCCCTGCCCTCTACAAGCGCCACGAAGACAGGTCAGAGGGCCTGCCCAGAGGCTCACAACCCCAGGAGGAGCAGGGGCCTCACCTTCCGGCCCAGCCACAGAGACCCAGGTCCAGGGGCACGGTTCAAAGCAGTGACCCTAATGACGTCTCACCCGAACCCAGACGCTTGCAGGATGTTCGAGTAGAAAGAGGAAGCTTCTGGGTCTTGGGAGGCTTGCACAAATGATACACCTGAGTTCCCCAAACACTGAATGGCTGAACAAATGGTTAATATTTCATAACTTTACAAAACTTGGTCAGAAATTACTTTTCTTCGTGGCCATAGCATTTAAAGAGGCCTCCGCTCTCCCTCCGTCACCGGCGGAGTTTCGTGTCCATCCTGCTTGCTCCGGTCTGCCTCGCTGGTAGCCCTTGGGACCGTGGGTGGCTCTCCTGGAAGTTCACCCTGTGAGCACTGCGAGGTTTCAAGCTGGCTTGTTTCCGCCAGTGGGGGACTGGGCGTAGCCTTGGGAAGTGTGTTCTCAGCGACTAGAAACCAACATGGAAAACAGTTTTAAAAGGAGGAGAAGAAGCAGGCTGTGTGATGAGTACCATGCTGGCTGAGCCGCAGGGGAAGCCCAAGGTAGGGAGACTTTCCTAGCATGATTGGAAACCATTCGTCTCCCGAACACGGTCTGCACTGCCACACGGACACTGCTCTGTCTCCGGAAAGCTGACAGTGTTGTTAGTGTCTGCGTCGTAAAACACGAAAGTGTTCTCAGAAAAATGTCATATTGTTGGCTTATGACAAAATACAAAATCCGATTCCAGAACTTCCAGAAGGCGGTGGATGGGTGTCACACTTCACACTGGGATGTTTCTAAACAAGGAATTCTGTGGTTCAGTCACTAAGTCATGTCCTACTCTTTGCGACTCCATGGACTCCAGCACACCAGGCTTCCTTGTTCTTCACCACCTCCGGACTTTGCTCAAACTCATCTCCATTGAATGGGAGAAGCCATCCAGCCATCTCGTTTTCTGCCACCCTTTTTTCCTCCTGCCCGCCGGTCTTTTCCAGCGAGCTAGCTCTTGGCATCAGGGGGCCAGTACTGGAGCTTCAACATCAGTCTTTTCAGTAAATATTTCCGTAAGGATTGACTGGGTTGATCTCCTTGCAGGCCAGGGCACTCTCAAGAGTCTTCTCCAACACCACAGTTCAAAAGCGTCAATTCTTCAGCAGTCAGCCATTTTTATGGTCCAACTCTCACGTCCATACATGACAACTGGAAAAAATCATAGTTTGTTGGCAAAGTGACGTCTCTGCTTTTGAATATGCTGTCTAAGTTGGTCATAGCTTTCCTTCCAAGGAGTAAGTGTCTTTTAACGTCATGGCTGCAGTCACCGTTCACAGTGAGTTTGGAGCCCAAGAAAATAAAATCTGTCCCTGCTTCCACTTTTTCCCTTTCTATTTGCCATAAAGTGACGGGACCGGATGCCATGATCTTAATTTATTACTGAGTTTCAGATCGGCCTTTTCACCCTTCTCTTTCACCTTCATCAAGAGGCTTGTTAGTCCCTCTTCACTTTCTGCCATTAGAGTGGTGTCATCTGCAGTCTGAGGTTGTTGATATTTCTCCCGGCAATCTTGATTCCAGGTTGTGATTCATCCAGTCCGGCATTTCACATGATGTACTCTGCATAGAAGTTAAGTAAACAGAATGACAATATACAGCCTTGTCATACTCCTTTCCCAATTTTGAACCAGTCTGTTGTTCCATGTCTGGTTCTAACTGTTGCTTCTTGACCTGCATACTGGTTTCTCAGGAGACAGGTAAGGTGGTCTGGTGCCGGGGTCCAGCCCCGGTGGATCCAGGGTGATTCGAAGGTGGGGACGGAGTCGGCATCTTTGGAAAAATACATATTTAATCACAGATATAGAGAGATAGTAGGAAGATCAGTGGAGAAAAAGAGGCTGAATAACTTGGATTACATGGAATAGCGTCCATGCTCCAGATGGGAATTCAGCCAGAAAAACGGGAGCAAGAAAGAGGCAACATGGGGGAATCAGTCTTTCCGGAAACTGATCCGATTTCTTTATTTTTGGGTTTGCTTATATACCTTTTGTTACACATAGGGATGAATACAGAGTCACGTGGGAGTCAGCAGTCCTGACCTCTATCAAAATCAGGTGCTTCACATAAATGTATAAAGAAAGGTACATCATCTTCTGGCCATGAGTGAGACCTGCTGACATTTTATGATCCTTTCTTTCTGATAACCAAAAAAGTTATTTCTTCCAAGGGTGTTTTTTCTTAAACCAGGCACCACCCTCCAAATAAAGTTACATTCCTATAGGGCGAGGGTGTAGTAAGTTACAATCAAGAAAGGAATTTATTTAACCCAAGGTTAACATGATTAGTCTTAAAGGTTAATACTTATTTCTCCTATATGCTTAAAGGTTAATACTTATTTCTCCTATATGTTAGTTATATTCATTATAAGGGTAGGGAACATGGAGATTTAGCAGCAAACATCAGCCCAACAAATGAAAATCCTTTCACCAATGCTCCCCTTAAGATCTATTTAGTCTTAAGATATGATAAAGTTACATTTTTACATAACAAGGACACTGATTTATAACAAAGCACAGTGATCTATTATAAAAGAGAAAGTCCATTAACTCAAAAAGTCTAGTATTGCTAACCTTAAAAACTATTATATTTCCTTTGCTATATTCCAAATACATTGATTAATATATTCCCAGGTGCCTAAGGATATGGAGGCCTGGCAGCAATCATTGACTCAACAAGAAGAAAAAGCCCTGTGCTAATTAAGACTCTCAAAATACTCCAAAACTCTCTGTGCTGTTTATGGTTAAGAGGCAGTAAACAATCATGTGCGTAGTGGCAGCAGTATGGATAATCCTGTCACACAAGCTAGTCTGTCAGCAGAGAGGTCTGACCTGAGACATCCTTGTCCCACCCAGGGCAGGGAATTAGCAGCAATTATTGACACAACAAATGAAGAACCCCTCACCAATATAATTCCTAACCAACCCACTATACTAATAATTTCTAACTCCCCAAAAGAATTTGCCTTTAGTAAGTCTAAAACATCTCGTGCCTCTCAGATTTGGAGGCTGTAAACAATCACATGTGGCCGGACAAACCTATACAGGTGGGCTAGATAACCTTCAGAGGAGTCCGTAAGCTGAAACACTCTTGTCACGCCCAGGAATTTGTATTGCCTTGGAGCTGCACGTTTACTCCTTCTCCGAGAGAAACGGTTATTGGGGAGAGCCCCCTGTAAAGTCAGAGGCTTGGAGGAGAGCCCCCCGTAAAGTCAGAGGTGTAGGTGAGAGCATAAAACAGACTCTGGTTTTGGGGTTAGATGCTCGGGAACAGGAGGTTTCCTGAGGCTTGATCACGCCTTTGCGTATGCCAAGCCTCCTTCCTCATGACCTTTGCCATGGGCGGAGTTCCTCACGCCGGCCCCCGGGCAGTCTGGTATTCCCATCTCTTTAAGAATTTTCCAGTTTGTTTTAATGCAGTCAGTGAAGCAGATGTTTTTCTGGAGCTCCCTTGCTTTCTTCAGGACCTAATGGCTGTTGGCGGCTTGATCTCTGGCTCCTCTGTGGATTCTATGCTGGGAGACAAATCCTGCCGTGTCGTTTGTCACCGAAGGGGCGAGCGGAGACCCCCCCCAACTCCCAATTACACATAAACCCAACTGTGAAGCTTACGAAAGCATGTGCATGGCTGGACACTGCGGACCCCGTGGGGAGCTGGCAGGGTGTCTGCAGGGCCAGCGATGGACCATCACCCCTAGTCTGTGAGGAGTTCCCACAGTGGTGCAGAGGGTGGAGCTGGGCGGAGGGAGGAAAGGGGATCCCAGAGACTCCGACCCCCCCGGGAGCCTGGCCGGGGTCATGGCCGGGGGTTCAGACGATGAGCAGGCTGTCCTTCACGAGCAGCAGGTTCCGTCCTGTGAGCACTGCCGCTGGCCTTGGAGGCGCCGCGGCCCCGAGGGCACGGGCGGCCAGCTCTGGAGGGCAGCCCGGGACGGGCCACACTGGTGTGCCCGGCACCGGCCTGTGCCCACTGGACGGCACACCTGGTGCATGGTACCTGCCCCCCGACCCAGGCACCCTCAGATCTGTGGCCACGGTGTGGGACGGCCAAGGCTGCGGCCAGGACCCAAGTGGGTCTCAGTGGAGAGAGAGGGCGAGACGGCCCTCGGGCCCTGCCCTCGCCCTCAAGCTCCCTGAGTCCAGCCTCTGCCTCCGAGGCCCCATTTCCCTTCCGGACCCTGACGAGGACCCTCTAATTCACTCAGGGCCTGCCCTGTCCAGGGTCATCCCCCTGCCTCAGGTCACAGGCCCCGGAAGGGGCAGCCTCTGCCCGTGAGACTCAGCGCAGCAGAGAGCATGCGGCTCTGCCCTGGGTCAGTGTCCATGTGACACAGGCCGGGACCGGGGCCCTGCCCGGTGGAGTGTGTGGCTGGAGGGCACCGTCATCCTGTCCCCCGTGTGGACTCGCGTGACCAGCCCCGCCCTGGGACACCGAACTGTCCCAGCACCTCCTGTGCGTCCGTCCTGAGATCTCGGAGCGGCGTGCTGGGCCAGGCTGGGCAGCCGACCCGACCCCGGGCCCTGCGGTGGGTGTTGGGGTTTCCCCCACTCTGGAGCCGATACCAGCACAGCTGCTGTGGAGGGCTGCGTCGCTGGACGTCGGGTGTATAATCACATGACTTCTCACTGCTCAGGACGGACGCACAGGGGGCTGGTCGCAGCCCCCTGTCTTGCATCTCGACCAGCGGCGTGTGGCAGGGTCCTCGCCCGCACTCGTGGGGGTTGCTGGTCTTCACTGCAGGGGCTCAGGTGGGTGTAGACAGGATAGATTGGTCCCTGGGGGCCTGGAGATGCCTGGGAAGGGGTGCCGGTGCGACCGCAGGGCTGCATGTGGGTGGAGAACAGAGGCACGCAATGCCCAGAGCACTGCCCTGCGTGCGGCTCGGGGGAGCGCTTCGGGGAAGGCGTTCAGGACCTGGTTCCCGGAGTAGCAGAGGGCGGAGGGGCCGGACCTCCTCTCTGCATGGAGGGACAGCCAGGGGCGCTGGGAAGCGATGGAGGACACGGGCCAGTCCTAGCGCAGGGACCCCCAGGAGGAGGCTGCCTGGGGAGCTCCACTTCGGGCCGGCACCCAGGTTCCCTGAGGCCAGGGGACTCAGAGCGGCCTTTTCAGCATCCCCTCACCCGGGTTCTTGGATCAGGGGCCTGGCAGCTCTGTGGGAGCTGAGGGTGTTTCACACCCCTGTTTTGTGGGGGTTTGTCCTGTCTTGGGTTTACTGAGAAGGTTTTTTAATTCTCAGAAGGGAAGATAGGTTACAGGAAAAATGATCTGTTTACATGGGGCTTCATGATTCATATGGCACTCCCGCACGGTGGCTCTGGGCAGCCCCGGAGGAGGTGAGCAGGTCATCGTTCTGCCCCGCAGACACAGGGGTGCTGGCTTCCTGAAAAATCCAGATAACTCAGGGCAGAGCCAGGACAGTGTCCCCCACATACCCGGCTGGCACTGGGAGACGCCAGGAGAAAAGGCAGCGAGTTAGGGAAGCAGATGGGCTTTCTCGGGGCCCAGCCGGTAAAGAACCCACTTGCCCAGGAAGGAGACAAAAGATGCGGGTTCAATCCCTGGGTCGGGAAGATCCCCTGGAGGAGAGGGCAACGGCTCCAGCACTGGAGAATCCCAGGGACAGAGCAGCCAGGCGGGCTGCAGGCCACTGGGTCACGACGCGTCGGGCATGACTGAGCACGCACTTCGCCTCACTTTGGTGGGGAGCGGGGTCAGAGGGGCAGCTCCAGGGAGAACCCGCATCTCCTCCAGGCTCCTCGGAGCATGAGGCCTTTGATCTGCCCGCCGAGGCAGCAGGCCAGCCAGCTCCCCACTTCCGCGCCTTCGTGTACTTTCTCTTGGACCTTAAACTGCCTGATGAAAACCAATAAAACGTGCTTAAGGCTGAAAATCCCTCTGAACGGGGCACCACGTCCCTGCACTTTGGCAGACATGGCTTGGCTTCTGCTGTGCACACACCTCTGGCTTTCCACACCCTTGAAAGTTATTTGATGAAATTTAAGACGGCGCTAAGATAAAATTACCTACTCTGGTGCTGAGCTGTGGAATTTACTTACAGAATTAAGCGTTTGAATCGCTCCCAGCCCAGCCATGACCCAGCTCCCTGGTGGGCATGGCCCAGGGTGGGGCAGGGGAGCTGTGGGAAGCCCTTCAGAGGACCAGTCCTCCCCAGCGTCACCAAGAAGCCAGGCCAGGCAAGTTCTGAGCTTGGGGGCCGCTCTGTCCAGGGACAGGAGCGGAGGGGGAGGGGCAGGAGAGGCCGGGTCTGGCTCCCCCGAGAGGAGGCATGAAACAGGTTGTCCCCACAGACACGCTCGCTCCCGGGGGGACACATGACGCTGCAGCCCCTTCGGGCCCCAGCTGCGCTCAGAGCAGCCCAAGTGCAACCCTGTCACCCCCAGAGCCTTCTGTGCCTAGAACGAAGTCCAGCTGCAGCACCCACTTCAGTTCAGTTCAGTCGCTCAGTTGTGTCCGACTCTTTGCAACCCCATGGACTGCAGCGCACCCGGCCTCCCTGTCCTTCACCAACTCCTGGAGTTTACCCAAACTCATGTCCATGAATCAGTGATGCCATCCAACCATCTCATCCTGTCATCCCCTTCTCCTCCTTCCTTCAATTTTTCCCAGCATCAGGGTCTTTTCCAATAAGTCAGCCCTTTGCATCAGGTGGCCAAAGTAATGGAGCTTCAGCTTCAGCATCAGTCCCTCCAATGAATATTCAGGACTGATTTCTTTTAGGATTGACTAGTTGCATCTCCTTGCAGTCCAAGTGACTCTCAAGAGTCTTCTCCAACACCACAGTTCAAAAGCATCAATTCTCTGGTGCTCAGCTTTTTTTATAGTCTAACTCTCACATCCATACACGACTACTGGAAAAACCATAGCTTTGACTATAGGGACCTTTCTTGCCAAAGTAATGTCTCTGCTTTTTAATATGCTATCTTGGTTGGTCATAGCTTTTCTTGCAAGGAGCAAGCATCTTTTAATTTCATGGCTGCAGTCACCATCTGCAGTGATTTTGGAGCCCAAGAAAATAAGGTCTGTCATTGTTTCCATTGTTTCGCCATCTATTTGCCATGAAGTGATGGGACCGGATTCCATGATCTTAGTTTTCTGAATGTTGAGCTTTAAGCCAACTTTTTCACTCTCCTCTTTCACTTTCATCAAGGGGCTCTTTAGTTCCTCTTCACTTTCTGCCATAGGGTGGTGTCATCTGCATATCTGAGGTCTGCATTTCTGATATTTCTCTCAGCAATCTTGGTTCCAGCTTGCGCTTTATCCAGTCCAGCATTTTGCATGATGTCCTCTGCATATAAGTTAAAAAAGCAGGGTGACAATATACAGCCTTGACATATTCCTTTCCCTATTTGGAACCAGTCTGTTGTTCCATGTCCAGTTCTCACTGCTGCTTCCTGACCTGCATACAGATTTCTCAAGAGGCAGGTCAGGGGGTCTGGTTTTCCTTTTCACAGTTCGTCGTGATCCACACAGTCGAAGGCTTTAGCGTAGTCCATGAAGCAGAAGTGGATGTTTTTCTGGAACTCTCTTGCTTTTTTGATGATCCAATGGATGTTGGTAATTTGACCTGTTTCCTCTGCCTTGTCTAAATCTAGCTTGAACATCTGGAAGTTCACGGTTCACGTATTGCTGAAGCCTGGGTTGGAGAATTTTGAGCATTACTTTGCTAGTGTGTGAGATGAGTGCAATTGTGCGGTAGTTTGAACATTCTTTGGCATTGCCTTTCTTTGGGATTGGAGTGAAAACTGACCTTTTCCAGTCCTGTGGCCACTGCTGAGTTTCCCAATTTGCTGGCACATTGAGAGCTGAATCTTGATGGCGGAGTGGAAGGACATGTACTCATCTTCTCCTGCAAGACCTCCAAAATTGCAACTAACCACCGAACAACCATCAGCAGGAGAATGTTGGATCCACTGAAATCTATGCCTGTCCGAGGGCAAAGGAGAAGCCACAACAAGTTGATAGGAGGGGCGAACTTGCATTTAGAATGAAACCCCATACCCACCAGAAATGCTGGGAGGTCTCAAACAAAACCTTGTGCGCACAGGATCCCGGGACCCCACAGAGGCTGAGCTAGACCTCCTGTGAGTGTCTGAGCGTCTCCTGCAGAGATGGGGGGACGGCAGTGGCCGCCGTGGGCATGGGGGCTCTGCCTGCAGCAGACCTGGGAGGCGCGGCGTGTGGCCTAGGCCCTCACAGAGGAGATTGCCACTATCTCCATCACTGAGCGACTGAGCAGACAACCCACAAAATGCAGAACAACTATACCAAAGAAGTTCTCACACTGTTACAAACGTTCCAGGGCACACAACAGATTTGCCAACCTGGGGATCCGGCAAGGGGACTGAGAACCCCCAGGGAATTCGACTTTGGAAGCCAGTGGGATCTGAGTACAGAACTTCCCCAGCACTGGGGAGACAGACTTTGGGGGCACAGGCAACAGCTTGTGCACAGGACCCAGGAGGGAGCAGCAGCGACCCCACAGAGCCTGAGGCAGGCCTGCCCGGGAGTGTCCAGGAGCCTCGGGCGGAGGTGTGGGGCGACTGTGTCCCCTGCGGGGTCAGGGCGCAGTCCAGCAGCACTGGCCTAAGTCATTCTGTGGGAGGTTGGCGTTACTGCCTTTCCCCCTACCGTGCTCTGGCCTCAGGCCAAACTCCTGGGAGGGAACACAGCCCCACCCATCAACAGAAAATTGGATTAAAGATTTACTGAGCATGGCCCAGCACATCAGAGCAAGACCCAGATTCCCCCACAACCAGTCTCTCCCATCGGGAAGCTTCCACAGGCCTTTTATCACATCCACCATCTATACACATTCAGCTCAGTTCAGCCGCTCAGTCGTGTCCGACTCTTTGCGACCCCATGGACTGCAGCCCGCCAGGCCTCCCTGTCCATCATCAACGCCCAGAGCTTGCTCAAATTCATGTCCATTGCGTCGGTGATGCCATCCAACCCTCTCATCCTCTGTCATCCCCTTCTCCTCCTGCCTTCAATCTTTCCCAGCATCAGGGTCTTTCCCAAATGAGTCAGTTCTTCTACTAGGTGGCCAAAATATTGGAGTTTCAGCTTCAGCATCAGTCCTTCCAATGAATATTCAGGATTGATTTCCTCAGGATGGACTTGTTTGACCTCCTTGCAGTCCGAGGGGCTCTCAAGAGTCTTCTCCGACACCACAGCTCACAAGCGTCAGTTCTCTGGGCTCAGCTTTCTTTATAGTGCAGCTCTCACATCCATACATGACCCCTGGGAAAACCACAGCCTTGACTATAGGGACCTTTCTTGCCAAAGTAATGTCTCTGCTTTTTAATATGCTGTCTAGACTGGTCTTAGATTTTCTTCAAAGGAGCATCTTTTAATTTCATGGCTGCAGTCACCATCTGCAGTGATTTGGGAGCCCAGGAAAATAAAGTCTGTCACTGTTTCCACTGTTTCCCCATCTATTTGCCTTGAAGTGATGGAACTGGATGCCATGATCTTAGTTTTCTGAATGTTGAGTTTTAGGCCAACTTTTTCACTCTCCTCTCTCACTTTCATTAAGAGGCTCTTTAGTTCTTCTTCACTGTGTCCCATAAGGGTGGCGTCATCTGCGTATCTGACGTTATTGATATTTCTCCCGGCAATCTTGACTCCAGCTTGGGCTTCACACAGCACAGCATTTTGCATGATGTATTCCGCATAGAAGTTAAATAAGGTGGTTTGGTATTCCCATCTCTTTAAGAATTTTCCAGTTTGTTGTGATCCACAAAGTCAAAGGCTTTGGCATACTCAATAAAGCAGAAATAGATGTTTTTTCTGGAACTTTCTTGGTTTCTTGATGATCCAACGGATGTTGGTAATTTGATCTCTGGTTCCTCTGCCTTTTCTAAATCCAGCTTGAACATCTGGAAGTTCTCAGTTCACGTACTGTTGAAGCCTGGGTTGGAGAATTTTGAGCATTACCTTGCTAGTGTGTGAAATGAGTACAATTGTGCGGTAGTTTGAACATTCTTTGGCATTGCCTTTCTTTGGGATTGGAATGAAAATTGACCTTTTCCAGTCCTGTGGCCACTGCTGAGTTTTCCAAATTTGCTGGCATGTTGAGTACAGCACTTTCACAGCATCATCTTTCAGGATTTGAAACAGCTCAACTGGGATTCCATCACTCTCACTAGATTTGCTTATATGCATGCATCCTAAGGCTCACTTGACTTCACATTCCAGGATGTCTGGCTCTAGGTGGTGGATCACACCATCGTGATTATCTGGGTCATGAAGATCTTTGTTGTATCGTTCTTCTGTGTATACTTGCCACCTCTTCTT
This sequence comes from Capricornis sumatraensis, assembly GCF_032405125.1. Classification (NCBI taxonomy): domain Eukaryota; kingdom Metazoa; phylum Chordata; class Mammalia; order Artiodactyla; family Bovidae; genus Capricornis; species Capricornis sumatraensis. The sequence goes on along the minus strand of NC_091086.1, from coordinate 77,314,903 downwards.
AATATCTTCTGCTTCTGTTAGGTCCGTACCATTTCTGTCCTTTATTTTGCCCATCTTTGCATGAAATGTTCCCTGGCTATCTCTAATTTTCTTGAAGAGATCTCTAGTCTTTCCCATTCTGTTGTTTTCCTCTATTTCTTTGCACTGGTCACTGAGGAAGGCTTTCTCACCTCTCCTTGCTCTTCTTTGGAACCCTGCACTCAGATGGGTGTATCTTTCCTTTCCTCCTTTGCCTTTCGCTTCTCTTCTTTTCTCAGCTATTTGTCAGGCCTCCTCAGACAGCCATTTTGCTTTTTTGTATTTCTTTTTCTTGAAGATGGTCTTGATCTCTGCCTCCTGTACAGTGTCATGAACCTCTGTCCATAGTTCTTCAGGGACTCTGTCGATCAGATCTAGGCCCTTGAATGCATGTGTGACTTCCACTGTGTAACCATAAGGGGTTTGATTTAGGTCATCCCTGAATGGTCTAGTGGTTTTCCCTACTTTCTTCAATTTAAGTCTGAATTTTGCAATAAGAAGTTCATTACCTGAACCACAGTCAGCTCCCGGTCTTGTTTTTGCTGACTCCATAGGGCTTCTCCATCTTTGGCTGCAAAGAATATAATCACTCTGATTTCAGTGTTGACCATCTGGTGATGTCCATGTGTAGAGTTGTCTCTTGTGTTGTTGGAAGAGGGTGTTTCCTATGACCAGTGCGTTCTCTTGGCAAAACTCTGTTAGCCTCTGCCTTGCTTCATTTTGTACTCCAAGGCCAAACTTGTCTGTTACTCCAGGTATGTCTTGAATTCCTACTTTTTGCATTCCAGTCCCTTATAATGAAAAGGACATCTTTTTTGGATGTTAGTTCTAGAAGGTCTTCATAGAACCGTTCAACTTCAGCTTCTTCAGCGTTACTGGTCGGGGCACAGACTTGGATGACTGTGATGGTGAAGGGTTTGCCTTGGAAATGAACAGACATCATTCTGTCGTTTTTGAGATTGCACCCAAGTACTGCATTTCAGACTCTTTAGTTGGCTATGAGGGCTACTCCATTTTTTCTAAGGGATTCCTGCCCACAGTGGTAGATACAATGGTCATCTGAGTTAAAATTTCCCATTCCAGCCCATTTTGGTTCACTGATTTCTAAAGCTGAATGGTTTTATGAAGACCTACAAGACCTTTTAGAACTAACACCCAAAAAAGATGTCCTTTCATTATAGGGGACTGGAATGCAAAAGTAGGAAGTCAAGAAACACCTGGAGTAACGGGTAAATTTGGCCTTGGAATGCAGAATGAAGCAGGGCAAAGACTAATAGAGTTTTTCCAAGAAAACGCACTGGTCATAGCAAACACCCTCTTCCAACAACACAAGAGAAGACTCTACACATGGACATCACCAGATGGTCAACACCGAAATCAGACTGATTGTATTCTCTGCAGCCAAAGATGGAGAAGCTCTATACAGTCAACAAAAACAAGACCAGGAGCTGACTGTGGCTCAGATCATGAACTCCATATTACCAAATTCAGACTCAAATTGAAGAAAGTAGGGAAAACCGCTAGACCATTCAGGTATGACCTAAATCAAATCCCTTATGATTAGACAGTGGAAGTGAGAAATAGATTTAAGGTCCTAGATCTGATAGATAGAGTGCCTGATGAACTATGGACTGAGGTTCGTGACATTGTACAGGAGTCAGGGATCAAGACCATCCCCATGGAAAAGAAATGCAAAAAAGCAAAATGGCTGTCTGGGGAGGCCTTACAAATAGCTGTGAAAAGGAGAGAGGCAAAAAGCAAAGGAGAAAAGGAAAGATATAAGCATCTGAATGCAGAGTTCCAAAGAATAGCAAGAAGAGATAAGAAAGCCTTCTTCAGCGATCAATGGAAAGAAATAGAGGGAAACAACAGAATGGGAAAAACTAGAGATCTCTTCAGAAAAATTAGAGATACCAAGGGAACATTTCATGCAAAGATGGGCTCGATAAAGGACAGAAACGGTATGGACCTAACAGAAGCAGAAGATATTAAGAAGAGGTGGCAAGAATACACAGAAGAACTGTACAAAAAAGATCTTCATGACCCAGATAATCACGATGGTGTGATCACTCATCTAGAGCCAGACATCTTGGAATGTGAAGTCAAGTGGGCCGGCCTTAGAAAGCATCACTACGAACAAAGCTAGTGGAGGTGATGGAATTCCAGTTGAGTTATTTCAAATCCTGAAAGATGATGCTGTGAAAGTGCTGCACTCAACATGCCAGCAAATTTGGAAAACTCAGCAGTGGCCACAGGACTGGAAAAGGTCAATTTTCATTCCAATCCCAAAGAAAGGCAATGCCAAAGAATGCTCAAACTAACGCACAATTGCCCTCATCTCACATGCTAGTAAAGTAATGCTCAAAATTCTCCAAGCCAGGCTTCAGCAATACGTGAACCGTGAACTTCCTGATGTTCAAGCTGGCTTTAGAAAAGGCAAAAGACCAGAGATCAAATTGCCAACATCCGCTGGATCATGGAAAAAGCAAGAGAGTTCCAGAAAAACATCTATTTCTGCTTTATTGACTATGCCAAAGCCTTTGACTGTGTGGATCACAATAAACTGTGGAAAATTCTTCAAGAGATGGGAATACCAGACCACCTGACCTGCCTCTTGAGAAATCTGTATGCAGGTCAGGAAGCAACAGTTAGAACTGGACATGGAACAACAGACTGGTTCCAAATAGGAAAAGGAGTACGTCAAGGCTGTTTATTGTCACCCTGCTTATTTAACTTCTATGCAGAGTACATCATGAGAAATGCTGGACTGGAAGAAACACAAGCTGGAATCAAGATTGCTGGGAGAAATATCAATCACCTCAGATATGCAGATGACACCACCCTTATGGCAGAAAGTGAAGAGGAGCTAAAAAGCCTCTTGATGAAAGTGAAAGAGGAGAGTGAAAAAGTTGGCTTAAAGCTCAACATTCAGAAAACTAAGATCATGGCATCCGGTCCCATCACTTCATGGGAAATAGATGGGGAAACAATAGAAACAGTGTCAGACTTTATTTTTTTTTGGCTCCAAAATCACTGCAGATGGTGACTGCAGCCATGAAATTAAAAGACGCTTACTCCTTGGAAGAAAAGTTATGACCAACCTAGATAGCATATTCAAAAGCAGGGACATTACTTTGCCGACTAAGGTCCGTGTAGTCAAGGCTATGGTTTTTTCCAGTGGTCATGTATGGATGTGAGAGTTGGACTGTGAAGAAGGCTGAGAGCTGAAGAATTGATGCTTTTGAACTGTGGTGTTGGAGAAGACTCTTGAGAGTCCCTTGGACTGCAAGGAGATCCAACCAGTCCATTCTGAAGATCAGCCCTGGGATTTCTTTGGAAGCAATGATGCTAAAGCTGAAGCTCCAGTACTTGGCCACCTCATGAGAAGAGTTGAATCATTGGAAAAGCCTCTGATGCTGGGAGGGATTGGGGGTAGGAGGAGAAGGGGATGACAGAGGATGAGATGGCTGGATGGCATCACGGACTCAATGGAGATGAGTCTGAGTGAACTCCGGGAGTTGGTGATGGACAGGGAGGCCTGGCGTGCTGCAACTCATGGGGTCGCAAAGAGTCGGACACGACTGAGCTGAGCTGAGCTGAGCTGAGCTGATTTCCCAAGTGCCGATGGTCACTCTCGCCGTCTCCTGTGGCCGCCACCAATCTACCTGGATTCTTCGCTCTGCATTCCAGGTTCCCGTGCAGTATTGTTCTTTGCAGCGTCAGACCTGACTTCCATCGCCAGGCGCCTCCACAGCTGGGTGATGGTTTTGCTCTGGCTGCGTCTCTTCGTTCTCTCTGGAGTTACTTCTCCCCTCTTCTCCAGCAGCACATTGGGCACCTACCGATCTGGGGAGTTCATCTTTCAGTGTCATATGTTTTTGCATTTTCGTACTGTTCATGGGGTTCAACTGTACACATTGACATCATCTATGTCACCCTGGAGGGTCTCCAGGCGTTTCTGCCCACAGGCCCGGCTCTGATCCTCCCTGGAAGGAGTCACCAAAATGCTAGCCTCAGATGAGCTTTCTTTTTAGTTTTTATTTACTCATTTTGTTTTTGGCTGCACTGGGCCTTCGTTTCTGTGCGGTCTCTCTCTAGTTGCGGTGCGCGGGCTTCTCACGGCTGGTGGGGGGCTGCTCTTGTTGTGGGGCACAGGCTCTAGGCCCAAGGGCTTAGTTGCCCCGTGGCATGTGGGATCTTCCTGGACCAGGGATGAAACCCACGTCCCCTGCACTGGCGGGCAGATGCTTAACCACTGAACCATCAGGGGATCCCCTCCCCGAGATCCATACTGAGTATGAACACACAACCAAAACCCTCCAGGACACAGAAGGAGGGAGACAGTCCCGTGAGCGAGAGCAGATGGACCCCAATATGCAAGGCAGCAGGGTCGGGCCTGCAAGCTGCTGCAGCCGTCGAAGGACGCTGAGCCTGGTGCTGCCCTGTCCTCTGTGCAAACACGGAGGCAGGCAGAGGAGAAGGGTGTTCAGACAGACCAGGAGGCTTACCAGAAACAATCAAAATCAAAGAGGACGTCTGGAACCGTATTATGAATACTGGAAAGTTCAACACATGAACTAAGTACCAAGCAGAGAACATGGGTGCCGTGGACACAGCTCTCTCTCTGGAATGCCCCCGAGTTCAGCACAGGGACCCGGAGGCTGAGAACAGGAGGGGAGGGGAGAACAGGTCGCTGCAGAGGAGCATCGCGTGGAGGAGGCGCTTCTGAGAGATGGGCCCGGGGCCCCCACTGCTGCTGGGGTCAGCGCCTTGCCTGGAGAGGGGGACGGACGGGCCGCCACGCTCGGCGGAGGGCACCCAGGCCTCAGACGGAGGCAGCCCAGAAGGCCGCAGGCTGTGTCTCTAGGACGAGGCTAAGTAAGGGCACTCGTGCAGGCAGAAACCCGGAAGCAGCCGGTTTCTTAAGGACACGCTGCAGGCGGTTAGGGCTGACCTCAGAAACGTGGGCTAGGCAGTGGAAGCCGTGGGTGAGAGCTCGGGCAGAAACGGACGGGAGCCTGCGGGCCGCTCTGGGGTAGGGCCAGAGCTCAACGTCCGTCTGACCTGGGCGTGCAGGGCCTGGGCGGACCTCCTGCTGGCTCTCCTGGGAATGGCACCTGCGTGCTGGTACCCCCTGTTCCCGAAGTGCCAAGCGAAGCTGCTGGGAGCCGTCTGGCCCTGGGCTTCCCTGTGGGCATGGGTGGTTTGTCTCTCTAGGGATCTGTCTGCCTCCCCACGCGGTTGGCTGTGTGGGCACCAGCCGCCCTGAGGTTCTCCTGCTGCTCCTCACACACGTGTGCCATCTGGCGGTGTCTCCTCCCTCTTAGCTGAGGCTGTGACTGCGTCTTCTCTCCTCCTCCTCCTCAGTCTGGCTGGAGGTGCACTGCTTCCATCGATCGTCTTGAAGCACAAGCGCTCCCGTTAACATTCTGCACTCTCCTCCGCGTCCCAGACTCCGGCTCTCACACGGGCTGCGCCCCTTCCCCGTGGTCTCGTCTGCTCTCCTGGTTTCCGAAGGCGAGCGCTGAGGACACGCGAGCCTGTCCCTGCTGGAGGTCGTTAGTGCCTCCATGTCCCCATCAAGGACCGTGAACGTGAGCAGTCTGTGTTTTAATTTTCATTCAGTTCAAGATTCTTTCTCATTTCCCTTTTGGCTTCTTTGATCCATGGTTTATTTCAAAGTGGTGATGTTTAATTTCTAAATATTTGGAGATTTTCCCAGATCTGCTATTGATTTTCAACTCACTCCCACTGGGGCTGAAGACTGTGATTTGTGTGTTCTTAAAGCAGGTCATGTGATTTAGGCTGGATTTATTGTGCAGGATATTCTTGGTAAGTGGTCTGCGTGCTCTTGACGTGTGCGCACTCCTGAATTTGGGAGGAGTGTCTGCAACAGGTCGTGCAGAGTCAAAGTGTTCAAGTCCCCTCTGTTCCCAGGGAGATCTGCTTACACTTCTGTCAGCTTCTGACTCAACACTGAAATTTCCCCGTGGACTAGTTCACCTTGCATTTTGAGTATATTTATTTTATTAATAATTTTAAAACAACCTGAAATTTATAGAAAAATGGCAGAATTGTATAAAAACTTTTCCTTTTGAAATTAATCTATTTTTGCTGTACCCCTCAACATGTGAGATCTTAGCTCCTCAACCTGGGATGAACTCATGCCCCCTGCTGTGGAATCACAGAGCACCCTGGGAAGTCCCCCAAACTTTTATTTTTCTGAACTAATTCAACAGTTAGCTGCTGATGTGATGTCTGATAATCCCCAATACGTTATTGGGGATTTTCTCAAGTAAGGTTATTCTCACATACATAGTCAAAATGAACCATCAAAGTAAGGAAATTAACACTGATGCATTCATTACTAACAACAAATCCCTAGGCCCCACTGGCGTTTTACAAATTGCTGCAATAACTTCTTTGAAAGAAGAAGGGTCCCGTCCAGAGTTTCATGCTGCATTTAGTTCCGTGGTGTCGAGGAAGCTCCTCAGTCTTTCCTGGACTTTCATTATCTTGACAATTTTGAAGATTTTAGGCGGTCAGTCATTTTGTAGAATGCTCCTGTTTGGGTTTATCCAAGGCTTCCTCTTGGTTAGATTTTGATTCTTTGGCAGCAAAGTAACATCAGGGGAGCGCTGCTGTGCCCTTCTCCCTGCATCCCATCCGTCTCCACCTGTCCCATCACTGGAGAGCTTCCCTGGGGGCTCAGCTGGTGAAGAATCCGCCTGCAGTTGAATTGAGGAGGCCCCGGTTTGATTCCTGGGTCGGGAAGATCTGCTGGAGAAGGGGCTAGGCTCCCTCTCCAGCATTCCTGAGCTTCCCTGGGGGCTCAGCTGGCAAAGAATCCACCTGCAACGCGGGAGACCCAGATTCGATCCCTGGGCTGGGAAGATTCCCCTGGAGAAGGGAATAGCTACCCACTACCAGTGTTCTGGCCTAGAAAATTCCACAGACTCAGTAGTCCATGTGGTTGCAGAGTTGGACACAACTGAGTGACTTTCATTTTCAATATGTTCAACCTTTCAACATGTTCATGTGCCCAATAAGAAGCTATTATGTCTTTTTAATACCTTCATTTTTATAACACCACTTTATTTCTTGGTAACGTTATGGATGCTTCTCTGAAATATACTTTCCTGATGTTAACGTGGTGGATGTCTGTGTTTGGTTTCAACCTGTGTCCCTGGGGCCCGCTTTTCCTTTGGCCTGGTGACCTCTGCCTTGCGGCGGGGTGTCTGAATCATGGGCATTCCGTGTGATCGTTACCGTGCGGGGCTGAGCTGTGTGTCGACTTGCCCCATCAGCTCTCACTCTCTCCCCACATTGCCCCATTTGCTCTTGCGCCGAGTGCTTGTTTCCCCCATTGGCTGATGAACTGCGGAGGTCTCGTCTGTAACCCATGGCAGTTCCCCTGGCTTCCATCGTGTCTTCACACCCAGTGTGTGGCTCTGCCTGGCTCTGTGGAACCCCGCAGAACCCCACTATTACTTTAGCTGCAAGTGGGGTTTTTTTTAGATACCGTAAATGAGCAAGTGAGTCGAGACTCACCGCGTGGCTGCTGCCTCCGGGGCTTCCCCAGATCAGACGCTCCCGCTGCCCCCTCCCCTGCTGGAAGGCCTCCCTGTGAGGCTTCTCAAAGAGCAGGTTTGCTGGGAGGAGTTCCTCCTGCTTCTGCGTGTCTGTGAAGCCCTTCACGTTGCAATGTACTGATACACTTTCAGGGGTGGGGAAGCCTTCTAAGTCAGCAGCTTCTCTCCCCTAACAGGGGCACCTGCTGCAGCTGACTCCTGGGTGTGGTTCCGTCTGGCCTCGAGGACTTGGGAAGGGACACACAGATCTGACCCTGAGAACTGCCTCGACGCCAGGCCACACCTGGCCCCATGTTCTGGCCACGGAGGGGCCCTGGATGCCCTCCTGGAGACACCACTGGAGGCCACAGCCTGCCAGTGTAGACATCGCCAAGGAGATCCCACTAATGAGGTCTGGGCTCAGAGCCAGCCTCAGGGGCTGAGATGCTGACGTGCTCGTGTGCCCACACCATGCCAACAGGCTCCAAGAATGAGTCTCAGGGAACACGACTGACCGCGCCACCACCAGCTCTCACCCTCATCTTCCCTGGCTGCAGACACCTCCCCGCCCTGCTTCTCCCTCTGTGAGGGAGAGCCCTCTGTGAGGGTGTTTCTCTAACAAAACTCATCTACTGGCCCCCAGGACACGGCGATGACTCAGCTTCAAAACCAGACGCAGACGCGTAACAAGACTTGTGGTCCGAGATTCCTGAAATCTCCTGTTGACAAACACGTACACAAACCCCATCATGTGTTCATTTCTGGGAATGGGATAAACGCCACTATCTGAAACCTACATGATGTCAGGCCACGAAGAGTGTACAGCCAGAGAAATTTATTTTAAAATAGAAACATACATACATTAAGCTGTAAAATAGTCAAATTTAAACGAAAAGGAAAAAGCCATTTGATCCCAGAGTCTATACGGAATGGATTCAAGGAGGCATGTGAAATCCCCGTGAGGAGCGCCCACAGACCCCAGGAGATGGTATCCGGGGTGAGGACCCCACAGGAGCGGCCCAGCACCCATGGGCACCAGACGCTCCCGGACCCAGTGACCAGGTGGACGTCCGTGCCAGCGGCAGCGTCAGCGCCATCGGCACCGCGGACACAGCATGGAGGCACCCGAGGCCATGAGGGACACTCGGGGGTTTGGCAACGTAGAGGCTGTGGCGGCGGGAGGCCCACCCGAGCCACCAGCCCTCTGCAGCGGCGCCCTGCCCGGCTCAGTCTGTGTGGGGTTTCCGCTGGGGGGTCTCCTCGTAGGACTCCCCAAACTCGTTCACTCTACTCTTATCCACGGGATAAAGCCTGCAACGAGACCATGTGGGCGTCAGGCTGGCTGGCGTGCAAGGGGGAACACGCGTGTCCTGGGAGCAGGGCAGCCAGGACTCGGAGGGTCAGGCCCTGTGGGAGAGACCGGCGTGGGTTTGCCTTGTGCCCTCCTGACGTTCTTGGAATGGTCAGGCCAGACCTCTGCTCCCGAGGCCGCCACCGACAGCTGCACCCACGCCGAGGCGGGGGCCAGAGCCCGGGCTCCTGACATGCGCTCAGAGCAGGGCCATGGCCAGCCTCACGCTCTGCTGAGCAGGGGAGCGACGTGCTCACGGGGCGGTCAGACAGACAGCAGTGCTCCTGCACGGGGCGCCGGGCCCCGAGGGCCCACCTGCCAACGCCTCCCCCCGGGAGCGGGACTGGGGCCACACTCACCACCGCTGGTAGAGGTACACGAGAAACACCACATCGTCCCTGAAGCAGGCCAGCCGGTGGGAGGTGGGCATGGTGATGATAAAGGCAAACACGTCGTCGATGAAGGTGTTGAAGGCCTGCGGGTGGGCGGGGCCGTGAGACCAGAGCCGCCCGGGCACGCGGGCACTCGCCACCATGACTCGAGAGCCACCACAGCGGGCAGCAGCAGGGGTCCTGGGCCCAGGGTGACGCTGGCACAGACCCCACGGTCGGGCGTCCCGCCCCCCCGGAAACAGGACGGAGAAGCGCTGCCGGGAGCCCAGGGTCACGGAGCTGCCCGCAGGGAATCCCCGCGCAGGTCCAAAGCGGAAGGCAGCTCTGACTGTCCCCACCCCGACCCGGCATGCTCTAGTTCACGGCCACTGGAGGGTCATGTGGTGTCAGCCTCTGCACGTGCCCGGGCCACGACATGCCCAGACAGCCCTTGGCAGCGTGGGCCTGGGACCACCGGAGCTGCCGTCTGGTGGACAGGGACCCAGCACCCGGCGCCAGCCAGGGGGTCAGGAGCATCCACCCGCTGTAGGATGCGTGGTGGCAGGAAGCAGTGTGGCTGTCACTCGGGAGACTGTGGGGCTGGGGCAGGGACCCCGGGCTTCCAGGGCCACCGCGGGGCTCTGTGCTTGAGGGAGAACCCCTCCCCCCGACCCCCACCGCCCCTGCACAGGAGCACAGCCGACACGACCCGGCCACGAGGGACAGTCCCCAAGGGCCTCGTGCAGGCGACGCACTGACCTTGTAGGTGAAGGCCTTCCAGGGCAGGTGGGCCACTGACTTCATCTGGGGACAAGGAGACGGGGTGCGTCAGGGCGTGGCGGCCCAGGGGCGCGGGGCCCACAGGTGAGGGTACGCCTCTTACCTTGTAGTTCACAAAGAGCTGGGGCAGCATGAACAGGAAGCCGAACGCGTAGACCCCTGGGGAGACACGGGCGTGGAGGCACGGGGCGGGATGCTGCCCGCCCCCACCCCGGGCATCGGGGCTGCCGACTCTGGACGCCCGCCTGGGAGCTCTGCCTGCTGTCACCCACCGCCTCCCGCCCGGGACCGAGACAGGCCCCTCCCACACCCAGCGAACGCGCTGAGCCAGGTCCAGCGGCCTGCGAGCGGCCGCTCACGGTCTGGACAAGCCGAGCGGGCCGTGCTGCCCCGGGACACAGGGCCGGGGGCTGCGGTGCCCACGGCAGCAGCGTTTGCTGCCTGCACCAACTACCCTATAAGAACATGACGCCCACAGCCAATCCCACAGGCCAGTGAGGGGCACGGCAGGCAGGGCTGGACGACACCTCTCACTGCACCAGGCTAGGCAGCAGCCACGCGATGCGGCCCGCCACAGATGCCGCCACGGAGACGGGAGGCTCACCATTGACGAAGCTGTTGATCAGCCAGGAATACCAGCTGGAAAGCAAGGGCAGGTGTTGGGGGCGCCGCTCGGCCTCTGTCGTGACCGAGCCCCCCCGGCCCCTCCGGTGCTGGGGCCGCGGCAGGGGCTGCTCTCGGCAGGCTAGCCCGGGCCACCTGCATGGACGGCGGGCTCCCCAGAGCCCCCACCGAGGAGACGGCGGAGACCGGGCACTGACATGCTGCCTGCGACGACCTCCAGTGGGACGGAACCACGGAGCCCGCGGGCGGCCCTGAGCCCGGCCTGAGCGCCGCTGCTGTCGGGGGTCGCCCGTGCTGGGAGGGTGCGGCCGGGACAGTGCAGGGGCCCCGGCCTCTCTGGACGCGGGCTGTGTGGCCAGCAACGAGTCTGCTCCCACGAGCACTCCCCAGCCCGCCAGGACCAGATGGCCGCGCGGGGCCAGCAACGGGCAGCCAGGACCCCGGCCGAGGGCGAAGCTGCGCTGGACCCACGGCTGTCGACGGGGCGCCCTCACCTCTTGTATTTGATGTTGAGCAGCGAGTAGACGGCGCCCCCGACGCAGAGTGGATAGAGGAGATAAGACAAGTACTTCATGGCCTGGGGACAGAAGGCGCCCGGTCACGGCCCGCCCTCCCAGCCGCCTAGACCCACAGGCCAGAGGGCGCCGCGGCGGGACGTCCAGGGCAGCGGAGCGGGGCTGCGTGGAGCATACAGGCTGGTGAGCATCTGCCCACAGGACGTCCACCACAAGCGTGTGGCGGATCCACACCGGCCCCTGACAGCCAGACTCACAGCCTAACCGGGGGCAGACAGGGGACCAGACGTCCAGCAAAGGACTCTGAAGAAAGGCTCCAGGCTCCCTGTTGGGGCCACCTGCCCATTAAGGCAATCCAGGCTTTACCAAAACCCGACGAAGACTGGGATGTGGCCGACGCCCGTGAAACCAGAACACAAAATCCCTGCAGAAGGGACGTGTGAACCAACCCGAAAACCGTGCGGGAGGGGGAACCCCGCGTCGCGGAACAGGCCCGGCTCACAGCCCCACGGGTACCCACGGGGAGGAAGACGCCTCCCAACAGGAGAGGACGTGGCGCAGGCGCCCACAGGACTGGGACCCGGGAGCCCCCAGCGCCCCTCCCGGGTCAGAAGCAGGCAGCTTCCCAGGGTCGTGGCTAAGGCGGGCAGGTCCCACACCCAGGACGGGCCTCCTCCCGGGCGGCCACAGCCAGGCCCGCGCCTGCGGGCGAGCAGCCCGCACCGCCGCTCACCTGGGCGTCGTACTCCTCTGTCCTCCGCTCAGACTCGCTGCAAGCGCCAAACTGCAAAGGAGTCCACACAAGCACGTCACCCCGGGGGCCAGGCTGGCGCCTGGGCTCAGCCTGGCTGTGCCCAAGAGGGGACCAGGCTGCAGGCTGAGCGGGAGGAGCCCCCGGCCAGGCATGGCAGCCGTGAACGCACTGCCCGGGACGCGGGGCCACAGCAGGCCCATCGACCTGGACGTCACGCAGCACGGCCGCTTCCTGCCCCAGTCCTGCTAGGCTCTCAGCAAACGCCCTGCTCCGCCTCAGCCAGGGCAGACGCACCGGGGTGACGTGGACCACGACAGGCTGCACCCCACCGCCGTGTGACCCGCCCTGGACTGCACACCTGGACCCTCACTGTCCCCGGGTCTTCACGTGAGGCCCACCACACAAAGCAGAGCAGCCGCCTGGCCGTAACCTCCCGCTGCCGCCCCAGGAAGCTTGACACTGGAGAGCCCCTCAAGGTGTGGTCAGGGCGGGACCCCACCCCCAAGGGAGGCTCCACTTGAGATGGGCTAACTGGCATCCTGCCTGGTCGTGGGGTAGGGGGTTGCTGCTTCTACGGCTGGGGATGGGGGACCCCAGGGGAGTCAGAGGCCAGGGGGCTTGAGGGCAGAGCTGCCCCGCCCACACCAAGACACCCCTGCGTCTCCCCGCGGGCCTAAAGCTGACCACAAGATGGTTACCTGCCCTCAGGACTGTACGCTGCGGGGACGCAGCCAAGGAACGCGCGCAGTGGTCAGCCTGCACCAAGGGCGGGCTGCAACGGGATGGTGATGGGTCCCTGAGAGGACATGGCGGGGGAGGGGGTGGGGCCCTACCTGAAACGTGGGCCGCAGGCCTCTCCAGGTGACGCTCATCTTCAAGGCCTTTTTCACTTTCCACAGCTGAGAAGGGAAAACCCACACCTGAGGTTCCAGGACCCAGAAGGAGCCACGGCCTGCTCCTGGGACGGTGACCGATCAGGACACGGGCCGCTCATGCCCCGCTGCACCCCAGCTCAGCCTGACCACTTGGTGGGCCCCTGACCAATGCCCGTCTCCAGTGCAGACCCAGCCTGTCCACCCTTGGGGACCCAGTCCCCACCTAATCCACCTGTGCCTGGCCAGCCCCATCACCTCCAGACTCGCCCCGGCACCTTCTTCCAGCCCCGCAGGCAGCCCAGAGTCCCGTGTCCTGCCACGGCTGGGTGTCTCCCGGTGGCCGCCCCCGAGGTGGGGTCAGCACAACAGTGAAGTCGGTCTCCACAAGACTTGTGGCTGCGGGAGGGCCCGGCCAGCACTCCCCGAGGGGTGCCCACAGGCAAAGGCCTGGACAAACCCACGCTGAGGGTCCTGGTGAGGGTGGTGCCAGAGGCCCAAGGGGCCTGGATTGCAGAGAGCGGGTGTCCCGACCCACCACCCCCACGCCGCCCATTACACATCCTGCTCCACACGGCACGAGTTCAGCGGCAGCCACAGGGTCCACCCACCGAGTCACCACGTCCCGCAGGCGGAGAGGACGAGGGGTGGAGACACACGGGGCTGCGTGGAGCTCCGCTGGAGGAGCCGGGCAGCGGTGCCCTCGCCCTAGCCAGGCCGGCCAGTCCCCAGGCAGATGCCGGTCCCGACCCGCGCTGAGCACCTGGGCCCCAGGGGCTTCGAGGCAGCACGCAGACCAGCGCCCAGGCGGGCCACTCACCTCGATGGCGGCTCCGATGCCCGCGGGCAGCAGCACCAGGAGGCTCGTCTGCTCGTCCAGCAGGAACAGGAAGATGACCACGGTGCTGAAGCCGCGCCAGAGCACTGGGGGCGGGCGGGCGCGGCTGAGCGTGGGGCGGGGCCAGCCGGCGGCACCCACATGCACACCCACAGGGGCACACGCGTGCACACGCCCAACAGGCACAAACGTGCACACAGGCACTCGGCCCCAACACCAGCACCTTCAAGGGCGTTTCTCCTCTGTCCACGGAAAGGGAGCCGTGGAAAGTGCACACCGTGCAACGACCGTGAAGGGCTGGGACCCAACAGAAAGCTGCCTCAGCCAGGATGTGTGTGAGCCACACTCACTGACACGACGCATGGACGGGATGCGGGGAACACAGCTCCCGACGGGGACCCTGCGCCGGAGCCCGTGCCTGTCTTCCCAGCGAAGGCTCAGGAGCCACCACGGCTGTGGGGATGCCCCCTGCAGGGCACTGCCCGCCGACAACGCGGGCCCCAGGCCCTACAGACCCTGCTCACGCCACCGCGGCAAAGGCCAGCAGAAGGCCGGGGGCTCAGTGCGGCCCTCCCCGCAGGGAAGCCAGAGATGGAGGACAGAAGACCCTGAGACGAGGGGCCACCCGAGCACCCCAGGCCCCTCCCTCAGAGTGACTCCACGGGAGCTCAAGAGCCGCCTCCTGCTGGGCCTCCTCCTGGCGGCCTGCGGGACCAGGAGCCCACGCGAACAAGCGTCGAGAACCGGCCCCCGCGCCCCCTGCCCCAGGCGCACGGGGTGCTCGCCACGGCCAGGAGGCTGCCCTCACCCTCCCAGGCTGCTCCCTCGGGGACCTAAAAACCCGTCCCAAGCAAGAGCTGCGGGGGTCCCGGGCAAAGACCCCTGTGGGCGTCAGAGTAAGCTTGTGGCCCGCCCGCGTGGCCCTGAGGGGGCAGCTCGGAGGACACGTGCAAGTCCCGGACCGCTACCTGCTTTCGTGGACATGCCCATCATGCTCTTCTTCTTCTTCCAGAAGCTGATGTCGTTTTTAAACGCCAGGAAATCAAAAAGCAGCTGGAAGACGACAGGACAGCGATGAGCCCCCACGCCGTGTGGGTGAGCACGGGCTTGATCAGAGACACTGTCCGCTCAGGGAGACCTCAGCCACGGCGCGGCCCTGACAAGCTCCCGCTTCCCTGGCGGCCGGTCCCCCGGCCTGGGGACCCGCTGTTACAGCCAGGAGCCGGGCCTCTCCCCAGCCCTCTGCCCCGAGCACAGCCCCAGGTGGGCTTTCCCGGCAGTCGCCAGCCGCTGCGTCTACCAGGGACCCCCCCGCAGGACCCTACCGTAACTCTTGGAATCGCCAGACCTCAAACAAGGAAACACCTATTTTGCTAATCTCATTGATTTTGATTTGTTTTCAAAACGGCTCCAGACGGACGAAACCGAGCCCTACAGCTGGTCGAGCCTGAGTGTAGACCCCTCTCCTGGGGGGCAGGGAGAGGGGAGGCTGCACTGGAAAACCAGCAGCACTCACGTGGAACGCAGCCACAAAGAAGGTCAGCGCCAAGAAATACAAGTTGGTGTCGACAAAGATCCCCTTCACTTCGTCAGCGTCTTTCTCTGAGAACCCTGCAGGGGACCGAGGCCCTGAGTGAGGCGCGACGTGGACCTGCACTACAGGGCCCCGAGGGGTCACCTCATCTGCAGAGGAACTCCTCGGACCCCACAGGGCCCAAGGGGGACGGCCTCACAGGCGGACAGGCGCCGAGTTCTGGGCTCCCCGACTCCCCGCTCCCGGGGCGCCCCCGGCGGCCTCACCGAACTGCTGCAGCGAGTAGACGGCGTCCTGCATGTGGATCCAGAAGCGCAGCCGCCCCAGCGAGATCTTGTCGTAGGACACGGTGAGTGGCAGCTCGGTGCTGGAGCGGTTGATGACCTGGTGGGGGAGCGGCGGTGGTCTGGCCCCGCGCCAGACTGGCCCCATGGGCCCGGCACCACACCCTCCTCGGGAGGCCTGCAGGAGCCTCCTGCAGGCAGCCCTCACTCCCCAAGCTCCTGTCCATCACTCCAACCCTGTGGTCTCTCCTGACTACAGCCCCGGCGCCTTCTGGGCAGGCGCGGGGACCCACGTGGGCAGCTGAGTCGAGCAGAGGCCCACGGAGCCTGCGCCCCTGCCCAGGGACCAGATGCCAAGGCTGCCCTGAGGAGAACACGGGGGGGGGCGGCCACACTCATGGGGGCAGCAGGGGCTGCAGGGAGGCGTGGCCCCTCAATGGGGCCCTCGAGGATACTTGGAATTGACGTGTGACTGTGTGTGGAGGGGAGGTGTCCCGTAACACCTGACTCCGCACAGCTGAGCTCTGCCCAGCAGACGCTAAGCAGCAGGCCTCCGCAGACAGGTCACCTCCCTGACCTACCTGAGTCCCTGCAGGTTGGAGACACGACTGTTAGGGTGCTGCGAGGCATCCAGCATGGTGCCCCCAGCGGTTAGCAGCCCCAGGTGTCAGCTGTTAGTGCTGCTGCCAGCCCAGCCCACCCTGGGGGTGCAGGTGACCGGGTGCCAGCCTGGAGGAGGCAGGCTCTGCTCCAGATACCGCCACACCAGAAACCCGGGCTCCCACGGAGCCACAGCCACAGCCACTTGAGGGATAAGCAGCCCTCCCAGGGCTCTGTGCTTGTCACGGGTGGGACCCGCCGCCGGCGGTGTGCGCGCTGTGCTGGGGTTGGGGGCGGCAGCCGACTCACCATGAGGTCCTTGACGCGGTTGCTCAGCTGGTCGATGAACAGGATGGGCAGGTACTGCACCGTCTTCCCCAGTTGGATCCTGGGGGCAGAGCCGTCTCCAGGTCACCGGGGGACTCCTGCATCCAGGAGGACCGAAGCCCCAGGACGCTGGGTCTACCTCACAGACCGCTCCCCCAGCCACGACTCCAGCGGCTTCTGGTCGCTGGCAGGCCCAGGACTCGCGTTCCCAAGGGGAGTGGAGGGGCCCGTGCGCCATGCTCCCCCTCAGAGCTGCCACTGGAGAACGTGGTGAGGCTGGGCACCGGGCGCTCAGTGGGACGCCATTCAGGACGCAGAGAAGAATGAGGGGCTGTGCGTGCGCCCACACGGGGGTCCGGGGTGCAGCGAGACGTGAGAGCCACAGGCTTGGGAGGGGGCAGGCAGGGGCCTCACGCCCAGTGGCCCACACACTCTCAACTACGAACACACCCAGCGTTTAAAAATGAGAACTTTACCAAAGGCGAGGCGTCGTGACCACCCCAGAGGAGCCGCTGAGAGTATGGGGGGCAACGGTTCTCAGCCTGTTTCCGGGAGCCACGTGTCGACCTGGGGCTGGACCGGGCGACAGGGGGCTCCCTGCAGCGCAGAGATGCAGGGTGACCTAAGCCGGTTTCAATGGTTATCCTTCCGATGGCAAGTGACAGTTAAGAGGATGACCTAACGATCAATATTTAAGCTGAGGGAGTGGAGTGCAAGGTCACGGGATGCAGACGGGAGACCTTCGAGGGTGCAGGGTGACTCGGCCGAATCAGGTTCCCCACTGTCCCTGAGACAAACACCTGCTGTTCCCTTCTTCCCTCCCGGTCATGGTGGCAGGTCTGATCAGCGAGGCAGGACGGCCGGGGGCACTCCAGGCAGCCCCCGGCTCCCCAGTGCAGAGGGCTCAGGGGTGCAGGCGCAGCCCATCTGCTCCTGGACTGTGGCCGACCATGATCCCAGGGGCTCCCCCAGCCACAGGATCCCCCCTCTGCTGTCGGCTCAGGGGGTGCACGAGTGATGCTCAAGCTGAGCACAGGACCCACAGTGGGCTGTGCACATCAGGCTGGGCGCGGGACCCGCAGCGGGCTGCGCGCGACTCCCTGGGCACGGGACCCGCAGTGGGCTGTGCACGTCAGGCTGGGCGCGGGACCCGCAGCGGGCTGCGCGCGACTCCCTGGGCGCGGGACCCGCAGCGGGCTGTGCACGTCAGGCTGGGCGCGGGACCCGCGGCGGGCCTGCCCGGGGCCTCAGTGGCACCTACGTTCTCATGTAGCGCTGCACGTCTGCAGGCAGGGAGGCTCCGTCAAAGACGAAGTCGTCCACCATCACGCTCAGGGCCAGTCTGGGCCTCCAGTGAGAGACGGGCTCATCCAGGGCACTCGCCGGCTTCTTCTCGGCCTCGACCTGCTGCTGAACATGAGCGCTGACTCAGCAGGGAAAGGCCAGGAGGGGCGGGCCCAGCGGGTCTGGGGGGCGGGGGGCGGAACCCTCACCTGGGAGCCTGTGAGCAGAGAGTGCAGCCCCGAGCAGGCCCGAGGGGGACCCCGGCCCTCGCCCAGACCCTCACTCCCCACAGCCTGCTCACAGCAGAAGCCGAAGGCCTGCTGTTCCAGAGCACGTGATCCTGGGTCTCACGCACTTCTATCCCGGGCCTGCAGCCCGAGTGGGGGTCCCAGGAAGGCCGGGGCCCGAACAGTCACAGGAGGCGCGGGCACTCTGGAGATGAGGGCCCTGCAGCCTGCAAGGAGCCTGCAGCGAGACGCTTCCAGAGCAGCTCTGCCCAGCCTTCTGGAAGGGGGCGTGTCCGCGCCTGGGCAGCACGCCTAAACCCACTAAATTCAGAACAAGCCCTTCCCGGTGGGGACGCCTTAACGGTAGGCCTGAGCAGCCCCGCGCACAGTGCCGCTCTATTTATCCCTGTTCTCCAGCTCCCGTTCAGCTCCAGTGGTGCCACCAGAACCGTCTTCCCAGAAGCAGCGAGAGCTGACACTGACTCAGCACCCGCCCGATCCAGAGCCGCCCTCCGCTCTCCACAGGCCTCCGAGGAAGGCCCTGAGGCAGTCTGCAAGGGAAGGAACAGGGGGCCTTGCCAGGGACACAGAGAAGACGGTGCGGACACCTCCCGGCGAGCTGCCACCCCTGGCCGTGAAGGACTCTCCTTCCAGGGCACATGGCCCCGAACACCAGGCTACCTCTGTTCCGTCCCCGCCACAGTCACGGCCAAGTGCGTGCCCACCAGCCTTCCCTGCGCGTGTGGTTTTCTAGGTGTACGAGACACACTCTGTACTCCTGCCTTTCTCCTAACTTAGGTCACATCCTTAGAA
Source organism: Capricornis sumatraensis (assembly GCF_032405125.1). NCBI lineage: Eukaryota > Metazoa > Chordata > Mammalia > Artiodactyla > Bovidae > Capricornis > Capricornis sumatraensis. The sequence goes on along the minus strand of NC_091086.1, from coordinate 77,296,140 downwards.
TCAACACCCCGGCGCTGCCCTTCGTGCCCCAGCACAGCATTGCCAGCTCCAAGGCTGACCGTAGCTGAGGCGGGCCACCCTGCACCGACCCTCCGCCCCGCACCGACTCTCCGCCCTGCACACACACTCCCAGGGCTCAGAGGCCCCGTGACCCGAGCAGGAGTCCAGGTAAATAAAGTCACCGAACACGCAGACTGCACGTCACTAACTCAACATAGGTGACCGCACGTGCAGACACGTGTGGCCTGCAAGGGGCCAGCAGGCCTCCTTCCGCCGGCACCGCTCACCTGCGCTGCGGGTCCCCCGGTGAGCAGGCTGACCTCCTCTGGCTTGGGGACCATGTAGGTGGTTAGTGGGCTCACCAGGTGCACCTGCTTCCCGTCGTTCCAGGGCAGGGTGCCGGCGTGGTGGAGGAAGACGTAGGCGTACAGCGTGCCGTTGTTCCTAGTCTTCTTGGGAACAGAGACGTTGACTGTCCTGAAACGACACAGACGAAGACAATGAGGCCGTGCGTGTTTTGTTCTGTGGAAGCAGAGGCCATGCACGTGCGTCTATAGAAAATGCCGTTTTGAACCCAAACCGATTACTGTCGGCTGAGAAGTACTAAGAGTAAAACCCACCCGCCTAGATGTTACTGAACTCCTAAATGTACGTTTACGCAACGTACCCTGAAAGCATGGGCGGCTGCCGCAAAGCCTGCATTCCCGAGGCTGAGGTTGCGGGGCGACCCCCGGCACGCGCGACCCACCCCGTACCCACAGCAGCTCTCCCACGGGACTCGGGCCCTGCACGACGTCACGCACCCCAGTACTCGTCTTGCCGCCTCCCAGACAACAAAGACAGGAGAGGAGGACTCGCGACGAGCGCGTCGCTCCTAAAATCAAGTTTCTTGAAACTTAAAAAACTAGGACCATCGGTAACATGCAGCTTTAAAAAGTTACACTGCACACTTCCATATCTACACTGCTTGCTCTTTTCTATAAAGATACACTTCACTTAATTTTGATTTTCTGCTAAAATCTTCCCTCCATCCTTCTCTTTTCCCTTCTACATAACAGAACTGAACCACTTCTGTTGGGAAAACACCAGGTTTGCTGTCGGAACCGTGTAAGCTCTGTTCTCCATGTCGTCTGCACCATCCCCACCCCTCTGGAAACTCCCCAGGGCCAAGCTGCAACCCACAGCTGTTAGAAGTTGGGTAAGCTACTTCCGAAGCGACACACTGCTCAGCTGTCGCTTTCAAGTGAAACGAAGTTTGCTGCCTGCGTTTCACAGATGTTTGCAGCTGAAACGCCCTGCCGTGCACGAGAGGGCCGGTAACGCCACTTCTCGGAGGCACACTTCTCTCACACTGACTCTCTCTCACACACACTGACTCTTCAACAATCTCAGTGTTCACGGGGCCTCCCTGTCACCTTGCCCACATCCGTACCTTTCAAATTTGGACTCCACGTCAAAGTCCTCCACGTTCAAGACCAGATCCACGTTGTTCTCAGCGCCCAGGTTAGAGCGCGTGGTGGTATACACACTGAGCTGGAAAAAGGACCGTCAAGAAAATCAAGCCTGCGAGGGCCCTGGCAGAAAGCGCAGGGCGCCGACAGAGGAAGACCTGAGCGGCCGCTGCAGGGAAGGTGCCTGCCGTTCCTCAGGGGACAGAACTCGGCGGTGACACGATGGCTGTGAGGGGCAGGCCTGCCGCGGAGGGACGCCTGCTGAAGACTGAGGCTGGCCGCCGGACGGGGCGGGGTACAGGGGCCAGCTGCGGGCCGAGGGTCGTCGGGGCTCGCGGCGGGGAGTCTGGCGCCCGGCTCGGCCCGCCCGCCCGAGGGCGGAGGTCGGGCTGGGGGCCCGCGCTCACCTGCAGCTTGGGCCTCTGCGCCAGGTAGGGCTGGATGCAGCGGCCGTGGCCGGAGCACGGGCGGGTGTAGACGATGCCGTACATGACCCAGCAGGTGTGCACCACGTACACCACGAACACGCCCACGACCAGGCTGGTGAAGGAGCTCCGGCCGCTCCACATGGCGCCGCCGCCGGGCCCGGCCGGGCCGCCTCTCAGACGCGGGCACTCCGCCCGTCGGGCGCCCTGCCGGACGCTCCGGCCGCCGCCGCTCACGCGAGAGCCGCCGCGCGCCGCCGCCACCGCCGGGGAACGAACGCGCCGCGCGCCGCGGGCCGCCGGCTGTCCCGCATGCTCGCCACCGCCGCCGCCGCCGCCGCCGCCCTGGAGCCGCTGGGTTCGCCGCCGCGCCGCTTCCGGGCCTCGCACCGGCCGCCGGAAGTGGGCGCGCCGCGTGGCCCCCTGGGAAGCGTAGTCCCACCGGCCTCGCGCACGCGCCTGCGTCGGGGGCGCGGTGTGACGTCACCCTTCGCGCCGCCCTCCCGGCGTGCCTCGCGGTTCCGGCGGGTCGAGGGGTGTCTCGCGGAGAGGGGCGGCCGCGGGGCGGGGGCCGGGCTGTGCGCCGCCTCCTCCCGAGGAGCGGGCGAGAGACCTGGCCCGGGGCTGGCGCCGAGCGGCGTGGGGACGCGAGGGAGCGCGCGGCCCCTCAGCCGGAGTCTGGAGTTGGGTCGACGACGTGAGAGGTGGAGGCGGAAAAAAGTAGGCGCGCGAAAGGCAGCGACCGTTCGTGCTTCTCGCTGTCTTTCGACAGGAGCCCCCAGATGGGCCGCGTGTGAAGAACGCAGCCTTTCCAGAAGAAGCGGGCGCCGCCGTCACAGCTAACAGCAGCCAGTCTATGATCAGAAAGCGGCTTGATCTGAGCCAAGCTGAGAACCGGGCCGGAGCCCCACTTGCCAGGTTTCCCTGAGAAACCGCCCCGGAGGAGCGTGGTTTTCAGCAGTTTTATACTTTGTCAAAGCAAAGAACGTTAAACAAGTCAAGGGTACATTTCTTTAAGGTTTAAACAAACAAAAACAGACTAGCACGCGGACGGCGTCAACCCGGCCTGGCATCTGGGAAGGGAGTCTTAGCACAGAAGGTCCCGCATCGGGGTCCCAGGAAGAGCGGCTTTTAATCTTAACTTTTAACATGGGCGTCCCTTACTTCTGGCCAGTGTGTCCTTCTCTCTCATAATTAAAGCAGGTGTACAATGTATGTTTCATAGACCATAAATAGGTCATTTTATTTAGTTAGGATCAAATGCAAGTGAATTGGTGTATAAGCCAGAGTGACCTCTTTATATCTCAATATGTGAGCATTGAAGAAATTAAAATAATTGTCCAGGGAGTCCTGGGAGCCGTCGTCACCAAGGGCTGAACCTGATCCTCAAGAGCTCCCATTAGAACCCACCGCCTGCCGGAGGGAGGGAGGGAACTTGTCCGGCGGTCCAGGCTTGATGGTGCTCACGTTTTCCTGTTGAGAGCTGCCATGACGGCCTCTGGAAGGGCATGTGTTCTTCCTGTTTCCATCCGAGCGCCTATGGAGTCAGGACCCTTGGTTCGCTGGAGCTGCCCACGCCCAGCTCCCTGTGACAGAGAGCATACTTCTCTCTCTTTTCCATCTGTCTCAGACAATCAAACATGTTGCTAAGCAGTTACAGAAGTGGTTCAGTTCAGTTCAGGCGCTCAGTCGTGTCTGACTCTTTGCAACCCCATGAATCGCAGCACGCCAGACCTCCCTGTCCATCACCAACTCCCGGAGTTTACTTAAACTCATGTCCATCGAGTTGGTGATGCCATCCAGCCACCTCGTCCTCTGTCGTCCCCTTCTCCTCCTGCCCCCAGTCCCTCCCAGCATCAGGGTCTTTTCCAATGAGTCAACTCTTCACACAAGGTGGCCAAAGTATTGGAGTTTCAGCTTTAGCATCAGTCCCTCCAATGAACACCCAGGACTGGTCTCCTTTAGGATGGACTGGTTGGATCTCCTTGCAGTCCAAGGGACTCTCAAGAGTCTTCTCCAGTATCACAGTTAAAAGCATCAATTATTTGGCACTCAGGTTTCTTCACAGTCCAGCTCTCACATCCATACATGACTACTGGAAAAACCATAGCCTTGACTAGACAGACCTTTGTTGGCAAAGTAATATCTCTGCTTTTTAATATGCTATCTAGGTTGGTCATAACTTTCCTTCCAAGGAGTAAGCATCTTTTAATTTCATGGCTACAGTCACCACCTGCAGTGATTTTGGAACCCTAAAAAATAAAGTCTGACACTGTTTCCACTGTTTCCCCATCTATTTGCCATGAAGTGATGGGACCGGATGCCATGATCTTCGTTTTCTGAATGTTGAGCTTTAAGCCAACTTTTTCACTCTCCTCTTTCACATTTATCAAGAGGCTTTTTAGTTCCTCTTCACTTTCTGCCATAAGGGTGGTGTCATCTGCATATCTGAGGTGATTGATATTTCTCCCGGCGATCTTGATTCCAGCTTGTGCTTCTTCCAGCCCAGTGTTTCTCATGATGTACTCTGCATGTAAGTTAAATAAGTAGGGTGACAATATACAGCCTTGACATACTCCTTTTCCTATTTGGAACCAGTCTGTTGTTCCATGTCCAGTTCTAACTGTTGCTTCCTGACCTGTATATAGGTTTCTCAAGAGGCAGGTCAGGTGGTCTGGTATTCCATCTCTTTCAGGATTTTCCACAGTTTATTGTGATCCACACAGTCAAAGGCTTTGGCATAGTCAATAAAGCAGAAATATATGTTTTTCTGGAACTCTCTTGCTTTTTCAATGATCCAGCGGATGTTGGCAATCTGATCTCTGGTTCCTCTGCCTTTTCTAAAACCAGCTTGAACATCAGGGAGTTCATGGTTCATGTATTGCTGAAGCCTGGCTTGGAGAATTTTGAGCATTACTTTACTAGCGTGTGAGTTGAGTACAATTGTGCGGTAGTTTGAGCATTCTTTGGCATTGTCTTTCTTTGGGATTGGAATCACTTCATGGCAAATAGATGGGGAAACAATGGAAACAGTGAGAGACTTTGTTTTCCTGGGCTCCAAAATCACTGCGGATGTTGACTGCAGCCATGAAATTAAAAGATGCTTGCTTCTTAGAAGAAAAGCTATGACCAACCTAGACAGCATATTAAAAAGCAGAGACATTACTTTGTCGACAAAGGTTCATCTAATCAAAGCTATGTTTTTTTCCAGTAGTCATGTATGGATATGAGAGTTGGACCATAAAGAAAGCTGAGTGGTGAAGAATTGATGCTTTTGAACTGTGGTGTTGGAGAAGACTCTTGATAGTCCATTGGACTGCAAGGAGATCAAACCAGTCAATCCTAAGCAATCAGTCCAATGAGGGATATTCACTGGAAGGATTGGTGCTGAAGCTCCAATCCTGATGCGAAGAATTGACTCACTGGAAAAGACCTTGATGCTGGGAAAGACTGAAGGCAGGAGGAGAAGGAGACAGAGGATGAGACGGTTGGATGGCACCACCGACTTGATGGACATGAGTCTGAGTGAACTCCGGAAGTTGGTGATGGGCAGGGAGGCCTGGCGTGCTGCAGTCCATGGGGTCGCAAAGAGTCAGACACGACTGAGCAATTCAGCTGAACTGAAAGCTATGTGTTTAAGCTTCTTGATAAGCTTCTGAAGTTTCCAAACCGCCGTTAAGGTTATGTTGTTAATTTTCATTTTAGATGTGATATTTTTCATCTCTAGAGGTCCCACTGAGTTTTAAACTTTATTTTAAATTGAAAGACAGCTGCGTCACAGTGCTGTGTTGGTTTCTGCCATGCATCGACACGAACCAACCAGAGGGACACGCATGTCCTCTCCCTCTTGAGTCCCCCTCCCCATCCCACGCCAGCGAGTTCACTTTTCCTGCATCTGGAGAAGACGCCCTGCAGCGGATAGTGATAGCCTTTCTATCTCTTCACGGCCACACACATCTCCGTTCTGTGGTTTTGAATTCACCACAGTTTACCCAACGGTCTCCACATGTTGATAGACAGTTGGGCTGTCTCCAGCCCTCAGTTATTGAAACAAGGGCTGTAACGTGTACCCTTGAGCACACATTTTCTTATGTTTCCTGACTGTGTCTGAGGTGGGTTGTAGGGGCTGGTGGCATGGACGTGCCACGGTGTGCTAAATGCTTGGTGTTCTCACCAGGCTCATCCCTGCCCGGACCCGCAGCACCTGGGTGAGCCTGCCTGCTCTTCTGGAGCGCCGCCTTCAGGGTCCAGTGTCCCCGTGGGATGGGCGAGGTGTGGTCGTGCGATGGGAGTTTTTGTGGCTGTTTCTCTGAAGGGGAGGGATGACGGGCTCGCTGGAGCAGAGCTGTGGCTGTTTTGAGCCCCGTTCTATGCTGACCTTCGGTGTTTCCTGAGCTCAGGGAATGCCCTGCCCTGTACCCACTCAGCTCGGCGACTCAGAGATGAGTGTGCAAGGCCCCTGCAGGGAAAATGAAGAGAGACTCCCAGGAGCGCGGTTGAGGCGCCGCCATGGGCAAACGCGGGAGCAGCAGGCACGGTTCCGGGTGACAGGGCGGCGACGGCCTCTGGGCTCCTCCTGCCCTGGCAGCAGGTCGGCTCCTGTTCCTGGGCGCAGCGGCCCCAGAGGGGTGAGGTTGGCCGTTGTCGGGAGAGAGCAGATTAGCCAAGATGGCGGTGGCCAGGCTCTCTTTCCCTGGGCCCTCTCGCTCTGGCCCCATGTTCTGTAAACACGCAGTTATGTAACCGCCCAGATCGCTTGGAGCACTGTGCACGCAGGTCACAAGGTACTCGCTCGGCCATGGGCTACCTTTGTTCCGGGAGCATGTGTGAGCTCCACCTGAAAAAGCCCTTGCGGCTACCTCATGGCTGCATTGTGGCGTTGAGGCTGTTACAGCTGTGTCCGCTGGGTCAACCACGAGAGGAGAGAATACGGCGTGTCTGCTGGGCTGACGTGCCAGCCTGGAGAGAATGAACGTGTCTGGTTCCCACAGCCCCTCGCAGTTTCTTCCAGCTTCCCCAAGCGCGCCTTGCCTGCCTGGGTGCAGCGGACAGTGAGCACGGTGAGATACACCGAGACAGCTGGCGCAGTGAGCAGGGTCAGTGGGAAGCCGTGCCAGTCAGTCCTGGAAGCTGGGCATCAGGGGAGATGTGGGACCCCTCCTCGTGGTGCCCTTGGTGGGATCAGGGTCATTTACCTGCTTGGGGAGCTGTCAGGGAGAGCGGGTGTTGGACCACAGTTTGTTGGACGGCTGCCCGGGGAATGGTGGCCGGCCTGGAGCAGGCGTCAGGAGGGCCCTGAGTCCCTGTGGCGGCTCCGACATCAGACGCTTCTGGGCTGAGTCCTGGAGGCTGAGGGCCCCGAGGGCCGTCTCTCACTGTTAGCCCGCCTGCCCGGCCTTTGTCCCTGGCGGTGTCCTGCCCCCCTCCCCTTATGGTGACAGCACGCAGGCTGGATTAGGGCCCTCCCTGATGACCTGTTCAGCTTGATCACCTTCTCAAAAACCATCCGGAGTCCTGGGGGCTAGGGCATCCACATGGGAGTGTGGAAGGAAGCATTTCATCCTGCACAGCCCTCCTCCAACTCCATTGTGCATCCTCGGCCAAACTCTGCTGCTTTGGGGCTTAGAGGAGCCAGCGGCGAGGGGCCTGGGGTCAAGGAAGGGTGTGGACCAGCGGGCCGGCCTCTGTCGCCATCTCTTCCTCTGACTGCTGCCTTGGCCCTGGCCCTGGGGGGCTGTCCCCACCCGCCGGCAGCAGGGAGCGTCCTGGCCAGGCGGGGGGCTGGGGAGGGCAGTGCCTGTCCTGAGGGGCTCGGGGGGTGGGCTGGTTGACCCCTCTGCCCCCAGGGAGGTGCGGGCTGGCAGTCCACTCTGGCTGAACCCTCATCGAGGCACCAGCTTCCCAGGAGGAAAATCGATGGGATGACAGACTTCAGCCTCGTGCACTCAGCTCTGTTATTATTGCACAAAAAGCCAGGTGAGCCCCCCTGGTGAGCGGCTCACATGCCCCGGGTCAGTACTGGAAACCTATTTTTGAACAAATAATAGATTCTCTTCCCTGGAACGCGAGGGGAGCCCAGCGGCTTTTGAAGGCTGAGAAGTTTGAGAGGGAAGCAGGAAGGGGCCGCTCGGAGGTGGCGCGTCTGGTGCCCTGTCTGCCTCCCCGAGTTCCGGCGTTCTGCCCGAGCTCCAGGCCTGCGCCTGGTTGCTGTTTGATCACCTCCCTGACGGACCGAGGCCGACATCACAGCCCCGACCTTCCTTGGGGAAAGTCTGCCAGAGGGTGCAGAGCCCACCCGGGAGAGGCCAGGGCGGCCCTGCAGCGGGCTGCAGGGGCAGATGATGCCAGCCCAGTGCGCGGAGAGCCGGGCTCGAGTGCAGAGAGGCAGGAGCCTGGACAGGGGCAGCCCGGGCTGAAATGGCCTAAGTGTGTCCAGCGACGCTGTCCCCGGGACGTGGGTGTACATAAACGAGCTCAACACCCACAACTGCCCCAGACAGAAGCAATGTGCTGACCAGGAAATGGAAGCCGGAAGTTCCTGGGGCGGCAGGCCGAGCGCCTGCCCACCCTGAGCCACCCACCCTGAGCCGCCTGGTGTGTGAAGGGCTGGACAGAGGATGCCGGGCAGGCCTGCGAGGAAGGCGAAGGTGGGAGGAGGCATCTGAGGACTTGCTGGGGCGCTGGGCCCCTCAGAGCTGGCAGGCGCAGGCCACGGGCCTGCGGGTCTCCCGTCTGCCCACAGCCCTGCAGGGCACAGGAGGGGCCGCATGTGCCGTGCCCCAGGGGTGGAAACAACAGGTCCCAGGTCCCTGGGCGCAGGAGGCCCTGCACACGGGGCGTCAGTGGAGGGGAGCGGCCCCAGCGAGCACGGTTGGGGCAGTGGCATCCCCGCGTGTGAGACCCCCGACGGAGGAGGGGGCTGTGTGGGGTTGGGGGCAGGGGCATGCCAGCAGAGGACAGGGGCGGGCACAGCGAGGCCCGCCTGGCAGCTGGGGCAGGGCTCCTGGAGCGGGATGGGCGTGGTCCTGCACATATCCCTACCTGTCCTCTCCGTTGCCCCAGGCCGGGCCGGCTCATGCTGTGCCCGTTAGAGCCGTGAGCAGGGCTCTCCCCCAGGCCAGTCAGGTCGGGTCCATGTCCACATCTTATTACAGAGAGGATGCAGCCCTCGCTCGACGGACTTTGAGTCTCCAGGTACGTCGGAGTTCACGTGTGTGTGTGCGTGAGTGCATGTGTGAGTGTGTGCAGGGGGCAAGACATAAACATTTCCTTTGACCCTTTCATACAACATTCAGAACTTGGAGCCGGAGACAGTCTGCTCACGAAATGAAAAATCCTCTCTGAATAAACTGCATCTGTGTGGCACTGTCCCCAGACATGTCACCCAGTCACACCTCCATCCGAGCTGTTGCTCAACCACACAACCTCAGGTGGACCCGGGCCTCCAGAAGCACCTTGTTCCGTGTTGGGCCTGCAGAGACCCGGCGACCTAGGGAGCCTCTCACCGCCTCCTCCAGGCAGCCTTCCTGCTGTCTGCAGCCACGCCCCTCCTGCTGGACTTTCGAGGCCACTCTGTGCAGCTACTCGTAGCCAGATGCTCCCCACCCCTCGACCCAGGCATCTCTAGTGCCCTCCGCTGGCCACCCGGTCATCTCATTCTGAATGGTTAGCTTTCTCTAAGTCTCTCTTTCCAGGCTGAGTTGAGAGTTGAGGCTTGTGCAGTTCTTCCCTGGCGGCCCCCCGTTTTCACCTCTCTCTTAATCTGACCTCAAGTTTTGCTTCCCTGGAAGCTGACTCAAGGCCCCTCCTTGTGTGGAGCCAAATGTCTCCGATTTTGCTGTTTTTCCTCCAGAAGATCAGAAGCCCCAGGGGCCAGTCCCTCGCCCCCACTTGAATTAACGGAAAATCTGACAGGACTGTCCACGCCGCAGTCTCTGTGGGGCAGCGTCTCTTGCTCTAGCATGAAGTGGACACTAAGGCAGTCAGCCGGCGTCCGCGGCACAGCCTGTCTGGCCCTGGTGAGGTCTGGCCCTCTGCCTCTGACTCCAAGGCCTGGAATGTCCCCCTGATGAGAGCAAACCCTGGTGTCCGGGGCTCGGCCTGGGCGCCCAGGCATGTCGTCCCCGTGCAGGACTCCTCCTGGTCTCGGGCCCTGGGTCTGTCTCCCCTGTCCCTCCCTCCCTTCTAAGCACGTCTCCATTGAAGCCCCTCCCCCATAGAAGCCCCTCCCTCCCTCGAAGCCCCTCCCTCCCCTCAAAGCACGCCTCCATTGAAGCCGCTCTCTCCCCGTGAAGCCTCGCCCCCACTTGAAGCCCCTCCCTCCCCTTGAAGCTCTTCCCTCCCCTTGAAGCCCCTCCCTCCCGTCGAAGCCCCTCCCTCCCTCGAAGCCCCCCTCCCTTTGTAGCCCATCCCCATTGAAGCCCCTCCCTCCCGTCGAAGCCCCTCCCTCCCGTCAAAGCTCCTCCCTCCCCGTTGATTGTCTCGTCAGGCCTGCGCCCATCTCACTTTTCAGTGTCATTTTCCCCCAGGCAATTGCTGTGGTGTTTGCCAAGCGGTTGCTCTGCGTCCCTTGGCCCTTCTCTGTGAGCAACAGTTCTGCCAGTGGGCTGGGCTTCTCTCTCTTGTCTGGCATGTTTTCCCAGCTGGTGTCTGTGAGCCCCGCACCCGTGGGGTGAGCCCTGACCCCGGGACGCGGGTGTGAGTCCTGACCCCGTGGGGTGAGGCTCTGACCCCCGGGGGCTGTAGGGGACACGGGCCTGGGCAGGCCTGCTGGGGCAGCCTGGGATGAGTCAGAGGGTCATCATTCCCACGGTCATTACTGTGGTTCTTCGGTCATCTGCCCCATGTCCAGCCTTCGCGAGCCCTCTGGAGGGCTCTGTCCCTGCCCCAGCCCGCCTCCCCTTTGCAGCCGCACGAGACACTCCCTCCCGCTGACGCCTCCTGCATCTGGGCTCCGGAACCAGCACTCTCTCCAGGGAGACCTGAGGCCTCTCACAGGACAGGGACCTTTGGATCTGCGGTCTGAGCTCTGGGAGGGCTCAGGGCCCAACCGGGTGCCAAGCCTTTCAGACCAGAGCTCAGACATGCTTCCCCCACACACAGGGGCCAGGGCTGTCCCGCCTACGCGTGTGTGGACACATTTGTCTGTGTTACAACCCGGGGCACGTGGGAACCCCAGGCGGGGCAGCAGCCTGTCCCCATGCCTTCCCGTGCCTGACTTGTGGCCCCATCCCCAGACTCTCATTATCCAGGGATTATCCAGGGCCGTGCTCGGAGGGGCCTGTTCACAGCTCTGTTGATAACATCCTGAAATTCTTAACGAGTTTTGAACACGGGCCCCATGTTCTCATTTTGTACAGAACCTGCAAATTATGCAGCCATTCTGATTACCCCTGCTCGCCCAAGTCTAGAATAAATGCCGGGCAATTTCAGGGTTGCTAACTCATCTCTGTGCAAAACAAACAGCCTAACTAGGGCGCGTTTCTACGTCTTCTGGTTCTTGGTCAAAACACCGTCTTGCAGAGACCCGGGCTGGCCAGGGTCCGGCACCCACCCTTGTGGGCTGCCCGACATGCCCTCAGCCCAGTGGATGGTCAGCCGGCCCTGCCGGGAGGGGCGCTGGGGGGGCTCAGGCTGGGGTTGGGGGGTGCTGGCCCCCATCTGCTGGGGCGGGAGCAGGTGCTGGGCTCCGGGTGGCCTGCACCCAGTCAGCCAGGCCGTTCAGCTTTGAACTGACCTCACCGAGTGGCAGCGGCTCAGTGGACTGAGGGCAGATGGCAGCGTGGCCCCTCCCACACCAGACGAGCGGCCGGCAGCCTGGTTGGGCTCAGAGGTGACCGCCTGGACGCCCCATGGGGCGGCTCTGCGGAGGCCCCTGCGGCCCGTGTGGCCGTGCACCCGGCCCGGTGCTGCGGACGGGATCTGTGGAAGCTTCGGGTCCTCCCTCCTCGTGGGCACACCCTGTGCAGACTCAGGCCTGGGTGGTCCACGCCGCCTGCATGCTCCTTGTTGGGGGGGCACATGGATGTGCGACTGAACCTGGGGTTCCCCATGGGGCGCAGGGCATGGAGGGGAGCCCCTGGGGGGGCGGCAGAAGGGGAGCCGAGAGCACAGTCCAGACACGGCCTCGGGTGAGCACCGGGCGGTCGTAGGACTTTCTGGGTCTGGCCCCTGCGGAGACGGCGTGGGAGTGGAGGACAGCGCTTTGGAGCTTCAGACGTGGCCCCCTGCACGCGCCCACCCTGCACCCAGGAGCCCCGTGTGCTGAGACCTCAGGGGCCGGCCCTGCTTCCCCCAGAGTTCACACCCAGCGACTGCTGCCCAGCCTCATGGCCCCTCTCTGGCTGCTGTTCCGGGCTCCATGGGGAGGAGGTCCAGCACCTCCCACTGCTAGTCAGCACCACAGCGGTGCAGGCACACGCCTTGCACACCTGCACATGCTCATGTGCGCACCCTCACTCACATGAGAGCACACATCCACATACGTGTACACACACCCTGCACACTGAGGCCAGCCCTGCGCCGTGGCTCAGGAGGAAGATGGCTGTGTGGCCCCAGAGCTCTGGCCCCACCAGCTGTGGAAGGCTTTGGGACCGTCTTGGGGCCCAGGCGCAGCCTCCGTCCCAGGAAGGACGGATGTGTGCCTGAGGCACGTTGACCTCGTTCCTGGCAGGGCCAGGGCCTGGCGGCGCCTGCCAGGAAGCAGGTTAGTTCTCAGCCTGGTGCACACAGGACCCGCGTGTGGGTAACTGGATGAAGTCTCCTGAAACGACCTTACGTCGTGCACGAGCGCACGTGGCGCTTTCTAATTTACTGAAGAAAGAGTCGCTGCCCTCCTGTTGGTTCCTGCACCCGCTGACAGGCACACCCGCAGGCTGGGGCACTCGGCCCTCCACCCCTGGTTCGCAGCCTGCGCGTTCCCGGCGGGGCTCCCAGGGTGGGCAGGAGGGGCTGTGCCGGCCACACCCGCCCCGCGTTGGAGCCCACGCGTCCTCCACACCCCGGTGTGCCTCTCAGTTCAGCGGGTCACTCCAGCATCCCGTCCTGGGCCCGCCCACTGTCCTTGGACGCCCCTGCCACCCCCCAAGGCCGCCGGCCTCTTTGTATGGCAGCGTGAGTGCGTGCCATGACTGTTGGGCTGAGCGTCTTCCTGATGAGCCCCTGGTGCCTGGCCAGGCCTGTCCGTGGCCCCGTCGTCTCTGCAGCCCCTCCCGGGTGCCCGGCGCCTGGCAGGAGGCCATGTATGTTCCCTAGAGAGAAGGATGAGGGGTGTGGGTGTCCTGTCCCAGTGGCTGCAAGTCCGAGGCCACAGTGTTGGTGCGGTGGCTTCCTTCTGCGGCTGAGGGGGACTCCGGCCTGGCCCCCTCCAGCTTCTCAGCTTGGCTGGCGTTGGCTGGCGCCTGGACTCAGGGAAGCGTCACCCTCTCTGAGCCCCTCCCCATGGCATCTCCCTGTGAGTGTGTCTCCAGCCGTCCGGCTTCACAGGACACCATCCTACTGGACGAGGGCCCAGCCCCTGCAGGGCAGCCTCAGCTTCACCAGGTCCAGCCACAGATGCCCCGTTTCCAAACAGCCACACGCCTGGATGCCGGGGGTTCGGTCTTCAAGACGAGTTTAGGGGAACAAGCGCAGCCCCAGCGGGAGGACCAGAGGTGGGGGTGGGGTCTTGGAAATCCCGGGAAGCCAGTGTCCAGGCCCCACCTCTCCACAAGGCCCCTTGTCTTTCTTCAGCCCCAGCTCCATACACCCCACTGCGTGCTGAGTCCTCAGGCCGGGAGCTCACGCGCTCTCAGGACCCAGCCTGCCCCAGAGCCCACATGCAGGAAGGATCGCGGGCCCCTCCTTTGGGTCCCTGCAAAGGCATGACTCTCCTGCCCTGGAGTCCTTCCCCTGCTGGACTCGGGCACGCCAGCTGGCCTCCCCAGAGCCCGGGGGCCTCACGCTCCTGCCTGCTCAGCTGCTGGTCTGTGGCTTGCCCGCTGCTGTTCAGGAGGGCTGAGGGCTGGGGCAGGAGAGGGCCTCAGGCAGAGGACTGCTGCGGAAGGACCGTGTCTAAGCCCCTGGCTGCCCTCGGAGCAGGGGGCTCAGGACTCGGTTCACTGGTTGCTGGCTGCTGGCTGCCCGCCAGCCTGTGACCCTGGGCCAGCTCCATCCTCACCGTGGAGGAGATTCCAGGAAAACGGGCGTTGTGGCCTCAGTGGTCTGTCCCTTCATTTTTGCTGTGTCCTGCCAATGCAGGAGACACGGGTTCGAACCCTGGGTCAGGAAGACCCCCTGGAGGAGGAGATGGCAGCCCACTAAGTCTTCTTGCCTGGAGAATCCCATGGACAGAGGAGCCTGGGGGCTACAGTCCGTGGGGTTCCAAAAGAGTCAGACACGACTTGGCGACTAAACAAACAACATCCAATTTTATGGGGGCAGTGGGTAGAGGGGTCACCCAAGGGCATGAACTCTGGGAGGCGGGGTGTGGGCATCTTGCAGGGAGCACATCACATCGTGACCTTTGGCCTTCAACCTTGAGCCCGGGGCAGCCCGCTGGTCCCAGTGGGTGGGGGATGTGTCCCCCGTCCTGGGGTCGGGCAGCACCTGGGGGCGGCTGACCCCACGGGGTAGAGGGTGGGTGGGCAGCCCTGCCTCTGGGGGTTGTCTGGGAGAGGCTCCTGAGCGCTGGGCCGGTGTTTGGGTCCCGCCCATGGGCCTTGCGGTCCCCGTCGCCCGCCCTGCCTGGGACGGCTCTGGCTGGGGCATCTGTGTGGTGGGACGTCTCCACAAGCCAGACCGTCAGAGTCTGTGGATCCCCCTGGGGCGGCGGGACCCCTGGGAACAGAGTAGGCCTGCGGTGTGGGGAGGGCCGGGCCTGGCCCGCCTGGCCTAGGAGGGTCAAGACCTCTGCAGGGCTGGGGTGGAGGCTTGGTGGGGCAGCCTGGGCGGTGGGGGCGTGCGGTGGGAGCCACGCCCTCCTGGGGGGACGGTGAAGAGGCCCCTGGCAGGCCAGGTAGGTGCACGTCGGGTCTGGTGACGTGAGGAGGAGCCATGCAGGGACCCCAGGGGCTGGACGGTGGTCGGCAGCTTGGAGACAACCAGGGCCTTTCCGGAGGTGGGGGTTCCCGAGCTCCGGCCCCCCGCCCTGTGTGCGCCGGGGCCTGGGTGGGAGGCCCGTGCGGGCTGGGGGTCTCGTCCGAGGCTGCAGCGTAAAGCCTGTCTCCAGCCCAGTGTCCCCTGGGGCTCCCTAGTTGTGCTCTCGAGTCTCATTTTCTGCAGTTTTAATTTGGAAGCCTTTCCCCCCCACACCCCGTAAAAGTCTCTTGTTTTGCTAAAACAAGGGTTTCCTGACTTGAGTTCAGACACAGGGACGTTTTCTTTCATTGGAGGACCAGGAAGTCTCAGGTTTTTCCCAGCTGAAGAGTCTCAGCACAGAGACCGGGTGTTTAAACCCGACTTCAGACCTGGGCCCAGAGGCCTTGCAGGGTGCCTCGGGGCTGGAGACCCGGGCTGGGCTCGCTGCGTCCTGCCCCGGGCATCACCTCTGGGCCTTTCCCAGTGCCGGTCGCGGGGTGAGGGGCGGACTCTTGGAGGCGAGGTGGTGAGTGGTCGATCCGCTGAGTGTCCGCGTTCTCAGCGCAGGGCAGTCGGGGCCGTGCCTTGGACCCGTGAGCGCCTGGCCTTGCCTGCTTCCTCCTCCTCAGTCCTGGAAGCTGCTGGGCATGCTCCACACACGGGCAGGGCCCTCCTGGCCTAGGCCATGCCCTTGCCCCCAAGGCCCCAGCCCTTGCGTCCACGTGGGCACCATGGATGCCGCCAGAGTGCCCAGCGTCCCCACGCGCCCACAGGGAGCAATGCGGCGCTAAGAGAGGGGGGAACCGGCAGATACGGGCTGGATCCATTAGAATTTCTGACATCAGACACAGCCATAACAGCGAACTATTGACTGGATGGAAAACTCCTTTCTCTGTGCCCGCCACAGCCAGGGAGCAGCCAGAAAGCGTCGCCTCGCCGCCGGAAACAACGCTGCCCACCCGCCAGGCTCAGGCCGAGCTTCTCAGCACCTCCCTTATCCTACCACGTTAATCCTTTCAGCGGCCGCCCAGCCAGGCAGGGGCAGTCCCTGCAGCAAGTAGGCAGACCGAGGCCTAGGAGGCCAGGGCCTCACCCGGGCTGCGTGGCGGGGCAGCCCTGCCCTCACCTTCGTCTCCAGCTTCCTCCTCACGCAGCCACGGTCCCTGCCTGGGAGGTGAAGGGTGACCTCCCTGGCCCCATCCCTGGAGCTGGAGCCTGGAGCACCCAGGCCAACAGGGCCACCCTCCTGGGGGTTTCGCTGGCTCCGCGGGAGCTGGACCTGCAGGAGGCCTCCGTCTTGGAGGTTTCTCTGGAGTAATAGAACGGTTAAGAACTTAACATTTAGTCTCTCTGTGAACAAAGGCTATCAGAGCATTTAATAGCTGATGAATCGCAATACCATCTCTGAATATGCTTCTTGAAAGGCTGCTCCAGATGTTAGCCTTTGATCCAGGAGAATCAAGCCTGTCGCGTGCACTGCTGTGTAAATACAGAAGCAGGTGGCTTCTAACCCAGAGACGCGTCCCCTCTGATGGAACTCTCGCCTACACGACAAATGACTCGAGGCAAAGAGGAACTTGGGCTTCCCAGGTGGCACTAGTGGTTAAGAACCGCCCGCCAAAGCAGGAAACGAGGCAGGAGTTTGGTCCCTGGGTCGGGAAGGTCCCCTGGAGGAGGGCATGGCAACCCACTCCGGTATTCTTGCCTGGAGAATCCCATGGACAGCGGAGCCCGGAGGGCTGCAGTCTGTGGGGTCACAAAGAGTTAGGCATGACTGCAGTGCCTTAGCACATACAAGAGGAACTTAGCTCCGGGGATAAGTAAAACTATTCTAATTCTAGATAAGTGTTCGGCGTCCAGTCGACACGGACTCAATTCTTAAGCTCTGTTGTGTACATGGAAGCTGCCCGCCAGCCCTCGAGGAGGGACACAGGGGGGCCCCAGGGGGTTGCACACAGGGTCCTCCTGGAGGGGCAGGTGACTGCGGGGCTCGCTACCCCTGCCCAGGGCGGGGCCCCAACTTTGGGCTCTGACCTCTCTCCCCGTCCCATCAGCTCTGTCTCTGGCGTTCCATCTCTCTCTGATGCTCCGTCAGGGAGATAAAGTGCACGCCTGAGACACACTTCACAAAGCAGGACTTGCCCCCCTCAGGGGCACTGACTCTGATATTTTCTATTTTGTTAAAATGAAAAAAAAAACCAAAAAACAGTCAAGTCAGATCCACTAAATTGGAGTGGTTCGATGTTTCCCGTCCTGTGGAATGGCCGCGGCCCTGTGCAGGGGCAGCCCAGTTGCCTGGCCCTCTCTGTCACCTAAGGTTGGGGGGGCGGGGGGGGCAGTGGCCAGAATGACTGTCAGCTCTTGTTTTCCCAGATGTGAATGGACCTCAGTGCGGCCAGCTGGTACCCGTGCGCGGTGAAGGGCTGGTTTGCAGGACCCCGGAGCATCAGGGAGAGATGGAAGAGGGAGGTTTCGGTGCCTCAGGCTCTGCTGGTGGTACTGGGGCCCTGGGCGTCCTCGGGGACGGGGGGAGGTGGGAAGCAGGCAGGTCTCCCAAGGTCAGGACATGGCAGTGTCTTCCGGGGAGAACCATGGAGCATGGGGCTTGCTAACTAACTGTCTCAGAAAAGGTGACCTTTCCTGCTGTCCGTGACCAGGAGACAGGTAAAGATGCCGCTCAGGCGCGTCTACAGAGATTAAGCGAGCATTGTGAGCAAAACCAAGGAAAGCCAGACACGGAGGGATTCGTTTACCCTTTAAATCACCTGTTTCACTGTTGCCAAGCCTTTATTAAAATGCTCCTCTCAAAGGAAAAATCACATGGCTTTTCTGGGCTGTAACACCTAGACTGTTTCTAAAGGTCATTGGGCAAAGAGCATCTGTCCGACGGCAAAGCGCAGTGTGGATGGAGGCTCCGAGGCCCCCATCGACAGAGCTGGGGCGCAGGCGGCCTCTTCCCCCCCAGGAGCTGGTTTCCAGTCAGGGCAGGAAGAAAACACGTACTCAGGTGTTTCAAAATTGACACAATTCACTTGTATTAAAGAGCGTAACCTCCCCTTGGAGAACAGACATCAAACACAGCATTCAGGTGGCTAGCCCCACTTGGGTGTGTGAGGCTGGACCAGAAGGGCGGCCTTTAGATGTCACATGAGAACTTCCACTACCTGTTTCCACCCGTCCAGCCACCTGTCCACCCACCCACGTGCACACAGATTACCCGCCCACCCGTCCAGCCACCTGTCCACCCACCCACGTGCACACAGATTACCCGCCCACCCGTCCAGCCACCTGTCCACCCACCCACATGCACACAGATTACCCGCCCACCCATCCACCCACCTGTCCATCCAATCACCCATCCATCCATCCACTCACTCACCCATCCATTCACTCACCCATCCACCCATCCATCCATCCATCATCCTTCCATTCACCCATCCACGAATCCATCCACTCACCCACCCATCCATCCACCCATCCACCCACCCCTCCACCCGCCCTCCCATCTCCTCTCTTCCTTCGTCCTTCTCGCCTCTTCCTCCATTCACCCACCAGTGCCCCTCCCTGTTGGCTCCCTCATCTGCAAATGTAACTTGAGTGCCACTGCCCACTGTGTACCAGCTCCAAGACACTGGCAGAAATGCACAAGACGAGCTCAGCCCCTGCTCGCGGGGGAGCTCCTGCTCAAACTGGGGAGACAGTGAGCACTCTCCCTTCCATGGGAACCTGCTGGGGAGAGCGGGGGTTCCTGAGCACTGATCAGGGGTGGAACCCGGAAGCAGAGGTCAGAGCAGACTCCCAGAGGTGGCATCCAACCAGAAGGACAAAGCACAGGGCTCTTCTCTGGGCTGTGGCCAGAGCTGACGGGCATCTGGAAGGACTTCTTTCTCCAGAGCGGACCGGAGATCCTTAGGGACCAAAGGCAGGGAGCCGCTCAGGACTCTGTTGTCGTGTCTCCAGAAGAGGTGCTCGCATTGGGCAGGAGCCGCGGTCAGCTCAGCCCGCCTGGCCGGGGTCCAGACCCCCAGGGAGCCTTCAGGGGAGCTGGCTGGGCAGAGGAGGGCTTGAGAGAGAGGAAAGACAGACGGGAGGACTTGGGGGTACACCCGCGGGGCCACGGGTGGGTCGGGCTGAACCTGGCAGACCTGGGAAGGCGGAGCTGCGCATGCTCGTGGCAGGCGGAGGTGAGTGAAGGGGGTTCTCAAGGAAGGGGCCTGGGTGCCCAAGGTGCCACCTGGACGAGACGCTGTCAGGCAGGAACGTGGCCATACAGCCCTGGCCGTCTCCCCGCGGGTCTCTTTATTGTTGGGGACAAGCACACGAGAGGCCACTGTGAACACAGAGGACGTGGACACCACTGGCATTCTTCAGGAGTGCTCAGCGCTCCTGGGAAGGATGGGGGGGCCCGACTCCTCTCGGCCACACCCGGCCCCGAGCGCCAGTCCACCCGTGGCTCCCCTGAGCAGCCGGTTCCACGGGCCTGGGCTGACGGCCGCTCCCAGCGAGGGCTCCGCGGGCCTGTCCGGCAGCCTCCGGTGGCCCTGGGCACGTGGCCAGCAGGGCGTCCCCGGACCATGGCCACGAGCCCTGCGGACGGCAGCGCCAGAGGCTAACATCCTCTCTAGCAACCTTGGCAACGTTGGCCAACGGGCTTCAGAAACCGGCCCCGTCTTCTGAGCACGGGTTTGACTCCCGGGTCAACGCGGCTCTGAAAGCCATTCCCTAAGGAAAACAGAGCTGCGGCTGCTGAGATAGGCGCCTCCGAGAACTGAGATTCTCCTAAGGTTGGGGAGTCCAGGCTAAGCCGCAGGGGCACCCCTGCTCCTGGCAAGCTCGCCTTCTCTGTGGCTGGGGGTCCGCGGTGAGGTGACCGTGAGCTGACAGGGAGCCACGTCGGGTGAGACCAGTGGCAGTCACACAGATTTTACCGAGCTTTCCCTCACTACAAGGAGATAAACAGCGCTTCTGTCTCCCACCCAGGCCCCCGGCCCTTCGGGGCTCGGACTGGACCCACTTGACATGGGGATGCTTTTTCACCTTTTGTGCGGCTTCTCCCATTTCACGGCTGCACAAGAAGGGCAAACATGACACTCGGCTTTTTAATAGGAGCAAAGCAAAGGGTGTAGGAAGCTACTGCGAGCGCCGGGGTTCTCGGCAGAGAACTGTGGCCTATAATTATCGTTATTTCTCCTCCCCATGCGCACCGGTGGCGCGGCCCGAGCTCCAGGGGGCCCTGGTGGGCCGGCGGGGGTGGAGGGCAGGCGGCGGCTGTAACGCACGGAACACAGCTCAGTCGATTCTACCTGCGGAACAAGCACAGACTAGGGGAGGTACACAGCGACACGTGGACGGCGGGGTCGGCTCCCGGGGCACAGAGGGCACGCCTGTCCAGGGAAAGACGCGTGTGTGTGTCCGGCGAGGCGCAGGGCCGGGGGTGGGGTGCCCTCCTCGCCCTGGTCTTCGCCGACGGCAGCCAGCAGCTCTCCCTCCTCCTCCATCTGCCTACACCACGAGCCAGTGGCGGAGCTGCAGAGGAAACAGGCTTTGCTGAGACAAGAAGAGAGGTGCCCCTTGGATACAGGCAGCTCCCGGGCTGGGGGCCCTGCCGTAGCCGGGAGGAGGCGGGGGCGGGGACCAGTGCGGCTCCTGGGCACCACAGACCTGACGCCCCAGTCGCTTCCTGGAGGCAAGTCATCGCTTCACAAAGTCAGAGCACGGCGGCCTCAAGGGGCCAGAATGCGGCCCAGTGGCCTCCGCTCTGGGCAGACACTGGACGCCACAGGCCTGGGAGGGTCCCAGAGTGCACGCCGCCAGCCCACTCGCGACCAGTGGTGCCCCCAGCCCCTGGCGGCCTCACTCCTGGGGCCTCCAATCCTGTCCCGGGGCAGCCCCGCGCCCCGCGGTGCCGGCTGCTTTGTGCGACCCCGCAGGTGCGGATGCAGCCTGTTCCCGGCTCGGGGGGCGGGCGAGGTGGACAGGCCCCTATTTAGCTGTCCACAGATGCCATCGCCTGTGATTACCCGGCTGTTAGCTCAGCCTGTTTCTGAGCACAAGCCATTCGATCGCACTAAATGGCAAGAACCGAGGGTTTGTAAACATATCCAAACCAAGACGTGCAGGGCTTATTTCTGATATGGCCGTCCCGGGGTTGGGGGGTGCGGGGGGAAGGCGGTCCCCTCGCAGGGCTCTTTCTCGCCCTCCGGGGACCTGCCTAGGACACACTCCTTGGTCCCCAAGGGCAGCCGGAGGGCAGGGCCTGGCGCGGACGGAGCAGCAGGAGCCGGAGGCTGGGGTGGTGGCTGTGTGGTGACTTCAGGCCAGTGCTGAGGCTGGGGCGGGGGGCACACCGGGGACCCCAGCTGGGACCCAGCCCAGGGTTGAAGCAGCCCTCTGTCCCAGCCATGGACGAGCCCAAGGCAACCTTCTTGGGAGGAAGAAGAGGCCTCTCAGAGGTCCCACAAGGGAAGCTCAAGCCGTGAGCCGGCGACCAGGAAACCAGAAACAGCAGTGATCAGCAGGAACCTGAAACTCCAGTCCAGGCCCCTGGGCCAGAGGTTGAAGACCATCAGGTTACTGGGCAGCTGTGTAAGAACTGGCTGAGAAGGGGACACGGCACAGAGCTGCACAGTTCAAAGGTCAAAGGCTGCTTCCTGAGAAGTAGCGGACAAGGTCCCTGTCAGTGAAGGGGGCACAGAAAGGGGGTGGGTGATGGAGCTTTCATAATGGGGGGGTACGGGGGGATGGGCAGGGCAGTGCCAGAGAGACAGACAAAGAGATTTCTGGGCCAGGGACTCCCTGGCGGTCCAGTGGTTAGGACTTGGGGCTTTCACTGCCGAGAGCCTGGGTTCAATCCCTGGTTGGGGAAGTAAGATCCCGAAAGCTGCACAGTGCAGCCAAAAGCAAGAAAAACAATGATACTTCTGGTCCAGATGGAGTAACGGGAACCTAAGAGGCTCTACCATCCAAAACCACTTAGAATGAACAACATGTGCATAACAACGCATTTTCAGACAGCAGGAGATTGGACAACAAAGAACAGAGACCCTGAGAGAGACCAGGAGGATGAGGCCTCCAGCTGCCCCACTCGCAGCCTCCAGGGACTTTCCAGCAGCAGCGTGGGGCGCGGAGCCCAGGGCAGGTGGTGAACCCCGGGGCTGACGAGATGGGGTGAGCGTGGGAGAGCCCCAGGGCGCGGCAACTCACAGGACGGAGTTCCAGAGGGGGTCGCAGCACCCAGAGCTCTGAGCATGTACATGGGGACCCAGGGTCCAGCTGAGTGGCCAGGCACTCGAGTCCAGAAAGACCCTCCCAGCAGGATTCAAGGAACATTCCCCAAACCTAGACACTGGGAGCTGAGGCTGCCCCACAGCCAGGCAGGAGCACCTCTTGGGTCTCGGGAGCTGCCCCACAGCCAGGCAGGAGCATCTCTTGGGTCTCGGGAGCTGCCCCACAGCCAGGCAGGAGCACCTCTTGGGTCTCGGGAGCTGACTAGAGTGTTCCTCAAGGTCTTGTTCCAGCATCAGAAGGGCGGGGAGCCCCACGCCCAACGCTGCTGTGGTCCCACTTAACAAGTCTTCACAAGCAAGTCCCCCAGAGATCAAACTGTCTCCAAGTAATTCGATGATGACCCAGAATAGAGCCCCAGAGTATCTGGTGGTGGTTTAGTCACTGAGTCGTGTCTGACTCTTGTGACCCCGTGGACTGCAGCCCGCCAGACTCCTCTGTCCATGGGATTCTCCAGGCAGGAATAATGGAGTGAGTTGCCATTTCTTTTTCCAGGGGATCTTCCCGACCTGGGGATTGAACCCAAGTCTCCTGCATTGCGGGCAGATTCTTTACCCACTGAGGCACAAGGGAAGCCCCCAGAGTATTTAAAGTAGCACAAATATATCTAGGCTTTAACATGGCAAAACTCACACCACCTAGAATTCAGTTAAAAATGACTAGACATGCAAGGCATCAGCAAAATCCAACATCTTATGAAAAAAGTCAACTGACGCTGACCCAGAACAGACACAGATGTTAACACTGGCAGACAAGGGCCTGGCACAGTGATCGTAACTGCACTGCATGACCAGACAGGTAAGCTGAGGTGTGACCGACAGAAAATGTCCAGCGTGGACTTCTAGAGGTGAACACGACGGTGTGTGCAAGGACAGATCCGCTGGGTGGGCTCATCGGCAGATTAGGCTTTGCCGAGGTGAAAAACTAATGACTAAGCAAAGCAACAGAAAGCACACGGAATAAAACACATGGAGGGAAGAGGCCCGAAGAGCCTGAGCCGTGTGACCGGGACCCCTGAAGGTGAGGAGGCAGAAAAAGCGGGAGGAATGACGGCAAATATTTCCAAACACACTGGGAACTGCAAACTCACAGCTTCAAGAGGCTCAGGGGACTGTGGGTATAAGAAGCACGAATCCTGGTGCATAACCACACACAGTGGAGAGACGAGCTCAAGGACTCAGCGTGAAGCCCTTTCAATAAAGTTCAAAACGACGGAAACCGAACAGTCCGCTTCTCAGGAATTTAGCGGTACCTATAGATGCCACACATCACTGACTCCTTGGACGTGAGTCTGAGTGAACTCTGGGAGTTGGTGATGGACAGGGAGGCCTGGCGTGCTGCGATTCATGGAGTCGCAAAGAGTCGGACACGATTGAGCGACTGAACTGAACTGAACTGGTAGATGCCACAGGAGAAGGCAATGGCACCCCACTCCAGTGTTCTTGCCTAGGAAATCCCATGGACGGAGGAGCCGGTGGGCTGCAGCTCATGGCTAAGAGTTGGACACGACTGAGCGACTTCCCTTTCACTTTCATGCATTGGAGAAGGAAATGGCAACCCACTCCAGTGTTCTTGCCTGGAGAATCCCAGGGTGGGCTGCCATCTACGGGGTTGGACACGACTAACGTGACTCAGCAGCAGCAGCAGCGGCATAGATGCCACAAAGCCGTGCAGCAGCAAAGGCCCAGGAGACGGCCGGCCAGGTCGAGGCAGTGCTGGCTCTGGGGGCAGCAGGGAGGTGGACGGGCAGGCGCAGGTGGACTGCTGCCAAGGCGGAACGTGTCTGGCCGCGCACAAGGCTGTATTTCGCCATGTGGTTAGACAGATGAGAAACAGCCACGCGTGGGCCGATGCACAGTGGAGAGCCCGGACACGGAGTCTAAAAAGACCCCTGACAGAGGGTGAGACCCCGAGGGGCCCGGGAGACGGTCACACACAGAGCCCAGGACGGCCATGCAGAGGCGAAGGGCGAGGTTTAACGCTCAGCTGCAAAACTCCCAGAACTCACCAAAAACAAGAATTTACAGACCCTGGACACACAAAATATTCTGGGAGAGATAAGTAAGTAAAACCACTTATGACAGTTTCATAATAAAAAGACAGAAATCTGTGCTCAGACACATCACAGGGAGACTGCAGCCAGCCCCAAAGGTAAAGGAAGCTGGAAGGGCCGGGGACACAGAGACCCCGCCCCGCAGGAGACCCCGCCCCACAGGAGACCCCGCCCCGCAGGAGACCCCGCCCCGCAGGACCAGCCTGCCCGCAGGAGACCCCGCCCCGCAAGAGACCCGGCCCCGCAGGAGACCCCGCCCCACAGGAGACCCCGCCCCACGGGACGCGGAGACCCCGCCCGCAGGAGACCCCGCCCCACAGGAGACCCCGCCCCGCAGGAGACCCCGCCCCACAGGAGACCCCGCCCCGCAGGAGACCCCGCCCCGCAGGAGACCCGGCCCCGCAGGAGACCCCGCCCCGCAGGACCAGCCTGCCCGCAGGAGACCCCGCCCCGCAGAAGACCCCGCCCACAGGAGACCCCGCCCCACAGGAGACCCCACCCCGCGGGACGCGGAGACCCTGCCCGCAGGAGACCCTGCCCCACAGGACCTCCCGTCCTAACAGGACTGTGGGGCGGCAGGTGGAGAAGCCCTGTCCTCAAAATGCCGAGAGACGGTGACTCAATCCAGAACCGCGTGCCTGCAGAAACTGTCATAAATGAGGGCAAAGTAAAGATACGCACAGATACGCGACATTGGTAGAAACCAACACGATACTGTAAAGCAATTATGCTTCAGTTAAAAATAAACAGATTAAAAAAACACCCCCTTAGAGGAATGTCTGGAGGATACTTTTTGAGAGGCAAGAAAGTGATCTTTCAAGGAAAGATGTAGATGAGAAAAAGTACAGTGAGCAAACACTGGACGCACACACTCGTCCAGGGGAGTTTCTGGAGAAAACAGCCAGAGCAAATAATAACAGCGCCTAACTTGTGGGTTAGAAAAGACATAAATGCAACATTGGCTAATAATAGCTCATTACTATTTAAGAGCTGACTCACTGGAAAAGACCCTGGTGCTGGGAAAGGTTGAAGGCAAAAAGAGAAGAGGGCAGCAGAGGATGAGATGGCTGGATGGCATCACTGACTCAATGGGCCTGCGTCTGAGCAAGCTCCAGGAGAGGGTGAAGGACAGGGAAGCCTGGTGTGCTGCAGTCCACGGGGTCACAGAGAGTCAGACACAACTGAGCGGCTGAACACCACAATCATTATTAATATCATTAACCAATAGCAGGAAAAGTTAAGTCCTTGTGATATTCAGGATGGGGGTTCATATAATGCTTGACTTTATACCTGAAGTCCCTGTATGCTTGGTACAGGGACTTCCCTGGAGACCCAGTGGTTAACAATCTGCCTTGTAAAGCAAGGGACGTGGGTTCAATCCCTGGTCAGGGAACTAAGATCCCACAGGCTGTGGAGCAACTGGCCTGGGGGCCACAACTACTGACGAAGCCGTGTCAGCAACTAAAGGCCACGCAAAGACAAGTACATATTTAACAACTTAAAAATGCTTAAAAATGGTCCACATCAAAAAAAAGAAATACACACAGTACAATTTTAAAAACAAATATAAAGTCAATAAAGCACGGAAGTTCCAAAAAAATAGAAAGAGTAGAATAAGAAAACAAATCCTCCAAAATCAATCATAAAAGACAACAGACAGGGAAAAATAAACATCAAAAAGTGGAACAGAGTTAGAAAGGTAGCAGAATCAAGCCCAGCTATACCAGTAATGCCGACGAAGGTAAAACAGATTAATGTGCCCAATTGCCAGACTAAAACATTTCAGTGTACTCGAGGTTTCCAAAAGACACCTAAATTTTAGGATGACTGCAAAGTGGGAAGTTAAAAGATTACAACAGATGTTTCAGGTAAACTCTACAGAAACCTCGTGCAGCTATAGTCCTCTAGACGAAAAGGACTTTAAGAGCAAACGCATCTCAAGGGCAAGAGGACAGGCTGGGTTTCGAGGAAGACTGATCACCCGGAGCCCGTACCAGTCCCAGAAAACTGGCGCAGGTCAGATAAAAAGGAATCCAGTACAACTACAGGGGAAAATGGACAAATATGCTTTCATATTTGTCATATTCTGTACATGTCTCCGTATTACTGATGGATGAACAGAGCTGAAACAGGCAAAGTCGTAGAAGATTTGAACATAGTTATCAGCGTGATCTTACGGACAGAAGGAGAACTGTGTATCAACAGTTAGAGAAGACATCTCATCTAAAGACACAAGAGACACTTATAAAAGCTGGGTAGGCGCTTGGCCACAAAGGAGCGTCAACAGACTTCAAAGAATGGGTAGCAAGGGGTCTGAACACAATACCATTAATTTAGAAACGGATAACAAAAAATAGAACATCCTCATGTATTTCGGGATTTCAGACAGAGTTTCAAGCAACTCGTGGCTGGAAGAAGTCACAACGAAAATTAAAACACATTTAAAACTAAATAATAAACAAAAAGCAAAAGCTGTGTTAAAAGCTATGGAATGCAGCCACCAGGGTGTTTTGTGGGAAATTCTTAGCCTTGAATGCTTATGTGAGAAAAGAAGGGTTAATTAACGATCCAGGGTCTAAATTAAGAAGGTAGTTAAGGTGTGACAGAGCAAACCAATGAAAGTAGAAAAAATAAAGACATCAGGGCTGGAAGGAAGGAGACAGAGGCAAAGCTCCAACAGCGTGTCCTGCAGCCGCGTGTCTGAGTCAGTGTCCACCTGCTGGGGGACTCGGCCGGGCAGCTGGGCGGAGGAGCCCCCCTGCGGCACTCACCGTGAACTGGCGCACCTCCCCGCTGTCCACCCGTTCGTGCTCCGTCTCCGGCGTGATGGCGTAGGCCAGTTTCTAGAAGAGAAGGGGCCGCCGTGGGCGCCGGCCCAGCGTGGTGGGTGGGCCCAGGGTGACCGCCACGCAGGGTGGGGGCTGACGGCCAGGTCTCCTTAGACCCTGGAGAAAAAGTCCAGGCCGACCGGAGGGAGCAGGATTGGGTGTGGAGTCCCGGTGGCAGGCCCCGCAGGCAGGGGAGCCTGCACGCTCCTGCAGTGCTTGCGGCTCCCGCAGGGTAGGGCCCCGACGTCTTACAGCCAGAAGGGAGGCTGGTTCCCCCCCACTGCCTCCCCCCCGCCCCGACAACTCCCTGCCCCGGACCTCTCAGCAGCTGGCCCTTGGACTGTCTGGGGCCAGACGTCCCCCCTGGGTGTCACTGTCCCCCCATCTCACTGCTGAGATTCTAGGGAGTGAGTCTGGGGGGCGGGAGGTCCAGTCCACTGGCCTGCAGACACCCTTCCCCAGCCCACACAGAGGGGTCTCTCCCAGGGCCAGTGGTCGCCTGCTGTCTGCAGGGCTGCTCGCCAGAGGCCAGCGAGGGGACTGTGAGTGGCGCCTCCTCTGGCTCTGCCGGGGCCGCAGGGGCCTGGCCTCAGCTGGCCCTGCTTGACGCTGAGGGATGGGCTGGGGGCCAGCCTGCAAGGGGCCCCTGCCTTTGCGTCCAAGCCAGAGAGATGCCGAGTGGCCCTCGGGGAACGCTTGGACCTGCTGGGGTACAGCCAGGGGCTTCACTCTCGAGAGACTGGAATCGGGCATCGAGCAGTGTCTGAGGGCTCGGGGAGAGCGTGGAGGGCTACGGCCTCCATCTCTTCTTCCAGGAATCCCAGCACCGCGATGGGAGGCGGGGGGACCCCTGTGCTCTGGTCACAGGTCACCCCCCCAACCCCCCGCTTCACAGTGGACACAGCAGTGGGCCTGACTCGGAGGCCTGGAGCCACCTCCGCCCTCACGGGGGTCCTGCCTGGAAGCCCCGCTGCCCCTGCTCAGCCCCGGGGGGGGCGGGGGGGCGGGGCGGGGGGGGTTGGTCCCAAGTCCACCCCCACTCTCAGCCCAGGGCTGTCCGCGTGATGCAGAGCGGGCGTGCTCACACCCAGAGATCCCCGCTGGCGAGCACACACGTGTGCGTGCCCACGTGAGGACACACAGGCTCACACACACAACACACCCAGACACACGTGTAGACACACACACAGGCACAGCGCCTCCCCCGCCCCCCAGCACGGTCACCGCCCACTCCAGACTCTCCTGCTGGTCCAAGAGGAGCCGCTGGGAGCAGGCCTGGGACCCCCACCTGACCTCGCTGGTGGCCTCGCATCGGGCAGAAGGGCAGGAGGGAGCCCCGCGCAGGCACGCACCTCCCGCGGGGAGAGACCAGCGGTGGCCTCGCATCGGGCAGAAGGGCAGGAGGGGGGGGCCCGTGCAGACACGCACCTCCCGCGAGGAGCCGGGCAGGCTGCAGAGCTTGTAGGCGGCGTAGATGGGGACCACAGACATGGAGGACGCAGCGATGGCCCAGCCCAGCGCGTTGGCCCACTCGGGGAAGACGTAGGCGCCGTAGTGCGGGGGCCGGAAGGTCGCGATGCTGACCACGACTACAAACTGGAACCGAGCGGCAGGGTCAGGGGCAGCTGGGGCCAGGGGCTCCCGAGCGGCGACTCTGGGGGCGGGGCCCCCACCTGACTGCCTGAGGCTGCGGGCCCCGGCGGTGGGGGCACATGCCCCCGAGGCTCGGGGCTGATGGGAGGGGCTCTCTCACTGGCCTCCGTAAACCCCCGGGGTTACCACGTGGGGAGAAGCAGGACCTCTCGCTGACCGGAGGCAGGAGGGGCGACCAGAAGCCCCTGCGCAGGCTCAGGCCGGGAGCCTCACCCCCGCTCCACTTCCTCTCCCGCTGCCCCTCGTGGGTCGGGGCTGCCCGCGCGCACTCGCACCTGGGGGGCTGGGCTGGCTGGGCGGGGACGGGTGCTGAGGTCTCCTGGGGCGCATCTGCCCGGCCTCTGCACTCAGAGCTGGATGGCCCCAAACAGCCAGCCGGGGCCGCTGGGTAGGGAGGACAGTCAGGGGTCCTGAGCCACTGGGACCACGGCCATGGCCATCCGGCCCTGCAGCCGTGGAGTGGACGCACGGCCGGGTTCCAACGCAACAGGCCACAGGTGTACTTGCCCACTGGCCCGAGCTTGCCCAGCCCAGCCCAGACCACGAGCAGCCACTGGACGTGCCGGGGAGCCCCGGCCCGCGCTGCGGGTAAACCTCGTCCATTTCCATCCCGCCTGGGGCGGAGCACCCGCTGACCCCGAGGCTGACTTCCCTCCGCGGCCTCCCGGCAGAGGGCGGCTGACGACCTCCGACCTCCGGGCAGAGGCGCTGTCGGATAAGGACCACCCTGCCGCCCACGTGGCTGTCTCGGTGGGCCCAGAGTGGGGGCCATGCTTCCAGGAGACCCGAGGATCTGGGAGGCCAGCCTGCCCTCCCGGCCGAGCCCGTGACCTGCTGACTCCCGCCTCTCCCCCAGCATCAGGCACGGGAGCCCCACTCTGGCCCCAGGGCGGGGCGGATGGGCGGGGTGGGGCGGGGCGGATGGGCGGGGTGGGGCGGGGCGGATGGGCGGGGTGGGGCGGGGCGGATGGGCGGGGTGGGGCGGGGCGGATGGGCGGGGCGGGATGGTGGGCAGAGTTGGGGGCAGCGGGAAGAAGGGGGCCGGAGGGAGGGGAGGAGGGCGCGGCGTACGGGGCGGGGGGCGGGGGGCTTCACCAGGAGGAAGCAGGGGCTGACGAACTTCCAGCACAGCCGCCAGTAGAGGCTGGGCCGCCGCCCGGTCATCTGCTTGATGTCGTCGCTGAACTGCCAGACACCTGCAGCAGGGGGCCGGGCAGGGCGTCAGCGCGGCCCGCCTGGAGACGCGGCCCCCAATCCCCGGCCCCCCAGCTCCCCTGGAGCCCAGGGCGCACGGTGCTGCCCAGGCCGCCGGGGGTGGGTCATGCCGACCGGGCCCGTGCACGTCCCCAGGGTGACCCTGGCGTCACTGACTGCAAGGGAGGGCCTGTGGGGCTCCCCCCCTCCTCTGCGAGGCCCACGGCCACCCCTGCCTCCCCTCTGTAATGAACATTATTTTCCTTTACAAAAATCATGGTAAAGTATACAGTACGTGAAGCTTTCCATTTTAACCACTGTGAGCACACGGCCCGGCGGCTTGAAGCACAGTGGCACTGCTGTGCAGCCGAGCCAGCCATCCTCCCCAGGCCTTCCTCGCCTTCCCAACGGAGGCCCCGGCCCTCCCCATCCTGCTTGCGGCCTCTGTGACCCTGCCGTCCAGGAACCTGAGGGACTCCCGCGGGATCTGTCTGCCTGTGCCTGGCTCGTGTCCCCGAGCACAGCGTCCTCCTGCTCAGGCGGGAGCAGGTGTCCGAGTGTCCCACTTTGAGACACGCATACAGTCGTTATATTGTAGGGAAAGCTCCTGCTAGAAGCTGGATGAGCCAGTTTCTCCAGGTCTCACGCTGATTTCTCCCACCCCGAGGCCTGGTGGCGGCTGGCCTCCTGAGTCTTACGTCACATGCGGGGACATCAGAGAGACAACTCCACGCAGGATTCTCTCTTCACACTCAGCCCTCTCACCAGACCTCGGATCGGAGGGGGACTGAGGAAGCAGGGTGGAGGCTGAACCTAAAGGCCTGCAGAGACGGGGTGTCCCCTGGGGCCCCTCGGGCAGCTCCGGGGCAAGCAGCCCCTCCCACGCAGGCCCATCCAGAGACCACAGGGACCTCAGGGCCCTGAGAGGCCATGCTCTGGTGAGAACTGCTGTCTGCAGGAAGCGCGGTCTCTGCGGTCTCTCTTTGGGGAGTGTGTGGTCGCCACAAGGCCAGCTCCCCTGGGCCTCCACCAGCTCTGGAATGTTCTTGGCTGCTGGACACACTTGAGGCACTTTCTCTCTTTCTCTGAGGTTTTATTTTCACATGTTGTTGTTCAGTCGCTCAGTCGTGTCTGACTCTTTGTGACCCCATGGACTGCAGCACGTCAGGCCTCCCTGTCCTTCACCATCTCCCGGAGCTTGCTCAAACTCAGGTCCATTGAGTCAGTGATGCCATCCAACCATCTCATCCTCTGTCATCCCCTTCTCCTCCTGCCCTCAACCTTTCCCAGCATCAGGGTCTTTTCCAGTGAGGCAGCTCCTTGCTTCAGATGGCCAAAGTATTGGAGCTTCAGCTTCAGCATCAGTCCTTCCAATGAATATTCAGGGTTGATTTGGGGAGATTACAATCTAAAACTGTACACTAGGTATTGATTCCAGGTGCCAATGAAAGTACAGAGAGGCTGATATTTCCCTTTTCTGTAGAAAAGGAAATGTAACTGGCAAAGTGTTTTCGGAATACGAGCTCTTTGTCGGTTAAGCCTCTCAAAGCTAGAGTGCTTTTCAGGTTATAACTTCAGGGCTGAAGCAGAGGCCATGACCCCTCACGTGGCACCAGGGCTGGCTCGAGATTGCGGTTCTCGATCAGCACAGACCTCTGGCTTTGGCTGGAGGTCTTGCACACACACGTGCAAGAAGTGTGCCTGTTATCTTGGGCCTTTACGGCGAACATCGTCAAGGACGCCTGGTCAGGTGAGCCAAGCGGCACCAGGACCTAAGCCCCAGGAGAGAAACGGAGAGCTAGCATGGGCGGGTACGGCGGCGGGAAGGACACAGCAGAATTCTGCAGGGCGGCTTTCTGTTGCTGTCAGTCCTGCATCAGGACATCCCGGGAAACACGGTGGACACGCAGGAGGGACGGGGGCACACAGCTGCAGGCTGGGCACACCACCTGCCGACCAGCGGGCCCCCCACCCTGAGGGGCTCCCAGTCCTAGCGCCCGAGTGCTGGCCCCGCGGGAGGGGGTCAGGAGTCTGGTGGGGCCGTCGTGCGGAGGCGGGGGCTCTGGCCTGAGACTCACTGAGCGTTCCTGTCTCTTCCCTCCCATCAGCTGAGGTCCCAGCGAGGCCCCCCTCGGCCTGCTACCCTGCCTCCCTGGTGCCGGGACTCTGCTCAGCGGGACGCAGAGACCGCCTCCACCAGAGGGCGGCACCCAGAGCCAGCCCACCCTCCTCCTCCAGGCCCAGCCCAGGATCACGTGGCCACACCGAGTGCCCTGACCACAGGGGCGACTTCAGGGTGCCGTCCAGGCTAACTGCCTGCGTGGATCCAAACAAGCCGCAGCGGCCAAGCCTCGCTCTGTGGTGCCACAGTGCCCACAACGCAGGGCCACTGGGTGCTTCAGCGACCAGCCCCACAGACGCTAGCTGACCAGTCACGACGCCTCACAGCAGCTCTGTCCTGCCGGTAGGAGCGCGCCATCCCAAGGAGGACTCGTTCTTACCGTAGAACCAGGCCACCCCGATGACCTCCATGAGCACCCCGAAGAGGATGGACGTGCCGGCTGCGAAGTGGTCCAGCAGCGTGAAGACGTAGATGCCGCCCTGGGGGGGAAGGAGGGGTGCACCCACTGAGCTCAGGGTGCCCGGCTCTCACGCCTGCCCACGGAACTGCTCTTCCCAAAACATCAGCCTGGCCTGAGGCGTCAGCTTACAGACACCTTCTATTTTACTCTCCATGGAGTGTCACTCAGGGAAGAAGCTAAAGTTCAGTCCACGAGCAGCCACTTGGGAACCCGGCTATTACCAAAACACCAATCTCTCCCCGCCTTTCCAGGGCTCCTGGTACAGTTAGGGATGAAAGCCAGGAGATGCCAATAATGGCAGAACCTCTGTGAGGCGGGGCCCTGAGCCCTGTACCCCCCACCCCCACCCCGGACAGACCTCCCACAAACCTGAGTGAAAGTGAGTGGCTCAGTTGTGTCTGACTCTTTGCGACCCCAGGGACTATACAGTCCATGGATTCTCCAGGCCAGAATACTGGAATAGGTAGATGTTCCCTTCTCCAGGGGATCTTCCCAACCAGGGATCAAACCCAGGTCTCCCACATTGGAGGTGGATATTTTACTGTCTGAGACCCCGGGGGAAACCCAAGAATACCAGAGTGGGCAGCCTTGCCCTTCTCCAGGGTATCTTCCTGACTCAGGAATCGAAGCAGGGTTTCCTGCATTGCAGGCAGATTCTTTACCAGCTGAGCCCCAAGGGAAGCCCAAGAATACTGGAGTGGGCAGCCTATCCCTTCTCCAGCAGATCTTCCCGACTCAGGAATCAAACCGGGGTCTCCTGCATTGCAGGTGGATTCTTTACCAGCTGAGCAACCAGGAAAGCCCCCCAACCCTCTTGCCCCAGAAACCCAGAGGCGCCTCACAGGGAGCTATCCAGGTGCTGAAACGCTGGAGACCAAACCCTCCCACGCCCGGGGACCACGTGCGACTGCGGAGACGCTGAGTGACAGTCGGTGCCGCCCTGGCTGACTCAAGGCCACTGTGTGTGTGAGCACGGAGGCCCGTGTATCATTACAGGTCACGGGTGGCTTCGGGGGGAGCGCCCCTGCTCCGTCTGCCATGAGACAGCGTCCGGGGCAGCGCAGGCACTCACGTTGGTGACGCAGAAGAGGGACAGGAGGAAGGTGGCCAGGACGACGAGCAGCGTGAAGAGCTCCCGGTGCCGGTGCAGCAGCTGGAACTCGTCCGCGAGCCCGGTGATCACGGACTCCATGCCACCCATCTGCAGCCGGGACAGAAGGGGCGCTGCAGGGTGCCCTCTGGCCCCCCGGGGACCCACGTGTGGCGTCTCCACCCACACGCTCAGTCGGGAGCCGCACGGGGTCCCGGGGGGCAGAGGGCACCCCCAGCAAGGGCTGCTCCCCGGCACGGCCACTGGAGATGGAGGACCAGGGTGCGTGTCCTGCCCTCTGTTGGGGAGCTGCGTGGCCAGGGTCACGCTGCCCCATGTGGCGCCACAAAGGCTCAGCTCCGCCCGGCTTCTCTAAGCAAGTGTCTGCCCCACCGCACAGCTGAGCTCTGGTCCCAGGAGGCCTGGCCTGGCCACTGGCCGTGTCCCCAGTGACGTGGCCTTCCTGACTCTCAGCACTGTCCAGAGGGGGTGTGCCCAGGAAGCCTGGCCTCCAAGCAGCCTCTGCCCTGCTCAGTTGGGACCATCTCCTCTGGGAAGTGCTGCTGGAGGGACTCATCCACCCGGGTGCGGTCCACCCGGGGGCGGGTGGGAAGGCTGACTGGGAGAAGCAGGTGGAGTGGGCAGCTTTCACAGGGGAGGGATTGGGGGCTCCTCCCTCTCCCAGGAGGCTCAGGGGGTGCAGACACGGGACCTGAGATCTCAGGTGCTGGTCCCCAGCAGGCCGCGTGGAGGAGGAGCGTGAGGAAGTCTGCCCTCTCAGGGGCCCACAGGGCCACCACAGGACGGATGTCCAGTGGGCCAGGTGGGAACCTTTGCCCCCCGCCCCCAAAATGGCACCCGCTCCCACCAGAAGGCCGCGGGGCGGGGAAAGCTGGAGTCAGGCCCAGCCTTGCTGGGTGCTGTGTGGCCCCCATTTCCTGCAGCACGCTACTCCCCGTCCCCCGCCCAGGACTTGCCACGCCCCCAGGGGCAGCAGGGCAGAGCTGGTCTGAAGAGCCCTCCCCAGGAACTGTGGGGCCCCGTTGCCCTCCCACTCGGGGGCTCTGCACAGGCACAGGTATGTGCGGGCCCTGGGGCTCTCCAGGCTGGCCAGCCCCTGAGGGCACCAGGTGAGCCGGCTGTCCCTGGCGGGGCCCCAGGGCACACAGAGATCACTCACGGCGCTGTCGATGCCCAGGGTCAGCAGCATGACAAAGAAAACCACGGCCCAGACGGACGACAGCGGGAGCGTGGCCAGCGCCTCGGGGTAGATGATGAAGATCAGCCCCGGCCCTGAAAGCAGGCCCTCCGGTCACCCAGGGCAGACCTTCCAGGTCCCCTCCCCCGCCCTCCTCCTCCCCTGAAGCCGGCCCTAAGGCAGTGCGAAAACTGCTCTCCTTGCAAAGGCCTCCCTCCTTGAGTTCTGGGCCCAGGACTTGGGAGAAGGGAAGCCAGGTCCTGGAGCGACAGCTCTGCTCCGTACCCCAGCCCTCGACCGTTCCCACACCCCGTGCCCCCAGAGGAGGGGGCCCAGGAAAGGAGGGGGCACACCAGCAGGGAGAGGGTGGGACGGGCTTCCGGGGGGGGGGCACCCTGTGCTTCCTCCCTCCAGACCCTGGGGGCCTCCTGGTTGGTTTCCTGTGCCTGCTGCTCACACACTCACACACTCACACACTCACGCTCGCTGCTGCTGTCAGGCAGCCTACACGGTAGATGCTTTTCTGTGCCAGCTTAAGTGTGATCTTTA
The DNA here is from genome assembly GCF_032405125.1 of Capricornis sumatraensis. Taxonomy (NCBI): domain Eukaryota; kingdom Metazoa; phylum Chordata; class Mammalia; order Artiodactyla; family Bovidae; genus Capricornis; species Capricornis sumatraensis. The sequence continues at coordinate 77,260,777 of NC_091086.1, read as the reverse complement.
AAAGCCATGTGCTGTTACAGAGACGCCACAACTTAGCGCGCCTTCTCCACGTGCTCCCTGCAACGCGGTGTGTTTCTGTCCCCTCTGACTGTCTCTGAGATACACTCCTGGGAGTGGGGACACAGGGGGCCACGCCAGCTCCCTCACCCCGGTAGGTGGAATCTGAGTGGAGGTGGGGAGGGGTGGGAGTGGCCAGGACTCAGGCACTCGACTGCAAGTGACCCCAAAGTAAAGACGACCCCCACAGGAAGCTGCCAGTTGATCACTGTCAGCGTTAGTTTCACAAGAGCCTCCGAGAGCTTGCTCACGGACGTACAACTTACCACTTTCCTGGTTCCCAGTCCTCTGCGGGGCCTGGGTCAGGCACCAGCCGACGGGAACAGGAACGGGGCACTTACTGATGCTTCTAGAGAGTCAAAGGCCGGAGCCAGGCTCCACCTCCAAGATCTGTCAGGGGCCCTGGTGTTGACCTGGGCTCTGGGGCTCCCAACACCCCGGGAAGGAGCACGGTTTCTGATGCGGGCAGGAGGGGCAGATGGTTTGAACAGCCCTAAAGTCTAAGTGCCAGGAGCCTGGAAGATGCCCATCAGCTTGGCTGAACTAAAGCCAGTATCCTCACTTTCCATTTTTGCTCCTGGGTTACTATTTCCCCCTGTTTTCTTGAGAATTAGAGCTGTAAATGACATTTACTTTGCTTTTCTGGGAAATGCAATGAAGACGGTCAGCTAACTTTCAGGGGTTAATGGGGATTCTTGCAAACTACTGCTATTTATCATAATAAAGGGCAAAACCCAGTGAAAATGCAAAATGCAAAGGTGAGTAAATTCCACTGCTCAGACCTTATTTGCATCAGGTTCCCTTTCCTGCCCTTATTGGATTTTTTTTCCAGGAGGAAAGAGTGGATTGGAAGCACGTGGAGATTCATCTGGGTCCCCAGATTTCCTGCCAGACGTGGAGGGGGTTGTCCGCCCGGCTCCAAACTCTGTTCCCTGCTTTCCAAGTGGGGCTCCCAGCACTCGACGGATAGACTGACGGGCTGACCCGCAGAGAGCTCAGGGCGCCGGTGGGGTCCGCCCTCTGCTCTCCTCGGTAACCCTCCTGCTCAAGAGTAAGAAGACCCAGGAGAGGAGCTTGTAGGGGGGAAGCGGGATGGTCTCAGAGGAAGGGGCTCCTCCAGGTGCAGGCACAGGACAACCCTCAGGCCGGCGGGGCCAGCAGCGATTTGGGGCCCAGGTCCTGGACTGACCCAGCTCCAGACTGCCTCAGCCATGCCTTCCACCCAGGATCTAGCACCAGCAGGCCTTCCCCCCACACGGAATGCCCAGGGCCGCAGCAATCAGGGCCCCCCAGCACCCTGCTCTGGGCCGGGAATCCCAGTCCTCTCCTGCTGGCCCAGGCTGCTTCCCTACGTCACCAGTGCCCACTCCCCTGCTGCCCGCTCCCCTCCGCTGAGCCCTTGTCTGCAGACATTCCTGTCCGCGTCGGCTGGGTGAGCAGGTTGGGAGCGTGGGTCTCTGTTGCCACTGTGTGCCAGAGACCCCGGGGGTTTCTCCGCTATTACCCCACTCCCACGTGTATGCACCATGGCCCCTGGAGGGCTGGGGGAAAAGCTTCGGAACAAAGTAACTGCTGGCATCCAAGCCAGCCCAGCCTCTTTCTGGCTGACCACACCGAGGTCCGGCCATCTGTGCCACTTGGAACGACTCTGAGCCCTCAGTTGCATGTCCCCCACCAGGTGAGGGGAACCGGACCCTCGTCCTGCAGCCTGAGTGGCTTCCGTGAGGAGCCCTGGGCCGAGGGCCAACCTCGACCCAGCCTTGGCGTCCAGCAGGAGGGCCCGAGGGGGCAGGAGCTGGGAGTGCGTGGAGGTGATGGGCGCAGTGTGCCCAGGTACCCTGCTCTCTGCCGTGTCAGCTGCTCCTGGGAAGGGCCCTGGGTGCCCGTGCGCTTCCCTCTCAGCCTGCAGGGTAACACTTCGAGAACTGGGCGGCCTGGGAGCGGGCAAGTGGGGATCTCACCACTCACCATCCTTGGCCACGTCCCCGATGGGGACGCTGTGCTTGTGGGCCATGTACCCCAGGAAGGAGAAGACCACGAAGCCGGAGGAGAAGCTCGTCAGCGAGTTGACGGAGGTGGTGATGATCGCGTCTCTGCAGGAACAAGACACGCTGTGCCAGCCCGGCCGGGCGCCTCTGCAATTTCCCGTCATTATTCGTAATTGGCTGTGTCTTGTGCTGGTGGCTGGGGGCGCTCCCCAGACGGGCAGGCCAGCCCCTCCTGTGACCCTGTCCTGGGCTGCCCTGAGGGAGGGAGGCTGGGACCCCCTGACAGTGGTGAGCTGCCCACCTGCACCCCCTGCTGAGCAGCTCTGGGCGCTGGCCACACCTTGGCCAGGTCAGGCCTCCAGTGACCAGCCATCTGCGCTTGCCTGGGGACCAAGGGGCTCCTGGGACTCCTGACTCAGCGCTCATGGCGAGATGATCCCACAGGCAAAGCTGGGCTCCGGTGGACAGCCCAGGTGACCACGGGGTCCCCACCTTGACCCACAGGGCTGCCAGGCAGGGCTTGGAGATGCCTCCTGGGAACCTTGTTAAGATCCAGGTGCTGACGGGGTGGGTCTGGCAGGGCCCAGATGCTGTGTTTCCCCTACGTGCCTGGGAGTCAGGGCTGCTGGCCCAGGGACCCCACTCTGAGGGCCGAGAATTCAGAGCAGGGAGGAGGGGCTGCGGGGCCAGCCCTCCCGAGTGCCCGAGTGCAAGGACCCTCACAGACTCGGGTGGGCACAGGGTGGGCTCGGGAGCCGCTGTCTGGCCTGCCATCCAGATGCCACCCCGTGTGGACCTCTGGGTAACGGTCAGTCTGGCCTTTCTGCTGCACACACCGCCTTTGTTTTTTTAACCGCATTTTTATCCTCATGATATGAAAGAAAACAAACACTGGCTCAAAGGTCAAGGAAAGCAGTCCCGGAGGAAGCCCTTTCTCTGTCTTTAGAACGGTTTCGGGCCGGCAGGTGGCTGCAGGTCGCTCAAGTCCTTCTGGGCCGGGCAGCACCGGCTGGCGGGCTGCTGGGGCTCTGGGCACGTGGCACGGCCACGCTCCTGCCTGTCCTGGTGCTGAGTCTGTGGGGGGCTCCGCGGGGTCTGGGGCACGCCTGGGGCCCCCGGTCCCTCAGCGAAGGCCAGGTGGGGACACGCACAGGCCCTTCCTCATGGGAGACAGGGGTGAGGAGCCTGACCCCAGATGCTGGGAGGATGGGGTGGCCCAGCCGGGCAGAGGAGGGGCCTGGGGGTGCCTGAGAGGCCTCCTCCCAGGGAGGGGGCAGCATCCTCCTGCTTCAAAGCCTCCCTTAAGCAGGAATCAGTGTTGGCCTGTGGCTTCCCCATCTCATTTCCACGTGCGGTTAAGGGGCTGTAAGCACGGCTCCTGTCCCCTCCCCTCACCCAGGGGCACACCTGCCCGCCTGACGCCACAGGCCTCTCTCGGGGCGGGACTCACCGGTAGCAATTGTTGGTGAACTTATTGTAACTGGAGAAGGCAATGAGCACCCCAAGGCCCACGCCCAGCGAGAAGCATATCTGGATGGCCGCGTCTATCCAGACCTGCAGGAGCGGAGAGACAGAGTGAGCGGCCCCCACCAGGAGAGGTCCCCGAGGGGAGACAGAGCGGGGTGAGTGGCCCCCGAGGGGAGACAGAGCGGGGTGGGCGGCCCCGTGGGGAGACAGAGCGGGGTGGGCGGCCCCCGAGGGGAGACAGAGCGGGGTGGGCGGCCCCGTGGGGAGACAGAGCGGGGTGGGCGGCCCCGTGGGGAGACAGAGCGGGGTGGGCGGCCCCCGAGGGGAGACAGAGCGGGGTGAGCGGCCCCGTGGGGAGAGGTCCCTGTGGGGGCACGGCCAGCCTGGGGAGAGGCAGGGTCATGGATTGGGCCCTCAGTGCCACAGGCTCTGAGGAACAGAGTCACACTTAAACTTGGCATCACTGTTGGTGAGCAAATGTCACCTCAGGGAATAACCCTGAGAGGGCCTGAGGAGAAGGGGGCTGTGTCCTGGTGCGGGACCTGGGGTTGCTTATTGGGCCCACGCCCCGGGAAGAGCAGGGATCCCTGACGGAGCTGTGTGACGCTGGCGCCTCCGTCCGCACTCGCCTCCCACCCTCCTGTAGCAGCACACGGAGGACGCATGGGGGCCCGCTACGGCGCGCGCAGGAAGGCCCGCGGAGCCGGCGGTGGCGCCAAGCTCTGCACTCGCTGGAGGTGGCACAGGCGACATCCTGGGCGCCTGGCACACGTGACGAATGAGGCCGTATGGTCGATACTGGCCCAAGGCGCTATTTCAGATGTCGGACACAACCTGCTCGGGTCAGGGTGGTGCAGAGACCACCCTACGACCCGGTGATGATGACGTGGGCGTCCCTGGGCCCCGCACAGCCTAGGGAGGCGGACGACAGCGGACACCCGCCCTGGGAGAGCAGCCAGGCCCGCTGCCTGAAAGGTGGGGACGGGAGGGTCCTGGGGGCTGTTCCCAAAGTCCCTCAGCCTGAGATGAGGCCTGTGGGCCGGTTCCCCAGCTGTGACTCCAGAGCTCCCAGCTGGGGGCACAAGGTGGCTGACCTGAGCACGACCCAGTGAGGGGGATGGACACGGAGCCCCTACACCAGGCCCTGTGGGGCTCAGTCCTTTGGGCAGCACTTCCAGAGCCTTGGGTCAGCCCAGCACCGAGGAGAGCACGACCAGGCTTTCCCGAGGCCTGGAGTGGCTGGGCGGGCAGGCTTCTGCAGGCAGGGGCTGGGGGCGCAGGGGTGGGGGGCGCTCCTGCCCCCTTGCAGTCTCAGGTCCTCTCAGTGGCCAGTGGTCACTCCAGAGCCTTTGCACATGTGGCCCACCCACCCAGAGGCACCTCCTGGCCATCTGGCCAGGCCTCTGCTCACCGCTGCCCCAGGCGCCAGCCCGGGTCCTGCCCACAGCCCACCCTGGGACCCACTGGGCAGCTTCTCGGGGCTGAGCCAGACCGGCGCTTCCTTTACTTCCTGGCCTCATTCCCCGCTGCTAGGATGGAGGCCACCCCCACTGCCCCATCCCAGGACAGCACAGTGTCTGTCCCAGCCCAGACCTCACCTGCCCTGCAGGGTGGCTCAAGAGCTGCAGATGAATGGCCAAGAGCCTGGACACCACCGAGGGCAGGGATGCTGACCCCAAAGGGGGTCCCCTCGTCCCCGTGAAGACCTACAAATGGCCCCCAGGAGATGGAGGTCCGTCTCTACGTCAGAGCAGCCCAGGGTCTGTGGTGCCAGGGACATGAGGAGGGACAGAGCTGATGGTCCTTCTGCCCTGACCGCTTGCTGGCCAGGCCCCCAGTGGAACCTCCAATCCCACTGGTCTGGGCCAGAAAGGACGCTGAAAGTCCAGAAAGGACTCTCTGCTGTGGCCTCCCCTGGACTGAGCTGCCACCTGTGAACCCCCAGGGGACAGACAGCCTGGGAAGGTGCTGGGGGCCTGCACCCCAATCTGAGCCAGCCCCTAACCACATCCCAGGGGAGTTAATGGGACCTACCCTCACACTTCCCAGCCCCCAGGAAGATGCCAGGGCCACTCAGCCTCTGAGGGAGGCTATCCTGAGCCTGGGGAGAGGTGCCCAGGGGACAGTCCAGGATGGCCACCAAGCTGGTGAGTCCAGCTCCTGCCTTGTCCTAGAGGTGATGGTGCGAAGGTCAGCCAGGACCCTGTAGTGGGGACAGGAACGGCTCTGCCCTCTGAGCTGGGGATGCAGGGGCCCGGCCTCTGGGCCCAAGGGCTCCCAGGAAGCCAGCGGTTGTGCACGCTGTGTCCTGACTGTGTCCCTTCCTGCTGATGGGACGTTAGAGGAGGGGACACAGGGCAGCCCCACCCCTCACTGCCTGCCACCGATGTCTGTCATCCACCGCCCACTGTCTGCCTGTCTGCCGCCTGTCATCCATCCACCTGAACTCTGCTGTCTGTCTGTCTCATCCATCTGCCTAGCAACCTCACCTGTGCCCACCTCTGGTCTCCACTCCCCTCTGCTTCACAGACGCAGCTGTTCACACGGCTGATAGCTGTTCTGCACGGTCCTCCGCCCGACGCCTGACTCTTCTCTGATCCCCGGGTCATGGCCCACCTGGCCTTTGACGCTACGGCCACCTCCTCCCACCGCAGGCTTCCCTGATGACACTCCGCTGACCCACTGGGGCCCTGGGCCCGGCCGCGCGGTGAGGCCCCGGGATCCCCACTGACCTCACGCTCCCCTAGCCGTCCGTGTCCGTCTCCCTTGGCTCCGTGGAGACACGTGTGTGGCTTTCACAGTCTCACGGGTCCTCCGTGAGCTGCCTGGCGGGCTCTACGGCTGCCCTCCCCTGTGAGCTTGTGGGCCCGTGGCCATGGCGCCTTCCTCTCTCTGCTGCTCAGTGTCTGCTCGGCAACTCCCCCTCCCCCGGGGCCCCTGGGGGCTCGGAGCCTTGCCAACTTCCCCTTCTTCTGCTCCCAATGCCCACCCTCTCCCCACTGTGGAGCCTCCTCCTGCCCCATAAGCGCTGCCCCCGACTCACAAGCTGGCAGCGTCGGGGCCCCCACACCCGGCCAAGACTGCTCCACCCAGTGACCCAGCCTCCCCGGGCGGCTGTTGGGGCCCCAGGTCTAGAGAGCTGCTCCGGTGTGGTCCACCTGGATTTCCAGTGGCCCCTACTCCCGCCAGTGACCACCGCACCCTGCCCTGCCACCTTCTCCTTTCTCTCTTCCTCCCTGCCCACCCCTCCTCCACTGCCCTGCCAAGTCCTGGTATTCACACCCAGACGACGTCGTCCTTTGCTGAGGAAGCCTGCAGCCGGACAGTGGACTTCGTTTGTCCACGAGATGGTCACATCACCACCTTGTGTGGGCACCAGGGTGTCTGACCACAAAGTCTGGCGCCCCGAGGTGGGCCTGGTTCATGCAAGCCAGCATCTCCGCCCAGCTCTGAGCATATGCTGTGGCCAGAGCTCGGGCTTCGGTCCAGCTAGGCGCCCACACCCTTGGGCACAGACTGGCGCCCCCACCCCCAGGTGCTTGTCTGAGGACCCAGCAGGGCTTCTCCAGGGAGTGGACAGCCCAGGTGAGGAGGTCAAGGGGCAGCTGCCCTGGCTTCTCCCTGCAGAGGCCGGGGTGACCCCTTCTCCTAATCCTCTTACCCTGGTCCCTTCAGCCCCATGCTGTGCCCACATGGTCCCTGCGCACCTGGACAGTGAACTCTGCTGGGCAGGGCAGGTCACCCCACGTGAAGCGTTTCCTGCCCAAGATGCAGAGAGAACAACGGCCCGACCTGCCAGCCCCGGAGGATGGGCCGTGAGCGGAGGGCGAACTCACCGAGGCCTCGCAGAGCCGATGGAAGTCCACGCTCAGGTACGCTCTGATGCCGTCCATGGCCCCCGGGAGAGTGATGCCTCGAAGGAGCAGCGCAAAGAGGACCACGTACGGCATGGTGGCCGTGATCCACACGACCTGGGGAGAGCACACGCTGTCCAACCGCACCCGCCACTGTGGGCAGGGCTGGGCTCAGACAGAGGGCCTTGGATTGGTAAGCCCAGTGTCTCGAACAGTCCCAGGACGTCAGCTCGGCAAATGCCCCCTGGAGCAGGCCCGCCCAGTACCCTCTTTCCTGTCTGTCTCTTCCAGGGATTGAAACAAGACAGCCTGGCAGGGAAGGGGCCTTCTGTCTGCATCTGGGCCACGGCTGTAGGCACGAGTGGTGGGATTTCCGATGCGTAAAATTCGAGTGATTTGCATCTCACTGATTGTGCAAGTGTGTACCTGGGTCATGTGTGAAAGATGGACCCTGGGTCACGGGTGAGGCAGAGGGCAGCGCCACTGGCAGGCTTCCGGGGGCTGGACCGTGCCCGTGAGTGCTGGCCCAGGTGATGGGTGCGTTTGGGCCATCGTTGCTTTGGGCACCCAGACAGTGACCGAAATATCTTCATCGGCACAAATCTTTCGTTGTGACCCCCCTTGTGCTGAAAACATTCCTCAGCCACCGCCCCCTGCCCCTCCCCAGCCGGCGAGCCCTGCCCCTCACCTTCCCGGAGGTTTTCACCCCCTTCCACAGGCTGAAGTAGAGCAGGGCGATGACCAGCACCAGGCAGGAGGCGAGCTGCCAGCGGGGGGGGCCCAGGTCGTCGAGGCCGTGGCTCTCGTGGAGGTGCAGCACACCGCGCCTGCAGAGGAAGGCGCTGCGGTCCCAGGGGCTGCCTCTCCACCCGGGAGCCGGCCGGCCCAGAGGGCTGCTGCCCCCGCTAGGCACGGCAGCAAGGACCTGGCCTCACAGCCTGGGGACCCCTGTCCCCCACTCCAGAAAGGCCAGGCCCCAGCCCTGGTGGAGACACAGGCCTCCCCTCTCTGTGAAGAGAGACAGGAAAATCCACAGCTGCAGTCAGAGTTCAGCACACCTTCCACAGTGGCGGGCGGAGCAAGGCGAGGGTGAGGGCGTAGGAGCAGGCAGGACCTAGCTGACACGCCCACTCGTCAACGGCATGCATGCACTTCAGTCATGTCCGACTCTGTGTGACCCCATGGACAGCAGCCCACTAGGCTCCTCTGTCCATGGGATTCTCTAGGCAAGAGTCTTGGAGTGGGTTGCCATTTCCTTCTCCAACCCATCAACGGCAGGATACACATTCCTTTTACGTGCACGTGGCACACACAGGGATAAACCATATACTGGGCAATGAGACAAACCTCAGGATATTTAGAAATAATGAAGCTTTACAATATACTAGTTCAGCAAGTCAGAATTAAGTTAGATGTCAATGACAGCAATATATCTAGAAAACCTCCCAATATTTCAAAATCAAAGAGCAAACTTCCAAGCATCTCCTATGAGTCAAAGAAGAAATCACAAGGCAGACAAGGGGGTACTTTAAACGAGTGAAAATGAAAACATAAAGTATCAAACATGAGGGAGGCAGTTAAAGTGGCCTCTTAGAGGCTAGGTTGCAGCTTTAAATATATAGCTTTGTAACCAGTCAACCCTAAAGGAAATCAGTCCTGAATATTCACAGGAAGGACCGATGCTGAAGCTGAAGCTCCAATAATTTGGCCACCTGATGTGAAGAGCTGACTCACTGGAAAAGACCCTGAAGCTGGGAAAGACTGAAGGCAGAAGGAGAAGGGGACGACAGAGGATGAGACGGTTGGATGGCATCCCCGACTCAACTGACATGAGTTTGAGCCAGCTCTGGGAGCTGGTGATGGACAGGGAGGCCTGGCGTGCTGCAGTCCATGGGGCTGCAAAGAGCTGGACATGACTGAGTGGCTGAGCTGCGACAAGTGCATATTGGAAAGCAGGCGAAGGCGGTTTTACATTGAAGTGTTTATGGAGCTGGAGTCACATGCAGTTACCCTGGGGTTTCTGGAGTCAGCTTGTACTTTGTAGGACTCACAGCTTTACAACTTTGTGACTGTATTAATAGCTATCTTGGCCTCTATGGTGGCCCACCAGGCTTTATACAGTGAGTTTAAATTCCAGAAAACCTTTCCGGACCTGACAGTCACTGGAGCTTATCTCAGGGAAACCCAGTCTTCACTGCTAGTGGAATCACCGGGGGTGTTCCTGGCGCAGTTTAATAATTGATTGTGTCGTTACCGATCTTTGACTGCGTTGTAAACCTTCAAAGGCCGCACCTTTGTCCCGGGGTCACCTCCAGCTACGGTTGGACATCTGCTCCTGCTGACAGCCCTCCCCAGGAAGGGGCGGGCAGCTTTCCATCTCAACCCTTCTCTTCCAGACGGGAGTTCCACGCAGACTGCCCTAGTCAGCTCTTTTTTTTTTTTTTAAATCCATTTATCACATATATTCTTTCCTTTTAGCATTCTTAATAATAAATCACTGACTAGTCAGTTTTTTCCCCTCTATTTTTCTTATCTGAAAATCACTTACATAAATCAACTTTTTCCAGACCTCCCAAACAAAATGTGAAAGTGAAGAAAGTGTCAGTCACTCAGTCGTGTCCGACTCTTTGCTACACCATGGGCTACAGCCCGCTGGGCTCCTCTGTCCACGGAGTTCTCCAGCAAGAATACTAGAGTGGGTAGCCATGCCCTTCTCCTAAGTGTCCCCAGATGGCCTCACCTGGCACATTTCACACCTCTGACAGCTTCCTGAACGTTCTGAACGGCACCAAAATCCATCTTAGAACTGTAGAAAACAACCCAGCTTGGAAGCTTTGCTGCGGTTTTGTTGGTGAAATGACAAACCCAGCTCTAGTGAGAGCTCCCTCTAGACACCTGTGAGTGGTGGGATGGGGTGGGGGGCGGGGCCATCCCCAGGCACTTGCCCGTAGCTACGTCTGCTCTCCCCCTTCTGGCGCAGAGCCCCCTCCCTCTTCCTTCTGGCCCCTTCTCTCCCATCACAGGCTAACACTGAGGTCAAGGCTGGGCCAGGTCCGGGCTCAGCGGGACGGGGGTGGGGGGGGGGAGCATACAGGAGCCCGCGCCTTGCCCCGTGGATGAGAAGCTCCTAAGTTTGGGACCCGCGGCAATGAGCCGGCGGGGTGGGGCAAGCTCCTCAGAGGGCGGAGCGACTGGTGAGAAGCTCCTAAGTTTGGGACCCGCGGCAACGAGCCGGCGGGGTGGGGCAAGCTCCTCAGAGGGCGGAGCGACTGACGAAAGCTCTGCACCCTTTCCTGGATGAATCTACCGCCTCTTGCTTGCTCGTCGCTCTGAGTCCTGACCACACTCAGGTGACAGGGTACTGGGTCTGCGTTTCCCACGGGGATGCCCGCCCCGGCGTCTCTCAGGTGGATCTGATGCAGCTGACCCCAAGTGGACCCCCATTTCCAGCCCTGCTCTGAAACCCACTGGCTGCTGCTGAGGGCTCCCAGGACCAGGCCCTCACCTTTGGAGCCCCCTCCTCCAAGCAGGCGGGCGTTCAGTGGCCCTTTGACCTCCCCATCAGGGACACCCCTCCCCTCCTTCCAGAAGCCTCCACACTCTAATCCCAAACCACCAAAAGCAGTCTCTTTCGAAAAACTTAAACAGGTCTCACCGCATACCACCTGCGTGCTAGCCACGCTGTTCCTGGCAACTCCTGAGGAAGGCCCTGGTCCCCTCTGGCAGCCTCCCAGTGCCCCCCACCCAAACCCTTGGCACTGTGTCCCTGCCCATCACTGTGGCCTTCTGCAGCAGCTGGTCCTAGAGATACCTTCCCCACGTGGGGCCCCCAGAGCTGAGGATGAGACTCCGACTATCTGGACACACAACCTCAGACTCTAGACGTCCGCAGGTTCTGTGGACTCACTTGTCCCCTGGGCGGGGTCGTTCTGACACCCACATGACAGATACTCCCGGCTCCCGAGGGCTTGGTCCCGCCCTGCACACCTGGGGTCTCACCCAGCTCCGCTGGCCCTGTGGGACAGAGCCTGCCCCTCACGGACCACCCCGGGCCGCTGGCTGCTGATTAAAGGGGTCCTCTGAAGCCCCTCTGCCAGCCGGGGCCAGGCAGCGGCTCTGCTCACACCCCCAGGCGTATGATCACCTCCTCCAGGACGGAGTTTATAACTTTCACAGTGAGATGGCCCTCGTGTTTATGCTCATGGTTTCCTACTTCAAAGCAAGTTTTGAAATTGTGCCCACCTGCGATTAAGACCAGAATTATATTTTGGGCTGAGGTTCATTTTTCTGAATTGTCGGTGGACTCATTTCCACCTAGAAACATGAGCAGACTGTGCCCAACCGGGATTTCAGTCCCAAAGGAAGACCGCAGCCACCAGGAGCTTCAGGAGTCTGCGGCAGGCCCTGCAAATGTGCTTCTCAGGAGAAGTGGCCTCTGTCAGGACGTGGGGAAGGAAGGGCAGCTGGCCCGGGTTGGGGGGAGCCTGTCCGGTTCCCCTTCCTGCGAGGTCTTCCCCCAGGAGCGGAGCTGAGCTGCTGGAGGTGGGATCAGAAAGAAGCCCCTCGAGAGCCCCGGGGAGCAGAACGAGACACAGGCCAGGGAGGCGCCTCCCCAGAGCCCGGGGGCAGCACAGGCCGGCGGGTGACCCCGGGCCGGCGCCCTCCCCTCCCAGGGACGTTGGCCCCGAGGAGACCCCACTCACTCAAAGTACTCGGCGGCGGGCGTGGTCCTCAAGGTGCTGTTGGCGCCTGAGCTGGCGTTGGGGGCGTGGGCGTCGGAGCAGCGGGGGCTGTTCCAGGAGTGGTTGCAGTGCGTCCAGGGCAGCTCGGAGGTGAAAGAGGAGAAGAGATAGTGCAGCGCCCAGGCGATGATGACGTTGTAGAAGAAGCCGATGTACAGCGAGGTGAGGATGACCGCGTAGCCCACGCCTGGGGAGAGCGGCCGGTCAGCGCCGCCCCGCCCCGCCCCCGCCCCTGGGACGCAGCTGCCCGGGGGCTTCCTGAAACCAGGCAGCGCCTCTGAGCACGCCGGGAGACGAGGCCCAGGGTGGGTCCCGCTGTCGTCACGGAGGAGGGGCCACCCCCTCCCAGTGCCATCCGAGGCCTACCAGACCTGCATGGCCAGAAGGGGACTCCCCGGTACAGCCAGGTCGCCTGGAGACACACGGAGGGACCGAGGGCCGCCTTGGCTGCCCACCACCACTCACAGCCGGTCAGGGTTGCCCAGGCTCAAGTCACCTAGGGCCACCCTGGGTCACCAGGGCAATCTGACCCCGGGGTATCCAGGGCCACCAGCCAAATAAAACCATCAGAAAAATCCACCGCTACCCAGGGCCATCGAGGAAGACCCAAGGATACAGAACTCCAAGTCCACGAAGGCCACCCCAAGCCACTCAGGGTCCCCCAGGGACATCCCAGGCCACCCTGCCAACAGGGCCCTGAAGGCTGCCCCAGGGTCGCCCAGGAATACCCCGTGTCTCCCAGAGCCAAACAAGACCACTAACAGTCACGAAAGGATGGCCAGGGTCTCCACGGCTGCCCCCAGCCTCCCGGGCTCATCCAGGACCAGCCAGGCCTCCAAGACAAGCCCCACCCAGCTGGGCTGCCTACAGCCACCTAAGGCCACTCATAGCCACCTCACTAACCATCCCTCCCCCAGGCCAGTGAGGGCAGACAGAGGCATCTGGGTCCACCCAACATCACGCAAGTCCATGCATGACCACCCAGAATCTCCCTGGGTCGTGCTTGACCACACAGAGCCCCCTGGGCCTGTCAGAGTGCCCTGCGCAGGGTCACAAGACCTGGAATTTGGGAGAGTCGCTGAGGGGCTCCTGACCACTGGAGCAGAATGGAAGGGCGAGCAGTCTTTGGAGCCATGTCATCCTGACCGTGGTGGACAGCTGGTCTGCGGTAAGACCTCTGTCCTGTTCGGTGCTGGACAAGCACTGCTGTGTCCCGCTACTGTGGTTCAGTTTACCCAGCTCCACACAGACTTCTCTCATTTCCACATTCTTTCCCGGCTTTGCTGCTGGGACTGGCTTGGGCATCAGTATCCTGGAACCTCGTGGGCACGGCCCGGTCCTGCCTGCCTGTGGCCAGGAGGAGATTATCTTCACAGTGACTTTTGCAGGGAGCACGTTGGCTTGTTTCTTGTGGGTCTAACCCTCCTTGTTTGTTGTTGTTCAATTATTAAGTCATGTCTGACTCTGAGACCCCATGGTTGAGCATGGCAGGCTTGTCTGTCCTTCACCATCTCCCAGAGTTTGCTCAGGTTCATGTCCGCTGAGTCGGTGATGCCATCCAACCATCTCTGCTGCACCTTTCTCCTCCTGCCTTCAATCTTTCCCAGCATCAGGGTCTTTTCCAATGAGTACACTCTTCACATCAGGTGGCCAAAGTACCGGAGCTTCAGCTTTAGCATCAATCCTTCCAATGAATATTCAGGACGGATTTCCTTTAGGATGGACTGGTTTGATCTCCTTCCTGTCCAAGGGGCTCTCAAGCATCAATTCTTTGGTGCTCAGCCTTCTTTATGGTCCAATTCTCACATCCGTACACGAATACTAGAAAAGCTGTAGCTTTGACTATAGGGACTTTTTCGGCAAAGTGATGTCTTTGCTTTTCAATACGCCGTCTTGGTTTGTCATAGGTTTTCTGACCCTTAGGAGAAGCTAGTTTCCTGCTCAGGACACTTCATTAAAACTCTCTTCCTACCCTGAAAGCAGAAAGAGAGTGACTCCAGTTTGCTTATGTGCAGACATTAAACAGATCCAGTACCAGGAGTGATTCCCCTGGTGGCTCAGCGTAAAGAATCTGCCTGCAATGCAGGGGCGACAGGAGACCTGGGTTCGGACCCTGGGTCAGGAAGATCCCTGGAGAAGGAAACGGAGACCCACTCCAGTGTTCCTGAGTGGCAAGTCTCATGGACAGGGGAGCCTGGCGGGCTATATACAGTCCATGGGGTCACAAAGAGTCAGACACGACTGGAGTGACTTGTACACTGCACAGACAGGCCCTGGTGCACGGCCCCTCTCAGGAGACATGCTCAGTAGCAGCGATGACAAGATCTATGCTGTCCCTATCAAAGGCCTCCTCTGGGGTGGACCCCGTCCTTGGGGAATAATTTCTCACTGCACTTCCGTCCCCTGTGCTCCCCGGGAGAAGCTGGCTCACAGTGGACTTGCCCCGCAGCCGCAGAGTCAGGAAGCCACACGGCTTCCGAGCGCCTCTCAGAAGCTTCCTGGCCGTGAGCTGGCTGTCGGTGGCTGCTGAAAATCTCCAGAAGGTGACGACTCTGTTCACCAAACCCTCCGCTTGTGGCCTGGGGGACTCGGAGCCGCCTTTGACCAAACGCCAGAGCAGATCCAGCCCCGTGTCCCAGGGAGAGTGGCCTGAGCCTCTGGTCCTTCTGCCCCAGGGCTGCGTGCACAGCCAACCCCCGGGACGGCCAGGTTGCTCACGGTCACAGCAGAGTGACAAGGGCACCTGGGGCTGACGCGGCTCCCCGGGGACATGCGCTTTGCCCCTCAGCAGCAGCACAGCTGCCCGGAGGCAGAAGGGCGGCAGATATGGAAACAGAAGATGGATCGATAGACGCGCTAAGTCAGGTAAGCGGGCGGATGATAGACAACTGATACGTGACAGATGGACGAGGCAGACCCACGGAGAGTGATGGCCGGGCGCACAGGTGGAGGCAGAGAGCGCTGCGGGTTGGACTGTGGCCTCCAACGTGGAAGAGTTTTGTAACCCCCAGTACTTCAGAATGTGATCTTACTGAAGGCAGGGTCTTCACAGAGGAAAATCAAGTCAGGGTGGGCCCTAGTTCACTGCGAATGATGTCCCCGTAAACAGGGAAGCCTGGGCGAAGAGACACCCGTGAAGACGCAGGGAGAAGACGGCCCCCACGACCGCAGGAGTGAGGCTGGGAGCAGGCCCGGCCCCCTCTCCCCAGCCGCAGAAGGAACCAACCAGCACCCTTGCGTTCAGGCCTTGGAACTTCGACACAACAAACGTCTGTTATTTAAGCCACTTGGTTTGTGGCGCTCTGTATGGCAGCCCCAGCAAACCAGCACAGATGACAGACAGTAGACCACAGAACTACAGACAGGAGGCTGTGTTATCTTTTCTACCGTGTTAGCACTTTGACAAAACACCACCACCCAGGAACTGCAGGCTGGCTTCGCCTGGGAGCAAGGACACACGCTCGCAAACCCTCGGTCATTAAAAGGATGTGTCCAAGTGCCTAGACACCCAGCAAAGCAGCACAGAATACACACAGCTGTGGCTGACCGGCTATGCGATCACCCAAGCCGCGTCCCCGCCGCGCCCCAGCCACGCCCCAGCCACGCCCCGCCACGCCCCTGCCACGCCCCCGCCCCATACCCCGCCCCGCCCCGCCCCCCTGTCCCTGGTCCACACCCCGCCCCGCCTTGGCCCACGCCCCTGCCCCCCACGCCCCTGCCCCCCGCCCCCGGCCCACGCCAGCCCACCGCGCACCCTGGCCCATACTCTGCCAGGCACGTGGGGTGTCCCCGCCGTGCCACGCTGTGCCCCCAGCCACGTCCCTACCCCATATCCCGCCCCCCCGCCCCCCGCCCCGCCCCGGCCCACGCCCCTGCCCCCCGCCCCCGGCCCACGCCAGCCCGCCGCGCACCCTGGCCCACACTCCGCCGTTACCTCTCAGGATGGGGCAGATCTTCCAGACGCCTGCCGCCCCCTCTCTGTTGAACTGCCCGAGGGCCAGCTCCATGTAGAACAGCGGCACGCCGGCGACGACCATGAAGAGCAGGTAGGGCACCAGGAAGGCACCTGGGGACGCGACAGCACACTCAGCCTGGACCGAGGCCGCGCCAGCCCGGTGTCACCCCAGCA
The DNA here is from genome assembly GCF_032405125.1 of Capricornis sumatraensis. NCBI lineage: Eukaryota > Metazoa > Chordata > Mammalia > Artiodactyla > Bovidae > Capricornis > Capricornis sumatraensis. The sequence continues at coordinate 77,244,540 of NC_091086.1, read as the reverse complement.
AGCGCGCCGCCGTCCACGCGCGTCCCGGGCACGACCGCTGTCAGCCTTCTTCGAAGCTCCCTGCAGGCTGGGCCTCCTGCGTCTGTGCCTGGCTCCCGCTGTCACCGCACCCTGACACATCCCTCTGGGGACCGCCGCCCCCAGGCACGCGCAGCGACCGAGAGCAGAGCGGGCCAGCCGGGCCCGGGGCAGCTCTGCTCCTCACCGCTCTCTGCTCTCCACCTGCTGGGCCCTGGGTCCCCTCTCTCCTCAGTGGGGATGTCTGTCCTTGTGAGCCGTGGACCCTTGGGGTCCAACGCAGCCTGGCCCCCAGGACACCAGCCTGCCTCCGTCGGGGCTGTGGCAGCGCTCTCTGTTGGCAGGAGCCGCCCCCAGCTGGGGTCTCTCTGGGCGACGGCGCTCTGAGCACAGAGATTGGGGCCCCACCGGCTCAGCCGTCTTCAGCCGACTCGCTCTGCCCACGGGAGAGTGGTTCTGCCACGGCTCTTCCAGGGAGGGGCGGGGGAGGCAGGGAGACCCCACAGGGCTGCCTGTCTCGGGGCGACTTCTGTGCCTGCTCAGAAATGCCCAGCTGCTCACGGGTGCCCTGGCAGGCCCTCCCCAAGGAAGTTTCCTGAAGTCCCGAGTGCGAGGCATGGAGTGACCCCAATGGGGTGGCAGCGTCTAGGAGACTCACGGGAAACGAGCACTGATCTAACCGGCTTCTCAGCTTGGACTCTGAGGGTGACCCGGGCCCATTTCTTAGTTTTCTGCCTTGAATGCAGATGGAGCAGTTCCAGGGCTGGGTGTGCAGGGGAGGTGGGGCCGGGGAGGGGAGGAGACACATTCCCTGGGCATCCTGGAGCCCCAAGCTCAAGGGCTGCCGCACACTTTGTGAGCACTGGGCGGGTCGGTCAAAGAGGCCGTTCTCCAGGCCTTGGAGAATTTTCTTTTCCAAAGTGAAGGCCGCTTTGGGAAACAGGAGGGAGAGTCACAGTGCCGCCAGCCACGCCCCTGCTTTCCTGGCCTCAGCGTCCTCGAACGGACAGAACCCGTAGGGGATGAGACCGTTCTGAGCGCTACCGTGCAAGGTGCACGCGCCCCACTCCGCCACGTCCCCCTGGAGCCCGGCCTCCAGCGCCCTCGGGGCCCGAGGCAGGAGGGCAGGAGGCAGGTGGACAGACTCACCCCCGCCGTTTTTGTAGCACAGGTATGGGAACCGCCAGACGTTGGCCAGGTCCACGGCGAAGCCGATCACCGAGAGGAGGAAGTCGGCCTTCTTGCTCCAGGTCTCCCGATCCTGGGCCTCTGTGGGGCTCTGCGGGGGGTTGAGGAGGGTGGAGTTCGTGAGCTGCACCCCGTTTTGCTCCTTGACCAGGACGAGCTCCATCGCCTTTGGGCCCGTGGCATTGGCCTCCTTGGCCGGAGCCGCCGCGGAAGACATCAGGGCCACGGAGCACCTGCCCTCACTCATGGCCTCCTGGACTCGGGGACCCTGTGCTGCTGCCCTCTCGGTCTTCAGCCAGCGTGAAAGAGAAACACACACAGGGATGCACGGGCTTAGCAGCCCGAAGTGTGGTGCACCGGGCGGCCTGAGCAGGGCGGGGTGGCACTCCAGACGCCTCTTCGGGGGCAGAACGCAAGCTGTCCCGGCACCTAAGGAGACAGAGCTGAGATGAGCGGATGACCTCCACTCCTCGTGGGGCTGGGAGCCAGGCCATGGGGACCTCAGACCCCTGCCCCGTTCCCCTCCCCCAGCCCATTCCATGACGGGCAGGGTGACGGCACCTCTAATGTGGTTTCAGTGATAACGCAAGAGGCTGCCTCCACACTCCCCCCACTGCCCCCGTAAGGTGATGATCTTCAAATGGTTTTCCATAGTCACTCTTCACAACAGTGCACACGCAGTCTTTACACTCAGCAACCAAAGTCAGAAGCAAAATTTTAAAACCAGGGTCACCCACAGGAAGTCAAAGTTTCAAAGTAGCGATTACAAAAGTCTCCGTCAAGGAACGGCTGCATGTCCACATCCACCGTGGCCCTGGGACGGCCCAGGCCGGGATGGGAGCTCACGGGACTAGTTCCCGCATGGAGTGGCTTCATTTGGGAAATCACCTCCCAGTCACCTTCATGACAGTCTGGGTAGCGCAATCAGGGGGGATGGAAGAAGTCACATAGTCATGCCGGAGAGCAAGGTGGGCCCTCAAGGCCGTGGGCAGCTTCAAACATGACTTCTTCTGGCGTCTGGATGTTTCAACTGCACACGCTTGCAGGTGTGTGTGCGCACGCGCGCGCACACACACACACACACACACACACACACACTGAAGAAGAAGGCAGCAGGAGGCAGCGGAAGCGGGGTGACTTTCCTCTGCATCCGAGTTTGAACAGAAACTCACAACACAACTCATCACAGCACATTCCTGAGACGAATGAAAAGGCACAGAAGGGACCTGGGGGGTGGAGCAGAGGAACTGGCCCCGGCAGGGTCCAGGGGAGCAGGCAGGGCTCGAGCAGACCCCAGCGGACTGCTCTGACAGCGGCCCTCACAGTCGAGCCAGAGATCACCTGCTGGGGACTCCCCGGCTCGGCATGTGCGGTGAGCCCGCCTCGTGCCTGAAGCCACGGCCTCACAGGCCAGCTTTGGGTGCAGAAAGCAAAACGTGCTGCTTGGGCAGCGTGGTTCTGAGCCCAGGACAGAAGCAGAGCTGCAGTCTGCCCCTACAGCCAGCCTGGATGCCCAGCACCTGCACACACCCCCACCTTCCTGGGCATCCCTGCCCCATCTTAGACTGCAAAGGCTAAGCCCTGCGAGGAGAAGCCACGCTGAAAGTCGCCCGGGTTGGATCTGGGGGCGGCCCCCACCAGGCCCAGATCTAGTTCAACAGGGAGCAAGCAGCCCCGGCCTCACAGGGCCAGCCGGGCAGGGAAGCCAGGGCCAGCCGCCCCCTGCCCAGTGCCCGCTCCTAGCCTGGGGCGGGGCAGGGGCAGGGGACACGGCGTGTGTGTGTGTGTGGGGGGGGGGCACACACAAAAGCCCCGCGCCTTTCTCGGGCTCACACCTCTCGGCCACCTCACCTTCAGATGGCCAGTTGCCCTGTTGCAGCGCTCTGTGCATCCCAACTGTCGGCTACTTTTACCTGTGGCCTCCCCCGCACCCCGCCCCGACGGTTCCCGCCCGGGCCCCGCGCCCTCGGCCTCAGACTTCAGGGGACGCCGGTGCGCGGCGCGGCCCACGGGGGTGGCCCGGACTCACCTGCGCGCCCGGCCTCTGCGCCGCTGGAGACCCGCCAGCGGGCGTCCGAGAAAGCTCCAGCTCCGGGCCCGCGGCGCTCACGGCTCTTATCTTGTCGCCGGGACCCGCCCCGCCGGCCGACGGGGGCGCCCGCCCGCCCTGGCTCCGCCTCCGTGCCGCCCCGGGTGGGCGGAGGGTGAGCGTGGCCGCGCCCCGCGCCCCGGCACCCCGCCCCGGGAACCCACCGCCCTGTCGGGACGGCGGCGCCGGTCCCCCGCCCGCAGCGCGTTGTGCCCGCGGCCTGGCGCGTCCTGGGGCCTGGGGCGCGTGGGACCCGGGACGCCTCTGGTCCCAGGCCTCGCAAGACCAAGTGTGAAAGTCGCTCAGTGTGTCCGACTCTTTGCGACCCCACGGACTATACAGTCCTTGGAATTCTCCAAGCCAAAATACTGAAGTGGGTGGCCATTTCCTTCTCCAGGAAGGGCTCTTTTCCGTGGCCTTCCCACCCCAGCTTGCACCCCAGAGCTGCCCCGCGCACCGGCATCTGCTTGGAGCTTGGGGCTCCCTCGGCCCACCCACTGCTCCGCCCCAGTGAAGCCCGGGAAGGGCAGTCGCAACGGGGAAGGAGGTGGGCGGCGGGCGGGGATCGAGGCGGGTCTTGCCTCCCTCCGCTTCCTCTCCTCCACGCCGCCGCTGCACCGACCTCCACCCTGACGCTGTACCCACCCCGCTCCCCAGACCAGTAGTCTGGAACTTTCTTGTCGGTTCCGTCGCCTCCTCCCCCGGCAGCCGCCCCTCCCGAGGTCTGTCTGGCCCTCTGGGGACATCTCCCTGACCAGTCGTCCCTGGCTTGGGAGCGGGGGTCCTGCTGCGACCCCGGCTTCGCCCTGGTGGGCAGTCTCAGACCCCGCCCGGTCTCCGCCCTCTCTCCTCCGGCTGTGCGCCCGGACAGCGAGGTACCCGATCCTCGTCTGGGTTCGGGCTGCAGAGACGCGCGTCTTTCTGTGGCCCGAGAGACGCCTGCGCAGGATCCAGGGTCCGCTCGTCGGGCAAGGAGCGAAGCGTCCCGGCGCTTTGCCGACCTGGAGCGCGAATCGATTGGAACCAAAGGGCTTGAATCACACTCGCATTGGAAAACGATTTCCCCGGATGGCCGGAAACCTCAGCGGTCAATACCCGCTCCCTGACCCGGCGGACTGGGATCTTGGCAGAGATGACCCCCCGCAAGACTGTACATTCGGAACGCGGAGGAATGCACTTCCCAAGCCACCAAGCAGGCCCAGGACCCTCAGGTGCAGGACGGCGTACAGGTAGGTGGCACCCTGGCTCCGCACAAGGAGGAGCCCGCGGGACCGAGTCCGGGATGGCAACGCTCCCCCTCCCCCTCCCCCTCCGTGTAAGCTTCGGTTTTCCCACCTTGCGTCCCCTGCAGGGGGGCGCCCACACCGCTCTCTCCGCTCTGAGCCACAGGCTTGGCCGTGTCCCTCTGCCAGGGCCTGCAGCCCACCCTGGCTCCTCAATGCCACCGCGCTCAGGGCTCCAGCCTCGTTCCAGAGACCACGTCTCCCTGCCTCTCCAGTAGCCTCCCCTCCAGGGGCGGGTACCTGGCGTCTGGCGGGAACCACCCTCCCAGGCAGGACTGGGGTCCAGGGAAGAGCCCAGCACTCAATGTCCCAGCCTCTCTGCTGCTGTAACAAAGATGTCTCCAGCTGGGGGGCTTACAAAGTCGAGTGCCCACAAACCAGAAGGGCCCAGAATCACTCCGGAGCCGCCTTTAAAAGAGCACCGGCCCCATTCCTGAGGGCTCAGCCCCTGCCTGGGCCTCATCACCTGCCAGACCCACCCTCCAGGACCATCCCAGGGCGGAGGGGAGGGGTGAGGGCGTCAGCATGGATTTGAGAACGTGCACACAGGGAGGTGACAGGGATTGCACGAGATGGTGACGCATCGCCTCGAACCTGTGAGGACCAGCGGCCACCCCAGCAGGCTGTCTGCCCACAGACACTCCACGTCCTGAGTTTCGAGAAAGAAGAGGCATCCTAGGTTGGGGGTTGATGGACAGGGTCATAGGAACACGGGGTGGAACCAGCCAGCTCAGACGTGTGTGTCTGCAAGCACACACACTAGGCCTGGGAAGGCGGGCGGTCCCCACGGGGGCCCGTGTGGCACAAGCCCACCCCGACGGGGCTGCCGCCTCCGTGCCAGACAGACCCAGACAGGAGCGGCCTGTCGCGGCGTCGCTAACCTGCGCGAGGAGAAGGGTGTTGTGGGCATGCAGGGGTGCTGCCGCCTGCCCAGCCTCAGGATGAGGGGCCCAGGGGTGCTGGAGGGCAGTGACCGCGGGAGCTGGGCCCACGGCCGGGCTGCAGAGGCCCGGGAAGCCTGGCTGCCTGATGCCTGCTGCGCCTGCGTCGTCCTGGGCGGGGCTCCCCCCGGCCCCCAGCCCGCACCTGTGCAGGTAGGACCTGTGGGGTTCAGAGCTGATCAAACAGCCAGACTTCACGGGCTTGGAACTCGGCCCAGGGTTTATCTTCAGAGTGGCTGCTGTTGGCTTGGAGGCTTCCACAGGTGATGGTGACTGAGTCCCATCCTGCTAACCTCAAGCAGTCGCTCAGCGTCTGCTGTGGACCAGCTGCAGCCGCAGGGCCCGGGGCGGGGGGCCGGGGGAGCCTGTGGCCAGGCCGCTGTCCCCACTGCGGCTCTGCCCCACTGAAGTTCGCTGCCGGGTGTGGCCCTGTCTCAGCACCCCGCCCCACTCACAAGAGGATGAAGGCCACGCGCTGACATCAGGGTCGTGCCTCTGAGGTTCCCGAGAGGCTGGAGCCCTGGTGGGTGAATGCAGGATTCTATCTAAACATCAGAAGGCCGCCTGGAGGGAAGGATGGCAGAGTGGGGTGGGATGGAGCAGAGCAGGTCAGCAGCGCGGGACGTGCTGGTCCGTCCCCAATCCACACAGGCCAGCAGGTGCCTGGCTGGAGGGACACATGCTTCCTCAAGCTCAGTAGAAGAGCTGGAACGCTCAGAACTCACCACGCAGGGTTGCTCTGGCCTCCAGGGCTGACTGTGGAGCCAGAAGTCTGAGATCAAGGTCCCGGAGGGGCTGCGTCCTTCTGAGAGTTGAGGGGTTTCTGGTCCAGACCTGCAGCTCCTGAGGGTTTGCTGGTATCCCGGGCTTGAAGAAGCACCACCCCTTCTCCGCTTGTGTGCTCACAGATATAATGTGTGTGTGTGTGTGTCTGTGTGGGTGTTCATATATCTGTGTGCTCGTGTGTGTGTGTGTGTGATGTTGGATCAGGGCTGCCCCAATGCCTTCTTTTACCTTGGCAACCCCTGTAAAGAACTCATCTCCGATTAAGGCCACATTCTGAAGTCTTGGGGCTTAGAATTTTGACATCTGAATTTGGGGGCACAGTTCAACCCACAACAAATGGAAACCTTAACAGGCCCTGGCGTGCTGCGCCCATGGAGGGGCAAAGAGTCAGACACGACTTAGCGACTGAACAACAGCAACAAGCCTATTCTCCAGGGGAGCAGCTCAGAGCTGGTCAGAGCCTCCTACATCCCATGGGGCTGCAAAGACCGGACTTGGCTGAGCGACTAAGCATGCGCACATGCACACACACACGCACGCGCACACACGCACGCACACACACATGCACTCACACACATGCACTCACACACATACACTCACACACACTCATACACGCACACACATGCACATACACACATGCACACACACACACATGCACTCACACACACACACGCACACATGCATACACACACACTCGCACACACACACACGTGCGCGCACACGCATGCGCACACTCATGACGCGCACACACACTCACACGGGGAAAGATCGGACTTGACTGAGCGACTAAGCATGTGCCCGCACACACACACACGCACGCACACACGCATGCACTCACACACATACACTCACACACACATATGCACACTCACACGCACATACACACAGGCACACACACACGCACATGCACACACACATGCACTCTCACACATGCACACACATGCACACATGCACGCATGCACACTCACACACGCGTGCGCGCGCACTCATGATGCACACACACACACGGGGAAAGATCGGACTTGACTGAGTGACTAAGCATGCACCCGCACACACACACGCACGTGCACACACGCATGCACACACACACATGCACTCACACACATACACATACACACGCACACTCACACGCACATACACACAGGCACACACACACACATGCACTCACACACACTCACACACACACACACATGCACTCACGCACACACATGCACGCACACGCACTCGCGCATGCACACACGCGCACACATGCACACACGCACACACACACGTGCACACACGCATGGTTCCACAGCTCAGGCCAGGGCGTACAGACTTGGAGGCAGCCAGAGCCGGTGCAAGAGGGCTGGCCTCTGGTGAGCCGATGTCTTCAGGGAAGAAGGGACTCTCGGGAGCGCTGCCAGTGGAGGGCAGAAGAGGATGCCCCCTCCCAAGGCACTGGCAGGACCCAAGGGCCCTGGCTCGGCCTCCTTCCCTGCAGCCACGCTTTAGAAGTGAGGGGCCAGCAGCCCTGCGGCCGCACTTCCTTGCGGCCCGGAGCCCTTGGGTCATCTGTGCGCGGCTCCCCCGCCCCTCCTGACCCTTTGCCCTGAGAGTCGGTGCCCATGGGGCTGGCAGGACTCGGGGTGCCCGCCTGAGGCCCAACCCCAGGTTCACGGGGTCGCACTGCCTTCATGAAGTGTCCTGGCCTCTGTCCACCCCCCTGCTCACTGACCACCCTCACATGGTGCAAAGAGGACCCAAAGAGCCACGGCTTCAGGCACAGACCCTCAGGGTGCCGCAGGGTTCTCTGCTCAGCAGCCTTCTGCCCTCGGAGGCTCTCGAACGCCCTGGCCCGCCTGCCCCTCGTGTGGGGATGGAGGGCCGTGAGCAAAGAAGGAAGAGCCACCCCGCAGCCCGGGGGCCCCGCGTGGGGCTGCCGGAGTGAGAAGTCGCCGCCGGGTCCCCCACCCCCGCCCCCCCGGGTTTCTTAGGACCGGCGCCCCGCCCCAGGCGCCCCCCCAACCCCCGGGAGCCCCCCTCCTGCCACATGGCTGGGTGCCTGTCCCCATCCCCGCCTCACATCCCCGGGCACCCCCCCACCCCACACGCATCCTTGGGAGCACCCCTCCGGCCACACCCCGGGTGCCCCCGGCAGGGGGCTGGAAGCTCAGGACCACGCTTCCCGAGGGTTCGAGGAGGCCCGGCTCGGAGTGTGCGGTGGAGAGCTGGCCGAGTGCATGCGGGCAGCTGCAGAGACCGCGCAGGAGGCAGGTAGGCAGGTGCACGCCCGAGTTGTTCCCAAGGTTGAATGTTGAGGGGAGCCCGGAGCCAGTGGCTCTCCCAGAGGGCACCAAGCCCTAGAGCAGCACCCCCGCAGCCCCGAGGGGGCTGCGTGAACCCCAGCCGCACCTAGAGCGCAGAACCGGGGCTCACCCTGAGAACCCATCAGCCCTTCAGCTGTGCTGGGGAGGACTGGGGAGGCCTGGGGGGCGGCCTGCCTTCCTAACAACTTCCCGGGGGATGAGCTGCGGCTGGTCCCTGGACCACACTCCGAGAAGCAGGGACCTGGCTGGGCCCATGGGGTGTGGAAGGTTCTGGAAGACAGGGGTGCCGCGTGGAGCCTCTGGCAGCCCCTTCAGGGACTCAGTGCAGACCTTGGGGGTTTTGGAGAATAACCGAACATTCTTCAGAAAACCCTTGTTCTCATTTGGGGTGAGTATGCTCCAAGCCACAGCCCGGTCACCCGGGGAGCCGAGCCCCATCAGTTACAATGTTCGCCCACCTGTCCAGCTCCTACAGAGACTCTCTGTGAGCTGAGGAGCACGCGCCCCCCACCCCCAACCGTGGCACTCCCTTAGCCCATTCCTGGGCATCACGGGCACGTCCCACAACCATATGACCGCAGAAGCATGCGGATCCCGCGGTGCACCGGCCCTGCCGTCGAGGCAGCTATGCTCAGAGGGAGGGGAATCTTCTTGGGGGGCAGACGCCCCAGCAGGGCACCCTGAGCTGAGGAGCGGGGAGAGTCAGCGGTGCGGGCCTCGACGCCCCCGCAGGGCGCCCTGAGCCTCGGTGATTCTTGCACTTGGCTAGTGTATCGTGGAGATGTCACAGAAACTTGAGAATTGATGATAAGAGCTTTATCTGCAGATGACATAATCACCTATGCAGACAGTCTTGAGTGAATCTGCAAGACAGATGCTGGAATCAACAGGGGAAGTGAGAAGGCTGCTGGACATGCAGATGCCAGCTGTGTTTCTGTGTGCCAGCAGCAAGCTATCGTAAAATAAACTCATAGTGATTTCATTTAGAATAGGACCCAAAACAAACTGCTGTGTGTGCAAGACACAGATGTTGGAAGCACTGCTGAAGAACTAAAAGGCTGAAGCAAGTGGAGAGACCTCATCCGTGATCTTAAGTCTTAGTGTCATGAAGACGCCGATTCTTCTCAAACTGAAATTCTAACTGGCTTCTTTGAAGACCTCAAGCAGTCGGTTCCTAAATGTGTAGGGACCCAGGAGAGCCAAAACACTGCTGGAAAAAACGAGACTGCAGGACGTTTCGTAGCCCCACCACCCGCGTAAAGCTGATCTTCTTTTCTGTCATTATCTTGCCATCTGTGTCCTTGCTTTACGAACAGCTTTATTGGTGTTTAATCGATGAACCGTAAACTGCACGGACGTGAAGAGCACAGTTTAGGCGGTTTCTGTGGTCACAGGACGCGTGCACCGTGAGGATAACATTCCTTGTGTTCAGACCCTCCTCATGCCCCTGCAGATCCCTCTCTACCCGCCCCACTCAGGCAGCCACTGTCTGCCAGCTGTAGACGCCTTCTTCTAGAAGTTCACATTAATGGCATCACACCATAGGACTGTGTTTTGGGTCCCTTCCTTCCACCGGCATATTTGCCGTGAATCTGTGCTGTTGCACGAGTCGGTGACTTCCTTTTCACTGCTGACTAGTGTTCCCGTCCTTATAGATGGCGCATCTCCTGTTCACCCTTCACTGGCTGATGGACGTTTGGATCTTACAAATAAAACCCCTGTCAACACGTGCACACATGTCTCCGTGGACACGCGCTTCCATCTCTCGAATAAGAGCTTAGCTGTGGGGTGGCTGGGCCATTTGTGTTGATGTGTGTCTAACTGGTTTTTAAACCTGATTGTTGTGCAAAGCGGTGATGCCGTTCGGCATCTCCATGGGCAGCGTGCATGCGCGTTTCTCTCGCTCTGTGTCCTTGTCAGCACTTAGAATGGCCACTTGGTTTAAACGTTTGCGTTTTAGCCATTGCGGTGAGTGTGCAGTAGATTCTTGTGACGGATTAAATTGGCATTTCTCTAGGGACTGAACTGTTCTGCAGTCCTGTGTGTGGTTGCCGTCCTCATCACTTCTTGTCAAGTGGCTGTTTAAATCTGCACATTCGGGTTGTTTGTTATGTGAAAGTGTTAGTTGCTCAGTCATGTCTGACTCTTTGTGACCTCTTGGACTGTACCCCGCCAGGCTCCTCCTGAGTCCATGGGATTCTCCAGACAGGAATACTGGAGTGGATAGCCATTCCTTTCTCCAGGGGGAATCTTCCCAACTCAGGGATCGAACCTCGGTCTCCCGCATTGCAGACAGATTCTTTACCGTCTGAGCCACCAGGGACGCCCACTTATTATGTTGGATTCTTACACAATTGTTGAGTTTGGGGAGTTCTTTATATATTCTGGATACAAGTCCTTCATCAGACAGACGACTTGCCAATGTCTTTTGCAATCTAGGATTGTGTTTTCATTCTCTTGACTGAGTCTTCTGAAGAACAGAAATCACTTTTGATGAAGCCCGACTTACCAGCTTTTCAAGGGAATCCTGCTTTTAGTGCTGTATCTGAGAAATTTTTACTTCACCCAAGATCGAAAACATTTTTCTCCTAAGGTTTTCTCTACGAGTTCTAAGTTTCAGGTTGCACCCTTGTGTGTAGGACCCGCTTTACACTCCCGTGGTGTAAAGTGCAGGTCGGTTTCGTTCTCTTGTCCTGTGAGTCATGCAGAGACGTGCTGAGAACCTGGGGCACAGCCGTGTGGGCTGGCCCCTGTGTCCCTGTGGTCCTGCCAACATGTGTCGTTCACGGGGAAGCCCTCTGGTCAGCCGCACGCCTTAGGGTCACCACGTCCTCCTGGGAGCGACATTTCCGTCGTGCATGACCTCACTTAGACCCGCTGACCAGCTGGGCTCTGAGACTGGCGTCCACCCCACCTTCTCTTGATGGAGTTGGCGCCCTCTCCCTTGGCCCGCTGGCATCCGTGTTTGGTGTGCTTGCTAGCGTCGCGTGGTCAGGTCTCACTTTTACGTCCTGTCTGGCGGTTTCTGCTGGCCGTTCAGTGTGGTGCTGAAACGCCTGGGTTCAGTCCCCCAGGCACCACGCCGTGCCCTCCACGCCCCTTAGCGGCGTTTCTGCTGACCTGTAGGCCGGGGGGCTTGTTTCTGAGTCCACGCCCGCCTCTGCTGGACTCTGGGCCGTGTCTCTCTGCTGTGCTCTTCTGGCGTCCCCTTGGCAAGATGCGCGCCGCTGCGCGCCGCCTCTGCACTGGCCCGGGGCCGCCGCTCGTCGCCCCTCCCGGCCACCGCCGTCAGCTGTGTGTCACGAATCCCAGGATGCCTCGTCGCTTTTGCCTCAGATGATCGGAGATCTGAGTGACGAGGAGCAGTGTTTCTGTTCCCCCACGTGGTTCCGGCTGAGCCCCTGCAGGCCCGAGTCCAGAGCGGAGTCCCCTTCAGGCTTAAGGACCTGCGTTCTCACTGTGCCGTGAGGTGTGCCGGCCGGCTGGTGATGAATTCTTTCAGCTTCTGAGTTTAGAATCACTTTTGTTTCTCTTTTTTTTTTTTTAATTTGGTGTTAAAAAAATTAAAATTGAAAGAAAATACACGCTGCAGAAGCAGTGTTTTTGCTGCGTGCAGCGTCCTCTGCCCCGTGGGCCCCTCTGCTCACCCTGCCGCCCTGCGTCCTTTGCTCGGTTGCCTCTGTCCCTCGTCTGGTCTAAGCGTCTGATGACGGTGCTCCTGGTGTGTCTCCTCAAGGCACTCCTGCTTGGAATCCTTGCGCTTCCTGGACCCGGGGGTCCGTGGTCTGTGTCCAGCTTGGGAGAGCACCTCCTCGCACATTCCTCGGTGCGCCCTCCTCCCGCCGGGGCTCCAGCAGCAGGTCTCTCGGCGACTTGAAGTCCCGCCCTCAGCTGCTTGCCTCGCGTCTCTGTGTTGTCTGGGGTGGTTCCTGCCGCTGCCCTTCGAGCTCCTCGCCGTCTCTTCTGTGGTATTGGTCTCCCGGCGCCCCACCGCAGGCGCTGTGGCTCATCTCTGCAGGGTTCAGACGTGCGTCTTTTTAGGTTTTGTTTCTGTGCGCACGTTGGGCTGTGCTGGCCCTGTTGCTGTGCGGGTTTTCCCCTTTGCGGAGCTCGGGCTTCTCTCCGTGGAGCGTCTGTTGTTCTGGAACGCGGGCTCTGGCTTCAGTGCTTGCAGCTCCTGGGTTCTAGAGCGCTGGCTCTATAGCTGTGCAGACGCTCAGTTGCTCCGTGGCCTCTGGGATCTTCCCGGACCAGGGACGGAACCCGTATCTTCTTCACTGGCAGGTGGAGTCTTCACCACTGAGCTGCCAGGAAGTCCAGGCATGTGTCTTTTAAAAGACACCGTTTGCATCTCCACCATTCATGGCCAGCCTTGCTTCCAGCCGGCGTTTGAACACGGAGTCCAGCGATTCTGCGTAGTGATCGCCAGTGCTCTCATCTGCTAATTCCATCACCCGAGTCACTTCTGGGTCTGTTTCTGTGGATGAGTGGTCATCTTTCCTGGAGTTTTGCACCTACATGACTTCTGATGGGAGGCAGAACGTTGGGAACTTGACCCTTTGGGTGCTGGGTAGTTGTATATCCCTCTGAATATTCTGGAACTTTGGGCTGCAGGTGAGCTCCTTGCAAAGAGTTTGGCCATTCTTTCAGGCCTTGGTTGTGAGCTCTGTGAGAGGACAGACACCGTTGGGCGGTTTATTGAGAGTCGCCCTGAGCCGGGACCCCGAGCCGGGACCCCGAGCCGGGACCCTGAGCCGGGACCCCGAGCCGGAAAAGAGTCTGTTTCAGCAGCTGCTTTGTGTGCATTTTTAACGGCAGTTCAGTCAGTTTTGGTAAGAAAGGTTGCTCACATTTTCTGCATGATTGCGCTCCTTCCCTCGGTGGGTCTATCGATTACTGAGAGAATTGTGTGAAGAATCTCCAACTCTCTTTGCTGATTTGTTTCCCCTGTTCATTCTGTCAGTGTTTGCTTAGCACATTCCGAGCTGCGTTGCTGGGGGCGCGCGCCTTTAGGATGACGGGTCCTTCGGGGGAGCTGAACCCTGTATCAGCTGCAGTGTTTGCCTTGCCGCCGTAATCCTCCTGGTCTTAAAGGTCACTTAGTGCGGTATTAATCCTGCCGTATCAACTGTCTCAGGGATATGTTTGCATATTACATATATTTCCTGTTTTTTAACTTTCAGTATGTGTTTAAGCAGCATATAGCTAGAATTTTTTGTTTGTTTTTTCGTTTGGCCTAGCAACTGTCCTTTAGGAGCTCTGGGTCTGTGTTTGATGCAATTGCTAGCATGGTTGGATTGAATTTCCCATTTGCAGTTCGTCTTCTATCTGTATTCTCGGCTCCCTGTTCTCTTCTTTGCTGTCCTGCTTAGTTTGGATGACATTATTGTCAGAAAACATTCCATTTTATTGCTGCTATAGGCTTGTTAGTTAGGCCTCTAGGTTTCAGAAAATTCGTTTATTTTTGTTTATTTAGTTTTGGCTGTGCTAGGTCTCTTCTTGCTACACGGGCTTTTCTCGGGTCGGGGCGAGCGGGTCGGCCCTCGGGTCGGGGTGTGCAGGCTTCTTATTAAAGTGGCTTCTCTCGTTGCAGACCCTGATCTAGGGTGCGGGCGTCAGTATTCCTGGTGCGCGGGCGTAGTTGCCCACAGCTTGTGGGAACTTCCCCGATCAGGGATTTAACCCATGTCCCCTGCAGTGGCAGACGTTCCTAATCACTGGGCCACCAGGGAACTGCTACCTCTGTGTTTGTGTTCTCTGGAGGCTTACCATACATTTTTCAGTTTTCACAGTCTCCCTTCAGATAACGCTGGTCTTCAGATAACACTTTTCTGCAGTCGGGTTCCCACATGCATCTCGCTCTTACCTTTTTCCACAGCAGTATTTTCTTTTTATCTGGCTGCCTTTAAGTTTCTCTTTACCACCGGCTTCCAGAACCTTTTGTGATGAGCCTTGTGGTATTTTTGTTATATTTCTTCTGTTTGTGGCTAATGGAGCTTCTTGGCCGTCTGAGCTGATAGATTTGGGAGAAGTCTGGCTAACGTCTGTTTGGTGTCTTTTCTGTCCTGTGCTCCCCTCTGGGACTGGCGTCTCCGTGATGGGACCCTTACTGTTGCTCTGGGTCAGCCTCCTCCTCCGTGTGTGCTGCGTCAGATGCACACATGGGTACACGAGGGGCTCACAGTGTCTGCTCTGCAGCGAGCGTCTCAGGTACTCCATCCGGGGTGGGACCTGGGTGGTGGCTGTGGCTTCTCTTTTCAGCCAGCCCAGCGAGTACAGGGTGACAAGGGTCAGAAGGGTTAAGGGGACGCACACTCCCACCCAGAGCCGAGCCAGGAGCATCCAAGGCTGGCGTGGCTCTGGCCAGACCCTGCCTGCCCCCGGCCCCTCCCGTCCTGGAGGGGAAGGGCTTGTCCTGTCGTAATGCTGTCCCTGTCCCTCTCCCCATCTCCAAGTCTCCGCCAGCACCACCGAGGGCAGAGCTCACCACCGCTGACTGCCCACCTCGTGTTACGTCGAGAAGGGGTTTAGTTCATTGCAAGGGAAGCCTGGCACTCTGAGCAAGTCCCCACCAGAAGCACTGGCCTGACGGATGGAGGGTCAGCGTCTGCCACCTCAGTGCCGGGGTCGGTCCTAGCGGGGTGCCCGTGGCACGTCGGATGTGTGTCGAGCTGGTCTTGGCGGGGCCCACACCTGTGACACGGGGTGAGGGGCGGTGGGAGGAGCCGAGGGAAAGCTCTTCTCACCCTCGCCTGGTGACCCCGGGGGCCTGTGTGGCTCTGTGTCTGGGGATGTCCTGGCTCACCGTCCACTGGACACCTGTCCGGCCTGTGGGACTTCGGGGCCAGGTGGTGCACAGTGGCTGGGAAGTGTGAGTGGGGCTGGCGTTTTACTTCTGCAGAAGCATCAGCGTCTTCTCTCTTCCCCGAGCATCTGCCTGGCGGGTCCCAGGAGAGGGGCTATGGGGGCATGGGGACACAGGGATGCACGGGGTGGGGGGTGCCTGGGGACAGTGAGTGGGGTCACCTGTCGTTGCCCTGAAGCTTCTCTGCCGCCCCGGGCTCGTCCGTCTTCCAGGGCTCAGCTCCCCAGGGTGGGATGCTCCTACTGAGGGACACGGTGCAGCCACTGCTCTGCAAGCTTAGGTGGTCGCAGCTGTCGGGGGTCCTCCTGCAGGGAGGCAGCAGGATGGGGCGCCGTTACAGATGCTGATGACAGCGGGGCGGGGCAGGGGGCCCTCTGGACGCTTCTCAGCTCCTTCCCAGCTGATCCTGTGACCAGTGGAGGCAAGACCACAGAGGCTCCAGGTGCTTTGGAAAGAAAATGTGACTCCTTTCTCTTGGGAAAGACCGGACTGGTCAAGGTATATGGGGACCACAGCCTCAGGGCGGGGAGGAGGGGAAGGAAGCAGAGAATACCAGCCTCAGCCGCACACCAGCCCCGGGAGGCAGGACTGCAATGCCCTAGTGACTGCCTTCCTGACTGGCATGTGTGTGTGTGTGTTGTGTACACATGTATGCACGTGCATGTGGGTACACACATGTATGCATGTGTGTGCATGCATGTGCATGTGTGTACAAGTGTGCGCACGTGTGTGCATGTGCACATGCCTGAGTGCACAGGTATATGTATGTGCACATGTGCCTGTGTGTACACATGTATGCACGTGTATGCATACGTGTATATGTATGGGTGCACACACCGGTGTGTACATGCTGTGTGCACGCGCGATATGTACGTGTGCCTGTGTGCACGTGTATACACGTGTATGCATATGTACGTGTGCATACGTGTATGTGTATGTATGTACCTGTGATGTGCATGCACGTGTGCATACGTGTATGTGTACGCATGTACCTGTGTACGTGCACACATACATGCATGTATGTGTGCCTGTGTGCACATGCGTATGCATGTGTATGCATATGTACGTGTGCATACGTGCGTGTATGCATGTGTGTATGCATGCACACACCTGTGCACATACACGTGCGTGTACACATGCCTGTGTACACATGTGCATGCATGTACAAGTGTGTGCGTCACGTGTGCCTGTATATACACACATGCGTGCATGTACAAGTGTGTGTGCGTCACGTGTGTACACAGCCCCTCTCGATTTACAGTGGGGATGGCAGTGGTGGTAACTGGGAACTTCACCATCTCGTTTCCCACGTGACCGAGCATCCGCTGTCCACTGGCACCAGGACTCAGCAGACGCAGTGGGACCCCACTTTCTCGGAAGTGAAGCGAGCGCGTGGGGGAGGGGTCATGACATCATGGGAGTGATCACTGCCTCACGGGGAGGTCAGGACGGACACTGTGGCCGCAGGGATGGACAGTGCGGTCACCGGCCTCCCGCTGCTCTCGGGAGCACCCCGTGTTCACGACTCACGACGTTCGGCTCTTGGGGCTGCAGCTCTCCCTTCTATTTCTAAATCCTTTACTGAGTCGATGGGCCCGAATTCAAGATCCCTGCCGGTCTCTACTCAACAGCGTGTGAAGAAAGAGGTGTGGGTTTCTCAGAGAAAGAACAGAAACTGACACCGCAGGTCTGCAGACAGCCTGGGAGGTTGAGTTCTGGGAAACGTCAGCTGCTGTCTATGTGAGTGTGAAACACCCAGACCCTCCTGTTATCCAGAAAGTGTTTCCTACGGAATTTCAATGACTGTGCTTTCCCAGCCTCCTAGAAAAGCAGCAAGAAACCTGAGGCAGACGGTGCTCCTGTGCTGGCCTGAGTCAGCCTGCAGTTGCCTTTCCAATGAAAAACACATCCTCAAGCATTTAAGATGCTATGTTTTATTCATTCTATTGAAAACCTCCGGTTGTTTTGGAGCTGCCCGATCCCTCCCCCCACCCCCAGCACCCTGAGGGGCCCCTGCAGGCGGTGGGCCCCTCGCAGCTCCTGGTCCCACGCAAGGGGGATTCACCCCTGAGCTCTGTACATTCACAGCTCTGAACCCACGGCCCTAAGTCACTACGAAAGAGAAAAGAGAATCAGGAGGAACAAACATCCATTCAAGGTCTGTTTATCAGAGATTTCTTCCTGAAAACGCACAGCAGCGTTTCATTCAAAACCCCTTCATCCACAGACGCGGGCCGAGGCCCCTGCTCAGAACATCTCGGCTCGTTCACCTCCTTCATGGCCGGGCGCGGGGCTTTGTCTTGTGAAGGTGAGCCTTCATGCACTCTATGGTCATGACCTCAGTCCTGTTTGCTGCCAAGTCTGTGCTAGAAGTTCTGCATCCTACGGGCCAGCGCCCTGGAATGATGTCAGGTGCCCCTGCCCCACGCGGGGCGGGAGGGGCTCTGGAATGAACGGAAGTGAAGGGGGTTTCCTTTCCTGACGCCTGTCCCTCTGTCTGTCCACACGCAGGTCTCTGAGCCTCAGGAAGTCAGTAAATATTTGTTCTGCAATTCCAGCCCTGGTGGCCACTTTCCATGGCCCCAAGACAAAATCCAATCGCCTTAGAAATTAAGAAAAAAAAAAAAAAGTCCCAAACAAACCCAGAAGCTTTGCTCCAGGAACACACACTGTGTGGTTGTCATTGTGCTTTGAGGACACGTTTCTAATCACGTCCTGAGGAAATGAATCAAGGTGATTTCGTGACCGTGGAGGAGGCCCCTGGAGCCCCTCCCTGAGCCCAGAGCCGCTGCCCCCCACCTCCGGGCACAGAGAGGGACCCCAGCCCCCAGGTCTCCCTGAACCCTACCACCTGCTCCCCACACCTCCCTTCCCTGAGGCTCCCCTGGCTCCTGACACCCCAGGAAACCTGGGGGAAAGGGGGGCTGCTGGGGGGAGTCAGCGGCTGGCGAAGCCTCCTGGGGACTGACTGTGCCCTTGAAGTGCCAGCCGGGGAGACAGGCGCCCCCGCCGCTTTCGACAGCGGCCGGATTCCTCTCCCCACGCTCAGGGCTCTGGTCCCAGCCTGCGCTCACTGAAGTGGATCCGGTCACCCCGAAACAGAAACCCCAGGCTGGTGTAAGAGCAGCGGGGCTGAGAAGGGCTGAGGCGGCAGGAAGGCGGCTCAGGATGGGGTGTCTGTGGCGCCCCAATGCTGGGGCGGGGCAGGGGGGCTGCCCAGATGGGAGGGGCTGGAGAGAAGGTCAACTCAAAGCCCCAGAGAGCCCCAGATCTATCAAAAAAGGGCCTATAAATAAATATCCTCTGACCCTCAAAGGAAAACGAAGTAGAAAAACGATTCTCTTCTTGTAAAAAAAAGGCTGAATGTTTCCTGAAGTATCTAAATGAAGTTTACAAAAGGCTCACGAGCTCCTGCAAATATAGAAATGCTTAAAAACCGGACGGCGGCCCTGCCCGCGGGCTCCGCGGAGGGCGGCGGGGACTGCGCTGGAGTCGACACGCGGGCGGGAGTCACGCCTTCACGTGCCCGTGGAGGCCGCCGGCCCGCACTGCCCGGACCGGACCGGACCGGACCGGAGGGCCCAGGGAGAGGATGGGGGGCTCGAGGTGAGGACAAAGCAACTGAGGGCCCCCTGCGCACCGCTCGCGAGCTGCTGTGGCTTTCCTTCGGGCGGCGTGCAAGGGCCGCCCGGCCCGGCCCGGCCCACCCCGGACCCGGCCGAGGGCAGGGCAGGGGCAGCACGCGCGGGAGTGTGAGATGGGCTGGCGGCTGAGCACAGGCCTGGCCTCCCCAGACCCTTCCGCCCTAGTCCAGCTTCTTGCGAACAGGCTCCGTCCCAGTGGCCGAGCTTTCGGGGCTGAAGTCGGCGCAGAAGCCGTTGGGGGTGGGAGCCGGGGGCGTCCGGGTGCAGCTCCGGGGGCGCATCTGCTCGGGGTACAGGTATTCCTCTGCAAAGTCGGGGTTCGCTTGCGCGAACCTCTCGAAGTCGGCTGGAGAGACACGGGCACCTTGGTTAGGAGCGTGGGGGGCCAAGGCCTCCAGTCTGGCGTCTCTCCGGGCACCCCTCACACCCAGGGGCGTCTTGGGATCTACGTGCACGCCCAGGAGGCCCCGCGCTTGCTTCTCTGCGGCGCCCTGGTCCCTGCGGAGTCCAGGGCACCGCCACGCTGCCTCGGCCTTGCCCTTCCGGGCACTGAAGCGTCACGTTCGTGGCGTGTCCCGGGTGCTCAGCGTCCTGAGATGCACTCGGCTGTGCTGTGGGGACACCTGGTTCCGGGGCCCCCTGAGCCCTCGCGGGGCCTGTGCCCTGTCTCCCGGTGACTCTGGGTCCCAGCTTCGGGGTGGGGGACGCCCTGGGGCTTTGCTGGGGGTGCCCCGGGGGCTCGGCGATGCTCTGAGCCCCAGGTCGAGGCGCCGCAGGCTCCAGGCGGCTGCAGAGAAGCGCCCGTGCTCCCTCGGGCGGCGGGAACAGCCTCCACGGGGTCTGCAGTCTGGGGGCTCAGAGCAGCGGCAGCCTCGGCTCCCCGCGGCCCCTTTACCGCAGGCGTGCACACCCAAAGCGAGGCGCGGCGGCTCCTCCTGACATTTGGATGTGATTTTAAAACAAAGCCAAACAAGGTGACCTTTCCTGAGCAAACTCTGCTCTTATCTCAGGGAGATTACGGCTCGTCAGAGAATGAGCCGGCTGCCCTCGGGGGCTCCTGCTGCCCTCGACCGGGTGGATTCCTGCCCAAGGCGCGCAGCCGTCCCACCATGCATGGCGACAAGTGCCAGGGCCAAGCCCACCGGAGAGGAGGTGCCCTAGGAGTCAGGGCGGAACCCCTCCTGTTCCCAGGGGCCCTGATCTCCGCCCGACAGCAGCCCCTGCGAGGCGTCTGCTTCCCTGCCAGACAGACCGTGCAGTGAACCACCGCACAGAGGAGGCTGGAGCCCCGCCCCAGCCCTGCCAGGTTCCGGGGGCGCCGGGGACTCCTCCCCGGCTCCCAGCCACTCACCAAATGCGATCCTGCCCTTCCGCTCTTGGTCTATGGCCCGGAAGAGGTGGGTCACGGTCAGCTCCGCCACCCCCAAGGCCGTCTTGAGGATGCTGGACAGGGCGTGCTCCTCGACACTGCCGTCCTGTGACCCGAACATCTGCGGGGAGGGGCGGGCGTCACCCAGTGGCCTCCCCTGCCACGTGGCCCGGGGCTGCTCCGCTCTCAGGCTGGGCAGGAGCTCAGCTCCACGACCCAGCCCTGGGGCCTTGAGTTCCCCGCTCTTATGTCTTAAATCCACCAGACACGGTGCCGTGGACGCTGCAACGCGATGGCCTGGCGTTCGGGCGTTGCCTACGAGGCGCCCACTTCAGACATGCCCCTGGGTCAATGCACCACGGCCGTGACCTGTGGTCACTGGCAGAACCGCAGGGTGAGGAGCAAGGCCGGCCCCCAGCCCCTGAGGTCCCCTTCCAAGGAGCCCTAGTGACCCACACAGCGGACCACCGCAGTGACCCCCTCTTCCCTCCTTCTCTAACTTCCCCGCTCCTGCTCTGAATTCACTGCTGAAGAGTGAACCCCGAAGCCCCAGGCCCCCTCACCCCCCAAAGGCAGAGCCCGATCCCCTCTCTCCCCGTGACCTGTGACCTTGCCGTGCGGGGGCGCCGTGGGCCCTCCAGGACCTGTGAGTGACGGGCCTGTCCTCTCAGGGTTCCCTGACGGTCATCGCTGCGGGCCACAGTGAGGCCACACCCGCAGGTGCACCCACAGCCTCGGTTACCACCGGGCTGAGACCCACCCGCAGCCCCTGTCCCTGTGCGGCTGACCTTCCCAACGCCACCCCTCTCACCCAGTTCTGGCGGAGGCCCCCGGCCCCCGAGGCTGTGGCAGAGCTGCGGGCCACCCCCCGTGCCGCCTGCGGGCTCTGCTCCCCACTCTGTGGCCTGGGGCCCCAGGCCCAGCTGCTCCCAGACCCCAGGGCCTCTGGAGTGTCCACTCTGCCCTCCTGCCTGGAGGCAGGCTCCCCAGGGCGGGACGCCTGCTCCCCGGGCCAGGCAGAGCTCAGGCCCTGCCCGGACTCACCGAATTCTGTCAGTGAGACGAGCCGGCCACCCACACACACAGCCTTCACAGGTGGGAGACCCGCCACCAGGCGCTTCCAGCAGCCGCCGCCTGGTTTCCGTGTTGGGGGCTGCCTCCACCACCCCCGGGGCCCAGCCCACTCCCCCTCCCCGGCCTGGGGCTGTGGAGCGGACAGCTCCTGAGTCCCCTCGTATCTCACTTCCTCTTTAGGCTTGTTGAACCAGATTATCTGCAGACAAACCTCTCTCGCAGCCTCCAGAGCCCCACAGTCCAGCCCGGCCCGTGGGTGCCTCCCACCCACCAGCGCTGAGACGCTTTCGGGGGATGAGCGGGCCTGAAGCCTGAATCTGTGATGCCAAAAGCGAGGGGACCTGTCTCTACATCCAGAGACGACCCTGCCGTCTGTCTGAGAAAGGCCAGGAGCCACTGGGGCTCCCTGCCTTCACCTTCCTGAGCTGACGGGGTTTGTACCAGGACTGTATCCGGTGATGACGACCATAAAGAAGGCTGAGCGCCGAAGAATTGAGGCTTCTGAACTGTGGTGTTGGAGAGACTCCTGAGAGCCCCTTGGACTGCAAGGAGATCCAACCAGTCCATCCTAAAGGAGATGAGTCCTGGGTGTTCATTGGAAGGACTGATGTTGAAGCTGAAACTCCAGTACTTTGGCCACCTCATGCAAAGAGCTGACTCATTTGAAGAGACCCTGATGCTGGGAAAGGCTGAGGGCAGGAGAAGGGGAGGACAGAGGATGAGATGGCTGGATGGCACCACTGACTCTGTGGACATGAGTTTGAGTGAACTCTGGGAGCTGGTGGTGGACAAGGAGGCCTGGCGTGCTGCAGTCCATGCGGTCACGAAGAGTTGGACACGACTGATCAACAGAACTGAACTGACAGCAGCAGGTAGAGAAGGTGGAGACAAGGGACCCAGCGGTGCGTGTGCTGCCCGCGAGTGCCGCTCGGGGGGCCCGGCCAGCACGGGAATGCTGCACCTCAACCATCGGCCCGGAGGGACTGCGGCCAGCACACAAGGAAGGCACAGGCGCGTCTGCACCCTCGGGCAGGGCGCCGCGCAGACCCCCCAGAGCAGGGCGCCTTGCAGACCCCCCTCACCACATCTCGGGGCTGTGCAGACCCCGGGCAGGGCGCTGCGCAGACCCCCCAGAGCAGGGCGCCTTGCAGACCCCCCTCACCACATCTCGGGGCTGTGCAGACCCCGGGCAGGGCGCCGCGCAGACCCCCCAGAGCAGGGCGCCTCGCAGACCCCCCTCACCACATCTCGGGGCCGTGCAGACCCCGGGCAGGGCGCCGCGCAGACCCCCCAGAGCAGGGCGCCTCGCAGACCCCCCTCACCACATCTCGGGGCTGCGCAGACCCCCCAGAGCAGGGCGCCTCGCAGACCCCCCTCACCACATCTCGGGGCTGCGCAGACCCCCCAGAGCAGGGCGCCTCGCAGACCCCCCTCACCACATCTCGGGGCTGCGCAGACCCCTGGGCAGGGCGCCGCGCAGACCCCCCTCACCACATCTCGGGGCTGCGCAGACCCCTGGGCAGGGCGCCGCGCAGACCCCCCTCACCACATCTCGGGGCCGCGCAGACCCTGGGCAGGGCGCCGCGCAGACCCCCCTCACCACATCTCGGGGCTGTGCAGACCCCTGGGCAGGGCGCCGCGCAGACCCCCCTCACCACATCTCGGGGCCGTGCAGACCCCGGGCAGGGCGCCGCGCAGACCCCCTCACCACATCTCAGGGCCGCCTGCCCACACCCACTGAAATGCGCCCCAATCCTGGGCTGCGGGTGGGATGGAGGGAGGATCTGTGAGCCCTCAGCGTCAGGTGGGGCAGCCTGTCCAGACGGGCAGCACTCGGGGGCGCCCTGTGGGGACATGGGACATGGGGGCCGCCCACTGTCCGGGGCCCGGGAGGGGCGGTCCCTACAGGGGAGGCTGTCGTGGAGAAGCGCCAGGACACTCGGGGCAGCCGCACAGGCGGCCCTGCCCCCCACCCCGGCCGGTGCGCCTGGACCTGGGCGGGCACCCTAGCATTCACGGTCGTGCTCGGCGGCTGCACTGAAAACAGGTCGCCTGCCCCCTACCAGCCGCCATCGTGACGGCCGATTCCACTCAGTGACGTCCGTGCAGCTGCTGCGGGCCACCTGCCAGAGCAAGGCTGACACAGGGCGATGAGCCCCAAGAGGTGCCTGCTGAGGCTGGAGGATGCGGGCGGGCTTTCCGAGCCTGGGTCCACCAAGCACTGATGCCGCCCGTTAACTCCTCTGCTGTGACCGCCACCCTGCGCCGTGGGGAACCCTCCCAGCCGTGGGGAGGTCTGCTGGGGCTGGAAGGCAGAGGCGGCATTCTCCACCACTGAGGGACAGGGGTCCCCTGACCTACACACGGCAGGTGGCCGTGAGTCTTGCTCATCTGAGCTGCACCTGTGAGATGGAGCCTGTCTCTCGGCGGGCAAGGCCTGCCTCGCTCCATCCTGGGGGACTGACCCCATGAGATCAGCCTTCGGGACCGCTGGGTGGATCTGGGTGGGCCCGGACTCTAGCATGACCCTCTCCCCGCCTCCCAGACTCACGCACCCCTTGCCAGCAGCCTGGCTTGGAGTCACACTGGGGCAGGTGGCTCTCCAGTCCCGAAACCCTGTTTCCTTCCAGTCAGCAGCCGATGGGGAGGCTGTGTGGGGAGAGACAGCCCAGCAGCCCCGCTCGGCACCAGCAGGACCCGGGAAGGGGAGCGGGGACTCTCATCTAGGAGGAGCCAGGCAGAGGCACTTCTGGGCCTTTCTGCAAGCAATGGCTGGTGCAAGCTCATGTGAAAAGAGCCGGGTCAACTAAATTCCCCAACCTCCTAAGGGACTACAAAGTGTATCACAGGTCGGACAAGCCCATGTCTCTCCGACCCCACACGTTAAAGTCGCAGAAGCGCCGCACTTGCCTTGAACGCCAGCTGGATGGTGTCCAGGGTCCGGGCTGGCCGGCAGACGACAGACAGGGCGACCACATACTCGCGCAGGTCCACCTCCCCGCCGCCGCCCTGGGGAGAGACACCTTCAGCAAGGGCCCCACCACCTCCCGAGGGCACACGTGGTGTCAGGGGTCTTCGAGCGACCTGCTTCAGTTCCCTCAACTACAGGCGAGCTTGTCGGCAAACGCTGACTTAGAAGCCAAATTTCTATTTACATTTGAGATGCGCAGGAGAAGACACTCCAAAAGACAGAGCGGCTAGGAAGATGGGCCTCGAAGGCTGGTCTCTCCTTTGCTTCCAAAATTGCCCCCAGGGAAAAACAGCTGTCCCCACCCCAGCCCACCCCCTACCTCATCAAACAGGGAGAACAGGTCCTCCAGCGACTCAGACTCGGGGACCCCCAGCTGCGC
Source organism: Capricornis sumatraensis (assembly GCF_032405125.1). Taxonomy (NCBI): domain Eukaryota; kingdom Metazoa; phylum Chordata; class Mammalia; order Artiodactyla; family Bovidae; genus Capricornis; species Capricornis sumatraensis. The sequence continues at coordinate 77,219,627 of NC_091086.1, read as the reverse complement.
TGCGAACTCGGGGAGCGTCACCCTCCTGCCCTGCGTCATTCTGGCGCTTTCTGCATGTCTGTCCAGATCCTGTTCAAGTCTTTCTGGTTTTAGTCTAAAGAAAAAAAAGAGGGGAAGATTGTTTTCAATAAAGTCGCAGAAGCTTTGCTGCTATGTTTTAAGACCCAGCAAACCACGAAGATGATTCCTAGACGGAGCATCAGTCAGTCCTCAGGGAGAGGGGCTCTTCTGGAAGCCTGAGGGCTGACTGTGTCCCCCGCAAGCACTGGGACCCTGCAGCGTGCGGGCCCACCCTGGGACAGGCCCTCCCAGGATGCAGGGCGGGGCTGGGGGGCGGGGAGGCCGTCCATAAAGAGACAGGTCAGCCATTCAGGGTTTAAGACACTTCTGTGTGGAATGATGCTGGTGTTTGAAAAAAGAAAAACATCCAAAACCTCAGAAAGGGCACCGTTAATTATCTCAGCTGTCCTCCACCTGTGACCTCTGGGCTGTCATCAGTGCCTGGGCAGGGACCCCGCAGGGCCTGGCAGGGTCAGGCCCACACAAAGCCTGTGCCCGCTGGAAGGTCTCACTCCTTTGTCCCAAGTGCCCACGAGATGGCCGTCCCGACTCAGTGCTCGTGCATAAAGGATGAGGGAAGCTCACCCCAGGCCCCTGAGCAGCCTGGCAAACTCCAGAAGACAGGTGTTGGCGGGGAGACGGAGCTGGCCTTCCGCCAGGGCCAGCTGGCAGTCCTCGAACGTGTAGTCGGTCACGGCGACGCCCAGGGCCCTGCGGGAGAGGACAGGCCGGGTCAGCCGCCCTCAGGGCTGCAGGGGGACTATCCCAGGAGGGGAGCAGCCAGACAGCAGCGTCATGCGGAGGTCCCGAGTCTCGGGCCCTCTCGCTCCAGGCTCAGCTCTGACGGCGGAGACCCACGCAACAGTGACGCCTGCCCACTCACACATCCTACTTCCTGCTCCGGGACCCGTGGGCGCAGCGCCCTGGAGCGGCCTGTCCCCCGAACACGTGCATTTTTAACAAGAGACCGCCCTCCGCACGACCCAGGCTGTCTGCCCTGTAAGTGGCGCTTCTGTTTAGGGTTCCACGTTCTGCAGCCTCAGTGAAGCTTAGTTACACATTAAAAGTAGAAGTTGATGAGAATACAGGTTGCGTTCAGGGTTGGGGGGAGAGTCATGGAGAGAACCAGCTCCCCAAGAACAGGAGCGACACTCTGGATGAGATGTGGGGTGCGGGGCTGCGGGAGAAACAGGCAGCCTCACCAGCACAGCCCCAGGCGTGTCCGCACGGCTCGGAGTCTCCTGCCGGTACTCAGCCGCGAGGAGGACTCGGGGGGCAGGCCCTGCGGCATCAGAGGGTGTGAAAGCCAGAGGAGAGCACACACACACGTGAGGGGACGGGCCACTCTGGGGGCCCCCCGCTCCCGGCCTGGGAGGCAGGACAGGCAGCACCCATGAGTCCTCCCATCCAACGGAGGGGGGCAGGCTCGGCTTCCTGGGCTGTTCCCACCTGCGCGTGATGCGGGGAGAAGCTGCAGGCCTGCCCCCAGCCCTGCGGACTGAGGCCCCACCTGTCAGGTCCCCCCCAGAAGCCACATGTTGTGGGGGCCTGAGCAGGGCCTGGAGGGAGGAGGGAGCCCCTGACCCTCCCCCCTGGGCTGCCCCAAGCCTGCAGGATGGGCTGAGGGTGCCCGTGGAGCCCGTAGGAGCCTTTACCAGGAGCCACTGGGCACTGAGTGCTCTGGATGCCGAGGCGTGTGAACCGGTAATGTTTAAAGAGCATATTTCAGGGAGCTCCCAGGTAGCCTGGAGGTTAGGACTTGGCGCTTTCACTGCGGAGGCCTGGGGTCGATTGCTAGTCAGGGAACCAGCCCGTGTGCCAAGCAGTGCAGCCGAAATACAGACAGCAGCAATAACAGGAAGGCCGCGCTCGGCACGAGACACAGAGGCCGGACACGGCCGCAGACTCAGAGACGTGGGGCCCGGGGCCGCCCCGCTGCGCAAGGACAGTGCCGCGCTCGGCACGAGACACAGAGGCCGGACACGGCCGCAGACTCAGAGACATGGGGCCCGGGGCCGCCCCGCTGCGCAAGGACAGTGCCGCGCTCGGCACGAGACACAGAGGCCGGACACGGCCGCAGACTCAGAGACGTGGGGCCCGGGGCCGCCCCGCTGCGCAAGGACAGTGCCGCGCTCGGCACGAGACACAGAGGCTGCACAGCTGGCCGCAGACTCAGAGACGTGGGGCCCGGGGCCGCCCCGCTGCGGGCCAGCCTGGCACCTCTGCAGTCCTGCCCACGAGGGATGGAGCCCGCATCAGGCACCTTCAGGGACAGGAGGCCGCCCTCGGGGTGCAGGGCACCCTGGAAACCAGGCTGGCGCTGCCCTGAGGTCAGAGGGAGGCAGAACCGGGCCATCCCACAGGCTGCCTCAGATTTCAAGGAAAACAGCCTTCTCTTGACGTTTATGGAAAGCGTATTCACGGTAGGAAATTTACCAGGTATTGAAAACAACCCTGCCAACCCCATCTCCATAACCGAGTGGGCTTCCCCTCGTCTTGGCGGGGCAGCCGGCCCTCCAGATCCAAGGCTCCACATCCCAGGACACGGTGGGCAGCACACGAGACCGTCGCACCCGAGGCGCTTGGGCCTCCCTGGGCTTTGGTCTCCGAGGGCCCTGGACCCAGTCCCGGGCAGGTACGAGCGCAAGGCTGTGGCTCCTGGTTGCCATGGTGATGACTGCAGGCTTTGTTCCCCGGCTGCTGAATTCCCCTTAAGAGCATTCAGTCTGGCCGTGTGGGGGCGGGAAGGCCCAGAGTGTCCCCGGGCTGCCTGCAAGGCCTGTGGGAGCCTGGGTGGGACCCTCACGGTTCTGGAACGCTCCTGCACCCGTGAGGCAAGAGGGGACCCCGTGGGTATCTGTCCTTTCCCACTGGGCCAATACAGACTGCGTGACAGCTAAAAGTTTCCTTAGGGCACACATTTAAGGCTTTTAAAGGTTAATTTACTTGAATGTAAACTAGACAGCAACAAATAAATCACACCCAAACCGTCAGGCCTCCGGCTCTGTGGAGAGTATACCTGCCTAGGGTTGGTCAGGGTCCCTCACCGCCCTGACTTCCCAAGAGGTGAGACTCGAGTGCCTCCTGCCACCTGGCGGCTGTGTCCCAGAGTCAGCGTCGGGGGTGGGGTGGGGGCGTGTCCCCCCGAACTCTGCTCCCAGCGCCAAGGCTCTGAGGCACGTGGGCAGACCGAACGCCTGGGGCCTGGAACCAGCCGGGAGCTGCAGGGAAACTGAGGCGGGGATGCTCCTGGCTGCTGGCACGCCATCATGTAAGCGACACGGGATTAAGTGCACAAAACCCACGCTCAGCAGAGGGAGCACCTCAGTGGCGCTCTCAGGTGGAGGGCAGCCAGGACCTGCCGGCCCAGGCCCTGCAGTGCGCTCTTGCCCACGGTCCCGCTGCCTGTCTCCACGGGGCTCATGCGGACACAGCCCCGCGGGCACTGCTGGCTCTCAGGACAGGCTGCAGTGCAGAGGATTCGGGGGCAATGACCCATCCTCCGAAGGCTGAACAAGCAGAAATGTCCTCCAACAGGACGGGGAGACAAAGCGCGTGGCCAAGCACACTCTGGCTGAAGCTTGGCCAGGCTGGTTCGCACCCATCCCCCCCGCTGCCGGCTGGTCTTCAGCAAGGCCGGGACACCGGCGGACAAGGACACCGAGCAGTGAGTGCCTGCTGAGGCCCAGGGCACTGGGGCGTCCGGGGAACCCCCACCCGGCTGCGCTGGGGGGCGGGGCGGGCGCGGGGCTCACTCACTCTGCCATGACTTGGCGCACGTTGCTGGCGTACAGGGCGGGGTCCTTCTTCTCCTCCTCTGAGGGCGTGTACACGGGGAGGAACTGCACACACAGAGAAGCCGGTCACCCACACGGGCGCGGACTCCTCCTGCCCCGCCGCTGCCACCACCGCAACTCGACCTCCACCCTGGCAGGTCAAGGGCTGTCGAGCACCTTCCACCAGAGTTGTCTTCGGGGTCGTGACTCCTGCTCAAGCAGGGGCACACGTGTGCACACACACAGACGCACACACCCACACATGTGTGCACACTCCCAAACCACCCTGCCCCACCAGGAGCACCGCTCCCTCAACACAGGAGTCAGGGCCTGGGGCGGTAACTTCACCCGGGGGCTCAGTCTTTAGATGCAGAAGAATCATACATGTGCCCCGTTTCTCATGGTCTCAGTTTTGGGTTTCCCGTGAGAGGCTCTCAGCAGCTTTTGGACAGCTGCTGCATTTGGAGAGTAGGGTAAATCGCCCCAGAAACTCGGGTCTCTGTGTGACTGAAGCTCACACAGTGTTTTATGCACATAAGACCCACACCTCGGGCCAGGTTCCATCGGAGAAAAGGAAAAAAAAACCATCACCGCACCCTTTTAACACAGATACTCAAGAATGCAGGACGCCTGCCACCCTATCAACGCCCATCGGGTAGCTCTGGTCTCGCACTCACTGCTCCGTTTAAAACCTGCAAGTTGCAACCGCTCCCCCTCAGCACGGGCGCCTTGTAGGGCAATACAGGGAGGAGTTCGGGGCAACGCCACACAGCCACACAACTTCAACTCTTCAAATCAGGAGCCAGTCTGAACCAGAGCATCCTCCCCGGAGTCTCGCCCTGCTGCTGCCTCCCAGCCACAGCAGACGTCCTGGGCTGTGGGCCGGCCACCCCTGGACTCGCGCCACGGCCCTTTCAGCTCAGTGCTTTACTAAGTGGCTTATTTCTACTGAAGTGAAAAGCCTGGCTGAAGGCCGGGATCATGTGTAAATTCAGCATTACTCTGCAGTATTTACTGGAAGGTAGCAAATGAAAAGCTCTACGTTGCGTAAGACTAGTCTTTCATTTTTCAGATGTAGGAGTAGCAAGTGAATTCCACTTTTAAGAAAACAGACTATTCCTCATCTACTCAACTAAACTTGCAGGCTGCATGAGCGTGGCACGTTTGAGCAGAAAGGACGTGTACTGGGACTTTGGAGACGGGCTGGAGACTGGCCAGCAGGCCGCCTGGTCTGACCAGGTATTCAACAGAGGACAAGGATGCCAGCCGTGTTAGCATCAGGGAAAAATATAAGCCAAGAGAATCATTAACTGCTTGTGTGCGAACTTTATATGCTCTTAAGCTACACTAACCGTAATAAGGGAACAATGGGCTTAGCTTCCTGTTGATATTTAAAATCCTATCTGAATGGATAAAAGGTCATACAAGGGACACAAAGTGACGGAAGCGCTGGGAAGCCCTCTAAGAAGCCGTGAGAAAGGGAGCGTTCAAAGCAAGACAGACGACCCGTAACCTCGTAGAGATACCAGCACGATGTCGTACGATACCACGTCCACAGAGGTCCGACATAACATTGCATCTGTGTATACGTCAGCCTGGTAACACTGTCCGTGGAGGCCCTAACGTGACGCAATGTAGCATTTGCAACGACACACAGCACATCGCGAAACCGCACGTCAGCAGCGGCTCCGCAAGACGCTGAGTAACGTAACGCGGCGTCAAGACAAACCTCAATTTCCACTTGATTGTGAAGCTGGCACAGCGTGAGCCACAGGATTTTCAACCTTGAATGTGAACAGATTTACAGCAGGGTTAAGTCTCAATTCCCTGCAGCTCTGAAGCCGGGTCTCCACGTCCCGCTCCCCTGCAGAGGGCACCCCTGAGCAGGCCGGTCTCTGGGACGCGCAGAGCCTTCCTGGGCGCAGCCCTGAGGGCAAGGCTGAGCTCATCAGAGACACCCACGCCTGCCTGCCCTGGCCCGAGGCCATACCCCCACTTGTCCTCCAGCTCAGGACACCTCGTCTCCCCAGCATCAGGCCCCTCCGTGCACCCCAGGCCCGAGGTCGTGGCACCCCTCCCACCAGCCACCTCTTCACGGCCTGCTCCAAGCCCAGCTGGCCGGGACCCTGAAGGACCCCTTTCCCAGACCCTCTCCCAGCTTCCCCCTGGCTCCTCACCTCCCACTCCCCCCTCCAGCCTTGGTGATGCACCCCTGCCACGTGGGCATGCCAGAGGCCCTGGGAGGACCACCCCTCCCCGCCAAACACCAGCACACACGTCGGCACCTGAGCCCCCTGTGTGCCCCTGAGCTGTGTGGATGGGAGCCCCCTTCCTTCCTGGGGTCAAGCTGTGCACTTGGTCACTGAGCGGACAGACTCAGGCAAGAAGAGGAATTCGTTTCCCCCCCGTGGAGGGGAGGACCAGCAACTTCAGTCCCGGGATCCTGGGTGCAGGGAAGGCTGCCTCACGCAGCTGGACTCCTTGGACTGAACCGAACTGCTGGCCGGCGCGGCGACCCCTAAAGTAAGTGGCTCGGGGCCCCTGCAGGGGAGGATAGCGCGGGCTCTGACTTACGCTCCCGGGCCTCGCCACGTCCACGTGATGGTGTCCTGGGGGCAGGAGAGGAGCCGTGAGTCCCGACAGAGCCCCTCGTCCCCACGATCCCCCTCCTCCCAGAGCCGCCCAGCGCCCTGCTTCAAACGAGCTGACGGAACAAACTGAAGAGGGAGAAATCTAGAGCTCTACAGGCTGGTGACGGATCCTTGTTCTCAGAAACTGGCCAATGAGCGCGCCTCTTCAGAGTTGTAAGGATGGCTGCGCCAGCCCACATGGCTGCCGGCTCTACAGGCGCTCAGGCCCCGGGTCTGTCCACACTGGCAGGCACAGGGTCAGCGTACAGACCTGGGCCCATGGACCCGGCTTGGAAGCAGGGGCACTGCACGCCTCTGGGGCCCACAGACGTCAGAGGGATCCCACTGTGTCTGCACCCGCCCCCGCCCCCCCCCATGACCCATCATGACGAGGCTCCCGAGGAAGCTCGGTGTGAGTTAGTCTCAGTTTTAAAAGGTCCCCAGTGTGAGCTGGGCGGCAGAGCTGCTGAGGAGATGGGGGTCTCACACCAGCGGGCCCGGCTCAAGGACGGGCCAGGACTTTATGACCCACGAGAGCAGGGCTTCCGGAGTGAATACGGGGGACACTCTGGAACACTGGGCCGTTCTCAGGCCCGGGACACTCGCTGGACCTGCACGTGTGCGAGAACACACTCACCAGTTTGTTCGGGTACCGCAAAACCACGGGCTGGACGGGGACCCCCGGGATGAAGGCACCTGTGGAGGGAGGAGGGACACCTCTCGTTTCTGCAGCGGCACGTCCCCTGCCCGCACGGCCCGGCTGGGTCTCGGAACAGAGTGGGCTTCCTGGTCAGAGGCCTCCGGGCGCCGGCCGTGGACACCCCGTGCCAGCTGCGGACACTCAGACCAAACCCCAGGGTTGCAGGAGACAGACAGGAGAACACTCCGGGCCGAGGCACTCTGCCAGGGGTGAGGGGCTCCCCCACCGTCTCGCAGAGAAAGAGAGAGAAATGAAGACACTACCTACCAGGCTTGAAGGTGATTAAGCAGGTCCTATTGGTACACGTGCCTTCTGGAAAAATCATTATCTTGAAATGAGAGGAAAAAAAAAAGTCAGCATCAAAGTGCCAGTTCAGGGGCCAGCTTCCCAACCTGCTTCTTCTGGGCCTGATGTGGTTCAGACACTTCAAACACATTCAGTGGAGAAAAGTAAGAGGCAGACAGAAGCGTTCATGAGTCCCCCCTCTAACTGCTGCTTTTACTGAAATCTGGAAGCAATGCGGACACATAAACAGCGCGCGCCTCCCGACGGCGGGATGCGCAGTGTCCACCGGAGCCGCCGTGTGGGCCAGACACGGACCAGCCGGACAGAGGCGCGTGGGCGGGCAGCGTGAGGCTGGGGACGGGGTCTCGTGGACCGGGGCCGGGCCCACAACGCAGGCACCCTTGGAACCAGCAGCAAAGTTAACGCCCTGTCACCAGGATCTCCCATCTCTCTGACTCGTACCAACTTCCGGCAGGGGGATGGAAGCTAACTTCCCCCACGTGCTGGAAAATACAGCTCATAAGGCTGCTTTCAACCCTGGGCCCTGGAGGAAAGACCAGCTCCAGGGGGCTGGGTCCAACCCTGGGTCGGGCAGGTGAGCTGAATGGAGGAGGGGGTCATGCCATTCTTGTGGGGGCGGCACCAGGACCCTGGAAGCACAGCCCCCCAGGGGCTGCCCATCCACAGGCAGGGGGCCCACCAGCAAGGCCGTCACTGTTTTCTGAGCAGCCAGAACCCAGGGAGTCCTGTGGGGCTCCAGCTTCTCAAGGGCAGCTCAACAGAAAAGAAAAACTATGCATGTATACAGCAGGGGTCAAACCGCACCCACGCTACCACTGGCTGAGGAGCCTGCCCCACAGCCCAGGCCAGCCTTCCCGGGGGCCCCGAGGGAACCGAAGCATGCCAGGCGAGCTCGGAGCTTTGAGGAGCAAGGGATGCAACCCAGTGCGTATTTGGACACCGCTGACCCCGGAGCCAGGCCAGCCGGCTATTTCCGACGGAGAACTTAAAACATGACTAGGGAAGTTCAGATGCAAGTGAAAATTATTTTCCCCGATTTCTTATTTTAAAATGCCAGAACCAAAAATATCTGATATACAAGCACATTTTTGGATTTGCACTTATCAAAAATAATATGAAACACAAGGTCTCCAAGGAAGCCAAGTTCTGGCCCTCAGGTTTCTTGCCCCTCTGACCCCTACGGTCATGTCTTTCGGAATAAATCCGAGCAGGACACAGGCACGGCCGCCCACCTGTGGCCACTTCCCACCAGACTGTGCCCGCCTCTTGATTTCCTCCACCGTCTTCCTGCGGGAGTCCTGGTCTGTCCGGGACACGAACACTGGCCGGATGTACTTTATCAGAGCTGAAAGAGAGGGAGGGGTGCTCGTGGAGGGTGGGGCTGATGGGCGCTGCCCGTGGCGTGGTGAGCCCCACAGAGGGTCCCCGCGGGCTGTGCCAACCACAAGGGATCAGGGACAGCAATGAAGCCTTAGAGGACGGCTGGGAGCCCCCGGCCTGCGGGGCACAGACAAGAAGTCAGGAGAGAGACAGGGCTGACCCGCCGGTCACCTGTGTCACTGAGGGAAGAGCCAGGGAGCCCAGGGCGCGCGGCTGACCTCCCCGGGCCTGTGGGTGACCTCTCTGGGAAACAGGACCTCTGCAGATATGGCCAAGTCAAGATGAGGTCACGCTGCACGCGGTGGGCCCTGTTTAGGGACTGGTGTCCTCGTAAGGAGGACCGATGGCCAGGTGACAAAGGAGACAGGGACGAGGGGACACGGCCACGGCTGGGGTGTGCCCAGGAGGGCAGGGACACTGGACGTGGGAGGGGGGCCTGCAACGGCTTCTTCAAGACCAGCCTGCTGACACCTGGACCTTCCACTCTGGCCCCCAGAGCAGTGAGAGAAGACGCGTTTCGGTTGCTTAAATCTAGGCTCTGCGGTGCCTGGTCACCCTCCAGGACACAGAGACCCCTTCTTAGGACTCCCCGGGGGTCCAGGGCGAGAATTCTGTGCTCTCACTGCTGAGGGCATGGGTTCAATCCCTGCTCAGGGAACTAAAGCCCTGCAAGCTGGACGGTTAGCAACAAAAGACACAGAAGCTCCATTCTTAGCCCCTGCCAAGTGTGTGTGTGTGTGTGTGTGTGTGTGTGTGTGTGGGCGGGGGCGGCACTCAGGACTCCCAAAACCAAAGCTGATGGCAAAAAGCAACACGCTAGTCCTTGAATAAGGATTTAAAGGTCGGAAGATACTTCTCAGGAGAGAAAACTCTGACCTGATGGCAAGCAGAGGCCGTGGCTGTCGGTTACCCTCCCGGCTGGTGAGGCCACAGCTGTGAGTTTCCACCTGCTCTGCCCTAGGGCCACTCCCCACTGGGCCCAACATGGGCTGTGAGCTTCTTTTCTGAGCATTTTGCTACTTGTAAACAATAATATTTCATGACCTTTATTTCCTGGAGGTCTTACAAAAGTGAAAAGAAAATATTTTTAAAAAGAATAAAATTCTACCTAGTTGGGTCCATGGCACTCAAATCTAAGCGGATCTCAGTGATACTTTGTCCTGTGTCTTGAAACAGTTTGCTTTTTCGTGCAGTTGAAACAATTTTATCTTTCCTCACAGATTATTCCTAAGCTGCTAAAAGGGCCATAAGGAGAAGGGGAGGTTTGGTGGAACCACCCAGAAGATTGAGGCAGGGGAGCCCACCAACCGGTACAGCCCAGCAACTACCCCCCGGGACAGATACTGAGCTAGCCCCAGCTTCCAGCGCTTCTGTGAGCTAAGGGTAACGGGCTCTGTTAGAACTCGAGGGAGCACTGTAACCCTCAGAGTTGAGGGTACTTGTGTGCTAATAAAAAATGAAAATCACAGTAATATCAGAAGAAATCGTAACACAGAGGTCGAGGTCCAGGGCCTAGCTCGCGGGGGTGGGACCTGTGCAGACATGTCTGCCGCCATGTGACCTGGACCAGCCAGCAGGGCAGGTGTCAGTGCCCTCAGGATCAGGGGGCGCTCAGCATTCCCACCAGGATGGGGGGCAGTCTCCCAGCAGGATTGAGGGGGTGGGGCTGACTCCTAGCAGGATGGGGGTGCTGATCACTGCTACAAGGATGAGGGGACTGGAGGGGTGGGGCTCACTTTCCCAGCAGGATGGGGATCACTCTCTCCCAGCAGGATGGGGGTCATTCTCCCAGTAGGATGGGGTCACTCCCCCAGCAGAATGGGGCTCACTCTCTCCCAGCGGGATGGGGGGTCACTCTCCCAGTGGGATGGGGCTCACTCTCTCCCAGGGGGATGGGGGGGTCACTCCCCCAGCGGGATGGGGGGTCACTCTCCCAGCGGGATGGGGCTCACTCTCTCCCAGGGGGATGGGGGGGTCACTCCCCCAGCGGGATGGGGGGTCACTCTCCCAGCGGGATGGGGCTCACTCTCTCCAGCGGGATGGGGGTCACTCTCTCCAGCGGGATGGGGGTCACTCTCTCCAGCGGGATGGGGGTCACTCTCCCAGCGGGATGGGGGTCACTCTCTCCAGCGGGATGGGGGTCACTCTCTCCAGCGGGATGGGGGGTCACTCTCTCCAGCGGGATGGGGGTCACTCCCCCAGCGGGATGGGGGTCACTCTCTCCAGCGGGATGGGGGGTCACTCCCCCAGCGGGATGGGGCTCACTCTCTCCAGCGGGATGGGGGGTCACTCTCTCCAGCGGGATGGGGGTCACTCCCCCAGCGGGATGGGGGTCACTCTCTCCAGCGGGATGGGGCTCACTCTCTCCAGCGGGATGGGGGGTCACTCTCTCCAGCGGGATGGGGGTCACTCTCTCCAGCGGGATGGGGGGTCACTCTCTCCAGCGGGATGGGGGTCACTCTCTCCAGCGGGATGGGGCTCACTCTCTCCAGCGGGATGGGGGTCACTCCCCCAGCGGGATGGGGGTCACTCTCTCCAGCGGGATGGGGGGTCACTCTCTCCAGCGGGATGGGGGTCACTCCCCCAGCGGGATGGGCGTCACTCTCTCCAGTGGGATGGGGGGTCACTCTCCCAGCGGGATGGGGGTCACTCTCCCCCAGCGGGATGGGGGTCATTCTCCCAGTAGGATGGGGTCACTCCCCCAGCAGGATGGGGCTCACTCTCTCCCAGGGGGATGGGGCTCACTCTCTCCCAGGGGGATAGGGGGGTCACTCTCCCAACGGGATGGGGGGTCACTCTCTCCAGCGGGATGGGGGTCACTCTCCCAGCGGGATGGGGGTCACTCTCTCCCAGCGGGATGGGCGTCACTCCCCCAGCGGGATGGGGGTCACTCTCTCCAGCGGGATGGGGGGTCACTCTCTCCAGCGGGATGGGGGTCACTCTCTCCAGCGGGATGGGGGTCACTCTCTCCAGCGGGATGGGGGGTCACTCTCTCCAGCGGGATGGGGGTCACTCCCCCAGCGGGATGGGGGTCACTCTCTCCAGCGGGATGGGGGTCACTCTCTCCAGCGGGATGGGGCTCACTCTCTCCAGCGGGATGGGGCTCACTCTCTCCAGTGGGATGGGGGGTCACTCTCCCAGCGGGATGGGGGTCACTCTCCCCCAGCGGGATGGGGGTCATTCTCCCAGTAGGATGGGGTCACTCCCCCAGCAGAATGGGGCTCACTCTCTCCCAGCGGGATGGGGCTCACTCTCTCCCAGGGGGATAGGGGGGTCACTCTCCCAGCGGGATGGGCATCACTCTCTCCAGCGGGATGGGGGTCACTCTCTCCAGCGGGATGGGGCTCACTCTCTCCAGCGGGATGGGGCTCACTCTCTCCCAGGGGGATAGGGGGGTCACTCTCCCAGCGGGATGGGGGGTCACTCTCCCAGCGGGATGGGGGGGGGTCACTCTCTCCAGCGGGATGGGCGTCACTCTCCCAGCGGGATGGGGGTAACTCACTTCCCCATATGGGGATGTCTCTGCTCTCCGCCTTCATCACGACGGAGGACATTGTCATGGTGACGGGGATGGCGTCGAAGTACGAGGAGTGTGGAGCCAGGGTGAGGATGGCGGCCTCGCTGGGCAGCGCCTGCCGCCCCTTCACGACCACGTGGTGGAAGCCGCCGGCGAGCCACATGGTGCGCATGATGGCCTTGAGCAGCACGTCCACGACTCTGCAACAGAAGCACGGCCGTCAGGGACAGCGCCTCGGGCCCATGCCCCGCCAGGGCGCCACCGACCCCAGATGGCGCCCGCACCCGTCCTGAGGCAAGGGCACCGGGGGCACTGGAGACGCGGAGCCTTCCCAGGGAGGGGGCTGGGAGGCGATCGACCAGGGCAGGGACCCGCCCTCGCCCACCGCCCTCCCCCACCGCCCTCCCTTAGACACCTTAGACTCAGGCCTGTGGGCAGAAGAGGAAGGTCCGAGGCCCCAGGGCAGGCATCAGAAGAGAGGTGGAAGAACCCACCCACATCAGCACATTACGGAGCCAGGTGCTCTGAGACCGTCCAGGGAACGAGAAAAAGAAAGCAGTGTGGAAATCAATTGTCTCCTGCAGAAATGCCAGCGCCCCAAAAAGGCTGGAAAATGGAGAGGGAACCTCCCAGAACATGCTGGAAAAAGCCAGGACAGAACTATGAGACACGAAGGAAACAGCTTCTCAGACTGAAGGAAGGCACAGGTCCCAGCACCATGCCAAGGCGCTGACCAGAACGCATTTTGTTAAGAAAAAACAATATTCATGCAATCTCCTTTCAAAAGCTTTCAAGTTTCCAACAACAAAGACTTCAAAACTTCCCAGAGGAGCAAGCGTGCTTCCAGCATCTAGCTGCAGGGAGTCAGCAGCGCGTCGCGAAAGTGCTGAGTCAGCTCTACACCTAACCCCCACTACCCACCAACGCACAGAGCAGAATAAAGACACCTCCAGACCCAGAAGGGGAGTGAGTTCCTTCCGCGTATCTTCTTTCCGAGATGAGAACCCGACATTCCAGAAAATCTTGGATGAAAAACAAAAGGAAAAAGCAAACAGGCCCAGGAAACGCAGGCCACGGCCGAGGCAGCAGCAGCGGAGGGACGCACACCGGCCGGGGTCAGGGCCCCAGGCCCCGGGGGACAGCGACCCCCAGGCCGTGGCTGCGGGACCTCGGGGACAGAGAATTTTGAGGCTACGCTCAGGGCTTGTCGTTCTGTTCGTAAAAGGCAACATAAAATTGGAAATTCCATAAAACGGAAAAACACGATACAGGAAGTGAAGGTCAGGCTTCACCCAGCAGGCGGACATGAGGTGACTTCAAGAAGCCACGTGTGAGGGAAGCCCATGGTGACCCCGACCGGCACCCTCGCCCGGCCGGGGCCCCAGACCCGCCGGCCACTCGGCGCCCCTCAGGGCTGGGCTCTGACCCCGACAGGCTGACTCCTTCCCTGGGCGATGGAGGCCACGGCAGAGCCACGCAAGGTGGGTGTGCGTGCCGTTGGGGTACACGTCAGGACACCAACACGTGCACGCACAGGCACACACACACAAACACGCATCTGTGCACACACATGTACACACACGCATGCACGCGGAATGAGTCTCTGTGGACATGAACACCCAGACCTCCCGTGAAACTGCCCCATGTCTGCGCACGTGGGACACGTCGTGTGCCCGTCTCTCCCTCTCTCTCTCGCTCACTCACACACAAACACACCACGCGCGATGCTTCTGTGACGTGGGCTGCTGGAACTAAACTTTGCTGTGGTCCGCTTATCACCCGATGAGATCGAGTGCATCACTGCAGACAAGAAAAGCCGCAGGGAGTCGGAACACGGAAACCCAAGGAGCCCCAAGTCACCTGCGTGAAGACAGACTCGGAGGCCGTGCGAGCTTTCCTCCTTCCCTGGTGAGAACAGGAGGGAGAGGAGCCCCGCCCGAGCAGAGGGAGGGAACAGGGAATAAGACGCTTTTATCAAACCACTCCTTCTGGGTAAAAACTACAAAATCTCTTCTTTCTGAGGGTTCTTAATCCAGAGAAACTGAAATTCAGATTCCTTTTTGGCCTGGATTTATTTTCCTTGATTATATATTTGGTACCAAATTCACCTGGGTTCCATCCCTGGGTTGGGAAGATCCCCTGGAGAAGGGAAAGGCTACCCACTCCAGTATCCTGGCCTGGAGAGTTCCATGGACTGTAGAGACCATGGGGCTGCAAAGAGTCGGACACGTCTGAGCGGCTTTCACTCCCTACTCCCTCGTGTTTTAGTTAAAAAAACCTCTCAAGGTAAATTATGATTTCCAAAGAGATTAGAAAGCCCGGCTCCCTCGTCCCCTCTGGTTCGCCCTCGTCCCCTCCCGCTTGCTCACTCACAGACCCGATCACTCGTTCTGGAGAGACTCCGTGACACCAGGCAGGCTCCGTGGCCCAGCTGTGCTGGGGCACATCCGTGGAGCCGGCCACGCCTGCCCCCGGTTCTGAGGGAGGAAGAATGATCACGGGTCACTAGAGACTGGGGACGGTCTGCAGACGAGAAATACTGCGAGGGGTAAGGGGTCCCCCGGGCGCAGCGCTCAGCCACGGCTCAGGAAACCCTGGCCTCGTAGCTGGCCATCTCTGCCGGCACGTGGTAACTGCCGCTCGGAGCACGGCGTGTGGGCAGCGGAGAACCACGGCCCAGGAGGCACGCCAGTTTCGCAGCCTCTGAGGGCGCCATCCGACAGCGGGAGAGAGAGGAGCACCTTGAGCTGGTCTGGAGACCCTGGAGGCGGGGCGGCAGGCAGCTGAGGCCGTGTGGGCCCTTGGCCTCGGCCACAGGAGCCCTCAGTGCACAGCAGCGGCCCGGGCTGGTGCATAGATGAATGGGCAGTGCTGCATCCGATAAAACCTGCTTCACAGAACAGGCGGCAGCACGTTTGGGCTGTTGGCTCGTCTAAACTAGTAACATTTTTATTGTTAGTTAATGATAAAACCGAACTAAACTCATGACATTTCTGCTTTGAATAAACCATCCCAGGGCCCTCAGGATGGATCAGAGATGTGGACAAAGCAGATGAGTGCCCTGGTTTTAGGGCAGGAACAGCCTCTTTTAAGACACTGAGAACGCCCAGGAAAACCCGTCCACTGGCTCAACGTTTCCCTTCACTAACAGCAAAGAGGAGGAGAATAGCTTCCGCATGTGCGCTCAGCCCGACCCTCTGTGACCCCGTGGACTGCAGCCCGCCAGGCTCCTCTGTCCATGGGGTTCTCCAGGCAAGAATACTGGAGTGGGTTGCCATTTCCTCCTCCAGGGAATCTTCCCGACCCAGGGATCAAACCTGCGGCTTGGGCAATGCAGGTGGGGAAGCACCAGGGAAGCCCAGCAAAGAGAGCTAAGGAACAGCGCTAGGTACTTAACACAAGAAAGGGCTGTGACTTCATTTGGTTTCGCCGGATCCCTGTGGGAGCTTTAGTTAAGCTGCGTTTACACGTCTACCGACGCGAAGCCATGGTTTAACACCGTCCATGGTGTAAAAACAGAGAGCAGACAGGGGCAGCAGGCTAACACACGGCCTCGAGGGCTGGGGGCAGGGAAACACGCGGGAGCCTGCGCTCAGGACCCAGCACAGCGGTCAGGCGGCTAGCGGAGCCCTGGAAGGAGCCTCAGGGTAGGACAGCAGCAGGGGCGGCAGGGGTGCGAGGGGCAAGGGGGCTTGTGCCCGGGACAGGGAAGAGAACGGAGCCTCGGAGAAACGGCCCTGGGACACCCCCCACTACCCCGGAGCCTCCGCAGACACGGACTCACCTCCGCCACAAAGCCGGCGGCTGCTCCGGTTCCTGCCCGGCGGGTCCCAGCGAAGACACAAGCGCCAGGGGCCAGGCGAGCAGCATCATGAGGACGACAGCCAGCAGCCGGACAGGGAAGAGCGTCAGGGTCAAGACGGCCACCTGCGGACACGGCACGGTCACTCGGGGGCTGTCCCCCAGGCTCCTCACGCCAGGCCCGCCCTGCCCCAGCTGCCCAACCCCTTCCTGGAGCCGCCAAGATGCCTCCTGCAGCCGCCGAGGGAACGACCTGGAGATGGGGGTGTCTCTCCTGGTGGACAGCGCCCTGCCCACTCCCAGCACCCCAGTAGGCAGCCTGCCCACTCCCAGCAGACAGCCCCGCCCACTCCCAGCAGACAGCCCCGCCCACTCCCAGCAGACGGCCCCGCCCACCCCCTGCAGACGGCCCACCGGAGCCCCGTGCTCTCAGTGCCCCCACACGGGCAGCAGACAGCCCCGCCCACTCCCGGCAGACGGCCCGCCCACTCCCAGCACAGCCCCGCCCACTCCCAGCAGACGGCCCCGCCCACTTCCAGCAGACGGCCCCGCCCACCCCCAGCAGACGGCCCACCGGAGCCCCGTGCTCTCAGTGCCCCCACACGGGCAGCAGACAGCCCCGCCCACTCCCAGCACAGCCCCGCCCACTCCCAGCAGACGGCCCCGCCTACCCCCAGCAGACGGCCCACCGGAGCCCCGTGCTCTCAGTGCCCCTACATGGGCAGCAGACAGCCCCGCCCACTCCTGGCAGACGGCCCCGCCCACCCCCAGCAGAGGGCCCACCAGAGCCCCCTGCTCTCAGTGCCCCAACATGGGCAGCAGACAGCCCCGCCCACTCCCAGCACAGCCCCGCCCACTCCCAGCAAACAGCCCGCCCACTCCCAGCAGACAGCCCATCGGAGCCCCCTGCTCTCAGTGCCCCCGCATGGGCACACTTTCCTGCCACGGGAGGCACAGAGCCACCAGGACTGGGCTTGGACCGCAAGGAGAGGGGGACCCAAGGACTTCCCAGCCCCAGGAAGTCAGGGACGGGAGGAGGGCCCAGCAGGGATGAGGCGTCCAAAGTCACAGGTCTGGTCCAGAGGACACAGGGAAGGCTGGCTGGGGCTTGTGGGGAGGGGAGGCCCTGCAGGAGAGGGGGACAGCCACAAGTCTGCGGGGGCTGGTGAGGGTGGACCCACGGGGTCAGCGGAGGCCGAGTCAGGGAGGGCCGAGTGGACGGGCAGCGGTGCGGGAGGTCCACCACTTCTGCACGTAAGACGCTCTGGTTCCACATGGTGGGGGGAGGGGGATGCTCAGGACCAGTGAGTTTTGTGATGAACTTGATCTCAGGGGGCGCTGATTAGAAAATGGGGAGGGGACGGAGAGATGCAAAGACTCAAGACGCTCAGAGCCTCATGACCAATAGGTGCAGTTTTTGGTGCTTTGCAAGAATACACACACGAGATACATAGGTTTGGCGCACAGGACACAGAAGAGAAAGGAAGAGATCCAAGTCCGAGCAGCTCACTGCCGCCCCCCGCCGCCCCGCCCCCGCCGCTGGTCTCTGCCACCTGCAGACCCGCAGCCCGACTGATTGCTGATCCCTGGGGTCTCCATCAAGGCCGGCACAGGAATACAACGCACGCCACGTGAGTCATTTTACATTTTCTTGCAGCCACATTTAAAAACACAAAGGTGATGAAATCAATTCAACAAGGAGTTAATTTAAGCCAACACCCCTCAAATTCCATCATCTGAGCAGGCACTCATGAACCGCTTTACTCTCTCTCCCGTCATGTCCAGGGATCCAGACACAGCGCATCTCAATCACATAGGCCACGTTCTGGGGGCCCAGCAGCCACCAGTGGCTTATGCTGCCTGAGGCCGGTGTGGGCCGTCTCCAGACGCTGCTGTTACGGGAGCCAATCGTGATTCCCCTGGAACTGTTTTATTATTTTAACCTTTGCTTCCTGTTGCTTTTGTGCACTAAAAGGATTCTGTCCATACATAAGGGCCTGACTCGCGGAACCCTGGCCACCTGTGGAAGGTCACAGGAAGGAAGGAATTAACATGGCCCTCCCCAAGGCCGGCCCTTCCAGGAAATGTCTGCAAGATTAACGGCCTTTTCATTTTACCTCCTCACCTCCCCGCTCTCTGTTTCATAACAGAAGCAAGCATGGTAACTTGCATTCGTAACCACAGCGCCTTTGAACTGCCTCTCCTCCCCGGCCCTTCAGGGGCGGGGGTCCCCCGGACGACCCTCCAGTTTTAACACAAGGTGGAACAGGGACGGTGACCCCGGCTCTGTCGTGGGAAGCTTCCTGTTAAGTAGGGGGTGTGTGTCCCACTCCAGGACCATGTTGGTGGGAAGGTGCCCCCCATCCTGGGTTTCTAAGGGTCCTGTTCTGGGGTCGACATGAAGGGGTGCACGTTGCCACACAGCATCCCTGGGTCACCCCGTCCTCATGCCTCATGCTTTTCTATCACAGCCTCGGCTCCAGCGCTCGGAAGCACCTCTCTGAAGGCCTCGCAGAGTCTGTAGACACGGCTTTGGAAGGCCAGCCTGGCCACCGCCTCCACCCTGCCATCCTCAGCGAGGACATCACCCCAGACACCAGCCCACCTTGTTGGGGGAATTCCTACGGAGCTTTCTGATGGCTGTTCCCATGCTTTCAAATTGTTTACCTGGATTTCCCACCTTCTGGAGTTACGTCTGCATTTTCGCCTGGGAGGAAGTTTCTGGGGGTCCTTGGCAGGCGCTCTTCCCACTGGATTTCCCGTCATTCACCTTCAGGGCCATCGCGTGAAGCTGCAGCCCTGGAGTTTCGTGAACCCTGCCCTGACGCCCAGGGTGCGGTTCGCGTGATTTGTGCTTCCGAGACGTTTCAGGCTGAGAGGACACACTCGCCCCTCACAGAACCTGCTCACAGAGCCACCTGCAGGTTGTCCCTCGTCTCTGCTGTGACCGTTCAGCCGTGTGAACTCTGGATCTCACAGGCGCCTCTCTCTTCCGCTCGTGTTTCCTCTGCTGCTCTAACTCCTTGAGGGAAGAGACTGGAGCATTATTTTCAGAAGAACCTTATCTCCCCCAGTTCACACGGAGATCGCTGCTTTCTATAAGTACTTAAATTCAACTCCACTAGTTTTAAAACAGCCTTTCCTTCCTGTTAAAATTTAGGTTAAATGTTATATCTTTTTGAAGCCTTGCTATTATCTTGTAACTTTGTTGCAAAGAAATAGAGGGCAGACACCCCGCCTCCTCAGCCAATGGCCCCGCCTCCTGGGCTGTCTGGCCCCGCCTCCTCAGCCACTGGCCCCGCCTCTCAGGTTGTCTGGCCCCGCCTCTCCCCACCTCCTCGGCCACTGGCCCTGCCTCTCCGGCTGCCTGTCTAGGAGAACGTCCAGGGCCCACCAGGGACTGTGCTGCGAGCCTGCTCCGCCTTATGACCTGTGGCTGCCAGCCCCTCCAGGGTGCAGACGGTTGGGTCCCTGGAGAGTCCCCTGTGTGTCCCCACAAATGGACCCTCAAGCTGCTGCCTGTGTCAGAGAGCAAGCAGACAGCGGCGGTGGACAGGAGCTGCGGGGGCCACCACGCTCAGAGCGCTCACGGGTGCACAGCGACACACCCGGACGGTGCAGCCACACCCAGGACGGCTGCTCCTCCAGGTGACAGAGAGGAACGACGCGGCTCAGGAAGAACACCAGTGGCCAACGCCCCACCCCAGGCCTCGGAGGACTGAGGCTGAAAGGGGCTCGGGGGCAGCACCCCAGTGCGTCTGGACCAACAGGGAGTGATGAGCAGGCCTGGAGGGGGAGCCCCAAAGCTGCGACAAGTGCTGCTGCTGAAGGTGCAGCTTAGTGAGCAGACAGCGTCCTGACTACAACGGGGCTCACCAGCCACTCCCGTGGCGATGACGTGTGACCACGTCTGCCCCCGCGGAATGCACCCTGTGCCCACCCCGTGTGCCCCGGAGATGTGGGCCTGGTGCCTGAGCTCTGCAGCCAGCAGGGGAGGACACGTGTGAGTGACCATACAGCCCCAACCGACAGACGAGGACAGGCAGGCGCAGAGGGAACGAGGCCTAGCTGCAGACCTGCCCGGGCTCCGCGGAGGGTCGGGCGGGCAGGAAGCACGCTGGGCTGTGAAGGCTGCCTGGAGGAGGCGGGCACCTCCGGAGCCCACGGGGTGCAGAAGGGCCTGGTTCCTGAGAAGCTGGGACCCGCCTCCCTCCTGAGACACAGCCCACAGTCTTGACCCCGCCGCCATCCTCAGGAGCCCACTATCCTCAAAAGTGCCAGGTCGACTGTGTGGCCACCCTTCTTGAAGGCCACACGAGGGTGACACTCAGGGTCCTGGGCTGAGCTTCTCAGCACAACTATCAGAGGTTGCTCACGAGAAACTGTCCTCATGTCACGTACAAGCCGCTGTATTTAAAATGGATAGCGAACAAAGACCTACTGAACAGCACATGGAACTCTGCTCAGTGCTACGTACCAGCTTGGACGGGAGCGGGGTTTGGGGGAGAATGGATTCACGTGCACGCCTGGCTGAATCCCTTCACTGTTCACCTGAGCAACGCTCTTAAGCGGCTACACCCTGATACAAAATGGCTTCGGTGTAAACAGAGCAAAATGGGCTCAGCAAGAACAGACTCGGGCGTGCATGTTCCCAGCACGTCCGGTTTGTAGGTCAGTCGTCTAACCCAGAGAGGTGCGTGCACCGCCCGCTCTCAGCCAGCACGCTTCACCGTGAGTTCCCGGCACAGTGGGTCCCGCTGGTGATCTGTCCAGGCCCGGCGCTCCGCTTCCCACCACAAGGACCCAGGGCCCGCAGATGGAGCCACAGGTACACAGGAACAGTCCACGTGTGGGGGGACCACACAGGCACACGCCACGTCCACACGTATGCATCCTGGCCTCACCGGCTGCCTCTGGACTCTAGGAGACTCATTTCTGATTGTGGCACCAGCCGAGGGGCGGACGGGGCGTGTCTGCGGACATGCCCGTGAGGGGCTGGCATGGGCATCCAGAGCCCTCCCTCCAGACCAGCCCGACAGCCTGAGAGAGATGGGAGCCCTCCAGTTCCAGGTCAGGCCACCAGCTTCCAGAAGACACAGAAGACAGGACTCACCAGCAAGCACAGACACCCCAGACACAGTGCGAGAGAAAAATCGAACCCTCTGATTAGAGGGTGCGTGCGGGTGCGTGCGCAGCCAAGAGCCAGAACCGGGCACCTGCTGGCCGAGCCCAGTGCCTGCCCCCAGTGCCAAGAAGCGCACTGTGCCTTCAAGGGCGACACAGCCCGCATGGTGGCCGCTGGATGTC
Source organism: Capricornis sumatraensis (assembly GCF_032405125.1). Taxonomy (NCBI): domain Eukaryota; kingdom Metazoa; phylum Chordata; class Mammalia; order Artiodactyla; family Bovidae; genus Capricornis; species Capricornis sumatraensis. Next base: position 77,198,150 of record NC_091086.1, on the reverse strand, counting down.
CTTGTCCTTGAGACGCAGATATACATGGGATCTTTACGGGCTCAGTGGTGACATCTGGGCACTGCTTCCAGATCACTGCTGGAAGGGGACGCGGGGGGTGGGGCCGCTCCCCTGCGGTGCTTCGATCCAGTTGCCCAAGCAAACCACTGGCTGTGTGCTCACGACGGCTTGTGGCAAGAGCGTGAAAGTGACAACGCCTGTTCTGGATGGAAAACGCTCTCCAGCTCACAGCGAGCGTGTGGAGCCCACAGGTCCAGAGCGCTCCACGGGCAGCACCCACAGTCCGACGCCAGGCTCAGACCGGCCTGGCGAGCACTCCCCCGCCCCTGCCCTCCCCAGGCCACCGGGGTCACTGGCATCACCCACGTGCAAGCTGGCCCAAGTGCCTTGTGTTTCACAACCAGCGTGGAAGCACCCGCGTGCTACTGAAGAGACAAGACCTCTGCAGAGACCCGCGCCCTCTCCTGGGGGAGGACGGGCCCCAGGGCACCATGCGGCCCGTGTCGTCCAGCGCCCGCCCCCACCCCCGGGGACCCCAGTCAGCCGCGCGGGGCTCTGACAGGACAAGCGTGGGCAGGACGCACGGGGGCGGGGGGGTCGGCACTGCCCAAGACGGTGGTCAGCTTGCTGACCGTAGGCACGGCAGACTCTCCCGAAGGCCTCTTCCCACCCAGCACCATGGCCTCGCAGGGAGATCCCGCCATCCCAAGGGAATCGCACCTCCAAGAGGCTGGAGGGAAATGCACTCACCCCTCCCGCTTTGAGAGGAAAACGTCAGCGAGCCCACACGCGGGCCTGTTGGCCGCAGATGCTGGCGCTGGGCCCACATCCCTGGCCCTCCGCTCTCAGCGGTTCCGAGCGGCACGCGACAGAAATAGGAGCAGACATGCCAGGCTCTCGATCCGCCCGTGGCCACAGCAGACCACCCTCTGGAGGTGGGTCGGGCCCGCAAGCCGACAGGCGGGTGTGGGCCACAGACACGCTGGCCCTGGGCTTACGCGGCCCTGGGCTCACGCGGCCTCGCTGTGAACGCCGAGCGCGGAGCCGGGGCCACGGCTGCCGCCAGGGTCCAGGTATTCCTGGGGCTCCCGGAGCAACAGCTCAGGGCCGGCCCCGGGCTTGAGGACCTTGGGGCCTTTGTGCAGCCGGTGAGACCTCGGGGTGGGCACCTGGCTAGGTGCACCGAACGTCACCTGCATGACGGAGGCCAGGGACCAGCCCGGGGAGGAGCCACCAGCTACATGGGCCTCAGAGGATACCCCCCGACGTGACACTTGGGGGAAAGGGTAAGAGACAAAACAGAAACAGCCGGATGGCTTCACAGCCTGGACTGGTGTTCACAAGGATGGCAGGCCTCAGTGGACACTCAGGGAGGGCGCCAACCCCTCCTGGCCGGGGGGCCCTGGGGGAGCAGGTGGAGCCTGGATGAATGGGGTGCTACACAGGCCACACAGGGGCCGGGGGCACACTGAGCCTGCCGCCAGGATGCTCGGCTCCAAGGTGTGGGGGAAAAAGCCACCCCGACCCGTGGTCTCCGCAATCCCAGGAGGAGGCCAGGACCCCAGGACAGGACACAGGCGCCGGGTGACCCCAGTGAGGGCACCACGGCGAGCAGGCCCGGCCCCCGACCAGCACGCAGGCCGCCGGGGGAGCGGGGCTCAGAGGTGGCTTTTCCAGGGAGGCGGAGTGTGGACCACCCTCACGGTTAAGCACCCACAGTTCATGGGCTCCGACGGGCAGGGAAACTGAGGCCAGCCAGGGAAGTCGGTCAGAGACAAGCCAGAGTCTGAGAAGCGGTGCGGGAGGAGGGTCCTCCTGGGGGAGGAGGGGCTGCCTGGAGGATGAGGGGCCGCCTGGGGGATGAGGGGCCGCCTGGGGGGAGCGGGGACTCCTGGGGAGGAGGGGCTTCCTGGGGAGGAGGGGCTGCCTCGGGGAGGCGGGGCCTCCCGGCGGAGGAGGGGCCTCCCGGGGGAGAAGGGGCCGCCAGGGTGAAGGGGCCACTTGGAGGATGAGGGGCCACCTGGAGGATGAGGGGCCTCCCGGGGGAGGAGGGGCCACCCGGGGGAGGAGGGGCCGCCGGCGGAGCCCAGGACGGGACCCACCTCCAGCGAGCACTCGCACGTCCAGGACGTGGGCCTGATGGGCGCCACGCTCCTACACTGCCGTCCCAGCTGCCCTGGGCTCCAGAGGCATCAACTGCGTCACTGGAAACCCGCTCAAACCAGCATCCCAGGCGACCCCCCACCCCTCGCCGGCTCCTCAGACACACACTTGGGCATCATGTTTAATACCTTTCTTTCCTCTTCTTCCCAGCTCCGCCCCCAAATTCAGACTCGGCATGCCCCTACCCCAAGGTGCAGCCCAGGCCCCCTCCCCACCCTGCGCGTGGGGCTGCGGTCACCCTCAGGCTCCAGGTCTCCTCCCCCAGCCTGGTACCTCCCCAGTGGATGCCTTATAATAAAAAAGGCTTCCCTGGTGGCTCAGACGGTAAACAATCTGCCTGTAATGTAGGAGACCTGGGTTCAATCCCTGGGTGGAGAAGATCCCCTGGAGAAGAGAATGGCTACTCACTCCAGTCTTCTTGCCTGGAGAATCCATGGACAGAGGAGCCTGGAGGGCTACAGTCCACGGGGCTGAAAAGAGTCAGACACGACTAAGAGACCGACACTTTCACTTTATATTAAAAAACAAATCAAAAACGATAAAGCCAGCTGTCTTTGAGACTGCTGATTTAGAGTGGACAGAAGGTGCTAAAAGTGTGAAGGCAACACGGACGTCCCGGCAGCATGGGGCTGCGCCCCAGCCTAGCAAGGCAGGAGGTGGGCAAAGCCTCGGGGAAACTCTCGTCTGCTGGACGCAGCAGTGAGAAAAGAGCGACACGTCTACCTAACCTCAGTTTTCTCCTGAGAGGAGGCACGGTGACAGCGATGGTCCCAGGGTCCCACCAGCTGGCACTGCCCATCCCAGGCCCCTGAGTTCACAGCGGCAAAGGGGGAGCGTCGGCTGGGGACCCAACAGTGAGGTGCAAGCCCAGCAAACCGACCTGGAGACACCGCCCCTCCGCTTGCCCCATCTGCAAAAACACCTTTATTAAAGGTAAAATGCCTTCTGGTCCAAACCATACACTGTCTTCAAATAGCAAACAGGCAGTCCTCCTCACAAGTAACTCGAATAGTTCAAACAGGTGAAAGGAGAAGTGAAGCAGAAAGAGCTGGCAGCCTGAGCCCAGGCTGTCGGCTGCACCTTGTCACATGCACATCTGACCTGCAGACAAGGCTCCGCTCTACTGTCGGACAAAACGCCAAGTGTGGCGAGAGGCCCAAGGTCAGTCATGAGCGAGGGTCACTGGGAGCGCCGGTGGGGTCCAGGGGTCCCGGTCCCGCCCCCGGCTGAGGGGGCACCTTATGCTTGCTGGGATCTGGGCTTCCTCTGGGGTCTGCCATTGAGGTGAACCCTGTGCCCAAATTCACACCGGGTTCACCGTCTTTTTCTTATTAAGGTGTCATCTGACCTCAGATTTTCCTCCCTGCTGTGTCTATGGGGATAACCTGTGCCTCCACTTGGGAAAACTCTCCTTTCAGAGCCCATGCTGACTGCGTATAGAAGCTGTTTCTTCTGAGTGCTCCCACTCAAATCTAAAATTAAATATAGCTTTTCTAAAAGAGCTATTTTTTCTTTCAAACCCTCAGGCAGGCTCAACTTCCCCACCATCCCAGTCACTCTATTCAAGAACTTTCAACTCAAATCTTAGCGCGGATCGCCGAGGCTGCAGGCTTCCACAGGACGGGTGTGTTTCAGTAATTCACTGAGCTTACAAACCTGTCCCACAGGAGAAAAAAACCACAGAGCAACTTTCCGGATGACCACATACACCACTCCTGGCACATGGCAGCTGATGATGGGGTTGTAGGGGGCAGCCCTGGTCATCACACGTTTCTCTGGGGAATCAGACCCCTAAGTATGAGACTCTGCACACGTTTCTCTGGGGGATCAGACCCTAAGTGTGAGGCTCTGCAGCCCCAGCCACTGGTCTGGGGCAGGGGACGGGAGGGTCACACCTTCACATCTGCCGATCCTGCCCCTCTGGCCCACGGCCCCCACAATGATGGTTTCAGAGGGCCAGCGCGTACAGGTCCCGAGTTCCCAGACCCCGTGGGCAGCTGGGGGCAGCGAGACCCACAGTCCACAGGGGAAGGAGTCAGAAAAACAACACCAGGGTCTGCGGTGAGCGTGGTGGGACCACTGGGGCCCTCCGGGGGACTGCAGCGCTGGAGGCACGGAGGGGCCAGCAGAGCCCTCGGGACAACGGAGGCTGCACGGGGGTGAAGCCTCAGGCCACCACGAGCCAGCCGCCTGCCACGTGGACGCCACATCTCCAGGGCAGCTGAGAAAGGCCTCTGGAATTATAACGGGCAGGACTTAAGCAAAGATGGAAGGAAGCATGTGAGAAGCAAGGGGAGAGCTCGGCACGTGGGGCTGGGCCTGGAGGAGCGGGTGGGCCAGTGGGTGGGCAGGGCGGCCGCCAGGCTGGCTTCCAGGCTCTGCCTGTGACCCCTCAGGCCTTCTCCTTGCTCTCCCAACTTACTCGAGTTTTGTACAAAATCTCAGCTCGTCTGGGTTTTCAGGACCCCTGCGCCCCGGGGCCCTGGTCACTGTGACCTCAGCCCCTGCCCCGTCTGGGCGTGACATTCACAGTGAAGCCCACCCCAGGCTGGAGCCCTCCTGCGCTGCCCGGTCCCCTGAGCCCAGTGTTGCCCGTGCCCAGGAGGACGGCTTTCTGGGCCCGACGGTCCCCCAGAGACAGGGCTCAGAGATGCAGCGGCCACTGAGCTGCTTCCCCAGGCGACTGGCCGGTCGGGCCTGGACATCCTGGAATTGCAAGTCCACAGTCCTGAGCGCCCCACCTGCAGAAATGGACGCAGGAGGCCGCACTCCTCCCAGATGGGTCAGAAGCTCGGGCTCCAGGTGTCCTGCAGCCTCAGGGATCGTCTCCCTGAGGAGATGGGAGCAGGGGACTCGGGGGAGCTGAGGCACCTCGGGGTCTGAGCGCTGGAGGCCGTGGTCACCAATATGCGAGGCCCTGGCAATGTCCCCGGAGCCCTGCCCTTGGGGCTCTAAGGACACGCCTTCCACACTTTCACCGTCTGAAGTGGGTGCCCTGGCGGGTGGCCAGCAACGGCAGGAGCCGTGGGAATGAGGCGGGGGGAGCGGGGTGCGGAAAGAGCCCAGCAGCAGGGCTGCCTGCAGAGGAGGGGCCTGACAAGCTCGGAGCAGCCCCCACCCCCATCTCAGAGCCGCCCAGAGCCAGGCCACGCTGCGGGGGGTGCTGGACGTGCCTGCTCCGCAGGGCCCTTTACCGCAGGGTTTGAGTAAAAGAATCTCGAAGTTCAAGACCTGCAGCATTTCCTGCGGGTTTCACCTGTTTAGCAAATACCTGCCCAGAGCAGGAGGGCAGGGGTGGGGGCCGGGCTCCCAGCTGGGCACCTCCTACACCAACCCGCCCTCAGGTACGAGGAGCCCCCTCCACCGAACCTCCCAGCTCAACCCCACCCCCACAGGCTGGAGAGGCCCCGAACCAAATCTCTAGGTCCAGGCCCAAATCCTGTCCCCATCCCCCAAATGCAAGGAGTTTCCCCCCAACCACATCCTGGCTCTGATCACAGCGGTGGGACACCCCCTCCAGCTGCAGGTGACCCCCAGGCGGGGACTTCCCCAGTAGCAGACAGACCCCCCCCCCACCTAACGTCCCAGCTCTGCCCCCTTGGCTGCAGGCAGCGCCGCGCCCACTGGGCACACTGGGGCCCTGGTCACGGGCGCGGGAGGAGAGAGGTGTTCAGGCAGCCTGTCCCCCGGCCAGGCGGTCACTCGTCTGGGGACAGTGGGGAAACGGGGGGGTGGGTTCCCTGCGTCCCACACGGTCGCTCCATGCTGGGTGATCGCAGGCTCCCGACCAGCAGCATGAAGGGAGCTGGCGGGAGGGGGGAGCAGGCGTCCCAGGGGAGGGCCGGCCGACGGTTGCAGGCGCAGCAGCGGCGGGGGCTCCCTGCTGGGGAGAAGCGCCCACTGCCTCGGAGGGCGTCGTGCCGCCTGCTCTGGACCAGGGACCGTGGTCCTCCAGGGCTGGCCGGGGGCACAGAGGACCCCCAGAGGAGAGGCCCCCACCTAAGGCTGGCCCAGTCCGTCAGCACCCTGTGGTCCTGGCACCAAGGCTGCTCTGCCAGCGTGGGGTCCAAGGGTGGCTGGGGTTGGGGCCCGCCGGGCGGCCCATCCTCCTGCTCCAGACCTCGGGACCCCGAGTGCAGCCCCCCCACGGTGAAGTCCAGCTGTGTGTCCCCACCCCGGGGGACGGGAAGGTCCAGAAAAAAGTGTTTAAACAACTCTAGAGTGGCAGCTAACTTTTTAGGGAAAAGAAGTCACACGTGTACACCCGTGGCGGATTCATGTTGATGTATGGCAAGACCACTAAAGTATTGTAAAGTAAATAGCCTCCAATTAAAATAAATAAATTTATATTAAAAAAAAAAGTCACTCCTCTGGCTCTGGGACTGTTAAGGCCCCAGGCCGCCGGACACGTCCCCCACTCAAGACCCCTGCGGAGCACCACAAAGGACACGGTGTGCAAGGAGGGAGGCCCAGAGGTGGGAGGCTGAGATCGCAGGGAGGGGGACGATCGGCCACGGTTACACACACAGACACACACACACACACACAGACACACACACACACACCCATAGACAGACACACAGAAACAGACACACACATAGACACACAGACACAGACATACACACACAGAGACACACACACACAGACACACACAGATATACACACAAATACACACACAGACATACACAGACACACACACAGAAACAGACACACACACAGACATACACACAGACACACAGACACAGACACACACACACAGATATACACACAAATACACACATAGACACATACACAGACACACACACAGACACACAGATATACACACAAATACACACACAGACACATACACAGACACACACACAGACACACAGAAACAGACACACACAGACACACACACACACACAGACACACACACACATACAGACACACACAGACACAGACACACACAGACACACATACATAGACAGACACACAGAAACAGACACACACACAGATATACACACAAATACACACACAGACATACACAGACACACAAACACATAGACGCACACACAGACACAGACGCACACACAGACATACACAGACACACAAACACATAGACGCACACACAGACACAGACGCACACACACAGACACACACAGACACACAAAGATATGCACACACACACAGCTATACACACAAATACACACACAGACACAGAGACACAGACACACACACACAGACATACACAGACACACACACACAGACACACACATACACACACACAGACACAGACATACACACACAGATATACACACAAATACACACACAGACAGACACACAGACACACACACACAGACAAACAGAGACACACACACACACAGACACAGACATACACACAGACACACAGATATACACACAAATACACACACAGACACACACACATAGACACACACACAGAAACAGACACACACACATACATACACAGACACACACACACAGACACACAGATATACACACAAATACACAGACACATACACAGACACACACACAGACACACACAGACACACAGAAACAGACACACACAGACACACACACATACAGACACACACACACATAGACACACACAGACACACATACATAGACAGACACACAGAAACAGACACACACACAGACACACACAGATATACACACAAATACACACACAGACATACACAGACACACAAACACATAGACGCACACACAGACACAGACACACACACAGACACAGACACACAGACACACACAGATATGCATACACACAGATATACACACAAATACACACACAGACACAGAGACACACACACACAGACATACACAGACACACACACACAGACACACAGAAACAGACACACATAGACACAGACATACACACACAGATATACATACAAATACACACACAGACATACACACAGACACACAGACACACACAGAGACACACACATAGACAAACAGAAACAGACACACACAGACACACACATACACACACACAGATATACACACACAGACATACACAGACACACACACATAGACACACACAAACAGACACAAACACACACACAGACACACACAGAGACACACAAACACAGACAGACACACACACAGATATACACACAAATACACACATAGACACAGACACACAGACACACACACACTGGTTCGCAGGCTGCAGCAGTGTATGAATGAGCACAGCGTGGTGAACCGGCATGGGCGTCTGGGCGGTGAGGCGGGCTTCAGGGGGCACAGCTGCACAAGCCTCAGCAAGGGGTTTCCAGACACACAATGTCTCTGGGCTCCTTTCAGAGCAACTCACACCGAGACAGGGGCTTATGGGAAACAGGAAGCCCCGCCCTGAGGCTGCAGGGAGCCCCCGAGCGCTCGCCTGGCCGTGGGGGCGAGGGGGTGATGATGGCCCCGGGGTGGGGGCCCGTCCCATCTGTGTGGTGAGGCCCCCAGGCCCTTGTTCTGTCCATGTGTGATGGCCCCGGGGCGGGGGGGCCCTGTCCCGTCCGTGTGGTGAGGGCCCCGGGCCCTTGTTCTGTCCATGTGTGACGGCCCCGGGGTGGGGGGCAGAGTCGACCCCGGTGACAGGGGCTTGTGGGGGCCCTGCTAAGACCCCCGGGCACCTGCGGGGACGGGCGGGCAGGGTCCGCTCTCGGGGACAAAATCCTGCTCTATCAGTGAGGAGTGAGGCTGACCGTGCTCAGCTCCGTGCTCAGAGATGAGAGCGGGGTAAGAGAAAACTGCACGTGTGCATTCCCAGGACAGAAGAGCGTGATTCGGGAGAAGCCCCGGGACCTCCCTGGGGGTCCAGAGGCCAAGATTCCACGCTCCCCACGCAGGGGGCCCGGGTTCCATCCCTGGGTGGGAACATGATCCCACGGGCTGCAACCAAGACCCGGCACAGCCAAATATTTACAGCAGAGCGCGGGGAGGCGGCAGCGGTGGCCTGCCACCCTGACCCCCTTCTCAGTCCCCATCACTGACCACAGCTCAGCTTCCCCCGCGGACCCTTCCGGAAGATGACGTGCGGGTCACAGGAGGCTCCCGGCAGGTCGGAGGAGAAAGCGGGCAGGTCAGACATCCGCCCGGAGCCAGCCCACGCGGCCTGGAGTCCAGGGACAGCACGGGGCCTGCGCCTCGGCCCCTCGCCTGGACGCGGGGACATGGTCCGGCTGTTCACCTGCCCGGGGCCCAGGGCTGCGCTCCTGGCCGTCAGAAGGTGACGGGGGCCTCGGGCCGAGCCTGGGCCTGCCCTGGGACACTCGCACTCTTGGAGGGACCCCAGCACCCGCTCCCAGCTGCGGTATCACCAGTCCCCCAAGAACACGGGCTTCAGGCCAGGCCACCTCCCCATTCACCCATCCTCCCCACCCCACCAGGCAGGGCCTGGGGGTCCCAGAAGGGGCTGGATGAAGGGCTGCCCAGGGTGGGTGCAAGGAGCACCCAGATGTGGGGGAGAGGCTGGGGCCTGGCCTGTGTGTCTGTAGGGGCACACCACGGATGTGAACCAGACTCCTCCTCGTGAGCAGCCAGGGAGCGTGCCTGCCCCCCTCCCCGAGGGCCCCCCTAACTAAGGCTGCATCCAGACAAGACCCCAGGTACCTGCTGCTGCTCTGCCAGACCAAGACCACCGCTTCTGGGGGATCAGGCTGCACGCAGGCACCCTGGACAGGCCTGTCCCTGGACTCACCCTCCTGGTGACCCCTGGGGCCCAGTTCCAGGGTGTTCGGGAAACCAGGCTGCCACCCAGGAAGTAAACTCTCCGTGACACCAGTTCAGGGGCTCAGAAATGGGGAAGCACCAGAGCTGCGGGGTGTGCTCGGCCCGGGGCTTCCAGTGGGAAGTCCCCAAACCCAGGGGGGACAGGAGACCACTGCCCAACTGCAAAGCAGCACCACCTCCACGCGAGGGCCCCATGGCCCACGAGTCACAGCTCTCGGATCTCAACTTGCTGGTTCCTGTCCCAAGAGATGCTTAAGCTCCTCACTAGATCTGCCGTTAAATGACAGATGGGCCCAGGGGTCATTAATCCCCAGACAGGCCGCAGTCCCTCCCCCCAAGCAAAGGCCAACAGGTAAACACGGGCACCAGATTGGTCAGTCCCAACTCAGGATGAAGGGAAGCGATGTCCCTTCCCTCGGCCATCGAGGGATCCGTTTATGTGCTGATTTCGAGAGGAAGGCTGCCCTTGCGTGGACAGGCCAGTCGGCTCTGCAAGCTAAGCACGCGAAGGGGAAAAGCTGTGCAGGATGCTGCTGGCGAAAAGCAAGACGCTCCCGCGGGCTGGCACGCGGACAGTCCGTGACCGCACACCCCGCGTCAGGCCTGGCGCCACAGGCCTCTGGACAAACATGGACTCAGCCCCGACCCTGCCTGGGGACGAGGGATGTGCAGAGGACCCCTGCCCTGCCCGGTGGTGAGAACACAGCCCGCCTGCTCCTCCCTGACCTCAGCCACACGCCAGGGAGAAGGGCCAGGCCGGGCCTCCGGTGCCCAGGCCCGCTGAGTTGGCACACAGAGAAAAAGGCAGGCATCTGGGGAAATGACAACCTTAAACTGACTTCAAGAACTTTTCGCTTAACATTACTTCGGATGAATTACTCTGCACGTTAAAAACCCCGATGTCCCCACAAAAAGCTGTCACAGACGGAGGTGTGCTCCCCACGGGCTAGACCACCCGGGAGAACCAGGAAGTCTCTGCTCCTCCCGCAGGCAGTTTTGGAGTCACAGACAGGCCGGCCTGTGGGCAGTCCTACCGAGAGGCACACACAGCTCGCACGCAGAGTCCGCGTGGTCCACTCAGGGGTCCCGCCAGGGCAGAGAAGCAGCCCGCCAGGTCAGGGGCGGCGGAAGGCAGGACAGATGGAGAGGGGCGCCCCCGAGGGGCCCCCAGTCAGGGCCAGAGCATCCCACAGACACAGCGTGTGGAAAGCAGGCGCCTGGACTGTTCACCAGGCGGGACCTGCTTTTGTGTAACCGATTCAGGCCCTAGACAAGCGCCAGGATCCCCCAGAACAACCTGGAACCGGGGCAGGCCAGAACCCCCCCAAAACCCCTCTGCCGTCACCTCAGGACCCCAGAGTCGCCCCCACCGCTGCTGCACCGACTCCAGGGACCAGCGAGGTCCCCGCACGCGAAGCGCATCAAGCGACAAACTTACATCCAGAGGGAGCCGCTCCGGTTCGGCGCGGGGCCTGCACACGGCGGGAGTGGGCGCCCGGACCGGGGACCGCGCGGCGCCCACCCAGCGGGGAGTGGCTCCGAGGCCGGGATGCAGGGGCTAGGGAAAAGGGGTACGGGGGGTCCAGGGGTCGGGGAAAGGGGGGACGAGCCGGGTGCGGGGACCTGGGGAAAAGGGATGCGGAGCCAGGTTCCGGGCGCTGGCGGCGGGAACCGGGGATGCGGCGCGGACGGCGGGGCATGAGCGCTGCGGGTCGCAGGGAAGGGTGGCGGCAGCGGGCCCCGGGGAGCGCGCAGCTGGGCCGCGCCCAAGGCCCCCCTCCCGGGCCCCTCCGGCCGCGCATCCCCGAGCCTCGGCTCGGCCCCGGGCCCGGGGCGGCCTGGGCTCCCGGCGGACACCCACCTGGGCCTTCTGCAGGGCGCCCAAACGCAGCTCGTGCACGAAAGGGTTCCGCCCCGGGGGCGCCTGCCGCCGCGCGTCGCCGGCCCCTGCGCTGGAGGAGGGGGCGGCGCGAGGATCGCGTCCCCGGAGCCTCATGGCCGCGCCGCCCGCCGCGAGGGGCGCGGGGCGCCGGGCCGGGTGCGGAGCGGGGGGCGCGGGGCGCGGGGCGCGGGGCGAGGATGCGCGGCGGCTGGAGCGGGCCGGGCGCGCGGCCGCGCAGGCGCGGGACGGGCGGCTGCATGACGTGGGCGGGCGGGGCGGGGCGGAGCGGGGCGGGGCGGGCGGGCCGGGGCGGGGCGTGTGCTGGCCCCGCCCCGCGGGCGCCGAGAGGCCGCCCCCGCGCCCCGCGCCGCCCTCTGCGCCCGACGCCCGGCTCCGGGGCTGCTCGGCGAGCCGCTGGGGGCGGGTCCCGAGCGGCGCCGAGGCCCTGGCCGAGAGCCCGTGCCGGCGGCGGGACCACAGCGGCGCGCCCCCTGGGTCCCCGCCACGTTGTCCCCTTCCGCTGCTCAGGCGCCCACCCGGGGCGCGGCCGGGAGAGGAGGCGCCTGCAGTCACGTGGGGGCGGCCGGCGCGGCTGGCGCTCGCTCCCCGGGCTGGGGGCGCCGAGCCTCCGGGCTGTCCGCTCAGAACCAGAGGAACACCGCTGGACCGCGCCTGGCCAGGCCGCGTGTGTAAGGGCCCGCTGCATGCCCGCCGAAGACCCGGGTCCTCCTCAGATGCGCCCCGCCGCGCTGCTTGGTCCCGCTCGCCCGGCTCTGGGCGAGGGACCAGCGGCCGAGAAGGGCAGGCCTCATCCCAGACGCCTGGGGTCCACCCCGATCACAGGGTCCAGGCGTTTGCTGACTGGGACCCAGTGGTTTGAGAAGGGGGTAATGACTTTAGTTCTTGGCATGGCCTTGTGGGTGAAGTGGGGGACACGGGGGTCTCTGGTTCGTGGTGGGCACAGTGCTTACTAGGGCAACTGAAAGTACACCCTGTTAAAAATCTGTACATTTCAAAGCCGGCTCAAAGCCTTAGTGTCACAAATAGCTACATTTCTGCAGGTCTGTCCTTGCGGCCCAGACGGCAGGAGATGGAGAGGGCCAGGCCGCGGGTGTCCGCTGAGCAAGGATCAGCTGGCATGTGTACGCCTGAAACCACAGCCCTGCCTGGCTGGCCTGCCAAGGCCCGGGCTCCGGGCCACTCCGGGCCTGGGCGGTGAGTCAGGGAGTGGTCGGGCCTCCGATGACCCACCGGATGGCGTTACCAGATGACATGGTGAAGACTCGCCCTACTGAAGGCCCTTCTGTGTTTCTGTGGAGAGACGTTGCGGGGAGGGGGTCCCCCCTGAAGTCTCTGGCGTCCTACGGGAGTTGTTAGCCCAGAAGGCAAAGTGCAGGCTGGGTCCAGGCTTCCCCGAAGCCTCACGCTTCGCCTGGGTGAGTGACCAGTCCGCAGAATCTGGGGAGTCGCGTCTGTAAGAGGCCAGTAGAGCAGTGCCTGGCCACGCAAACGCCCTGGGCACCATGCTGACCTTGTGTGTTGCTGGACGTGGGAGACTCTCTGAGGCCACTGGCCCTCTGCTGACCTCCTGGACATTAAGTTGCCGTTGTTCTGACGGCATGGAGGGCTGGTGGGACCATGCAAGGGTCTGGGCAGGTGGAGGGGAAGGGGGTGGAGGCGCGTCCCTGTTGACCACAGGCTGAAACCTGCTTGGCCCCAAGTGACTGGGGAGGGTGGAGGGCCGCCCTCTGGGAGAGCTGGGCTGGGGAGTGAGGCGTGAATCTGCGGTCATCCCCTTGGGAGGACGGGCCAGTATAGAGCTGGGATGGCCACTCTGTGGTTGTCAACACGGTGGAGACCCGCTTGCCGTGGGCAGTGGGAAAGCTTGGCTGGAGGAGCAAGAGGGAGGTGGAGGCCTGGGGAGGGGGCTAGGATCCAGGGGGTTAGGCTCCCTGGGGGAGGGTCTGGGGGCAGGAAGCAGAAAGCCAGCCCCCTACAGGGGAGGTGGAATCCCTGAAGGGTCCCAGATCAGGGGACGGGTTTGGGGGGAGCCTCTGGGGGCGAGGGTCCCCCATGAGGAAGCTGGGAACTGGGTGGGGCAGGGGCGGGGGCCGGGAAGCTCGCCAGTTCACACTGGTCTTTCCCAGGCGGGCTCTGGTTTTCACGGTGCCGTGGAAGTTTGCAGAAGCTTGGTCGGGAGAAGCTGCTCTTGGTGGGCAGTTACAGCAGCTCCTTTCAGTGGACGAAGAAGAAAGGCTTCAACTATCTTTGGGCCCTCGCTTCTTGGTTTTGGTGAAACCTCCTGGTGTGTCCTTGAACCACTGAAGCCGGTCGCCTGGGACCTCCAGGACCCTCGGACCCAGGGGCGCTGGCTGTGCTCTGGGGACGCAGCTCAGACCTGCCGCTGTCTGTGCGCGCCTGCTGGGGCTGGAGACGGAGGCGCTGCACCTCCGGCTCCAGGTCACGAGCGTTCTTGGGCCTCGCCTGTTGCTGGGTGGTGGGGGTGGTGGGGGTTGTTTATGTTTTGAATTCTAGAGCTGTTGAGGAAGAGGAAGAGCGGCCCTTTCATTTCTGCTCCAATGTTCGGTTTTGGATCTGCCGTTCGGGGTTGTTTCTAACCCGTCTGCAGATGTTTCTCGTCCGCATGGTACATGGATGTTCTTGACACCAGTGATCAGTCTCCCTGCCGTTGCCCTGCCTTGGGTGCACACAGCAGTGTTTCTATGAAGCTCTTTCCGGACGCCCTGTTTACCGCATCGGTTTGTTGGCCCCTGTGCCGGTTCCACACTGTTCTAATCTCGATGCCTGTGGAGTAAGGTGCCACGGTCACCAGTAGCAGGAGTTCCAGTTGCTGTTTCAAGAGCTGTCTTGGGACTTCCCTGACTACCCAGTGGTTACAAATCCGCCTTCCAATGCAGGGAACACAGGTTCGATCCCTGGTGGGGAAACTAAGATCCCACGTGCTACAGAGCAGCTGAGCCTGCAGGTCACGACGAAAGATCCCCAGTGACGCGGCGAAGATCCTACGTGCTACGACTGAGACCCAGTGCAGCCAAACTGAAGAAGAGCTGTCTTAATGATTCATAGAACTCAGCTTTGCCATCCAAATATAGAATCGGTTTCATGACTGCAGCCACCGCGCTCACTCCTTGGAAGAGAAGCTAGGACAAACCTGGACAGCGTGTTACAAAGAGACACCGCTTTCTGATAAGGTCCCTATGGTCAAAGCTATGGTTTTCCAGTGGTCACGTACGGATGTGAGAGTTGGCCTATAAAGAAGGCTGAGCGCTGAAGAATTGATATTTTTGAACTGCGGTGTTGGAGAAGACTTTTGAGAGTCCCTTGGACTGCAAGGAGATCCAACCAGTTAATCCTAAAGGAAGTCAGTCTGAATATTTATTGGAAGGACTGATGCTACAGCTGAGACTCCCTCCAATACTTTGGCCACCTGATGGGAAGAGCTGACTCATTGGAAAACCCTGATGCTGGGAAAGATTGAAGGCAGGAGGAGAAGAGGGTGACAGAGGATGAGACGGTTGGATGGCATCACTGACTCAATGGACTTGAGTTTGAGCAAGCTCCAGAAGATCGTGAAGGACAGGGAAGCCTGGCGTGCTGCAGTCCATGGGGTCGCAAAGAGTGGGACAGGACTTAGCTGTCGAACAGCATAGAATCAGTGTGTGCAGTCACCGAAAACCCCCACTGACAGTTTTGTCTGGAAGTGCATGGAGTGTCTGTATTACTTTGGTAAGAATGTGCTGTAAGGGGACCCGGGCTTTGCTTTGTATTTGGTGAGATACACAGATACAGGAAGATGGGTTTGGAGGAAGAAGCGGGTCCCACGGGTCCCCGGAGACAGGAGTGGTGACAAGCCTCGGGGCCCCTGGGGAAGCGCCAGCTGCTCAGGAGGCCGAGGGCAGGGAGAAAGTGAGGGCCAGCCCTGCCCACGTGGTGCCCGCAGGCGGGCACGGCCCGGGTGGGGTGAGCGGGCCCAGAGTTGGCTGCTGTGGATCACCTCCCTGGCTCCTGGCGCTTGTCCCAGGGGACTGTTGCTGGCTGTGACAGTGGCTGCGAGTCTGAGCCCCATGGCGGAGGGCTGGGTGTGGCTCTGGCTTGGCCCGTCTGCTTTGGAAGGATGAGCCCCATGAAAGCAGCCCTAAGGGTGGTCCCTTGGGTCAGCCGGGCCCCGAGACATCAGAGTGTGCTCAGTCGCTCAGTCATGTCCACCTCTTTTGAGACGCTATGGACTGTAGCCCGCCAGGCTTCTCTGCCCAGGGGATTTTCCACGCAAGACTACTGGAGTAGGTTGCCGTTTCCTTCTGCACAAGACATCAGAGTACTGTGTTAAAACATTATTAGTGCGGAAGATACAGACACTGCAAGTTTAAGCATTATCTTTCACCAGTGCGATTATGCTTCCGTTTACACTGGTCTTCTTTTACTTCTTTGATAGCATTCAAATCTTTCCTACATAAAGATCCCACGTTTTCTTAGACTGATTCCTGGATTTGTTGTAATCTTGCAGTTGCAAAATAAAGGAATCTTGTTTCTTACTCCTTTTTCTACTTGTTCCTGACTCGCGTGAAGGGACAGTGCTGATCTTGGGGATTGAGTGAGGTTAGTCTGGGGGGGAGGGGCCCTGGGGGGGTTCCTGCAGCCCCCCACTCCCCCACCGTCGCAGCTGAGTGACGGACCCCAGCCTGTACAGGGCGCAAACCTCCCAGGAAAGCCGCAGCATCACAAGGAACAGTGGGTCCCTGAGTGTCGGGGTGGATTCCAAGCATCAACAACGTTCCTCAAAAAGGACGGTTTGAATTTTGATGAAGCCTGGTTCATGTGTGTCTTTGATGGATCACACTTTGCTATGCTTTGAGGCCCTGTGGAGAGGATGGAGGCAGATGCTTAATGTTTATTTCTCTCAGGGTGTCCAGCACCATTTATTGATGAGACCATGTGTGTCGCTTTGACTCACCTTGGCAACTTTGTGGCGTGAATCTGGAGTTCATTTCTGGACCCCATGTCCCGTTTACCTGTGTGCCGACAACCTTTGCTAACATCACATTGCCTTGGTTGCTGAAGCTTTGTGGTGAGTCTTGAAATGAGATCACGTGGGTCCTGCAGCCTCGTTCCTCTTTGTCAGGGTTGTTTTCATTCTTCCAGAGCCTTTCACTTCCGTTACAAATGTTAGAATCCATTTGTTAATGTCTCAAAACATCTGCTGGGGGTTTTGATGAGATTTTTGTTGAATCTACTGATTCATCTGGGAAAATCAATATCTGAGTAATACTGTTGTCTGTCCTTGAACGTGCTATTTATGTCATTCATTTAGGTTTTCTTTAGTTTTTCTCAGCTGTGCTTTGTAACTTTTGCTTATCACTTATAGGTCTTGCCTGTGCTTTTCTAATTCTGCCCCTAAGTATTCTATGTTCTGATGCCCTTGTAAATGGGACTTTCTTTTCTTTTCTTTCTTTTTTATTGACTGACCTTTGCAGCTTGTGAGATCTGAGTTCTCAGACCGAGGATGAACTTGGGCCCCAGCAGTGGTGGCGCCGGGTCTTAACCACTGGGCCACCAGGGAAATCCCAAGCGGGGCTGTTTCTCAATCTCGGTCTCTGCAAGTTTGCTGCTCACACAGAGAAGCGCCGCTGGATTCCGCGCGTTCATGCTGTGTGCTTCAGCCCTGGTGGACTCACTGGCATTCTGATGGCGTGTTTGCAGGGCTTCCTCCGTTCCCTGTCATGCTCCCTGTGGGTCGTGGTAGTTTCACACTCCCCTCCGAACACGATGCCTTCTGTTCTTATTTTCTGTCACCTCACTGACGGTGGCGTCAGGTCGCAATGCTGAGCAGAGGTGGGGCCTTGTTCACAGTCCTGGGAAACACGTCCCATCTTGACTTCAGCCGCGGGTCTTCACGGCCACCTTCGGTGAAGTCCAGGACGTTCCTTTCTAGTCCCAGCTGGAGCTGGCTGAGAATTTTTGTCATTTTGTCAAAGATCTATCATCTAGCTTTTCTCCTCAGTCCTCTTAATACGCTGAATTAACGGAGATGATGTCCCAACCTTAAACCAACCTTGTTTTTCTGGACAAGCCTCTGCTCGATCACATTTTCCTTATTTTGAGTTCTGTCCTTCATGGTCGTTTTTTTTTTTTGGTCCATCATTTTTAAGTGAATCGTGCATTTTAATGTCATACCTGAAAGCATCTGTGCTTAACAGGGATCTTATTTCCCCGCCCAGGGGTCAAACCCAAGTCGCCTGCGTTGCAAGGCAGCTTCTTAGCCGCGGGGCCCAGGGAAGTCCCTGTGAGCTCGTTTTTTATGAGTTGCGAGATGTTGCATTTTTTGGCACGTGGCATTCGTGATTCCGTACGGTTTATTGTAAAGGCTGTCCTCTCTCCACAGACCTGCCTTTGTGTCTTTGTCGGCAGTCCACCGCACATGTGTGCTTCTGTTTCGGGACCGTCTGCTCTGCCCACTGTGACTGAGTTGCTGAACAGCACGGTAGCTGATGCTCAATATTGTGTTAGCTTCTGACTTTTCCCAATAACTGAAGAATTGATGCCTTCGAACTCTGGTGCTGAGAAGTCTTGAGAGTCCCTTGCACTGCAAGGAGATCAAACCAGTCAATTCTAAAGGAAATCAACCCTGAATATTCATTGGAAGGACTGAGGCTGAAGCTGAAGCTCCAATCCTTTCGCCACCTGATGGGAAGAGCTGACTCACTGAAAAAGACCCTGATGTGGGAAAGACTGAGGGCAAAAGGAGAAGAGGGCGAGAGAGGATGAGGTGGTTGGATAGCGTCACTGACTATGGCATGAATTTGAGCAAGCTCCGGGGAAGCCTGGCCTGCTACATTCCATGGAGTTGCAAAGAGCAGGACACGACAGGAACGCGAGATATCGAGTGCCGGTCCCTGTGTGATGCGGGAAACGCTGGTGGAAAGACGTCCGCTCTGACCGTCCGTCGCTAGCACACGGGAACGCAGTGCGGTTCTCAGACAGACTCCGTGTCCGGAGCTGACTGGACCCGCCTGAAAGGCCCACCGTCTGTTTCACAGGTTCTGTGCTTTCTAAGCAGAAAACCACGTTCTGTGCAAATGAAGGCAGTTTCACGCCTTCCTCTCTTGTCTTCCTCTCCTACTGGTGAGGAGTGTGGCTCTGGGGAGAAGGCGTGAGGGTGGACGGCGCTGTCGTTTCTGGCACGGGCTGACGTATAGTCCTTATCTTATGCTGTTCGCTTCTGTTTGCAGACATTTCAAAGGTTTGTATCCATATTCACAAACCGCGTTGCCGCCTTTGCTGTAACAACCATGTCTGGGTTTGGGATCAGAGCGGTGCTAGCCCTTCGACAGGGTGTTCAGTACTCTGGAAATTCTGGAAGCGTTTATGTGGAGCTGGCACCATCTCTTCTTTAAAAGTCTGGTGGAATTTCCCATGAAGCCCTCCGGGTGTGCAGTTTTCTTTCCGTGAGTGTTTTTTAAACTTGGATTCAGTTTCTTTTATAGCTGAAGGGTAGTATCTGGGGTCTCCAATCTCCCTCTTTCTCTTAACCACTGGGCCACCAAGAAAGTCCCCTCCCTCTTTCCCTTAGAAGGACACCAGTCATTGATGTATGGCTCTCTCTAAACCCAGGGGGGTCTCATCTTAACGTCTTACTTTAATTACATCTGCAAAGACACTGTTTCTAAGCAAGGTCACACTTTTCCCATGGTACCGGGTGTCAGGACCTGGATATGTCTTTCTGCGGGGGTTAGGGGAGTGGGAGGAGGGTCAGTCCACCCCACTGCAGCCAGCTAATCTTGGGCAATTTTTGGCGAAATGCATGAATAGATGATAAGGATGGACTTCAGCCTGTGTTGGTTGCACCTGGCCCCTCGGGCCATCCCCTCCGTCACCGGTCGAGGTCAGGGCTCGGAACTCCATGCCCCGTGGGTTGGGCGTCGTCACCTCAGTGGAAGCAGCTCAGCGAAGACCCCTGCGTCCCAAAGCGACCTTTCGGCACGGGCACCCTTGCAGGCGGCTCAGGGAGTCACAGGACGCGCCAGCCCTGGACGAGCTCTCCCGTGGGCCTTGGGGCCCCTCCTGCTCTGGGGCCTGGGGTCACCGCGGCCCCCACCCAACCAGCACCCTCTCCCTCTTCGCTTCGCTCGGTGATCCCTTTGGGAGGGTTTTCCATACACACCCTGCCATGAGATGCCCGGGCGCCCAGCTCGCTGCGGTGTTTCTACGTTCTCCAAACCACGCATCTTGCTGGCCGAGCTGCCCCAGGCACCCACCGGCCAGCCAGTCCTTGGTGTGTTCTGAGTGAGGAGGTGTCTGTGCGGCACAAACCCCCGAGAGCCATGGGGGCTTCTCCCCAGGGCCCCTCCCCAGGGCAGGGGGCAGAAGGGGACGGTGTGGGTGGGTGTGCTTCTGAGGCTCTGAAGGAGCCCCTGTTGAATCAGGAGCTTCCTTATTCAACTTGACACTGATGTAATCTGAAGAAAGAAAAGAAAATATCACCTATTTGGGGACTGCCACCCGTCCACACATGATGTTGAGCGTCAGCCAGCCGAGAGTTCTTGCACGCGTCTGCAAGCATCTGGTCCTCAGTGAAGAGAGGCATCTTCTCTGTACTCCACGCGGTCTCAGAGAGCACAGTCCAATGTGGAAACCCAAGGAAGACACTGCTTCTGTGCACTACGGAACTGACGTCTCCTTAAAACGACACGGCTCCCTTGGTGTTTCCTGGGTTCTGGGTGGGTGGCCTTCAGGCCCTTCCTACCCTGCAGGCCTGGCAGAGACAAGGATGGGCCCAGGGAGTCTCTGTCTCGGGCAGAGCCGGGCTGCCCAGGAGGGGCCGGCTGGTCCCGCGTCTCGGTCCCGTTGTACTGGTTTGCTGCCTGTAGCACCTTGGCGGTCCTGGGAGCTCTGGAGGTGGCAGGATGGCGGAGGCGCCTTCTCTGGACTGTGGGCCCCACGGGCTGGAGCCGCTACACCCAGAGCCGCCTGAACCCACTGCCTGGCACAGGCTGCCCGCCCTCCCAGAGATGCTCCCGCCGCGGGTCCCTGGACGCTCAAAGGCATCTCTCTGCTGACCCCCTCCTTCTCAGCCTTCCTGCTCGGGCCCCCAGATGCCCCTGGAGTCTCTGCCCACCTTCCCTGGGCTGGCGGCGCCCCCGCCTCATCCACCCCGACAGCAGCTTCCCCAGTCTCCCTCGTCTCTCCTGGCCTCTCCTACCCGCCCACCCCTCCTCTACGTCCCTCTCACCTGGACTAGGTTAGAGCCATCTCATAGACAGGACAATCGCCGCACAGGAGACAGCGGCTGAGATCCGATCCGGGACCAGTGAAGGCTGAAGCTGTTTCCTCCTGCGGACGAGTCAGGGTGGTCCGTGTCCTGGGTCACCTGTCTCTGCAGGTGGCCTTCCAGAGAGAGGTCCTGTCTCTACAACACGCGGATTCCAGACAAGATTGTTTTCCTCAAAGATAAAGACCCTGGGCCTCAAGTCAGAATCTAGGTACTCGACACGATGCTCCATCTCATGTGTAGTTTCCAGCCGTCGTTTAATAGCCCACGTGGGGGAACGCTGAGGCTGCAGCTGGCGATCCGAAGCCCCTTTCACGGAGACGAATGGCCCTGGGAGTTTGGTCATCACCACACCCCCTTTCCTTTAGCAGCATCACCTGTTCCATTTTTCGGCATGGAGCGAGGGCTCCCCAGTTTGAAACGTTGAGCCGAGATGACGCGCTCTTCTGTGGGCCTCGGCGCAAACTAGATTTTGAAACTAGAGGCACAGCTTCTTCACACATTACAATTGCAGCACAAATGTTTGCATGTAATTTTGCTTCCCAAAATGTCAGAAAAAGCAAAATATGAACACATTCTCAAAGGAGTGATCTTTTATGAAAAAATTGCTTATAGTAACTCTTTCCAGTTGGCATTGAGAAATACTGCATCGGAATATTTTTACAGTCGAAGTTCCAAAGAGAGACCTCACGTTTCAGAAGAAGGGCATGTTCCTGAAGCAGGCGATTCACTGTGAGGAGGGTCGGAGGCCCGGTCACACCTGGCCTCAGCTCCTTAGCAATAGGACACGCACGTTTCAGAGGGAAGCTTGGCCAGCCAGAGCAGACTGCATTCCCCAGCCCACCTGCCCCAGGCGTGGTTAATGTAAGCTCTGGCAGCAGACGGGATGCAAGCACAAGCTTCGTGGGACTTGAAGGGTGCATGTGATGAGAGGGTGCCTTCTTGCTGGCTGGAAGGTGAGTGTGGCTTGAGCCACAGCCTCCATATTGGGACACGAGACGATTCTGGGAGTGGAAGGCATGCTAGCACGCCAACCCAAGAGAAGAAGCATGAGTCCTGGGCCACATGAAGGATGCTCCCAACCGTCTGTGGCTACTGCTGGCAGTTGCGGTTGTGAGAAGAAGTAAGCGTTTCCATCTTTAAGTGATTGTTTGGGATTTTTCTGTTACTTGCACAGAAACTTAATCCTAATGAATATAGAGGCCACTAGGGATGCTTGGACTAAAAAATCTCTGGGCCAAAACACACACACACACACAAACAAAGCCTAAGCAAAACCCACAAGATATGCTTTTGATCTTTTTGTGTGGACATAGATGTAGGTGCTGATCTTTGTGCGTTGATGTGGAAGCCGCTTAATGCGCCTGAATGTGCCTTCCCTGCTTCCTCTCCAACCCCCTTGTTTCTCTTCCCAGTTCCTATAAGGCCTTTGGCCTGGCTCCCGTCACCCCTTCCCATACCACTTCATTCCCCAAAGACCACCCTTCTCTCCTTTAGGAGGGCCTGCTGCCCTGGCTGGTCTGATATCTCCCGAACATTTTTATCACTTCAAAGATCTAGAACACTGTCGGCTTCAGGAGATAGATCTCAAAGACGCCACCTTTGCTCTCAGCTCCTGAGATATTTTGGTTATATAATATTATCGTCTGAAAAAGAGAAGAACACTTTCACTTGGAGACCTGAAAAGTCTCTTCTGGAAGGTGCAGTGACATATACCTCCACACTCCTGATCTAAGTAGCATATAGAAGGTCCCAGGCTCTGGTGGGGAGGGGGAGCCTGGGCTGCGAATGTGGGTCTGCCCCCAGTTGGGGGCAACACCTGCACCCTCACAGGTGGGCCCAGCAGGTGCGTGTGGGAAAGAGGTGCCGGAAAGGTCCCGAAACTTGAGGAAGGGAGAAGCAACTCCTGCTGGAGGGTCAGGGAGTTCTCCGAGGAGGAGTGGTTCTCCGAGAAGGACTGGACTCTTGAGGAAGTCTGGAAAGAGGCCCAGGAGGAGGGCAGCGAGCGGGGAGGTGAGGACACCGTCCACTCAGGCCTGGGGGGTGGGGGTGGGGTCCATGCAAGCCGGCCCCCGCCCTCCCTGGGCTCCTCTCGCAGGCACATGAGTGCGGGGGTCTGGTCCTCAGCAAGGCCTCTTGCACGGGGGGGTGGAGCCGTATCCCCTGCTCAGCCTGGAGGAGTGGGCACAGCAGGTGGGCACCCTGCGCGCGCTGCTCACAGCCTGAGCCTGTGCACACCTGTGCCTCACACTCCGCCCTCTCCACTCCCCTCTCCGGGGCGCCGGCGCCCATGGTGGCCCTGGGGCTCCCTTGGCCTAAGAGGCTCTCGCTTCAGCAAACAGGGCGCCCTGCTGAGTGGAAGCACTCGGTCTCAGAACATCTTCCGAGCTGGCTCCTTGACGTCAGGCTGTCGGTCAGAACAGGATCTGGGTTCCCATTCTCAGCACTTAAATTGCTAAGCTGGGAACTTGACCTGGAGCAGAGGGCTTCTATGAGCCTCTTGATCGTCAAGACTCATTAAGCGGGTGTGGCTCCTGAGACAAGAGGCAGAAAGTGACTCCCGTGTTTGCGGAAGGACTTCTGAGCCAGGACTTCGAGCATGTGCCTGGGTGAGCAGCCAGTGTGCCGAAAAGTGTGTTTAGTCAGAGTTGAAGCCGCACGCACTCCATGCCATCTTGTGATCTGAGAGTGGCCTCCGTCTAGAGTACGTGCTGAACACCCAGCCCTTCTGCCATCATCGTCCTCGGGCTGCACAGAAAGCCTCCTCACCAGCCGGCTGCGGTGAGGGCGGGCCTCCCGGCGCGGGCAGGGCTGTCTTCTGGCATCGGTCTCAGCAAGTCACCTCCCCCCCCACCCCCCGCCAGGTTCAGAATTAAAGGATTATCCTGGAAACCCTGTTGTAACGAGTGGTGAATCTGCTCTGGGAACGAGTTGACACAAGTCCCGAGTCTTTCTCAGTCACAGGAGTTACATTCTCTGCCGTGAAGAGACAGCAACGTGGGGTCTGGCCTGACCTGGAGATGAAATGCCCCCTTGCCTCCCTGTCCTTCCTTGTCTGTGAAACAGGGATGAGGTTGAACCCTTCTGCAGGGTTTCTGTGAGGCCCACGTGAGGGCGCCTGGAAGGGCCTGGAGGGGTCTGGAAGGGCGCCTGGCGCAGCAGGGCCTCTGAAGCCCCCGAGGTCCCGTCAGGCTTATGTGCCGGCCCCAGCGCTTCTCTCCTGCAGCAGCGGGCACTCAGGTGGGCAGCAGCAGCTCCTGCCTTCTCGGCAGGTTTGTCTTCATAAGGCGGGGAAACACAGTGTCCCTGCTTCGGGAAGCTTGGGGAGTCAGTCCCAGCTCTCTGAGAGTCGGGTCCTAGACGGCAGAAGGGGTCTTGGGGGAGTCGGATGTGACTGCTGCCACTGACTGCATCACTGGGGGAAGCGGCACCGGCGCTGTCTACTGGGGAGAGTCTGCTCCTACGGGAGCCGCGGCGCGGGGTGTCCACATGGGCACCTCCCACCGTCTCTCTGGGCAAATGACTCCGCCACGTTCTCACGGGGTCCCGCGGGTCCCGTGGGTCCCGCCCTGCCCGGGTGCCCTCCAGGGCCTGTTTGCGGTTTGGGTTTGTGTGACACGGACACGTTTCTCTGGACGCCCATCACCAGCACGTGAGCACAGGGGACGGGACTCAGACGTGTGACTCTCCTCACCGACCTAGGCCTTGGAAACGAGGCTGCCCGCCGGGCCTCCCGCCGCCCGAGAGTTGGGGTGCTGGCCTTTGCCATGAGGGGAGCCTCGGACAGGTTGAGGGGGTCCGTGAAATGATGTGTCTCAAGGTTCTTTCTGCAAACAGCATCTTCATGTGTGAACTGAACTGATGATCAGCTTAAACTGCGCTGGTTTTTGTCTTTGAATGGGACGTGGAGTTTTACTCTCAAGGCAAAGGCGGTGCTCCCCGGAAGCTGGTGGTGAAGGGCGCTGTCAGGGTCGGCAGGAGAAGCCGGAGCCACCCTCTCACCTAAACGTGAAGCCCAGTCTTTCTCACGCATCGCGCCAGCCACGCGGATGCCCTTCTGCCCTCGTAAGGTGTGGCAGCGCGGCCTGGGTCTGGCTTGGGAGCCGCTCACTGCTTCTCTGTGGTCCGTGTCCACAGCGCAGCCTCTCGGGAGTCAGCTGTGCGGGTGTTCTGCTGCCTTTTATTATTTGGGCTCCAAAGTCACTGCAGATGGTGACTCAGCCATGAAGTTAAAAGACGCTTGCTCCTTGGAAGAAAAGCTGTGACCAACCTAGACAGCATATTAAAAAGCAGAGACATTACTTTGCCAGCAAAGGTCCATCTAGTCAAGGCTATGGTTTTTCCAATGGTCATGTATGGATGTGAAAGTTGGACTGTAAAGAAAGCTGCGTGCTGAAGAATTAATGCTTTTGAACTGTGGTGTGTTGGAGAAGACTCTTGAGAGTCCCTTGGACTACAAGGAGATCCAACAAGTCCATCCTAAAGGAAATCAGTCCTGAATATTCATTGGAAGGACTGATGCTGAAGCTGAAAATCCTGGCCAGCTGATGTGAAGAACTGACTCACTGGAAAAGATCCTGATGCTGGGAAAGATTGAAGGTGGGAGAAGGGGACGACGGAGGATGAGACGGTTGGATGGCATCACCGACTCAATGGACTTGAGCTTGAGTAAACTCCGGGAGTTGGCGATGGACAGGGAGGCCTGGTGTGCTGCAGTCCATGGGGTCGCAAAGAGTTGGACGCGAGTGAGCAACTGAACTGAAACTGATGATCAGCTTAAATCGCGCTGGTGTTTTTCTCTGAATGGGATGTGGACTTCTACTCTCAGCTGTCAGCTCACATGCGTGACTGACATGGGCGCTGTGTTCTTGTGAGCAGTGGCCGGGGGCTCCGGCCCTGCTCCCCGGGGCTGTGTAGGGAGGGCTGCCTCTCTGCTCGCCTCCTCTGCGGTGACAGTTGGGAGGCTCGGGAGGAGGAAATCACTAAGTAAACGGCGCAGCCTCGTGTCAGTCCTGCCTCGAGGAAGTGACGGGGGTGGGGGCAGGGTGTCCAGAGCTGCCTCCATGTCTGAAATCATGTGACCCTGAATCCCACGAGGTGGGCAGTGGGGTCTTCTGTCTTTTCCCCTTTTAGAAGGAAGCCTGGGGAAATGCCGGGCACAGCAGCACGGGGACTCAGGACGCGCTCACAAGTCACTTTCTGCTCTAAACTGTCATGCTGGCGATTCATGAAGTGGCTTCAGCCAAATGGTTTACGGCCTTGTCCTCACTCCTGGCATCCAGCACGTCGGGGTGTGCAGCGTGACCCGGGGTTAAGGATCCCCACGTGCCTAAGTGTCCATGAAGAATCCCTGCAGGATCCCGATGGGGCCGTGGCGACGAGCCCAGCCTCTGAAGCACGGCCAGGTGAACACGTGGGAGCCCCGTGCAGCTCCGGTCTGCTCCCCAGGCCCTTCTGCAGTCACCGCCGAGCCTCACGGGCGTGAAGCGCGAAAACAGGGTTCCCATGTTGGGAAATGCAATGGGTCTCCCCACGCCCCCAGAGGGGGCCCAGTGAGTTTGAATTCCAAGGATGTAGAGCAGGGGCTTGCTGGGCCTGTTGTCTAAGCAATTACGTCTTCAGGGTCAGGGCTTGGAGGGGGGCCACTAGTCCTGGGCCCGAGGGCTTCCTGCAGGGAGCCTGTCGTCAGCTGATGGGCCTGTGATGGGATCCTTGGGGCTGCAGGGGACATTAGACAGAGTATCCTGTAGTGTCTCCAAAGTCCAAATGTAGAGACCCTGTGAGAGGGGCCGTCCTGTGTGTCCACCCTTGTGACATTCTTGCCATTCCCTCTTCGTTGCTTGTCAACCCCTCCATGCTGTATATGACACGTTTCTTAGGCTCCAACCTAAATCTCTTTCTTAATGCTTAAACAACTCTTTTAGCTCAGCAGTAAAGGAAGTTTCTAGCGACAACGAAGCTTCCATCGGAAACGAAGTCTGTGGACATGTTACCACTCCACCAGTGTTGCGGGTTCTGATTCGATCGGCTGTGCAGCGGCCCCTGGAGTCTTGGATCTGCACGTTTCTGCCAGAATCACAGCGTCTGCATCAGCACGTCACCACTTCGTTACCGTCAGGGATGCTCAGGTTGCCTCTGGTCCCTTTCAGATCCTCAGAGCCAGTGAGCTTCCTGTCCGCCAGGCCTGAAAGGGATGCTCACAGGTCTGGTCTGGCTGAGGGACACGGATGGAATGATACAGGGTGGATGATGGGGTTCACAGAGGAAGCACAGCCCTGGAGAGGAAGATGGGGCAGGCAGATGTGGGGGGCACGGGGTCACCCCCGAGCAGGCTGCTGGCACCGGACCCAGGGGTCGATCCCTCCCTTGGGGACTGAGCTTGAGGAGATCGAGAGGAAGGACCTGATGGCCTCGTAGGGACCAGGGTCCCTGGTGAGCAGAGGGGAGTGGGCCTCGGAGCATGTGAGGGGGCTGCAGGGGGTCAGAGGTCTTCCCTGCCGCGACGACGATGCCATCCTGCACCGACAGCTGCGTGTGAACCATCCACACGGTGAGAACACGCCCAAGTCAGAGAAGCAAGCCCTCTTCCTCCTCCTTCAGCCCGGAAGCCGTGGGCCTGGCCCCGAGGGTGCGGCCTCTGGCCGGTGCCCACCCCACGGGCACAGCCTCCCTGGGAGGCGCTCGTGTCCATTGGCCAGGGACACCGTCCTCGCCCAGGGTGCCAGGCAGTCGCCCTAAAGCGTCAGGTCCCCTCTCCCCTCCTCTTCCAGAGCGTCCTCTGCAGTGTGGGGGCACTGGGCGGGGTGTGCCCCCTCCCCGGGTGAGGTTCCGGTTGCCACAGGACCTCCTCACTCCCAGACTCTAGACCCACGTGGGCCTCTGTGACGCACCCTCCCAAAAGAGGAAGATCCAAGCAAGCACTCTGCTGCCCGCGGGCACCCGGGACCTGGCCGAGCTGGAATCTGAGGCCAGGTGAGAAGGTCACACAGCTGCGTTCAGAGGGAAGCCCTTCCCCAGGACCTGCAAAGCAGAAGGGGGCTTCCCTGAACTGCCGTGACTGTGGCCGGGCTCGGGCCTCTGCGGCCCCGGCTGGGTGGCTCCTCCTTCATTCAGACCTTGTCCTGCGGCTTTAGAAGGCTCGTGGCGCGCTGCTCTTCCTTCGCTCATTTTCAACAAATGCTCCGTCTTGTCCCTAATCTACTGTGATTTCATGCTTTTTTCCTTAAGAAAGTGCTTTGTTGTTCAGCCGCTCAGTCATGTCCGACTCTCTGCGACCCCATGGACTGCGGCATGCAGTCCCTGTCCACCACAATTTCCCGGAGTTTATTCAAACTCATGTCCATTGAGTTGGTGACGCCATCCAACCATCTCATCCTCTGTCGTCCCCTTCTCCGGCCTTCAGTCTTTCCCAGCATCAGGGTCTTTTCCAATGAGTCCGCTCTTCCCATCAGGGGGCCAATGGATTGGAGCTTCAGCTTCAGCATCAGTCCTTCCAATGAACACTCAGGACTGATTTCCTTTAGGATGGACTGGTTGGATCTCCTTGCCGTCCAAGGGACTCAGGCTCCTCTGTCCATGGGATTCTCCAGGCAAGAATACTGGAGTGGGTTGCCATTCCCTTCTCCAGGGGGTCTCCCCGCTCAGGGGTGGAGCCTGCGTTTCTTATGTCTCCCAAGTTGGCAGGCATGTTTTTTCACCACCAGCGCCACCTGGGAATCTCTAAGAAAGTGCCTACAGGTGTATGAACGCCAGGCCCCATGAGACACGGAGCGGGCACGTGAAGGGGCCCCTGAGACCCTGGACAGCCTTTCCTGGTGGGACGGGCTGTGCGAGCCCTCCGCAGCTGCAGGGACATCTTCTCCACAGCTTTGTCACCAACTTCTAATGGGCCTCACTGCTGCATAGAAGGCGCGTTAAAAACAGCGGTGCCTGGGGGCGGCTGGAGTGACATGAAACCGGCCGGGTGTGGGCGAGGGGCCTGGCTGGCACGGGCTCTTCCTTGGTGCCCTGAGCTGGTCCTGAGTCGTCCCCTGACCCCGCGCTTCTGCCCAGGGCACGTCCTGAGCCAGCCGGCCTCACTAGAGGCTGAGACGCTCGGCCAGGTGCGTTGAAGAAATGGATTAGAGGATGCGTGAGCCGGGGGTGAAGAGACAGCCTGTGATGGTAGTCCCACGCTGAGAACACACAAATGGCCTGGAACGGTCCGCTTCCCAATGGTTAAAACGGTGAACTTT
Organism: Capricornis sumatraensis; assembly: GCF_032405125.1. Classification (NCBI taxonomy): domain Eukaryota; kingdom Metazoa; phylum Chordata; class Mammalia; order Artiodactyla; family Bovidae; genus Capricornis; species Capricornis sumatraensis. The sequence continues at coordinate 77,168,842 of NC_091086.1, read as the reverse complement.
ATTTTATGTTTATTCTACTGAAATTAAACCCCCCCCCCCCACAAGCGAATTACTGACCAACTGTGGCAAGTGCAACCCTGGTGGCTTAGTCGGTAAAGAATCTGCCTGCAGCGCAGGAGACCCAGCTCCGATCCCTGGGTGGCAAAGATCCACTGGAGAAGAGGATGGCAACCCATTCTGGTACCCTTGCCTGGGAAATCCCACGGACAGAGGAGCCTGGTGGGCTGCAGTCCACAGGGGGCTGCAAAGAGTCAGACACGACTGAGCAGTAACACTGCTCCACTACTGACCTTGAAGTTAAAAAGCTGGAGACACCTTCGTGACTTGTGGGTAGGGAAGGACTTCTGAATAAGTCCACCAGAAGCACCAGCCAGAGGGACGCCAGCGCACCAAGACAACATCGTACACTGCAGGGACCTCCCTCCTGGCCCAGCTGTTAGGACTCTCACTCCCAGCACAGAGGGCCTGAGTTCAGTCCCCAGCTGGGGAACCAAGATGCCACACGCCACAGCTAAGACCTGGCAGAGCCGAATAAATGAATAAAAAGAAACTATTAAAAAAGACAGCATGTTAAAAGTTTCACTATAAACTGCTGAAAATAAAAGCCACAACTCGGCAAAAAAAAAAAAAAAAAAAGTTACAGTGAGCATCACGGGAAAAGTGTCCGCACTGTTGATCACAGTGAGCATCACGGGAAAAGTGTCCGCACTGTTTGATAGCCTGCAGACTGTCTACGCGGCTCTGAGAAAGAAAAGTGAGCTGGGGTCGCCCAGCACAGGCCCTGCCTGGAGGGGGAACCCACGGGGCAGGAGAGATGAGGAGGTGCTGGAGCTCGTGGACACGCGGGAGACACACCCCAGGACATGGTGTGAGAGGGGCTGGCAGGGCGGTGCTGGGGACCGACCAGCCGCCTGGGCCATGGAGCTTGGCAGGAGGAAGGCCCCTCGGGAGCCCGCGTGCAGACACCCGGTCGGTGGAGACGCACTGGCCTGCGATCCAGGAACATACAGGAGCCCTCGGCAGAGAAGCATCTGGTTTGGGAAGTGTGAGACGCGAGGGTCCGTGGAAGAGGGCGGTGGTGAGGGAAGACGCTGGCGGGGAGCCCTGAGCCGTCAGGCGGGGACCCCGGAGCTCTGGTGCCGGGGCCTGCCGGGCAGAGCCTGGGAGCCGCAGCTGAGCAGGGCATTCCTCTTTTCTAGAAGCACCGAAACAGTCACAGCGTTAGGGCTGAAGAGGAGGAGCAGGGCGCCGAGAGTTCTAACAGCCCTTTGGATGGGATTCGGGGTCCTTCGAAGACACGGAGTGTATCCTGACCAGTAGACACAGGAGGTGGTGAGACACTGTTTGGAAAGTTGAAAGGACATAAATGACCCCAGGGCGGGGGGGGGAGGTGCTGAGAGTGGGGACAGAGGCGGATGGGGGTTGGGGGGTGGGCAGGATGAGGCTGGGCCCCGGGCACAGGAGAGCTGGCGGGCTGGCTCAGGACGGGTGCTGAGCACGCCGGTGGTCCGCGTGTAGCTGGGAATGTGCACTTCGGGCACTGAGCTTTCCTCTTTTGATGCTGAAACTATGGTGTCTCCCACTTCTAATCTCCACCCTTAGGCTTTATTTTCTGCTGGAAGGTGAGATGCTGACGGCCGGCTGTCTGACGGCTCCCGGCGTGTGCATGCAGCTCCGTGGCCAAGCTCTCCCGCTTTCAGAGTAAATCTGAAGAGAACGCGCATCTCATTTCCCCGGGCTGTGTTTCTGGTGGCGTCAGCACCTCTGCGGTCCCCAGCCTTCCACGGGGTTTGTAATGTCAGCAGATGGATTGTTTCAGGCTGACACTTGGCACAGACGGTTCTCGGCCAAATGTGATTCCAACGGGGAGGGTTTGGTCTCGGTTATTCCATGCGGCTTTGTTGAAGGAGAGGAAGAAAACCAGCTCCTGGTTCCGCAGTATTTTAATTTTAGATGGAACTGTGGTGACCCTGCCTGGCCGGCAGTGAGCTTTCAGTGTGGACGACATTTTGGCGACTTTGGGAAAAGGAACCTCATTCACACAAGCCAGGGCTTTGGGAACGGGCGCCCCGCCTTCCTGCCAAGGCTGGGCTGTGACGCTGACCCAGCGGGGCACACAGATCCCTCTGTCCCCCGCTGGACGCCCGCCAGGCGGCCACGGTCTGCGGAGCAAGACCCTCAGTGCGGGAGCCCGGCTCAGCCCTGGAAACCGCGGCTCAACAAAAAGCCTCTGTTGCCCTCGCAACGGTCTTTGCACAGAGAGGGTACCGGCTGGCCTGGGCTGCGGCGACGGATTCGCAGATGGACCTGAGAGAAAGCTCTGTAATTAGGTCAGCCCGGGGGTGGGATGGGGGCACCCTCTTCTGGTTCAGTGGGTGAACCCGAGGAGGAGACCCTGCCCCATGACTGCCTCCAGCACCTGGGAATTCATGACCACCTTTCCTTTCCTTCCGGAGGCGCTCCGTCTGTGCGGGGATCAGCACTCGTGTGCCGGCCGTGAGAGGTCCCCAGACTCGGGGCCGGGCGTGGCCTGGGCAGACCTCCAGCCCCGCGGACTTTGTGTGGCTGCGGCATTCAGCTCTCAGTCCTCTTTTGCCTTCGAAACCTGAGCCGTTTGGATGGTGCCTGGAGGGGAGCGGGGATCCGCTGACCCCGAGAGAAGAGTGTGTCCGGGGGTGCCTGGACCTCAGCCACCTGCTGAGTGAGCTCGGACCTCCGGCTCTTCACCCGCCCCGCGAGGGAGGGCCCCGCCCCGCCCCGCGCCCCGCCCCCCGCCCCGCCCCCGCGCCCCGCCCCGCGAGGGAGGGCCCCGCCCGGCCCGGCCCCGCCCCCGCGCCCCGCCCCCGCGCCCCGCCCCGCCCCGCCCCGCCCCCCCGCCCCGCCCCCGCGCCCCGCCCCCGCCCCCCGCCCCGCGCAGGTGAGACTGGCCGCCTGTGATGTCGGTGGGTCCCAGGCACGGCCCACCACAAGGGCTGCTGAGGAAGCTCTGCTGTTCCCCACGGGACGAGGTGGGCGTGTCTGGAGGGTTCCAGAGCCGGGAGGGCACCTGCGGCGGACACACGGGCTGAGCGGGTGGGGTGCGGCTGGCTCCCGGAGACACGGGGGTCTTGTCAGCCACCGTCAGGCCTTTCTGGGCTGTCCGGGTGTCCAGTCAACGCGGCTTGGCTCCCAGGAGGGGCCAGCGCTCCTCTCGGCGGAGGCTGCTGGGCCCCCTTGTCAGCTCGGCGGGGCAGCAAGAAGAGAGGGCGCGCTTCCTTTGCTCCGCTGGCACCCCGTTCTCAGAGAGATGCCGGGCCGGGCCGCGTCGGCAGCGCTAGCTGCGGGCGGTCAGCCAGGGCTGGGGCGGGGCTGAGGCTCGTCTGCCAGCCTCCTCTCTTTCCACGCCAGGTTTCGGGGAAGTTACTTTCACCCCTTCCCGCCTCTCTGAGGGGTGGGCGGGCGCAGGACAGCTCTGCGTGGTTTTCAGGTGTTTTCACCTGGACGCAAGTCGGGTGGGCGTCCTGGAGGCAGATGGGTGTGTACTGAACGTGGCCACCTGGGCTCCGGGGGAGGACAGGAGCCTGTGGAGGCGGGTGATGGCTGCGCGGTCCACGTGCCAAGCAGCAGCTCTGCAGACCCAGCCTTGGGACGCGGGCGCAGGCCAGGCAGGGTCTCCGTGTGCCCCTGACCCAGGTGGGGACCCACCCCTCGGCATCCTCCTCCGTGCGGTGACTGGGACGGCCACCACCCCCTCGTCCCCCGCCACCCTGACACCTGTGCGGATTTTCACCGTGATTTCAAGGCTCCCCGGGAGGGGACGCCCCGGGGGCTGTGAGAACACCCCGTGGGCTCGGGGCCCCTCGGCTGCTGATTTTCCCGCCGGCTACTGCTTTCTGACCGCCCCGTGTGGCATCCACGTGGCTGTGACTTTCTCCAGGACGGTCCAGTGTGGGAGGCTTTCAGTTAAATAGGGAAAGTTAATCTGGAAGCTGTCCTTTCTGTCAAAACAAGGATGATACAACCGTGCGGTAACGACTCCGTAGAGTTTCCTATTTTTTTATAAAACAGAACAGTGCTGCCGACAGCCAGGCCCTGCCCACTGCTGTTGGGAAGCGCGCTGGGGTCTCCTGTTTGCCTCCGGAACACCTTCTGTGGTTTACGTGTCACACCTTGGGATGGGACGGAGGGGCAGCGTCCCGGGCCGAGAGCATCCTGTCTCCGCTCACCAGGGCGCCAACCGGAGTGGACCGGGCATGCGCAGCGGGGCGGGGTGGGAGGGCCGAGTGTGTCCATGAGGCGGGAGCATTGGGCGGGGGGCGGAGTTCGGAGAATCACTGTAAGCTCACGGTGCCCCCCTCGCCCCGCCCCCCACCCGGGCAGATCTTGCCAGAACCAGCTCCAGCTCTGAATCGGGTGCTCAGAGTGTTCCTCCGTGCTCTGAGCCGTGGAATCTGAGGTTCCCTCCTGAAAACAGCTCTTAGATGTTCCCTGCGGGAGGACATGTCGAGATACAACCCCCCCACCCTCACCCCACTCCATCCACAGTGGTGGAAACCTTTAGTTTCCCACGAGGTTTCACCTGCTCCCAGAATGGTCTTTCTTCTCATTCCTCCCGGAGTTGCCTGTGATTCTGCTCCTGGGGCACCCAGGACGCGGTGGGCTTTTGGGTGTAGGAGAGGGAACAGGGAGGTCCCTGCAGGGTCTGTGTTGAACCAGGACCGCCGGAGGGGCAGAGGAGGTGCAGCCACCCACCTGTGTCTATGGCCGTGTAGGCTGGCCACCTTCCCGTGTGTTCTCGATGGAATGAGTCACCTGAGGGTCAGGTACCTGCAAGGACGTGGTCAGGGCCGGTGACTGAGGACCGTGAGGAATTCACACACAGGCCGTCCAACTGGACACCCCCAAGCTGGGCGAAAAGTGAAAGTGCTACTCGCCCAGTTGTATCTGACCCTTTGCAATGCTACTATTATAGCCCACCAGGCTCCTCTGTTCACGGGATTCTCCAGGCAAGAATACTGAAGTGGGTAGTCATTCCCTTCTGCAGGAGCTCTTCCTGACCCAGGGATAGAACCTGGGTCTCCTGCATTGCAGGCGGGTTCGTTAGTGTCTGGGGAAGAGGGTCATTTTACTTCCAAACTGTAGGCAGGTGTGGCCGTTGCATCCTGCCCACCGACCCAACACGTCTGCAGCAGACAGAGCTCTGGCTTCCACCCGCCCCTCCACACCGCCTCCCTGCACCTCAGCCCCCACCCCGGGACACAGAAGCAGGTTCCTGATGAGCTCCGGCTCTGACCTGGGGGTCAGATCCAGTGTGACCTGCACAGGGAAGGCTGCCCCCAGGAAGAAGTCGCTGTGGGAGGCTGGCGGTGAGGAGGTGCCCGCAGGAATCGGGTGGAGCTGGTGAGGGGGAGGGCATGGCGGCTGGCCATCCGTGCACACTCAGGACCCTCACAGGTCACACCTCACATGTGTGAGGGGTCCCGGGACGGACAGGCACTGAGAGCTGAGGTTTTGCCGGAATGCGGCCTTGCCACTGCTCTCGCACCAGCTGTAGCCGTTGTGCCCCTGTTGTCACGGGGTGAGCGATCACAGCTGAGGTTGAATGGCCACAAAGCCTAACAGCCCCGGGGGCCAGCCCCTCATGGCCATGGGTGGGCCTCCAGGGACCCCTGGGGACAGGCGGGGTCCTGGCTGGCAGCAGGTGGCTGACCCCCACCAAAGACGGGCAAAGGGGGCCTTGAGCGGTAGGGTCTGTGTCCAGCTGGGAGTGGGTGTGGGCAGGCATGAGGCAAGACCCTCGCGTGCAGCGGGTGAGACACCCAGACGGCCGGTGGCCGCGAGGCCGCGCGCTGCTGTCCGAGCCCGGGCTCTGCACCCGCGTCCGCGCCACACCCTCAGAGAGTGGGCTCTGTTCCCCGGGGCCTCCAAGGCGCCTGCGCCTCTCAGAGTTGGAGGCAGCGGGGCGCTCCCTGTGGGGTGTTGGGGTCACTTCTGGACAGAGGCCCCAGAATCAGCGCTTTCGTAGTTCTTTCCCCAGCGGGCACCCGTTGTCACCACAGGCTTCCTCTAAGAGGGGCCTGAAGCCTGTCTGTGGATGGTGCCAGGGGCCCTTCCATGCGTCGATGTGGCCTTTCAGCTCCAGAGGGGCTGTGGGGGAGGGGCTGCAGGGCTGTGGGGGAGGGGCTGTGGGGGAGGGGCTGCGGGTCTCTAGAGAGAGGTTTTCCCACCCCCACCCCTAGTGTCTGTGCTGCAAACAGGAACTCGGCTGTCAGAGGTCAGTTGACCCCTGGGAACAAGCAGTGCCCGGCTGTGTGCTGATCGCGACCAGGATGTGGGCGTGTCCAGCGTGTGGGGCTTGGGGAAAAGGCCACGGCCGGCTCCAGTCCTGCCCTTGGGCTGGAATCGGCGCCTTCAGTGCCTCGACCTGCTCTGCTGGGAAGGCAGCACCCAGGGCTCCATGCCTGAGGGGCCCCGGTGACCCCTGACCAGGCCTGGGCTGGCCTCCCTGGTGGGAGAGGCCCCAGGCTTCAGGCTGGGCCACATGGAGTGGGGTTTTGAATGAACTGAGCAGACCCTGAGCCACAGATCTGGGGCGCTGCTGGTTGGGGGGAGGAGGTGGCTAGGGGCTACTTCCCAGACCTGCCTGTGATGGACAGCCCCGCCCCCCACTCCGGGGAAACGTGCTGGAAAGTTCACCCCCTCTATTCAGGAGTGTTCTCTGTAAAGGTGGTGGCCCACCCACCCAGAGCCTGGGCAGCAGGCCTCCTCGATGGCCGCCTGCGCATCCCTCGCATGGAAGGGCAGTGCCCAGGGCTGCCTTCCTGGCCGGGCTGGCAGCTCGGCCCCTGTCCTGGCGTGGGTCAAGCCGGACCCTTTCATGTGTTTATTTGGCTGCCTTGGGTCTTTGTTGCACACGCGGGATCTTTAGTTGAGCCGCATGGACTCTGGTTGTGGGGCGCGGGTTCCAGAGCTTGCGGGCTCAGTGGTTGAGGTGCATGGGCTTATTCCCTGGATGCGTGTGGGATCTTAGTTCCCCGACCAGGGGTCAAACCCCTGTCCTCTGCATCGCAAGGCGGACTGTCAACCACTGGACCACCAGGGAGGTCCCAGAGAGACTGTTCTCAGGTTACAACTTTCAGTTTGGTTTGAATAAAAATTTTCATTTCTTTCTTAGATCGACTGATGAAAATAACGATACCGTTGGCAACAGCAAACTACTAGAGTCTGCAAAGTGCTGTGCATGGTACCCTGGAGGCCTGGCAGCGGGGTTGGGGGTTGTCAGCTGTTTCACAGGTGAGGGAGCATGACTCACGGGAGAGAAATCCCCTCAAGTGCTCAGACCTGGGGATTCAGGGACGGCATGTTGTGCTCAGAGGTGGCTGCAGCCTGGCCCCTTTCCTGGGCTATCTGTTTCCTTCAGAAATATTCCTTAGGCCAACTTTCCCCAGAAGGTAGGGAGGGACTGTTAGGAGGCCTCCAAGTTCTCCTGTAAGCCCCCCACTGAAGCTGAAAGCTCCACTCCTTTGGCCCCTGATGCAAAGAGCCGGCTCATTGGAAAAGACCCAGATGCTGGGAAAGATTGAAGGCAGGAGGGGAAGGGGACGACAGAGGATGAGATGGTTGGATGGCATCACCAACTCAATGGACATGGGTTTGGGTGGACTCTGGGAGTCGGTGATGGACAGGGAAGCCTGGTGTGCTGCTGTCCACAAGGTCGCAAAGAGTCGGACACGACTGAGTGATGGAACAATTGAACAGGCCCCACCTCAGATCCATGCCAGCGGATCCCAGGAGGAGAAGCCCCGGAGGAACCGGAGAAAGCCAGCTGGAGCCTCGGACACGCGAGCGGTGGGTCCCACTGGGGCGGCCGCAGTGGCCTCTGGAGGAACCCCCAGCGCCCCCTCCGCAACTAGCATAGCGTCCAGACGGAGCCAGAACTACCCGTGAAGCCTCACGCAGTGTGACGTGACCGGGTCACTGAGCGGTCAGATATTTGGTCCGACTCTATTCTGGGTGCTTCTGGGTGAGAACAGGTGACTCTGTGCACCTCTCCAGGGCGGGCCTTGTCTGATCAGCGGAGGGCTGCGTCTGGGCGCCCACCTGGCTCCTGCCCACTTTCTCCCTGCTCTGCTTGCTGACCGACAGCAAGCGTGTTCCGGGCTGGCAGGGATGTGGTCTGTACCAAGAGAACTGCCTGGCTCAGAGTAAGGAAAGCCGCACCTGAGAGGGTAACAGGCAGGAAGACCAGGGGTCTCCAAACCGAGGAAGTAGGCCGCGCGTGTCAGACCTTTTTAATCTCTCTAAGCGGCAGGAGGAGACAGGTGTTAGACTTTTTCCCTTCTCCGTCCAGATCTAAAGAGGCTTCTTTTAAAGCTCTGTGTTGCCATGAGGACACCTGGTTCCACCTGAACTTAACTTTCCTCGAACCTGGAGCTAACCAACTCGTTTTCTTGTGGAAGTGTTTGTCTTAAGCTATGTTAAGGAACTGTGTATTTACCCTAGATTCTGTCTTCAGGTCGGTTCTGCCTGAGACTCAGAACTGACTGACAAACCAGTGTTTGTACTCACGCATTGCTCTCTTAAGCTATGTTAGTGAGACTGCATTTGCTTGGAAACTTGCCTTTCTTTGAGATTCATGTTAATCGTTTTATGACTCAGGATGACTCATCTGGGGCCAACGTCATCTCAAACTGCGTGTCGTGGGTGAGGGCCCTGGTGCCATTTTCTGAGTTTTGAGACTTTTCCTTTCTCTAATCAGCAGAGCGCTAGTAGCTATGTAACATTTGGCTAAAGACTAGCAGGGGCGCTCTTTCTGCCCCTTCTGATGTCTGTGTCAGAAGTGTTCTGTATCTCTTTTATACTTTAATAAACCTTATGACGCAGAAGCTCTGGGCAATCAAGCCTCGTCACTGGCTCCGGAGTGAATTCCTCTTCTCCGGAGGCCAAGAATCCTGGCATCTTTCATGGCTCAGCAACACCCTCTCACACCTGGAAGGAGTTTTACTGGAGATGAAGAGCAGCTCAGACGGGCCAGCTCGCTGTGACTGACAACTGCTGTGTCACTAAACCTTGACCACCGGGGTGCCTGGGGACCTGGTGTGTTTGATCAGAGTCTGAATTAGAGGCTCCCTTTAGAGAAACACAGGCTACTTTCTTTACATTAGACACAGGTGGGAAAAGATCAGTTAACTAAGTGTTTCCAAGGACAGTTTCTGCCAGTAGGTAATGGATAAACTGTGGTCCATTCAGACAGTGGAATATTATTCACTGCCTTAAAAGGTGAGCTCTCAAGCCATAGAAAGACATGGAGGAATCTTAGACGCATGTTACTGAGAGAAGCCGATCTGAAAAGGCTGCGCGCTGCACCATGCCGAGTCTAGGACGTGCTGGAAAAGGCAAAAGCATGGGAACAGTGGACGCAGCTGTGGCTGCAGGGTCTGTGGGGCTGGGGTGAGCGCAGGAGGCGCGGCGGAGGTTCAGGGCGAGGAGGCCACTCTGTATGCAGCTCACTGTGCATCTGTCCAACCCTCAGAATTCGAGGCACCAAGCGGACCCCAGTGCAAACCACGGGCTTCAGCTAAGCATAAGGTATTAGTGTTGGCCCATCAAGCGTGATAAAGGTGCCGCATCGATGCAGGATATTAGTAATAAGGAAACTGTGGGTCGGGGGAGGAGCGGCACATGAGAACTCTGTGCACTTGCTGTTTGATTTTTCTGTAAACTTAGAAGTGTTATAAAAAGTAAAGTTTAGGAATTATTTAAAACTCATCTTCCTATATACTAGCAAATACAATTAGAAAAAAGCTTTTAAATATTTAAAGCTGCACTAAAAGCAATCAAGAAAAATCTAATCAAATTTACATGTTATTCAGAAAAAGATTTAAATCCTAAAAAATAGAAATAGTATGTTCATGAATTGGATTCTTAATATTTAAAAATACCGATTTTCTCCAAGGTGATTTACAGGCTAACTATAATTCTGATGAAAATCTTAGCAGGTTGTGTGTCTGTGACGTCGACTAAATATTTATGAAAAATGTATTGAACTATCAGGAGTCAGTAACAGACATAATCTTATTTATTTATTTTGGTCGCATGGGGTCTTTGTTGCTGTGCAGGCTTTCTCCTTTTGCCTTTCCTGGTAGCTCAGTTGGTAAAGAATCCGCCTGCAATGCAGGAGACCCTGGTTCGATCCCTGGGTTGGGACGATCCCCTGGAGAAGGGAAAGGCTCCCCACTCCAGTATTCTGGCCTGGAGAATTCCGTGGACTGTGTAGTCTATGGGATCACAAAGAGTCGGACACGACTGAGCAGCTTTCGATTTCACAGGCTTTCTCTGGTTGCGCTGAGCGGGGGCTCCTCTATCTTGGGGTGTGAGGGCTTCTCACTGCGGCCACTTTGCCCATTGTGGAGCCCAGGCGGTAGGCGGGCAGGCTTCAGGAGTTGCAGTGGGGGATTCTAGCACGTAGCTGGGTAGTGAGTGGCTGAGGCGCAAGGGCTTAGCTGTGCTGCAGCAGGGAGGGTCTTCCTGGACCAGGGGTCGAACCCGCGTCCTCTACATTGGCAGACCGATCGTTACCATCACCGAGTTACCCACCGAGTCACCGCTCAGTGTTATCCACCACTGAGCCATCAGTGCAGGCCAGCAGCAGGCATGATCTTGAGGAAGAACAAAGCTGGACAGCTACTGCTCCTGGAGTGAGGACTCGTTTAGTTCACGGCAATTAGATGGGGGAGAGTGGAAATGGAAGCCTGTTTCACTTCCTTGGGCTCCGAGATCACTGGGGGCGGTGACTACAGCCACGGAATTAAAGGTGCTTTCTCCTTGGAGGGAAATGGCGTCCACACCAGTACTATTGCCTGGAAAACCCCATGGACAGAGGAGCCTGGCAGGCTACAGTCCATGGGGTTGCAAAGAGTCGGACACGACTGAGTGACTCCACTTCACTTCACTTCACTTCTCCTTGGAAGGAAAGCTATGACCCATCTAGACAGAGTGAAAAGCAGAGACTTCACTTTGCCAACAACGGTCCATCTAGTCAAAGCTATGGCTTTTCTAGCAGTCAAGTGTGGATGTGAGAGTTGGACCAAAAGAAGGTTGAGCACCAAAGAACTGATGCCCTTGAACTGTGATGCTGGAGAAGACTCTTGAGAGTCCCTTGGACAGCAAGGAGATCAAACTGTCAATCCTAAAGGAAATCAACCCTGAGTATTCATTGGAAGAACTGATGCTGAAGCTGAAGCTCCAGTACTTTGGCCACCTGATGTGAAGAACTGACTCACTGGAAAAGGCCTTGATGCTGGGGAAGATTGAGGGCAGGAGGAGAAGGGGACGACAGAGGATGAGATGGCTGGATGGCATCACCGACTCGACGGACATGAATCTGAGCAAGCTCTGGGCGATGGTGAAGGACAGGGGAGCCGGTATGCTGTAGTCCATGGGGTCACGAAGAGTAGGGCATGACTTAGCGACTGAACAGTAACAATGATTTACTCATTGTGGCCAGATCTCAGTTGCAGCATGTAGACTACAGCTCCCCGATCAGGAGTCAGTCCCCGGCTCTTTGCATCGGGAGCTTGGAGTCTAGCCGCTGGACCACCAGGGACGTCCCAGGGGACCTAAGTTGCAATAAGTGACACAGTGTGGGATTCTAGAAGGAGAACCAGGCCAACAGGACAAACACACGCGGGGTCACTTCACTTACCCCAAAATTCCAAATTTCTGCTCCACACGGGGGCTGAAATGGAAGAGCAGAAACAGTAAGCGATGGCCTCAGGGTGGAGCAGCTGGAGCTGGAAGACTGTGAGTCCCTGCCGAGGCTTTGCTCAGGAGCACACAGTGACCCGTGATACCACTCCAAGGCGCGTACCCAACAGACCACAGCAGCGTCAGCATCCACAGCCCCAGACTGGACACAGTGCCACTGCCCGTTCACAGCACAGTGGATGGAAATCGGTGGTGGGTGAGCTCGGCAAGCCGGGTAAAGGACTGCAGACGCACTCGACACAGGACGGGTCTCAGGAGCCCGGCGCTGGGAGCCCACGCCAGCCTGCTTCCTGGCTCGGCCGAGCCAGCTGGACAAGCTGGGCAGAGCTGTGCGGCATCAGTGGGAACAGGGGCCGGAGGGGCCGGGGGCGGCCGGACGGTGGGGCCTGCGAGCGCGCTGGTTCCGGCTATGGTTATGCTGGCACGGCCGCAGAATGTACCGGATTAAATACTGTTTGGCTGTTACATGTCATACATTGTCTTTAAGAGACGGCAATGCTGTATAAACAGTTCCACTTAAATGCGTGGATACGGCCTCAACAAGCATTTCACAACCAACCAGGACTTTAAACTGCTGTCCTTTCAAAGGGCTCCCGGTGGAGGCAGACCCGCTTAATCGATCGCCTTATTTGCTAAGTGACGAGTCAATGTTTTCTCTTGGCTCAGAGTTTTCCTCACGTGTCAAGGGCAGATGGGTGATGAAGCCACGGCTGGCAGACACCTTCTGCTATGCGACAGCTGGGATGGCATCTCCCCATCCCCGGGGCGGGGGCGAGGGTGTGAGGCTGGCCTGTGGTGCCCGGCCCAGGAATCCCATTCCCGGGGCGGGGGCGAGGGTGTGAGGCCCAGGGATCCCATTCCCAGGGAGGGGGCGAGGGTGTGAGGCTGGCCTGCGGTGCCCGGCCCAGGATACTCCGTTCCCGGGGAGCGGGCGAGCTGTCAGGCCCACGGCACCCTGTCTCTGGGGAGCAGGTGAGGGTGTGGGCGCTGGCCAGCCTCGGGCCCTGAGCCACTGGTGGGGTGGCTCTGGCCGCTGAGCTCCTTATAAATTAAGAACCATCGGTGAGTCGTTCTGTGGACCAGACGAGCCTGTTTGAATTCATGAACTCTCTTGTGTCAGTTTAATGAAATTATCAGGTTGTCCGGCCTTGAAATCCCTGTGGGAGCGCAGCAGGGAGCCAGCCAACCCTGCTCCAGTGAGGAGACGGACACTGTGTCCTGACCGTCGCTGCTGCCAGGAACGAGAGACGGAAGCAAAAGGGGCAGCTGGAGCCCACCTGCACACTCACCCTCTGCGTGGAAGGCGGCCGGGGCAACGCCCCGAGCCACCCAGATTCGAGACTCGTCCGTCGCAGCTGGGAGGCAGGATACCCGGAGTGGCTGGCTCCCAGCATCTCTGTGGAGGCCTCCTGGGCAGAAGCGGCCCCTCCTCCTGGCTCCTTCCCGCCTGGGCTGACACGAGCTGGTCCGTCCAGGTTCCGCACACGGGGCCCTGCTCCACAGGCAGCATCGACACCCCCGCGACCCTTTAGGATGAAACCGACCCAGCGTCCGTCACTCAGCTTGACCGCGGCTTCAGCCCGACGGCCGTGCTGCCAGTCATGAGCTCCTGCACCCGCCAGCCAACGCCGTCTCCTAACTGAGTGTGGCCTTTGGACCGTGGTTAGCCTGGCTGTCTCCCCGAGGGGCCATTTTCAGGGATGGTTCCGCATGGGACCTTCCAAGGACCACAGAGGAAAGTGTGTGTCGGGGGTTCCACTGGGGAACGGATACACGCTCCCCGCAGTGAGGCTTCGCTTCAGCGGCCGTGGGCGGAAAGCCGCAGAGAGCGGGGCTGTAAACTCAAAGTCCGGGTGGACGGGGCTGGCGCGGCTGCTGCGCCGGCTGGTGGTCATGTGGGGACCTGTCCCCCTCTTCCCATGGCTCCACCATCATCAACCAGCAGGTCCACTTTGAGGTCAAGCTCCAGCCTGCCTACCCCCACCCAGAAACCAACCAATAACAAGGCAGATGTGGGCACAGACCCCCCTGTGCCGCCAGCCTGGGGGTGCACAGCCTCCTCTTGGCTCACAGGGCACGGCCGGCCCGGTGGCCGCACAGGTGCAGCGGAGCTGGGAGATGGCCCGTCCCGGAAGGCCAGGCCCCAGCTCGGCGCCGGGGACTCCACGGGAGCGACAAGGGCGCGACACTGGATGCCTGGGGTCAGCCGCAGGCCACGCCCCTCCCCCTGAGGAAAGACCCACGGCTGCGCCTGGGCCGGGGGCAGGTGCGGTCTTCATTTGTGTGGCGCTTACTGGGGGGTCTGGGCGTTTCCTCCATTCTTGCATCGTGATTTCCTCCTCTGAGGGTCTGCTTCTGGCCCGTCTTCCTGTGGTCTGTTCTGTTGGGATTGTCCGAGTTTTTACAGCTTCCGGGTCATGAGCCTCATTGTTCTTTATGTCCCCAGACTCCCTGGTCTGTGTACTTTGTCTGTCGTGTAACTGAGAAGCCCCGGACTTTGAGGTGGTCCATTTAACCAGTCATCCTATTTGCTATGTGTGTGTGTCTAGTGTCTGATAGAAGACGGTCCTAACTCACAGGCTGTAAGCCCACTGCTTTATTGTGCTTCTGATACACGTGCAGTTTTCCAACGTTCATGTCTTAAGGTTTTCGGCATTTGTCTTTGGGATACAATTTTTATGCCTTTTTCCCTGACAGGAACAGTCATTTTTCCAAACATGCTTGGCCACATGTGCCCTACACGCACACGACCCGCTTCCTGGCTGCTTGGTTTAGCCTGAGCTGCTCCCACACGGGCTCATATGTTTCTTCCTTCGAAGCGGAAGCGCTGCGAATGTTTCTCAGCCACTTCTGTTGTTTGCGCTCCTGTGTGAGTGGGGCCTGATTGTGTTGAAACTTTGATTAGGATCACAATGAATTTATAGAATTGACACGTCACACCACGTGTCCACTTGCAAACGTGGGCTCGCCTTCCGGTTAGTTAAGCATCTCTGTTTTGGAACTTAATCTTTCTGTTGTGTTTCGCTAATATATGGGGAAAAAATACAGACCCAAAGTGGAAGAGCCACTCATGTTTTATAAATAAAGGGTCAAGTGAGTTTTGACAGAATGTGAGACTTCCTTCGGGGAAGGAGAGTCTTGGCTCCTACGGCGGCTAGGGGCCACTTGTCCTTTGTGACGTTTCAGGCTCCTGACACGCCCTCGTCACAAGGTTCCTCCTGCTTCCAAGGCCTCAGGTGGCAGTGCCCAGAGGCGATGAGAGGGAAGGTGTGCTTTAAGGCTCTCATAATAAAGTAAACGTGTTGCTAGAAGTGTGAGGCCCAGGACCCATGGCTGAGAGCATGTGTTTCAAAGATTAACCGTCCTCATCAGTGGATTTCTCCTTGTCTCCATGGGTGCCTGGAGCTGGACCTGGAGCCAGGACCAGGTTGTCACGTGGATTTCCTGCATCTGAAACCCTTCTTGTGTTTTGGAGAACACGACCCTGGGGGCTCATGGTGCAGGCGACCCCCTCAGAAACCAGTGCAGCTCATCCCTGTGGCCCCGAGGTTCCTGGACGCCACCACTCAGATTCCTGTGGTCAGTGGTCAGCAGATAGGAGCTCCGGTAGAGGGTGAAGCTCTGCCGGCCAGGGACGGGCCTGGTGGGGGCAGGTCAGCTCCCCGGGCCTTCCCCTCTCTGACTGCCTTCTTCCCGCTGCAGGGCTGGGGACCTCGGAGAGGACCCCTGCGTCTCCATGGCCTCGGGCTTTTATTCCTTACCCCGAGTGGGCGCTGTCACCCACAGCCTGGCCCTAACCTGGGCTCCACACGGTGCCGTCAGGGAGCCCCACCAGGCCTCTTGTCATGAAGGGTCCACACAGCCCAGGGCTTCCGGGAGTCGGGCCCCCGGCCCTCGACACACAGCCGAGAACTAGAGGTGGAGTAGAGCTCATTCCAGGGAGGGCGGTCGGGTCCCTGGGGGCCCCAGGGCCCAGCGGCCAAGGCGGGACGCCCGGCCCCGCCGATCCCAGGCTGCCTCTTGTCTGGGCTCCGTCCTCCACCTCCCCTTGGAGCCCACATTCCAAACCTCGCCCTCCAGCCTCCCTGGGGAGTCGGAGGCCACCTGGAGTCCCCTCAGCGGCCCCGGGGGCTCCTGACGCTGGGCAGAGCTGTCTTCCCATGGTTCATGGCCAGGAGCGGCCAGCCGGCCGAGCCCATGCCCTGGTCCCAGAAGCCGTGAATGTGACCTTTCCTCAAATAGCAAGACTGTGACTCAGCAGATGCGACCGAGGTAAAGACCCTGGACGAGGAGATTATCCCGGATTAACTGGTCAGCGCTGAGCGCAGGGCCGGTGTCCTCAGGAGGGAGACAGGCGGGATTGGTGACGCAGGGGGGCCCACGTGAAGACACAGGCAAGGATCAGAGCGATGGCAGCCGGTGAGGGGGACGAGGCCGGGCCTCGGAGGGAGCGGGGCCTCCACGCAGACCCCCGCTCAGCACCATCTCTGAGCCGCCGTGAGGCTGCAGGACACCCAGACCCCCACCCTTCGGGGAGCCTGCCCGGCATCAGCGAGGTGACCGATCAGGACGGCCGCCTCCTCTGGGCAGAGCGAGCCCCACGCTCCCTACCACCGCCCCCCAAGGTGGCCCAGAGCCCTTCAACATGTGGACGTGGGGCCACACCCCACATGGGACACACCGCCCGCTGGGACCCTCAGAGCCGCAGGCTCGTGCAGGCGGCTGCAGCCTCGCTGCGCACCCCTGACCCGTCCGCTCTGGGCCGGAGGCCTCCCCATCCCCGTGACCCGTGCTTTCTCGCCCTGCCCTGGCAGCCCCACGCTGTCTCCTGGGGTGAGCGCGTGGATCTGGAGTGAGGCGGCAGGAGCCAGGGGTTGGCAATCCTCCCTGTGATGGGGAGTCACAGGGCAGCCGGGCACCCTCTGTGACCCCCGAGGCCTCCCCTCTCTCTCTCCCAGGCCTTCCAGGCCGGTGCCCGGAGGAGGCTGGACAGTGAAGCAGTCGTGGGGTCAGTGGCTGTGGGGGGGCCTGTGGAAAAGAGCGGGGAAGGCAGCAGTGGGGCGGAGCCTGGGGCCGGGACCCCCCACGGGGGCTCAGGGAGACACAGGAGGTGCCAGGATCCACCAGGGATCAAATCCGTGGCCCTGCAGTGGAAGCGCACATGCTTACCCTCCGGACCTCCCGGGGAAGCCCCTCCAGCCCGTGCGTCTAAGAAGGGGGGGTGCCGCAGCTCAGAAGATCTTCACGGGGACGTCCCAGCCGAGAGCGCTGGGTGGGGCCCTGGCAGTACTGACTCATGGACAGTTGTCAGCAAGGGTGGACACAGGCTGGATGGTTCTGAAGCCTCGTCTGTGCTGGGCACGCTGTGTGGATTTGGCCCGGGTCACTTCCTAGAGTGTCCAGAGGACAGCTGTGCCTGGGGCAGGATGGCATGTGGGGCTGCTCTCAGTGCCCTGACTGTCCCTCCCACTCCATTCGAAGTGTCGAGAAAGCTCAACTTAACTCACAGACACAACTGTGCCAGGTGGCTGCGCTGAGACCTAGCGTGCATTTCCGGCTGGAAATATCTAGGCCATCAGGAGAGCATCGGTTTTTCATGCCACGTTAAACAGCACCCTTCTGTCTGCAGGACACGAGATGGCCTCTGTGCCCTGGCGCTCCAACCCTGCCTGCAGCTGGCTCTTCACACACTTCTGATTTTCCTAAGTAACTCAAGTGTTTAGCGAGATCTGGAGCCCTGTAGTGGCTTTTTGAGACTTTGTCAGCAGACCTAACCCAGCGTGATGCAATATTTTCTGGCAGGACAGGCTGCTGTCTGAACGAGAGAGGTAGAGAGTTCTGCTCTGGGGATCCCTGGGGCCAGCAGCACAGAGGTTGTGATGGAAACGAGCAGATTGGAGGGATGTGGGCGCCCTGGAAGGCAGGGGCCGAGCCCGGAGCCCAGTGCTGCCCCCCAGGGCTCAGGATGTTCTCAGAGACACTGGGTGGCCCCTCCGGCCCAGCCGTCTTGGGTTCCGCATGCACGTCTGGCGCCCCGGGAAGCACCCTTCCCGCATGGCGGGGGCGGGTCCCCCCGGCTCGTGGGCAGCTCCTGGCTTGAGGGGGAGACTAGCTTCCCCTGTCAGTGGGCCCTCTGCCCAGTGCTCACCAGCCTCGAGCGTGAGAGGCGGCTGCTCTGAGTCAGCACAGAGCCTGGAGAGAAGGGCGCCCAGGTCAGGGCTGAACGACTCCTAATCAGGCTGAAACCCCTGGGGATTGCACCCCGTGCTGAATGGTGGGGGCTGAGACCTCATCTGTGCTGGTCCCCATTTCCTCCAGGGACGACCTCTCCCCCTTCCTGGAGGGGCAGCTGGCTATGGGGTGGGTCCTCCCGTAGGACAAGTCCATCCCCCGACCAGGATGCCAGGAAGAGCAGAAACGCGGCTTCCCCAGCTCTGTGGCCAGCTACTTCACCCACAGAGGGCGGCTCCAGCACCCCGGGCGTCGGATGACGTTTCCCGGGTGGGCGCCTTGTATTTGAGACGAGCCACGTCTGACGTTCACACTCAGAGCTGCCACTGTGCTGCACACTGTCAAAGGAGGGGCCCTCAGCTCCTGAGAACTCGCGCCCGCCACGCTGTCTCTTGGAGACGGCAGTGAGTGGAGAGAAAGTCAGTAACAGTCACGTCCGAGTCCTAGCTGGCTGCCTCTTTTATTTTTTTTTTTCCTTTTTTACCCTTTTCGGCCCAGAGCCTGTGAGTGGGCTCCCCCAGGTGGTGTCTGAGTAACTGTGGTGACTGGCAGTGCCTGCGTCTGCCTCCAAGTTGGGGCTGGTCCTTTGCACATGACAAGGTGGGGGGCTTCAAGGACTCACCTGGGGACAGGGGGCAGGACCTGAGGCGGCACTGGGTGGGCCCACATGTCTCCAGTGGGCACCGTCTGCTCCTCCAGGCCCCAGGGACGCCAGGGAGTATAGACACCTCCCTCCATCCAGCAGGAGTCCAGGGAGGCAGGGGCCGACCCAGAGAGGTCATGTCTCCTGGGGGACAGATGGCTGCTTGTGGCCCTTCAGGCACAAGTGATGGAAGGCAGCGGCCCGGCACCCCCTGGCATCGGGAAGCAGGGTGCGCTCTCATCAGTGGGAGGCGGGACTGACGGTAGCGTCCGGGAGGCACCTGCGGCTTCGAGGTTCGTGGCGGGGGGAGCCCTTGACGCCGGGGCACGCCCGCTGCGTCTTTCCTCTCAGCAGGAAGCAGCTCAGGGTCCTCACGGGGGCAGTGAGCTGAGCGCACACACTCGGGGCTCCTGACGACCCCTTTTCTGTCCCTTCTCGGGGTCCCAGCTCCCCGAGGGGGCAGCCTGGGGTGAGAGGATTTCCTGAGGATGAGGCAGGAGAAGCCTCAGACCTGGGGCTCCCGGAGGGGACACCTCCCAGCCCTTCTGCATTTGGGGCGCGTTTGGCAGAGTCTGGCCGCACCCACTGAGCACCAGTGTGCCCCTCCTCCGTTTGACAACCACTAAAGCCCGCATCGTCCCAAGGGGCTATCTCACCCCTCCCCGGCTCTAACTCCTGCTTGGCCTGAGAGTCTCGAGTCTGGGGGAGCTTCTCCCCGTCGGGCCCCCTCTGGACGGGGCAGCAGGCTCGGGGTCCCTCGGAGCGGGGAGGGGCCTGGGTGGCAGGTGGGCTTGGAAGGGACCCCACCTCAGCTCTGCATGGTCTCCTCTGGGGAGGGCCTTTCTCCACAGGGGACCCCCACTCCTGCTCCCTGGAGGGCGGCTGGGTCGGTGGGGGTTGGTGGTGGCCTGGAGGTGGTGAGTCTCGGTACAGAAGGCACAGTTCTGTCCTCGTGTGCAGAAGCCCACCCCGCCTCCCCGACTAAGGGGACAGGCTACTGCCCTGTCTTATTTCTTATCTGCCCACAAACGTGTGCGGTAAAGGGCACACTGAAAGTAGAAAGCAGCAAGGAAATGAAGGTGTCACTCATTCAGGCACGTCCACCTGTCTGTGACCGCAGGACTGCAGCCCGCCAGGCTCCTCTGTCCATGGGATTCTCCAGGCGAGAATACTGGAGTGGGGTGCCATGCCCTCCTCCAGGGGACCTTCCCCACCCAGGATCGAACCTGGGTCCCCCACATTATCAGGCAGATTCTTTACCTTCTGAGCCACCAAAGCATCAAATAACTGATTCGATCAGGAATGTTGAAATGAGTTTGTAGAGATGGAACACTGGTCATCGTCCAGAGGGTACCCCAGGAGCGCGCGCACACACTCTCTCACACACACACACACTCACACACGCATGTTGTGTGAAGATCCGTGACTTGTCAGAGGCAGGCGCTGGGCCCACATCACACCTGACCTTGCTGCAGAGTCAGGGCTGGGCTGCCACGACCCCAGGGCCTCTCCCAACTCCTTTCCTGCAAAACAGAGGGGGCCTGCGCCCGCAGCTCTGGGGTCTCCTCTCCTCGCGGCCTTGGGGAGCATGCCTGGAGCCCTGCGGCCTGCGGTGGGACACCGAGGGGCTGGGTGGTGACCTTCCTGGGGGAAAGGTCTTTGGGCCCCTTGGGGGCTGTTGTGGCTGAGTCTAAGGTCAAGAGAAGCCCCAGCCCAGCCCTCTGGGCTGATTAGAGGTGAGCAGGCTTTTCTTTCTGTGTTTCAACTACAACCCTAAGAGAAGGCGGGGCTTCTGGACAGACTCTCAGCTCCCAGCCCTTCTGTGGGGAGGGGGGCCCTGGGAGCCTAGCAGCAGCCCCCGGGAAGGGGAGCTTTTCTAACTCCATCTGCTCTTCATGACGCATGTGGGGGGCCTTCATGAGATTCCTGGGGCCCCAAGGCATCTCCTGGGGTGGCTCCTGGGATCCCTGGCAGGAGGGGCCCTGAGGCTCAGCCCTGGAGTGCTGGCTGTTCCCCTCCTGCGTGTCTGCCCCCCCAGACCTCCAGGGAGGGGCACAGGGGCTCATACTCCCCTAGACTGAGATGGTTCCTTCTCGAGGGCCCACCGCAGTCCTGAGCGCAGAGCATCTTAACTGCCACCCGGCTCAGCCCCGTGTCGCCCACGGCCAGGCCCTGCTGTTGGGGTCCACGCCTCCACCCTCACGGGCCCCTGTGCCCAGCATCTCAGGTGGAGTGTGTCTGAGTCAATGTTTCCTGCTCCTCGAGGCCCCTCCGGCGACCCTGCCCCGCCGCATCTCGCTCCCCCAGCAGCTCCGCTCTGCCTGTGGTCTGTTGGTTTCCTGGTTTTGGCCCCTCTGCGTCCCGGCCACGCCGGCTGATTGCTCTGACCACCCTCCTCCTCTCGTGTGGACTCTGGGGACGAAGCGCGTGCTGGCAGAAAGCTGGGAGGATAAGCCTGTGTGTCTCCTGTTCCGCGGCCCCGTGATCACTGAGCTCTGAATTCTGGTCATTGACCCCTGGAGGTCAGACTTCTGCTCAGGGCCGACTGAAGGTGGCTCCAGGATGGGCGTGGCCGGGACAGAGCAGGGCCGGGGCTGCGCGACTGCCCCAGGCCTCCGGGTCTCTCCGCGGCTGCCAGGCGCCAGCCCAGCGCCCGGGCGATTTCCCTGCCTCGTTTATCGTCGTTCCTCAATGGAACGGCACCCCACGTGAGGGCAGCTCATGTCGGTTCTGAACAGGGTTATTTGGGTTCATTGTTCTTATGTCATTTCACTTTCCTCACTTATGAAATGATGGCACCAGGGAAACAAACCCACCCTCTTATAACACAACAACCGTGAAAGTGGAAGGAAGTGACCAAGGAAGTCTTAGCGTGAAGAAGGAACCTCCTAGGGGCTTAACAACCCACAGCTGAATCAGCCAAGAGGCCTGCGCGTCAGTGGGCCAGAATCCCTCCCCTCTGGCTCCGGCCTCCGATGCCGCCCCGGAGCAGCCCCCTGACCCAAGTCAGCCTCAGGAGCGGCCCCCACACTCCCTGCCGCTTCACATCGGGAGGGTGGCCACGTGCTTCCTGCTTGGTATTTACAATTCGTGACAGGTCAGCTCAGAGTGGGGACCTCCCCAGACTCACTAGTGACTCCATTCAGGGGGCAATTTCCACATTGAAAGTCGCTCAGTTGTGTCCGACTCTTTGGGACCCCGTGGGCTATACAGTCCATGGAACTCTCCAGGCCAGAATACTGGAGTGGGCGCCTTTCCCTTTCCCAGGGGATGTTCCCGACCCAGGGGTCAAGCCTGGGTCTCCCGCACTGCAGGCAGATTCTTCACCAGCTGAGCCGCAAAGGAAGCAATTTCCACGTTAGTGCAGAGAAAGGTCCTTTCTCAGTAAAGCCGTTTAGAAATCTGTACCAGATGCCCCTGCGGCGGTGGCCCTCGTGTGTCCGCCTGGCTGGGTCCTGGCGTGCTCAGGGCCCATGTGTGCGCTTAGTCACTTCAGTTTTGTCCGACTCTTTGCAGCCCCCTGGACTGTAGCCTGCCAGGCTCCTCTGTCCATGAGGTTCTCCAGGCGAGGATACTGGGGCGGGTTGTTGCTATGCCTTCCTCCAGGGGATCTTCCCAGCCTAGGGATCGAAACTGAGGTTCTTATGTCTCTGCCTTGGCAGGTGGGTTCTTTACCACTAGTGCCACCTGGGAAGCCCAGACGCTTGGCCGAACATGCTTCAGTGGGATGAGAGGAGGATTTGCATGAGTGGACAGGGAAGCGGACCGCCTGCGCCGTGCCGTGGGCCTTGGCCAGGCAGCTGCCGCGCTGGGTGGAGCCCCTCCCCCACTGACCCTCTGCGCTGGGACTCGGCTCTTTCCTGGCTGTGGGGCCGGCACTGCAGCCTGAGGTCTTCCCAGGCCTTGAGCCTGCTGGCTCACAGGCCGAACCAGAGCACTGACTCTCCCGGGCCCAGGCTGCCCTGCAGACCCAGGGGCAGGCCAGCCCCCGTGACGGCACGAGGCGGTCCCTGCCGATCGGCCTCCGCAGGTGGGCATGCTCTGCTCAGGCTGTTTCCCCAGGGCCCTGACGAGGGTTCCCTGCGGTCTCATGGTTTGGGGCAACTTCAGGATCTGCCTCTTGGAAGACGGGCAGCCGGCCGCTGGCCGGGCTGGAGCTGCCCAAGGGCCCATTCTGGGAGGTGTTCGCTGCGCGGGGTCGAGGGAGCAGCAAGGCGGCCACGGCTGCCGTGAGACAACGGAGGCGGTGGGGCTGCTCGCGGCCCCCGGGAGCTGCAGGCAGTTTGCGATGGAGCACACGCTGCTGGAGGCCTGCGCGTGCTCGGCAGGGGCCTCCGCGGACTCCGCTCTCAGCCCTCCAGGGACATTCAGCCCCCGTGGCCCTCTGCCTGGAGCCCCCAGCACGCCACTCCCGAGGCCCCTGCCCCCCTGGAAGCAGTTTCTGACACCCCCTGGCCCCACGGGGCTGGCCTGGGCCCCTGGGCTGGACTCTCTGCTCACGCACCTGCCGGCCCCTCTCGGGGGAGAGGCAGCCCGCAGGCCCTGCTCGACCGTGACTCAGGCCAGAGCCTCCTCCTCACCTCCTGCTGCCCCGGCGGCCGTGGGCCCTGGGGGAGGCCACCATGTCCAGGAGTGCCGTGGTTGCACAGGCCCCTGGAGGCTTGTCACCGCAGATGGTCACCCTGCCCCGGGAGGCCGGACGCAAGCCTCTCTGGAAGGACCCCCGCCTCCTCACCTGATCACAGGTCCCCGGTGGGGGTCGTCCCCAGCTGCTGGAACCCGGCCAGGTCAATCCGGGTTGAAGGTCGTGTTGCCCCAAGGACCATGGGCACACCCCACCTGTCGGGTGAAGACCTGTCGGGTGAGGGTCTCTCTCTCTCTCTCCTTGGAACCTGGAAGTGAATCTCTGGGGCCCTTTCTCCTTGCCTTGCAGCCAGCAGGTGGGCCCAGGGGAGCTGTCTCAGCCCATTGCCCCAGACCAGAAGCCTGTCCCTGCACTGCGTGTGGGGGCCATGCGGGTAAGAGGGTCCCCGAGGGCAGACACCCTGTGCCCCAGGCGTGGGAGCCGTCAGCAGCCCTCGAGCCTGGGACCCCTCTGCGGGCCGAGCCCTTCCTGGGGGTGGAACACCTACACTTGTGTAGAGGTTCGTGCCCGGGCAGCTTCCGTGCGTCCCAGGGGGCCCTGGGCTCCCGTGTTCCCTGAGACACAGGAATACCTGCAGTGTCTCCTGGACGGGGCTGCCCAGCTCCCTGTGTAGAGAAAGTCCCAGGTCTCCCCCACCTTGGGGACACATTCCTGGGGGCACGTGTGT
Source organism: Capricornis sumatraensis (assembly GCF_032405125.1). NCBI lineage: Eukaryota > Metazoa > Chordata > Mammalia > Artiodactyla > Bovidae > Capricornis > Capricornis sumatraensis. The sequence goes on along the minus strand of NC_091086.1, from coordinate 77,144,911 downwards.
CCTGCACAGCTGCAGGAGCCCAGGGGCGTGCTGGGGGCTCCGAGGGGCGTCCAGGGGCTGGGGGAGGCTGGGCGGGGCCGGGTCCTCCAGAGGGGAAGCAGCAGTGAGGGGCGAGAGCGGGCTCCCGGGAACCTGCTGGCCACGGCCGCGCCCCTGGCGGGTGCCTGCCGAACCACACGGCGCCTCCTCACTGCTCAGTGAGCCACGTGCTTTTGCCCACTTGCATTTCCTGTCTTTGAATTACGCCTTCACATCTCTTGAGTTTTTGCCTTTTTCTTGTTGAGCTGTAGGAGTTTTGAAAAAACAGACGCGCCTGACACGGGGCCTTCCACGCAGTCCCGATGCTTGCTCTCTCGCTTGCCTTTAGCGTCGATTCTCATCCTTTCATCCTGCCAGTGTTTTTTTGATTACTCAGATGTAGTTAAATTTAGTGATCCTTCTAAGGGTGTTTTCATAGTTCTCAAATCTGTGGGAAAACAGTTCTGCTTTCTGCTCGGGGAGATTCCTGACCTCAGAAAAGCCATCTGGGGGAACCAGATAGAAGGGGACAGCACACCAGCGGGAAGTCCGTGGCAAGGCCCTCGCCACCACGGGCAGGGAGCGACGCGGTGAGCCGGCCGCTGGGGAGCCAGACCCAGGCCTGCCCAGAGAGGGCCCCCAGACAGTGGGGGGCACCCACCCCTGCCCGGAATGGGGTGGCTTCTCCCCAGACTGTGGGGAGCCGGCCCCAGGCTGTAGGGGGCACCCACCCCTGCCCGGAATGGGGCAGCCTCTCCCCAGACTGTGGGGGGCACCCACCCCTACCCGGAACAGGGTGGCTTCTCCCCAGATTGTGGGGAGCCGGCCCCAGGCTGTAGGGGGCACCCACCCCTGCCCGGAATGGGGCAGCCTCTCCCCAGACTGTGGGGAGCCGGCCCCAGGCTGTAGGGGGCACCCACCCCTGCCCGGAACGGGGTGGCTTCTCCCCAGACTGTGGGGAGCCGGCCCCAGGCTGTAGGGGGCACCCACCCCTACCCGGAACGGGGCAGCCTCTCCCCAGACTGTGGGGAGCCAGACCCAGGCTGTGGGGGCACCCACCCCTGCCTGGAATGGGACGGCTTCTCCCCAGGCCGGAGTGACTGCCAGGCTCGGGGAAGCTGTAGCCCCTGGTCGCCCCCACTCTGCTGGGACCACCTCAGGCCGGCAGTGACCGGGGGTGCTGCTCTTCTGAGCTCCCTCTGTTTTGCCAGCAGTTAGACGCAGAGGATGAGCCCTGGGACCCCGACCATGGGGACGGCAGCCTTGGAGCCCCGCCTGGGGCTTCACCCGGAGGCGCAGCGTGGCTCCAGCCTCGGGGAGTGAGTCCTGTCCGGCCGGGCAGCAGCAGTGCATACTGAACAGAGATCATCACGCGGCTGGGATGGGCTCCGCAGACGGGCCTGGACCCTCACACGTCTGCAGACTCCCGGCTTGGAGGGCCCAAAGCCCCAGGTCACAGGGTGGGCAGCCCGGGCCCCTCTGGGAACGCAGGAGGCTCCGATCAAAGCCTCCCTCCCGGGCATCCTCAGAGTCCAGGGGTCGCGTGGCTCTTTCTCCTTACGAGCCGTCCTTCCCGTGAGGACACCAGCCCTGCTCTGTCCGCGTTCGCTCTGACGCCCCAACTTACTCTGCGAAGACCCCACCTCCTAGTGCGCATGTTCACAGGAGCCCACAACTTCAGCTCTGAACTTGGAGGGGACACCATTTAGCCTGCGAGACAGGTCCTGGGAAAACTGAGCAGGAGGCTTTCATGTGCCAGACGCCCAGGGGGCAGAGGGGCTGGTGGGCGTGGGTCCCTGTGCAAGGGAAGCCCCCCACCCACCGGCCAAGATGGCAACACGGCCACAGAGCCCAGGGAGGGATGTGAGCCCCGAGCCTGCAGGGAGTGCTCCAGCCTGGCGCTTGCAGGGTCCTCGGGCCCGGAGGCAGCAGGGGGCACGCTGGAGTGCAGACTGTGACTCAGCACCCGCGGAAGGGCCCGGCTCCCGGGGGCAACGCTGATTCACCGGTGGTTCAGGAACTCAGCTTGTCAACCTCGGAATGTGTCACAGGAGGCCTGGGGACAGCCCAGGCGAGTCATCCAGTGAAGGGAACGAACGTGTGGTCACCAGTGGACCCCAGGGAGGAAGCCCTGGGCCCCCGAGACCCTCAGAGGGACCACCTGGGGACGCCGATCCCAGGAGGGGGAGGACAGGGCTTCTCTGAGGCCATCGCCCAGCCCGAGGGGCCCATGATTCAGAGGACGACGGTTCTGTTGAAACAAGGCCTGCACGGTGCCTCGGGCTGGGGGCAGGGGTGTGCAGAAACAGGAAAGGAGACCGTTCCTCACCCCTCACCCCTCACCCCTCACGCCGAGGACGGTACCAGAACCTCCTCACTCTTCAAAGGAGGTTTTGGAAGAAAGTCTTCGGGAAGGCTCACACTCTTCCTTCTGTGAGCAACTTGCAGCTTTCTCTGAAGGATGCGCCAGGGCACCTTTTCGGTCCTCGAACACACGTCACGGTTGTTTTTCAGGGAGGTGCTGGAAATGATGAGAGTCGCTCAGTCATGTCCGACTCTTTGCAACCACATGGACAGTCCGTGGGGTTCTCCAGAGTAGAATCCTGGAGTGGGTGGCCTTTCCCTTCTCCGGGGCATCTTCCCAACCCGGGGACGGAACCCAGGTCTCCCGCCTTGCAGGCGGGTTCTTTGCCAGCCGAGTCCCCAGGGAAGGCCTCGTGGGCAAGGACTGAAACAGAGCTTCTGCCTTCACCACTGGCTCTCACGCTCTGACATTTGTTTTCCCTCCGTGCTGGGGCTTCACGTTCGCTCCCTGACTTCCGCTTGAAATCAGCTCTGAGGAGACCTCCCCGGCCTCCCTGAGGTTCCACCTGGAATCCCTGGAAACCCGGCCTACAGGGCCACTGTGTGGCCCACAGAGCCAGGCCTCCTCCCCACACGGCCGCGGCTCCGCCTGGCGTCTACGCCCGGGGCTGACCCTCAACATTCCAGCTGCTCCAAGAAGCCCCTCCTCCAGGTGGGTCCCAGGTGCCCGCATGTTCCCGGCCGGGCTTCTGGCCCGAGGGAGCATCCCACGTGGGTGCAGACGCCCTAAAGCTTGGGCTCCCGGGACGGCCGGAGCAGGTACAGATAGGAGGTGACGGCTCACTCGCCCATCCTGAAACGGGGCTCAGTGGGCGCCTGCCCCTGCCCATCTGAGGTGGTGGCAGTGTGGGGGTTTAGGGGGGTTGGAGGGGAAGAGTCGGGTGTGCTGGTGGAGAGGGACGGCAGAAGGGGACTCAGGGGAGGCCCGGTGAGGGGGAGGAGCTGGGGTCTTCAGGCTGTTCCGGGGAGGCAGGGGCACCGGGCGGGTGATGGTTTGGGGGGCTCCCTGAGGCCCGCAGACCCCTGACCAGCTGTGGGAGGGCGGGCAGGCCTTCAGCGGGGAGCGGGGAGGAGGGCTGCAGGAGACCCAGCATTTGAGCCCATCGGTGGGGGTCCTTCTGGCACAGGGGTGGGGAGAGAGGGTTGGGCTGGGGTCCTGCTCAGGGCCTCTGCTCTCCTTGCGGACGCTGCCCTGTCTGGGGCTGCCCCTCGGGACTGCGGTGACTCTCCTCCGAGATCTTAAGGCGCGTCCTGCCGACTTCGTCTCCGGTCCCAATCGTAAAGTTAACAGGCGCGCTCTGGGGATTCAGCAGAGAGAGAAGTTGAAACCGACCCGGGATGCTGTCACCTACAAGGTGGAGGGAGGGTCAGGCTTCCCGGGGTGCCCCCGCCTCTCCCCCGCCTCCTGACAGAGCAGCACTTTGGGCTTCCTGGTTTCTTTTAAGAGGCTTGGTGAAGGGCCCGGTTTCTCTTCGCCTGTTCTCTTTCAAGTTTAGGTGCCATTGTGCAAATGAAGCCAGGAATCAAGTGAGAAATATGCGTTTACCCTGACTCCGGGCCGCCCCCGTCACCAACAGCGATCCTTGTAAAACAGTGTCAGCCAGATTTTTGGAACAGTGTTCAAAACTTTCCACTTCTCCCCTAAACTGACACTGAAATGCCTGTGTCCCAGGAGAAACCTCCCCACAGAGATCCCGTTCCTAGAAGACGCGCAAGCCGTTTGAGAAAGCTGGTGATGAGACCACACAAAGGCGCACATGTTCTGACCGGTTCTGATGTGAAGGTCGATGCTAAGACCTGAACAAAATGACGCAACTCTGACCGGGCGCCACCTCCGGGGGGTCCTTAGCCAACACGTACAAGCAGCGCAGAGGACCTGTCCATCCTCCCCACATTGAACAGGGGCCCCAGCCACGCCCCGTGACGCGGCGCGGACGTCGGCGCACGAAGGAGCTGGGGTGGGCGGGCGGACGGCATCGGGCGTGAGGAAGGGGAGGCGGGCAGCCTGGCCCCGCCCTCTCACGCTGCTCTGACTGGTTCCAGGGCTTTCCACGCGTCTACCGTGCTCCTTTCATTCTCAAAAGATACAATGAAATGTATCTTTCTGGTCGGCATTAATTTCTTAGTTTTCCTTCCTCCCCTCCCGGGCACCCACCCACACCTGATATCGAGGTGCTTTCCCCTCCAGATGGATCGCAGGGACTTAGGCCTCAGAGGCAGGCCAGCCTGAATGGCAGGGTGTGCACAGGCCGGGATGGATGGGGCCTGGGGTGCCTGCCTTGGCTGCCTCTGTGCCCTGGGGGGCGTGCCCCTGGGGTCGCCCGGGTCAGGGTGGTCCCGTTCTCCCTCCTGGGTCCCACCTGTCACTCGGCTGCCAGGGCCCAGGGGACAGCCCACCCCCCACCCCTGGCCACCCCCTCGAGAGCCCTCTGGGAGATGTCCGTCCTGAAGCCGTGTGTCACAGGGAGGGTGTTCTCAGCTGTCTTGGGACCTCTGCTGGGCCTGTGATGTCATCTGAGCGCAGGCAGGCTCGGGAGGAAAGAGCGTTCATCTACTTGATGCTGGTTTTATGCACCTCAGGGTTTCCTGGTGGCTCAGACGGTGGCTCCGAGGCCCGTCCCTGGGAGCCCCTCATGAGGGCGGCAGCCCAGGAAGCTGAGTGTCCAGTGTGGGTGTCTGGACGCGGTCCACCAGGGACGCAAGCTTGGCCTGGCCTTCCAGACCTTCCGAGCAGGTCGCCCTGCTGCGAAGGCAGGTCCTGGCTCCGCGGCTGGGACAGTGGCACATGACTCTGTGCCCGCCTGAAGCTTGCCCTTGCGCCTGCCGCGGAGCCGGAGCAGCCCACCCCCTTCTAGTGACATGCAGGGTCCAGGCTCTGTCTCAGGAGGCGGGGCTCGGGGAGTCCCAGTCCCAAGTGCGGGCATCCGCAGGGGCTGGACCAAGGCTGCCACCTGACTCCCGGGAAGCGCTGGTACCTGCAGAAAGAGGACAGGTGACTTCTGCCCTCCTCCTTCAGGCTTCAGGGAAAGATGCCCCCAGGGCAGGCGTCAGTGCCGGGGGACTGGGGACGGGAGCTGGGCTTCCCTGAGGGCCTCCACGTGCCCCCAGAGCCCGACTCTCCTGGGTGGAGGTGTCTGCCCCTGAGTGCTGGGAGACGGTAGGTGACGTGCAGGGGAGTGCACGTGCCTGGTGTGCACGTGCGAGTGTGGGTGTGCGTCGGGGTCATGTAGGACTCTGCGTGTATCTGAGTGTGCTCACTCCGTGTGTGCAGGTGGGCAGATGTGCGAGTGTGGGTGTGCATGGGGGTCATGTACGACTATGCATGTATCTGAGTGTGCTCACTCCGTGTGTGCAGGTGGGCAGATGTGTGAGCGTGGGTGTGCATGGGGGTCATGTACGACTCTGCGTGTATGAGTGTGCTCACACCGTGTGTGCGTGTGTGCACGTGCCTGCTGTGTGCGTGTGCAAGCATGTGTGCAATCTCGGTCCCGGGCAGCCTGTCTGCGTGCACGTGTGTGTGTCCACTGAGGGTAGAGGCGCAGAGAAGGGTGACGCGCAGGGGCAGGGGTCGCTCGAGGGAGTGGGCAGTGCGGGTGTGCCCATCGCGGGCTGTCTTGAGCTGCCGCCCGAGCCCCGGACCAGCGAGGATCCTGGGTGTCGCCCTGGCTCCGGGCTCGCGCGGGCCTGGCCATGGCCGGGCCCACAGCGCCCTCTGGTGCCCGTCCGCTTCGGCGCGCGAAGCCGCCGGGCAGGGCAGCGGGCAGGGCAGCGGCGCTGGGCTCCCGGGTCGGGTTGAGGGGCGAGGGGACGAGCGGCTCGGCCCCGGGCAGGTGCCCGGGCGCACGGACCCACTGGCACAGCCCTGGCGGGTCAGCGGCTGCATTCCAGCACACAGGCTCCTGTGGGCCTGAGAGAGGCCGCGGGGTTCTTCCTCCTGCCTGAGCCCGGGGCGGAGCGCCTGCCCGCCTGGGAGGAGCACCAGGGGCCTCCCGGACCTTTGCTCGGGGCGGGATGTCAGAGGCGCCCGCACCTCACTCAAGGCCCGTCTCCCCTCCGGGGCTGACTGCGGAGGGCTGAGGCTGGGTGCTGGGCACAGTCGCTGTGGCCCCTGCCGCTGAGAAAGGGCTCAGGTCCCCACCCCATGGCACTGTCCCCCCTCACCGCACTGACCAGGGCCACCCCACCTGCAGCAGCCCCCGGAGAGCAGACCCAGGGCCCCGACGGCTCTGTGGGGGCGAGGGGGGCTTTTCCCCCAGGACGTGAGAGGATCGCAGGACAGTCCCCGAAGCAGGACAGGACCCCGTGGCCACCTGTGTATCAGCCCTTCATCCAGGGCCCCAGAGACACCAGGGGAGGAAGGGGCAGAAGAGAGAGACGGGGCAGAGATGGGATGGGGGAGGGAGAGACAGGGATGGGGAGACAGGGATGGGGAGAGACAGCAAAGAGAGAGCAGGGTGCAGAGGCGTCCCCCCAACACCCCATCCTTTGTCCTATCTCAGAGAGTTCTGGGTCAGGTTGCAGGTGGGGGGCCACCTCTCACAGCTCCCGACTTGCCCACTAGATACCCAGGGTGCAGGGGCCAGGCTTAATCTGTTGTCTGGACAAATCAGTGGACCTGGAAACGGCTCCCAGACTCCGCCCCCTCCAGCGTGTGTCTTGAGCCCGGGGGTGCCTCTTTCTGGAGCCACTGAGAACTGAGCAGGGTGCCCACGCCGCTCCTTTGGGTGCCGGGGCGCCCCTCCTGTTGGCAGTGTGGGACAGAGCTTTGTCCCTTTGCTTCCCAGTTGCCAGCCCCAGGACTCGGCGGCTTCCCATGGAGTCTGCATTGTAAGTGGGCACGTTTGTCCCTGTCCATGTTCTCAGGGACGTGTACATGGGCTTAAATGGTTAAACATCTCAAACAAATACACTTGGCAAATGGAAATCAAACCTTATTTTCTTTTAATTTCAGAGTTGTCTGTGGAAAGCTGACTTGAAAGACGCTGAAATTGGATAGGTAATTAATTCACATGTACCTACAAGAGAGGAGAGGACGCAGAAATTATTTGTAACATTTTGTAAGCACTGAAATTAATGTAGTGTGAATTTGTCATTTCTACCCAAAGTTACAGATTTTCTATATTATAATTTAATCTTTCTAATGTAAAAAGAATAGGAATTTTGCCCTTTCTGGCCTCTCGGGAAGCAAGAACTAGTGTATCTAATTATCTGAACACACAAGAACATAAAGGAATAGGAAGGAGTGAAATTATAAATCGGCCCGGAGAAACCCACGTCTGCTGATTAAACTCTCTTTCTGGAGCCCTTAGCAATCATGTTGCCTCTGTGTTCGTAGTAATTGCATGTGTCAAAGCCGAGGCTTTGTGTAAATGGGACGGATGCATTACAGTTTTAATTCAGAGGGAGCTGGCTGCCCCCTCGGGGTGGCGAGGGGCGGGGGCTGCGGCCAAGGGGGCAAAGGCCTCGGGTGATGGGGTGACGGCGGGCCGGGGTCTCCTCAGGCTACGTCGTGGCCACGGAATTTCTGAAAAGAGAAATGCAATTGACCCACACAAGCAGCCACCTGCCCTCTGGGCCTCGGTGAAGGAGGCCGCCTCATGTCCTCCGGGGAGTGCATTTCAGCAGGAGACTGTCGAGCCTCAGGGCGGCGACACAGGTGCATGAGAGCCTTCTGACGTGCTCGCATTTCAGCAGCAAAACAGAACCTGCTTCAACTTTCAAACGCTCCCCGAAGCCCGGGGAGCCACCCCTTCTCTCTCTCCCTTCCTGGGAACCCTGGCTTTCTTGTCTCCCGGCACCGGAGTGGCTGGTGCCTCTGAAGCCATTTCACTGAAGGGGTCGACGGCTTCCAAGCAGGAGGTGCTGGTTCGTCATCAGAGGGACAGTCGATCGAGACACCGTCTCTGCTGCAGAGGCTTTCTCTCTGCCAGTAAAAGGGACCCACCTCCGGGAAGGCGCTGCTGTCACTGAAGCAGGCTTGGTGACACCAGGGTGACGTGGCGTGGGGCTGCAACCTTGACAGCTGTGGGCTCTGGGCACACTTTCCCCTTTGGGCAGAGGACCCCCTGCCACCCGGGGCAGAGGGAACCTCGCCATCTGGGGCAGAGGGAACCTCGCCATCCATGCAGAAGGGACCCCGCCACCTGGGGCAGAGGACCCCCCGCCACCCGGGGAAGAGGGGCTCCCGCCACCTGGGGCAGAGGGAACCTCGCCATCCATGCAGAGGGGACCCCGCCATCTGGGGTGGAGGGGACCCCACCATCTGGGGTGGAGGGGACCCCACCATCTGGGGCAGAGGGGACCCATCCACCTGGGGCAGAGGGGACCCTGCCATCCGCGGCTCCGTCAGATGTGGATGGCTCCAGCTGAGCCCACCCGTGCCTCTCCGGTTGTGGACTTCTTTCTGGCCTCTGTTTGGCAACTGAAGGCCTCCCATTCAGCTAACGGTGGCGGAGGCTTTGGAGGGCTCTGGGCTGCTCTCTGTCTTAGCCCCAAACAATCACCGCGGATGAGGCAGCTGAAACGAGACGTTTCTCCCCGCGGTCTGAGGGTGGACGTCCAGGGCGGGGTGCTGGTGTGCCCCATGCCCCGCGGGGCCCTTCAGCCAGCCACCTGCTCGCTGTGGCCTCGCCCGGCAGAGCCAGTTCTGGGGTCTCTTCTTACACGGGCAGGGATCCCCTCAGGTTAGAGGACACCCTCCCGTCACCTCACCGGCCTCTCATCTCCTCTACTGCCCCTCGGGGGGTTAGGGCTGCACCGTGAACGTGGGGGGCGCAGCTCAGGCCCCCGCCTCCGTGAGCACAGCTCTGCACGTAAAGGAGCAGCCGCGGGCTGGGAGGCAGCGGTAACCTGCTGGTCCTCCCCACGCTGGGGGCTGAGGGTTGTCCCCTGCGAGCCAGCTTCTGCTCCCTGGCAAGTGGGTCCCAGAGGGGCTTCAGGACCGCATTTGCGGCAGTGATACAGGGCGCCTCCGTCTGCCACGTGGGTGCTGTGAGAACACGCGTCCAGGCCACCGGGAGAGGTCCCGCTGGACCAGGGCCTCTGGTGCGGAGAGGTGACTGGCAGATTGGAACCTGAGGGCGAGCTCGGCGGCCTGCTCGCGCTCCCGGCTGCGTGTCTGCCCCTAGCTGACCGTGCCCGGCACGGTCCGGGCCCTCTCCGTGGCTGTGACGGCCACAGTTCACCTCTGCCTAGCCCCGTGAGACCCGACCTCTGCCCCAGCAGGACACCTCCGAAGGAGGAGAAGGGCCTCCGGGGGCTCAGCCCCTCCAGGGCGGGGCCAGGCCCTGCGACCAGCTCGGTGATGTGCCGAGTGGGGAGCGTCCACCCCTGGGGTAGGTCCTGACGGTCGCACTGGGCAAAGCGTGGGGGCCTTGGGCAGTGTCGGCCGCTCAGGGTCACGTATGTGCTGAACCCATGTCCCATTTGCCTTTTCTTTTCCCTTCATTTTCTAAAAAGAGCCCCCTCCATTTTTAAAATGGACCTATCTACTTCTGCTGGCAGTGGGCCTCTGTCACTGGGCCTGGGCTTTCTCCAGCTGCAGGAAGGGGGTTAGTCTTTGTTGGGGAGTCGGGCTTCTCCCCGCAGGGGCTTCTCGTCTCGCTGAGCGTGGGGTCCGGGGGGCACAGGCTCAGCAGCTGGGGCCCATGGGCTTAGCTGCCCCACAGCAGGCGGGGTCTTCCCGGACCAGGGGATGAGCACACGTCCCCCGCGTCGGTACGGGGGCTCTCTACCACTGGACAGCAGGGGGTTCTCGTCTTTTTAATGTAACAGCTGACATCCGCTGCTGGCCGTGCCCTCTCCGTGATGCCAGGGCCGGGCGGAAGGCGCGGTGGGACTCTCCAGGGCCCTGTGTGGCTCCCGCTGCCCCGGGGCGGGGGGTCCCGCTGGCTGTGGTGAGGAGAAAGGCTGGGAAGGCGCAGCCCCCCAGGCAGCAGGGGCCACTGCTGACGCTCGACCTGAGCAGCTGACGAGCGTGGGCACAACCCGATTCCTTTGGTCCCGGAAGCTCAAGGCGGCCGTCGAGCCCGGGCCACTGTGACGTCAGAGCATCAGTGTCAAGGCCTTTCAGCTGATTGAGAGCTTGTCTGGGGAACATGAATAAGCAGTGTTAGTCGCTCAGCCGTGTCCCACTCTCTGCGACCCCGTGGACTGCAGCCCGCCAGGCTCCTCTGTCCATGGGATTCTCCAGGCAAGAGTACTGGAGTGGGCTGCCATTGCCTTCTCCAGGGATCTTCCCGACCAGGGATCGAACCTGGGTCTCCCGCACTGCGGGTGGATTCTTTACCAACTGAGCCAGAAGGGAAGCCGTGGAAACGTAAACCAAGCCTGATCCAGAGAGCATTCAGCTCTCCTCCCAGCTGGCGTCTGTACTGTCGTTGTGAGATCTGATTCCATTTATTCATGCTTAAGAAAAAAAACGGAGATTCCCCCCAAAAAAAGACGGGATCCCCAGGCCTGGGTTCTCCGGGATCCACCCTAAAGATACCAGCGACTTACCCCAGAGCAGGCGCCGTGCTTCACGGCCGGGTGGACTCTCCCCTCGCTTCCTTGGCACCTGCCATCGCGTTTTCTGCCTGAACCTGAAGTTGGGCGTCTCGGCCGAAGGGAGGAGCCAGGTTCTCCTCCTCGGTGAACGCTGAGCCCTGTAGCGGGGAGAGAGCTGACACCCAGGCCTGCTCACCCCCCGCTCAGCGCCGCTCTGGTAAAGTGCTCGAGCACCTTCAGCAGTTCCTGGTGCAGAGACACCAAGTCTGGCTCCGAATTTCTAGAGTTTTCCAGGATGTACGGAGGTGGGCAGATGGACGCAGGCCGTTGAAAGCAGACATTTAGAAACAGGCACGGGCTCACATCCTGGCGCCCTAGCTGTGCGCCCTGACAGGGCCACATGGCTCCCAGCACCCGTGACAAGACCACCCGGTTCCTGAGCACCTACGTGGCTCCCAGTGCCCGTGAGTGACGGGGCCACGCGGCTCCCAGCGCCCGTGACAAGACCACCCGGTTCCTGAGCACCTTTTATAGGACCATGCGGCTCCCAGCGCCCGTGATGGGGCCACCGGCTCCCGAGGTTCTGTCTCCATGCTCACAACAGCGGGAGCACCGCTGGTCAGGACCGCTAAGAGGACGGGGAGGCGCGGACGCAGGGCTCCTGCACACTGTGGTGTCTGAGCCCAGAGCAGCTGCGGTTACGCGAGGGCACAGAGAACTCCCAACAGTGCGCAGACATAGTTGTGAAAACCTTGACGGTGGGGACCCTGTCATACCAATTACTCCGTATATCAAGCCACATGTCTCCAAGCCTGGCAGCTGCTCTGGAAGGGGGTGGAGGGGTGGTTATGGGTGCAGAAAGCGTCCGGAACTTCAGGAACCTGTTGCTAGGATGATGGGGGGTGCAGGGGGGCACCTGCCTCCATTTGGAAAACAGACCAAAGGGCGCCTGGTTATGGAAGACGGGGGTGGGTGCGGCCGTGAACTGGGAGCCCGAGACCGAGGGAAGCACTTTGGGGGGACCTCAAGGGGGTCTCCAGGGCCCTGCACCCCAGCACCAGAGTGGCGGAGGGGAAGGAGGCCTCTTGCGGAGGAGGGGGCTGCCTCCCTGAGGGGACGTCTTCCTCCTGCTGGGGCAGGGGCTCATGCCAACCCTTCCTGGTCCTGGGCTATGGCTCTGGAATGCAGAGTCACCCCCACCTTCAGGGGAGTCGGCCTCACAAGCTGGAAGGACAGAGGAGAACGGCTGGCTGCTGCCCGCTGGAGCCCCTAGAGCCTGGCGAGGTGGCCAGAGCGACCGGGGTGTGCCAGGAGTGTGCCAGGACAGGGTGTGCCAGGAGTGTGCTAGGACAGGGTGTGCCAGGATGAAGTGTGCCAGGAGTGTGCCAAGACGGGGTGTGCCAGGATGGGGTGTGCCAGGAGTGTGCCAGGACAGGGTGTGCCAGGAGTGTGCCAGGATGGGGTGTGCCAGGAGTGTGCCAGGAGTGTGCTAGGACAAGGTGTGCCAGGACAGGGTGTGCCAGGACGGGGCATACCAGGACAAGGTGTGCTGGGCCCCTGCACCCTCCATGGGCCCCACGGCTTTGTGTTTCTCCCAGCGGGCATGCCAGCTGGAGGCCAGTGCTGATGGGGTGACCCCACCACCTGGGTCCACTGGGCAGAGACTTACGGAAAGCACAGGCCCAGGGCATGGAGAGCAGGCGGTGCCCACTGGGGCAACGTTATGACAGTGAGTCAACAGCTGAGATGCCACAGACAGCCCTGAAAGATGCGACCCCCGAAGCCCGCTGGGGAGGATAGAGAACCCCGGCGTCCCACGTACGGATGAGCAGCCGTCTCCAGATGTCTCCCCGACAGGGAGCCCCAGGCCCAGATGGCTTCCCTGATGATTTAACGTCTAAGGAGGAGAAGTCTCTGGGTCCACAGGAGCTTCCTCAGAAACTGGACGGAAAAGAAAACTCAACTCAGTGCGTGCAGCCAGCACCGCCTTGACCCCTCAACCAAGGAAGTGCTGTGTAAAAAACCAAGCGCAGTGTTCCTCATGAACGTAAGTGAAAAAGTGTTGACAAACCTTAGAAGATTGAGTCCAACAATGATTTGAAAGAGCAGCGCGTTGTGATACACAAATTTAAAAGCCACCGTACGGTCCTGGTAAATGGTTTCAGCAAACTAGGCGAGGAAGGGCTGGAGTCTTCAAACTTACAAACAGTATCAATGACATACCTACAGGTGATGTTACCCTGAACAGGGGATGACGAAACGCTGCCCCACAGGGTCAGGAAGGAGGCAGCAGGGAGCCTCTCAACGCCGCTAGTCAACACCATCCGGAAGGTTCCAGGCCAAACAAGAAGGAGAGAGGGAAACAACAGGCAGATCAGAAGGTGAGAAATGAAATTCCCTGTTCCCAGATGACATCATTGTCGATGCAGAAAACCCCAAAGGAGCCACAGAAAGAGGGGCTAGAACTGACCCGTCAGAGCAGCAAGGTCACGGGATGCAAGGTCAACATCCAAAGCCAAGGTCGCATGGGCTTAACAGTGGACAACAGTCAGAAATTAAACTCGACAGGCAGTGTTACGGGTTGGACCCCGGCACACGCTTCCTCCTGCAGCCTGAGGTCGGGATGCTCTCCACGCTCAGGAAGTGGGTGCCAGCCATGGGTGCCGGGGGCGGCTCTCGGGCCCTCCCCCTCCAGCTCGGCATCAGCCTCTGCTTAACAGCTCAGCTCTAGAGGCCAGACTCACCCCTCACTCGGGGTGAGGGACTGGGGCTCAACGGGGGGGTCCGGTCACTTTTGCTCTGGGGGCTTCGTCAGCTAGGGAGGGGCTGAACCGGGGAGGCATGGGTGGAGACCAGCCAGGAGGCTGAGCGGGGCGGCCCTAGTGAGGTGCGGGCAGGACTTTCCCGGAGCTCGGTGACTGCAGAGCTCCAGCTTCCGTGGGTCTCGCTTCCCCTCCCCTGCCCCGGGACTAGTCCCCGCCGCCCACCCCGCTCCCTCCTGGAGGGGCAGAGACCTCCCGGCCAGGTATGGCCCCTCCAGGTCCGTCATGGAGGCCCTAACAGGGTGTCTGCTCCTGTCTTCCGGCTTCCTTGGCCCGCGGCCACCTCGGTCCAGCCTTCGGGTCCAGCACCTTCACGCCCCGACCCGCCCGCCCCCCCATCACCTTCCCCGCGTGTCAGCACGCCCTCTGCCTCCCTCTCCCAAAGCCCCCTGTGGCGGCATCTAGAGCCCACCCAGGCAACCCAGGGGGACCTCTTCAAGGTCCTTGCTGTGGACTGAACGTCTGTGGCCCCCACCCACATGTGGAAGCCCTGAGCCCCGATGGGATGGTGTTGGTGGTGGGTCTTTGGGAGGCGACTAGGGTGGGGGGTGGCGAAGGGAGGGCCCGGGATGGGACTGGTGCCTCCTATGAGGAGGAGGCGGTCAGAGTCTCCTCTGTCTTGCGAGGACCCGGTGAGGAGACGCACCCCTCACTGGACGGTTGCCATCACCGAGAGCCAGCTCTGGCCATTACTCACGTCTGCAGAACGTGCTCACCAAAAATACAGCAACTGCAGTGAGAGGGACGCCTAGCCACGCTGACAAACCGTCACAGCTTACATCAAGACGTGGGGGTTTCCTTACGTTGTGCCTCAAAGCGGGGATGCCAGTAAGGTTCAAGAAAAAATAGCTCTCCTTCATCACACTTTTCATGGCACATTTTCAAAACTTTTAGGGAGGGTAGAGACTGCAGGGCTCCCTGTCCAGCTCACCAAGGCCTCTGTGCTCCCACCTGTGGCTGGGGGTAAAAAGAAATGGAGAGGCGGATGGAGGCAGGGTGGAGGGGGAGTGGGAAGCCCTGCTCGAGTGGAGACTCACCACCCTACCCCAGTCCAGCCAGGGCTGAAACTTCAACCGATTTCTCTGGTCCCCTCCAAAGACATTCCTGGCCCTCGGGAGGTCTCCGGAGGGTGGATGTGGTCACCTTCACTCAAAAGAATTGCACCTTTGGTGACTGGGAACATTTGGCTGAGACTCGGTTCCAGGTCTCTGTAGGGAGAAGCCCTCAGGTTCCAGGCCAAACAAAGGCCACGAGCCGGCAGGTTTTACAGATGCCGGAGAGCAGGCGGGGACCCGGGCACCCTCTGTGTCCAGGGGCACAGAGGTGGGCGACCGGGGCTGCTCCTGGGCTGAAGCTCTGGGATGCCAGCGTCCTTGCTGGCAGGTGTGAGCAGAGGGGCTGCTGGGGACCGGGACCGGGACCGGGCGTCGGAGAGCCACCTGTCTTCTCCTGATTCAGAACATTGCTCCCCGGCCTGCATCTCGCACTGGCGGTTGAGCTAAGATAGTCACGTTGCATCACATTGTATCACACGGCTTTACACGGTTACATTTCTATTGCAGTTACCTTATCTGACTGTGATAGGATCCAACCCAAGACTGGATGGAGACATCACTAAAATCCCTTCAAATTAGATCCCAAGGGTAGATGGGTTTCCTGCCTTCAAGACTAAGACCCTAAAGCATCGTTCTGAACGTCAGGACCTGCGTTTTGTTTCTCTGAGGAAGCAGGTGTGCAAGCGCTCACTGTGAGGCGCCTGTCTACACGGCGCAGTCTCCACCCGGCTCCCGGCCACACCTGCACGGGCCGCGGGCGCTGTCAAGGCGCTCCTGGCCTCCGCACAGCTGCTCGGTCACAGGGCAGAGAGGACGCCAGCCTGGAGCGTTATTCTCTAAGATACCGTCAGGTACTTTTAACCCTGTCTCAGTCCGCAGTAGGATGGGTACTTGGCGAGCCCTTCCATCCCGCATCAGCCGGTTCAGTCCCCCGCCTCGCGGAGCAGCTGCAGCAGCTGTCCCAGTCGCCCAGGAGGCTGAGAAGGCCTCCCAGCTGGCCGCGGGAGGTGGCAGAGCGGAGTTCCCGGGTCTGGCGTCTGACTGCAGACGGTGAGCCTGAAACCTCTCCCACCGCAACCCTGCCACGACTCTACGGCGGCAGGCTCTCAGTCGTGTCCGACTCTCTGCAACCCCATGGACTGCAGTCCACCAGGCCCCTCTGTCCGTGGGATGCCCAGGCAAGAACACTGGAGTGGGGTGCCACGCCCTCCTCCCGGGGATCCTCCCGACCAGGGATCGAACCCAGGTGTCTCACACTGCAGGCGGATTCTTTACTGCCCAAGCCTGCGGGAACCAGGGGACAATAAGGCATGGAGAGCTGAGTCTATGGAGATTTGGGAAGCCTCCCACCCCGGCCCTGCTCCGGGACTCACAGGGACCCCTCGGCACCCCGTGGAGCCCTCCTTCCTGCCCGTCTGCTCCCCCGCCCCGCCGCCCCGGCCGTGTCCGGGGCCCCTGGACAGTGTCTGTCTCAGGCCCGCCGGGGTGGGACGCCCCCGTGTCCTCACTCCCCAGACGGACAGGCCCTCTGGGTGGGACAGGATGCAGGTCCTGCACCGGCCCTGGCGGCGGGCGGGGTGCGGGAAGGGCTGGGGAGGGGCGTCCAGTGGTCCCGGTGTGAGAGGTGTTCTGGGGCTTCAGTCCTAAAGCCCAGAAAGCCCTGGGCAGTCTTCAAGGAGCTGGTCACCCTAGAGGGACGGAGCTCAGTCAGAGGGGCACCTCAGTAAGCCAGGGGCCCTGCGACTGGGAGACCCAGGGACGGGGCGCCGGCTTCTCCAGATCTGGCAGCCTGCCTGGGGCAGCAGGGTGCCCCCAGCCTCACTCAGGAGAGAGCGTCCTCGGCACCCAGCCAGGTGCGTGGGGGAGGGGGCGGGGTTGCTAGAGGGACCCAGCGTGACCACCCCGTCCACCCTGAGCCCGAGGTCGCCTTCCGAGGGAACCATTTACAGGGGCTGCCCCCAGCTGGGCTGCCTCCCCCGAAGCCAGGCCTGCCGAGGACCGCAGACACTCCCTGCGCACCCAGGGTGGGGAGTGGGGGGCTGGGGAGGAGGCACTTGAGAGGCGACCCCTCCCCTCCGCGGGCAGCTGTAACTTTGGGATAATGTTGGGAGTTAGGCGACCCCGGGCCCCGCCCCCTCTGGCTGACTCCCCCCATCCCTGGGCGCCCCACTCTCGGGTTCCCACCCTCCATCCCTGGGCGCCCCTCCCCGCGCTCCCAGGCTGCGCGGCGCCCTCGCGGCTCTGACCCCTCGGGACACCCGGCCCTTGAACCGGGTCCTGCGGGCCGGCGCGTAGAGGCTGCCCCGGGCCGCAGGGGCCAGGCCGCCTTGCGGAGGGGCCGGGTCCCCTCGTGGGTGCTTGCCCTGCTAGTTCGCGGCCGGCGCACAGCTGACCCTACCTGTGCGGAGGCCGAGGAGCTGCGAGGTTTGCGTTGCGCCGGGGTCAGGTAACACAGCCGTGCCACCCGCCGTCCGCGAGGGGGGAGCTCCTCTCAGTAACTTGCAAGGGCAGGATGCGGTGCCGCCACCACGGTCACGGTCACGGGGCGGCCTCCTCCCTGGACCCTTCCTCTGACCACGGCCGCCTCCCACCCCGCCGCTCAGGGCCCCCACTCTTGTCACCCATCCGCTGGGTCTCCCTGCGTCTTCAGTGTCTGTCGCGTTCTTGTGAGTTCTGTAGCTGTCTCTTCACGTATTTGTGCAACTAGGTGGGCTCGTCGCTTGTTTGGCTTTTCCACTGTGATCTTTCTCTATTCCTGGTTCCGCTCTGGTCTTCGTCGCGGAAGCGATGTCTTCCTCTTCCTTCTGCCCGTATCTGAGGTCCTACGCACTCTTCTCTGCGTTTCCCCGACTCTGGACGATCTTGTCCCCACACCTGAGGTCCTGGACCCGGGGCAGTCAGCTTGCTTTGAGTCAGCGGGTTTCGATTTGGCCCCGGTTTTGTGCGTCTTTCTTCATGTTTCCATTGTCTGCAGGGACCCAGCTCTGCTCTTTCCTCTGTTTTCTCTTCTGATGGTAACTTGGCAGAGGGTTTCATTCTGATCCCCTTCTGTTGCTGACTTCTTATGCAAAACTGATTTTTCTCAGATCTCAGAAGGAAGCCTGTTGTACAGTACAACATTTCTAACATCACTGGGCTCCCCTCATTTCCTGCAGTTGGAAACAAAAGCTGCGGTGCCTGAGACTTCCTGACTCTGTCCCGTGTCCTTTAACCTTTCCAGGCTCAGAGCAAGAAACAAGAGTGAAGCTGGTTAAAGAAAGCGCGAGCTGGAGTGATGAGTCTCTACCATCCATTTTTAATCCCTTTACTTAAAAGAAACGAGGACAGTGGAGAAAGCCAAATGCAGCTAGGCACACATGTGTGTGGCTCCCTCTCCTGGGCGCTCCCCCTTCCACCCACTGGCCGGGTCTACCTCCCAGGCTTCTTCGTGAGGAGAAGAGGTCCTGGTGATGATGGCTGATGTACTTAGAGATGCTGGAGTCTCGACCACATGGCTGAAACATTCATGACAGGCTTGCCCGAGCTTCCTTCCGAATCCATTGTTGTCAGCTGCATAATTGATGGTGACATTGCTAATTCTGGAAGAGGAGAGAGTTAGCATAATTTGTTTATGAGAAAAGGAAGGATTCTGTTTGGAGAGCCCCCATGCACTCTGCTGAGATGCTCTGGTTCCCAAATATTGGAGGACAGAGAACATTCTTTTCCAGTTTGGAGACAGAATAGGACTTAATCCGCCCGAATGCGTTCTCCCCGCCAGGACTAGTGCCGCGACCTAGGCAGTAATCCCAGCGCTCTGGGGTGAACGGCCCGGATCCCGAGAGGTGGTGGGCAGCTGGGAGTAAGGGGCCAGTGTGGGCTGAGAGGTTGGCCCTCCTGCGGGCTCCCTGTGGGTCAATGTTTGGCTCCACCCCAGCCTTGTATCGGGGCTGAGAGAGTTCTGTGTGAAGAGACAGACGCGTCCCATCCCCACAGTTCAGTGGGTCGTCCCAGCGTGGACTGTGTGCTTAGAAAAGATAGGCTTTGAATTCTTCTGTAGTGTTGACCCACAATGCCAGGGATCTGTGCTGAAAGCTTTTCTTGATTTCACGCTTGAGGTGCCGGGCACCGCTTTGGCACTGGCACCAGAGCGCCAGTCGCTGCTCAGTGGGCGCCAGTGCCCTGCAAGTTGAACTGGAGGATGCTTCTGTTTTCAGGAGCCAACAGTAGGCCCTAGAAATTTAGGGGGCCAGGGGGCTTCATGTGCTGAGCTTCTCTTAAAGTGGTAGCTCAAACCCTCCTGGTGTCTTGCTGTTGACGGGGATCGCAGTGCCCCCTGTTCCAAGGGTCCAAGGTTGGTGGTTTGGGTGCCCTGTTGCAGGGCTATCAGCTCCCACGTTAAAGCATTAACAAGTCCTCTAGGAAGGAGGGAGTGTTATTGCCGGGAGAAAAAGTTAGAGCTCAATTTCACTTTGAGTGCGTGCTAAGGTGCTTCAGTCGTGTCTGACTCCTTGCGACTCCAAGGACACGGGAGTGGGTTGCCGTGCCCTCCTCCAGGGGATCCTTCCCACACAGGGCTCAAACCCAGGTCTGCATTGCAGGCAGATTCTTGACCTTCTGAGCCACAGTCAAGGGCAGGTAGTACCTTAAGGCCGATAAAGAAACACAAGCCCAGTGTGTTCCAGATTCGGACGCACCGCTCCTGGGGACACCGTGGGCTCTGCCTCCGCTGGCAGGTGGCGCTTCCCGTCACTCCGCCTGCCGGGACTCACCCTGAGGCCCGTCTGCTCATCCTCAGGGTTTCCCACAGCTTCACATCCATCTGCCCTCCCCAGGCTTCCTCCTGGTCTCTGCTCTCGTGAGGCAGTCATCCGGTTTTCTGAGCCCAGCCGACGCGGTGCTCGCGGTCAGGTTGGCCGGGTGAGCTCCGGCTTGGCTGCTTCCCATTGCAGGACTCTGTTCTTCAGCCGCCAGGTCGTGTCCGGCTCTTGCGACCCATGGACTGCAGCTCGCCAGGCTTCCCTGTCCTTCACCATCTCCCAGAGTTTGCCCAAGTTCATGTCCATCCAATTGGTGCTGCCATGCAGCGATCTCATATCTGTTGCCCCCTTCTCCTCCTGCCCTCAACCTTTCCCAGCATCAGAGTCTTTTCCAATGAGCCGACAGTTTGCAGCAAGTGTAGGACTTACCCAGACATTATCTTATTCAAGTCTCAGGTTCTTTACCCAGGAAAGAGGCAGTAAAGTAGCCCACAGGAAGTTTTTGTGGAAAATAAAACTAGGAATGTATAAATTTAAAAGTGCAGTATAGGTGTTACTCACTATTGATTCTGTCATTTTAGATGATAAAGAAGGGGCCAGACTTCCCATTTCTCCCTGAAATTCTTTCTGTTCTAACTAGAGAAAAGCATCCCTTCTCAAGCCCAGTCTCACTGTGTTCTAATATGGAAACACACATTACTGTACAACCAAGCTTTACAGAAAAAGGCCCAAAGGAATTCAGAAATTGGAATCATTGAACACGGATTATAAAATAACAAATTAAAAACAAGCTGGGAAATATTTGCAGGGACCAGAAATATTTTAAAAAATGACATAGCTAAGTTGTAAAATAATTAAATAAAACTTCCAGAAAAAATATTAAAAAACTGAAAAAAAAACCCAATAGATGAGATTGACAGAAAGTTAGCAAGACTGAAAAGAGAATTAGTGAATGATAAAATAAGTCCCGATACTTCCTAGACAAACAGATTTTAAAAGGAAATGATAGAAAAACAGATTAGCTTTACAAGGTGATTTAGGAGATAACAGATTTGTTTAATCACAGTGTCTCAGGAAAGGTGTGAGAACGTATGTGAAGAGGAAAGTGGGCATTTGTCAGGATTGACTAGACACCAGTCCAGAAGTTCGGGAATCCTGATTAACCTTGAGCAACATTCAAGCAAGAGCACCTTCACGCTCAGATGCATCATAGAACTGCAGAGCAAAGGCTGAGACAGCCTTAGAAAGAGACGGCAAAAACAAAGAGATTCCTTGCGTCCATTTTCTTTGAGTCCTTGGACCTGTTCATAAGATCTTTCTAAAAGTGCTTGTCTGCTAATTCCACCCTTCTCACCACCTCTGGGCAGAGGACCATGTTGAGACCTGTCAGGCGCACACCCCACGTCTGACCAGGCGGAGCAGAGAGCTTGGTGCCTGTTGGGACTCTCAACAAAGATCCCAGGAAAGCACACTTCGCTGCTAGGGCTAAACTCGAGCTAGGCTAACAGCCAACCTGTACCCGGCTCAGCCTGAAACCAGCTTTCAGACGGTCCGCCTGATCCAGGGAAGACTGGCTTCCTTTTGGAAGAAAACCCTGCAACATTCACTAATGGAGGACAGAGTCCAGCCACTTAACAACATAATTGTCACAATGCCCAGCACCCAGTAAAAATGACGAGACATGCAAAGGATCGGGGCAATTTGAAAAGTTCTTAGGAGAAAAAAATCCAGAAACGACAAAGATGATAAAAATAGCAAAAAAGGAATTTTAAAACAGCGCTTTTAAATATTTTCAAGTAGTTAAAGAAAATTGCAAAAATTTTATAGTAAGGAAATGGAAGCTACAAAAAGCCCCATTGACATTCTAGAGCTGAAAACCCAAAATCTCTTAAGTGAAGAAAATCACCGGATGGGCTCAGGAGTAGACTAAAAACTGTAGAAGAAAAGCCATGACCAACCTAGACAGCGTGTTAGAAAGCAGAGACGATCCTTGGCCAACAAAGGTCCGTCTAGTCAAAGCTTTGTTTTTTCCAGTGGTCACGTATGGATGTGAGAGTTGGACCATAAAGAAAGCTGAGCACAGAAGAATTGATGCTTTTGAAGTGTGGTGCTGAAGACTCTTGAGAGTCCCTTGGACTGCAAGGAGATCCAACCAGTCCATCCTAAAGGAGATCAGTCCTGAATATTCATTGGAAGGACTGATGCTGAAGCTGAAGCACCAATACTTTGGCCGCGTGATGTGAAGAACTGACTCATTAGAAAAGAGCCTGATGCTGGGAAAGATTGAGGGCAGGAGGAGAAGGGGGTGACAGAGGATGAGATGGTTGGATGGCATCACAGACTCGATGGATGTGAGTCTGAGTGGACTCCGGGAGTTGGTGATGGACAGGGAGGCCTGGCGTGCTGCGGTCCATGGGGTCACAAAGGGTTGGACACGACTGAGCGACTGGACTGAACTGAGGAACCATAGCAGAGAAGTGAACTTGCTGGCTGACCGGTGGGAACCGTCCGCACAGCAGCAGCGGCGACTGGAGAGAGAGCAGCAGCCGGGCTTCCCTGGGCCAGTGGTTAAGAACTTGCCTTCAGTGCAGGGGACACGGGTTCAAGCCCTGTCCTGGGAAGATTCCACGTGCAGAGGGGCAGCAAAGCCTGTGCGCCTCTCTCCACAACTAGAGAGTCTGCTTGGGGCAACTAAGACCCAGCAAAATAAATAATTAACCAAATTAAAATGAAAAGAACATGGAGGAAATTGAAAAATAAAAGACAGCGGTCTCCACTGATTTGTGGCTTACTGTGAAGAGGGCTAACATATGTGTAATTGAAATACAAGAAAAAGACGAAGGGCAGAAAAGCATTGGAACAATGAGTGACATTTCTCCAAACTTGGTGAAAACTATAAACTTACAGAGCTTAAAAAAAAAAAAAAACAACCAAAGAGAAAATGAAAAAACTCAAAGAAAAAATAAAATTACACCAAGGCACATTGTAATCGAATTCCTGACAACCAATTATAAAGAGAAAAACCTCTTAAAAGTGGTCCAGGACAGGAGGGCATGTCATACACAAACTGATAGACAGGAATAATGGCCGGCTTCTCATCAGGAACACTGCGAGACGGGAGACAGTGGAACGATCACAAACATTATTCTGTGACAGAATTCTGCATCCAGTTAGAATTTCCTCATGGAAGGGCAAGGCAAAAGAGAGTCAATCACAGCTGAGATGACCTTTATTAGTAGCAGAACTGGTAACAAAATTCATTATATAATTTCCGCAAGATAAGGAATGATACCACACAGAAATCCACATCCGAAGGAATTAAGATTATTGTTGCGGCTGCAAAGTAAATATGTGGGTCATGAATTTTTGTCATCTTATAAAGACAATTACTGACACTCGAAAGCAAAAATAAAGAAATACACTGTACTGTGTAAAGCACACGTGGAGTGATCTATACGCCAGTATTCACATAAAGACAGGAGAGGAGAGATGGACGTGCGTTGTGGCAGCGCTTCTGTGTGGACAGTGCTGCAGTGTTCCGTAAAGGGAGACCGTGATGAAGGTCTCACGGAGCAAAGACCATACCGAAAGTGAAGAGCAGCCGCTGCGCAGAAGACACGAGCCAGAACACCGAGAAATGCCCAGTCCATACGATTACAGAAGAATGGGGGCCTGGCTCAGATGGTCAAGAATCTGCAATGCAGGAGACTGGGGTTCAAAGGGAGTGGCAACCCACTCCAGTATTCTTTCCCCCGAAGAATCGCATGGACAGAGAAACCTGCTGGGCTACAGTCCATGGGATCAGAAAGAGCTGGACACGACTGAGCGACTAACACTTTTTTTAGAATGGAGGGGACACGTGTATACCTATGGCCATATTGATGTACGGCAAAAACAATCACAATACTGTAGAGTAATTATCCTCCAATTAAAACTAATTAATTGAAAAAAGAAGCAATGACAGCAGATGGGAAAGCTATAAAACTTGTAGCAAGAAGTTGGTCTAAAACCCAATATATGAGTAATTAATTAAATTTATAAATTAATCAAACTAAACGAAGTGCAGATTTTGTCAGACTGGGTTAAAATAATGCTGCCTTTAAGAAGCAGTTTCTGAACATAATATGGAAAGATAGAAAATGTTATTTAAATGCATTTGTAAGTAAGCTGAAGTAACCGCACTGGGGTGACGAGGGACATTTAAAAAGACACGGCAAGCATGAACATGTGCGCGCCTGACATGTGGGTCTCAGGATGCACGAGATGTGAGCTTAGAGAAAGAGAAGGATAGACAAGCACACAGGTGTGGCTGAAGACGCTGTAACCGAGGGATCGAGTGCGCTGAGCACCAGTAAACACACGGGAGACTGGGACAAACTGGCAACCGTCTGGGTCTGCCCGAGCCCTTCAAGCGTCACACCTGATACGAGAACTCATTCTTCCCAAGTCCACACAGGCAGTCACCAAAGCAGGTTGTGCGTAGGGCTACGAAGCAGGTTTCAGCACATTTAAATGGACTGAAATGAGACAGTATGTATCCTCTGACCACAAGACAATTGAATTAGAAATCAACAATTAGACTTCGGGAAATCCCCAGATACTTAAAAATTAAATAACGTTTTAAACCATTGTTTCAATGAAGAATTCACAAAGGCATTTAGAAAACATCTTGAATTGAGAGATAACGAGATGGTAACACATCAAAAATCACGAGTTGCAGCAAAGCAGGGCTTGAAGGGAAATTTTAACATTAAGTAGAAAAATTAGGAAAAAAGAAATTTGAAATGAATGCTCTCAGCATCCACCAGAAGAATCAAGTAAAGGTAATTGAAGAAGTAGAAGGGAGGAAATAATAGAAAACAGAAAGTCGGTGAAAATAAAAATTGGCTCTTTGAAAAGGTCAGTAAAATGATAAAGAGCCAGATAAAATAATCAAGGAAAACAGGACGGGAAACACACCCGACGTCGGATGGGAAACAGCCTGACGAGCTGCCAGTCTCGGGAACGAGAAGGACCGTCACCACAGATCTCGCGCAGACTAACTTGACAGTAAGGACGCGAGTTGAAAAACTATGACGATAAATTCCACAACTTAGACGAAATGGACAAATGCACGGCAAGGCACAGACTGCCACAACTGACTCAAGGAGAAGGAAAATCAAGACGGCCCTGCAGGCGTTTAGAGGAGAGGAAACGGGCCTGTGTGTGTCCCCAGGGTTTTTATCATGATTATTATCCATAGCTTCTCTTACTGTAAAAATCGTCATCTAAGCCATGTTTTTTTCTTCTGCATGTGATTTTAAGACTTGTTTCAGATTTTCCCACTTGTCTGAGTCTTGACTTCTACTTATGCCCAAGTTTATGAAGTCACTAGTGTTACCCAGGCTTCCCAGGTGGCTCAGCTGGTAGAGAATCTGCCTGCAGTGCCAGAGACTCGGGTTCGACCCCTGGGTCGGGAATATTCCCTGGAGGAAGGCATGGCAACCCACACCAGTGTTCTTGCCTGGAGCATCCCGTGGACAGAGGATCCTGGTGGGCTACAGCCCACCGTTTCGCAGAGAGTCAGACACGACTGATGTGATGAGCCCAGCCCAGCACAGTATTACCCGGTGAAGATTTATTCTAATGGTGCCAGATTAAACAAATGTTGCTCTGTCTTCCTGGTGGCAGATGTCAGAGACATTCAAGATTAACTTCCAGCGGTGTCCAGGAAAGCCGAATGGAGCCACTGGGCGTCTCTGACAGCCTGCTTCTCCCCCAGGGGCATCGTGGTCTGTGTGAGCAGCTGGGAAACCCGAGGTGCGTCCAGGACCACAATCCCTGAAACCCGACGGAGGCCACGGGGCAAAGTGGGACAGCTGAGAGGAGCGTCCCCGCGCAGGGGGCCCTCCAGGTCTGCTGAAGCCAGGTGTGAGCGCTTGTGGCCCCCGAGGCTCTCACACGAGCCCCCATGGAATGGCAGGGAGGCGCCCGGGGCCCACCCGCTCTGATGTTTCGCTCACCGTTTGCTTGTTCTTTTACCATTTGCAGAGGTGTTCTTGTTGGTTTCAAGACTCTCCGGAGCAGAAGGAAAGTGTAGGCCACGGCTCCCTGAGGACGGTGTTACTGGGGGGACACCCGGGCGTTCCCCAGGACGGCTGAGTTGTCAGGATTCGTTAGCAAGGCCTGCGTTGAGCTCTGGGTCTCCCGGGGCCTCTGTGAGGAGCTGTCAGAGCGGGCTCTTTGCCGCAGCTCTTCACGTCCTGAGCCGTCTGTTTTCCTTGAGGACTGCCAGCAAATGACTGAGACCACGAAGCACGGCCCCCCTGTCTCCTGCGGGAGGTGGGAGCACGGCCCCCCTGTCTCCTGGTTGAGGTGGGAGCACGGCCCCACTGTCTCCTGGTGGAGGTCGGAACACGGCCCCCCCTCTCCTGGGGGAGGTGGGAGCACGGCCCCCCTCTGTCTCCTGGGGGAGGTGGAGCACGGCCCCACTGTCTCCTGGTGGAGGTCGGAACACGGCCCCCCCGTCTCCTGGGGGAGGTGGGAGCACGGCCCCCCTCTGTCTCCTGGGGGAGGTGGAGCACGGCCCCACTGTCTCCTGGTGGAGGTCGGAACACGGCCCCCCCGTCTCCTGGGGGAGGTGGGAGCACGGCCCCCCTCTGTCTCCTGGGGGAGGTGGAGCACGGCCCCACTGTCTCCTGGTGGAGGTCGGAACACGGCCCCCCCGTCTCCTGGGGGAGGTGGGAGCACGGCCCCCCTCTGTCTCCTGGGGGAGGTGGGAGCACAGTCCCCGTCTCCTGGGGAAGGTGGGAGCACGGCCCCCCTCTGTCTCCTAGTGGGTGGGAGCACGGCCCCCCATCTCCTGCGGGAGGTGGAGCACGGCCCCCGAGTCCCCTGGTGGAGGTAAGAGAAGGGGTGGCTGGGATTCGGGACCACCAGGAAAGCTCTCTGGGCCAGATGGAGATGCAGTGAGCGGTCAGCCTGGAGCGGCTCTCGGGAGGGCGCAGGAGGGGTGGACCGGCCGTGGGCAGCTGCCCCGTACTGTCCAGGGACCGCGGAGGGACCCTGAGGGAGTGGGGCCTGGAGGAGGAGCCCTGTGTGTCTGCAGGCTGCGGCAGGGCCCTGGGGCGGGTCCTCGGGGAGGGGGCGCGGCCGTCCCGAGGGCCTGGTGTTGCTGTGCCTGACCGGAGGTGGGGTGGCCAGCCTAGGGGAGCCAGGCAGGGTCCGGGTCTCTCGGTTCCGAGAGTGGTGCTGCTCGGGCCGGTCGGGCGGGCCCCGCGGTCCCTGCCTCCAGGTCCCGTGACCCCACGTTCCTGGTCAGGGAGGAATCAGCCTGCTGGCCTGTTTCCCCGCGGACTGAGGCACTCTAAGCGGTCAATACGCGGGCGGGCGGGCGGCGCGGGCCCTGAGGCCTGTCTGCGCTCCCAGCCGCTCTCCCGGGAGCGAGGCGGCCTCCTCCCCAGGCCCGGGCAGAGTGGCGTCTTATAAATAATCCAGCAGCCGTCTCTTCTGCTCCATCACGCCAGCCGCACTCCAGAGGGGACCCTTCCGGGAGGAGAGGATTCAGTCAGACGCAAACCATCCCCCGGGTTGCCCGGGAAGTTTCAGTCATCCAGAATCTGGAGCCCGAGGGGCCTGGGGACCTGCATTTCATCAGGGTTCTCCTCTGTTGGCGGCCCCTCAGTCACAGCAGTGAGTCTGGGGCCCAGGCCTGCAGCTGGCTCAGGGCACCTTCTTTCAGGGGCTGGAGGCAAGGGTGGTCCATGAACACAGCTGGAATCCCCAGGGCCCCCTCTCTCCCCGCGTCACAGGCCGACTGTTTGCTGCTCTGAGACTGACTTTTAGAGGGGAAGCCCGGAACTTTGGGAAGATTCCCCAGCCAGAGGGCGTGAAGCCCGGCTCTGCCAGGGTGGAGAGCTTGACCACAACGCCGGCTGGAAACGCAGCTGCTTGCTGCCTTGATGGCACCGGGGCTGCGGCGGGAGCTCCGTCCACAGTGCTGGCCGAGTCCAGCTCTGGACGTAAGCTCTTCGGCTCTGGCTTGTCCTGGATCAGGGTCCTTCCCGTCCTCAGCTCCCTGGAAACTTCTCTCAGGAGAAAGCCGATGGAAGGTTCAGCTCTGTAAGATGAACTTGCATCCTAACCTGGAAAAAAAGAAAACTGAAAGTCACTCAGTCATGTCCGACTCTTTGTGACCCCATGGACTGTATAGAATTCTCCAGGCTAGAATACTGGAGTGGGTAGCCTATCCCTTCAGCGGATCTTCCCAACCCAGGGATTGAACCGGGGTCTCCCACATCGCAGGCGGACTCTTCAGCAGCTGAGCCCCCAGGGAAACAATCCCTAACCTGGAGACAAAACCCAGACTGGGGCGTGGATCTGCTGCCCTGAGTGCCTGGGACCGGCCGTGTCAATGCCACCGGGCTGAAGGCGACCGAGGGCCCACGGGGGCTGCGGCTCCCGGAGTCGACCACTCCTGTGACTTGCCAGGCCAGGAGCGGGCTGGTCCTCGTCCCCGTCCCCGCGGACGCCCCTCCCCGCCCCCTCAGGCACCGCGGGGCCCGTCCTTCCTCCCCAGTGAAGGGTTGCCGAGTCCAGGAAGGGCGGGCAGCCCTTCTGGGGGTAGCGTTTCTCTTCCTTTCGTGTTTCCCGCTTCCTATTGACGTTTCACTGAAACAGAGGGGCGGCTGCACAGCACGCGTTGGGCCCTTGTGTGAGGATGGAGGGGCGAGCGGACGCGTGGCCAGCTTCCCCCGAGGATGGCAGGGCCTCAGGCTCCCCCAGGGCACCCGCAGCCCGGACGCTGGCCAGTGACCGCTCCCCATCCTGGCAGGGGGACCCCTGCTCAGCCCTCCCTCACTCTGACTCCAACGGGGCTGGGGTGGGACCCCTGGCCCCGGGTCTGTCTGTGAGCGTGGGTGTGTGCGTGCACGGTGGTGCGGGGGCAGGGACGGAGGACCAGCCCTGCTCTGGGCCTGGAAAGTCACTGGAGGGGTTGACTCCAGGAACCGCAGCCTGCAGTGGCGCTGACAAAGGCTGGTTCCACCCCTGCAGTGGGCTCCACCATGCAGCTCATCAGGGGTGGCTCTGGGGCCCCCCCAGGGCCAGTCCCTCACCTTCTAGTAATATTTTTCTGTGCTTTTTCTTAAGAGGGCCCCCACATGGATAAGCTCCAGGGCCTGGGAAACTTGGACCCTCCCCGCACCCAAGCCACCTGGTCATGTGTCCGGGCACGCCGCTCTGAGCTGTGGGCTGTCGCGGCCTCGGAGGTGAGCCTCACAGATGCATGTGTCCTCACCAGGCCCCCTCACTGCCCCGGGGCCCTCGGGGCCCTCTGCCTGCCCGGTGTACAGCACGTGGGGGCAGGCGGTAGCCCTGGTCTTCCCCTCTGTCCTCTGTGAGTCCCTGCCCCCCTGCAGCCTCATGGGTGACTCACAGGTGTCTACTTCCAGCTCCTGTCTTTATGGCGAGACCTTGCTCATGTATCTACCTCCGCAAAGACACCGGAAAATGAGCACGTCCTAGCCCACCAAGAAGCGCTGACCAATTAAGACAGACCCTCAGTTTCTCTCTGGAATCTCTGGGTGCCCAGAAAAGATCACTGACCTTCAGCAATTCAGCATCCAGTGTTTAGGTCAATAGGCTGTCCACCCGCTGAGGTGACTGATGAAGAGAGCCAGGGAGCTGACGCAGACCACCAAGGTCAAGATGGTGACACCGCTGCAGAGCCTGCACTATCCATGCACGAGTAAGGGACTGTTAGGTGAGGGATGCGCTGAAGAGCAGAGACATTAAATTACCAACAAAGGTCCGTCTAGTCAAAGCTATGGCTTTTCCAGCAGTCATGTATGGATGTGAGAGTTGGACCATAAAGAAGGCTGAGCGCTGAAGAGATAATGTTTTCAAATTGTGGTGCTGGAGAAGACTCTTGAGAGTCCCTTGGACTGCAAGGAGATCCAACCAGTCCATCCTAAAGGAAATCAGTCCTGAATATTCACTGGAAGAACTGATGCTGAGGCTGAAGCTCCAATACTTTGGCCACCTGATGTGAAGAACTGACTCATTGGAAAAGATCCTGATGCTGGGAAAGATGGACGGTGGGAGCAGAAGGGGGTGACAGAGGATGAGATGGTTGGATGGCATCATCCACTCAATGGACAGGAGTTTGAGTAAACTCCAGGAGATGGTAAAGGACAGGAAAGCCTGGCGTGTTGCAGTTCACGGGGTTGCAATGAGTCAGACATGACTTAGCTGTTGAACAACAACAACAACAAGGAAGGGACTGTTACGAACAATTGCATTTCTACACCGTGTCCAGTGTTCTTTTGGACTTTATGCCAACACCACAAAATTAGCTATTGTAGCTTTATGGTGGGTCTCTGAATCAAGGAGATTAATTCGTCTAACTGCTCATCTGGTTTAAGATGGTCTTGGCTTTCTAGGTGATTTGCATTTCCACATAAATTATCAAATCAGTTTGTCAATTTCTACAAGAACTTGTCGGGATGTTTTGCTCAAAATACCAATTAAATCTACAGAGAAAGTTTGGGAAAGTAAGTGTTTTAACTCTTTTATTTTTTAGTTTTCCAGTCCTCAAACTTGTTGCAGAAGCTTGTCAGCTGCAGCTTCAGTGTTATCTCGGCTTCATAAAATGAGTCTCTAGTATCTCCTTTTTCTGCCTCTGAAGGAGTTTCTATATTGCAGTTACTTTTCTTTCTTGATTGTTCAGAAGAATTTACCAGTGAAGGGATCTGGACTTGCAGTTATTTTGTTAAAAAATCAATATCTTTAAAAGATGCAAGCATACTTGCATTTTCAATGTTTTGTTTTTGGTAGGTGGTTTTAAGCAATCTGTTTACTTCTAACTTGCACAGTTAATGACATAAATTTCTTCGTAATATCTTTTAACCAACTTTTAAAAGCCTGTAGAGTCTATAGCAACTATTTTCCCCCCAAGCTTTCTAATTCGTGGTTTCTGTTTTCTTGTTCATTCTTGTTGAGGTTTACTAATTTTATGACTCTTAGAACCAAGTTTGACTTTTTTCTGCTGCGTATCTGTTGTATGATTGATTTGAACTGCTTATTTTATTATTTGCCTTATTACTTTCTTAGGGTTTACTTACAAGGGTTTTTTCCCCCTAGTTTTGTTAGAGAGAAGCATAGATAATTGATTTGTGTTCTTTTCTACTTTAAACATATGCATTTGAAACTATAAATATACCTTTTATGCAGACCTTTAGCTGCATATCGCAAGTGTCAATATGTCTTATTTCAATTACCTTTCAACTGTAATTTGAAAAGTAACTGTAATTTCCCTTGTGGTTTCTTCTTTAACCCAGGTGTCTCTGTCACTGATTTCTGGTGTACTCACACCAAGCAGAGAACATACTCTGTAGAAACTGAATTCCTAGAAACAGCTTAGACTTACGTTATGAGCAGAATGTAGTTGGTCAAAGCGACGCCCCATGGTCTGCTCTTAAGAAAATGTAAGCTCCTCAGTCGCTGGTGGGGTGCTGGACGTGTGTCCCTTCTGTCTCTGTCTAGTTCTGTGATTATAATCTGAATTCTTGGTCTCTTTTTCCATCAGTGATTGGGAAAATAATCTTTAAAATCTCTACCTAGGGTTGTAGATTAACCTATTATTTCTAAACTTTTTATATTTCAAGCTATGCATACAAATTTAAGTTTTTAATATCTTTCTGTTATATGCTTCATTTATTATTACTAAAAGCTTTTTAGCTTTATTATTACTTATTATTACTAAATGTCTCTCTTTACTGCAAGGAAAAGGCTCACTTCAAAATACAGTTTTTTCGTATATGAAAATAAACTCACTGCCTCTTTTTAGCACGTGTTTGCTGGTTCTCCATCTTGTACTTCAATGGATGTCATTGTGTCTAAGCACGTCTCTCATGACGAGCAGATAGTGGAAATTATTTTTCTATAAAAACAAGTCTGACCAACTTTGTCGTAATTAAAGTGCTTAGTCCGCTGGCATTGGGATCCCCTGGTAGCTTAGCTGGTAAAGAATCTGCCTGCAATGTGGGAGGCCTGGGTTCGACCCCTGGGCTGGGAAGGTCCCCTGCAGAAGGGAGCGGCTCCCCACTCCAGCACGCTGGCCTGGAGAGTCCCACGGACTGTGTGGCCCCCGGGCTCGCATGGGATGGGACTCGGCTGAGCCACCTTCCGCTCGCACTCATGGCTGGGTGCTTGGCCTAGTGTCCCCCGATTTCTTTTCTGTTTGTTCTGTCTCTCCTCTATTCATTTATTCTTTCTTTCCATTTTTGGGTTAATCAAGTATTTCTATTACTTCATTTCCCACCCCACCCCACCCCCGCCCCCCCTGCCACTGGCCCTACAGTTACCTATTTCTCATTTCTCTGTAGTTTCACGCATGATACTTGACTTATGAAAGCCCACTTTAAATTAGCACTTTGCTTCCTGAGCAGCTGCTGGCCTCACTGGAGTTTTCGCCGTGTGCCCGCTCTTGCCTTTTGTGCTGTTGGTGTTAGAGTTCATTTCTGCTTTCACCGGGCGCGCTGCAAAATGTCTCTGCTGTTACTGCTTCAAACGACTGATAACTCTCAGACTTGCTCTGAAAGGTGTCCTTTCTGTTACTCTCTGTGGCTTCATGTCTTGTAGGCTGCCTTTCCCCGAGGCAAAAATCTTGCCTGATTATGCCTTGTAACGTAGATCTGATGGAGATAAATTTTTATCATTTTGTTTGGTTACAAAAACATCTTTTCTAGCCTCCATCAATTAAAAGATATTGTGCTGGGTGTGGGTTTCTAGGCTAACAGTGCTTGTCCTTCCCTTTCCGTGCTTACAAATGGCATTCTAGTATCCTGTGGCTCCTAGCTGCTGCTGCTGCTGCGGCTAAGTCGCTTCAGTCGTGTCCGACTCTGTGCGACCCCACAGACGGCAGCCCACCAGGCTCCCCCATCCCTGGGATTCTCCAGGTGAGAACACTGGAGTGGGGTGCCATTACCTTCTCCAATGCATGAAAGTGAAAAGTGAAAGTGAAGTCGCTCAGTGGTGTCCGACTCTTAGCGACCCCGTGGACTGCAGCCCGCCAGGCCCCTCCGCCCGTGGGATTTCCCACAGCTTCCCTCAGAGTCATTCATCCATCCCGCTATTTTCCTCTTTGAAGGTGCACATCCCTTTTCCTCTTGCTAAGTTTTAGACTTTTTTTCCCCTGTAGTTGGTTTTCAACAGGCTGACGATAAAGTTTCCGGGTGTGGATTTTTATTATATTTGTGTTAATGTGTGTCTTGTGCCTGTGTGTTGAAATCTTCCATTTTGAAAAGCATCTCAGCCATCGTGTCTTCGTGTCTAGCTCACTCCGTCCTCTGTCTGTGTGGGTGGGATTATCTGACAATTAGCGTCTTTAACGTGCTCCGTGTGTCCTTTTGACTCTGGTGTTCTTTTTTTTTTTCTCCTCTCTGGGTTTCAGTTAAGGCCATGCTCAGCAACTTCAGTCGTGTCCCACTCTTTGGGACTGCATGGACTGTAGCCCTCCAGGGTGCTCTGTCCATGGGATTTTCCAGGCAAGAATACTGGAGTGGGTTGCCATGCCCCCCTCCAGGGGATCTTCCTGACCCAGGGGTAAAAGCTGTGTCTCCTGAATTGCGGGTGGGTTCTTTACTGCTGAGCCACTGGGGAAGCTCTCAGTTAAGGCATTATTTATTAATCTGTCTTTCAGTTGTATAACCCTATTTTCAGCTCTATTAAACGAATTAGCAGGCCCTCCTGATGAGCTCTTAATTCATATTTTTACCTGGTAGAATAAATGCCAATTAGATTCTTCGGTGTGATTCCTATTCTCTGTGTAAGTTTCCTATCTTTAATCCATGCTATTTTTGCCTATTTTAAACTTATATTTATAGCTCTTGTTTGATAACTCCCAAATCTGAATTCTCTGTAAATATGTTTCTAATTGCTGTTATCTTTCTATTAATTATTATCTACGTTTTGCCTCTTTACGTTTCTCAGAAAATTCGAGTGTGTGCGGGACAATAAGATTGAGAGAACCACCAGGTCACAGCTGATGCCACTCCCCCTGGAGGTGTCTCATCTGCTCCGCGTTACAAAGACAGTGCAAGGGGAGATCACACGCACCCACATGGGACGTGCACTGGGCTGGGTTGAGCGGTCGCCGTGGCTGCACTCAGTCCACCTTGAGCTACTGTCTTGCTGGGAGCTCAGAGCCCGGCAAGCATCCTGATGGGAGAGCCACCTCTCAGTCGGTGGGGCTTCGTCTCTCAAGAGCCGGGAGATGCGGGAGCTCCACGCTGCCTCCGGCCCAGCCCTGAAGTTTCACGTTGCCTGGCTCTCACACTCTTACTGCTATCCAAAGTCTTTAAAACTATGATTTTTGTCATTTATTCCACTTTCCCCCCTTAGATTTTATAATGACACATCCTGCTGGTATCCACTACATCTTATGTGGAAGTAAGTAGAAGTTCCAATGGTTTTTAAATAAAATACACCTTATTACTATATTGACTTCCACTGATGAAGAAAGTGACTTAAAATCAATTATCGGAACAATTTAATAAGTATAACCCTTGTGATTGTGGCCTTCCTGGGGGCTCAGACAGTAAGGAACCCGCCTGCAATGCAGGAGACCTAGATTCAGTCTCTGGGTCAGGAAGATCCCCTGGAGAAGGGAGTGGCTACCCACTCTAGTATTTTTGCCTGGAGAATCCTGTGGACAGAGGAGCCTGGCGGCCTGCAGTCCCCGGGGTCGCAAAAAATCAGACACAACTGAGCAGTTTACGCTGGTGATCGTGGAGAAGCCGTGGCGTTTGGTGGAGGCTGCGCCGGAAAGGTGCGACGCAGGAGGGACAGCACAAGCCCCGGAGAGGGCCTCCTGGGCCGCCTCCCTGCAGGCGCGGAGAGGCGGCCCCGTGGGGGCTGTGTTCCACGGTCTCCTCCATCACATTCAGCCGTGGGTCGAAAAGGCAGGAAAACTCGGTAGTAGGGAGAGAGGAAAGATGACAGACAGGCTGTTCTGGAGTATTTTCTCCAGAGCGAGACCCAGAACTCAAGTTTCCCGAAAGCTCCCCCGTGCACCCCATTGCGGCAGTGAGTCAGTCCATCTCCTCTGCCCGCAGCCCTGGCTGCTCCTGCTGCACTCCGGGGCCCTGGAAAGAGAGCCAGCCACTGACCTACACTCATTCACCTGCGGTGCTTCAGGAGGTGAAAAGACGAGATTCTCGCAAACACTGCGTGCGGCTGCTTGCTGGGCTGGTGCAGAGTGGGAGGTCCCCGCTGGGCACTTGTTAACCGACCATGCTTCGGGAAAGACAACGGGGAAACTCAGCACAGAGGCATCTGTTTGCTGTGAACTGTGACAGCGACACGGAGGAGCACTCCCGTCATCGTCACTGGGAGGCCGGGAATGCTGACCATCAATCTCCCCGTGTGCGCGGCGTCTCTGTTTAATTGCTGATAGAGCGTCTCCAAAGGGCTTTGTTTGGCTCTTTGTTTAAAATGACATATAATGGACCCAGACTTATCAGT
Source organism: Capricornis sumatraensis (assembly GCF_032405125.1). NCBI lineage: Eukaryota > Metazoa > Chordata > Mammalia > Artiodactyla > Bovidae > Capricornis > Capricornis sumatraensis. The sequence continues at coordinate 77,109,925 of NC_091086.1, read as the reverse complement.
GTCTCTGAATGCATTTTCTGCGCTCTGTCCCCACTGGGGCGTTCGGTCCATTCTGATGGATATGTGCAGGATTGATGTTGAGCTTGGTATAATTTAATCCATCAATTTAACATTAAGTGAATATGCATAGGGAATCTCTCTGTGGATGGGAAACAGGAGGGGACGCTCCTATGGATGTGAAATGGAAATGGCCTGTGCTCTTAGTAGCTGCCTTGGAGTCCAGCCTCTCGACCTGTCAGGGGAGTCATGTGGGTCCCAGACAGCCACGGCCACGCAGCTGAAAGCCCTCCTGAGAGCAAGGGTGGGGCTGTTCCCCAGACCGTGCGGAGGGCCTTCCTGGATGAGACCAGCTGCACTTGTGGCTCTGAGTAAGAGGCCTGCACCAGAGTGCCGGTCCATCCCTTAAAATCACATCAGAAGCCCAGGACTGGACAACAGGGTTAACGGACGTCAGACGTCTTTGGCTCCATCAGTGAAACCCTGCGTGGAGCCAGGGGAAACCAAGGCCGGTTTGGGCTCCCATGGCAGCTGGGGAGGAGCTGAGCACCCGGCCCCACACCGAGGCCTGGAGGTGAGGCCAGGCCTGCAGCCTGGGGCCCACAGGGGCCTTGGCGGTCTGGCCTGTCCCTCCGCACAGTGACCGAGGACAAGCCGCCGAGGAGGCGGCTGACGCGCCAGCTCCGCCGAGCACCGTGCGGGTCCCTGCTCTCCTGGCACGGGCAGCCTTTCCTGGGGCCGTTGCTGTCAGGTGCCCCCACCCTCTTGTTGTGAGCTCATGGACCACACTCGGGTGGTTTTGTCCCCTGGAGGCTGGCAGGGGGCCCTGAGTGTCTTCCATCGAGGCCTTGTTTCATTTCTCACGAGCGTCTCAAAGAGCTCCCGTCCTGAACTCTCCTTGGAGGCTTATGGGTTTGGGTAGAAGCCAAGCCTCTTCCAGGGACCTCTGCTCCGTCTGATAACAACTGACTGCATGGACTGGGTCCTGAGATGGGGAGCCAGGTGCCCTGGATCCCATGGTGTGACCAGCACTTTGCACAGCTTTACGCAAACTCTGAGCAAACCCAAGTCCCAGACACGCAGCTGCTGCAGAGCGGGTGGTCTCATCACTTGGTGCCAGCGACCATTTCTGCCGCAGCCAACCTGTCGCTGCGTCTGACAACATTTCTCGCTGTGGGTGCGGAGCAGCCGTCAGCTTCGAGCGCAGAGTCCTCGGTGCCTGCAAGCGTGTGATGAGCCGACCCTTCATGGCAGCAGGCATTCAGGGCACAGATAGGAGCCTCACTTACGACTCAGTGTGCAGGGTGGAAGGACAATGCTGGCGGACAGGCGGCCTCCTCAGAGACTGGGCAGTCATAGCCTAGTGACATTTACGTAATGCATATAAAGTAACTGCAAAAGATTCAAAGCTTGCCCATCCCCAGAATCGCTGCTAAGTGACCTTCGTGAGTGTCATCATTTCAATTAGAAAGTCTCACTTTCCATGGCTGCCGGTGGAACTGATGGGGACTTGCTTCTCCTTTGAAACAGCGTCACCACGGGGCCCGCTTTCTCTTCCCTTCTGTCTTGTCACATCTGCGATAAAGCTCTTTCTAATCCCCCTGGTGTGATGCCCCCTAGGCTGCCTCAGAGACCTGGAGGAGCAGGTCTTTAATATTCTCAGTAAGTTAAGGAAAAAGGTTGTACTCATGAAACAAAGAGAGACTGCTGTGAAAAGGAAATTCAGCAAGAAAAAAAGAAAAATTGGAAAAAACTTAAAACAGCAGAAATTTTTAAAAAGAATTAAATGATTAGAAGATGAAGTTGAGGAAGCAAATAAAATAGAGAAAAAAGACAAAATTACAGGAAATGGACCAACATTTAAACAATAAGTGTTCCAAAAAGAAAAAAAAAACTAGCAAAAGGGAGAAAACAGAGGGGATGAAATCATCAATGAAATAATTCAAGAAAACGTCCAAGGATATTTGGTGTCCCAGAAAAATGGGTGACATAGATTCAGATCAAGGCATTTCTTCATAAAGTTCAGGACGTCGGGAACAAAGAGAAGCTTCTGTAAAGAAAAGACTAAGAACCAAGATGGTTTCGGATTCTTTTCACAGAAACACCAGAAGCAAAAAGAAGGTGGAGAAATGCATTAAAAACCCTGAAGGAAATTCTATCCAGCCCAGCTGTCATCAGGGATAAGCAAAGAATCGATGTTTCCCTTGTAAACAGCCTCAGAACAGTTATTACCTATGCATTCTTCTCCAAAAGCTACTGTGGGATACAGGCCACTGAAATGAGGGGGTAAGGCACAGTCCAAGAGTGGGCAAAGGACCCTGCCCTGGAGAAGGGAGAAGGTAGTCCCTCAGTGGTGTGCTCCAGGTGTGTGTGATGGCCTGTCCAGAAGGGAGAGGCTGACTCCAGAGTGCCCCATTTTGCTAATTTCTCTTGGATAAATACCTAGGAGAAAAACGGTTGGGTCATTTGGTAGGTGTGTGCTTAACTTCTTAAAAACTTCCAGAATGGCTCTCTCCTTCTCAATTTTCTCAAAGAATTTGTGTAGAATGGTCTAATTTCCTCGTTAAAGATTTGGCAGAATTCACCAGTGAAGCATATAAAAAATCTTGTACATAAATATTCAGAACAACTTTATTTGTAATAGCCCGAGTTAGAAACAGGGCTTCCTGGGCGGCTCAGTGATAAAAGAATCTGCCTGCAAATGCAGGAGACGCAGGTTTATTTCTGGGTCAACAAGATCCCTTGGAGGAGGAAATAGCAACCCACACCAGTGTTCTTGCCTGGAGAATCCCATGGACAGAGAAGCTTGGTGGGCTACAGTCCACGGGGTCGCAAAGAGTCGGACTCAACTGAGTGCCTGAATGTGCACACAAAGTTAGAAGCAGACCAAATGTCCGTCAATGAGAGAGCGCACAAGCCAGGGTATGCTTGTGGTTTTGCTTGTGATGACGATTTCTTAATTGTAGGCATCAGTCAAAATGTGTCACGTTGTACATTAAATACATAAGCTTACTGTATGTCAGCTGTACTTCAGTAAAGTGTTACAAAATAAAGCACTGTAATATACATAACTGAAAGCAACCACATACACCAGAAGCAAAATAGTATTTCTCTAAATGAAAAAAAATAACAGTAGAAAGAAAAGTTTGAAAGATGAGTTTAATAGCAGATATGACGCAGACGAAGAGAGAATAAGCGGAGTAGAAGAAAATCCTGAAAAAATTACCCAGAATGTAACAGAGTCAAAGAAAAAACGTGAGTAGAGTTTGGCAGTTCTTAACGTAGTGCAAGAATACCTAACATACTATTAGTCGGGGCTCCCAAAGGAGAGAAGTAGGAGAATGAAGGAGAGGGAGCGCGCAGAGGCTCAGCAGCTGAGAGCTGTGCGGAACTGACGAGAATCAAGATGCAGACTCACAAATCCAGAGCAAGTCACGTGGACGGAAACCTGCACCTAAGTGCGAGACAGTGACGCTGAAAGACAAATAGCAGATCTTAAAGGGTCTGGAGGAGGGCGCCCCTGGGGGCTCAGTGGCAAGGAGTCTGCCTGCCAGTGCGGGAGACCCGGGGTTGATCCCTGGTTCTGGAAGATCCCTCATGCCCTGGAGTAACAAGTCCATGTGCCACCAACTCCTGAGCCCACTTGACGCCCCTACAGAAGCCCGTGTGCTCGAGGGCCCGTGCTCTGAGACGAGAGAGACCACCTCAGTGAGAAGCCCAGGCATGCAGCCAGAGAGGAGCCCCCACTGTCCACAGGCAGAGAGGAGCCCGAGCGGCAACCACGACCCAGCACAGCCAGACACAAACAGAGAAATGGCTAAGATTCCTCTGCAAAAAGCATCTGGAGGAAAGACTCTTCATGCACCAAAGAACGACTACCGTCAGGCTGGCATCTGACTTCTCCATAGTGAGTCTCTGTATGCAGGTCAGGAAGCAACAGTGAGGACTCAACGTGGAACAACAGACTGGTTCCAAATAGGGAAAGGAGTGCGTCAAGGCTGTATATTGTCACCCTGCTTATTTAACTTCTATGCAGAGTACATCATGAGAAACGCTGGGCTGGAAGAAGCACAAGCTGGAATCAGGATTGCCGGGAGAAATATCAATAACCTCAGATATGCAGATGACACCACCCTCATGGCAGAAAGTGAAGAGGAGCTAAAAAGCCTCTTGATGAAAGTGAAAGAGGAGAGTGAAAAAGTTGGCTTAAAGCTCAACATTCAGAAAACTAAAATTATGGCATCTGGTCCCATCACGTCATGGGAAATAGATGGGGAAACAGTGGAAACAGTGTCAGACTTTATTTTTTTGGGCTCCAAAATCACTGCAGATGGTGATTGCAGACATGAAATTAAAAGACACTTACTCCTTGGAAGGAAAGTTATGACCAACCTAGACGTCATATTAAAAAGCAGAGACGTTACTTTGCCAACAAAGGTCCGTCCAGTCAAGGCTCTAGTTTTTCCAGTGGTCATGTGTGGATGTGAGAGTTGGACTGTGAACAAAGCTGAGCACTGAAGAATTGATGCTTTTGAACTGTGGTGTTGGAGAAGACTCTTGAGAGTCCCTTGGACTGCAAGGAGGTCCAACCAGCCCATCCTAAAGGAGATCAGTCCTTGGTGTTCATTGGAAGGACTGATGCTGAAGCTGAAACTCCAATATATTGGCCACATGATGTGAAGAACTGACTCGTTGGAAAACACCCTGATGCTGGGAGGGATTGGGGGCAGGAGGAGAAGGGGACGACAGAGGATCAGATGGTTGGATGGCATCACCAACTCAATGGACGTGGGTTTGGGTGGACTCTGGGAGTTGGTGATGGACAGGGAGGCCTGGTGTGCTGCAGTTCATGGGGTCGCAAAGAGTCGGACACGACTGAGTGACTGAACTGGACTGAACTAGTAAGTATGGAAGCCAGGAGACCATACTTCAAAGTGCTGAGAATTGTCAACTTGGTTTTTGGATAGCAAGAAAAACTATCTTTCAAGAACTTTATAAACTTCATCTTAAGAATGAAGAGCTTTCAGACAGACATAAATATGAAGTACAAGGCCAAAATTAACTTCTTTGAGAAGATTTTCTCAACCTCTCAAAATTCACAACGGCTAGACTGTTCTTCAGCCCACCGGAGCTGTTCAGAATGTCCTCCTTTCTTCTCATGTGTCCCAGAGACCTCATCATTTTAAACCCACCGAAGTGTCTCACTTCCTTCATTCGTGGGTAAAGAATGAAGAGAGACAGTTGTGTCAAGAAGGAGCATATATTTGAGCGCTCTTCCTGAATCCTCTGCTTCAACACCTCCATTTCTCAGGGAGAAAAAAAAATAATCCACATAAAAGTGAGGGCTCCCCCCACCTCCTCCCAGATGCATTAGACGCACCTGACATGTTTCCTGTCTCGGGTTCCCCCCCTCCCTTCGCGGCTCAGAGAGACCTGTGACGTACGCAAGGCTGCTGCCCCCTCGCCTCCTCATCTGCTGTGTGTCCGACCTTCTCAGTACAGACTCCACTTCTCCCTCTGCTGGGGAGTCCTGCACACCTTTCAAGACTCTGTCTGAAGTCCATTTCCTTATTAAGGCTTTTGGAAAGTCTCTCCCGTGCTGGAGTGGGCTCTCCACTGTGGACTGACTGTGCCCCTGTAAGGCCTGGGTTGGGACCACCATGCTCTTTCCTCACGCATATTGCCACTGGCCCCTCTCCCTCCATCCAGCCAGGGGTTCCTCTGGGTGAGAACCACCCACTTGCTTCCTCTGCAGCCTCGGTTGTTGTTGACCGGCGCTCGGTTAGTTACTGGGTGTCTGGGGACTGTGAGAATACACTGGTGAGCATTTCCCCTCTATTATATCCGCCTGTCTGGACTGATGTGTGACGAAGCACGGCAACAGGGCGTGGCAGGTGGTGGAAGGACCAGGAGCCACTGCCAGAGAGGACGGGATGCTGGAGCTGTGTAGGCTGAGGAGGGCGAGAGGCACCAGCCACACTCAGGTACTGGGCGGGGCTCTCATTCTGCAGTCGCGTGGCAGGATCTCTTCAGGAGCTGTTAGCCGGTGTAACGATGAATCAGGTGACCTCCAAGGTCTCCATACGATCTGAGAGTAAATGAATCTCCCTGAATGAACGAATCTCCCTGAGTGAATGAATCTCCAGCACCATTTCACTCGCTGCTCAGTTCAGTTCAATCGCTCAGTCGTGTCCAACCCTTTGTGACCCCGTGGACTGCAGCACGCCAGGCCTCCCTGTCCATCACCAACTCCCAGAGTTTACTCAAACTCATGTGCATTGAGTTGGTGATGCCATCCAGCCATCTCATCCTCAGTCGTTCCCTTCTCCTCCTGCCCTCAATCTTTCCCAGCATCAGAGTCTTTTCAAATGAATCAGCTCTTCACATCAGGCGGCCAAAGGAGTGGAGCTTCAGCTTCAACATCAGTCTTTCCAATGAACACCCAGGACTGATTTTCCTTAGGATGGACTGGTTGGATTTCCTTGCAGTCCAAGGAACTCTCAAGAGTCTTCTCCAACATCACACTTCAAAAGCATCAATTCTTCGGTGCTCAGGTTTCTTTATAGTCCAAATCTCACATCCATACATGACTACTGGAAAAACCATAGCCTTGACTAGATGGATCTTTGTTGGCAAAGTAACGTCTCTGCTTTTTAATACGCTGGCTAGGTTGGTCGGTAAAGCATCTGCCTACAATGCAGGAGACCTGGGTTCAATCCCTGGGTCAGGAAGATCTCCTGGAGAAGGAAATGGCAACCCACTCCAGTGTTCTTGCCTGGAGAATCCCATGGATGGAGGAACCCGGTAGGCTACAGACCATGCAGTCGCAAAGAGTCGGACACAACTGAGCGACTTCACTTCACTTCACTTCACTTCAGGTTGGTCATAACTTTCCTTCCAAGGAGTAAGCGTCTTTTAATTTCATGGCTGCAGTCACCATCTGCAGTGATTTTGGAGCCCCAAAAAAAGTCAGCCACTGTTTCCACTGTTTCCTCATCTATTTCCCATGAAGTGATGGGACCGGATGCCATGATCTTCGTTTTCTGAGTGTTGAGCTTTAAGCCAACCTTTTCACTCTCTTCTTTCACTTTCATCAAGAGGCTCTTTAGTTCCTCTTCACTTTCTGCCATAAGGGTGGCGTCATCTGCATATCTGAGGTTACTGATATTTCTCCTGGCAATTGTGATTTCAGCTTGTGCTTCTTCCAGCCCAGCGTTTCTCATGATGTACTCTGCACACAAGTTAAATAAGCAGGGTGACAATATACAGCCTTGACGCACTCCTTTCCCTATTTGGAACCAGTCTGTCGTTCCATGTCCAGTTCTAACTGTTGCTTCCTGACCTGCATACAGATTTCTCAAGAGGCAGGTCAGGTGGTCTGGTATTCCCATCTCTTTAAGAATGTTCCACGGTTTGTGGTGATCCACACAGTCGAAGGCTTCGGCATAATCAATAAAGCAGAAATAGATGTTTTTCTGGAACTCTCTTGCTTTTTCAATGATCCAGCGGATGTTGGCAATTGGATCTCTGGTTCCTCTGCCTTGCTGCTCACAGGCCTCTAAGCAGGCCGCCTTGCCTCTCTGGTCACGCCCCGATTTTATAAATGCCCTTCATGGAGTCACCACACCCCATCAGTCACAGGTGAGCAGTGCTGCCCTGGTCCCCCTTGTCCAGCGCCCACGTGCCTGGCAGTTCTGGTCATGGCCTGAAGCCCACCACCCAGCCCAAGCTGCCTTGTCTATCATGAATCTTCTCCTGAAGTTGTCAGATTTCCAGGTTGGCGCCTCCAAACTGAAGACATGATTTTCAGGCTTTTAGCCGGGAGAAGACTTGAACGTGCATCCTGAAATGGAAGGAGATATTTCAAGTTCTCCACCATTGCAAAATGTCCAAGTAGAGGGCAGGCAGTCACGCTCCACACATGCTTGAGAAAGGGGTGCCCTTCCCCCGTGGAAGCCTCTTGACACCTAGCTTCTGAATTGCGTCGGTCTCAACACCTGCTGGCTTAGATCCGTCGGTCAGGCCCCCAGCATCTGTGTGTCCTTGACTATCCCTGCTTCGTTTCTGTTGCTCAAGGAACGTCCCGCGTGCGGCTCCGTCACAGCCCCTCCCCCATGGCACCCTCCACTGACTGAGCAGAAGGTGGTGAACTTCTCGTCTTTGTAGGTTGGCAGACTGCCCCAGGGCAGTGCCCAGCACTGACCCTGCAGAGATCCCCAGTGGGCGTGGGAGGGAGGCAAGCTAGAGGGAGGCAAGACCAGCTTTGGGGGTGAGTATGTGAAACCTGACTTCCTTCTGTATTACTTCCCTGATATTTCTAATAAGCCACATTTTAATTTAAAACAGCAGTTTATAGTGAAATTCATTCACCACAACACCAGGCACTGTGACCACAATGCCATAGATTTACGTTCTAAGTGATTTTTAACGCTTGTAGCACCTGGGGCCCTGGAGTGTGGAAATAGCGGACATTTTTCACCTTGTGCAGCCAAGGGGGAAAAAATCTTTGCTCTTTAATTATACAGCCACCAAAGACGGCATGAGGCGAGCAGGGCAGATGTAATTGCAAAACACAACACGACTGGCCAAGACCACCGTCAAGACATCAAGTGCAGACACCGAGATGCCAGGACTCCACAGGTAAAGCCTGGGTGGACATGTACATCCTCCAAATTAACAAGCAGCTATACTTTAAATACTCAGTTCTGCATATTCATTGGAAGGACTGATGCTGAAGCTGAAGCTCCAACACTTTGGCCAGCTGATGTGAAGAACTGACTCACCAGAAAAGACCCTGATGCTGGGACAGATTGAAGGTGGAGGGGAAGGGGACGACAGAGGATGAGTTGTTTGGATGGCATCACTGACTTGATGGACATAAGTCTGAGCAAGCTCCGGGAGTTGGTGATGGACAGGCAGGCCTGGCGTGCTGCCGGCCATGGGGTTCCGAAGAGTCGGACGCGAGTGAGCGACTGAACTGAACTGAAAATTTAAAGCTAACAGATTAAAAAGGGACGTGTCATTAGGAAGGTGGGGTTACAGATGGAGTGCGATGGTGTCTCCGAAGCAAACAGAACTGGATCCAAAGGCTGAGGGTTTACTTCTGCCTGTCCACACCCCCGTGCGCGGGCCTCACGAGCATCCAGGGTGCAGCGACACGACCGTCCCGAGTGGTGCTGACGAGGGGCCGCCTGTGCCCTCCACCTGTCCGCAGGCCCCTAGAGAACTGTGCTGAGATAAACCTACACAGCCCTGGGTTACCCACACCCCCACCGACACAGCCTCCAGGGCCTTCAGGATTAGGGGAGGGAAACAAAGGCCTGGAGGAACCTCCCGATGTCCCTAAGGAGCTCCTCCCAAACCCCCCGTGTCCCCCGTCTCCTTTCCTCCCCCCACCTTCCCCTGCCTCCATCCCCCCCTCCCCCTGGAAGCCCCAGTTTGGGGGCCGTTTTGGACAATGTGCAGCTGGCTGGGGTTGCCCCCCAAAGTGCCAGGCTAGCTCCCCATGGAGCCCCTGAGATGACTGAGTGGACGGCCCTGCTCTGTCCCAGCTTCACAGACCCCAGTGTCCAGCATAAGAGGAGCCACGCGCACTATCCTGGCGCCAAGAAACAAACGAAATCCATGACAACGATGCATTTGGTTTAGCTCAGTATGTTCCACGTAAGAAAAGCACAGCACATTCTTAACAGACAGTCACTACCAAGCTACGTCACAGCCTTAGTTTTTCCCGCACGAGGCCTTTGGGACACGCCGCCCCTTGGTTGAGACCAGGCTGGAGTCACGTGTTGGGGGTGCTGCGTGTTGAGGGGAGGGGTCCAGGGGCCGGGCTGGTTGCTGCTTCTGATGAGAGCCACTGGGGCTGGGGCGACAGACGGTCCCGAGGGCAACCCCCGCGGCTCTCCCCGCATCCCAGACAGGCTGTCCGAGTGTGAAGGGTGGGAGACCAGCAGTCCTCACAGGAGGGGCTGGTGAGGGTCCCAGCTGGCCTGCTCTGTCCTGGGGACCTCACCCCTCACCCTGCAACCCCTGTCCATCTGTGCGGGTTCTGACCCGCACCTGCCTGGCGGAGACGCAGCTGTGCGGATGGCCCTCCTGCCCGGCCCTGGAGGAGCGGCTTGTGGTTAAGAATGCGGGGCCATGCGGGTGGCTTCCTGAGACCCTGCAGATTCTCCCTCTCTGCGAGCCCCCTGGGGCTCCGCAAGCCCATCTGCCGCGAGGTCCCAGGGCAGCCTCCATCCTCAGCATCCACCCCCGCCGTTTTGGGGGCAGGACGCCTCGGGTTCAGACTGCTGTGAGCTGTCCTGAGATTGGCTGCTCCCCACCCCACTCGGTTCTGCCCAGGGCCCCAGAGGCTCACCCGCTGGCCAGCCCTGCAGGGGCGTCACACCCCTGCCACCAGGCGGGCTGGCTCTTACGCCTCCTCCATCCCCTGAGCAGACCCTGCCAGGGGCCAAGGGACCCCGGGTCGGGGGGTGGGGGGCAAATTCTGCTGCCCAGTGTCTGCAAGGGAAGGTCCCAGCCACTAGGGAGAGCAGTGCCCAGCAGGAAGGAACAGCTTGTCTCCAAAGCATCACTCACCCTTAAACGTCTTAAAGTGCCTGAGGTTTAGGCACTTGTTTAACAGACGGTGGAGACAGAGCAGCTGAGGACTTCCAAGCTGGTGAGGGCGTCAGAGGGGAACTCAGCCTGGAGTCAGGCACACGGGCCACTTGCATCCCCAAAGCCGTCAGCTCGCTCAGTGCTGGGGAGGAACGGGAGGAGGCCTGAGGTCTCGTGCAGGATTGTCTCCACGTGGCTGCGGTGTAGACAGAGCCAGAGCCGGGCCCTGGCCCCTGGTCAGTGAGAAAGCCACTCCCGTGCCCGAGGCCGCGGGCAGTGGGATTTTGCTGCAGTGCCTGACTGGCAAGCACCGCGTCAGGAGACACAGCTCGTGCATTGAGGTGTGTCTCAGCTTCGGCTGGTAGGGTTTGGGCTTTAGCATCAGGGTCAACATGAAACTCTCTGGGCTCAGAGTCTTCCTTCAAAGCAGACTTCTTCCCAGGAGACGAGCGATCTGGGCTGGGGAGCGTCTTCCTGCATCCCTCGGGCTTTCCTCCAGAGAGGCTGGCAGGTGGGACCTGCTGGTGAAGAGCCGCCGCAGCCTCGACGACACTGAGGACCACCCCTCCGCCTGGGGGCCCCGCACCCCCTGCGGCCTCTCAGTTCCAGGGCTCTTTATTGAGGCAGACAGGACCGGGGGAGCCCAGACACCCAGACCAACCAGCCACGGAGGGGCGGCCGGTGCCCCGGAGATCTGAGCCCTGACGGGTCCCGAGTCCCTCCTGGATGCAGAGACTGGGAGAGAGCCGCTCCATCCCGGGTCTTAGCACCCGGCACCTGTGCCCTGCCAGGGGCCTTTTCGGGAGTAGGAAACACCTCTGGGGGATGGTCTGGACGTTCAGAGAGCAAATACCTACATCAGTATAGACAGTGCGTGTTAGGCACGCTTGGCTGGCTCTGCTTTGCTCGTGTGACGACTGAACACTTGTCCTGGGCAGTTTATTCTGGTGACTCCACTCTGAGCGCCCTCCAGAGGGGCCGGGGGACCCCAGTAGCTGACTCCCACATCCTGGATGCGAACGCCAGGACGCGGGCGAGCGCCTCCCCGTGGCCCCCCGCGCGTGCGGGGCACCTGGCCCTCCTTGGCGTCTGGGGCCAAGCCCACTGCTCTGGTTTGTTAAGTGCTTGGCCACCCCAGCCTCCCCGCCTGACTCCAGCCACGTGGGCAGGTCTGGGAAACAGATCCCGACTCCCTGCTCCTGACAGGCACGGGGACCACGACCCTCGGAAGCCCTGCCTCCGGTCCAAGTCTGAGTTCAGCATCAAGGCCACGTGCCGTTTGCCTTCACCCTCGTGTCTGTGCGAAGGACGGCTGCTGAGGACGCTCCAGCCTGCTGCCCCCGGGTCACTGTAGGCCGGGGGCTGCCCTCGGGGGTCTGAGCTGGTGACGCCCACCCGGGCATCTCTGTGTGATGCCAAAAGCAGCAGCTCGGCCCCAGCTCTGCCCCGAGGTAGCGGCCCAGGAGCGCTTGGGACGGCAAGGGAAGGGGGCTAGAAGAAAGCCACCCCGAGCGTCTCCCGACGGCCCTTCCTGGGGCATCGACTAAGCAGGAAGGGACACCTGCCCCTCTGGCCGGCCCGGCTGTGTCAGGAGGGGCTCAGCGGGCAGCGCGCAGGGCAGGCGAGGGTTTGGTGAGACCTTTGCGTGCGCACCGGGCACAGGACCTCCGGGTACCCTCCTAACGGTGGAGGGAAGCCTCTGCACTCGGTGACGCGGCCCCACGGCCCGGGAGCCGGGTTCCTGTCCCCTCGCCGGGTCCGGGTGACACGAACCTGTCTGGGACGCAGGAGCAGACACACGCCGCCTGTAACAGTGCCCAGCAGGCCGGCCTCGAGGCCTCCGGATCCCGCCGCTGTGCTGGAAACGGAACCACCCGCGCCGGCGAGGCGCTCTCGCCTGTAATAAAGAAACACGGCCTCCGCGGCGCTCGGGGCTCGCAGCAGTGATGTATGCGGCGCCCGGGCAGGAGGAGCGCGGGCCCGCGGTCCCGTGAAGACGCATGACGGCGGCCGCCCTTATCTGCGCCCGCAGCCCCGGCCCGTCATGGCGCCGCCCCGCTCCGGCCCGGCCCGCGGAGGCCGGACTCCCGCAGACGCGGCCCGCTCCGCGTAGGAATTCCTGCTGGGGGGCAGGGGCGAAGTGTCTGTAATAATTTTAAGGACATTTCCCAAATGTTTATTTAGATAGAAGATGGATAACAGGAAAACTCCGGAAGCTGCGGCCCCGATAACTAGGTTTTATTAATGACCTGCCATGTGCCAGGGCTGGATAATTAAAGTTTCTCCCCCCAAAGGAAGAAGAGTGGACAAATTTATGTGATGCTTGGATAACCAGGGACACTGGTTGGTAGCTATTGATATAATCGGAGCTCATTCGATTTGCTCGAGACAGCCGCCCCTATCAGCTAATTTCACCTGTGAATAGTTAATTCTCCTCTGCGTGCATATGGCCAGCCATTAATAAAACCTGACTATGTCGTAGTCTCTTTGTCGCCCACATGAGCCTTTTATCTCCTGCATCACCTTCTTAGTCTTTCCCCTTTTAAAAAAATTCCTTTCCACTCTTGCTTTTAAAAGAATGAAGCTCCAGGAGACGGATGTGGGCTGTGTGGCTTTTGTGTGTTTACAGAGGGAGCGTGGCAGGGCGCAGCCCAGGATGAAGCCGGGCTGGAGGAATGGTGTTGAGGCGGCTCCCTCCAGACCTAGCTTGAGTGCAGCTGGACGGGGTGGACGCCAGGCTCGGGGCCCCGACAAGGGACAGCTCACGTCCAGGCTGGCCCTCGCTTCTTGTGTGCAGGGGGTGGGGGAGGGGCTGGTTGGCTTGTGTGTATTAACCCTGGGCTATGTCCCTGTCTCCCTGGATCCGGGGACTTAGGTCTGGGGCTCAGGTCTGGGGGCTCAGGTCTGGGGGCTCAGGTCTGGGACTCAGGTCTGGGGGCTCAGGTCTGGGACTCAGGTCTGGAGATTCAGGTCTGGGGGCTCAGATCTGCAGGCTGAGGTCTGGGGGCTCAGGTCTGGGACTCAGGTCTAGGGCTCAGGTCTGGGAGCTCAGATCTAGGGGCTCAGATCTGGGGGGTCAGGTCTGGGGGCTCAGGTCTAGGGCTCAGGTCTGGGAGCTCAGGTCTAGGGCTCAGGTCTGGGGCTCAGGTCTGGGAGCTCAGATCTGGGGGCTCAGGTCTAGGGCTCAGGTCTGGGAGCTCAGGTCTGGGCTCAGGTCTGGGAGCTCAGATCTGGGGGCTCAGATCTGGGGGCTCAGGTCTGGGGGCTCAGGTCTGGGGGCTCAGGTCTGGGGGCTCAGGTCTGGGAAATCAGGTTTGGGAGCTCAGGTCTGGGCACACCAGAGCGGAAGCTTTAGGTCAGGGCTGGGTTGGACCATCTTGCCCACAACAGGGACAAGCTGAAGGAACTAAACTAAACGTCTGCCGAGGTTGCCGCCTTCCCCTCTTCCGATCTCTTGGTTTCAGTGAACTCGGTTCAGTGGGAAAGAGGGTGAAGGCCTGAAGCAGGCGAGGCTGAGGTCTGTGCACGAAAGCCCATGACTGTGATGCTGCCTCTGGGGCGGGAACACGGCCGGTGTAGGTGCTGTCCCTGGCCTGGAGCAGCCCAGAGGATGGTCAAGGTCGTTTGTGAGCCTGGAGAGGGCTGGTCTGAGTAGGTGGTGCAGGAGGTGCCCTACCCCACACCAGGGTGGTGAAGCCCCCCGCCCCGAGCACAGGGCACACGGAGAGGGAGGGGCCACCAGGGAGGCGGTGGTCCCTCATGCGGCCCGTATGGAGGTGTTTATCATTACATGTTTCTGAAGATTTGTTCACACTCGTGTGGACTGGGAACCTCCTTGCACACCCCTGTGCCCAGTCTGTGCCCTCATGTGGGCTGTAGCTGAGGGCGGGCGACTCTCAGCTCTGCACGCTGGGGTGTGATGCCTGCTGCACGTCAGATCGTTTCCAGGCCCAGGGGCATTCCAAGGCGAGTGGCATGGAGCACGTCTGCTCGGGGGAGAGACGAAACAGCACGGGGCAGAGTGGCTGTCGGCGCTCGCTGCGGAGCAAGCCGCAGTGAACTCAGCGCTTCCAGGCAGCAGCGATCGTCGACAAGACGTCAGCAGGACAGTGGGAGAGGAGGCCTCCTGCTCCGAGGGCCTCCCCCCGCAGGGCAGCAGCTGGCACCACCTGTCCCCAGAGTGCCTTTGAGGGGCTCTGGGGCCCAGGCGGGAGCGTGTGGAACTCCTGAGGAGCTGAAGATCAAGCGGGGATGGCTCAGCAGCTGCGGTCCTGGAAACAGCCGGAAACAGCCGCCTCACCATGTGAACTCAGCCGCAGCCTCGGGAGGCTTGGGTCCTGACGCCGGCACCCTTCACCAGGGACCCTGCAGGTGTTGCCCCCGTCCACCCCTAGAGGTTGACCTGTGGCCCCTGCTCAGACATCGGATCTTCAGACGGCCTGGGAACCTGGCTCCAGCCTCCCAGCCACCATCTGGGAGGGGTCATCCCCTGCCTCTCACCCCTGGGGCATCCCAAGACACTCGTGTCCGTGCCGCTGGAGGCAGACAGCAGACCTCGGCTCAGCTGTGTATCTGGTCGTGGTCCTTGTGCGGTCCTGCCTGCCCAGCGACACACAGGAGCCCTCCACCCACGTCGGCACCCCTGGTGCCAGGCCTGCGGCGCACAGACCCACATGTGCGGTTTGAAGTGGATGCTCGTCCCAGCACCACCCCTACTGACCAAGGACCCAGAGGCAGGCCTGCCCACCCTGGCGCCAGACAGGATCGGTGTCTGCCCAGAGCCCGGCCACAGACACGCAGGCGGAGACATTAGCATCCACTCTGCTCTCTGGGAGACTTGTGGGGCGAGGGGGACAGGATGTACCAGGGACCCTGTGGCGCCTGCACTGGAAGAGGCCCAGGCCTGGAGCAGCTCAGACCCACCGTCCAAGCAGGCCCGGGGCAGCAGCGCACGGCTCTGGGGGCACCCTGTGCACCCCACCTGCAGACCTCCCACCGCGGGGTGGGCCTAGCCGAGACAGTGGGGGCTGGCAGGGAGACAGATGTGTGCGAGCGAGCTGCCTGGGGATTCGGACCCGTGGCTTCTCCCAGGATGCGCGGGCCCAGGGGGCCCCCACGGGCCTCGAGCTTCCTCTGGGCCATTGCAGGGAGCGTCCCTTACGGAACCAGATCTGTCTCCCGAGGCTGGAGGTCGGGGGCATCCACCCGGGTTCGCTGTCCTGTGCAGAAGTGTTTAAGGCAACCACACTGTCACCGTGAAGGTGAGGAGTGCAGCTGGGCAGACGGGTGACTGTCCCTGTGGGTCAGGCCATGAGCACACACGCTCACGGACACGTGCTGCACACACGCTCACGGACACGTGCTGCACACACGCTCACGGACACGTGCCGCACACACAGTTCAGCGTGAGCCCCACGCCTGCTCTGTGCTCCATCCGCACATACAGGACCCACACTTTGAACACGCAATTCACACACGATCCACGCACATGGTTCACACGTGCAACTCATACATGCGTGACAAATCACAGGGGCCTCCCCACCCCCTCCTGCCCCTCTGGCCCCCATCTCGACCTCCCAGCCTTGCCTGGAGACCCCATGGCCAGTCTGCCCTGCTGCCCTGAGAGAAATCCAGGCCGCTTGGAAACGTCACTGCTTTCTGGGACTTTTCCGCTTCCTGCCCTAACGGCCCTTCTGCTTCACACATACAGGCACACGTGCACACCCATGCACACATTCATCCTGCTCTAGACGCACACAGGCACACGTGCACACACGCATCCTGCTCCACACACGTATGGGTACACGTGTACACACACACGCACCATACATCCTGCTCCACACACGTATGGGCACACGTGTACACACACACACACCATACATCCTGCTTCACACCTGTATGGGCACGCATGTACACACACACACACCATACATCCTGCTTCACACCCGTATGGGCACACGTGTACACACACACACACCATACATCCTGCTTCACACCCATATGGGCACGCATGTACACACACACACACCATACATCCTGCTTCACACCCGTATGGGCACGCATGTACACACGCACACACATTCATCCTGCTCTAGACCCACACAGGCACACGTGCACACACGCATCCTGCTCCACACACAGAGGCGCATGTGTGCACACACACATGCACACACATCCTACTCCACACACACACAGGCACATGTGTACAAACATGCACACACACATCCTGCTCTAAACACACACAGGCACGTGTGTACACATATGCACACATACATTCCACCACACACACACGCACATGTATACACATGGACAAACACATACATCCTGCTCCACACACACACAGGACATGTGTGGACACACCCACACATGCATCGTACTCCACACACATAGGCACGTGTGTACACACAGGCACACATACATTCTGCTCCACACAGACACACAGACACACAAGCACACAGACACACACAGAGGCACATGTGTCGTCCTGCCTCCCTGCTCTCTCTTCAGCCTCCCCGATGGAGGGTCTTCGGGCATCTGTATAGCAGCACTCAGGCCTGCCCTGAGCCCCCCGCCGGGGGCACCGCTGGCTTGTGCACAGGACGTGCATGTCTGGCGGGGCCCGGGGTGCCCGCGTCTCTTCCCAGCCCTTGAGCGCCAAGCCTCTGTTTGGGCACCCGGCCCAGGGCTCTCCCGGCTGCCGCTCTTCCCGCCCTGCGTCCACACGACGGGCCGCTGCCCGCTCCGTCCACGCCCCGGGCAGCAGGGCCTGAGTCCCGCCCCTCATTCTCTGCTCGTGGAGGTGTGGGTGACGCAGTCAGCTGCGGGCTGCAGGCCCTCCCCCCTTCTCCGCCCTCGCTTTTCATGGGGGCCGGCGGCCTGGAGCTGATGCTGCTGTGCTGGGCGTGGAGGGAGAGCAGGGTGGAGGGCCTCGGGGGCTGGGGTCTCCATGGGGGCCTCAGGGGCTGAGTCTCGCTTCCCAGGCAGAGGAGGATCTGGGGCCACAGGCCATCTTGCTGGCCCTCAGGAGCCTCCTGTGCAGACCTGGGAGAGGCAGCGGGTGGGAGGTGCCAGCCGTCCTCAGGCCCTGGGGCCCGTGTCCTGGCATCGCAGCCCCAGGACAGCCGGCCACCCGCGTGCCTCGGGTGGGAGTCGTCACTCTGAGTTCCATGAAGGACGACACACGAGATCGTTAGAGGGTCGTGTCAGATGAAGTGTGCTTCTGTGAGTGCGAGTCTGGCCCCTGCAGAGAGGCCTGCAATTTGCTTTGTCTTGCTGAAAACAGTATTTTCCCCAAAGACTCCGGCGCAAGGGCCATTACAAAACGTGATTCATTTTGCATGAGTTCTGCGGCGCTCAGCTCTAGTGAAGAATTTATAGGGCGCTCTGAAGGCGGCATCTCTAAGTCACGGTCCCAGGGCGCCCAGCCGCCCGGCTAGGGAGGGGCTCGGGCTCTGCGTGGAGCCCTGGGCAGGCAGATCCTGCCCGTGCTGCCGCAGGGTTTGGGGCGATGCTGCTGCCCAGCTTCCCCTGGCTGCCCTGCACTGGACCCAGCACATGTGGCCTGCCCAGAGTGTGGCCCGACTTTGCTGGTGGTTTCCTTGGGCTCGTAAAGGGAGGGGAGCAGAGCAAGGCGGTGCATGCTCAACACGGCAAAGGGCCTGCACCCAGACACCTGAGAGGAAGCCCGCCAGCCCGACGGGGGACACGCGAGGCACACGGGGTCTGCACGTGACCTGAGAGGAAGCCTGCCAGCCCGACGGGGGACACGCGAGGCACGCGGGGTCTGCATGTGACCTGAGAGGAAGCCCGCCAGCCCGACGGGGGACACGCGAGGCATGCGGGGTCTGCACAGACACCAGTCGCTGCACAATGCAGGTCGCAGCCCATCGCACTTTAAAAATAAGACTGAAGGGCACTTCACGGTGGGGGAGAGTTGAAAGGAGAATAAACACGCAGGAAGCCGTGAGCCCTCCCTCGGCCCAGGAAATCCACGTCCCAGTAAAGCGCAAGGCTGCCCACCGAGGGCGCCGGGGAGCGCTGAGGAGCCCAAGCTGGGGAGGGTGTGGGCGGTGGCCACCTCTCTGCGGCTTGCAGTCTCCTCACCCAGCAGTGCGTCACGCCCAGGCCCTCACCCTAGAGGACCGTGGACACGTGGCCCAGGGTGTCCACGTGTGATGGCCCCACGATGGCCTGGCTCAGACCAGCCGCAGGACAGTCAGAGAACGAAACAGCACGCAGCTACGGCAATGGGCCACATGGAGCTGTTATGCCCAAGTCGCGAAATCTCCCGATGAACCCCAGGGAGCCGGTATCCGATGCAATAGCAAGAGAGCTTTTATTACCAAGCTCGAGCTGGGGCTCCCACCGGCACCGACGCAGTGGCTAAGGGGAGGAGCCCCGAGGTCTGGGTTACACTGCTCATATAGGGCCTATTCAGGTGAAAGGGTAGCAAACGGGATGTTCAGGCTGAAGGGCTGCTGGTTGGTCTCCCTCTTCTACAGGGTCGCGTGTGGGTTTCTGATTGGTTCTTTTACTTCCACGGTAGATCATTACTTCCAAAGTAAACCACAAGTGTAACTCATTACTCCCAAGGTAAATCACAAAGGTAACTCATTACTTCCAAGGTAAATCACAAAGGTAACTCATTACTCCCAAGGTAAATCACAAAGGTAACTCATTACTTCCAAGGTAAATCACAAATTCTTGAACTTAAAGTCAGGAGGTTTAACCTAAGGGCTGATTGGCTAGTGCACAGTGGGGCAAGTTTAGGCAATATCCAAAGTCTAAGTCTGTTTGCCCGGAAACTTTACAAAATGGAGTTCTTTTACAGGATGGAGCAGCTCAGGCTCTTCAGAGCCACTGGCCACGCTGTGGGCAATCTGACTCCCAAACACGCAAGTGTTCACAATACAAAAAAAGGGATACAAAGAATACACACACTAAAGAGGTCGGGCCTGACAAACGGCGACCTCGTGTGCCACTCCACCCCCTCTGCCAAGGACAGGGCACTGCCCCCTAAGAGGTGTGGCCCACTTCCTACCCTTCGCCCCTGGGCAGGCTCAAGACTGAGTGGGAAGCCGCTGGGGACACTCCCAAGTGAGGTCGCCAAAAACCACCCTTCAGGGACATTCTCCTGGAGCCGAGCCATAGCGCCTCCCAGAGCCCAACCAGCCGCAGGGAAGGTGCCCTCTTGGGCACTGGGGACCGGCCGCCCGGCAGCCCCAGGTGTGGCAGGACCCCTGTCCAGCCCGGGGACCCCTGTCCAGCCCTGGTCCCTCTGAGGCCGCGGCACGTCCGAGGCAGGGGCTGCAGTGCCGTCCGGATCCACACGCCGTGGAAGGAGGCGGGGGCGGTTGGGGGGAGCTCGGCGTCTCCCGGGGGGTGCGGGTCGGGAAGCCTCTCCTGGCGCGTCCTGTCCCTCGGCTGGCTCTGGATCACTCTACTCTTTGCACACACGAAGAAGAAAATTAACGCAGAAAGAAGAAAATGCAATCCCAGAAACTGAAAACAAGCGAAAACAAAAGAACCTAATTATGTATCAAGTTGGCGACAAGACCCCGGGGGAGAAAAGCGTTATTCCCAGTGACTTGAGAAGGCAGTGTTTGCCTGTTTATCCTCCATGGAAAATGCTAGAAGGGAGGTACCGTTGTGGTGCAGGGCGGGGGAGGGGCGGTCCAGGGAGACCAGGAGCCGCTCCAGGAGTGGCGGGGGAGGGGAGCCGCGGGGGAAAGAGGGGAGAGCGTGAGCCCGACTGTGGGCTGGGGGTGGGTGCTCTGGGGCTGTGGGCGGCCAGGCGAGGCAGCCTCTTGGGGACCACGCCCAGCAGGGGCTGCGGTGCTGGACCCCTGTCCCCCCACCCCCATGGCACAGGCTGACCCATCTGCAGCCCCGAGAGTCCTGGAGACGCTCTCTCACCTCCCTGTGCCCGCCCCCGCCCCTGGAGCCTGGCAAACCTTCCCCCCTCCCATCCTACCCACTGCCTGGCCCCCACGTCCACGCCCAGTGCCTCGCCCAGGGGCCTCTTGCCAGTTGTGTGCCAGCCAGGCCCCCGGAGGCACCGGCAGGCACGCAGGAGGAGGGCGCGTCCCTCAGACTCGGCCCAGCCCCGTGAGCCCCCGCTGGCCCCTCTCCTCGGAAGCCAGGCTGGCTTGCACTCGCTGCCCCTCTGCACGGACAGGGCGCTCTGCCCAGATGTCCACCTCAGGGCCCCGTCCCCGCATCTCCCTGGAGGCCCTCCTGCTCTCGACCAGAGGTGGGAAGGGCCCCCTCCGCCCTCTCTTGCTCCCCACAGTGCCCATCCCTGCAGGCCCACACGTTCTGCCTCTCCGTCTCCCCGAGGATGCAGAGGGCAGGGTCTGTGCCTGGGACCTGAGTCTGGGTCTCTGGGCCTCACAGCCCCCAGGCCGGGCCCCAGAGTGGACGCAGAGAGGACCCAGGAGGGGCCAAAGAGACGCGTGCCCCCAAGCAGCTTGGCCCCCAGGAGCCGACCCCGGCCCCCCGCTGCCCCTCACGGCCCGCTCCTGTCGTGGGTGCCCTGGTGTCTGGACACCCACACCCTCTGTCAGCGGGGCTTAGGAGCGAAGGGCTGGGCTGAAAGCATTCCGCCCTCTGTGCCTTTGAGGGAGAGGGGGACAGAGCGGGACAAGTCCAGGTCCCCAGGCCTCATGTGCTGTGTTTGGAAGTGCCGGCGTGAGCCCCATAGTCACGTCTGACTTTGCGACCGCATGGACTGTAGCCCACCAGGCTCCTCAGCCCATGGGATTCTCCAGGCAAGATACTGGAGTGGGCTGCCATTCCCTTCTCCAGGGGGTCTGCATTGAAGGAGGATTCATTTATCGTATGAGCCACTAGGGGCTTCAGGGGCGTCAGGGGCTGCGTTTAGTGGGGTCTCATAAGTAGCTTATGTAACTATAAGGAAACTTTAAAAAGTCAGTCCCTAAAAATCGGAAACAAAAGCAAGCTATCTGATCAGAGGCGCGCCATGAGGGGACTGTTTTGAGGGACGACTGAGCACCTGGTGACTCGAGTGAGAGGAAGCAGGAGGACAGAGCTGAGCAGCCCCGCCAGCCGCTGCAGCGGGCGCTCCCAGCCGGGGCTCGGGTGACTGTGGGGGGCGTGGGGGCAGCTGCGCTCAGGACGGTCTTGTCCAGAACCAGGATTTTCAGCGCTGAGAAGGCCTGAAGACACCTGCGGTCTAGTGGACGTCCAGGTTGGCCGGGCCTGTCGGCGTGAACACAGGGAAAACAGTGGGGGCCACAGTCTCCCCTGGAAAGCCTCCCGGCTTATAGCGTGTAGCGGGTGGGCTGGAAGGACTGGAGCGCTAGGAGCGTAGCTGTTTTCTGGGGCGGTGGGGGCCGCGGTGAGCACCCTGCCCTGGACCAAGATGTCTCACCGCGAGGCCGGGCCAACCCACAGTCCAGGAGCCGTCGTGGGCATTCAGAAGTGGGGCATGAGGTCTCTGGAGCCTTCTGCTGGGTGTGCG
This sequence comes from Capricornis sumatraensis, assembly GCF_032405125.1. Classification (NCBI taxonomy): domain Eukaryota; kingdom Metazoa; phylum Chordata; class Mammalia; order Artiodactyla; family Bovidae; genus Capricornis; species Capricornis sumatraensis. The sequence continues at coordinate 77,087,844 of NC_091086.1, read as the reverse complement.
GGGACCCAAGTGGGCACACAAGGGTGCCAGGAATGAGGCGATGGGCCTGCCCTCCCTGAAGCAGCTCTCAGCACCCCCCACGGTGGGACATCGGGGGCCCCGGCCTCCCTGGGGCGTTCTCCCCAGTGCTGAGCAGCCTTCTGGCCACCGCTACACCAGTCACATGGTACCTGGTCCCTTCTGAACATCTGTTTCCCACCCCAGGCCTCCCAGGCCCGAGGTCTGCCCGGGCTCCAGACCTCTGTCCCCTCTCCTGAATGCTGCGCTCTTCTGCGGCTGGGAGGCTCGGCCCCAAATCAAGCCAGCACCCGCAGGAAGAGAGTTCTGTTCTCTTAAGAGTACGTCTACATGCACTAAGAGCCTCCTATTCTGACCTAGCGATCTGGATCACCATGATGGTTCTCTCACTCCATTTAGCTTCTGTTTTACTCGATACTTTCATTTCCAAAGCGGTGTTTGCTCATCGTAGCACGTCAAACAGGATAATGAAAAAGTTAGCCAGCTTCATCCCGGCCTTCGACCCACCTCTCTGAGGCACGGTGTTAAAGATCGGGCTATTTCCTCTGTGCATTTCTCTGCATGTGTGCAAACACGCACACAATTTGAATGACACATATGAGCGTGCTCTTTTTATGTCTTGTTGTTATTTTTAAAGAAAACCAGAAGCTGTACTGCACCCGTGGCTTGGAACATTTTTTTTTCCTCTTGATACACGCCTCTGACTGCTCCTGAATCATGCCTTTTGCCAAAAGCAAATAAATTCAGAGGATCTTTTGAAAGTGACTGTTTGTACATCAAAATTATGAAAACCAGCAATTTTGTGTGGTTTAACCTAATATCTGCAGTTCTGACTCTGCCAACCCTGTTCTTACACTTTATAGGAATGAAATAGTTATTCCAAGAGCTACTAACTGTCTGCAGCGGACCCTGTCGAGAAGTCTTCAGTATCATGGCTGCAAAGGGTGCAGAGTTCTACTTGGGCCTTGAGGATTCGGGAGACACAGACTCAGGCGGGACCAGAGCAGCGTCCCAGAAAGAGAAAGAGTCAGGACGACAGAGAGCCACGAGGCTGTGCGCGCCACCTGGTGAGAGCGGTGACGGACTCTGTCCTCAAGGAGCCAGGGGTGGATCTGGGTGGCGGGGGGGGGCCGTCCCATGAGTACCTTAAATTTCTGGCAGATGTTCTGGATGCTTCTGTCAGGACAGTAAGTGGTCAAACGGCAGATTCCTCCCAGGCAGAAGCATGCCCCAGCCCGCTTCCTTAGTGGCCTCCGGGCACCATTTGAGAGACTCTGAGCAACACTGAGCTCTTTTCCATTTTCCTTCCACAGCCTGGACCATCTGTTCGATATCCAAGGGTGGACACACCATCTTCTACTCAGCATCCAAGGGTGGATGGACCATGTACTCAACATCCAAGGGTAGATAGACCACCTTCTATTCAATATTTGCTGAGCCTGGACACTCAGGCCATCTCCACATCAATCCAATAAATGCCTTAAGCATGTATCACGGCGTGCAAGTGAGAGTATTTCTTATGCTAAGTTCTCCAAAGTGTGATTGCTGGGGAAACACACCCACCTCTAGTCGGCTTGGCCAGATGCCTTCTCAAGAGGCTGTTTCTGCTCTCTCTTCCCCAGAAGCCTCCGTGGGCGCTGGCCCCCACGCCCTGCTCAGCGCTGGGTGTGCAGCGTTGAAGGTGTGCGTCTCCCAGGGGAGCAGACCGGTCGCTGGGACAGGCTGAGCTGGGCGTCCCCAACGCCAGGGCGACTGTGCACCTTTCCAGTCTTTGCTGATCGGCACATTTCCTTTGGTGAGCGGCCGGCACTTACTCTTTACTGTTTCCCCACCAGGCATCTTGCTTCCTGCTCAGGCCTGGAGCCCACGGAGTTGGAGGGCAGACCCTGCAGTCCTCGCGCAGGGCTGGCTCCATGTCGAGGTCTTGGTAAAGGCCAGTAGCACGGGGGCAGGAAGGAGGGACGTGGGAGATTCTAGGAATACGGAAAGCAGGGGCCTACAAACTACTGCAGACATTTAAAGTAGCACCTACAGTGCTGTCAGAGAGCCCAACACATTCGCAAAATTAAAACAAAAATCAGGTGTCACCAGAAAGAAGCAGAGAATGATTAAAAAAAAAAACCTATCAGAAATGAGAACCATGTTTCCCACCATCTCAATGCAAAATGCAAGAACAAGGCTCATCCATGGTGTGAACGTGGCTCAAGATCAAATCACTGGACTGAGCTGGTCCACTCAGGACAGGGACACGGATGCTTGGCCCACGGGGTCTGACACTTCTCTGGGATTTGCAGGAGAGAAAAGTGGAGAAAATAATTAGATACATCACGAAACTTCTGAGAGCTGAAGAGACACAGACCGTCAGCTTTGACACAACGGGGACTAAAGAGGTTCAGATGGGAACCCAGCCTGGGGCCGCGCATGCTCTGGCCGCACCTCGTCGGAAGGTCAGGTGCCGAGGACAGTGGCCCAGTGTCTTCCAGGGAGGACGGACACTCAGGAAGGAGCAGGACGAGCATGCCTCAGACCGCTGGCCGGAGACGCTGGACACCAGAGGCTCAGGGAGCCCGGGTCCGGGCCGGCATCCAGCTCGGACTTGACCGCTCCATTTCCAGGTCGGTTTCTTGGAAATCCACTGGCTCAGGGGCACGCAAGGACGCGCACAAGGCGCTCTCGGAAACGGCGCTGGCGTGAGTGGGAGACTGGAGCACGGGCGTCCCTGAGCAGGGAAGCCTGGATCAGGTGTTCTGGACTCACAAGACTCAGCACCATGTGGGCGTTCAGGGAAGTCCATGTCCACCCAGAGGCATTTCCACACACGCAGGTGTACATGGACACGTATGTACACACACCCACCCCACATACCACACACACCACATACCACACACACCCCCCACACGCACCACACACACCACACCCACATACCCCCCCCCACACCCCACACACACCACATACCACACACACACCCCACACGCACCACACACACCACACCCACATACCCCCCCACACACCCCACACACACAAAACAGACACCCACATACATACCCCCCACACCACACCACACACACCACATACCACACACCCACCCCACATACCACACACACCACATACCACGCACACCCCCCACACGCACCACACCCACCACATACCACACACACACCCCACACGCACCACACACACCACACACACATACCCCCCCCACACCCCACACACACAAAACAGACACCCACATACATACCCCCCACACCACACCACACACACACACCACACCACACACACCACAGACACACACACCACACACACACACACCACACACACATACCCCCCCACACACCCCACACACACCACACACACCACACACACACACACAGACACCACACACAGACACCACACACCACACACACATACCCCCCCCACACCCCACACACACAAAACAGACACCCACATACATACCCCCCACACCACACCACACACACACACCACACCACACACACACCACACACACACACCACACACACACACACCACACACACACCACACACACACACACCACACACACCACACACACACCACACACACACCACACACCACACACCACACACACACCACACACCACACACCACACACACACACCACACACACCACACACACACACCACACACACCACACACACACACCACACACACCACACACACCCACCCCACATACCACACACACCACATACCACACACACCCCCCACACACACCACACACACAAAACAGACACCCACATACATACCCCCCACACCACACCACACACACACACCACACCACACACACACCACACACACACACCACACACACACACACACACCACACACCACACACCACACACACACCACACACACACACCACACACACACCACACACCACACACCACACACCACACACACCACACACACACCACACCATGCACACACCACACCATGCACACACCACACACACACACAGACACCACACACACACACCCCCCACACACACCACAGACACACACCACACACACCACAGACACACACACACACCACAGACACACACACACACCACACACACACCACACACCACACACCACACACCACACACACCACACACACACCACACCATGCACACACCACACCATGCACACACCACACACACACACAGACACCACACACACACACCCCCCACACACACCACAGACACACACCACACACACCACAGACACACACACACACCACAGACACACACACACACACCACACACACCACACACACACACCACACACACACCACACACCACACACCACACACACACCACACACACCACACACACACACCACACACACACCACACACACCACACCACACACACACCACACACCCCACACACACAAAACAGACACCCACATACATACCCCCCACACCACACCACACACACACACCACACCACACACACACCACACACACACACCACACACACACACACCACACACACACACACACACACCACACACACCACACACACACACACACCACACACACCACACACACACACCACACACACACCACACACACCACACACACACACCACACACCACACACACACCACACACACCACACACACACCACACACACACCACACACCACACACCACACCACACACACACCACACACACACACCACACACACCACACACACACCACACACCACACACCACACACACACCACACACACACACCACACACACACCACACACCACACACCACACACACCACACACACACACCACACACACACCACACACCACACACCACACACCACACACCACACACACACCACACACCACACACACACACCACACACACCACACACACACACCACACCACACACACACCACACACACACACCACACACACACACCACACACACACACACCACACACACACCACACACCACACACACACCACACACACACCACACACACACCACACACCACACACCACACACACCACACACCACACACACACCACACACCACACACACACACCACACACACACACACCACACACACACCACACACACCACACCCACATACCCCCCCCACACCCCACACACACAAAACAGACACCCACATACATACCCCCCACACCACACCACACACACACACCACACCACACACACACCACACACACACACCACACACACCACACACACACCACACACACCACACACACCACACACACACACCACACACACACCACACACCACACACCACACACCACACACCACACACACACCACACACCACACACCACACACACACCACACACCACACACACCACACACCACACACACATACCCCCCCCACACCCCACACACACAAAACAGACACCCACATACATACCCCCCACACCACACCACACACACACACCACACCACACACACACCACACACACACACCACACACACACACCACACACACACACACCACACACACACCACACACCACACACACACCACACACACCACACACACACACCACACACACACCACATACCACACACCACACACCACACACACCACACACACACCACACCATGCACACACCACACCACGCACACACCACACACACACACAGACACCACACACACACACCCCCCACACACACCACAGACACACACCACACACACCACAGACACACACACACACCACACACACACCACACACACACACCACACATACACACACACAGACACCACACACAGACACCACACACCACATACACACACCCCACATACACACACATATACCACACACACACACACACCACCCACACCACACACACATCACACACATACACACACACTACACATACACCACACACACCACACACACACACACACACACACAGACACCACACACAAACAGACACCACACACCACACACACACACCCCACATACACACACATATACCACACACACACACACACCACCCACACCACACACACATCACACACACACACACACTACACACACACCACACACACATACCACACACCACACACACACTATACACACACACACCACACACACACACACACACACTCCACACAAGGGGTCAGGAGGACAAACAGAGCTGTGAGCACACCACTTCTGAGGCTCCCAGTGGCCTGCGGGGTGGCAGGTGTGCCCTTGCTTTCTATTTAATAAACTTGTATATCATTTAAACTTTATGCTGTGAAAAAGCCTGGTCATAATTGCAAAACTCTCCAGTAAACTCCACCATGAACTCTGACGAGGTCTCCAAGACTCAATCTGCCCCAGGGACAGTGTTTGAGAAGTGCAAAGTCTTATTGAAAAATATTGAAAATTAATAGTAAGTTCAAATTTGAAAATGATCGTTGCACGTGGGCAGTAAATTCCTTGTTATTGAAACTCTTGGGTCTCCTTTATTTCCAAATACATTTTTCATACAGAATATGAACAGCTAACTCTTTACAAAAATATTGTGGTTTTTAATTTTAAAAGAAGTCCCTTTCTGTGTAGGGTTTGGCAACAGAATACAATGGAATCCCATCCAAATTAAATGTTTTACTGTGTTCAGTTCTGTAATGAGAGGCTGGCGGAACCGATGGGACCAGGGTGGTTTAATTTGCAGGCAAGAAATCCAACCCGGTGTGCTTTCAAATTCATGAGATGCCCGTGGATGTGACGCCAGCTCCACGGGGACTTCACAGCACATAATACTCCACTGACTTAACACCCGGCAATAGGAGCTACTCAGCCTCGGAGGTTTGGGGAAAGCGCCGGTGAGGAGCGATGTTGAAGGATCCAGCGCAGACACGTGTGGAAATTAAAAGAGAAAATCAAACATAAGGAGTGACATTCCCCGCAGGTGGGCACAACAATGCCTGCGGCAGTGCCAGCGTCTGGCGAAGGGCCTGCTCTGTAGCTCTGCTCAGTCTGTTGATCTGCCTGCAGCAGGAGCTCAAGTGAGACCCCCGGACCCTCCTCCCTGGGTGCAGGTGAGTGTCACTGGAAGACCTTTTCAAGCTCCTGGTGGCCAAGTCAGGAAAGCCCGGCTTCTTCCCTCAGGGCCCAGCCCGCTCCTACTCTGGGATTCGGAGAGGAAAAGGCCCTGGTCCAGCCTCAGCCTGCCCTGCGGGCAAGGGGAGCACTCATGCCACCGTCTGGTCAGTCCAGGCTCCCCAGGCAGCGGGGCCTGAAGAGTCTTGGGGCACAGGTGACACCAAGTTCCCACAGAGCCCAGGACACCCTCCTCGGCCCTCTATAAATACAGGGGCCAACCCAGCCAATCCTAAAGGAAATCAGTCCTGAATATTCATTGGAAGGACTGATGCTGAAGCTGAAGCTCCAATCCTTTGGCCGCCTGATGTGAAGAACTGACTCACTGGAAAAGGCCCTGATGCTGGGAAAGACTGAGGGCAGGAGGATTAGGGGACAGCAGAGAATGAGATGGTTAGATGGCATCACTGACTTGAGGGCCATGAGTTTGAGTGAACTCCAGGAGTTGTCGATGGACAGGGAGGCCTGGCGTGCTGCAGTCCACGGGGTCACAGAGAGTCGGACACGACTGAGGAATTGAGCAGCAACAAAACACGAGCAGTGGCTTCCGCCAGGCCCGCGGCTCCCAGGCTCCCTGCCCGGACCCCCGGCCTCCGCCAGGCCCACGGCTCCCAGGCTCCCTGCCCGGACCCCCGGCCTCCGCCAGGCCCACGGCTCCCAGGCTCCCTGCCCGGACCCCCGGCCTCCGCCAGGCCCGTGGCTCCCAGGCTCCCTGCCCGGACCCCCGGCCTCCGCCAGGCCCGTGGCTCCCAGGCTCCCTGCCCGGACCCCTGGCCCCCAGGCTCCCTGCCCGGACCCCTGGCCGGCCGTCTGGAGGCACCTGGACGCCAAGTCCTGCTGCTGCAGGCGTGATCCTATGCCCGGTGTCACGCCCCCCAGGCACCCACAGGGGCACCACGTGATCGAGAAGCCACCTGCCTCCTCAGTCTGCACTCCACGGGGAGCCTGGACGGACCGGATGGTGACCTGAGCCCCTCTGCTGCCCTCAGGGCCGGCCTGGCATTCGAGTGTGTCCAGACGGCCGCCCAGCGTCTGAGCAGGGCAGCCTGTGGCCCCAGCTGTGTCCTCTGGCTCCGTCTCCCGGGCCGGCACCTGGCGGGCGCTGTGGGCTCGCCCAGCCCGGTGGGTGGCTAGTCTTCCACTGCAGCCAAAGCAGCTGCCTTCCCATCACGGTTGGAGGGCTGTTTGCAGGCATTTTTCTGGCCCATTTTGCCGACCGTTGCCTGTGTGTTTAGGTCCGGCCCCCAGATGTTGCTGAACGGCAGCCACATGCCTCTTCTGGCCTCTCCTGGCCGCCTCCTGTTTTCTGGCCGCATCTCTGGTGGGAGGGACCTGCCCTCTGGACATGGGGGGTGACGGGAGCCGCCTGCCCTGCTCGGCCTCTCGGGGGCCTGGGCAGGGCACGCGGGGGTCACCGGAGCTCTTCTCCCAGCAGGTCCCTCTCTGCTGCTCCTCCAGGCTCTGTGGCCCTGCCCCCAGGACATGCCCTGGCTCTGAGAGCATCACAGGCCTTGGGCGCCAGAGATCCAGAGGCGCCCGAGTCTCAGAGTCCCCTCGGATGGGAGTCACGGACACGCGTCCCCTGGGAGCCGTGGGAGAGCGAGGGCCCCTCCCACAGGCCCACGTCCGGGGGTGCAGGCTGGTGGGGGGAGGCCCTGCGGGGCCCCAGGGGGCAGTGTCTGTGAACAACCGGGCGCCTCCTGGAGCTGTGCGTGCTCTCACTTAGCAGAAGAATATGCTCTAAATTTGCCATCACAACAAAGTCAGCGCGTCTCTTTTATTAAGAATGTCACAGAGCCAGGTATTTGTGTTTCTGTCTAGCTGTGTGTATCAGTCCTTTAGCTCAAAGAGCACTCCCCCTCCGCTACAGGAAGAGCGCGTGCTGGGAAGAGCTGGCCATTCCCGGAGGACGAGAACCGAGCGAGGTAGTCTCCGCGGAAGGCGCCCACCCTCTCGGGTTTCCAGACGGAAACAGTGAATCCCTGCCTGCCGACATGAACAGGGCGGGGAGGACTCCATGCTGCGTGGGGAGGACTCCATGTTGGGGAGCGGTGTCCTGTCCCCCTGCTCATCCTGAAGCCCCACGACTGCAGTGACCACCGTGTTCCCCGGCGGGGACAGGGACCTGGAGATCGGCTCTGCGAGGTGCGTGCACCTGACCGAGGAGGAGCGGGCCCGGGAGGCGGCTCCTCTGCTGTCCTGGTGGGCCTGTCCTTCCCCCGAGAAAACTGCGGACCCACCACAGGAGCTTGGTATTGCAGGGGCTGTTGTCGGGCTAAGAGTCACCAGGAAGGGGAATGACACCCACTGAGCTGGCCTGCCTCGCCGGGCGGAGCCGTCAGAGCTCTGTTGCCTCTGCTGGAGGACGTGCTCCTTGCTAACCCCAGAGCTGCGGTCTCGGTCCCGTACTGATGTGTGCGATTCCTTGTGGGGCAAACGCACCAGCGTTCTCCCCCAAGTGGGCTCTGCGGTCACCTGCCCTCTCACCCGGCCAGCTAGGTCCTGACGTCCCCCCGGGGCCCCCATCGCCTACACTGCTGACAAATCCTCTTTCACCATCAGTTCAGAACTGCCCCAGGATCGCAAGGGCAGCTGAGACCGTTGGCGGCGCGTTCGGCCGGGCCTGGGGCTGCTGTGCACGAGTCGTCTTCTTTAACGCTCCCTGGGGCTTCCTTCTCCAGCTCCTGCAGTCTCCGTGATAATCGGGCGATGCAGCCACACTCCTTTCTTCCCGACCAGCGGCTCCTCAGGGCGGGTCCTGGACTCAGATGCTCTCGGCCACTGACCAGGGCCCAACACAGGGGCTGACTGGTTGAGGAGAGGAAGAATATGTGATGAAACGGATAGACGCTTCATCCTGTGTCTAGCTCCTTCACAAGGAGGAGGTCACACAAAGTAAGAGCCGACCCTGCAGCGGCCGTGTGCGTCTGGTGTGAGAAACGTTCTTTGGCTCTGACCAGGCCGGGGGGGCAGCTCAGGTAGACGCCGCTGGGTCAGCGACCAACGTCCGGGCGACATGTGGCTGACAGCTCTGCAGGTGGGTCTCAGATCTCAGCGCGGGGCTCTGGCAGCCTGTGGCTTCCTGCGCTGGTTAGGACAGCTGGGGCTTTAAACACCTTTCACGGGAATCCGTGGTGTGAAAGCCCCCCAGGCACTAAGCAAGCAGAGCATCCTGGACACACGGGGATCTGCCCTGCCCTGCCCTCCAAGGCTGGTTCATGGGCAAATGAGTTAAGGCCATTGACCTCCATCTCCTTGGATTTCCCATCCCTGGTTCCTCACGGTTACAAAACAGCTACTGGAGCTCCAGATGTGGGCCGACTTCCCTTCATCAGAGCCTGTGTGGTGCCTGGAGTGTTGTGTTAACTTGGCCGGGCCGCGGTGCCCATTTGTGGGGCTGAAGGGTGCTGTGAGGGTGGTCTTTGGTTGTGACTGACATGGGAACCAGTGGACTCTGAGTAAAGCAGGCGAGCCCAGTCCTGGGGGTGGGCTCCTCCAGCCGGGTGAAGGCCTCAGGAGCAGAGAGGTTTGCCCTGGAGCATGTAACACAGATGCCCGCCAGGGCTCCCCGCCAGCCAGTCTGCTCTGCAGAGTTCAAAGCAGCTGGCATGCCCTGCACCAGCCCCTGGGAGTCTGAGTGTGAGTGTGAGCAGCGCGGGCTCTGGTTCTCTGAGGGGCCTGGCCAGTTCAGCCCTGAGTACACCTGTGTCCTTGCCAGAGGGTCCGAGCCTGTCACACGGCTGGGCCTGGCTGCTCCGCAGGCCTGAAGCCTGGGGGGTCTCACCTGTCCTGCCTCCGAGGTGCAGCGGAAAGGGAGGGGCCTGGGGGGTTCTGCCGTGTCCATGGCCTGCAGTCCAGATGCGGGTGGGACCGCAGAGGACCACGAGGTCCGCACTGTCCCCTCTCCTCCCGCGGCCCGTGAGCTGCTGCCAGGCCTGTTTCCTTGTCTGTTTCCCACACAAAAGCCCTGTGTGCCTGGAGCACACGGTGAAAGCCAGGAAGCTCGCTGGGGCCGCGGGGCCGTGGGGCCGGGCCTGCCGGAGTGGGAGCTGCTGCAGAAGCGGGTGTGCCCCAGGTGTGGGAAGGCGGCGCTGGGCGGCCCCCGCTGTGGCAACGAGCACAGCAAAGCATCAGGCGGCCCCTCACACCTCCGGACGATGGCAAAGGCATGTGAGCACATGGATGGCTTGAGGGCCAGGGCTGAGCTTCCTGAGCTGTCCCAGGGCTCCCCCTGCCCTCCAGTCAGAAACACGGCACCTGTGGGGAACCACAGGCTGCAGTGAACACTTCTGTCTACTGCCGTCTGGCCCAGGCCAGCCCTTTGTCCTGGAGAGGGCAGGGTGTGTGTGCATACACATGTGAGTGTGTGCATGTTTGTACACATGGCGTATGGGCGTGAGTGGGTGCATTCATGTGTGTATACAGTACCTGATATGTGCATCCGTGTAGGTGTGAGCACATGTGGATGTGTGCATCCATGTAGGTGTGTGCATGTGTGAGTACGTGTGGATTCACGCATCCGTGAATGTGAGCATCCATGTGCACACCTATAGGTGTCACCTGGGTGCCTCCCAGCTCCCCTCCTCCCTGGGGACCAGCGGCTGGGTCTGTGGCAGGGACGTTGTTTCTCTCCTCCCAGCCCTAGGGGCCGGTTTTCCCCAGACACCTGGACAAATCGGGCCAGCTCCGCTGGGGGCGACCATGTCCCTGAATTGACTTGTTTCTCATCACAAGCACACAGAGAGATTCTGTGTGCTTGTAATGAGCGGCTTTTCCTAAAGAGAAACAGCAGCAGCCGCAGGAGTGCACGCAGGTTCTGTAAACTTGTAATCGCGGGTGTCAAACAGCGAGCAGCATTTTCCCGGGAAGACAGAAGCCCTGGGAAATACCACGGTGCGAGGGCTGAGGCCGTGTTTCCTTGACAGAAGTTAATTCTGAACTAAGTATTCCAGGAAGGAAAGCGGGGGACGTTTTTACATGTCTATCATTTGTCCTCAGAGGGCATGGAACAAATATGTTTCTTAACGCGCGACACCAGCATTATTCTGGGTGCCTCGGGCTATCTGCTGTTTTCCAGTTTGCAGAATTGCAGGCTTAGAAAACAACTCTGCATTAAGAGGAACACACAGTCCAGGCCGATCATAACCACGGGGAATCAGACCCTACCAGACGAGGAAGGGGTCTAGGCGGGAGACGGTGCGGGCAGGGGTGGGGGGTTTCGTCTCTCCCTGCTCCTCTCGCTCCCAAGGCCCAGAGGCCCCAGCAGTTTGTGCCCCGCCTAACCTTGGCTGTCTCCTGTGGGTGTGCCCACGTCTCCTGTGGGTGTGCCTTCCTCTCGTTCTAGCGACGCCCACCTACTCTTTCCGGAGGAAGCTGGGGCAGCCCCAGCGAAGGGCGGCTCCGGTTGGGAGCTAAACCTGGAGGTTTCCCCTTCTGAGAACTAGGTCTCCAACTGCCTGCCCTGGGGCCGAGCTGCAGCCCTCCCAGCCCAGAGTCCCTGGTGGTCTTGCTGGGGGGTCTTCAGGGGGCCTTCCCCCCTGGCCCTCAGCCCAATCCCCTTCTAGGCCACAGCCTGGCCACCACTCAGCTTTCTGGTCTGGAGGGGAGGGGACAGACAGGTGCTGGGGCCTTGGTCCCCAGAGAAGCTCACTCAACTTCGTCCAAATGGGGCATCTGACCCTTGTCTCAGAACTGTCCCCGAGGGACACTACAGGTGGCCTGACAGACCCGAAGCTGGACAGTGGACCCTGGGACCCGCCTGCGTGGTCCTCAGCGCCAGACCCCAGCTGCTCACCTCCGTCAACACCCTGAGGGGTGCAGCCCTGGCAGGCAGAGCGGTTTCCTTTGGCCTTGTAATTCAGATCAGCACACACATGTACACACATGCACGCAGGCTCCCTACATGTGCAAACACACCACACATGTGAACACACATATAGGCACATACTGCACATGGAAACATACCACACACATGAGCACACACGCACATGCAAGTACACACATGCAGGCTCCCTGTGCACACACACTACACGTGTGTACACACATAGGCACATGTCATGCACGGGAAGGGCCCATGCATGAACACATACATGTACACACATGTGCACACGTGCATGTAGGCTCCATAAATGCAAACATCACACATGGAAACACAGCACACACATGAACACACATGTACACTTATGTACACAATGCACGCAGACTCCCTGTGTGCATGCACACACCACACATGGAAACACAGCACACACATGCGCGCACACACATGTGCACACACCACTGGCACATGCAGACACCATACATATGCACACACAACATCCACACATGCAAACACACTGCACACATGTACACCACACACGTGCGTGCGTGCACATGCCGTGCCTTCAAAGGAGCCTCAGTGGGCCTCCGCGTCATCAGAAGTCTCCCCTAAGGTGACCGAGCCACCGGAAGTCCCTGTGGGTGGTCCTGAGCAGGAATCAGAACCTGGGCTCTGGGCTCTGGGCTCTGGGGAAAGCCCACCTGCCCTCGCAGGCTCAGCTCGCGAGGACACTTCACGAGGAGGCTTCTCAGCAGTCACTGCTGTTTACAAGTCATAGGGTTGCGGGCTCTTCACGTGGCCTCAGGTCCAGCTGGGAAGGCTGGGCTAGTGAGGCTGAGGCCTTAGTAAGTGGACTCCCCACCTCGTAGCGCCTTCTCTGGGGCTCGAGTCGGGCCCAGGGCGCCTGCTCCCTGCCCGGCTCCCGCCTATAAATATCAGCAGTGGCAGGTCCGCTGTCAGCTCAGCTGATGGACGGTCCTCACCTGCTATTACGGCCTGTGACTGCGCGGAAATTAATTTAAGCGGCAGTTAATTTCTAATGAATTCCACTCAAGCGGTTAATATGGTCCCTGGGTGTTATGGTAACCTTCACGGATCACTGCTTTATGTAAATAAATTCTACTTTACGCTGTTTTCTTAGAAAAGTGAGTGAGACTGGGGAGTCTGGCTGGATCTTGTCTGCAAACGCGCACGGCGAACCCTCTGCAGGAACTTGGTTTAAAAGGGAGGTGGGGACACTCATCGGACTTCTCCTGGGTGCTGAGCTCCCCGGGGTGCTAAGCCACCCGTCTCCATGCTTTGAGCGAACATCTCCAAGTCTGGTGTGTTCCAAGGAGGAGAAGGAGGAGGAGAGCTTTCGCCTTAAAAACCCTTGCAAGTTCATGGCAGACCCATGAGAAGATGGCCTCTGAGGCCTCCATCTGAGGCTGCGGCTGGCCAGGGGCGGGGGTGCCTGGGCAGGAGGGGAAAAGGCTCTTGGGGAAGCGGGCCCACCTCTCCATGCACAGGGGTGGGGCTTCCACGCCCCCGAGGGGATGAAGGTGAGGATGACTCTTCAATGACCCCCCGGGTCTGTGTGCAGCGGCGGCATGAAGCTGGGGCTGGACCGGACGGCGTTGCTGGCAGCCAGCAGCTAGGCGCATCCGGAGTTCACACAGAGGACCTGGGCTCACTCGTCTGCTATTCTAGCTCAGACGGGCCTCCCGGCACCCCAGATGTGCAGCTTCAGTGACAGGCATTTTTTGCTTACAGTCCTGGGGGCTGGACACCCGAGACCAAGGTGTCAGTGGGCTCTTCCCAGGCCTGCGGAGGCCACCTTCCCGCCGTGTCCCCACAGGGTGGAGCACGAGCTCCCTGGGGCCTCCACACACCAGGCAGCATGTCGGGGCTCCAGAGCCCCACCTTCGTCACCCTGTCTAAGCGCGCTCCCCCAAAGCCCCGCCTCTGACCGCCACGCTGGGGCAAGGGCTTCCAGGCGGGGTCAGGGGGCCAAGGGCTTCCAGTCGGTCCCGCCGCAGCGCACCGGCCTTCTGTCTCCCCAGCTCCGTGCTCTCACGTGGTTCGCGCCTCTGGTCTCCCTCTCGGTCTGGGTCTCCCCAACTGTGGCTGTGGTGGAGTCCTCTCATCTCACACGGGCAGCTGGCTGGCCAGACTGACCCCTGGGCTTCTCGCCCACCTCCCCCTGAGCAGTGTCCATCCGCCAGCCTTGCTGATCTTGTTACATGGCCACTGAAGGCTCCCAGGGCAGTGTCCAGGAGATGCCTGGAGGAGCTGGGTCTCTGGGAGGACACTCTGGCCAGAGTCTGACCCTGGGCCTCCTGAACTGAGAAATTAGCGCCTGCTGTCCACAGGCCACTGCTTGTGGGTCTCTGTTACACGGTTTGAAAGGACTTAGACAGGCCGTCCAGAGAAATGGACTCAGAAGGATGCTGTCTAGGAGCTGGCCTGTGAGAGCTGGGGGCCCAAGTCTGGAGACCAAGGGCAGCTGGCTTGCAGGGACCTTGGGGAGGTGTGACGTTCCCGCCACGTCCACACCTGCAGGCTGGGGACTCTGGCAGGGCGTCTGCGTCAGTCTTGGGCTGAGTGCCTCCTTCTCGGGGCCAGTGGACTTGGCTCCCAGGCCTTGCCCTGGTCGGGTGAGGCCCGCCCACAGCGGGAGGGTGACCCACGGGACTCAGAGGCCATGGCTTGCAAGCTCGTCCCATCCGCGGGGGCCTGCTCGTAAGACGTCCAGGCCAGTGCCTGCCCCCGCTGGGGCTCACCACCTGCCTGCCCCATGTGCTGCCTCGGCGGCCAGCTCTCTGGGTGGTCAGGCGGTCACCATGGGCACCCGCTGCAGCTGCAGAGCCAGCTGAGGGTCTCTGCAGAGAGCGACTGCTCGGGACCCCCGACCCAGAAACCCTCCTGGCCCCCAGAACCTACAGAGTCTAGGTGGCGCCCCTGCCGCACCAGCTCCTGGGGACCCCGGGCCCCTGCTCCGCCCCCTGCATCCCGTGTCCCTCCTGTGGTGGCCGGAGGGGCCCCCCTCACCTCCCAACCCCAGGCACTGCCCCTCCAGGCCTGGGCAGAGGCGGCACTGGGTCCCCCTTCACCGGGCCATGCCTGTCACCAAGGCCGTTTCCAGAGCCGGGAGACACATGTCTGTCCACCAAGCGACCAGACCATCTCGCCTCCCACGCACGCACCCTGGATCCTGTTCACTGAGCCTCAGGCTTCCGGTTCCCATGGCCCCGTTGGAGGCCCCAGAAGCCCCAGACCACAAACTGCACTTTGTGGCTCTGCCGGGACCACCGTGTCCCCTACTTGGGGCTGATTCTGCAACTATCCAGGCTGCCACATGCTGGAGTCCAGCCCCGGTGGGTCCAGGGTGATTCGAAGGTGGGGACAGAATTGGCGTCCTAGGAAAAATCTTAATTACAGATATAGAGAGAGACTAGAAATGGATAGTGTAGCAGGAACATTAGTGGAGAAAAAGAGGCTGAATAACTTGGTTTACGTGGAATAGCATCCATGCTCCAGAAAAACGGGGAGCAAGAAAGAAACGACACGGGGGAATCACTCTTTCCAGAAACTGACCCGATTTCTTTATTTTTCAGGTTTGTTTATATACCTTTTTGTTATACATAGGGATGAATACAGAGTCACGCAGGGGTCAGCAGACCTGACCCTTGTCACCATCAGGTGCTTCATATAAAATTATACAAAGGTCTTATGGGTTTGACATCATCTTCTGGCCATGAGGTCTGCTGACATTTTATGGCCCTTTCTGATACCGGTCAGTTAACCAGAAAACTTATTTTCCCAGGGGTGATTTTTTTCTTAAATCAGGTGCCACCCTCCAAATAAAGTTGCATTCCTATAGGGTGAGGGTGTAGTGAGTTACAACTAGGAAAGGAATTTACTTTGCCTAAGGTTTAACATGATTAATCTTAAAGGTTAATACTTATTTTTCCTATATGCTAGTTATATTCATTATAAGGGCAAGGAATATGGGGATTTAGCAGCAAATATTGGCTCAACAAATGTAAACCCTTGACCAATGTTCCCCTTAAGATCTATTTAGTCTTAAGATAGTGATAAAGTTACATTTTTGCATAGCAAGGACACAGTGATTTATAGCAAAGTACAGTGGTCTATAATAAAAGAGAAAATCCATTAACTCAAAAAGTCTAGTATTGCTAACATCAAAAGCTACTATATTTCCTTTTCTATATTCCCAATACATTGATTAATATATTCCCAGGTGCCTAAGGATATGGAGGCCAGCGGCAATCATTGACTCAACAATGAGAAAAGCCCTATGCTAATACTCCAAACTCTCTGTGCTGTTTATGGTTGAGAGGCTGTCACACAAGCTAGTCTGTCAGCAGAGAGGTTTGACCTGAGACACCCTTGTCACACCCAGGGCATGGAATTAGCAGTAATTATTGGAAGGACAAATGAAAACACCCTTCACCAATATAATTTCTAATCAACCCACTATACTATACTAATAATTTTCTAACTTCTCAAAAGTGTCTGTATTTAGAAAGTTTTAAAGCATCTCGTGCCTCGCAAGGTTGGGAGGCTGTAAACAATCACATGTGGCCGGACGAACCTGATCAGGGAGGCTAGAGGACCTCCAGAGGAATTTCTAAGTTGAAACACTCTTGTCATGCCCAGGAATTTTTATTAACTGGAGTTGCAAGTTAACTCCTTCTCCGAGAGAAATGGTTATGGGGGAGAGCCCCCCGTAAAGTCAGAGGTGTAGCTGAGAGCATGAAACAGACACTGGTTTTGGGGTAGATGCTTGGGAACAGGGGGTTTCCTGAGGCTTGATCACGCCTTTGAGTATGCCAAGCCTCTTTCCTCATGACCTTTGCCATGGGCGGAGTTCCTCACGCTGGCCCCTGGCAGCCACCCGACTCACAGAGACGCCCAGGCAGGTGTCTGTCTGCCCTGCTGACCGGTGCCCCATGTCCACACCCACAGACGGCTCCCTTGCGGCTGCGGATGCCCCATGTTTCCCACCAACCCATGGAGTTTATCCCCACACGGGGACACAGCCTCGGCCAAGGCTCGAGGTGCGGGCTTAGGGTCTTGATCTGAACTCTTCCCCGACAGCTGGGCAGCGGGAAGGCTGTGCCACGTAAAACTGCTTCTCACGGTATCAACTGAACTTGGAGTCACACGTCCTCCCCTGCCTGCCGCTGGGGGCCGTCACCTGTTGCCCTCTCACCGGGGTCCTGCCTGCTCCTGTGGTGCCTCGCTCCCTCATTTGGACGGGGTGGGGACGTCCTCGATGCTCAGATCTGTCCCCCTGCCTCAGCCCGGCCTGGGCAGAGCCCCCGGGCCACCCTCAGCTCCCTCCAGTCTGCCCCTGCTCGCTGCCCCACCCCTGGGAGCCTGTGCTCACCACCCACCCCGAGCACACGTGGGACCAGTCCAGCCTCTGCCCCAGGCGTTCTGCCCCTCTGCCCACCTCCCTGGGTTCTGGGGAGGGAACCTGGGCAGTGGGACCAGCCCAGCCTCTGCCCCAGGCGTTCTGCCCCTCTGCCCACCTCCCTGGGTTCTGGGGAGGGAGCCTGGGCAGTGGGACCAGCCCAGCCTCTGCCCCAGGCGTTCTGCCCCTCTGCCCGCCTCTCTGGGCAGTAGAGCCCTGTATGCGGCTGCAGGCAGGATTCCTCCTCCTCCTCTGCACCCAGGGCAGTTTCTGGCACGTAAGCAAAATTGCTGGGTGAATTGGGGAAAGTTGCTTAAAGGGATGAAAGGGATGAGGACAACGGGCAGCTGGCGTTCAGTTTGTGCTCTAACCCTTCCCTCCTTGACTGCCTGGAATGTTGGACCTAATAGCTGGAGCTCCAGCCACCATAGTGTGTCAAGAGGTTGCCGTTAGAATAGAAATCAAGCACCGAGAATTATGGGTAACGAGAGGCCAGAAAGAGACAGCTGCCGTAACAGCCCGCAGTGCCCTTCTGATGGCCTTTCTCCACGTGCGTGGGCGGGACACTGGCACGTCGCTTACGTGTGTGTGCTATTTCCAGCCTCCCTTGCAGTGGAGACAATATACAGCTGATTCATATTGTCAGGCTATCAGACAGGACGACTGCCACGCATGGATCCCAACACCTACCAAGTGCCTGGCCCAGGACACAATGCAGAAGCGGACAAACACGGGATCAGCCACGAAGCTCGACTCACTTACCCGAGAAGACGCCTTGATTCTATCATCTCGGACGACAAGCTAGGTGGTTACACCAATAAAAGTTATAAGTGAAAAACTGGCTTCATTTTAGAATAGGTGACTCTGTATCATCAACTACTGAGAGAATCGTTATGCCTTTAGACAGAAGTCTTAGGGGAAAGCCGCACTCTGGACTTCCTGAAAGACTGAAGTGAGCTGCCGGTGTTTCTGCGCTGCGATCCGTATTGTGCTTAGTGTAATGGCATCGCTGTCTAAGGAAGAAGGTGCATCACTTTCTGGGGAAAAGGCAGTGAATCTTTCATGATGTCAGCCAGACGAGGAATCTGTCTGAGCTCCCACGCGGGAGCTGGTTCCCTGGGTCCCAGAGGCTGGCCAGAGCTGGCTTCCGGAGAGCTCTCTTCCCGTTTCGGCACCGCACAGCCACCCCCAACTACTCTTGCCAGACAGCGCTGTTTGTTCTGTCAATTTCCCATTTTTTTTCCTGTGCTTTTTAAAACTGAAAAATGAACCTGGAAGGAAAAATAACTGATCTCTCATTGGAAATCACCACCACCAATTACAAAACAGGACAAAATGCCTTACACAGCAAAAAAGTAAAAGAAGAAAATTCAGAGGCAGCAAAATGCCCTGAACTGAAAACAACGCTTGCACATCCTGCATCAGCCTGCTGAAGACGCTGGGGCAGAGCCGCCTGGGGACGGGAGGGCGCCCCGCGGCTGCTGACACGGGCCACTGTCCAGGTGCCCTCGACTTTAGGGCAGCGATGGAAACAGGGCAGGCCCGGGAGCTGCAGGATTTGCTTGCAGATTCTCAGGACTTAAAGGAGGGTCAAGCTTGCTACCGGGGCGAGAGCCTGGGACTGAGTTGGAGAGAGAGACCAGCACTGTGTCTCAGGCATCTTTGTGCGTGTTGAACAGTTTGAATACATCATCCAGTACCGATGAGTAATTTAAGTGAAAACTGTTCTCAAAAATCTTCGAAGCCACTTGTAGTGAATCAGACAGCACCTCCTGCCACAGCTACGTCTTTAAAACCCGAGAATGCAACCCTACTGGAAACAGGGTCTTTGCCGACGTCATGGAGTTAGGGATGTCGCGATGAGGCGGTCCTGAACTAGGGGGTGAGAACGCATTTCTGTTGCTTGGAGCCACCAAGGTGGAGAGCTTGTTAGCAGCCCAGGGAAGTGACACTCCCATTTTTGCCCCTAAATCATCTTGGCTTCTAGTCAGGATCACTTGATAAACAATGAATGGAGTAAGTTCTTTCCTTCCTTACTTTCCATCTTAAACTTGTACCCATTTGGAATGAACCAGGGGGGACTCTGTAAAGCTGTTCAGCTCATAGGCACAAGAAGAAAACACAGCCCAACAGCTGCCCACCCGGCCTCTCCAAAGAACAGCCAGAGAGCTGCTATGTCAGGGGAAGGATTTTACTCTGAAAACAGGTCTTTTTCTCATTTTTCCTAAAGAATAAATTCCTTTATCATGATGAAAAAAACGATTCGGTGAGTTCTTAAGACTTCACATTTTACGTTTAGGGAGAGCCCATTGTTTCAAGATTTAAATTTTGCAGCAACCACAAAAAGCCAAAAACAGCCCAAGTGCCTGCAGGAGGAAGGATGGGGTCCTCACTGGGAGAAGCCAGAAGATGGAAGGAAACTTCCCAAACAACCGCCTGCTGTGTGATTTGATAAAGAAATACATGTAAGTCGGCAGAGAGGACAGTCCAAGCCGGGGACGGGCAGAAACCACAGTCTCCTTTATTGCGCTTTAGCTTTCATTTTTAACTGGAGGGTAACTGCTTCGCAGCGCCGTGTTGGTCTCTGCACACAGCAGTGTGAGCCAGCCGTAAGCGTGCCTACAGCCCTCCCGCTTGACTCCCTCCCACGCCTCCCCGTCGCCCCCCTCTAGCTCTTGTGTGCTCTTTAACTTCTTTCTGTTTCCGTACTAACTCTGACTTTTCCGGCCGCGCTGGGTCTTCGCTGCTCTGTGTGGGCTCTCTCCAGTCTGGGTGAGCGGGGACTTCTCACCACTGCGGCCCCTTCTCTCGTCGGGACGCACAGCTCTGGACTCCGGGCTTCCGGATGTGCAGCATGTGGGCTTAGCTGCTCTCAAGCACACGTAACCTTCCGGGACCAGGGATTGAACCCATGTCCCCTGCGTTGACAGGCAGATTGTTAACCACTGGACAGCTAAGGAAGTCCTCACTTCCTCTTTTAAGATTAAAGAAGTACAGAAGGGGAAAGAGCATGGAAGGGCCTTGAAAAATTAAGAGCGGAACTACCTTATGATGCGTTACCTCCACTTCTGGGTGTTTATCCAAAGAAAACAAAAATGCTAACTTGAAAGGGACTCTGCGTCCCTGTGCAGCTTTATTCCCAAGAATGGAGATACGGAATCGAGCCAAGTGTCCAATGTTGGCCTTTAGTCGCTGAGTCCTGTCTGACTCTTTGTGACCCCACAGACTAGAACCTGCGAGGCTCCTCTGTCCATGGAATTCTTCAGGCAAGAAGAGTGGAGTGGGTTGCCATGCCTTCCTCCAGAAGATCTTCCCAAACAAGGGATTGAACCCAGGTCTCCTGCATTGCAGGCAGATTGATTTAGTCTGAGCTACCAGGGAGGCCCCAAAAGAAAGGGTACCAAGTTCCGATTGAAAGTTGCTTAAGATTAGAAGTTCCCAGGGCAAGGAAAAGTCTCTGTAACTACATGCGGTGACTGTGTTAACAAGGCCATTGTGGTGACTGTTTTGCAATATACACAAATACTGAATCTTGATGTTGTGCATCTGAAACTAATATAACGTCATGTGTTTCAACGAGAACGGAAGAAATGCTCAGAATGAATTTTACTGGGTCCCAACTTCTGGGGCTCATGCTCCGGGGGCCCCACAGCCCTCCAAGGAGACTGAGGTTGGAAAGTCTTAAACGCAAGCAGGTGCCTGCAGCTATGGGTCGGCTCCGCGCGGCTGCTCACTGATGTCAGGGGAAGCCTGGAAAGGCGAGCGCGTCCTGGCCGCACTGAGGGGAGGGGAGCGGCAGGCCCCGCGTGGACAGCTGGCCGTCATCCTGCTTCAGGGAGACCTGGGAGCTCGGACTCCAGGCCATCATGGCATCAGCCCATAGGCACATTGACCCTGACCGACGGAGCCCCCTGGGTGATCGGCTGGGGACAGGAGGTGCCTGCAGGGGCCGAGGGTCACTTTTTCTCTCTCCATCTTTCTGGCTCATTCTTTTCAGTAAGCAGATTGTTCACAGAAGTTTACATTTTCCTCCTAGATGCCACTTATCAAAGTAGGATATGAACCTAATTCCTTAAGAAAACCTACACCGAAAAGTAAACCTCCATTCCCATCCCATCCCACCCTCCCCGAGAACTGCAGAAACTGCTGTTTTGGTGTGCATTGTCCCAGAGCCTCTTACACCGTTTCCCAAACATTTTTACTTGGAAAACACACGTACACATTTCTAAGAGTTTACCCGACGTCCAGTTTTCTTTATATACTTAATAATCAGAAACTTGGGGCTGGCGTTCTTCACAGCTCGGAGAGCCATCATTTATCTCAGGGCTGCGTGACCTAACCTCCTGGGACCACGTCATCATCGGCTTGACCATCCACCCCCGGCAGAGCCTTCGACTGTTTTTTTCTGCCCTGATAAGCACAGCCCTATGGATTCCTGTGTGTGCGAGTATTTCACTGAGATGACACCGAGTGCAGTCAGGATGAACGTGTGTTTTACACACGAGTTGCCGGGTGTCTGGAGACACCACTACCTGTGGTTTATGGGAAGCTCTGTTTGTGGGTTCCACCTGGACAATGTGCTTCTTAATGTCTGCAAATCTGATGGGCAGACGTGCACTGCACGTTTGCCTTGTTTCCTGGTTACTGGTGATACGCCCACATCTCTACGGGGCCGCCTGGACACGCGCCTGTTCACGCCTTCCACCCGTTGTCGTCAGCTCATGTGGCCCTTCTCCAGGGATGCTCTTTCTGGCACCTGAGACCTTTACCCTGCTGTGTGGCTCTCACGCATGGGGCCCCAGTCTTGCTCCATAGGATGTGGTGACGGGAACCCTTGCCCTGGGCGGCTGAGGGCAGCGAGAGGGACGTGTCCACACCTTCTGGGGAGGTCACTGACTGGGACCTCGGGCCTGGCTCCTGGCTGGTAATGTAAGAAAACCCTGGACCCCCAAGGTTGCACTTCTTAGAGGGGAAGCAGCAGGGCAGGACCGTGACCTCAGCACGGAGGGCGCCACCCTGAGACGCTGCACCCTGGGCTCGGAACCCCGGGGCCGGGACTGGCTCCCCTCGGGGACTGAGAGCCGGGCATGGGGAGGCCTCTCTGCAGCAGGAGGGAGGCAAGGCCACGCCAGCCTGGGGGATCTGATGCTCTTCCCATCGAAGGGAGGTGCTGATGTATGTACTCATGAAGCCACTGACTCCTGGACTTCACGGAGCAGACGGAGGGGTGTCAGGGGGAGCATATGGAGGGGTGTCAGGGAAGCAGAGCAGGAGAGAAACAGCTGTTCCCACCAGGTGTGGAGTGCACCTGCCAGGCAAGCCTGTCTAGTGTCTTCCTTCTTGACCCCGGCATCCACACTGTGCTTGAAAGATCTTCACGGATTGCTGCCTCCGGGCCTCAGCTGATCTTCCGGTCGTGCTGCGATCCGGGGCTGTTGGGCTGGTCCATTGGGTACTGGGAGGAAGCCAGTCATGCTCTGACCTTTAAATAGAGACGAGTGAGCCCCAGAGAGGAGCGACTCAGACATTCATCCACGGTAGCCTGTGACGGGGGACCCCGGACACTGGCTCCAGGTCAAAGTCTGTGGAGTCCACAGAGCAGTTCTGCCGACTCAGTTCACACCCACTGCGCACACACGTGTGCACACATACGCACCCATGCATACAGTGTGGACAGCAGTTCACAAGGGCATGCCTGTGCACACAGCACCCACACATACATGGACACACGTATGCACACACGCTTCTAGTCTCAGACCAAGGACGGTAAACACATTTAATCAACGTCCAAAATACATTTATATAGGTATAAACGAGTTCACTCTTCCGTGACCTACATATGGTTATGCAGCCCTCCCCGCTCACCCTGGAGGCAGGCATGCTGAGAGCATGAATCTCAATCCACAGGCCGCAGCGGGGGTGGCTGAGCAGAAACAGGGCAGCCTCGGAAGAACACGCCCTCTGACTGGAGGAAGCCAGCTTTCCCTCCACCCGACGCCCATCTGCCCGCCGGAGCATCAGCACAGGTGAGTTCACACTGGAGGTAACAGGGCGCCGGTCCCAGGTGGGGCTCTGGCTTGGTCGGATCCCGGGCCACGAGGACGTGAGCCGCAGGAGGTCTGCGCGCCGGAAGGCTGCCGGCGTCCGCGCGCCATCGCCCTCGCCGCGGCAGCGCCTTTCCCCGGGCAGGGCTTCTACAGCTGCCTCTGCTTGTGCTTCGGGTCGGCCTTGCAGTAGATGAACCAGCGCCCGCGCCGCTTCACCAGGTAGCAGCCCTTGCAGCGCTTCTTGAGGACGCCCTTGGTCTTGAAGCCCAGGGCGGGCTGCAGGCCGAGCGCCGGGCGCGCGGTGAGGAGCGCGGCGACCAGGCTGGGGGGCGCGCGGGCGGCAGGGCCGGCGCGCGGGCGGCGCCCCAGCTGCAGCAGCGGGCCCACGGCGGAGGCCACTCTCCTTAGGAGGGCGGTGGCCATGTCGTGGCTGGACCTGGGGACGGAAAGGAGAAGTTGTCACAGTGGCCGGTGGCTCGCGAAGCCGAGAAAACCGCCCTCCCCGCGCCCCTGCGCTCAGGACACGGGGCCCGGGAGGCAGCGTGTCCCCGGGAGGACACGAGCGCGGCCAGGCGCACGGGGTCCCTCTCTGATCCCGGCACCGAGTCCGGGGTCCCCGGCCGCGGGGCCGCACGAGGCCCGCGTCCCCAGGGCACAAGGCGTGAGGTCCCGGACGGTGCCCGGCCCGCACCCGCGGCTCAGCGGGGGAAATCGCGGCCAGGGGTCCCCGACGTGCGCCCTCCTGGAGCTTCGAACTTCTGCCGCCTCCCGACCCCCTCAGGACCCCAGGACTCACCCGGAAAGAGCACGCCCGCCTCGACTGTGGCGCGCGTCCCTAGCCCGTGCGCCTGCGCCCTGGGCCGCGCCTGCGCAGTGGGACGGGGACGCCGCCGCTCGGAGTGTCCGCCAGGAAGGAAGATGGCGGCGGGGTCACGTGACGGCCCCAGCGGGGCCGGACATAGAGGCGGAGCCAGACATAGAGGCGGAGCTAAGTCAGTGCCGGGCCGGAGGTCGTTGGGTTACTTCGCGGTGGGCTGCCTTTCTCCTCCCCGTTACAACCCGGCCTTCCCGTTCCCCGCGTGTGTGCCCAAGTCCCTCCAGTCCTGCCTGACTCTGTGCGGCCCCGTGGACTGCTGCCCTCCAGGCTCCTCTGTCCATGGGATGCTCCAGGCAGGAATACTGGAGTGGGTTGCCAGCCTCCCTCCAGAGAATATTCCCCACTGGGGATCAAACCGCACACCTGCATGCTTTTCCTGGGGACTCCGTCCTCCTTGTGGGCCACAGGGCATCTAAAGGTTTTGGGGGGGTCCCTGGCTGGTGGGGACTTTTCATACTGTTCATGGGGTTCTCAAGGCAAGACTGCTGAAGTGGTTTGCCATTCCCTTCTCCAGTGGACCACGTTTTGTCAGAGCCCTCCACCATGACGTGTGTGTCCATATTGGGTGGCCCTACATAGCATGGCTCATAGTTTCTTTGAGCTAGACAAGGCTGTGGTCCATGTGGTCAGCTTGGTTACTTTTTTGTGATTGTGACTTTTAGCCCTCTCTGATGGAGAAGGATAAGAGGCTTATGGAAGGTCTTGATGGGAGACTGACAGGGGAAAACTGGGTCTTGTTCTGATGGGCAGGGCCATGCTCAGTAAATCTTTAATCCCATTTTCTCTTGGTGGGTGGTGCTGTGTTCCCTCCCTGTTGTTTGACCTGAGGCCAAACTATGGTGGAGGTAATGAAAATACTGGCAAGCTCCTTCAAAAGGTCCCATGATGCACTGCTGCACTCAGTGGCCCCCACCCTGCAGCAGGCCACCGCCGACCCACACCTCTGCTGGAGCTGATCCTCCCGATGGGTCTCTGCACAGGGGGCCCTGAGGGGCAGGAGGGAAGCTGGGGCCGGGCCGCCAGCCGGAGCCCTGCCCAGGTGCGCTCCAGAGCAGCGGGCCTTTCAGGGTGACCGGCATGAGTGATGCCATGGGATGCAGTTTAGTGGCAGAAACCCCAGGACCGCAAAGAGATGCGCACCGTCCACCAGGGTGGACGTCCAGTTTCCTCCAAGAAAGGACGCTTGTCCAGCCTTCACCGACAACTGACGCGTACCTCCCCAGGGTTATCCGTTACCGTCGAAGGGAAGCACTGCATCTCCCGCTTCCACCCTCCCGGCCCTGCCCCTGGTAGGTGAGGCCGCTGCTCCAGGCTACAGGTGCGCAGTTGCCCGCCTTGCCCGGCGGAGCCCCTCCTCCGCCGCGCCCGCCGGCCGCACTGCGCACGCGCGCCTCCCCTGCCCGGCTGCGTCCCGGCGGAGCCGGCTCTGCGGGCGCCGTGCGCGTGCGTCGGCGCGTCGGCGCGCGGGGTCGAAGGTCAGCCCGCAAGATGGCGGCGGCGGTGACCTTCCTGAGGCTCCTGGGCCGGGGCGGCGCGGTGACGCGCGGCCTGCCCGGGGGCGCCAGGTGCTTCGGGGTGCGGACCTCGCCGACCGGGGAGAAGGTCACGCACACCGGCCAGGTATAGCCACGGCGGCGCAGACAGCGCCCTCCCCGCGGGGCGCCCAGGCGGGCGGAGCCCCGGCGCGGCCCCCAGGTCCCGCGGCCGGGCGTCCGGGTGCTCGCGGGCCCGTCGCCCAGCAGCGCAGCCCCCGGTTCCCGCTGCCCGCGGTCCAGCCCCGCTGGGGGCCGTAGGCCCCCGTATCCTTGGTGCAGCCTTTGCTGTCGCGGCCCCCTGGGTCCCCGGGTCCTGGATCCGCAGGGTTGGGTCCCCAGGGGCTGAGGCGTGAGCCGGGCTGAGGCGCGTGGTGTTCGCAGCCGCTGTGGTCTCACCGTCAGAGCCTCGGCGAGCTCCGAAACTAGGCCGACACCCCGGGGCGCCCCTTGGTTACTGTGGGAAGCCTCCGTCGGGGTCAGAAACCGCAAATCGCGTGGGTCAAATCTTCTAACGTCTGTGTATCGTTAAATAGCATGTTTAACAACTCGAGGGTCTGCTGCCTACTGAAGCACAGCCTTAGGTAGGATCCTCATTCCAAAGATGAGGGAGTAAGTATTTGTGAGGTGGAAGCTCACCCAGCAGGTTCAGAGGGGAAGGGTGCTGCGGGCTTGTGAGATGCAAGGTCAGCGTGTCCGCCTCCGCTGGGACCTCTCTCCTCTGGTTCTTCCCGTTTGGACTGCTTGCTGCCTGTGGTCATGTTAGGAATCCCGCTGAAACTCCTCAGTGTGTGGTCATATGCACGGCCTAACATGAAGAAAACCCTTTTTCTGTAATGCCTGTGATTGGTACAGAATTGGGTTGTAAATAGCACCCCTTTTCTTTCCAGGTTTATGACGATGAAGACTACAGGAGAGTTCGATTCGTAGGTCGTCAGAAAGAGGTAAGGGAAAGGTGTGGTGAAGGAAGGGCTTGCCAGGCGGCCCCGTGGTAGAGAGTCCTCCTGCAGGCGCGGGAGCTGTGGGCCCCACCTGGGGACTCAGGGCCTGTTCCTGTCCAAGGTGCAGAGTGTCCAGGGGCCATGTAAGATGTGCAGCAAGCCTCTCAGGCTTCGTTCTTGCAAGAAAAATTTGGTGTGTAGTAGGATTTAAATCTCTTTTTCTGGTTTCCAAGAGACTTGTTTTGAAAGACCTGGGTTTATTGAACGGCCGCACAGAGAGCACGGAGTTCCCATCACTGTCCACCCCCCAGCAGGGCCCCTGCTGCTCTCGTCTCGGCTGACCCTGCTCCCTGCGTTAGCGCACGTGCAGAGCGCTGGGCCCTGGGATTCACTCAAGTCTGTGTCTTAGGCTTCTTCTGGGTTCACTCTTCGTGTTGGGCTCAGGAAGCTTCCCTGTGGCTCGGACGGTAAAGCGTCTGCCTACAATGCGGGAGACCTGGGTTCACTCCCTGGGTCAGGAAGATCTCGAGGAGAAGGAGGTGGCACCCCACTCCAGTGTTCTTGCCCGGGAAGTCCCATGGATGGAAGAGTGCGGTGGGCTGCAGTCCATGGGGTCGCAAAGGGTCGGACACGACTGAGCGACTTCACTTTCTGCTGGGCTTGGGCTTATTGCTCAGTCATGTCCAACTCTGCGACCCCGTGAACTGTAGCCCCCAGACGACTCTGTCCGTGGGATTTTCCAGGCAAGAACACTGGAGCGGGTAGCCATTTCCTTCTCGACGGGATCTTCCCAACCCAGGGATTGGCAGGTGGATTCTTTACCCGCTGAGCCAGCAGGGAAGTACGTTCTGTGGGTCTGGACAAACGCGTAATGTCTCACATCCAAGCTGCAGCGTCTCTCAGAGCATTTCCCTGCCCCCGCCTGAGCCCCCCCCCCCCCCCCCCCCCCGCGTACCACCTCTTCACCCCCGCCCCTCAGCAGTCCCCGACAACCCCCCAACTCACTGTCTCCGCAGTTTGGTTGTATTTTGAGGAATGAAGCGGATCTGCACTTAGGCTGAGGGCCGCGGAGAGCAGGAACTGGGCTGTAGCGCCGCCTTCACGGGAAGGCGGGCTGTGCCCGTGCGTGGCTTTTGGGCAGTCTTGACTAGCAGGCCCGTGTGGCCACAGTGAGTCTGCACAGCAGTCCCCGGCCCTTGGCCTTGGACGGGCCTCCTGGAGAGGCGAGGACGGAGTGGGGCCTGCTGTGGTCCTGGGTCACCTCAGGGAGGCAGAGGGCCCGCGTGGCCAGCTGTCCCCCTGTGGCGACAGCTGTTTGCACTGCTCTGTGGTCACACGTGGAGTCAGAAGCCAGTGCTTCCTGCCCGTGAGTGATGGCCGTCACGGCCCGACAGGCAGCAGGTGTGCTGGGCCCAGGAGGTGGTTAGCATGGCCGTTGGGGGACGCTGTTTCCGGGGTGCAGGGGTGCTGGGCCCGGGGCACAGAAGGCAGTGGGACAGCGCGTCACGTGTGCTGTGGCCCGGCTGCACTTCCTCCCCCTCGCCCCCTTTCTGGAAAGAGGAGCCTGGGGGGCTTCAGGCAAGCCCCAGCCCAGGCCGACAGCGCTGTCCCGAGTCAGGAGTGTCCCCCTGCTCTGGGGGCTCGGTGCCGTGGTGGCCGCAGGCGGGTGGGCTCTGCGCTTCCCCCTGGCTCCTGGACCGGGAGGCCTGTGCTCTTCCCAGGCTCAGATTTTAATACCGAAACTTGGCGCCCCTCCCCCTTCACCTGTAAAGACGGGCCGTCGTTCCCTTCTCCTCACTGCAGTCCTGGGCCCTGGGGTGTGGCTGGGGTTCTGTGTGCAGGGCAGGGAGCCTCGGGGACCCCAGGCCGGGCACCTGTCACCATCGCGATAAACAGGCACTCGGTTACTCCCAGGGCCGGGATCGCAGTTGCTGTGGGCCGCGTTTACAGCTGAGGGTCTCTTCTGTGCACTTGTGTCCAGGGACGTCTGGGAAGGGAGAGGGCACCCCACCGCTGACTGTGTGTGACCCCGTGACCCTTGCACCTCAGAGATGGGTGGCCTTCAAGCGGTGGTCTGGCAGCGTTCGACCCTGAGTGTGTCAGCTGGGGCGGGACGCAGCAGCTCCCTCAGATCTGATCCGAGTCTAGGGGCTGGGCAGGCTGCTGCCCACGCTGCGGGGCTTCCCCTGGGCTGAGCCTGGCGAGTCTGGCTCCGGTTCTGGCTGCCGAGGGTGGGCAGGTCCCAGTCCGTCAGCTCAGATGGTGCTTTCCCGGCTGAGTCCTGCATGAAGAGACGCTGGCCCCCCAGGAGAGAGGAGAGATGCCTCCTTGCCGTTTCTCCACCAGCTTAAAAATCACAAATTGATTCCTTCCAGTAAGAAAACCAGTGGGCTTGGAGCAGCTCTGGGCCCAGCTGTGCCGCTGTGCTTTGCAGTTACCATGCCATCGTCCCTCCTGTCCCCCACGCCCCCGGCACCCCCGTGGAGCAGCCCTTGGCCTGAGCCAAGGGCTCAGTGTCCCACTTCCTGCTTGGGGCCAAACCAGCTGTTAGCTCAGAACCAGGTCCCCGTGTTGAAGTGGCCGTGGGGTCGAAGACAGGAGGAGGAGGGCGTGTGTGTGCGTGTGTGTGTGCGTGTGTGTGTGCGTGTGTGTATATGTGGTCAGGTCTCTGTGTGTGTGTGTGTGTGTGTGTGGTCAGCTCTGTGTGTTTGTGTGTGTGCGCGTGCGCCTATGTGTGAAGAGGGTGGGGCAGGATGTTAACAGTGGGTGAGTCATTACATGCAAATGAAGAGTTAAACACGTGTGTGCATGTATGTAATTATCTGTGTTTTGAAGATCTGCATAGATGTTTAAATGAGAAGGCGCAGAGTGTCTTTGCTGGCCGCGCAGTGCGTGCCTGTGGGGGTGGTCTACACTGGAATTCCGCGAGCATGTCGGGGGTTAGTACCTGTCTGCGAGCGCTCCTGTCTGTCTTGTTCCAGGTGAACGAGAACTTCGCCATTGATCTGATAGCGGAGCAGCCCGTGAGCCAAGTTGGGAGTCGGGTGATATCGTGCGACGGCGGCGGGGGGGCCCTGGGCCACCCCCGAGTGTACATAAACCTGGTAATGTGCTGTCCGGACCCCAGCCCCAGCCCCTGTCCTGCTCTCTCCCCGCTGGCTGCACACACTCGGCTTGGCCCTGCGCACGAGCCATCCACTGGGGCTGAGCAGAGGGCGGGCATGCACAGAGCTTCCAGGACAGGATAGAACTTGGGGTGGGCCACCCCCTTGGGCAGGGCAGCCCCCGGCATCCCTGCTGATCTGTCAGGGCTCGACCCCAGCCCCGAGGGGGTCCTCTGCTCACCACCTCCCTGCTCCAGGCCTCCTGGCCCCTGCCCAGGATGCCGCCGGCCTCACGGGCAGGCAGGGTGGGTGGGGACCGAGCGGACTGTTGACGGCAGGGCGCCCGGGGCCCTGGCGCGTCTGGGGAGCTGGCCCATCAGGGCCTCCACACGGCGTCTCCGGTGTCGGGCCCCGTGGCTCCCCTGGTGGCGGTGTGTCTCCGGGGCCTGGCTTCAGTGGCGGACGTCTACCAAGTGTGGACTGGCGATGGAGGCGGGAGATGGAAACAGGGCAGCTCTCCCTTTGAATCTTTCAGGACAAGGAAACGAAGACGGGGACGTGCGGCTACTGCGGCCTGCAGTTCCGGCAGCAGCACCACTAGGGCGGCCGCGTGGTCAGAGCCGTTGCCGGGTCCCAGTGAAGGGTGTGCTGGAGGGCCCGAGCGTGCTGAGCGCGTCTCTCTCGGTCACTGAGGCCCGGCCCTCCAGGGGCCCGGCTGCCTGCTCCTTCGTCCTGGGGAGCGTGGTGGGCACGGGAGAAGTGGCAGGGCCGTGGCGGGGCTGCTGGGGCCAGCTCAGCTCCGCCAGGCTCTCTGGCCCACCCGCTCCTCGGCCACGTGGTCTGAAATCCCACAAAGTTAAGTACTGTTTGAAGGTGTTAACAGTCACGTGTCGACTGATTTAAGTACTCTGTGTGTATTTAAGAGGGTAATGGTTACGATGCTTGTTCCACAAAAATAAAATCAGAAGAAGAGAGGACAGAGGTGTGGCGGGTGATGGCGGGACCCAGAGGAGAAGGGGGGCGGGGCGGGGGGAGGCGGTTTACCTGAGCTGAGGGAGCACCTGCCCAGCAAAGCTGCTGAGGAAAGACGCTCCTGGGTGCGTGCTGACTATGAAGCAGAAGTTACGGAGCCCCGGAGCCTGCAGGAAACAAGACTAGGCTTCCGGCTGGAAGGACCGGTGACCACACGGGCCGTGTTCCCAGGAGGGCCCGGCGTCCCCTGCAGCCCTGGAAGCTGGAGGCGGTAAGTGCTCCAGAGGCAGGGGCGCTGGGCATCCTGACGGAGGGGAGGCTCCAGCCCGCGGCGTGGGGGGCTGTCAGCCACGAGTGGGCTCACGGGGGGTTCGTGCACCCCAAACGCACGGGTGCTCACCAGGCTCGCCCAGTCGGAGCTGTCTGTGCGAGCCCGTCGGGTGTGGGGGCGGGGGGGTAAGGTCAGGGCCCTGGGGGTCTCACGGCAGGTGGCGTGGGTGGTGGAGGCGTCTCCGGGTCTCCCTGCATTGGAGCGAGCACCACGGAGCCCTGAGCCTTGGTTTCAGGTGACTGGAGAGCGGGCCTCACCCAGAAGGGGCCCGGAGCGGGGAGCACGGCCGGGAGTGGATTCAGAGGGAACCGGGGTGGCGGGTGGCCCGCGTTTCCCGGCCCACAGGAGGGCAGAGCTCAGACTCAGGACCCGCCCGGTGGACCCAGGGAGGGGCCCAGCCAGGCTGCAGAGGGCTTCTGCCTCAACTCGTCAACGCTCCAGACTAGTGTGGGTGTTTGACCAACAGAAACAGGCAGAGAGCACGTGGTTACCAAACAAGGGGGGGGGGGGGTAAGCCAAGAGGCTGTGACTGACTCACGCCTCTGTGTGTAAAATGGGGGACCAGCGGGGTCCTGGGGTGCAGTACGGGGAACTGCGTTCAGGATCCAGCTATAAACCCTGATGGGGATGAGTATGAAGACGTGGGTGTGTGTGTGACTGAATCACTTCACAGCAGAGGCTAAATCAACTCCAGTTAAAACTCCTCCACTTCTGTCCCCTTAAAACATGTTAAACTTCCCAAGTGTGTCGAGCCGAGTCTCTAGTCCTGGAGTAGCTGAGCCCGCCTGCGTCCCGGTTTATGGTTTCTGCTCCTGTTAATGTTTTTGCAGTGAGTTAGTGGAAGCAGACCGGACGCAGTCAGCTGTGGGGAGAGGGAACGTGGCCAGGCCTTCTCAGCTCTGGCCAGTGTGGCCACGGTCACGGCAGGCTTGCCACACACATGTGTGCCTAAGGGGGCCTCTCGCTGTGGACACACAGTCAGTCTTCGCATGATTCCCTTCAGTGACCACGCTCAGAAAGTGTTCGCCACCCCTGAAGTGCTGACACATTAAAACTAAAAACCTATGATGTGGCTCAGGCAACACTTAGCTCCTTAGAACTATCCGCCGTCTCTCCCGGAGGCGTAACACACTTGAAGGAGCTTCTCCAACAGCCACAAGCCATTTGAAATGTGACGTGGGTGATTTCTAATATCCTCTGAACTTCTGTACTTAGAGGTTTTTATATTAAACATGTTTTAAAATCTTAAAATATTCTATTTCCCTATAAAAATGTTCATGGGGACTAGGACCATCCTCATGGGCTGGGGGTTTTAGAGAAGAAACGCACCCAGCATCCTCGGTTTCCCAGAGTGCCTGCAGTCACACAAAAGGTCCCCGCTTGCCTATCGTAAGCGCCATCTTCAGATCCCAGCCTCTAAAATCAGTGCCGGGGGCACAGCCGGTGACTGTTACCTGCTCTTAGCCCTGGACCCCGCGCGGCGGCCAGGGCAGGGATCCAGGTGATGTCCTGGTGAGCCCAGCACCTCCCTCCCACGACGGGCAGGGTTTGGGTCGCCCCAGGCCTTCAGGGGGTGACTAGTCCAGAGTTTCCCCCTGAGGCCGGTCCAGGTGTGTGCACAGGGGCAGCTGCGCAGGCCGGCGGCTTAGGGCCTCCCCCAGGGCTCTGTGGTCCCTGCTGATGCCCAGGGCTGTCCTGCAGGGCCCTACTCCCCGCCTCTGCCCCCTGACTGTGCCAGGAGCCACAAGGCCAGGCTTGGGGTGGCTTCTGCGATAGCTCTCCTGTGCGTGCACGGCTGTCCCTGGCCGCCTGGGACCGTGTTCCTTAGGTTTCCCCAAGCCCACGGTGAGAGAGGGTGCACAGAGGCCCTGTTCTCTGTCAACTACGGTCTGAGGCTGTTAGAAAATTCCAGGATAAGTGATTTAGAAGCTTTTAAATTTTCAGACGTCCTGAGTAGCTTGGTGAAACCTCCCACCACCCTGCTCCGTCCAGCCAAGCCGAGAATCACCTGTTTGTCCAGTGCCTCTGACCACCGGTCCCTGCACCTTCTTGTCATCAGATTCCCTGTCACAGTGGCCAGGGCCTTTGTTCCCGTGCCCTGGTTTACCCAGTGAGGCCCCCAAAGTGCACCGGTGTGTGTGTGAAACAGTGGATGTGGGGCTCGACCCGTCCATAGCGTCAGGCGTCCACGGGGGTCTCAGTCTCCTCTGAGGATCCGGCGGCTGTGGGAGTCCAGGCAGGAACACGTCGTCTCCTGGCTGGGAGCGACTGGGAGATGGTGCTCTGCACGCAGGTGTCCCCTCCCGGGCCTCTGCCCGGCTTCTGGGTGCCGAGGTCCTGGGCGTGGAGACCAGACGTGCGTCACTGTGTCTGCCTCTGCCCGTGACCTTCTCGTGAGCACAGCACTCACTGGATGTGGGTTAGTGTCTTTTTAACTGGTTTCATTGCAGAGGCCCCAAGGTGAGGTTCCGGGGCAGCCTGAACCGGGGCTCCCCCGGGGCAGGGGACACAGAGCACCCTGCTCCCCTGCGCCGGGCCTCTGGAAGGGGGCAGAAGCGAGGCCCATCCTGTGCACAGAGCACCCTGCTCCCCCGTGCCGGGCCTTGGGAAGGGGGCAGAAGCGAGGCCCATCCTGCGGCTGCTGCTCCAGGGGCTGGGGACGGGGCTGGGGGGAAGGGGGGCTTCTGCCGGGAGCGCCCCTGAGGATCTGAGGGGCAGACCCAGTGAAGCGGGCCAGGACCCTGTGGGGCCTTCCCAGGACAGACAGCCCACGCAGTCCTCCACCTGCCTTTTGTCCGTAGAAAAACCAGGCACAGGAGAAACTTCGTTAGAGAAGTGAGAAAAATGCAAAGGAGAACTGACACAAAAATAGTGGTTTAGTCGATCGGATCAAGGCCCTTCAGGTCCCTCTCAAGGGCCACAGGTGATGCTCTGAGCTATGTCCTGTGAGCTGCCTTCCAGATAATGAAACCCCCGCCGGGTGGAGAAAGTTAGCCACATGGTGACCAGACTGTAGCCGCGATGCTGTCCTGTCGCTAAGTCACGTCCGACTTGGCAGGCCCCGTGGAGCACACCAGGCTGCCCTGTTCTCTGTTTCCCGGAGTTTGCTCCGATTCATGTCCGTTGAATTTGTGGTGCTGTCCAACCATCTCGCCCTCTGTCATCCCCTCCTCCCAAGGGCTTTTCCAGTGAGTCAGCTCTTCCCATCAGGTGGCCAAGGTGTTGGGACTTCAGCTTCAACATCAGTCATGACATGAAAGTCACTCAGTTGTGTCTGACACTTTGTGACCCCATGGACTGTATAGTACCTGGAATTCTCCAAGCCAGGATACTGGAGTGGGTACCTTTTCCCTTCTCCAGGGGATCTTCCCAACCCAGGGATCAAACCCAGGTCTCCCACATTGCAGGCAGATTCTCTACCAGCTGAGCCACAAGGGAAGCCCAAGAATATGGGAGTGGGTAGCATGTCCCTTCTCCAGCGGATCTTCCCGACCCAGGAATAGAACCGGGGTCTCCTGCATTGCAGGCGAATTCTTTCCCAACTGAGCTATGAGGGAGGCACAGTGCCACAATTCTGAGAACTGGTCTCAAGTTTGGAACAAACTGGCGCTGGAACTGAAGACTGACTGCATAAAACAAGGTGATGCTGGTCAGACCCCTGCTGACAGGCTTCCAGATGCCTGAGCTGCTTCTGCACGAGCCCGCCCCTCAGTCTATAAGCTTTGGAGCACTGACGGTCTTCCCTGTGGCTCAGAAGGTAAAGAACCCACCTACAGTGCAGGAGACCCGGGTTCGATCCCTGGGTCGGGAAGATCCCCTGGAGGAGGGCATGGCAACCCACTCCAGTGTTCTTGCCTGAAGAGTCCCATGGACGGAGGAGCCTGGCGGGGTACAGTCTATGGGGTCGCAAAGAGTGGGACACGACTGAGCGACTCACACGCTCATCAGTGGGGAAACGGCCTTTGAGCAGGAGTCTGGCCTCCTCCCCGGTTCCCGGTCTCTAAAGTGAAGCAGGCGTTCCTTTCCCACCGACCTGCCCCTCCAGCACTGGCTGTGATGGGTGAGCAGCCGGCCGCGGCTTTTGGTGACACCAGTGGGATGTCTCCCCTGACGGCTCTCTGTGCCCAGCTCCCGGGGCCACCGCGCTCCTTGAGGCGTCCGTGCCCTTTGTGACAGTGGGGTGCCGCCTGCCCCCTGGCCTGGGTCATTGGGGGGACGGGGCCCCAGGGCAGTGGTTCTGAGGGCCAGGTGTGCAGAGGATGGGCGGAAGCCGGGGAGCAGCCCGACCCGGACGGCAGGGCCACAGCCGGGACCAGCCTCGCTGCCGCGTCTGAGACGGCTCACAGACCTGGCGCCCCACACGCGACGGGGAGGCGGGTGGGGCCCCAATGGTCCCATCCTTCCCCAGGAGGCGACCGCCGGGTGCTGGCCCGGGGCCTGGGCATTTCCAGGGCGCCATCCAAGCTGGTGCCTGAAACGACACCAGAGACAATTCCAAAGCCCCCTGCCCTCCTGATGGCAGGTCTTTATTCTACTTTCAACTTGCCTGATTCACGTGTTTGAGGTGAAGTTTCCTTTTTTTTCTTTTTAATATTGCTACTTTCTCTATTATGTAATGAGTATTATTTTTGAAGATATATATATTTGATTTTATTTTTTAACTTTTCATCTTGTATAAAAATAGAGTATAGCTGATTAACAATGCTGTGATGGTTTCAGGTGAACAGGGAAGGGACTTGGGCATGTATGCAGGTGTATCCATTCTCCCCCAAACCCCCCTCCCAGCCCGGCTGCCACCTAACAGGGAGCAGTTCCCTGCGCCCTGCAGTAGGGCCTGTTGGTTGCCGTGTTAAACACAGCAGAGTGTGCACGTCCATCCCAGACTCCCTGACTTTCCCTTCCCAGGTGGGTGTCTGTAGGCAGCAGAGCTAACCCATTCTGCCAACCTCTTGTCTCTTCGTGGACGTGTTTAGAGCTTCGACACTGGTTGGCTCCTGACCGGGGCTCACAGCTGCCCTTCGGTGCTGCTTTATTTCCCTGCCTCCCGCGGGCCACCGGACGCGCGTCAGAGCTGTTTGCACCGCCAGTGTTTGAGCCCATCTGTGAGCAGCTCTTCCTGCAGTTGCTCCAGGCAGTGGCATGTGTGGGTTCCATGGGCTGCTGTCTCAGTGGGCTCAGCGCCCCAGAGCGGTGTGCACCCTGCGGCTGGGCCATCCCGCTGCTCCCCTCTGTGTCTGGGGACTGGGAGGGACTTTGCCCTGGCCTCCACGCCCGGCGCCAAGGCCTGGCCGGCCTGCCTCCCCTGCCCTGGCAGGGCCTCCTGGCCTCGGTGTGGTGTGTCTGAGGCCCCCAGCTGCACGGAGCAGCACAGGGGAGCGCGTCCCCCCGCCGTCCCGGGTGCAGGGGCCATGCCGCTCACACAGCATGGAGACCCCTGGGCCCCCAGGCGACCGCGCTCGGCTGTGAGTCTGGCCTGGAAGCGGGATTGGATGACCCAGAGCAATGAGGTGGTTGGGGTGGGTGTGACAGGCAGCCCCAGAGCGGCCCTGGGCCGGGGCTGGGTGGGCTGCATGTAGACGCCCCCTGCCCAGGGCTAGCACCTCCTGGAGGGGCTGGGAGGAGGGCTGTGCAAAGGCCCAGCGGGGTCCCTCCCACCCGGCCCGGGGAAGGGGCGGCTCGGAGCCCAAGGCTGGACGCCGGGCACCCACTGGATCCGTGCAGGAGTCTTGCCTGGCAGCGGTGTAACATGACTGCAGGGCCACGTGGCACCCAGTGACTTCTCCAGATAGCTGGGCCAACAGAGCGGCCGGCCACCGGAAGGCTCAGCAGGGCTCCGGCTTCGGACGCGGCCTGCCGGCTTGCCCTGTCCCTGCGCGTACCTGAGTGGTGGCCACAGCCCGGGCCGAGCCCCTGAGGTCAGATGCCAGGGCCTGCGGGCCAGGCTGCGTGGGAGGGCCAGCTCTCCCCATCATCGGGCTCAGGACACCTTCGGGATGGGCTCCTCCTCTCTGAGGCCCTGGGCTCCGGGGGCTCCCCGTGTGGACCTGCCTTCCCCGGGGAGATCTGATGACCCGGGAACCGCCCACCTGAGGTCCTGAGCACCCAGGACTGGCCGCGCCGCCCGGCTGGTCGAGGCCGCAAAGGGGACCTGAGCCTGTGGCTGGTGGGGGCCGGGGTGTGAGCTGCGCCTCGGGCTCTGGCCCCGCCCCCGTCACAGGCGCTGGGCAGCGCGCCTCCCTGAGCGGGGCTGGGGTCGTGGTGGGCACTCTGCAGTCACTGTGCTCCCAGGCTGCTGGCTGCCCCCGGAGGCCCGGGCACTCAGACCCCTCGGCCTGCCCGCCCCCAGGCCCCCGGGGAGCCGGCCTTCACGGGGGAACCGGTCCTACGGCCGCGAGTCCCAGGCAGCTCCTGCTGAGTCTGCAGCAGGGTTGCCCTGCAAGGGTGAGCTGACGCTTGGGGAGGAGGGCCTTCCGCGCTACGGAGCAGGTGGACCCGGCACGGAGCGGGGCGCCAGCCGGGAGCCACGCCTCCCCGGGTCTCCGTGCACCTACCGCCGAACACATGGAGCGCGGAACGCGACAGCCCCGCTGATGTGCGGAGGGTGATTCTTTACACCGAGCTCTCTGGCACAGTGAGTCCTCCAGGCACCTAATTTACGCGTTCTCCGAGGAATCAATACCGTCTGCCGGGGAGAGAGGAGAGCCATCGCCCAGAGTGCATCCCCCGCCCGCAGTCCGTCACCCTTCTCTGCTTTCTGTCTGGACACGCACGCGCGCGGCTTTCAGACGTGAGGATGTCCAGGCGGGGTGAGGGGACAGTGGAGCGTGTGCAAGGCCGCCTCCTTCGTGCGCGGAGAGCCTCTTGGAGGGAGCCCAGAGCGGGGAAAACATGCGGAAACCACACTTCAGGGCCTGAGCTGTCCTGGGGCAGTGAGGGTCTGCCCGTGGCATGTCACCCGGGTCCTGGTGGCGGCCGAGGCGGCCCGTGGGGCGCAGGGGAGATGGGAGGCTGCGCAGGGCAGTGACCCCAGGGTGCTACTCCTGCCAGTCTCGGGATGCCTGGGCCGCTGTGTCCGCTGGTCACGAGGGCCAGGACTGCCAGCTCCAGCCAGGAGCCGTCCTTGGGGGACAGCCCCCCTCCCAGCTTCTCGGGGATCTTACTGCCTCTTGTTTCTCCATAAGGCTCAAAGACTGGTGTCGTTAAGACTGTGAGTGGACGGGGTGTGGAGGTCAAGCTCCCCACGAGAGTGCGGACGGGCCATGGAGGTGAGGGGGCTGGGCCTGGAGCTCAGACCGTCCCGTCAGGACCCCTCCGCCCGCCCGCCTCTGCGGAGCCGGGGCAGCCAGGGTGCCCCGAGTCTGGGAGAGAGGGGAACAGGCCAGCAAAGGTGTTTCAGGGACAGAAGCCCAGCTGGGGGTAGGAGGAGAGAGAGAGGACCCCAGGGAGCAAAGATGTCCGGGGGGTATCAGGGAGGCATCTCCTCTGAGGACACGTCATGCCAGAAGGCGGGCAGCACTGCAGAGGCCACCGGGCAGAGGGGGGCTGCTTCCCTCCCCGGAGCACCCTGCCTCCCCTCCCGGGGGTCCTCCCATTTCACCGCCCGGGAGTGAGGAAGACAGACAACGCCTGTTCCCTTGGACTCAGGAGGTCTCACACGCAGGAGATGCTTCAACTTCACTCACCCTACCCTGCCCCTCAAAACCTGTCATCCTATGAAACTTGAGAATTTTATTGGAAACGGATATTAAGTTCACTGTAACAAGCTTAGGAAAGACAGCCATCTGTGGGTTAGTGGTATCTGGAGAGGGTTAGACGCTGGGGCCTCCATTGAGCTGGGCTTCCCCCGAAGGGCTGTCCACCTGCTCTTACAGCCACTGAGATGGGCGGGGGTGGCTGGGACCCGGAGGCCTCCAGCCAGGGCGGGGCCCTAGGAAGAAGCCTCCCGGGGCTGGGCTGGGGGCTCGGGGGCATCAGGCAGCGGCCTCCCCAACCCAGCCTCCCTGTTCTGGCCCCAGAGACGCCCCCTCCCGCCACCGCCTGGAACAGCTGGGTGAGCGTCGGCTGTGGTCAGCACCTGGTAGGAAGCAGGGGGACGAGTGCACACCGGCCCTCCTCCCGGGAGTCGGGTGCAGGGAGCCCTCCCCCCGCCGGGCGCGGTCGCCCTTGGCCAGCCTGACGATGGGCCTCTGGACGCCGTCTGAGTGTGGGCAGCGCCAGCCCTGGCCTGTCCACCAGGGGGCAGTGGTGCCTAACCGTGGCCGCCCTCCCCCATGGGGCAGCCCCTGGGCTGGGACCGCCCAGTGGGCAGCCCTTGCCGCGGCTGACACCCTGACCCACCCAGGCAGGGAGGCCCAGGCCTCCTGGAAGTGATGCTGCCCACCCGGGAAGAGGGACGGAGGGTCGGGGTCGTGCCCTGTGGGCTTGGCTCCGTTCTGCGGACAGAACCACCGAGGTCCCTGCAGCAGGCTGGCCGTGGCCTTGACCCCAAGGCTGTGCTGTGACCCTGGTTCCTGCTCTGCTGTCCTTCAGCTCGGACACTCCTCTGAAGCCGTCCGGCAGGACGTGCTCTCCCTCGGGCAGGAGGGGAGGGCTTCCTCTGGGCAGCAGAGCGACACGTCCAGTCCTGCGGGTGGTCAGTGGGGCGGAGCTGCAGAGAGACGGCCGGTGAGGGGCTGGGCCTCAGCGTGGGCATGGCCACCCGCCTGGGGTACCTGCTTACCCGGGGATGGTGATAGACCTGGCCCAGGAACGACCTCGCCAGGCCGGGAGCCCCTGACGTGAGGGGGGCCCTCCTGCTGGACGGGCGGGGAGGCAGTGAGCTGGCCTGCTCCCGCCTTTGCTGGCCGGTCAGCACGTTCTCTGTTTCTTGTAAGACGGAGCCGCTGACACTGAGATTCTTAAGGTGTCCGGCTTGGGAGGGTGGGGGCGGGGGGAGCAGGGGGGTGGGCAGCTGGCATGGAATCTGGTCCTTGGCACCTTGCGTGGCTGGTGGCTGGGCCCACCTGCCTGGCAGGCACCCTGTCCTCGTGCTAAACTGTGCCAGGCTCCTCAGAGGCTAATATCAGTATTACAGTACTAATTTATTAGACATGGAGAGATTTTTAAATTTCATTTTTGTGCAGTTATTTAAAATTTAAAACGATAACGTCTGACCCAATTAAATTTCAGCTGATCACTCTCCAAATGCACAGTCTTATAAAATATAAATGAGGAATCTGAAGAACTCTTATAACAACTTAATCTCCGAGTAGACGATCTGCTTTTGGGGTTGTCTAGGCATGAGGCAGACCTTAGGAAATGCAGGAAGAAGGCAAACTAGGCAGAGCCGATTCTGAAGATTGTCTCGACTGCCTAGCTATCCGGGACTGCCTCCCGTACATCAGATCCCTTCTGTTTTGTGATAATAAGGCCTTTTTATGTGGCCTTTCTCTTGGGGGATTTCTGGCATTTTCATAATTTAGTGGCTCCAGCGGAGACAGCCTGGTTTTCCAGCCTCTGGGCAGGTCCCCGGGAGGCTGGTAGGGGCGGCCAGGCCTGCCCCATCCCGCCCTGGGCACTGTCTCCCCACTGGTTTGCGTGTAGACCTGCTAGCCTGTTGACCCCCCACAGCGAGCCTCCCTTCCCAGAAACACAGCATGCGTGGCCCCGCTCGAGGGCCTGGAAACCCACCCGGTCTGGATGGTCAGCATGGCCACCACCCAGACCCTTGCCGGGCAGAGCTGGCCTCCTGAGGCTGGTCGGAGCAGGACAGGAGACCGGCGGGGGTGGGGCCTCCATGCGGGCCCACGGCCCTCTGGGTCACGCGTCTCGTAGAGCCTCCTCTGTTGGGCAGCTGTGGTGCCACGTGGTCTGGACGTGCAGAGTCGGAGCCTCCAGCGGGGGTGGACGTGGGACCCTGGGCCGCAGGAGCTTCTCCCGCACGTCGGCACGGGGCAGGATCAGGGTGGCCCCAGGCGTGGGGTGGGGCAGTGTGAGGGTCCCCTCGTCCAGAAGATCGGGGGTCTCAGAGCTGGAAAGAGTTGGTCCTGTGTGTCCCGATGGTGACCTGATCGGAACACCGAGGAGCCCCAGCTGCTGGCGTGCGGTCTGGGGAGCAAGTCCTGCTCTGGATTCAGCCGCGGAGGCTGTGGCCCGGCCACCGCTGCCCTGCCTGGCCCCGGGGCAGGAGCCCTGACTTTGCACCTACGGCTCCCCTGGAGACTCAGGCAGGAGTCCAGTGGCGTTCAGCTGCCACTTCACTTGGGCCGTGTGGTCATGTGTCCCTGATATGACAGGTAGGTCGGGGGGACACTGACGGGGCTTGGCCGGGGCCGGGTGTGGGGCTCGCTGTGTGCGGGCTGTGGGCATCGGGCCAGAGTCCTCTTCCAGCTGTCCTCTCGGTGGCTCCAGGGTTGCTTCTTACCCAGACCTCCCCCGAACATCGCACGTGGGCCTGGACACTCCCAGAGGAAGGTCCTCCATGTGGAGAGCATCCCCAGGCGGTTTGTGGTCGTCGCTGCCTGACCTCTGCTGCTTGCCCGTCTGGGGTCCCCCCTGCAGAGAGCTGAGGAAGCTGCCAGCTCTGAGAGCCTGGAGGTCAGAGAGAAAGCCAGGCAGCCCGAAGTCCTTCCACCTTCGCCCTGGACCAGACGATGCTGAAGCTGTTCTGCAGCGTGTCTGGGCCGACGCCTTGCAGGTTGATTTAAACGGGGGATCTTCCAGCCCCTTGGCTTCACTGACCCCTCTCTGTTCCTTGTTAAATGGACCCCAGTCACGACATCCTTGCCATTCAGCTGCCACTGGAAACTTCACGTTGATACAAATGAGCTGGGTGTATTTTCATTATTTTCTCCATGCACCTCAGCTCGCGGCCTGGGTGCCCCTCTGAGGACATGGTGTGGCACGTCCCTGCAGGCACCTCAGTGTGAATGTGGATGCCCCCTCCCCTCCATGGAAGCCTCTGGACCAGAGCCCCGCTGTCCACCCCCTTCTCTGATGGACGGATTCACCAGAAAGTCTTTATGGAGGAGAGAGGGGGCCTGTGGGCTGAAGCCGAGAGGTTCTGACGTAGGTAGGCTGGGTCAGGGGCCCTGACTCCTGCGTTGGCAGACGTGGGCTGCGCTCTGAACGCGGAGGTGAATTCCACGCGCTTCCTTGGTGCCGCTACATCTTAGTTACTAGTTCATAACCTTCTGTTTTACTGAGTTCCCACAAAAACCACAGCAGTCACACACTTCCCACTGTGGCCACTGGCTTTCTGAAAGCTGAAACCATGTCCCTCCTCATCTTCATTGTCAATCTATTTCTCAGGCTCTCTCCGAGTGTGGCTTTCCTAAAGATCGTCCATGAACCTAGACGTGACCCACCCAGACAGCGTGTGAAAAGCAGAGACACCACTTTGCCGACAAAGGTCCGTCTAGTCAAAGCTCTGGTTTTTCCAGTGGTCATGTGTGAATGTGAGAGTCGGACCATAAAGAAAGCTGAGCGCTGAAGAATTGATGCTTTTGAACTGTGAAGAAGACTCCTGAGAGTCCCTTGGACTGCAAGGAGATCCAACCAGTCCATCCTAAAGGAGATCAACCCTGAATAGTCCTTGGAAGGACTGATGCTGAAGCTGAAGCTCCAATTCTTTGGATACCTGATGCAAAGAGCTGACTCACTGGAAAAGACCCTGATGCTGGGAAAGACTGAAGGCAGGAGGAGAAGGGGACGACAGAGGATGAGATGGTTGGATGGCATCACCGACTCAATGAACATGAATTTGAGCAATTCCTGGAGACAGTGAAGGACAGGGAAGGCTGGTGTTCTGCCGTTCATGGGGTCACAAAGAGTCAGATATGACTTAGCGTCTGAACAACAATAAGACATGCCTCTTAGTTAAATATCTTAATTTTTCAAAGGAGGAAACAGCTCCGAGAGAACCTCTGCTGGGTCTGGAGTCACAGAGCAAGAGTTCAAAGGTCCAGCTGGTGTGGCCTCCACCCTGTGGCTCCTCGGGCCCCCAGCCTCAGCAGCGGTCTTCCTGCAGGCGGGCCCCCACCACGCAGCCAGCTGTGAGGCCCGGGCTGCCCTGTTTGCCCAAGTGGGCCTGGGGCTCACGCACGAGCAGCCAGAGCGTAAAGACGGTAAATGTTTTGTTTAGAGCAGTCTTTGCCAGCTTGGAGGGCTCGTTTCAATTTTCTCTCTCCCTGTCACTCTCTGTTTTACACAGCGCAGGCGCACGCGCGCACACACACACACACACACACACACACACACACACACACACACACGCTCA
Organism: Capricornis sumatraensis; assembly: GCF_032405125.1. Classification (NCBI taxonomy): domain Eukaryota; kingdom Metazoa; phylum Chordata; class Mammalia; order Artiodactyla; family Bovidae; genus Capricornis; species Capricornis sumatraensis. Next base: position 77,043,432 of record NC_091086.1, on the reverse strand, counting down.
CACGCCAACGGTCCCTGGGCCGCTGTTCTGTGCTTGGCGTCTCTCCCCCAGCTGACACTGTGAACGCCTTTGCTGCTGGAGCTGACACCCTCGCTCCTGAAATCCTCGGGAGGATTCCCTGGGAATCCCTTCCCTCGCCGGCCTGGCCTCCTCCAGAGCTTTTGATTTGTTCCCTTAAGAATAATGGCCTTTCTCAGTTTCCTGAAGGAGTTAACGTCTGTGAAACCCTAGAGGGGGAGCCGGTGCTGGTGAGGCTGGCACAGACACGCTCTCTCTTCTTCTCCCGATGGGCCCTTTCCTCGCTCTATTTAATTACATTCATTTTACCGTTATGCTCTCCTTCATCCCCACCCGAGTGTCAGTTCCCTATCACTCTTCCTTCAGGGAGAACCCATTCTAAAGAAACTGCCTGCAGCGAGGGAGACCCAGGCTCGATCCCTGGGTCGGGAAGATCCCTTGGAGAAGGGAGAGGCCACCCACTCCAGTGTTCTTGCCTGGAGCATCCCACGGACAGAGGAGCCTGGCGGGCGACAGTCCGTGGGGTCAGAAAGAGTGGGACACGATTGAGTGACCAACACTCACTCATTCTGAAGCCTTCAATGTGGTTTTGACTTGTATGTGTCCTTGAAAGAAACAGAGCATTACTGTCTGTGTGTTTGTTTCAATTCATGTAGAGCCGTTAGCCCCTGGCTCTCTTCTCCGGCCGCGCTGGGTGCGGGCCTTCTCTAGCTGCGGCGAGCGGGGCCGCGTTAGCTGCGCTGTGTGGGCTCTTCGCGGGGGCTTCTCCTGCTGCACGGCACAGGCTGCGGAGTTCAGGGCCGTCCGCAGTCGTGGTGCTTGGGGCTCAGCTGCTCTGCGGCACATGGGATCTTCCCCGACCAGGGGTGGAACCTGTGTCCCCTGCAAACACACCCACTATATCCTACGTGACTGTCCGTGCAGTCACAGACACCCAGGTGATGCAGTAGAAAATCAGAAGCGGACGGTTTCCAGAACTGAGCGTGACAGCTGACATGGCCTGCTTTCCTCACAACAGGACTGCAAGGCCCGGCCTCTGAAGGCAGGGTGATGGTGGGGTTTCCCTGTGTTCCGATGTTAGTTCTTAACGACCGACGCAGGAAGCACGTGGATGACGGTTCCTCATGAGGACGAAAGGCCCCTCGTGGCACGCTCACAGACCCCGGGGGCCAGCGTGTCTTCAGTCTCACGGCGGCCCACGTCTTCAGTCAAACACAGTCCGCTAAGTTCTCAGACATTCTCACTAAGGGGCTTAATTGGTGAATCATTAGCAATGCGCTGGCTTATTTGATGCAAATGTTGCTGCAACAGAGATTACACTGTGTTCCCTGAAACTCTCTGCTGGGATCTCATGGGTCTGGTGCATGTGCTGAGTCGCTCGGCTTCATGCCGGACACTCCACCTGCTGTGCCGGTATCTGCGTCCACATGGGGACACCTGGGTGGAATTTCACGTCGGGAGGCCAGTTCAAATGCAGGTGAGGACGAGCGAGCCGGAGTCCCCACGCCCGGCTGGGGCCCGCGTGAGCGCCCTTGGCCTTCCGGCTCTGTGCGCTGCTGCACATCCTCTCCTCCGTCCCTGCTGGGCTGTGAGCTGAGCCCGTGTCTTCTGTGGCAAAGGGACCGGCGTGTCGGCTATCAATTTCCACTGTGCTGCGTAACAAACACTCCCAGACGCAGCGACTGGGAGCAGTGGACGTCTGTTTGTTGATTAGTGTTTGGGCCCATGGCGGGCAGGGCTTGGGGGGCTGTCTTCCTGCCCCAGCTATGTCTGGGCTGCCCAGCTGTAGGTTAACCGAGGGTGTTTTCTTCGGGGAGGGGAATGGACACCCCAGCCCTGAGCTCGTGCTCTGGACGGTACCCTCCCTGCAGCCATCTGGGCCCCTTTCCTGTTACAGTTCTCCCGCAGCAGCAGGCTGGCCAGCCCACGGTCAGGAGGGGTGGGGCAGGCTTTAAATACTCTAGTCCAAGGTGGTGTCCCAGGGAGACCCCAGCCCACCTGAGGATTCCAGGGGGAGGAATGATGCGTGGGGGGGGGGGGGTGACGGAAGCCCATGGGAGGTGGCGAGGAAGCGAGGGCATGGCCCAGCCTCACCCCCAGCCTGGCCCACTGGAGGAGCCGGAGCCGGGAGGGTCCAGGCACCGGGGAATGTTTCCTTCTTCCTCTGCACCTTCCAGGAGGAAAGGCCAGCTGGGCACCCCCTGCGGCTGATGCTGGCCAGGCCGGGGGAGCCAACCTTGGGCCTGGCCTCCAGGGCCTTCAGACAAGGGTGTGGCAGGATCCCAGCGGCCCCAGCAGCCCAGGACACTGGCCTGGAGACCGGTGTGGGCTGGGCCTCTTCCAGGACAGGGCAGGGGCCCCTGGGGCGGCTGGGCCCCTCTCTGTCTCCCCCTCTCCTCCCAGGGGATCCAGAACCCCAGCCCCCTTCTCAAGCCTGTGGCCCCGAGCCGAGTGGACAGAGAGGTTGGCCTCACACGTGCACCATCTCCCTGCAGCCCAAGGAGTCACCCCCACCCCCAGGAGGCTGGCCCAGGGCGTGCTCATCACTCACACCGACACCCCCAGAGAGTCACCCCCACCCCCAGGAGGCGGGCCCAGGGGGTCCTTATCACTCACACCGACACCCCCAGAGAGTCACCCCCCTCCACCAGGAGGCTGGCCCAGGGGGGTGCTCATTACTTGCTCCCACACCCCCAGGACCGTCTGCTCCCTGTCTTCCTTCTCCCATGAACCTTGGAGACAGTGGACTTTCTGTGAGAGTCGTCATGTGGGCTCAGGGCTGGGGGTCGCCTGGACTTCCCGCGTCCCTGGGAAGTTCTGGACGCTCATGTGGGCGCTAACGGCCTGTTTGCAGAGATGAGGCTTGTTTCAATCACGCTGGGCCTCTCCCCCGACGGGCGGGAGGCGCCTGATTAGCATCGCGGTCTTGCCGACGCTCCTGCTGATTTAGGGTTATTTCTCTCTGCCCGCACGTCTGTGTCCTCAGAGTGACCGATGGCCCCTCCGTTAATAAGCGGAGCTTGTTCTGGGGCCGGAATGGCCGTCCTGTGCCCTGGAGGCGGCTGCCCTGCGAGTGGTTGATTCGGAGTTTGTTTGCCTGAGTCAGTGGTTTGAAGCTCGTGTGCGTTTGCTGAGAGGAGTGGGAGGCAGCCGTGGGGTCAGCGGGGCTGTCTCAGCGACTTCACGTGGAACCCACTCAGAAGTGGTTTCCTGGGCTAAACGCACTGCGGGTCCAGCTGAAAATTCCAGAGATGAGCTCCTCTAGTGCGGCTAAGGCAGGGGCCTTGCTGCTCCCCGGCGAGGGCGGGACGGGGTCCTGGGTGGGTCTGGGGTGGGCAGGTATGGACCGGGGGCCTGCTGTGGGCTCGGCCGCGCTGACACAGCAGGAGCGAGTGGTTCTGGAAAGGGTCAGAGGTGAGGGCGTCTCCAGAGCCTGCCCCCCGCCCCTCCTCCCCCCCGCCCCTCCTCCCCCCCGCCCCTCCTCCCCCCCGCCCCTCCTCCCCCCCGCCCTCCCGTCTGTGCCTGCCCGTCCCTTCCCCATGTCCTGGAGGAGCCCCTTGCCCCCAGCATGCCCTCCCATGGGGTGGCCTTCAGGTCCTGTGGGCATGCCTGGCGGGGCAGGCAGCCCCACGGGAGTCTGTGCCTCCCAGCCTGGCCCCAGCTCTGATGGAACAGGTGTGTCCGTCTCGGGCCCGTGGTCGGTGCCGTCCCAGCCATGGGGACTGGATGCTGGCTCTGTTCCTGCCCTGACCACTGGCCGCCCTCCGTCCGTCCTGCCCATGGGCCCTGGGCCTGCTGGCCGTAGGCGCTCCTCCTTCTCCATCAGCTCTGGGCAGGGGAAGAGCTGCTGTCAGTGGGCCCTCCCCATCGCCACTGCTCACAGAGGGGCGGCCAGGCTGCCTGGGGCACCTCAGAGGGGCCGTGCGGGGAGGCAGGCTGAGATGCCCCCCGACCCACCCCAGAGCCAGAGCCAGGCTAGAGCCCCATCCCAGCTGCGCTGCATGGGCAAAAAGAAGCACAATCTTCTAAAAGCTATGGTTGCAAAGGCTTAAACCAAATCCCTAAGAGCAAAGCAGAGCTGAGCGGAGCTTGCTGTCTCCATTTGGTCTGGGATGGGTTGTCAGCGCCCCCGCCCTGTTCCGATTCGCTCTGTTCACATGAGCCCCGAGTCGTGCTGTGAATGAGGGGCCCTGTCCTCCCTTGGAGCTCGTGGGCTGGATGGTGGGGGCCAGCGTTACCTGGGCTCCGTCCTGGTCTCAGCTGCAGGCTGGACCATGTCCCCTAGACTCGTGTGCGTGTTTGAACCCCGGAACTTCGGGGAGGGGCTCCGGATTCAGGTACAGCGAGGCCCTCAGGTGGCTCTGATCCCACAGACCGGGTCCCTGTAAGAAGACGACCTCAGGATGTGGACACAGAGAGAAACACAGGAGGGCCCGGCTGTCTGAGGACAGAGGCCATAGGGGGACCGGGGCCAAGACTCCCGAGATCATGGCCTGCAGGGCGTGGTCTGAGCCGCCCCGCCTGACATGCCTGGTGGGCCTGGAGCACAGATGGCCCCCATGCCTCAGGAGCCTTCCCAGGTGGCTCTCCGCCTCCACCAGTGGCCCTGCTCGGGGATCTCGGGAGCAGGGGTGATGCGGGGTCCTGCTGCCCCTGGGGCCCTGAGGGTGCTCTGCCAGCAGAGACGGGCCCTTGAGCTTCACCACCAGGCTTGCAGGGACCCCCCCCTTGTCCCGGTCAGGGCCTCTGCCTCTTCCTGGCGGCCTGGCTGCCACTCTGCAAGAAGACTTTCTGCAGGTCGCTGCTGAGAGGGGGGACACACGGCCACCCCAGCCCACGCTGCCAGCCTCTCCCACTGGGTGAGCAGGGCAGGACCCTGCCGTCATGGTCCATGCACAGTGGGCCCCCTATTTGGCGAGGGCCTCCCGGGAGAGGGCCGCCAGAATTCCCCCTCGACACCTGTTGGGGGCTGTGGGCACGTGGGGGCTAGCCCTGGAGGAGGGCCATCCCACGTGGGCCCAGCTCTTGGCTCTCTTGCCCTGGGAGGGAGGCTCTAGGCGAGGAAGCCACCCACCCCAGCCATGCCTGGCTCCCCCCGGCCATTTCCTTCAGGCTCCGTGGTTGGAAGGCCTCCTTGGACACAAGGGGGACGCAGGGCCCCTGTAGTTGCTGCCCAGGGTTCCTGGGTGGTGGGAAGGCAGCTTATCCTGAAACGGTATCCGCCCAGCTCTGCCTGGATGAATCCGGGGACTTGGGGGTCCCAGAGGCCCCCCCCCAGAGCTTTCTTCAGAGGAGGGCAGATGAAGGAGCCGCCATCCCGGCCTGGCCAGTGTCGGGGGGACCGAGGGGCCGCGGGGGCCGGGCTTACCTGGCCAGGCTCACCTGAGCCTCCTTCTGGGTCCCCAAGGCCACCAGGCGTCCACAGCTCCTCCCCCGTCCTCCAGCAGCAGGAGGCCCCAGGCCGGTGGTGGGCGAGGGGGTGGCAGCCTGCCGGCCTTGACCGTCCTTCCATCCAGGGGAGGGGGGAGGGGTGACACGGGACCCAGGGTCCCCTGGCCTCTGGAGTTGGGAGCCCCAGTGGTCAGTGCCCGCTGACTCAGAGCTGGGGTCCCCGGCGGTGGCCCCTTCCCTTCCTTCTGCGCAGCACATGGGGTGGGGGGAGAGGGGGGCGGACACCTGCGGGGGTCCCGGGCCCTGGGCGGGCGGGTGCCCTCTGCGGCCAGCCCGTGAGCAGTGCTCACCCCGCAGCCCCTTCCGCGGCCCCCTGGCCCGGCCCTCCCGTCCTGTCCTCGGGGCCCGGCTCGTCCCTGCCCCGGGCTTTCCTGGCCAAGCGGAGCCTGCGGCCCCTCTTGTCTTCAGTGTCCAGGCTTCTCCCGAAGGCGCCAGGCCAGCCACTCACACAGCTTCCCCGTCCCCTTGATGGCCCTCAAGCCCACGAGCCCTTGAGCCCACGAGCCCTCGAGCCAGTGCCAGGAGCCTTGGTGGGTGGAGAAGCCTCTCAGGGCAGGAGGGACCAGGCACCTGCCTCCGTGTTGTGGGGTCCTCCCCGACTCAGGCCCAGGCCCTGGCCTCTGGGGTACCCCGGGTCCACAGGCGATGCCCCTGCACTGGCCCAGAGCCCGGAGAGCTGTGAGCCGCCTGAGCTGCTGCTCGCCACCCTCCAGCCTGGCATTTCACCTCGGCTCCCGAGTCTATGGCCTGCCACCCACCCGCCTGGCATGGAGGATGCCGCATCTCACAGTGCCGCAGGCTGGGTTACCCAGGACAGTGCCAGGGTTCCCTCTATCCACGCCGGGCGTCGGGCTTCATCTCCGGAAGGCCCCGTGGCCCCTCCTGGTCCTCTCGTTGCGGCCCTGGGTCCCTGACACCCGTTTGTCCTGCAGCCATCAGAGGCAATGGAGACGAGCCGCCGTCCTGACGTGGGCGACGGGCGGGCGCCAGTGTTACCCACTCACAGCAGGAGACGCGCGCTCGGATCCCAACAAAAGGTCACATTTGCAAGAAGTAAAGAGGAAACACGGGTAATTGGTTCAGAAGCTGCTGGCTGATACCTCGCCCTGAGAGGCGATCTGATGGACTTGAAGCCTTTTTGTTTAGGTAATTAAAAATGAGATTTCATTACATCATTAAAAATGAGGGCAGGCAGGCTGCTTTCTCAGATACTATAGCGCTGTCACAGGAGGCACGTGGACCCGGCCAGGCGGGGCGCTCAGTGTGTGAATAATGGACTCGTGGTCCCCGACCCTCTCGGCTGGGGTGGAGGCCAGTGGGGGGCTGCTCAGAGCTGTGGGGACCCCACCGTAGGGTCTGGGGAGGAAACCCACCTGCACCTCCAAACGAGGCCTGAGCTGTCCTTGGTCCAGCCTGAGAGAAGCCCCGCTGGGAAGGCGCGTGGAGGACGGGTCTGGAGGCGCTTCCCTGGGCGCCCCTGTCCTTCCCCGGTCAGGGTGACCGACGCTGCCCATGGGCAGAGCAGAGGTGCACGTGGTCAGTTCAAGGACCAGGACCCGGCCTGGCCATGTCCCCGAGGCTCAGACGCGGCGCCGCATGCAGGCCACCCCACGACGGCCCCCCAGAAAATCGGTGAGAGCTTCGTACTAGGAAATCCCACTGCTGATAAACCCGAGGTGAAATCTCACACCTGAAAATAATAGGCGTGTTCTGTGAGTCTTGCTATTTGCATACTGTTCTTTCTTTCAAGCTCAACGACACTCGCAGGCACTTTCTGCAAACCTGCGCGTGGCGGCCCGTGGAAGGCGGGAACGGAGCTGGTCTCCAGAGTTCGGGCTGAATTAAGGTCTCCACAGCGGTAACGGGGTGCCGCCTGGGGGCTGGGCGTGCCGCGGCTGCTTTGTGCCTTGCTGACCACCTTCCCGCTGAACCGGCCACATGAGGCCCCGCCTGCGTCCTGACGTCCGGCAGTGGGTCTCCCTCGTAAATCCCCCGACGAAGGGTCAGATGACTGCAAAGCCCACTGTCATCTTTTGATGAAATATTTTTTGTTGCTTAGAAGAGGAAAAATCACAATACTCCGGATCTTTATTTCTTAAAGCACAGTTCTCAGTAAACGTAATTCTTCTTTAGACCCATTTAGTCTGTCAACATAGCAATTGGTTTCCACCCAGATTTTAGAATTAAAACAATATGTACTGCAGTAGATATTTTTTTGGCCTTAACAAAAGTACTTATTAATTAAATTCCAATTTTATGTAAGAGTAATTCTGTGCCAGAGGGATGGTGGTTATTTCCTCATAAACTTCCCTTCATAGTCTGGATTTCCAGGATTCTTATTTTTAACTAAACACCAATGAAAAACAACCACTGTATTGAAAGCTTTCTCCTATTATTTGCAATTTGTTCACTTCTGAGAGTGAAATCAGCTGAAAAATTTCAAGAACATAGTAAATTCTGCAGAAAGTTGTGTTGTTTTGGTCAGTACAAAAGCCCCACAGAGACAAATCGTGTTTTCTGATGATTTCCGGGGAGTGGCCGCTGGCCCCACTGGCCGAGGACTGTGCGCAGCCGTCTTGGTTTGTCTCGGGTCCAGGTTCTCCGTAAGCTCTGATGACTGTGGAGTGAAGCTGCCGACTGTCGGGCAGAGGCCTGAAACCCACTCTCCGACCCTGACGGCAGGCAGTCAACAGAAGCACCCCCTTGTGGCCCAGGAGGACACGTCCGGTGACCCAGGGGCCGTCCAGTTAGCAGGGACCAGCAGGAGCGGACCTGGGGGACCACCGCAGGCAGGCCTGGTGGGGGCCACGCCAGGCCTGCGCTCAGCCTCAAACCTGAGGGAAGCAGAAGTTGCCTGGAGGTCACAGCTGGAGGAGGGCATGGCAGCCCCGTCCAGTGTTCCTGGCTGGAGAGCCCCACGGACAGAGGAGCCTGGTGGGCCACAGGCCAGGGGGCCACAGAGAGGCAGACATGACTGAGTGACTTAGCAGGCACCTGCACACCCGGCTCAGCGAAAAGAGCTCACCTTGTCCCACAACAGCCGTTTGCAAAGGGGGGAAAACACGGGTGCCTTTTCCATGCTCACACATACCAGCCCGCATTCCCCATAGTTAGACTCTCAGGGGCCCCCATGCTGTGGCAGAGCCTAGCTGTGCCCGTCTGGATGGGCGGGGGGTCCACGCTCCCTGCGCAGCGCAGCGGGCATCGGGGCAGTGGCCTTCCTGGGGGCGGCCTTGGACCAGGCCTCTGTGCTAACTGAGCCGGGGGACCACCTGCACCGTCCCTGCCCTGTCCCTCACCCTCTGCTCTCCCACAGACACGCCCAGACTTTGCCCCCTGACCCATGACCCCGCCGCTGTTCAGAGCATCAGAGGGCCCGGCACACAGGCGCGCTCAGTGGCTGCGGCCCCTTGCCTGGCTCCCGGTCTGTGTTCCCCCTTTCCCGAGGAGACACTGGAGCCAAGGCTGCAGCGTCGTGGGGGCCCCCGTGGGGCTTTAGCGCCCAGCTTGCAAGATTCCTGCGGAGGGGGGAGCAGGGCAGTGGGGGGGACGGTGTGGGGGAACTCTGATCCCTGGAAAGGAAGAGTAGCTTTTCAAATCCACAAAGTGGAGCCAAATGAACAGGCTGCCACCCTGGGGACCTGGTGGGCGTGCAGGGGTCTGGAGGCAGGAGGTAGCCCTTTTCTCTCTCCCCCTGGACTCTTTCCAAGGATGCCCTTCAGGTGATGCTGGGCAGACCTGGAGGGGAGGGGAGGGGAGGGGAGGAGGAAGTGGGGAGGAGGGGAGGGGGATGGGAGGAGGGGGAGGGGAGAGGGAGGGAGATGGGGAAGGAGGAAAGGAGGGGAGGAGGGGAAGGGAGGAGGGGGAGGGGAGGAAGGGGAGGGAAGGAGGATGCCTCTGGCAGCCAGGCGTCCACCAGCCCCCAGGCCTCTGCATTCTAACACCTACCTGGTCTCCCATGATTATGTTAATCATTTCAATGGGAAACAATCTTTGTGTTAATAAGATGCAGGTTTTGATACATGAGAATCGAGTTAATTGACTACTTATATGAGAAAAATGCTGAGTCCTGATGTCAAGTACATGATAAACACAGTACGTCTAACACTTGAGCTGGGCTTTGCCGCTGGAGAGCCCGCCATGAATTATGGATCATGCTGATCCACCCACGCCTGTCTGGGCTGGCTTCCTTGTGACACAGCCGCTGAGTTTTCATTTTGAGTCAGTTGTTGTCACTCACAAGTTTTAAGGAAAATCCTTATCGATTTTAATATCAGGGAAGTTATTTTTATTTTCCTGTGAGTCTGAAGGTCTGTTAAAATCAGTTCTACGGTTCCGGTTCTTTTTTACCGGATCATTTGGGACGGGCAGCAGACAGTGTTTTTGTGGGGAGAGCGGGCCTGGGGCTCGGATCCCAGCAGGATGGACACCCTCCATGGACCCTCCAGAAGCAGGGTCCTGGCCACCCGCGGGAAAGTGGGGGCAGCGTCTGTCTTACAAGGGAGCTGCGCGTTATTGAAGCCAGATTCCTTCAATGCTAAGCCGGGTTTCCTTTTGTCCATCCTGTGGTCCTTGGAAGGTGAAAACAAGTGAAAGCGTTAGTCACTCAGTTGCGTTCGACTCTTTCCGACCCCGGGGACTGTAGCCCGCCAGGCTCCTCTGTCCATGGGGATTCTCCAGGCACGAATACTGAGGGGGTTGCCATGCCCTGCGCCAGGGGCTCTTCCCGAGCGGGACTGAGCCTGCACCTCCTGCCTTGGTGTGAGGGTCCTTCACCATCTGGCCCCCAGGGGTTTCCTCTTGTCCGCTCTGTGGTCCTTGGAACCCTAACCCAGTGTGCTGTTTCCCCGAAGCGGGCGGAACCCCCAGGCCCCAAGCAAACAGCCCGCCCTCGAGAACGCTCTGTGAAGGGGGCTGGTTTGGTTTTGGCGCCCTAGAGTCTCCCTTAGGACCCGTTTCAGCGCGCCATCCTGAAGGTGGGTTAGAACCCACGTCAGACCTCCCTCAGCAAGTGGGGCTTCCTCTCCAGCTCACAGGAATGTTTCAGATGGTGGTTAAACCCTGTCTCTGATGGAGGAGCTGTGGTGTGGTCGATGGTGGTAAACGGAGCGTGCCGGCCACCCCCAGCCCCATCCCGGAGGTGTAGCTCTGGTAGACTGGGTTCTGCCTCCTCGGACCTTGCAGCCAACTTTCAGCGAACGAGGAGCCTGCGGCCCCACTGGCAGGGATGACAGAGCCACGTTCCGCCGGGTGACGGATTCCTAAAGGCGACGGCGGCGTCCGTGTCTCATTAGCGGAGAGGCTCATTCTCCCCATTGTCAAACGAAAGAGATTTTGAAGATTTTCGCTCATCTGGAGGTTTGGATCAGAAAAATTCTGTGGCTTATAAAGTCATTTGTGTCCCTGTTGCGATTGTGTTCACAGTGGAAGGGTGACACAAAGGTCAGCTATAACTCTGTGGTTGCGTTTTAGCATCGAAAAAATGTAATATTGATCGATAAGAAAATGGGAAAGACTATCAGCGCCTGACTTGATCTTCTTCGACCTTTAGCCGCCACACGTGCGTTTTACTCTGAAATGTTCCGCCTCCAGTTCAAGAGGGTTGTCCTGGTTAGTCTCCTGCTTGGTCAACGCGCGGCCGGCCCCTCCCTGTGCCGGGCGCCGGTTCCCGTGGAGCTGCCTTCTGCGTGGTGCTTTCTCTGCACCCAGAGCGGCACCCGCCGGATGCCAATGGGCTTGCTCGGAGCCCCAAAGCGTCGCATCAGCAGGCACTTGATGCTCCGCCGTCCTGCGTGCTCTGGAGTAAATCACTAAGGCGGGAGAGCCCTGCGGGCATGAGTGTCCCCGTGGGAGCCCGCTGCGTGCCAGAGACGCGGGCCTCTTGGGAGAGCCGGCCACGTGTGGGGAGTGCCATCTGGGTGGGAGGTGGCGGTCAGGACCAGTCCCTGCAGGGACCATGCTGGCCTGGGCAGGGATGGGCACTCAGGGCCAACACGGGCTCCAGGCGTGGGGGAACGCCCCAGCGGGGCTCCCGAGTGTGGCCGGGCGTGGCTGCAGTCCGCGCGCCCTTCGCCCTGTGTGGGGGGCAGTGTGCCCCCCCAGCCCTTCCTCGGGACGGGGGCAGACGGCGTGCAGACTGCAAGGTGCAGAGAGGAGGCAGGCTGAGCCCAGGGTGCCAGCAGCCGTCAGGGCTTTGGGCAAGCCGAGGGGCTCTGCCTGGGGAGGAAAGGGGCCCCCGAAGCCAGGTCCACCCAGAGCCTGCGACTCTGACCCGGGTTAGAAATGGGGCCTCGGTGGACGTGGTCGGCTTAAGACGAGGCTGCGGCGGGTGAGGGTCAGGCCTGAATCCAGCGGGATCGGCTCTTCTGAGGGGGAGACCTGGACACAGACGCGGGGCGAGGCCACGCGAGGGCAGCAGGGCCGCAGGAGAGGCGGACGCCCCCACGACGCCCCCCGGGAGCAGCCCTGCGGCCTCCGTCTCCAGCTTCTGCGCCCCCTTCTGGCCCAGAACTGGGGAGAGCGGGTGGAGGACGGAGCCCCCGGCGTGTGGACAGGGTCGCAGGCAGGACTCGGGGAGCAGAGGGGTCCTGGGCTGACTGCCGGGGACGCGGGGAGGAGCCCCCCGAGGCGCTCCCCCACCTCCTCTCCCCGTGGCCCCCCGGGCAGTGGGCGCCCCCCGGGCCCACAGCGCAGACTGCGGCCGAGGGGACAGGCCTGCCCTGAGGCTGGGCCCCGCCTGCAGGGCAGAGCGGGAAGGGGAGCCCCGGGGCCCGGCCTCTCCCCTGGGGAGACGTCACCCGCGCCGTCTCCAGGGACTCGCCTGCCGGGCTCCGAGCTCTGGGAGTCTCGCGGGGCTCTGTGGTGAGAGGGCTCCGTGCTGAGGGGCTCCGTGGTGAGGGAATCTCCGTGCTGAGGGGCTCTGTGCTGAGGGAATCTGTGCTGAGGGGCTCTGTGCTGAGGGAATCTGTGCTGAGGGGCCCTGTGCTGAGGGAATCTGTGCTGAGGGGCTCCGTGCTGAGGGGCTCCGTGCTGAGGGGCTCCGTGCTGAGGGGCTCCGTGCTGAGGGAATCTCTGTGGTGAGGGAATCTCTATGCCGAGGGGCCCTGTGCTGAGGGGCCCTGTGCTGAGGGGCTCCGTGCTGAGGGGCTCTGTGCTGAGGGGGCTCTGTGCTGAGGGGCTCTGTGCTGAGGGGGCTCTGTGCTGAGGGAATCTCTCTCTGTGCTGAGGGGCTCCGTGCTGAGGGAATCTCTGTGGTGAGGGAATCTCCATGCTGAGGGGGCCTGTGCTGAGGGGCTCTGTGCTGAGGGAATCTCTGTGCTGAGGGGCTCCGTGCTGAGGGGCTCTGTGCTGAGGGGCTCTGTGCTGAGGGAATCTCTGTGCTGAGGGGCTCCGTGCTGAGGGGCTCTGTGCTGAGGGGCTCTGTGGTGAGGGAATCTCCGTGCTGAGGGGCTCCGTGCTGAGGGGCCCTGTGCTGAGGGGCTCTGTGGTGAGGGGCTCCGTGCTGAGAGGGCTCCGCGATGAGGGAATCTCCGTGCTGAGGGGCTCCGTGCTGAGGGAATCTCTGTGGTGAGGGAATCTCTATGCCGAGGGGCCCTGTGCTGAGGGGCCCTGTGCTGAGGGAATCTCCGTGCTGAGGGGCTCCGTGCTGAGGGGCCCTGTGCTGAGGGGCTCTGTGGTGAGGGGCTCCGTGCTGAGAGGGCTCCGCGATGAGGGAATCTCCGTGCTGAGGGGTTCTGTGCTGAGGGGGCTCCGTGCTAAGGGGCTCTGTGGTGAGAGGCTCCGTGCTGAGAGGGCTCCGCGATGAGGGAATCTCCGTGCTGAGGGGCTCTGTGCTGAGGGGCCCTGTGCTGAGGGGCTCCGTGCTGAGGGAATCTCCATGCTGAGGGGCTCCGTGCTGAGGGGCCCTGTGCTGAGGGGGCTCCGTGCTGAGGGGCCCTGTGCTGAGGGGCTCTGTGCTGAGGGAATCTCTGTGCTGAGGGGCTCTGTGCTGAGGGGCTCCGTGCTGAGGGGCTCCGTGCTGAGGGAATCTCCATGCTGAGGGGCTCTGTGCTGAGGGGCTCTGTGCTGAGGGGCCCTGTGCTGAGGGGCTCCGCGATGAGGGAATCTCCGTGCTGAGGGGCTCCGTGCTGAGGGGCTCTGTGGTGAGGGGCTCCGTGGTGAGGGGCTCCGCGATGAGGGAATCTCCGTGCTGAGGGGCTCCGTGGAGGCCGCGGGCTGTGGGCGCCGCTCAGCCTCTCCTCACCCGCAGTCTCTGCTCTCCTCGGCCGGGCGCTCCGGGCTCTGGCCCTTCTCAGGGACAGGGGGCAGGAAGGGCCCTGATAAGGCCTCTGGGCAGGTTATCTGCCGGCCCCTGAGAGGCTGAGAGGGGAGTGCTGTCATCTGGGGCTCAGGGCGCCCTGGGTCACGCAGGGCACGACCTCTGTCAGCACCACGGCTGAGCGGAGGCCGGGCCCCGACTCACCCAGGGAGCCGCGAGGGGCCGGGAGGGGGCCATTGTGGGGGAGAGGAGCCAGCTGGTGGGCGACAGCGGCCCAGGGTGTGGCATCCCGGGATGGCCAGCCCCGCGGGTTTTGTTAAACGCAGGCTCTCTTATCTTCCAGGAAACAGCAAGAGCGTTGGAAGGGTGAAGGGCGGCTCCTTTGTCTAGAAGACACAGGCATTTCTCGTGACCGTGGCTTCCGCATCCATCCGTGTGTAAACGGCCTGCTGCACCCGAACGCCTCCGACAGAACCTCCACTCACTCACACCAAACACGGCCCCTCCCCCCGGAAGTGCCGCCTGACCGTTTCATCTGCCGGGTAGGAGACTTGAACAGGTTTTCCCCCAAACGATGGTTGCTTTCTACTTCCTGTGATCACTTTCAAGGTTGGGAGGGTGACTCCATACAGTTTGTGCTCAGCAATGCTTTTCTTGGTGGGTAAGGTTTCCACGCCTGGACGTCCACACTCAGCTTAGCGTTTAGAGGCTGCAGTGCTAGGTGGGAAGGACACCTTCCTAACGAGAATTCAAGACGGTTTGAAGCACCTAAAATGCATCATATTTTATTCAGCAACCTACACTGGTGTGGCATGGCAAATTCCCAACTACCCCTTAATAAGAAAAGTGATGCATGGTTACTCACTGGAATCATAACTGGATTTTATTTCCTTAGAAAGGCACCTTGTTGATATTTCAGGAGGTACATCCCATTACTCATTCCTTATACATGTGCTGCCAAAGTAATTTTTCAGGGTGAAAGAGGTGTGATTCACGATTTTAGAGAGGAGTTTTCTAGATTATAAATTCCATTCTAGCCTAAAAAACCTACCAAAGTCATAAAAAACCTGATATCTTGGTATTAGGAGAAAAAGTACTTTTAAACAGTATAAGCCTATAAATTGCATTCTGTAAACTCTGCTCAAAAAAATGAACTTAGGTGAACTGAGGAAGGTGTTTGCTGCTGCTCTGAGAGACCAGAGGTGTTGACCAACCCCTGGAGTAGTATGGAAACCACCGAGTTGGTACTGTATTCCAGGAGCCAGAGGGATTTTAAACGAAAACCTACGGTTTCTGCTTGGATGTGTGTTGAGGGTGGAGGGGGAAACAAATGAGAGCAAGTGCCCAAGAGCCACACACCAAATGTTCACCGGACGACGACCGAACCCGGGGACACGGGAGCCGGCTGATTCCGGGACCTAAACCTGAAATACTCTGGTTCTGTCCTCTGGGGGCTGCACACACTTCAATGCCATGTGCTCTGAAAATGGTGCTTTGGTTTTGCCCCTCGTCTCTGGGAATCCCTGCCTTTAAATTGAATTCCAGTGGAAAACTAGCCCCCCCGGAGATCCGTGGGGTGCTGGGTCTTTGGGAGCCAGCTCCGGCTCCTCCTTGCTGAGTCCGCATCCCACACCCCACCCCGGTGCCCCTGCGTGAGTTTCTTTTCCTCAGACTCATTCTCGGGTCTCAGCAGACAGAAGCGGGAAGGTCAGCGTGTCTTCCTGGGAGAGTCAAGGCCTGCTGAGAGGTGTTTTTGTGTTGCCTTTAAATACAAAAGGCAGCGTATAGTAGCCGGACAGTTGTAGTTGTGCAGTAGATTTGTGGACGTGTAGCTGATTTACAGGAGAAGGCGACGGCACCCCACTCCGGTACTCTTGCCTGGAAAATCCCATGGATGGAGGAGCCTGGTAGGCTGCAGTCAGTCCATGGGGTCGCTGAGGGTCGGACACGACTGAGCGACTTCACTTTCACTTTTCACTTTCACGCATTGGAGAAGGAAATGGCAACCCACCCCAGTGTTCCTGCCTGGAGAATCCCAGGGACGGGGGAGCCTGGTGGGCTGCCGTCTATGGGGTCGCACAGGGTCGGACACGACTGACGCCACTCAGCAGCAGCAGCAGCAGTTGATTTACAATGTTGCTCTTTTCTGTCGTACAGCAAGGTGATTCAGGTAAACACATATAAGCAGTCTTGTTCATGCTCCTTTCCACTGGGGTTTATCACAGGACTCCCTCTGCGACACAGCTGTGGCTTAGTTGCTCAGTCGTGTCTGACTCTTTGTGATCCCATGGACTGTAGCCCACCAGGCTCCTCTGTCCGTGGGATTTTCCAGGCAAGAACACTGGAGTGGGTGCCATTGCCTTGTCCAGGGGGGTCTTCCCAATCAGGGACTGAACCTGGGCCTCCTGAATTGCAGGCAGATTGTTTACCTCTGAGCCCCAGGGGAGCCGAATTCACCCATCCTGTCTATAAGAGTCCGCATCTGCTGACCCCGACTCCCACCCTCCCCCTCCCTCCCCCACCAGAATAGCATTCTCTACGTCTGTACGCCGGTATCCGTTTTGTAAATGAGTTCGCTTGTATTAATTTTTAGATTTCATGTATAAATGATATCATATAATATTTGGCTTTCTGACTTCGTTCAGTGTAACAATCTCTAGGTCCATCCATGATGCTGAAACTATTATTTTGTTCCTTGTTACGGCTGAGTAATATTCTTTTGTATTTCTAGACCACATCTTTGTCCATCTCTCCACTGATGAACATTTAATTTGCTTCCACGTCTTGAATATTGTAAACAGTGCTGCTGTGAACACTGGGGTGCGTGTATCTTTTTGAACTAGAGTTTTCTCAGGATATAGGCCCTGGAGTGGGATTACTAGACCAAACGGTTATATGGTTGAGGAATCTCCATACCGTTTTCCACAGTGGCTGCAACTGTGGAGGGGTTTGAGGGGTGGTGTTCTGAAAGTCACATTAAGAGTGAGAAATTCTACTGGGAGCCCTGGTGGTTCTGAATTCACGGTGGTGGGCACACGTGCCCAGAGCTGCCGGGTGACATGCTAACCTTTGTAAGAAGCCTGGGAGATTCTGGGACTAACAACCTGTCTATCACCCACTCAGGGCTCCACACAGAGTTCCATCATTGCTGGTTCTTAGCACGTTCTGGAAACACAAGGGACAAGCCATCAGCAGGCACTGCCCCCTCTTGGAGCTGTCTGCTCTATGGTAGCCCTCCTTACACAGCTTGGCAGAGGTTTTCGAAGCCCAGGAAAGACTAACACCACAGATACCTGGAGAAGATGGTGGCATTGCTCTAGCTCATTCATAACTGTCCCAGGACAGCTCAATCTGTCTGGCATGTCCCACTTTCCTTGCATATGAAATTTCTCTTTTCTGACCTAGCTGTTTGCTCTCATTCATAAGTTATGTGGCACATAACTTCAAGGTGATTTAGTCAAAGCTATGGTTTTTCCAGTAGTCATGTACGGATGTCAGAGTTGGACCACAAAGAAGGCTGAGTGCCAAAGAACTGATGTTTTCAAGCTGTGGTGCTGGAGAAGACTCTTGAGAGTCCCTTGGATAGCAAGGAGATCAAACCAGTCAATCCTAAAGGAAATCAACCCTGAATATTTATTGGAAGGACTGATGCTGAAGCGGAAGCTCCAGTACTTTGGCTACCTGATGTGAAGAACTGACTCATTGGAAAAGACCCTGATGCTGGGAGAGGCTGAGGGCAAAAGAAGGATGAGACATAGGATGAGACGGTTAGATGGCATCACCAATTCGATGGACGTGAATTTGAGCAGACTCCGGGAGATAGAGAAGGACAGGAAAGCCCAGCGTACTGCAGCAAAAAGTCGGATATGACTTAGCAACTGGCCAACAAAGAACAATTAAACCGAAAGAATCACTTCCACTGATGTCAAACGCTCGGGCCTGGGCCGCTCTGGCCTGTGGGGATGGGGCTCCCTGCGAGGTGTCTGGGGGCGCTGGCTCTCGGAGCTGTTCCCTGATGAGGAGCCGACCGCTGCATGCAGGTGTGACGGTCACATGGGCAGTTGAAGGCCACCCCCAAACTTAACGCTTGGGGGCAGCTTTCTCCTCGGACGTCACGGGTGAGTCCACTGACCCTCCTATGTTTCTGGTGTTTGCTCCTGGCCCGTGTGAGGGCTGAGCCGGGCCCCCAGTGGCTCTCAGGACAGCCGCGCCCTTGGGAAGGCCCTTTCCTGCTGAGTTTGGCTGGCAGTGGAGGCTGCTGTGACTCAGGCCCCAGGGGGAGGACACCGGTGTTAGAGGGACCCAGGGTCTGAAGAGTCTGGATTGGGAGGTCCACTCTGGGGTCTGCGGCTGGACAGCATGACCCAGAGTTTTTCTCAGTGACTCAGAGAAAGAGCTGACTCAGCTGGGCCTTCCCCATCAGAACGCTGAACCCGAGCCGCAGACTCAAGGGCCAGCCAGGAAAGGGGGCTCCCGCCCCTTCCCCTTCACCCTCGTTTCTTTATGAATGAACTCTTGGATGGATCCAACCTGAGTCTGCTCAAGCCCTCGTGATGACACTTCGTGCCACCGGTCATGTGAGAAGGCAGCCTTCCCACGGGGGCCAGGGAGCCAGGGGCCGTTACTCGAGCTTCTGCTCACAGAGGGGCCTGTTCCTTTAAATACCTGAGTCCAGGTGCCGGGGGAGGAGGAGCCAGCAATTCGAGGGGGACAAATGACCACAGGCAGGCCGGACAGCATGGGGCACATCCCTGCAGCCCAGGACGAGGGGCTTGGAGACCCTCGGCCATGTGCAGCTCAGCGAGGTGCTCGGAGAGGAGGCCCCAGACCTTCCTGCCTCGCGGGGTCCAGGGCGGTCCACGGTGGGCTGACTCCTGTGTCACCCCGTCCCCTCTGGGACCCACAGCTCCCCCGCCTTGCTGCCCAAGCTAGAGTTCCAGGGTGGCCTGGCCTGCAGCTTCCTCCGAAGCCGTCCCGCCTCACGGGGGGCCTGGCGCTGAGGGACCCACAGGGAAAGGACACGCCCTCGCCAGCCCTGGGGCACACCCCCACACCGGGTCAGAGGCCCTGCAGGACGGGTGTGGGCAGACCGCAGTGCGATGTCTCCCCTTCCCCGCCTCCCCTCCCCGCCCCGCTGTCTTTTCAGCTGCGATGGCACCCTAGTGCAGAGAAACTCACGAGGTTCAAGCCCAGCCAAAGAGCCCCCGGGGCACTGGGCTCAGGCGCCGAACCGGGTGAGCAGGACACGCCCCTCGCGCACCGGCAGGTGTGGCTGCTCCGTGCGTGGCGCTCCAGGTGCTCTTTGTGGCGTGAGCTGCGGTTCGCCCGGTGCACACGTGCGTGTCCCTGCTGTGCGAACCTGGCTCTTTCTTCCTGAGGCCCCCCACAGGCCGCCTCGGTGAGCGGGGCGGGACCAGCCACCGCACTAGCCCGCTGGCTGGAGTATTTACAGAGGGACTCGCCACGCTATTCTTAGAGAGCAGGCTCCACCGTGCGCACACACACACGAGCGCACACACACACACGTGTGCATGCATGCACACCACCCACTTTCTGCGGGCCCGGCGCTCAGCCTTCCTGGAGTCCCCAGGGGATGTGGTGGGGGCGGGGCGGGGCGGGGGGCGGGGGGCGGGCCCTGGGAGCTCTGAGCTGCCCGGAAGCTCCGTGTGTCTGGACCTGCGTCTCTGCCCGCTCACCCTCGGCCTCCGACGTGCCAGCAGTGACAGCTGGAAGGCTGGACGTGTCGGCGAGGTCAGCTTTCCTCACCTCCCGCTGTCGCATCTGACCCCTGCCACTGTGGCATTCGGGGGCCCTCCCCGCAGCCGCAGCCTGCTGCAGACGAGAGCCAGCGGCTGCCAGATGACAGCCGTCAGCGTCCGGAGCGGAGCCTGACCTCGGAGGCACGCGCTGGGGCACCCGCGCCGGGGGCGGCCCTCAGCAGCCATCTGGCGCATTCCAGGGGCTCTGCTGACCCCGGGGTGGGGGTGCTGGGCGCGCCGCCGCCTCTTCTGAGGGCCGGCCCTCCCGGCTGCCCCCAGCCCCCGGAGAAGGGAGGGCTGGGCCCCAGTAGCTGGAACGTTCGCTCCCAGCCAGCCCGGCATGAACCCAGCAGTGAAGGCCCTCGACGCAGGGACAGGAATGTGAGTGCCCCAGCAGCCTGTCCGGGCCTGCAGGCCTCTCCCTCTCTGCACCTGGCTCAGGTGCCTCTGGGCCTTCTCAGGCCGCTGGGGACACATTATCTAATAAAAGATAATTTAATGGGCTGCGTTACAGGAGGAAGAAGGAGGAAGTGAGTTCTATCAGAGGAACCAGCTCAGAGCCCGGGAACAGTCCACCTGGCCCCGAGGTTCACCCCCATGCGGAGCGCAGGCGGACGCCCGCTGGCCGCAGAGCCCGCCTGGACCGAGGACCACCTGGGCCCAGTTCTGTTTCTCCCTGACGCTGATGGGACACTAGAAATCCCGAATATTAATGAAAGCTGATTTTACCGGGCTTCGCTACAGGAAGAGGATTGAGAATGTGGATTCCATCAGATGACGCTACCTTGTTTCTTCTTTCTTTTTATTAGAAAGAGAAAAACTGATAGACTCTATTTTGTGAAGAAGTTTTAGATTTGCCAGTAAAATGATCAGGAAGTGCAGAGCCCCACCCACTGCCCCGGCCCTCTGCTGCGTCACCAGCCCTGGGCTGGGACCAGCGTCACCACCGATGAGCCGATGACGCAGGGTGCCAAGTCAGAGTTCACACCGCGTCCACTCCTGCTGTGCCTTGGACTGCTGCTGCTGCTGCTAAGTCGCTTCAGTCGTGTCCGACTCTGTGCAACCCCATAGACGGCAGCCCACCAGGCTCCCCCGTCCCTGGGATTCTCCAGGCAAGAACACTGGGGTGGGTTGCCATTTCCTTCTTCAATGCAGGAAAGTGAAAAGTGAAAGTGAAGTCGCTCAGTCATGTCCAACTCCTAGCGACCCCATGGACTGCAGCCCACCAGATTCCCCTGTCCCTGGGATTCTTCAGGCAAGAACAACGGGCCTGGACAAATGTGTAAGGACGTGAGGCCCCTCAAAGCATCACACAGAGCGCTGTCACTGCCTAAAGTCCAAAAGAATTGATGCTTCTGGACTCTGGTGTTGGAGAAGACTCTTGAGAGTCCCTTGGACTTGCAAGGAGATCCAACCAGTCCATCCTAAAGGAGATCAGTCCTAGGTGTTCATTGGAAGGACTGATATTGAAGCTGAAACTCCAGTACTTTGGCCACCTCATGCGAAGAGTTGAGTCATTTGAAAAGATCCTGATCCTGGGAAAGGTTGAGGGCAGGAGGAGAAGGGGACGACAGAGGATGAGATGGCTGGATGGCATCATCGACTCGATGGATGTGGGTTTGGGTGAACTCCGGGAGTTAGTGGTGGACAGGGAGGCCTGGCGTGCTGCAATCAATGGGGTCACAGGTCGGACACGACTGAGCGACTGGACTGGACTGGAGGCCCCTGCGCACTGCCCCACGGTGCCCGCCCTGTCCCCATGGCGACCCCTGCTCTGCTGCTGCCCCTGTGGCTGTGCCATCTCCAGGTGTTGCCGGCTGGTCTCTGCAGCCTGCTGCCTGCTCGGAGGTGCCTCTGTCACTCAGCAAGTGCGTGTAAGTTTCCCCCAGCCGCTTGCATCTGCCTCTGCCTCCCAGGCTTCCCGTGGGAGACATGGTTCCTCGCAGGCCTGCCCCGGGGCCCCGAACTTCCTCTCAGGACGGATGCCCACAGCAGCCCCCCCCCACCCCCCGCCCTTCTCTGGGCAGTTCAGGACATAAAATCAGTTCCCCTGGTTTCCACATAGAGCTCCAGGCACAGGGCGGGGCTGGCACACTTATTTTCCCTTCGAGTTAATCAAGAATAGGTTCTCTCCAAGACTCAGGCCCACCCGCTCAGCGAGGCTGGAACCTAGCACAGCGCCCACCCCTGACACGCACACAGTGATGCCTCCATGTGGAAGGTAGGGTGCTCAGGAGGTGAGGCCCACCCTGCCGCCTGGGAGCCTGGCCGGGGCAGACCCAGGGACACGCGAGCCCGCTGGCACAGCAGAGGGGATGTGCTCACTCGTCCTGTCTCCCTGTCCTGCCCTGAGGCCAACGGAGCCCCTTCCTCCATTCTGGGAACCCTGCACTGGGGTCTCTGAGGGGCCAGGAGGACTGCCCCTGGGTCCGTTTCCTCGTTCCCGACTCCCCCGGGCAAGCGGGGGGCTCGGGGGCAGGACCTCCACTGGGCTCTCGCCTCCACCTTCCAGGATGGTCCGCCTCCCTCACCCTGCAGGCGAGTGGGCACCCTGAGTGCCTCCCACAGTCAGCTGGTCCCCTGGTGGGCTGAGCCCTTGGAGGAGCAGTCCCCACACCAGGGCTGGGCCCCCACGCGGCCATTGCTGTCACAGACCCCACGCCGCCGCCGGCTCTGCGTCTGACCCATGGCCCAGCTGGAAAGTGAGATTCAGCTCTGGACAGCTTCTGCCAGGCCCAAGGCCCCAATGGACGGAGGGCCCTGTCCCCAAGACACAGGAGTCGCAGGAGAGGACGATAGCCCAGAGTGACCGCCGGCTGGCCGACACGTGCCTGCTCGTGGCCTGGAGGGCTGGCGTGGTGCCTGGGCTGGGCTGAGCATCGGGGCGGTCCTTGGCGGGTGGAGTGTACTGGGGGGCTCCAGGTGGGGAGCTGGGGAACGGGCGGGGCCTCCTGCTGGCCTGGGCAAGGAGCAGGGCTGCCCGAGAAGGCTTGTCCTGAGGCAGGCGCTGCCCAGACCTCACCCATCCGCCTGGGTCAGCCCCCAAACACCCTTGCTGGGCGATTCTGGTCACGTGAGAGGTGAGTGACCGGCAGCCCCCTCCTCAAGGGCAGCTGGAGGAGAGTGGGCCTTCGCAGTGACGGCGGTGTCTGGTTGTGTCCCGAGTGTGGTGGGTGTTTCCCAGGCAGGAGGGCAGCCTCCGTGGGACCCCGAGATGCTCGCTGCGGTCCCGAGATACAGAGCTGTCTTCTCCTGGAAGAGGATCCCCGAGGGAAGGCTGACACCCTTGGCGGGCTGCGGGGGCAACCTGACCGGCCGTGGGCTGTGGGCGACTCAGGTCCTGTTGACTCTGCAGGGCAGGCTGGCCTGAGGGAAGCAAGTTGCCTTCTTCCAGGCCTCGGGAGGGCACTCGGGGCGTCCAGTTCCGCCCTGTGGACGGACCTTCCCACTGCCTGAGGGTCCACGGTTCTGACTCCTCGGCCCTGGGGGACACTGGCCAGTCTGCCTGGGATTTAATCAGAGTCTGTGGAGGCCCCTCTGCCTCCACGTCGGGTCTCCCGTGAAGCTGTCCCAGAGGGTGTCCTGGGAGGGGAAGGTGGAGGGGTGGAGGGTTTGAGCAGCTCTGAGGAGAAGCACTTTCTCTGCACCTGTGAGGCGTCTTGAGATGAGGCGAAGGGCAGCCCGTCTTCCTCTGCAGGACACACTGGTGGCCCCCCTCAGCGAGCTGCTCGGGGGCTGTGGGGCGGGCTTGCCCCCTGGGGGAAAGCATGGGGGGCTGCCTCCCCTCTGCGTGCGCACCCAGCCCTGCAGAGCTCACCCTCGGGCCCACAGGGCAGCTTCGTCAGGTCCGGGGTCCCGTGTGTGTGGCACCCCGGCCCCCAGGACATGAGGCCGCGGGCCGCCAGGCCTCCCGCTCGGAGCCGGTAAATCGCTCCTGCAGGGCCCCTGCCCAGACTCAGCACCACCGTGTAGCTAAACGGTACTATTAGTGCAGAGGAAATAAACGGCCATTTCACTCTGCAGACTACACGTAATTGTGCTTGGGCTGTGTCAACCTCAGGTTTAATTGGTGTGCAGGCTGTGCGGCATGAAGTACGGGATGTGTAATTTATTTCTGCAATAAAATGTGCTGTAACCGAGAGGGGGAAAATAAAGGGGAAAATAATATGTTTCACACCATAATTACACAACAAAGTTCAAATTAGAAATACTGCTTGGGCCGTGCGCTTCCTCTGGGCCGGGGAAGGGAAGGTAGTGCAGGTTCTTAGAGG
This sequence comes from Capricornis sumatraensis, assembly GCF_032405125.1. NCBI lineage: Eukaryota > Metazoa > Chordata > Mammalia > Artiodactyla > Bovidae > Capricornis > Capricornis sumatraensis. Next base: position 77,019,676 of record NC_091086.1, on the reverse strand, counting down.
ACAGGTTTCTGAGCTGAGTGCCATGGACACAGGGTGGGCCTTGAAACAACCCTCTGGTAAGGTGGATGGCCTGCGGAGGGGTGAGGGGAGGCTCAGGAGAGATGAAAAGCTGGGAGTGTGGAGGTCACATTTACTTCCTTCTGACATAAACCCGACTCTCGTGAAAACAGCTCCCGAGACTGAAAGGCTTCTGACTTTTAGAAAGGAAGGGAAAAAAGACAAATCGCTGCGCGGTGACTCCCTGTTTATCTAAAGCTGTATCGTTAAGCCGGAATTCTCCTGATAAGCCGCGAGCAAGGAGCGGGGCTGCGAGGTCCGGCTCTGTGAGACATCTCCCGGGCAGGGCTGCTGCCCACATCTGTCACCGGCCATCTGCAGGGCGCCTGGGAGGACCCACGTCCCCATCCCCCAGCCCAGGGCTCCGAGGATTCTGGTCGCAGGGATGAGGGGGACCGAGGGGGCTCCTACCAGGGCGCTCGGAGGGGGGCGTCCTGAGGGGCTCACCCACACGGTCCTCACAGGCTTGCACCCAGACCAGGGCCCCCCTGCATGGCTGGCTGGCCACCTCCTCGGAGTGGTGCTGCTGGTGTGTGTGGGGGGCGCTCAGGACGACAGAGCCCAGGGCCTTGGGACAGACAGAACGCAGGGCCCCGTCCCACATGAAAGGAAGGCTCTAGACTCCTCGGAAGATGGCTGGGGGAGACTTCAGTCCCCGCGCCCAGGGCCAGCTGAGTCTCTGAGAGTGAGCCCCGCCCCGGCTGGTCCCAAGCCATGCACCTTCCTTTCTGTGGGGCCACTGCACCTGTGCAGGACGGCTGTGCCCTTGACGTCGCCCTGGCCCAGCTCCCGGGAGACGATGCCATGGCATTGCGGGGTCCGTAGGTGTGTCCGCCCTGAACGCCCATCGTGGTCCAGTGGGGTCCAACTGCCCTGTAGCACTGGGCCCAGCATCCACCGAGCTCAGCCCCATGGGTGGGATGCGTGGGACCTGGGACTGTCCAGTCTGAATTTGTAGCGGTGCAGACGCCCCCCACGGCTCACTGTCCCAGCGAAGGTCAGCAGACGCCTGCACACCTGGGGTTGGGTGGGATGGGAGGGCGAGCCAAGGTTAGGGTGCTGGTTTCGGCTCATCTTCTGTGAGTGAAGTGAAGTGAAAGTTGCTCAGTTGTGTCCGACTCTTCGCGATCTCAAGGACTATACGGTCCACGGGATTCTCCAGGCCAGAGTACTGGAGTGGGTAGCCTTTCCCTCCTCCAGGGGCTCTTCTCAACCCAGGGGTCGAACCTGGGTCTCCAGCACTGCGGTGGACTCTTCACCAGGTGAGCCACAGGGAAGCCCAAGCTCACCGCAGCGGGGAGCCATCTGCTGAAAGGGGCAGCACGAGCCCCTCAGGAGACGGGAGCCCCTCTGCCTGCCTGAGTTTCCAGCCGGTGCATGGAGAGCCCTGCCCCTCGAGCTGGTGCGGGGGTCTTGGGGTCGCCAGCCCACCCTAGGGCCTGTGGAGGGGGCGGGGGCTGAGGGGGCAGGGCCGTGTCTGCAGGCGCCTCCCTCAGGCTGCAGGTGACGATGCTCGCCTTACGCCTGGGGACCCGAGCTCGGGATGTGGGGGTGGCACCTCCTGGGAGCCCTCTCAAGTCGTCTGTGTCCCTCTGCAGGCACCCAGCTCCCCTCAGTCCTCCTTCTTCCCTGGCAGGGCTCCCAGGCTGGCGCGGACACCCTCACAGGAGGCTGGATGTATGCTTGGGAAGGGCTCCTTCCCCTCTTCCACCCTCGCGGGGCTGGGGGTTCTGGGTGCATCAGCCCACAGGGTCACACAGGCTGCCAGCTGGAAGACCCTGGGTGGGCATCGACAGGCACCCGCTGGCCCTTCCCTTCTGCCCAGTTTCTCCTCCTGACCCCTCCCTGCCCTGACCCGGGCTGTCTGTGAGGGTCCTACCCAAGGACAGACTGCGAGCCGTCTCTGCCTTCAGGCACCCGGACTGGACAGCTGCGTCCAGAGCAGCCCCGGGCGGCAGAGAGGGCAGCTCAGAGCTAGAGCGCCCGGGGTGGGGTGGGGGCACTGCTGGGAGGGCCGGGTCCCTCAGTGTGCAGGGGGGAGTGGGCGGGGTCCCTCTACGTGCAGGGAGTGGGGGTGTAGGTGGGGAGCCCCTGTCTGCAGGGGTGTCATGGACGAGGGTCCTCAGAGCGGCACTATCACCGAGGTGCGGAGGCGGGCAGGAGGTGCAGGGCGCCCGAGAAGGAGGTGGCCCGGGGATCCCAGGGGTGGTGGATGGAGGCCTTGGCTGGCTGCACAGATCCTTGGGAAGACAGTCCGGGGCAGGTCAGCCAACGCCCTGAAGACGTGCTGCAGTCAGAGCCTCCTGGAGACCTAGAGGCAACCCAAGTGACCAAGTGTGACTCTGGACGTTTCCCTGGTGTGGGACACGCGGGGGTCAGCTGCAGGAGCCCTCCCGCAGCGGTGCCCTGGGCCCACGGCCCCCCTGAGGGCAGGAAGACAGCCACCACAGACCCTGCCTGGCATCCCCACCCTGGGCATCACGTCTTCACATAGCCCGTCCTGGCCGAAGCCCCAAAACCACACCAGCTGCTCAAGAAAGTAAGTCAGAAGCACCACCGAGGGCTCCAACACGGCGGGGACGATCTGGGCCACCTCAGTGTCCTGGAGAGCCCGCGTGGCTGGCCCCACCACATGCCCACGCGGCCAGGCTGCTGGGCCTTTGCAGGGGCTGTGGGGAAGGTCGGGGTCAGGCAGGCGCTGCGGGATACCCACAGGAGGAGACGCGGTCCTGTGGGGCTCCTCCTGACACTGGACGGTGGGAGAGGGGCTTGCTTCGGGGGAGGCGGTCACTGGGTCTGCCCGCTGACTGGGTTCGAGGAGCCCAGAGGGACGCACTGGGCCTCTCTCCCAGCCCCCACCTGGGGAGGGCAGAGAGGGTGGCATGGCCCGACAGGCGGGCAGGTCCTAGGAGGCCCCCCACCCTGCTGCCTTTCTGGGGTCAGTTTTCTTAAGTAATTGCAAAGACGCGCATAAGAAGCCGCTGGAAAACTCTGCCCAGATTCTGCTCCCAGGGAGGGCATCACATGTGATTCTTATCCTCTTAGACGCCCCCATGTCCTCCCGGTTCTCAGCAGGGGCGTCTGCAGTGACCATCCGAGATGGGAGGAATGGCCGGTGCCCAGGGCTGGACGTTTCTGCTGGACGTGCGTCCCCGCTGAACCTGCCCCTCGGCCAGCGATGGGAAGGGACGTGGGCGGGGCCGGGGCGCGGTCTAAGGGTAGTTCTTCCAACACAGTAGCGTATCCCGGAAGTCGTGTGCGCAGGGTCACACGGTAGTCTGACCAGTGCAGCGGGGCTTGGGGCCGTCTGTCCTTGGCAGAGCTGGTGAGCTGTCGGAGAGGGTTGGGGGCAGCGAATGAGGAGGCAGGGTGTCGCTGTGCTCACGAGAGCCCGCTGCCTCCCACCACCCCCGCACTGCCCAGTCCAGCATCCCCCTCTGCCCCCGTGTGTCCTGGGTTCCCGGGAATCAGTGTCAGTTCTGACCATCTGTCCTGGTGGCTCAGATGGTAAAGAACCCCTCTGCAATGCAGGAGGTGTGGGTTTAACCCCTGGGTCGGGAAGGTCCCCCACAGAAGGGAACGCCCACTCCAGCACTCTTGCCTGCAGAGACCCCCTGGCAGAGGGGCCTGGTGGGCTACAGTCCACGGGGGTGCCAAGACTCAGATGCGACTGACGGACTAACATTTTCACTTTTTTTTCGTTCCACTTTTCACCAACCGTCTAGAAGTCCTCAGGAGGCCTGGATGTGTCTTCCCTGGAACGGCCCCCGCGGGGTCCCTCTCGGGAAGGCTGGGGGGGTAGATTTGCAGTAGAAGTTTCTGGCACTGTCCCTTTCATTATAAAAGTTAAGGAAGATTTGAGTTGGTGGGTGTTTGAGTCCTAGGAACGCCGAGATTCACTGGTGTTGTCAAGGATCTCTGTGGGCCAGACGGGTTGGGGCAGGCTTGCTACCCACCCGGGTCCCCACATCAACCCCGTTTCTTGCGGCCAAGAGCGGCTGGATCCTGACCCCTCTGGGACCCGCCCCCATGGGGTGGGGCCCGGCTGAGGTCGCCTGCAGGGAGCAGCGTGGCAGAGTCTGGGAGGAGGGGCTCTCACTGTCCGCGGCTCCTGACACATCGCGGAAGGACCTTCTCTGGCCGGACGGTGAACTGCACGGTAACTCCCTGCTGCGGCGTTTCTGGCTCCCTCAGCCCTGGGGTCCTTGCCGGCCAGTGCTCTGACGTCATTTCACGCCAGCCTCCACCCCGCCCACGGTTCCATCGGCTGGTCACAACCTGGAGCGGCTCTCAGTCTCTCGAACTGATGCCAGGCGTCCCGGATGCAGCGTCAGGCAGCCACCCCCGGAAACACGCCCTGAACTGCCACTGTGTGCCTGCCAGCCCTGCCTGGTGCCCTCGCGGCCCCGTCGGGCATGTTCCCCAGTGACCACGGGCTCACAGTTCTCCCTGCGTGCACGGCCGTCCCTACCAGGTCAAGCGTGCCCCTGACCCTGGGCGTTCCCGGGGTTTGAGGCGGCTTCCGGGTTTCCCAGTCTCGGCAGGTGATAAGAGGCACAGGACCTTTTGGGAAGGAGGGGGTCCACAGGGAGGGGGGAGAAACGACTGGAGTGTTGAGGGGCCCAGCCCTGTCCTGTGGTCTTCTGCCCTCCCGGCCCCTCCCAACGCCATGCCTTTCATGTCAGAGGTTGCGGGGCCCAGTCCAGCTGCGCGGGAGCTCACTGCCCTGTGGCGGGCCCAGCCTTTGTCTCCGGTTTCCAGGAATTGTGACCTTTCTGCTACTTGTGATAAGGGCTTCGTTCGGGTGGTGCAGACGCTCCAGGCCCTTAGGAGATCCGGACGGGGAATGCGGGGCCTGGGGGCCCCCAGCGTCCAGTCCCCATGCTCTGGAGAGCACACAGCCCGCGGGCCATCAGATCGCCCCTCGCAGGTACCAGGCTGCCGATGACCGCGGCCGATAGCCAACGATTACTTTGTTACCTTGAGCGAAAACCAACCGCCAGGGCTCCGTTTCCCACGGCAGGAGGGCGCCCTTCATCAGATCAGGAAGCTACCGGGACTTCTGTCCCCAGAGGAGGCCCTGGATGGTTATTAGGTACAGAGCGCGCTTCCACGAAGGCGGGACCTCCTGGGGGTCCCCCGTCAGTCCTACGCTGCAGACCTCCCCTCGGTGGCCCAGCCCTGACTTGTAGGGTGTCCCAGCCTCCTGCCTCTCCCCCCTGCCTCCGCCACCACCGCCTTCTGGAAATCCAGGCCTCCTTTCTGCTTTCCCACCCTCTCAGGAGCATGCTCACCTGGACCCTTCTGGGGCTGGTGGGTGCAAACAGCGGTGCCCTGTGCAGGCTGGGGCGGGGCAGGGGCTTGGGTTCCCCCAGCGTGAGGCTGCTCTCTCCTTCCCCTGCCTCCCCAGGGTCGTGCACACGGAAGACCCTCCAGGTATAACATAGTCCTGCCCGTCGGCTTGGACAAAGCCTTGGTCTGACAAGGACCTGTCTGTTCTAAAACCCCAACGCCCCGGAAGAGTCCTGATACCCCAGCTGGGCCCTGCGTGCTGGGCAAGGTGACAACTGTTCGGCCTTGCACACAGGCTGGGGCTCCATGGCCCTGAGTGGCGTGACCGTGGGCCTCACACAGTGCCCAGGTCTGGCGGCCCCCGGCCCCTGGCCTCACTTGCCTGCTGAGCCGAGATCCTGGGAGTGTGGCGTCCTGGGCAGCGAACTGTAGCTGTCGCTTCACAGGGAGCACGTTACCCCGTCCCCTTTCAGAGCAGCCTTGACGAGGGGGCCCCAGGCCTTGGGTGGTCCTGGTTGTCGGCGCTGCCCAGGCCCAGGGCCCGTTCTGGTGGCAGGCCTGGGCCCAAGGGCTCCACTTCTCCGCTGTGGTCACTTCCTCTCTGGCTTCAGTGAGAAGTCAGGCAAGTGTGCAAAATAAAAGCAGAAACAATGTCCCAGTGCAGCACTGTGATGAGAGAGCCTGACGTGCTTTTCTCCGTGTGTATTTATGTCAGTCACTCAGTTGTGTCCGACTCTCTGTGACCCCATGGACTGTAGCCCACCAGCCTCCTCTGTCTGTGGGATTCCCCAGGCAAGAACACTGGAGTGGGTTGCCATGCCCTCCTCCAGGGGGTCTTCCCGACCCAGGGATTGAACCCCAGTCTCCTGCATTGACAGGCAGATTCTTTACCATCTGAGCCACCAGAAAGAGAAAGAAGTGAAAGTTGTGTCCGACTCTTTGCGACCCCATGGGCTATACAGTCCATGGGATTCTCCAGGCCAGAATGCTGGAGTGCATTGCCATGCCCTCCTCCAGGGATCTTGTCAACCCAGGGATCAAACCCAGGTCTCCCGCATTGCAGGCAGATTCTTTACCAGCTGAGCCCCCAGGGAAGTCCAAGAAGACTGGAGTGGGCAGCCTGTCCCTTCTCCAGGGGAACTTCCTGACCCAGGAATTGAACCGGGGTCTCCTGCACTGCAGGCGGATTCTCTACCAGCTGAATCCCCAGGGAAGCCCTCAGTGTTAAGGATAATAACTTATTCTGTTCTTGAAACCAGAAGAATAAAGTGAATGGTCTCTGGTTTCCAGAAGCACACGTAGACAGCTGCACACAGTCACACACACGCCAGCCCTCTCGGCGCCCCTGCAGCCGCCCCTCGTTGGTGAACAACAGAAATGGGTGAAAAGCTGCAGCTTCGCAGATAACCCCTGTCCACCCGCCCCCCTGCCTCAGGCACTGTGGGTGCAGAGCAATTCAAGAGCCAAAATAAGACGAAGGGCCGGCTCCCGGGAGGCTGCCGAGCCCTCTCCCAGCGGACCGCAGGAGTGTGGAGCTGGTGGGCTCACCGCAGGCTCCAGGCTCTGGGGACACAGCCCCGTGATGCCCTGAGGCTCAGCCTGGGAGTCCCCCAGTGCAGGGCGCGGGGCGCTGGGTCACCGCTGAGAAGGTGGAAAACGGGAGGCCTCACCCCCTTTCCACGCTGAGCCCCTGCAGCTCCTGCAGCCGGTGGCGAGCCGTCTGTGCCCTGGGCTCACTTGGCTTCTGTGGTGACCTTGGGTGGCACCCTCACACCCCAGCCCCCTCCAGCCACCGCATCCCAGCTCTGCGGCCAGAGGGGAAGGTGGCGCCCCCTGGGCCGCACCTGCCTGCCAGGGCTGGGTGCTTTCCTGGACCCCGTGGGCAGGCCTGCCTGGCACAAGCCCGTCCCGCCCTCTGCAGGACAGCCAGTGCTCATGTCCTTGCTCCCCCTGGCTGACCTGGGGCAGGCCTCCCACCCCAGTGGCCAGGGGGTCCTCCCACATCTAACTATGCAGACAACCGACCCGAGTGCCAAGTGGGAAGGTCAGCGTGCATGCCGAGTTGCTTCAGTCGTGTCTGACTCTGCAGTCCCATGGACTGTAGCCCACCAGGCTCCTCTGTCCCTGGGATTCTCCAGGCAGGAACACTGGAGAGGGCCGCCATGTCTCTCTGCAGGAGCTCGTCTCGACCCAAGGCTGGAACCCACATCTTGTATGTGCCCTGCCTTGGCAGGCAGGTTCTTTTTCGCTGGTGCCACCCGGGGAGGTCGGGGTGACCCCTACATTCGGGCGTCCTCCCAGTCCTCGGTGTCCACCTGCTCCTGCAGACCCTGCGTTCGCAGAGACACCCGGAAGCTGGATCTCACCAACGTGGACAGACAGGGGCGTCCACTCGAGACCGCAGAGCAGCAGAGGCGGAGGTGAGGCCCCGCCCCTGGAGTGGACTCCGAGGACCCAGGGCAGTGCGTATGTGCACTTGTGCAGAACCCGCCCGGTTCCAGGAGGGTCTGTCCCTGGCCCGGGACGCCAGGAGCCACCGTCAGGGATGCAGGGACCCACCTGCTGGGCCAACATGAACGAGGCTCCTGACCCGCCCGAGTGCTGCGGCTAGACTGGAGCCACTGCTCAGGCTGATGCTCTGAACCTCAGCTGATGGTGCAGGTTAAGAGTCTCAAACTCACTAACCAGGTCCCATCTGCTGTCTGACCGTGAATGGCAGCCCCATGTGATGGGTGAGGTCCCATGACCCAGGTCAGGGTCTGGGGGTTGCATGGCAACTCTTGGGCAGGAGAGTCAGGGTTGGGGCCCCAGGAGCATGTGTCCAGGGTGACGCCAGCCTCCACAGGCCTGATCAGCCTGCGGCCGCAGGAGCCCCCACTGCCCTGGGTGTGCCTGTGTACTCACGTGTGAGCGCGTGTGCGTGCATGCGCAGGCCCCTCCCGTTTGCCTAACCCCAGAAAAGCTCCTAATTCTCCCGGCTTATCTGTGAGTCTCCCCGACACTGGACTCTTCCCTGGCGCGTTCCGCTGGGGCCCTGAGGGACAAGAGGTCCTCACTGCCCTGGGGCTGCTCCTGCTGCCTCCATTTTGCTGGGTTACTGGGTATTTTCCTCCAGTCTGCACCCAGGCCAGGAGCCTCTCAGATCTAGCGGGCAGCCTGCACCAGCCCTGCCCGAGCAACCTGGGGGCTTCGGGGCCCCAGGGGTGGGCAGCAGGGGTCTAGAAGGGAGCCCCTGATCACTCACGCCCCCCAGGCTTTCCCTAATCCGGCCCCAGCCTCCACCCAACTTGTGTCCTGTCCCTGGTTAAAATGGGCACTGCTCCTTCGAGGGCCTGGCCTGGACACTATCCCCCCAGCCCCGCCCTGTCAAATCCACCTCTCACTGCAACCCAAGCTGGGCTGGTGGAGGGGCCCTTGCTCAGCTCAACCAGGGAGGTGGTGCACCAGGGACAAGAAGGGGCTTGTGTGGACCCCTGCTGCCCTGGGGCTCAGCGACCCACTGCCCTGACCCCGAGCCATCCGCTGGCCCCAGGGCGGAGGGATCCCAGCGCCTCTGGTGCCCACTCGCTGCAGCAGAAGCAGAATCGCGGCCGGAACGGAGCCTTGGTGCCCTGTGAGGCGCAGGTGAGGGTCCAGGCTGGCGTGGAAACCCCTCCTCTGCCTTGCCCTTGCTCTGGGTGTTCGGCGTCTTCCTGCCCTATGGCTTCAGCTCAGCTCATGAAGGTTCTTACCCGGTGGGGCTCCTGAGGCTGACTCTCCACCCTTGCTGATCAGACTTGGTCAGACTTGGGGGTGGGGGCCTGCTGAGCCCTGGCTGAGGAGACGGGTCTCCTGCCCTGCTTCTTGGAGTCCTGAGTGGGCTGATGCCCCAGCCTTCAGTAAGCTGAGCCTCTGACAGAGAAGCAGGTGTGTGTGTGTGTGTGTGTGTGTGTTGGTGGGGGGAGGGGCGGTTGTCTGGTCCTGGGGCTTCAGATAAACCTGCAGGCTTCACCCAGAGCCAGAGTCCTCTTGGCACAAGGCACTTTCCCCACAAGTGTTTCTTCAGAAAGCTCATGTTGGAAGGCACTCTCCCCACTAGCTCTCTCCTTCCCTGCTCCCCACTCTGCTCCCTTCCCCCCTCCCCGTCCCCCTCCCCCATCTCCCCTCCCCCTGTCTCCCCTCCCCCTCCCTCCCCCTCCCCCTCCTCTCTTCCTTTTTTCCCCTCACCTCCTAAAAGACCTGAGCCTGAGGTCAGGAGGCGAGGTCACGGTGCTTGCTTGCTGGCTTTGCGGCTTTCCCACGAGGCCGCCCCCAGGGAGAGGACTTTTCTGCTTCATCCAAGCGAGGGAGGGGCGGGGTCTGAGCCCCTAAGCTCTCAGGGAGGTGGGCTCTGAGTGCTCAGCGCGGGGCAGCCACAGGGACGCGGGCTTTGCGGCCGCCCCCTCTGTTCTCCTGTGGGTTGTCTCCTGCCTTGGAGGCACGTCCACTGCGGACCGGCCGGCCCTGCACCCCTACGCCGCCGCAGACACCCCTACGTCACTGCCTCGAGTGACCCGCAGCCGTGGGCGGGGGGCTGGGCAGCCTCAGTTTCCCTCAATCTGGCGTCCTCTGCTTCGGGAGAGCGGGCCCTTCGCAGGAGGCGAGCCAAGAACCCTTGAGCCGAGACAGCGTGGGCCTCGGAAGAGCTTCTCTCTTTGGGAAGGAGTGAGAGAGACAGAGGCGAAGACAGAGAAGAGAGACGGAGAGAGACGGGAAGGAGGGGAGAGGCAGCGGGGCGCCCAGGCCCCCACAGCGCGGGCCCGGAGCCCGGGGAAGGAGGTGGCATAAATCCTTGCATAATCTCAGGAGACGAGCACTTTAAATCTTAATTGGTTGCCTTTTAAATATCATTTAAGGGCTGGCTTCCCTGCCTCTCTCTCTAGTTAAGAAGGTGTCGTGTCAAACTCCATTACCTTGCTGGGCATCTCTCCCTTTAGTTAAAAAAAAGAAAAAGAAAAAGAAAAAAGGAAAGGAAGAGAGGAAAAAAAATTGAGCCATCAGTGGCGGCTGGAGGGTCGATAAAGCTTTTAGATTTGGAGACGTTTGCAGGGAGCCCATTTCCCGCGGCTAAGAGCTGTTAATGGTGCTTAAGGAATTATCTTAGCGGGCCGGCGGGAGGGCAGTATATCTCCCCCGCCTGTTCCCCTGTCGGGGCTGGGTATGCCGCTGTCAGACTCGCTTAATGAAAAGTAACGCGCCGCTGATTACAGTTTTATTTGGGCTCTATGTAAAGAGCGCCGTTAATTTAGCATCCCCTCCTTGGTGTGTTTGAATTCGCCACGCCTGAGCGGCTGAGAGCTTCGGGCCCGCGCCCTTCTGACGGCCTCCCTGGGAGGGAAGCGCTCCCCCCGCCCCACGGACGGCGGCCTCCCCCCGCCCCACGGACGGCGGCCTCGCCCCGCTTGTGCTAGCCCGACCCTGCTCTGAAGATCAGCCAGAGGGTGGGTGAGCGACCCTGCCAGAGTGTACCCCAAAGATGACGGGTGTGCGTCTACGTGACGACTCCAGCTTTGGGGCATCTTTTGGGCGAGTCGCCCCTGGCATGCGGCTGCATCCCGGCCCTCCGCTTGATGTCTTTATTTCATACAATTTCTCTGTTTCCAATAAACCCTTCCGGTGAGCCAGTTTCACCACGACCTGAGGGCTCCTGCATTTGGGGGGTTCTGCGGGGACACGTGGGGCCTCTGGACCCCGGCGATGTCAGGGGCCTGGGGTCCCTGGGGCAACGGGCTGGGATTGCTGGGGTCGCCTGGGCTGGATCCCGGGAGGGCCCGCTCGGGAAGGAGCCAGAGTCGGACCCAGCTGGACCGCTGCGCGCGCACGCGCGCCCAGCCGCGCGTGGCCCACAGCCTGGGCCCCGCAGAAGTCCCAGCCTGGGTTTCCTGGGGTTTCTGGCTCCGCAGCTCCTGTCTTGCCGAGCCAAGCCTCCTGCATCTGCGAAACCTTGTTTTAGCTGAAAATGTCTGGCTTTGTCTAAGGCGGGGTGGGGGCGCGCACGGCGGCCGCGCATTAAAATTCCTGGCGCCCCAGCCCCAACCGCAGCATCTCCCCTGAGACTCCACTTTCGCTATTACTGTCAAGTACCCTTGACTCTTTATTTTTGCCCTTTTATCTATTACAACTAATTCGAGTTCTTTTGCCCTTTTCAGTCTAAGACGTGGGCTTTCTGCAAAGCCTCCCCCTGCCAGCGAGCTCTCGGAGCGCGGAGCATTTAGAAATTGAGGGGTTTACTGTCAAAATGAAAATTTCACTTCAAATTATCTTGGCTGATGCTCGCTCGCCAGGCCGGGGGCTCCCGCCGCAGCCTTTTGACAGACACATCAGCGGCGAGCTTCCGAGTCCGGATAATATCATCCAAGAGAGCGAAAGTCAATACGGTGACAGCGCGCGGGCAGTACAATCCAATTACCGCGGGGCCGGCGCGGCGCAGGGCCCGCGCCCGCGCCCTCCGCTCCAGGCCTGGGGTTCGAGGTCGCGCCAGCAGGGGCCACCGCTCAGGGGTGCCCCTCGTGGGCTCCCTCTCCCTGGTGGGACACTCACCCCATCGGGCCCGCTTTCCAGCGCCTCGACCGCCCGACCTTTCCCAGGTGGCCGGGACCCACGGGGCACCCAGCCCCTCCCAAAGAAGGGCCGGGCCTCCTGGGTCTCTCGAAGGCTGCTTGCAGGTCGGCGGGGCGACTCTCGTCTTCAGCTGGCGTCTCTGCGGCCTGCGTCTGTCCGCCTACGGACCAAGGGCTACCATTTCTTTACCGAAGCACGATCGGGCCGCTCCACCCTCGCAGGCTTCTGTCTGGCGGCCCGTCCTTCCTCTGGGCACCTGGGACAGCTGTGAGGCCCAGGGGAGCCTTAGACAGAGAGCTGGCAGGCGAGGGCCAGCGCTGAGTCCAGTGCGAGCTCCTCTGGTGTCTTCGAGGGGCGCTTGCGCGACGTGGGGAGGAGGAGCTGGGTGGGGTGATGGGGGGCAGAAGCCCGCGGGAGGGGGGCAGGGAACTCCGCAGAGTCCACCTTGGGGAGGGAGCCAGCGAGTTTCTGAGCAGAGCTGGGGGTCTGCAAGGAGCTAGGCGAGGCGGGGAAGGCTCACATTCCCCCCACCTCCCTTCCTTCCAGCCCTGCCTCGGGTCTTCCGTCTACTAAGCGCATCCCTCTCTCGACCCGCGCTGCAGGCTTTGCCCACGGGCGGAGGCTGACAGCATAGGGGCGGGTCCCCCATCCCCGCCTCCTGACGTCCCGCCTCGCTCCCTAGAGCCCCTTCCCGGGGGAGTTCGGAGGCCCCAAGGCCGCGGGAGGAAGCTCATTCTGCCCAGGCGGGGCTGAGGGCAGGCAGTAGTGGCCGCACACCCCTCCCCTATCAGGGCACAGTCCCAGGGAATTTGGAAGTTTAACAACAGGTTTTCTAATCTAGCCAAAGAAACTCAAAATTCTGGGGTCTGGCACTGGAGGACAGATGAAAAGTTTGGGGTCTCTCATCACCTTCGAACCGGAAACACTACAGAATCCTGAGTTTAGTGTGACTGTTTTCTGAACAATGCTTCAATTTTGGCCCTGGGCTCTGTAAGCCGCCCCGCGGCTGCCCTCGGGGATGGGCAGACGCGCAGCTTCTCTCACGCTTCCAAGTCGCCGGGCTTCTCAAGTGCTCGTTTTGCAATGCAAACACCATCACTCGGTTTTATTGGTTTTGTTATATCAGCCTCTGAAGCAGGCAATTACTGGTGTGAACATACATTTTAAAAAAACATAATTTTATCGGGTAAAGTGTGCAACAGTGTAAACTCGGTGAAGTGCTGTCGGTGAAAAGTATGTGCGGAGGATGAAATCGGAAGGTCAGCAGGCTGAGGAGTCTTCACGAGGAACAGCGGCAAGCCTCAAACCCAGAGGGGACAGCAACACGAACGGGCCTCGAACGACGCGTCTTCGCATGTAAACTTTTGGACGTAAACTTTATGCTTCAGGGTGTCTCCCTGCTGCTCTGAGAGTAGCCCTGTCCGGCCGGGTCCCACGGTTGGGGAGGGCCCGGCCGACTCCTGTCCGTGGCCCCGGGAGCCCGAGTTCAGACGCTCCCTCCGGGGAGGGCTGGCGGCCTGAGCTGCGCCGCCCTTTCGCCTCGCTTTGGACACTCGGTAAAAAAGGGTAGGCCACGTTCGCGCCTGCGGCCTGAGCGCCGGCTCTCTCCTCGCCCCGGCGCCCTGCCCTTTAGGCGCAGAAGGGCTTGCCGCCGGCCTTTGGCACGGCCAGCAGGTCCTTGGCGGCGCCAGCGGCGGGGGCGTCTGGGGGCGCGGCGGGAGGGAAGGGGCGCGCCACGGGCGTGGTCAGCACGTTGGCGCCCGCCCCCAGCGAGCGGCCCAGCGGCCCCCGGTCCAGGAGCGCGCTCTTGGCTGTGGCCCAGGCCTGGTTCAAAGTGCTGTGCCTGAGGATGGGGTCGTGGAAGACCCCGTCTACCCAGTTTCTGAGACTGGTTACCGGGGAGTCCTGGTGCCTGTCCAGGGCACCGGCGGGGGCCGGGGCCACGGGCGAGGAGGCGGGCGCCGAGGAGGGGGCCGCAGGGCCCGCGGGGGGCCCTTGGCGCTTGAGCATGCACGAGGGAAACTCAGTCTGGCTGAAGGCGGTGGCGGCGGCCGCGGTGGCCGTGTGTGCCAGGGACCAGATGCGCGGCTTGGCCTCGAGGCCGGCCGACGCCCCAGAGGGAGCGAAGCCCAGCTTGGACTCGCAGGCCTGCGGGCCGCTCCCCGCGCCCGCCGGCTGCTCCGGCCCGGCCGCCGCGCTCCGGAGGCAGCTCCGGGCCCTCTCCAGGTCTTGGTCCAGAGCGGCCCCGCCCCCGGAGGCCAGGGGCAGCCGGAGGGCGCCCGGAGCCTCCTTCCCCGGGGCGCTGGGCCCTTCCGGCCCGGTGGGAATGCGATCCAGACCGTCGTCCAGGGGCTGGAAGGGAGGCTTCAGCTCGCACTCTGGGGGTTCTCCCTCCAGGGGGTCAAAGTCCTCCAAGTCGCTGAGCTCCAGGTCCTTGCCTTTGCCGACGGGCTCTGGCGGGAGAGAAAGAATGACCAGTGAAGGGAGACGGGGCGGCGGTTCGCCGAACCCGGTACCCTCCTTCCCGGTTCTGAGCGCGTGGTTAGGGGCCACTTTGAAGCGAGGAAAAGCACGTGCGAATTTCCTCTAGCTCCCATCTCCTCCAGGCTCCTGGTGCCCCGAACAGGGACCAATCTGATTCCGGCCTCCTACCAAACGGGGTGGTTTTTCGAGAGCTCCCAGCTCACTGCTCGGGTCCCCTGGCTCACACAGCCTCAGTCGCTCGGGGCCAGGGCACGCCATTCGCAGCTTAGGCCCAGGGGCTTGCCTTATCCCACGCCTTTAGAGGTCTGAGAACACGCGCGAGGAGGTGCAGGGAGGCCCCGCCCTGAGACCAGGCCCCGCACCGCCAGGCTCCCGGGTACCTTCAGCCTTGGTGCTCTTGAGGGGCTGCCCCCGGCCTTCCTCCTCGCCCCCTTCTTCCTCCTCGCCCTCGGCGTAGGGCCGCTTCTCATCTGCGCACTTGTTCCTCGGAGGCCACGTCATCTTGTTCTCCTTCTTGAGGCGCCGGCGCGCGTTGGCGAACCAGGTGGAGACCTGCGTGAGGGTCATCTTGGTGATGATGGCCAGCATGATCTTCTCGCCCTTGGTGGGGTAGGGGTTCTTGCGGTGCTCGTTGAGCCAGGCCTTGAGCGTGCTGGTGGTCTCGCGCGTGGCGTTCTTGCGCCGCGTGCCGCTGTCCATGCTCCCATACCTGGGGACAAGCTGGGCAATGGGGCGCCGGCAGCGGCCCCGCACCGCGGGCGGGGGCGGCCAGGGCCAGGCCCACGTGGCTTTCAATCCCGGTCGTGGTGGGGGGGAGGTTGTGTGTTTATGGTGGAATGGGTTTTACCCAGGTGGGCGCTGCCTTTCAATGTTTACATTTGATTAAACCTGTATGGAGTCAGAGAGGTCCCCGTGGGTGGGGGAGAAGCCCGGCGCAAGGCCAGCCAGGTCTCTGTCACCCTACAGACACCCATGTCTCTGCAAGGTCCTTTTTTGGGCCCCTTTGATCCTGAAACCAGGAAACCATATCGCAGGGACGCAAAGAACCCGACGACGCACCACCCGTGGGCAGAAATGGTCCCGAGCGCATGTGGGGACATAGTGCCCGCAGGGTCTACATGCGAGGTCTGCAGTTACAGGTGCCCGTCGCTCCACGAAGGCCTGCGGTCTGCTGGTGCGCAAGGGCGCCCCTGTAGGGGCGGTGGGCTGGGCCGGGACGCACCGCACAGGCCGAACCTCTCCAGGTGGGGGAGGCGGCCAAGTCTGGGCTTTGGGAGTCGGGAAAGACGGCGTGGGTGCCACGCGGGGAGACAGCTTAGCCTTTAGGCTGTGGCGACACGGGATGGCTAGGAGGCGGGTGCGTCCAACCCCGGGTCAGCTGGAGCTTGACCCGGGAAAGACCCCTCGCTCAGTCGCCCAAACTTTCAGAAGGGGAGTGGCGCGGGGGTCGGGGGGCGGGGAGGCGGGGCCGTGGGGGGGGCCGTGGAGGGGGGCGGGGGCGGGGCTGCGCGGGTCGGGCGTCCGGGGGGTTGAGGGGGCCGTGGCGGGGTGGCCCTCACCTGTCATACGGGTACTGGCCCAGCGCCGGCTCATAAGGGTAGTAGGCGGCAGCGGCGGGAGCGAGGCCCGCATGCGCAGATCCCGGCGCATCCTTGGAGTCGAAGCTGTTCTGTAGGAGCCCGTGAGCCTGGGGTCGCAGCTTCCGGGATGCAACCCAGCTCGACCCCTCCCCTGGGAACGCTGGCTCCGGCGGGCTTCCCGAAGGCCCTTGGGCAGCCGCCATCCCGCCCCCATCCCCAGCCGCCTGGCCCGGTCCCAGGCTGCCCTTCGGGCCCAGGCAGCGAGGGAGCCCCAAGATGTGGAACGAGGAGGAGCAGAGATGGGGTGTCAGGGAATGCGAGAGGGGAAGGAAGGGGCTGGGGGCGGGAGCGACTGGGCGACGGCGGAGGCGGAGGCGCTGGGCGGGGCGCAGGGCGAAGGGCGGGTGGAAATGGGGAGGAGCCCAGTGAGGAGAAGGGGGGTAGGGGGCCGGGTGGGGGACAGGCCCGAGCGAGCCGCGACAGAACCACGTATCTGATCCCAACTCAATAGAGAGCAGACAGAAAACAATACGCACATTCAGTACGAGGCCCCCCCCGCCAGAAGCCCCCGGCCCTGGGGCTGGTGCGCTCCGAAGGACCAGGCTTGGAAGCTAGGGTTAGGGCAGGGTGGGGCGCCCGGGCCGCCGGGGACTCGCCCCTCGCCTCCAGAGTTTGGGGAAAGTGAGTTTGGCAGATAGGGCGGTCGAGGCGAGCGTGGCAGTAAGAAGGTTTGCGAGGCACCCCCTCCCCTTACCAGCGAGTAGAAGGCGGACGCTTCGGAGCCGTAGGTCACGTAGTTGCCGTAGCCCTGCGAGCCGCCGTAGGGGCCCCCGTAGACGCCCAGCGCCGCGGCCGAGTTGAGCTCGTGGCGCGCGGTGGCCAGCAGCCGGCTCTCGTAGACCGGGCAGTAGACGGGCGCTGGGGCCGAGGCAGCTGGCCCGGAGTCGGCCAGCGTGCGGCCGCCGGACTCGCAGCACGCGCTCAGGGAGTTGGTGGTCATCAGGAACTAGGGGAGAGAGGGGTGAGGAAGGGGGACCCCCGGAGTCCAGGCCGGGCCCCTGGGCCTGCGTCCGCCCCACGCACAGCCCCGGGGGCGCGCACTCCGTGTCTTCGGCGGCGCTGCCACCGTCCACACGGGTCCGCGCGTCCCTTTCCACGACGCAAGTGCACCGGGTCTCCTCCAGACACGTGAGGCCCAGCGTCTCCTGGCCGGAATGTTCGCACCCTCCCCTGGGGGCTTCCAAGGCCTCAGCGCGCACGCCCTCGGGTGCCACCTCTCTCCTGGGTCCCCAGCTTCCCCGGGGCACAGCCTTGGAGCCCGGGAGAGGGTGGGGGACAAACAAAAGCGGGAAATGGGGGCCCAGCCCGTCGGTGTTCCTCCGGCCTCTACCCGCCCCAGGGTGGGTCGCGAGGGGTGCGTGGCCCAGTCCCCGCTCGCTGGGAGGTGACAGCGGGTGGCTGGTCCAGCGGGGCCCCCTTACCTGGGGTGCCGAGGAGTAGGGGTACCCAAACTGCGGGTAGGACATGGCGGGCCCGGGGCCGGCGGGCGGGGCCGGCAGGGTCCTGAGCGAGGGGGCCGGCGTGGCGTGGCCACTGGTCGGGGGCCGCGGGCTTCTAGACACTGGGAGGGCGAAGCAGAAGAGCCGGTTAATGCAGCCACAAGCTCGGTAAACTTTTCTAAGTGGAGAGGAAAGTGAGCCGCGGCGATCCTCTCAGCTTCACAGTCCGGAGCCTGGAGGGGACAGTGGGACCGACCGGCCTCGCAGCGGCGACACAAATACATATTTTGCAAAAAAGGGAAAAAAAAATGAGTCGTGCGAATCCGTCAAGTCAGCGGTGCGCGGCTTTAAGCGGCGGAGGCTCTGACGTCAGCCCCACGCCGCGCAGCCCGGCCCGGCCGCAGACGCGGGGGTCACTCGGCCCTGGCCCGGCCGGGCGGGGCGGGGACAGGCGGCCGCGCCGTCCGGGGCGGAGGGCGCACGGCCGGAACAAATGAATTTCCTCCGAGGAGCAGTCAACATCGCCCCGACGCACGGAGTTTCTCCTTAGTCACCGAGGACGGAAGGACTTTTAATTAGAAATTAATTAATGAGCAGCTGCCCCTTCCCGCCCCACTGTAATCATTAGTCTCAATTACAAATGAGACGGACGAGGGGTGTGCGAGTGAGGCTTCGCGGGAGACGTAATCAACAGTTAAAATTAGCCCGGCGCTGGCGCAGCCGGCCGGCCTCGGCCCCGCGCGCCCCTCCAGGTGGCAGGCAGGCAGGCAGCTCCGCGGGCCGGCGCGCGGCGGCAGAGGGCGGCGCGCAGCGACTATTGTTTAACGGGGACTGGGCGAAGCCTCCCAGCAGTTCGAACCCCAGAGCGGGCCGCAGTTCCAAAACTCGCGCGGCCAAGGCGCGCCGTCCGCATCTGGGGGTCAGAGTGCCCTGAGTGCGTGGGCCTCGGCCCTCCCCGGAGCCCGCGGCCCCGGGGCTCGGTGGGCCAGAGGGTTTGCCACTGCCGGCCGCCGGGCACCGGGGGAGCCAGCCCCTCCTCGTCCAGTCCGTGCCCGCTCGGCGCACCGGCCCTCCCTTTGCTCGCCCCCGCCCGCCCCGCGGGCCGCCCTCCCCCGGCTGCCCCCTGCGCCTCGCGGCTGAACTGGGGACTGCCAGACAGCCCGGCGCGCTCCGAGGAGCAGGTTTCCCGACTCGGCTCCGGGGCCCCTCGCGCTGCGCTCGCTCCTTGCGGCCACCTTCGGACCTAGGCACTGGGGAGGGGGCGTGGGGCACCTGGCCGGGGCGCCCTTCCCTGCCCGGGGCGCAAGGAGCGGTCGCGGGCACACCCCAGCGCTTCCCCAGCCAATCCCCGGCCTGGGACCTTGCGCGAGTCCGGCGCCCAGGCGGCAGGGGACGCCCGGGCCACCCGGAACCCCGGCCTGCCTTCGGCGCAGCCACCCAGAGGGGCCCGGGCTCGCCCCTGCAGCTCCCGCCCGGCCAGGCCTCCCGCGGCCGCCCGGAGGGAGCCATTCGCGGCGGCGCTGTGCAGACTTGCTGGGAACGATCCCTGGGTTCAGACCTGTGAATCGCCCCAGGGTCACCCTCTAATTAATGATGACGTTCTCGCCCTCTCCCCAGCTGCAAACCTGCCTCCCAGAAACGAAATCTGCCCGCTCTGACAGCTTGGTTCAAGGTGATTGATGACTCTCTGGAGACCACAGTACGCATCCTATAATATCTGCTGCGTAATTGCTTTAATTTACAGACGAAAAGTACGAGTTCTCCGATCGCGCTGGACCGCAGCCGGCCACGTCCGAGCGGCCCGCCAAAGAAAATCCTCGGAAATAATGAATAGCCGCTCCATGCAAATTATTCAGACAGTTTAGCGTCTGTAGCCGGAAGAGATATATAGAGAACACGAGTCAAATGACATTAATAATTGTTTTTGAATTCTGTATTGATTTCATGGTGGCCGCGTTTCTTTCTTTCTCACCTGAATTGCTAACATCACCTTCCTGTAAATAATAAGCAGCTAGCCACCGGGGTTTCTCGGCAGAAATGAATCTCTCCATCGCTCTCCCTCCTGCGCCGAGGCGCCTCCCCTCCCCCACTCTGCCCTCCTCCCCCCTCCTCCCCGTTTGCCTGCGCGGCCGAGGCTTTTAGGAAACATCCTCCTACTTTCCATTATTTATTGTTTACAAACAACTCACTCTCCCCGGGTGATGGGGAGGGGAGGGCGCCCGAGCAGGGGTGGCCGAGGGCTCAGGGAGCGGCCGTCTTCACTGGAGGAAGGCATTCGGCACCCTTTCCTCGCCCCATTCCCGTGGGCGGACCCCCCGTCGCCCGGCGACTGGAAGCGTTCAGCCGCCGAGGAGGAAGCCACCGCGCAGGTCCCAGCGGCCAGCGCCTCGGGGCCACGGCTCGCCGCGTGCAGGCCGCGCCCATTTCCTCCCCAGAGACTCGGCCGCGACTCGCGGGAAACGGCGCCCTGAACATGCACCATTCATCTTCAGAGCAGAGCTGCACACCCTCGGCGCGCGGTGGGCGCAGCCGGCCGCGCGGCTCGGGGGGAGGGGTTTCAGGGGGCTGTCTTGACCCTCGCCGCTAGTTCTCCTGTTTTCCTTTCCAGCCTGAGCGCGGACACACTC
Source organism: Capricornis sumatraensis (assembly GCF_032405125.1). Classification (NCBI taxonomy): domain Eukaryota; kingdom Metazoa; phylum Chordata; class Mammalia; order Artiodactyla; family Bovidae; genus Capricornis; species Capricornis sumatraensis. The sequence goes on along the minus strand of NC_091086.1, from coordinate 76,999,558 downwards.
GCAGTCCCGCCCTCCCGGGTCTCGCCGGCCGTCTTCTTTCACCGGCCCTGAAACCCCACTCGCCTGGGGCGCTTTGCTAGGCCTCTGACCCCGGGCCTCGGCGCTGGCCCAGGCCAGACTGGCCGCGTGAGGGGCCGCCTGCCCCCCAGTTTGGGGAAGCTTGGGGCTGCGGGAGGAGTCTCCCGGCCTTGCGGGCCGCCCACATAGCCCCTGCTAAGCTCCCTGGAGGCCAGGTTACCCAGACCATCTCCCCTCGCGGGCACACCCCGACACACAGCTGCCAACCTGTGCCTCTGTCAAGATCCGTCTGCCGGAACCCGGTGCTTTCTGGGCCATCTTTGTCCCCTAGTTAAGGCAGGAATAACTCTCCCGTGTGCTTTCCTAAAAGGCCCAGGCTTGAGCTGAGTCCCCGGATCTCTCTCTGAGAGCGGGACAGACCTAGTGTCAGAATTTCAGGCATCATCAAGCTAAACGTGCCTGCATAGACTCGGCTTCCTGAGCCCACTTCCTCGAGGGACCCCCGGTTCTAAATACGCCCGCGGGCAGGAACTGCCGGAAACCAAGCGCTTCTCCACGGACAAGGCAGCGCCTCGATTTTGGTCAGATGCCCCCACGGGCCTGCTAAATTCCAAGGGAGCCGGGTGCGCGGCCCTGAGGACGATTAGCCCCCAATCCTAGAGGTCCTCGGCGCTCCTTGTTGCCCAGGGATGCTGTCGGCCGTCGGAACCAGGGCGGGCCCTGGAGAGAGAGGCCGGGTCCTGACTCCCCTCTGTTCTCGGCAAGGCTTCGCCCCTGAGACCAGTTGAGCCCCCGAGGTCTGACCGGTCCCCAGAGTCGTCCCCTGAGGCCTCCGCTCCCCTGCCCCGAGAGTCGCGCGGCCACGGAGCGGGGGTGGGGGGCCTGCTCCAGCCCAGAGAAGTTGACCCGAGCCAGGAGGGTGGGGCGGGGGCGCGCAGCCCAGGGCAGGGCCTTCCTCTCTCAGGCGCCTGGCCCAGTCCTGGGGGCGTGCGTGCCGCCCACTGCTCGCGGACACCGGGCGGGGTGTGGGGCTCGGGGGTTCTAGGTGTCCCGAAGCCCCACTCGCGAACCCCGAGCCTGGCGTGTCGCTCTTTCGCATCCTCTGAGGTCTCCCGCGAAGCCCGGGGCGAGCTGCTGGCGGGCGGGATGTCTTCCTCGCGAAACGCCCCGCGCTCCGGCCCGTTCCCTCCCGCTTTTCCACCGCGGCCCCGCCGCTGGCTCCCAGGGCGCCGCCCGAGCCGGGAAGGCCGGCAGCCGGGCGTCCCAGCGCAGGCTCCCGGCTCCGCGAGGCCCCGGTGCCCCAAGCCGCCCCCGCCCCCCGATTTCCCTCCACTTGCGGGCCGACGCGGCCGCCTCCAGAGACCCCACCGGCGGGCAGCAAACTTTGTGCCCCCAGCGCAACAGCGATCCTCGCAAAGTTTGCGCGGCCGGGCCCACTCCCTACCTGCGCCGGGGACGCGCCCGCCCGCGCCGCTCGGGCGCCGGGGCCGCGGAGAGCAGCGCGCAGCCCGGGACGCACCGGGGAGTCGCCGCCGCCGCCGCCGCCCGCGCCCCTCGGCGGCCGCGCGGAGCCTCCGCCTCCCCGGCCGGGGGGAGGGGTCTCGGAGCCCCGGGGCGGGGGCGGGCGCGGGGACCTCGCCTACCTGCGGTGGCGCCGGGCCACTGCCGGCCGCCCGCGAGGGCTCCGCGCGGCCGCTCGGCGCGCGCGCTCCGGCGGGGAGCGGGCGACAACTAATGGAGACATTTCCAGGCGGAGCACCTGGCGAGCGAGCGGAGCGCGCCGGCGTCCCCAGGCGCCGCGGTCGTCAGCCGAGCCCGCACCGGCGTGACGTGGGCGAGCGAGCGCGCGGCTCCCACCCGGCCGCCCATTAACGCTTTCCCCCGCGGGCGCCGCGCGCTCGCAGACTTTTCCCCTCCGCCCGGCCGGCGCGGGGCGACCGGGGCGCGCGGGGCGCGGGGGCCGGGGTGAGGGGCGCCCCCGGACGGCGGCGCGGTGGGGGGCGGGGGCACCCGGGCACCCCGGCTCGAGAGGACCCTCCGGCCGGAACAGGAGGGCCGCGACCGGGCCCAGCGCTCGAGGCGGCCTCGGGGTCCACGGCCCTTCAGAGGGCCCTCCCCGCGCCCGGCTTTGCTTCTTGGGGCCTCCGGAGCCGCTCCGGGACAGGACCCCAGGGTCTCCCCGCTCCGCTCAGCCCCTCTCTCGCCAGTCCTCGCTCCCCAGCCCTGTCTTGGCCTTAGTATCCAGCGGAGCGCCCGGGTGCTGAAGGCCCAGTGCTCCTTGGAGGGGGCTGGGGTCCTGGCTGCGGGGCCTGCCTCTCTCTCGCCCCTCCCCCAACGCTGCCCATTCACCCTGGGGAGCCCACTTTCCCCCTGTGTCCCCGCTAGGCCCCACCGGATCTGACGGATCTGACGCTCAGGGCAGCAGGCCCTGGGCTGGGCGAGAGCCTGGTTGTGGGCAGGGGGCTTGGGCAGGTGGATCTGGGTGTGTCCAGGCGACAGGGCCTGCTTGGGGACTAGTGAACCTGTGGCCTGCCCAGGACCAGGCCTCCTGCCAGGAGGGCTTTATCAGGCCTTCTGGAGCCCTGCTGGCCTGGGCCTCTGGCCTGCGGGCGCGTTTCCACAAGGACAGTCTCTGGCTTCTGCCCCTGCGGAAGGAGGGTAGGGAGGGTGACCCCTGACCCTCCCCCAGCCTACCCTGAAGCCCCTGCCCCGGTGCCCTCCCAGATCCTTGTCACTTCAACTTCAGAGAACCCTGAGCTTGTTTCTGCTGTAATTCCTGGCCTGTCAGTGACGGTTGAGGCTTGCTGACTTGGAGAATGCCTGAAAAGTTACTTGCTGCCAGCCCACCCCTTCTCTGCAGCAGGTGGAAAGGCCGCGAGTGTTTGCCAGGCTTCACTGGTGGAGGGTGGTGCTCCGGGCTGGGGCGACTTTGTGTCTGGTGTTGTCAAGGTGGACCGGTGGGGCTTCCTCTGGGAGAGGAGGGGGCCAGTGCCTGTCCCCCCGCCCCAGCTTCCTGGCCCTTGTGCTTCCAGTGGCTTCTGTAGGGGGAAGGGATCAGCTCTGGCCTCTGGGCCTGCTCTGTAACAGGAGGCCGGGCCTCCTCCAGGCTGCCTCCTTGCAGGCGCATCCCGGTCCTTCTGCCCTGGGCTGATGGAAATGCTCTGGGAAGGGGTGTCCAGCGGGAAGGAGATGGGGGGCAGCGAGTTGCACCCTGGGGAGGGCTGGGGTTTGCCTGCAGCTCAGCTCTGTTTTTTTGTCCCCTCCCTCCTGCTGTGCTCGATGCTCTGGGCTGAGCCCCGGGGCCAACAAGACAGGCCGCCACCTCTCCGAGAGGGAGAGCTTACCTGGACTAAGATTCTTTTCATAGCTGAAGATGAGCAAGGCAGGCTTGTGTTTACGACCTTGATTGGGTGATAAACTCAATTCACATTCACCAGGGCCTCCCTCTTTAGCAACAACACACCGCTGCGTCAGGGAACCCAGGCAGCCCGGAGGCTCCGTTCCTGCAGGGTCTCTGTAGCCCTGACCACTCCAGGCGTCTGGGGGTGGCGCCACTGGGAGGCCTTCCTTGGGAGCGAGGGCTTCCCCTCCCTGGACTCGCCCGGAGACCGTCATCTGGATGCTGTCAGCCCGGACCTGGCTCTGGCCCCTGACCGAGGGCCGGAAGCCTCCGTGGCCACCCTCTGTCCCCGAGGCCCTGAGCTCCAGGGGCTGCCCCAGCCCTCCTGCCACACTGCCAGGCCCTCCTGGCTCTGAGGAAATGACGAAACAGCCCTGGCTGGCAAGGTTTCTCTTCGGCATTGGAGTGGTCCTTCTGGAAAGTGAGCAGCAGCCTGGGCTCCTCGGGAGGGCTGCCGTTTCCCTCCCCGCCCCACCCCGGCCTGGCACGAGCTGCCTGCCGCTGTGCCACCCCCTGGTCAGTCCTGGCTCCCCAGGAAGCACCTTTCAATCCCTCTTTTGTTTTCCTGTTGGCAGAGTCGGAGTGCAGTCTGAAGCAGAAGTCTCTGTGCCCCAGGGCTTGGCCTGCCTGTATCCTCCCCCTCGCCTGAGCCTTGCTGTGACTTGCAGAGGCATTTGGGGGTTGAGAGCCCGAGCTGGCGCTGACGAGGCCAGCTCCCACACTGCCCGCGTGCTTGCTGTTGCCCAGGGGTCCGGGCGTCCACGGCCCCCTGCTCCCCGAGGACACAGGAAGGACAAGAGGCTCTCACCCGGCCCCGACAGGATGCTGAAGGGACTGTTCCTGAGTGAGGACAGCTTCGGAGAGACCCCCGGGCCCGGCTGTCCCAGGGATGCTGCTGTTCTTGGAAGGCGCCAGGCCTCAGTCACACTCCCTGGCCTGACTGAGCTGTGTAGTGGGACCCGGGTCCCAGGGCTGCAGCAAGCAGCCTCCTTCATCTTTGCAAAGTGTCCTCTGGGGAGCCTATTTCCCTCTGGCTCCGGGGGCTGCAGGGGAACCTTTCTCGCTTCCTTTCTCCCCTTTGAAGTTCAGCTCCCAGCTCCGAACGGCTTCCAGCACAGTTTGAGAGGGTTTCCTGGTTTCAGAGCAGCATGGCATCCGGATTAGGCCCAGGGACCTGCGGCCTGGCCCCTGCCTGGGGGACCTCGAGGCGCCGGGCGGGCCTGAAGTGGCGTGCCTGCGTCTCACCTCCCTTCCTCTCAGGTGGGAAGGAGACCGCGGCTGCAGAGGTCGGCACGTGTCCTTGTTTTCGGAACACATGTGTCTGTAACGTTGAGGTGCGTTGGCAGATTTCAGGGAGATTTCTCCTACGAGAAGTGAAGGCTGTTAACCTACACCACGTCTGTAGTTGGCGTGCTTAAATGTAACATGTTCTCCGGGCCCAACCTTGAATCGCCTATGCCCTAGCCCCGAACGGACGTCCAAAGGAGAGGACGTTCTTGTAAATCTTAGAGGAGAGAAACAGTGCACGCCATGGCCCTGGAACTTGAATATTGTTCTGAAGCCCTTCACATAGAAGAGAGGAGAGAAAGCAGGGCGGAAAGACGTGGAAGCCTAACCCTAGTGGGTGGGCTAGTATTCGTGTCGGGGACCTCCCCCAACAGCGCGGGGCGCGACCCTTCACCCAGGAGCCTCCCTGGGCGTCCGCCTGGCGTTTGCCCGGAGAAGGAGCGTGCTCCCCGGATGGAAGAAGAGCTGCGCCCCCTCCCCAGTACCCCGGACCGCTCTCCTGCAGTCTCTGCACAGAATACTTGCTCAGGGAGGAGGCAGCCGGGTACCTAGTGGCCTGTGCACAGGTCAGCAGATGCGGAGTGGGTGCAGGGAGGGCCACTGTGCCGTGGCCTCCGCCTGCTGCCCGGGTGTCGCCCTCCTCTCCTCAACCTCCCTTGTGGGAGGCTGCACCCCAGGCCCCCAGGCTGCTCTCCGCTCAGCAAGTATGCAGTGGAGGGGCGCCTGCACCCCGCGCGTGTCCCCGTCCTGGGGTGACTCGGGAGTCGTGCCGCCGTCCGAAGGTGGTCCCCCGTCCCCACCGCGTCCGGGGGGCCCTGCAGATCCCCGGTCAGACCCCAGTGTGGCCGGTGGCTCCCCGGAGGTGACCCGTGTAGCCGCCGGCTTTCAATTACTACGGCAGTTAATCATCCAGGAGCGTCCTCCAGGACTTAGCTGGTTTTTATATGAAAAGAAGCCATTTCAGAGTATTTTTTGAAATCCAATTAATTGAAGGCCCCAGATAAAAGGAACACATTCTTAATGGCTGTAAAATGACCTGAGGGAGGCGAGGAGCCGGGCCGACTTCAAAGGGCCGCAGAAATACTGACTGTTTTACTTTAGAAGCATCCAGATCAACGGCTCAGTTAAAATTGCTTATACGTTTAGCAACCCTTTCATTTTCTGTTTGAAAGTGAGCATGAGGCGCTCTTCCTGCCCGGGACCCAGACGCTCCAGAGAGGATGTGGCCAGGACGCTGGGTCACACGTGGGCCACCCTCCACTCAGACCCGACTCTGTGTGGGCTCAGGGCTGCCCCGGGGAGGGACGCAGGGTCTGGGACCCCGTGAGCGAGCCTCTCTCACGGCTCCAGAGGTGGCGGTCTGGGGCCTGGCCGGGCGTGCGTCCTGCCATGGGCTGGCCCTGCTTCGGGAGCCTGCGGCTGCGGCCCCGGAGCGGTCTCCCCACGTGTGTCTTGGGCTCTGTGTCCACGTGCCCCTGCACCAGAACGCAGCCACTCTGGGGCAGGGCCCACCCTGCCGGCCTCGTCTTTACTTCCGTCTGCGGTCACCCTGTTTCCAGCTGAGAGGGGCGCCTCGTGGGTTTGGGGGATGCGGGGGTGTCCCGACGGGCCCTTCCTGGCCTCAGTGTATCCCTCGAGCGGGACCCTCCTTCCCCGTGGCCTGTCGCCACCCCTACGTCACCGCGTGGCTTCAGGCTCTGCTGGCTTGGTCGGTGCTGGTCCCCGGGGGGCCGACGCGTCTCCGGGGCCCGGGGACTGGCCTCACTCTGTGCCCCTTCCGTCCCTCTCCCCCAGCTCGGCAGCACTTCGGATCCAGGGGCTCCGCTGGGGGCTTCGGGGCGTCTGTGGGTTCCACTGGCCCTCCCAGATGGTCCCAGCGCAGACTCCTGACGACACAGCTGAGAGGTGGCGGGCCCTCTCGCCTCGCTCGCTCTGAGGCTGCGGCGACGCTAGTCCAGGCAGGAGTGGACCGCAGGCAGAGCTTTGTTGCGTGTCTCTGGCCCTCTGACTGCTCCGTCTTGGCCGTCTTGTGGGCACCGTGCTCTGCAGAGGGGAGCGGTAGTGGGCAGCGCTGCCTGCTGAGTTGGTGGCTGCCCACAGGGTGGGATGGCACGTCCCAGCCACCCTGGGTCAGGAGTGACCCTGTGACTGCCTCTGGCCACGAGATGTAAGGACAGGGGCCCTGTGTCACAGCAGTGCAGAAGCTGGGAGCCACGCACGCGCGGTGACGGCAGCCGCTCAGAGGCGAGGCTCCTGCACACGCGCCCTGCTGGACGGGCCGCGGGAGCAGCCACTGGCTCGCTGGGGCTGTTTGCACCAGCAGCACAGCCCGTCCTGTCTATGGACACACTCACTGTTTCGCAAGTCAGATTAATAATGTTATCGTATAATTGTATATTATGTGATTGTACTACAATTGTAAGATATAATTATGAAATGGTAATTGCATATTATTATGTACTTACATATTATAATTTTTACTTCAGAGAAAGCAGAAGCATCACCTTAAAGGAAAGATGACTTTAAGTGAAAGTGAAGTCGCCCAGTCGTGCCCGACTCTTTGTGACCCCATGGACTGTAGCCCACCAGGCTCCTCCCTCCATGGGGTTTTCCTGGCAAGAATACTGGAGTGGGTTGCCATTTCCTTCTCCAGGAGATCTTCCCAGTCAGGGATTGAACCCGGGTCTCCCGCACTGTGGGCAGATGCTTTACCCTCTGAGCCACCAATACGTACGGTGCCTTTAAAAGACAAAATTAAAATCACTGACCCCGTCCTCACTTTCATAGTCAGAAAAAATCAGGTGTTTTCATAAAAGTTTCTTAACTTAGAAAGGCTTTTGCTGGGGAACATTCCCAGCCCTTCTGTCCTCCCACCGGGAGGAGGGCTGTCTGGCCTGGATTCCACGGCCGGGGGCCTCTGCCTCAGGCTGCCAAGCGTCCAGACCAACGGGAGCTCCCGGGACGGAGGTCTGGGGTGGAACCGGGGGAGAACCTGTCTCAGCGCTGACCGCTCGTTACTAGGACGCCAGGACCGGGGACAGAGGACTGTTCTGGCAGCCCCGAGTTGCTTATAGAAGAACAGTGAGGAAACAGCATTTTAAACCAGCTGCTCAAATACACAAAGAGCAGAAGTTCAAGGTTGATCCCCCGGAAGCCAAAGTATTTTTTCTTGTAATGTAAGGGATATAAGAATATTCTTTATCTCGTCGTTCAGTCGCTCATCTGAACAACAGATGACCAGCGCTGTGTGACCTCATGGATTATATATAGCACGCCAGGCTCCTCCGACCTCTACTATCTCCCAGAGTTTGCTAATGTTCGTGGCTATTGAGTCGGTGATGCCATCCAACCGTCTCATCCTCCGTCATCCCCTTCTCTTCCTGCCTTCAATCTTTCCCAGCATCAGGGTCTTTTTCCAATGAGCCTGCTCTTCACGTCAGGTGGCCAAAGTATTGTAGCTTCAGCTTCAGCATCAGTCCTTCTAATGAATATTCAGGACTGATTTCCTTTAGGATGAACTGGTTGGATCTCCTTGCAGTCCAAGGGACTCTCAAGAGTCTTCTCTTGAAGACCAACACCACAGTTCAAAAGCCTCAGTTCTTCAGTGCTCAGCCTTCTTTATGGTCCAACTCTCATAAGCATACATGACTACTGGAAAAACCATAGCTTTTGTTATCTTAAAAACATATTAGTAAATAGAACTATTAAATAGTGTTTGTTTTATATATTCAATCTATTATACAATGTTCAATAAGCACTTGCTTAACGTTGGTAATATTCGATATTGCCTCTTGCCTTTCGTCTGACAGGAGTATTCTGTTGCCCCACGGTCACATCTCTCCTTGCCCTTTATTCATTTACCAGGTTTTCACGTGTTACGGTCCTGTTTCCCGTCAGCCTTCTTCACGTTTATGATGCCGGTGTTCACATCTGGGCCTTTGGCCCGTCTGGAGAGTGTGTGTGTCGTGGTGCGGGGAGAGGCGGGTCGCTGCCGACTCTTCTCTGATGGGAGCCGCGTCCCTGTCGTCCCTCCCGGCTTGCCCTGGCCAGGGAGGCTGGCTACGTCCTCTCCAGACATCCTGCCCTTCAGTCCCGCTCTGCAGGCAGTGCAGCAGCCACAGGCGGGGCCCCACTTCCGTCGTGTGTGAAATGGGCTCCGTGGACACAGGCCTCGGCTTCTGAGGCTTCTCTGGAGCCTGCGTGGCCGGAGGCCTGGGGTGAAGGGCTGTTCCCAGCCTCAGGCCGGCCCTCTGCGCACAGTGACTCAGGCTGGCGCAGCGTCCATGGCCGGGCACTCCCCTTCCTGGCTGATGGGCACAGCTCAGCCGTCCCGTTTCTCAGTGCCCAGATCCTGTCTGCAGGACGATCCATCACTAGGAGAGCGTCAGAGATGAAGTCACCAGAGGCGTTGCATTCCAGGCTGCCTAACGTCTTGTGACAAGCTGCAGGGGCTCTGAATGGTGACGTTCTGCCCGGGGTCCTGGCCCAGGACCGTGGGTGCCTGTCCGGCCCGTGGGTGCCTCGTTGGGGAGGGGCTGAGTAAGGGAGGATGTCTGAGCCGTGTCCACATCCCTGGAGGGCCTCGGGGGACCTTTTGACAGCTCTTGGAGTCCCAGACCCCGACCCTCCTCCAACCTCCTGGCGATAATCCTGACTCTTGGTGCCCGGACATGAGACAGTGGACTGGTTCCAAACTGCGAAAGGAGTACGTCAGGGCTGTATGTTGTCAGCCTGCTTGTTTCACTTACATGCAGAATACATCATGAGAAACGCTGGGCTGGAGAAAGCACAAGCTGGAATCAAGATTGCCGGGAGAAATATCAATATCCTCAGATATGCAGATGACACCACCCTTATGGCAGAAAGCGAAGAGGAACTAAAGAGCCTCCTGATGAAAGTGAAGGAGGAGAGTGTACACCCATGTTGATGTCTGGCAAAACCAATACAGTATTGTAATGTAAAATTAAGTAAAATTAAAAAAAAGAAAAATAAGATGAAGAAAATGAAAAAAACTCAGCATTCAAAAAATGAAGATCATGGCATCCGGTCACATCACTGCATGGCAAATAGGTGGGGAGACAAAGGAAACAGGGACGGACTTTATTTTGGGGGCTCCAAAGTCACTGCAGATGATGTCTGCTGCCATGAAATTAACAGACACTTCTCCTTGGAAGAAAAGCTATGACCAACCTGGACAGTATATTAAAAAAGAGACATACTTTGCAGGTAAAAGTTCATACAGTCAAAGCTATGGTTTTTCCAGTAGTCATGTATGGATGTGAGAGTTGGACTATAGAGAAAGCTGAGCACCAAAGAATTGATAGTTTTGAACTGTGGTGTTGGAGAAGACTCTTGAGAGTCCCTTGGACTGCAAGGAGATCCAACCAGCCACTCGTAAAGGAAATCAGTCCTTATATTCAGGAAAATCACTCCTGAATATTCATTGGAGGGACTGATGCTAAAGTTGAAACTCTAATACTTTGGCCACCTGATGCGAAGAGCTGACTCATTGGAAAAGACCTTGATGATGGGAAAGATTGAAGGCAGGAGGAGAAGGGGACAACAGAGGATGAGATGGCTGGATGGCATGATTGACTCTATGGACATGCAGTCATGAAGATCTGTCTCAGCCAAGTACTTATGTGAATAAAAAGAATGGACGCTATTGAAACAAATGCCAGGCCTCTCTGACCATCAGGGTGGGTCACCAACTGGCAGAGGAGACTTGTCCTTTTTGGTCCCCTGGTCTTCACGGTCACGGGGAAAAGGTCACTGGTTTTCTTTTTCTTTTTTTCCCCTAGTTTTACTTATTTGAAGTCCAGTTGATTTACAACGTTGTGTTACTTTCTGCTGTACAGCAAAGCGACTCAGTTCTACACGTATATACGTTCTTTTCTGTGTTCTTTGCATGATGGTCTATCATGGGATATTGAATATAGTTCCCTGCGCCCTGCAGTAGGATTTTGTGGTGTATCCATGGATTTGGGGATTTCCTTTAGTTCTTAAAGGTTTTTTTTTTTTTTCTGGACTGGATGTTGGGCCTAGTGGTCTGAGAGATTCTGAGCTTTGAGAAATCTTCTATCCATCCATCTGTTAGTTGTTACATTTTAGCCGACTCTGTGCTTGCCTGGAAAATCCCATGGACAGAAGAGTCTGGTAGGGTGCAGTCCATGGGGTCGCTAAAAGTTGGACACGACTGAGTGACTTCACTTTCACTTTCCACTTTCATGCATTGGAGAAGGAAATGGCAGCCCACTCCAGTGCTCTTGCCTGGAGAATTCCAGGGACAGGGGAGCCTGGTGGCCTGCTATCTCTGGGGTCGCACAGAGTCAGACACGACTGAAGCGACTCAGCAGCAGCAGCAGCAGTGTTTGCAGTTTCCCCGGCCCAGAGGAGCTCACGGAGGAGATGGGCACGCCCACCTTCAGCACAGCCAAACGCTGTGAGGATACCAGGTGGATTATGCAGGAGGGAGGGGGTGCTTTCACAGGAACCCCAGAAACAAACCGTCTGTGTCCAGTCCAATCACGGTTTCCAGGGTTTCCGGCGACTCCTGGCAAGGCGGCTCAAGCGTGAGTCCCGACCGTGCGGCAGGCGTCCTGCTGGATGGCGGGGCAGCGTCTCTCTAAGGGCCGCGGCTGCTGCAAGCCTGTGCGTAACAGGAAATCAATACCCATCTTCCTGCCTCACTGCCCCGGGATCTAGTTTTCCCGTTGTGCGTGTTCGCCACTGATGTGCTCTCCAGGTCTGATGTTGCCGTTTTGCAGCCTGCCTCTGACCGAGGGTTACAACTTTGTTAGATGCCTCCCATCGTCCCCACCCCCCGACCAAACCACAGGCTCCGCGGTGATCCTGGTGCCGACCATGTGCCGCGCTGTTGTGGCTGGGCAGCTCTCCTCTGCAGAGGCATTCCAGCACTCCGGCTGCAGGGGGCTCGAGTCTCAGCCCTCACCTGCGATGCCTCCCTTGTCAAGGGCGCCCTCTCCTGTCTGGCCTCTGGTTGATGGTGGACTGACCTTGTGGGGGCCTCTTGTCAGCGGCCGGCGGAGCCTCCGAGGGTCAGAGGCTGGGGAGCAGGCTTGTGCAGCCGCCTCGATGGCCTGGGCTCACCGCCTGCCCTCGGATGGAGCCATGCCAAGCCACACCCATTCCTGCTCCACAGGGCCGCGGGGATCCTGCCCCTGAGTGCAGGAGGCGCTCCAGCAGTGCCCCCACCCCAGACCCTCAGGGTGGATGTGGCCGGCTACGCCTGCCCCTCTTCCAGGAAGACAGCAGAGACCCGTGGTGGGCAGGGCAGTCCGCTTGGCCCATCCTTTGAAACGACGTGGAACATGCAGGCTGGGACCGCGAAGGCGCTGAGTCCGCCTAGTCCCAGCTCCACACTTTAAAACCGCCCATTATGGCCAACTCCAAGTGGTTACAAAGATAAACAGGATCACAGACTGGACAGAAGACCCAGCTGTTCATCAACCCGTTTTTAAGTAAACTCACTCCAAGCCTCACTCACGGCCAGTCTGACCCACTGTCCCCAGCCCGTTGGCTTTGAAGCTCATTCAAGGCCTTGTATCTGTAAGTATTTCAGTATCTCTGGTGCTAGGGTGCTAAGCTGCTGCAGTCGTGTCTGACTCTCTGCGACCCCATGGACTGCAGCCCGCCAGGCTCCTCTGTCCATGGGATTCCCCGGGAAAGAAGACTGGAGCGGGTTGCCATTTCCTCCTCCAGGGGATCTTCCCGACCCAGGGATCGAGCCCGCCTGTCTAATGTCTCCGGTGTTGGCAGGCGGGCTCTTTACCACGGGCGCCACCTTTATCAGGGCTGAAACTGCCTGGTTTTGGCCGCGGGAGCGTCCTCCCCGGGCAGCGATGGTGGAGGGCTCCCTGCTTCCGGGCACAGCAGCCGGTTCTGGGCTTGTCTTGTGCCTCCTGTCCCAGGGGCATCGGCTCCTGCTGGAGTCTTGGCTGCTTCGGCAGACAAGCGCTGCTCCTTGGGCACCGCCCAGGACCGCGTCACCAGGTTTAAGGTGGGGGACGGGGCTGCAGGCTGGCCGCAGGGTGCAGCAGGCCCCGTGCGGCCCCGTCAGCTTCCCGGGGGCATGGGGGCCACGCAGGGACAGTCCACGCAGGAACATCCAGCTGCCACGCGGGAGTGCAGCCTCCCCGAGAGTCTCATTGTTACCATAAAGGGGGCACTTCCAATGTCCATTACCATCTACAAATGGACATGAGCTTGAGCAAACTCCGGGAGTTGGTGTTGGATAGGGAAGCCTGGCGTGCGGCAGTCCATGGGGTCCCAAAGAGTCGGACACGACTGAGCGACTAAACTGAGGTGAACTCTGGAATACTGTGTTGATCCGTAAAAGGAAACCCTGCTTTATATTACGGGATACCTTCTGTGGTAGCTATGGAGAAAACATGCTTCTCTTTCTCAAAATGAATTTTCATTGCCACCACCCGAGAGAGGCTGGCTGAGCTCTGTTCTCACGGCCCCAGTGCAAGGACGGTGCGGTTTTCGTCAAAGCGACGCGGCCCTGGATGCTCTCTGCAGCGTGTGCGGGGCGGGGGGTGGAAGTGGAGGTGCGGGGGTCTCAGTCCCCCAGGAACGGCACCAAGGCGAACAGCTGTGAGAACAGGGATTTGAGAACCCTTTTCCTGTTGGAACCCCAGATCCCCTGACTGGACACCTGTCAGGAGGGGCTGCTGTGTTCCCGGGTGCGGGAGGGCAGGGCAGCTTAGAGCAGGCTGCCCAAGCCAGGTCCCTCCTCCTGGATTCCAGGGTTCCCTGTCTTGGTCCCCTAGGGCCGTGCTTCCCAGATAACCCTCAGGGATGTCTGTGGCAACAGCAGCTTTCCAACAAGGAAATGAGCACCCCTGGATGGGCGCAGTCAAGGCGAGCCTCAGCCTGGAGGCTCGAGGGAGAGGGAGGCAAAGAATGAGCCTTGCCCTTGACTTAACTTTTCTGAAACTCGGGGACCCCCTCATGTTGCATGACTCCCGGGCTTTTGACACTTGTTTAATATTTCATCTGAAATGACCGTCTGATTACAGAGGAAAGCTGGCTGGGATGTGATGCTGGCCCTTCCTGACCCTCACGTGTATAACCACCCAGCACACGTGAATAACCTTCCCGACACACGCGTGTGTATAGCCACGCAGCAGGCCCGGACACGGCGCCGAAAGAGTCCTTTGCTGGCTTGCTGTCTCCTTCCTCTGCTTATTGCTTGCCTCCCTTTATTCCGAGTTTCTAGCAAAGTTTCCTGGAACAATAGCTTTCTCTCCTAAGCTCAATTGATTTTATGGTCCTCAGAAATGTTTTTCATAAGCGCTTCATTGGAAAAATATTCTTCAGTAGTGTCTGCCAGCAAGCTGAGAGAGAAAAAGAACCCAAGTCACTCGACCACTTTCCACAGTTTAATCCATTGCCGCATTTCCGAGGCTTCAGGAGGATCCAGCCAATAACAGGAACAGTGGTGTTTTGTGGCAAAGACTGATCACAGCTCATCGTCACCAACAATGCGTTGAATCACGGCTCTGCCGGGGCCAGGCAGGAGACAAACAGCCTCCCTGTTTGCCAGGAAGCGATGTCACTCCACCCCATCCCAGGGCCCAGGCTCACCGAACCCCACGGGGCATGGTCAGTGCTGGCTGGAGATGCCACTGGTTTGCAGAGGAGAGGTCAGCGCTCAGACGATGGTCTGAGGCAGGCACGATTCAGGAGTGTGCTTCCTGGGGCTCCTTCCAGTTCCCTAACCCTCACCTGGGTAGGCGCCAGTCCTTCCCCAGGGGGCAGTGTCCTCGGCTCCCAGGGTCAATCCTGAGCTCCTGTCCTTTGACTGGCCAAGCGCTGCCTTAGTGATCTGTTGCCCAGACAGCCTGCCCGACCTCGGACGTACCAAAGAGCGCCGTGTGTCACACGTCCAGCCCACACCTCGGGGGGACGTGCAGCCTCGAGGGAGGGCCTCTGGGGGCCACTGCAGAAGCTTCCAGCCACCAGCATGAGCGGACACGTGCTGGCCACTAAGGGGAGGGAGGTCCGCTCAGGGCTCTTGCTGACAGAAGGAGATAGTTAGAAAGCAGGGCCTGTCTGTCTGCTGGACGTGGTCACGTTGGGAAATGTCTGGAATGAGCAGACATCACGGCCAGACTGGGGTGGGGAAGGGCCCTGGGGAGGCAGGAGAGTAGGGCCCATGAGGCCCACAACCTCCTGCTGAGAGTGACCAGTCCCCCGTGGGTGACCAGTCCACCGTGGGTGACCAACAACCAGTCCCCAAGTGTGACCAGTCCCCTGAGAGTGATCAGTCCCCTGTGAGTGACCAACAACCAGTCCCCAAGTGTGACCAGTCCCCAAGTGTGACCAGTCCCCTGAGAGTGACCAGTCCCCCATGGGTGACCAGTCCCCGGTGGGCGACCAGTCCCCTGTGGGTGACCAGCCTGTGGTCTAATGCTCACAGGCAGCAGAGCCCTGACTTCTGTCCCCCGAGACAGTCTCCCTCGAGACTGTCCCTGACACTGTCTCCTTCTGAGTGTGCAGCTTTGCACACTTTGGATCCCCTTAACCAACTAACCCTCCAACCCCACATGGAGAAGAGCTTCTGGTGGTCCCTGGCGCTCCCCTAACTCAAGGCAGCAGAGAAGAGGTCACCTTACTTCACTTACAATTAACTAGTAAGAGTGAGATTGTGTTCTGAGAGTGGCTTAGATGCTGGCCTTCTGATCACCAGTCCCCTCAGGAGAGCAGGAAGGGTAACCAGGTAGCCAGTAGCTCTGTGTAAGGAGGAGGATGGTGACCCCGGGAACCGGCCGTGGAGCTGGACTTCAGAACCCGACGAGCAGCGTGGCAGAGACTGGGAGCGTCTGGGGCGAGCCGGGCGTGGGGCGGACACGCTCCTCTCTCTGCGGACGGAGGAGTTGTTCCCTGGGCCTGAGTCACCGGCCGCAGAGGCTGGAGCGCAGGGGCGGGCGGCAGCGTCCTCCGGGGAGTCCTGGGTCTGGGCGCGATCCTCTGCTGTGCTGTCGCCAGGTGGGGGGTAGACGGCAGCACCCTGGGCCCTGGGCTCTCAGCACCCCCTTCTCTGTTCCCCACCCCGGCTCTGGCTTTCCCTCTCCATGCCTCTCTTCTGTTCTCCCAAGGGGTAAGTGAGCCCCAAAGCTACAGGTGGAAACCGACCACTGACCCGGGTCGTCCAGCTGCCGGAAGCCTTTTCCAGAGGCCGTGTCCCCGACTCTGACGCTGTGACCGCTGCACGGACCGCTGGCCCAAAGAGGCCTTGGTTCAGTGGCACCTGCAGGACACGCGGGCCCGTGGCTGGTGCTGCTGGGGGCCCCAGGGCAAGGAGGTGGTTGCCCTTCCGACTTGGCGGGTGTGGGCGGGACGCTGGGCTGCGTCTCTGCAGCGCTGTGGGCGGGGCGGGGCTGTGGGCGGGGCGGCGTCTCTGCAAGGCTTGGGGCGGGGCCGTGGGCACAGCCCACCCGCCTGGTCTGTCGTCCTCACGCTCATGCCTGACCCGGGACAGTCGATGTTCGCTCGCTGTCGGAACGGCTGCACCGACCCCAGTTCCCCAGTTGGCAGCCTCAGGACCCGAGGCCACCCTCCTCTCGGGGGTGGAGATGGGTGCTGCGGCCTCTCCTGGCTTCCTGCTGGGTCTGGCCAGGCAGTCCCTTCCCGCCGCTCCCCCCCGCCCCCAACCAGCCAGTTCCTAGGCCCATTGGCGCCTGCAGCTCTCCAAGGCTCAGCAGCCACGGTGGGAGAAGGCCCCTGCGTCCCTCTGTCTGGGTGGCCTTGTCCCATCGCATCTGGGGGGGCTGGGCTGGTGGGACCGATGACCTTGGAGACGGATGAGGCACACGGGGCCCCTCTCGGCCCCTCTCTGGTGGGGCAGACCCTGCACACCCGTCCTGGGGTCCCTGAGTGCCGTCTGGGGAGGAGAGATCATGAGGCCAGTGTGCAGCCGTGCGTAGCCGCTGGGTGCGCGGCATGGCGCTGGGGGCCCTGCGGCTGCAGGCCCTTCTCTCCTGCCCACACCTTCCTCATCCATGTCCTGTCTGTGGGTATCAGGGCTCCCAGCGGAGACAGTCCGCCCCCTGAGCCCAGCTCAGCTGCTGCCCCCAGACAGCAAGGGCTCTGCCTGCCCTGGGGTCTCCTCTGGGGAGCTGGCGTTGCCCCGCACACCCTGGGCTGCCTCTATCTGCTGCACCTCCTGTTTAACAGCTTCCTGTTTCAGCTAGCCCATCTGAGCGGGGCCTGGAGACAGTACTTCCTGTTAGTTTGAGTAAAGGGATTTATAGTAAACCGGGATCTCACTTGCTCTAATCTGAGGATCTGAGTTATGGGGCAGACTCTCCAGTTCTGACCCGAGAAGGCGCGACACAGCCCATCATTATTATTATATTTAGTCGTTCATCGGGTCCCCCTCTTCGTGACCCCACGGACTGCAGATGACCAGGCTCCTCTACCCACGGGTTCTCTAGGCAAGAAGGCTGGAGCGGACTGCCGTGCCCTTCCCCCGAGAACGGTACAGTGCGTGTCACCTGTCTTTTCGGTCACCAGGTGTGGGGGCAGCTGTGCCTGGTGTGCAGGGGGCCCCTGGAGTCCCTGGAAGTGCTGGCTTGCTTCCCTGCTGTGCTGGTCCCAGGGACGGTTTAAAACCAAGGTTTCTCCACGTTTTTCCTCAGAACATAAAGGTGATATACACGCAGCATAAACCGCTTTCATTAAGTGCACGCTTATTTTACAAAAAAAAGAAATCAGACAGATTAGGTTTTCTTCTCTTCAAGTCTCCTTCCCGAGGAAGATTATTTACAGTAGATTTTTTAATTCCTCTCCTCTATTCCTCCAAAGGCAATAAAAAGCAATTCTGAGAGCGCGGCAGAAAATCAGTTTTTAATCAAGAAAAAAAAAAAAACAATCTGCGGGAAACAGGGCCTCAGTGCTCAAGCTCAGAGAGACCTCACTCGGGGGACGCCTCGCTGCCCGTCTGCAGGCCCGGCCTCCGCCTGGCTGGCCGGGACTTTGGGGGTGCAGGGGGCCTGTGGGGCTGCGTCTGCCCACCCACGCCGAGCCCTCCGTCTCACGAGTGGCGGCACTGTGTGTCTGGAAGCAGCGGCAGCACATGGGGTCTTACGGCCCCGCTCCCTGGACGTGCTGTCCCCAGCCCTGTGCCTGTGTCTCCGGGGAATTCGGAGACCGGGCCTGCTGGGACCTCCCGGACCATCTGCAGCAGCCTCGCGGTCCCCGTCGCGGGAGCTCCGATCGCGACAGCGGCTCAGGCCGCACCGAGCCGGGCATGGCCGAGGCTTCCAGGCTCCTCCATCCACGAGCTGGGCAGCGGGCAGCGTGCCCACCGGTCAGGTCTCTGAGGTCCCTCTGAGTTGACTCCCAGCAGCCCTGCGTGAAGCGGCTTTGCCGGCCTTCCCCGGTACTGTCCGTGTCTGCGCTCCAGGAAAATATCAGAATGCCGCTTTCTGCCCTCAGGATTGCTTCCCAGTTATGGACACGCGACCTTTTCAAAGATCCGCGTTGCAGCCTGGGCGTGGGGTCAGGCGAGTGAATGCGCTGCCCTCCAGACCTGCATCTCTGGAAGGGGAACGGGGTTTCAGACTGATTACTTTTCATGAGAAAAATAATGAGCTGCAGAAACAAGCCTCGAGGGCGCCTGCGTTTGGGGAAAACACATCGGATGGCCACTCAGGGACGTGGCTCTGGAGGTCGTCTGGGGGACGGAGCTGGGGGAGGTAGGTAGGGGGAGCTGAGCACTCAGCTAGGAGTCCACAGCCCGGGATCGTCCTGGCCTGCAGCCTCCTGCCTCGGGGGTCCAGACCTCTGCCTAGGGACTGCCTGTCCCCTCTTGTCTCTGGGGCACAGCCTGGGTAAGCGTGCAGCTCCCAGGTGGGGAGCAGGGGGGCAGTATGTGTTGGAACCAGGGCCTGGCAGCTTGGGAGACCCTGAACATAGCTGAGCACTGAAGAATTGATGCTTTTGAACTGTGGTGTTGGAGAAGACTCTTGAGAGTCCCTTAGACAGCAAGGAGATCCAACCAGTCCATCCTAAAGGAAATCAGTCCTGAATATTCAGTGGAAGGACTGATGATTAAGCTCAAACTTCAGTATTTCACCACCTGATGTGAAGAACTGACTCACTGGAAAAGACCCTGATTATGGGAAAGATTGAGGGCCGGAGGAGAAGGGGATGACAGAGGATGTGATGGTTGGATGGCATCACCGACTCGATGGACATGAGTTTGAGTAAACTCCGGGAGTTGGTGATGGACAGGGAGGCCTGGCGTGTCGTAGTCCTGAGATCGCAAAGGGTCAGACACGACTGAGCGACTGAACTGAACATACCGTGGTGGGGGAGGTGAGAAGGGGGTGCTGGTGTCCTGCGGCCACAGCAAACACCCCACGGCAGGGGGAGGGTGGTTGAGAAGGGCTGAGAGCAGCAGGAAGCCATCCTCTCGGGCTCTGGAGCTGGGAGCCCGAGATCCAGGCGGCCCAGGGCCTCGCTCCCCTTGGCGGCTCCGGAGGAGGGTGCCTGCTGCCTCTGCTGGCTGCTGGGGCTCCGGGCCTCCTGTCTCCCGCTCACATCGCCTCTCCTGCGTCTTCCCGGGGCTGCCCCCTGGCCCCTGTGGTTGGATGTGGGGTGCACGAAGATAATCGGGGATGAGCCCCTCATCCTAAAATCCTCAGATGACTTACATCTGCAGAACCTCTCTCTCCAAATAAGTCTCTATTTGCAGGTTCGGGGTGAAGGTGTGCGTATGGATTAGGGGGGCACTACTGAGCCCACTGCTGCGCCCACCTGCCCTGTGCTCCCCCAGGGAGCGGTCACCTTAGTAGAGAAGAAGTGGCCTGACTGGCCAGGGCCCAGGGATCTCCAGGTGCGGTTTTGCCTTCCCGGAGCCCCGCAGGAAATCCCCTTTAATACTCACATCTCATTGGTGGAGGCAGAAACCAATGAGGTGTTTAGCTCAGTAGCTGTTCTGGGAAGAGGAATTTGATTGGGCGCCCATGGCCTCAGGACAGAGGTAGGGTGGAAAGTTTGGAAAAGGTGTGGGCTAATCAATATCCAAAGAAACTCTTTAACAAGGGGGCTCTGTAGAACGAACAGACTGCTGTACAGACAGTAGAGAATTCTAGCTCTGACCTCCTGGCCCGGCTCCTGTGGACATAACCTTTGTTGAAGAAACGAAGATTAGTTTTTGGAGTGTCTGGAAAGCGAGAACAGAAGGAAGATTCCACAAAGCCATATCTACAAGGAACTGCTGCTGCTGCTGCTAAGTCGCTTCAGTCGTGTCCCACTCTGTGCGACCCCATAGACGGCAGCCCACCAGGCTCCCCCGTCCCTGGGATTCTCCAGGCAAGGCAAGAAGACTGGAGTGGGCTGCCATTTCCTTCTCCAATGCATGAAAGTGAAAAGTGAAAGTGAATTCGCTCAGTCATGTCTGACTATTCGCGACCCCATGGACTGCAGCCCACCAGGCTCCTCCGTCCATGGGGTTTTCCAGGCAAGAGTACTGGAGTGGGATGCCGCAAGGAACTGCTAGGCAGCTAATAAACATGCTGGTAGCTTAAACAAAGCAGAACAGAGATTTGCCCAGCGTCCAAGGGGGCTGGAGGTGGGCAGTGCCTGGCCGTCATGAAGCTCCAGCCTCCTCAGATGTCTGCGCTCCTGCCGCCCTTCTGCCCCACCTCCTTCGGGTTCCATCCTGAGTTTGCTTCATAGTCCTAGTGTGGCTGTTGATGCTTCAGCCATCACGTCTGCATTCCAGGCAAGAGGCAGAAAAAGAGAAGAAAGGCAGAGAGGACCTTTCCTGAAAGGCTAACCAACAATGTTCTCCTTCCTCTGACTGGCCACTTTCCTTGGTGATGGTGCTGATTCCAGACCACAAGGAAATTGTCATTTATCTTCAGCAAATTGAGAAATAATAACAATTACAAATAAGAAAAAAAAAGTGAATCTTTCTTTGAACTAAATCAATTTTTGCTCTTTCAACATTTTTGGCATTAAAATATACTTCTGAAATAGCGGTGAAATTAGATTGTAGTTACTTATTTTGTTTGACTCCCTTGCTTTTCAGAATAGTTTTATTTCAAAAATAGCACAAACATAGTTAAAAAGTCAAACACTATTACAAGCTTTATAAGAAAACACAATCCTGCCCCAGACCCCAGCCTCATCATCTACTTTTCTTTCCCTGAAGCACCTCGCTTTTTCTTACCTATCTTTAAAACTGCTGCTGTCTTCTTTTTGTTCATTAACTAAGTCGTGGCCAGCTCTTTGGGACCCCATGGACTGCAGCACACCAGCCTGCCCTGTTTTTCACCATCTCCTGGAGCTTGCTCAAACTCATGTCCATTGAGTTGGTGATGCCATCCAACCATCTCATCCTCTGTCGTCCCCTTCTCCTCCTGCCCTCAATCTTTCCTAGCCTCAGGGTCTTTTCTAAAGAGTCAGCCTTTTGCACCAGGTGGCCAAAGTATTGGAGCTTTGGCTTCAGCATCAGTCCTTCCACTGAATATTCAGGACTGATTCCCTTTAGGATGAACTGGTGTGATCTCCATGCAGTCCAAGGGACTCTCGAGAGTCTTCTCCAACATGGCAGTTCAAAAGCATCAATTGTCCAGCACTCAGCTTTCTTTATGGTCCAACTCTCACATCCATACATGACTTTGACTATAGGGACCTTTTCCAGCAAAGTAATGTCTCTGCTTTTTAATATGCTGTCTAGGTTGTTCATAGCTTTTCTTCCAAGGAGCAAGCGTCTTTTAATTTCATGGTTGCAGTCACCATCTGCAGTGATTTTGGAGCCCAAGAAAATAAAGTCTGTCACTGTTTCCATTGATTTCCTATTTATTTATTGTGACATGATGGGACCAGATGCTATGATGTTTGTTTTTTGAATGTTGAGTTTTAAGCCACGTTTTTCACTCTCCTCTTTCACTTTCATCAAGAAGCTCTTTAGTTCCTCTTCCATTTCTGCCATAAGGGGGGTGTCATCTGCATATCTGAGGTTATTGATATTTCTCCCGGCAATCTTGATTCCAGCTTGTGCTTCATCCAACCTGACATTTTACATGATGTATTCTGCATATAAGTTAAAAAAGCAAGGTGACGATATACAGCCTTGATATACTCCTTTCCCAATTTTGAACCAGTTCGTTGTTCCACGTCTGGTTCTAACTGTAGCTTTTTGACCTGCATACAGGTTTCTCAGGAGGCAGGTAAGGTGGTCTGATATTCCAAGCTCTTGAAGAATTTTCCGCAGTTTACTGTGATCCACACAGTCAAAGGCTTTAGCGTAGTCAATGAAGCACAAATAGATATTTTTCTGAAGTTCTCTTGCTTTTTCTATGATCCAGTGGATGTTGGCAATTTGATCTCTGGTTCCTCTGCCTTTTCTAAATCCAGCTTGAACATCTGGAAGTTCTCAGTTCACATACTGTTGAAGCCTTCCTCAGAGAATTTTGAGCATTACTTTGTCAGCATGAGAGATGACTGCAGTTGTGTGGTAGTTTGAACATTCTTTGGCATTGCCTTTCTTCGGGATTGGAAAGAAAACTGAGCTTTTCCAGTGCTGTGGCCACTGCTGAGTTTACCAAATTTGCTGGCATATTGAGTGCAGCACTTTCACAGCATCATCTTTAAAGTTTTGAAATAGCTCAACTGGAAACCCATCACCCCCACTAGCTTTGTTCATAGTGATGATTCCTAAGGTCCACTTGACTTTGCACTCCAGGATGTCTGGCTTTAGGTGATGATCAATCATTGGATTATCCGGGTCATTAAGATCTTTTTTGTACAGTTCTTCTGCGTATTCTTGCCACCTCTTCCTAATATCTTCTGCTTCTGTTAGGTCCATAACATTTCTGTCCTTTATCGAGCCCATCTTTGCATGAAAATTTCCTTTGGTTTGTCTAATTTTCTTGAAGAGATCTCTAGTCTTTCCCATTCTGTTGTTTTCCTCTATTTTTTATTTTTTTTTGCATTGACCACTGAGGAAGGCTTTCTTATCTCTCCTTGCTATTCTTTGGAACTCTGCATTGAGATGGATATATCTTTCCTTTTCTCCTTTGCCTTTTGCTTCTCTTCTTTTCTCAGCTATTTGTAAGGTCTCCTCAGACAGCCATTTTGCCTTTTTGCATTTCTTCTTCTTGGGGATGGCTTTGATCACTTCCTCCTGTACAATGTTTACTAACCTCCATCCATCAGGCACTCTATCCATCAGATCTAACCCCTTGAATCTATTTCTCACTTCCACTGTATAATCATAAGGGATTTGGTTTAGGTCACACCCGAATGGTCGGGTGGTGCTTCCTAGTTTCTCCAACTCAAGTCTGCACTTTAAGATTCTGCACTAATGAGCTCATGATCTGAGCCACAGTCAGCTCCCAGGCTTGTTTTGCTGACGGTACAGAGCTTCTCCGTCTCTGACTGCACAGAATACAATCACGCTGATTTCGTGTCGAACATCTGGTGATGTCCATGTGCTCCTGGTCCTTGCAGTTTAATCCTCTCGTGCCTCCACCTGTGCCTTTTCTAAACACTGTCTTTGCCGCACACTTTTACCACTAGTTTTGGTTGAATCGTTTTTATTTTTCTGCTGGGCTGAGTTAGGTACTGTGAGGTTTTTGCTGCTGTTGCTCTGTTATGCAACTTTTCATTTTTACCTGAGTTATGATTTGCTGGTTGTTTTTACCGCTTTATTTTCCAGGAAACTAGTGTGATGTTTCTCGCAGAACTCATTCATCTGTCAAATACCTGATAATGTTTCAAATGTCCAAACACATCAAATCGTGTGACAGTTCTTCAATCCCCACCCCCCTGCCTCCATGGTTTCCTATCTGTATCGTTTTTTCCTTTTCTAGAAAGTTTACATAAATGGAGCAATTCAACATATGCTCTCATGGACTGGCACTTTTTTTTTTAGGATTTCTTTTCAGGCCCATCCTCGTGGAACGTGCACAAGAATCTGTTCCTGTTGTTGCTGATTGGTTCTGTCGGGGGCGGTGCTGCGTTCTGTCTGCAGATTGACGGTTCGATGGGCCTGTGGTTTGTTTCCGGGTTTTGTCTGTTACAGTTCAAGCTGCACGTTTGTTCACACACATTTCCCTTGGCTCATGTGTCCTGATAGCGCTCAAGGAATTTATGGGTGTAATTACTTTGAGAAACTGCGATATTTATAGGAAGATAAGCCCTCCCGGGCGGGGAGGGGAGGGGGAGAGCTTCAGACCCTCTCTGCTGGTCTCCTACTGTGTCTGAGTGGTTTTTTTTTAATGCAGGTTTGGTGGGTCAACGTGAGTCAGCTTCTTCATCTGCCCTGAGCTGAGGTTCCACTGTTAGCTTGGAAATGAAATAAGTCAGTTGGAAAACATGCTTAGATTTCCGTTTGTAAATTAAAAAATACTTTTTCTGTTTGTTTTTTTTTTTTTTTAAGAAAAGCCCAGAGCTGTATCCAAAGAAAGAGCTTTTTCTGAAGGAAGTGAAAGAAAGGAGGCAGCGGGGGGTGGGGTGGTCTGCCTCGAGGGGCCCGGCCGGTGTCTCCATCAGCGGTCCTGCAGCCTCTCTTCCGGGTGATGAGATACGCGTTACTTCCGTCTGAGCAGGCGCCAGGCCAGGGTCCTCTTGAGAGGCCCGCTGCTGCTGCGCGGGGACCCTCTTCCTCTTCCTCTTCTGGAAGCGGTGCGTGGGCTCTCAGCAGACCCGGGCGCTCACAGTCCGTCCGGTTTCCGGCCGCTGCGCTTCGAGGGCTCCTCTCTGCAGCCAGTGGGAATCGAGCAGACAGCCTGGAGGCGGCCTGGCCGCCCAGCGTCGCGACGTCCACCCCCTTCCCCCCGGCGGCACAGGGGCTCCCGGGCGGCGTCCACCGCGTGCCCTGCGCCCTCTGCCCCCGAGCCCGGTCCAGGCTGGCTGCCCGTGCCACGGAAGACACGCTCGCCTCCCGGTGCCCTGGCCTTTCCGCGTGGCCCATGCACAGATGTGGCGGAAAGGAGGGCGCGTCAGAGTGAACACAAGTAGGGTTTGCCTGGGCCTGGAGTTTGGGGGGACTTCTGTGCCCAGCCCCGGAGCCTCGCCTCTCCGGCTGTTTGTTGGTGTGGGGGCGGCCGCCCAGGCCGCACGTGTGTCCGGGGGGAGTTGCTTCCCTTTGCTCCTGTCTCTCTGCTTGCAGTTATGGGAGGCTTTATCCTTGTCTAGGAGAGAACCAGGAGAGCTGCGCTGGACTGAGGGGACCACAGCACTCACCCCAAAGACCCGGTCCCGCTGGGCAGGACCCGTCCACCCCGATCCTCTGCTCGGTGCCTGGCACCGACAGGCGTGCAATGAACACGTCTTTGTTAATCGATCGGACACACTCACAAGGGGATTAGCCAGCGAATAAGAAGTGTGAGGAAGCCTGACACGCCTGTGGCCGGGTGCTGCTCCTCTGTGAGGATGTGCACCTCAGGCCAGGATGCTGTGACCTTGAACATGGAGAGAGACCAGGGCCTCACTTCACTCTCCGACTCTGCTTCCTTTCCACGCCCAGGTCGACCCTCTGGGTGGGCTCAGCCCTGGCCTCCTCCCAGGTTCTGAAGCATGTAACCCACCCAGGGCAGTGCTAGTGGCCACGTGAGCCCAGGTGGATGGGACGTGAGCAGAGGTGCCTAGAGTGTGCAGCACAGCTGAGAAAACCAGTGACCTCCCCATGGTCAACAGCAAGTGGATTCCTGTGGCCAGGCTGGCAGGCTGGTGGCGTCAGAAGGCGAGGCCCAGGAGGAGTCTGTTGGGGAGGCTCCCAGGTGCCAGGGCATCTGCCTGGACCATGGAGCCCGCCTGGCTGGGGCCAGACCCTCCCTCACCCCTGGGATGCCAGCTGGCTCCTCTCAGTGGCCGCCGGCTTGTCCCTGCAAACCTCCGCTCATTAGTTGTTGAGCTCCAGCTTCTCTCCACTGCCGGCCCTCAGCAGAGTCTTGTGTTAACAGGCCTGGTGCAGCTGCTTTGCATCTGGGACCCTGAGGACAGGCAAGCTGACCCTGGAGCCGGTGGTCTCTGGGGACCCTCCTTGGGCTGGGCCAGAGCTGACCCTGCCTCGTGATGGAGGGTCCAGCCCCAGGATAGCCCACTGCCGGGGCCCCGCAAGGCCGTCCAGGAGCTGGCTCGCCTAGGAAATGGCAGTGGCAGCTGAGGTGTGGGGGAGGTTCCCCTACTACCGATGGAATGGATGGCAGGTTTCCTGGACTTTTTCATCCAAAATTCCAGAGCCTACAGTATCTAAAATGCCAGTGATAAAAAGAGCATGTTTATATCAATTTGTAGCATGGAAGTGAAAGTAGGATATTTGTCCAAAAGGTGCTTAATGACTTCTTCATCTTCAAATTATACATACATTTCAAATGTGCATCAGAGAAGCTAATGATAGTAATAATCGCAGTCCCCAGAAGTCACCAGAGTTGTTGTTGAGCTGCTTGTTGAGTCGTGTCTGACTCTTTGTGACCCCATGGACTGCAGCGTGCCAGGCTTCCCTGTCCTTCACCATCTCCCGGAGTTTGCCCACGTTCCGGGAGGTCGTTATAGCTTGGCAAATACATATTCCTGCTTCTCCATCTTTGGAGCCAAATAATTTGAGCAAACTGCGTTCGTACTGAACAGCTGCTCTGAACTTGGTGGTGGTTTCCTTATCATTTTAGTTTGAACATATACCTCTGATCTTAAGTATGCTTCTTACAACTGAAAAAGTCTTTCTTTTTTTCTTGGTGAATATGTCAGGAGGCTTGCTGCATGTCTGCTGGTATCCCTTGCAGCCTGCCTGCAGAACCCTGCTATGACCGGGCTTCCCTGGAGGCTCAGAGGTAAAGAATCCACCTGCCAATGCAGGAGACACGGGCTCCATCTCTGGTCTGGGAAGACCCCACAGGCAACTAAGCGGAGCAACTAAGCCCGTGTGCCGCAACTGCTGAATCTGCTTTTGAGCTCAGGAGCTGCAACTACTGAAGCTCCTACTGAAGCTGCAACGACCGCCCGTGCTCCACAGGAGAAGCCGCCACGCTGAGCAGCCGGCACACCGGGACTCGAGGTGGCCTCTTTGCCGCACCTGGAGAAAATCCATGCAGCGATAAAGACCCAGGACGGCCAAAAATGAATAAAAATAGATAAGCAAATAAAGAAATAAAAGCCTGCTGCTACTGAAGAAAACTGTCAGAGAAGCGGCTTCTCTCTGAGCTCCGGAGCTCCTGGTCACATCTGGGGCTTACCGCAGGACCAGCTGTGCAGCTCCTGGGTGCTGAGAGCCGCGTCTAAGCGGCTTAAGAGTGGGTGTGAGCTGCTCCATCCAGCTGGTGAGTCTGGGCTTTCTTCTGAGGAGTCTGCAAAGCCTCCTGTGTTTTTTTTTAAAAGTGCCATTACTTTCCCCGAAACAGAACCTCAGTGAATATGAAAAGAGATTTCATTTCCAGCGTTCATGTCTTTTCTCCTGAGTCACGTAGCTTCCAGCCAGAGGGGTGCCTGGCGGTCAAACGCTGGCTGCGGCTCACCCGCCTGTAGGTCCACCGCACGGCTGGAAGGAAAGGCGACGGGTGCAGGGGCGCGAGGAGGGAGTCAGGCCTTGTCATCTGAAAACACCAGCAGAGTCTTCCGTGCGGGGCTGCGGCTCATCGGTCGTTTGCTGAAAAGAACTGGGTGTGTGCGTGCTCAGTCGCGTCTGACTCTGGGCGACCCCGCAGACTGCAGCCCGCCGGGCCCTGTCCACGGCATTCTCCTGGCAAGAACCCCGGAGTGGGTTGCCGTCTCTTCCTCCAGGGGACCGGCCCGACCCCAGGGATCTAAACCCATGGTAGGCGGGTTCTTTACCACTAGCGCCACCTGCGAAGCCCTGAAAGTGCAGAAGAATCAGCAGAATGCCGACTTCATTCCCAGCTAGTCCTCAGAGTTTATCGGCATCTGGAGAATTCGACTGTGATGCTAGTTCCCGCGTTCCAGTGTCACTGGGAAATGCCTGTGTGTTCCGGGGGCGGGAGGCACAGTGACCCCGCCCCTTAGGAGGGCTTCCCGCCAGCGAAAGGGCAGCTTTCAGTTTTTTCCGCCCAGAAGGATAATAATGGGAGCTCAGGCCCTGCAGCCTCAGGCTCTGCCGCTGAGGGGAGTGACCCCAGACGGAGTGGAGGGTTAAACCTGTTCACCAGGGAGAGGCCCTCACGGGCATGTGCAGCCTCTGTGGTGGTGCTGGAAGCTCAGAACTGGGGGAACTGGGCCTGGAAACCGTCTGCAAACCCAGCTGCCCGCGCCAGCCGCGCCCCTGAGCGCCCAGCACGGAGTGCTCTCCACAACGGCCCAGGCCAGGTCCTGGGGTTGGGTCTGGGCTCTGCTGGGGGCCAGCTTAGGGGGTCTTCCCCTCCAGGCCCCCTCCCCCAGGGCGGCCGGGCTGGAGAGACTCTTCTCTACTCCCAGGGGCTTCCCAGCTGCAACACCTATGACTTCACAGAGGCGTGCTTACTGAGCCCCCAGCTGGGACCCTCCCGGGGTCAGAGTGGGCCTCCCATGGGGCGTGGTTCTTCCCAGAAACTTGCTGTCTCTTGGAAACAGAGGTGGGTGTCCTCCGGGCCGCCGGTCCTGGGACCCCTCCAGACGCGCATCGGTGAGGCCGCCTGTCCGTGGATGCCCCCAGCCAAGGGGGCTCCGGCTTGCAGTCCTGAGGCCTGGAACAAGGGGCGGCCAGGACCCCCAGATGGTTGGTGCTACGGGAGGGGGCAGTGCAGGCTGGGCCCCCGGGCTGTCCTGGGTAAGGAACTGGTGGAGCTCCCTGTCCACCTCCCACTGGGGAGCCCGCTGGACACCCACAGCCGTGCGGAGGGGCAGTGGGCGGCATCTGGGCAGCAGAGAGGTCACCTGTGGGCTCCCAGCGGCCTGCGGTGCTGGAAGAGCTCAACAGGGGCGGGGTACTCGTGTTGACCGCAGCCCCAGAGCTCGGGGGCCGGCAGGCCTCCTCTGCCTCTCACACAGTCCCTGGGGTCCCCTGCTGGTCCTGCCTGCTCACGCCCCCCCGTCACCCAGTGAACCAGCAGCTCCCGGGGGGGCCCACCCGGCTCTCCCGCGCCTCCTCTGCTGGGCTTCCAGCTCTCCGTCAGTTCTTTCTTTCTTTATTTTTTTAATGCTGCAAAAAGCTTTATTGTTTCCATTGGGTCCAAGGCTTGAGAGAGGGCTCCAGGGTGTTAAAAAGCTGCCTAGTGGCTGCAGAGGGGGGCTTCAAGTAGCCCTGATGTGAGGTGCGTTCTTCAATGGCTACTGGTCTCCAGAAACTCCTAGTAATAATGCTTGAGGGTGAGCCTTTCGAGATACTCGCCCAACCCAGCCTGGGGACCAGCCAGCCTGCGGAGGTTGGTCCGGTGGTCACCCATCTTCTTGATGAGTTTCACTTCCTCATCTAGGAAGTGGTTCTCCGGGAAGTCACAGATGTGGGGGTCTCCGCGGGCAGAAGCAGGCCACGCAGATCCAGCAGGGCTTGATTCAGGTTCTTCTCTACGAGAAGGGCGGCTTCCATGGCGTCCTGGGTTTTACCCCACTCATCTTGAGAGGGCTTCTGCACGTCCAGCAAGAGGGTGTGGCCGCCATGCTGGTTTTGCAGTTTCAAGAGACGCTCCGTGCCCTCGCGCTTCTCCTTGGCCAGTTCGCGAAAAAAGTGGCCCACGCCCTCCAGGGCCACCTTGTCGGCAGGAGCCCAGAGAGAGATAGGTGTAGGAGGCCCGCTGCTGCCTGTTAGCCAGGCGGCTGACGGCGGCCGCCACCTCCGTAGAATGATTCTGACGAATGTGGGAGCTCATGGTTGGTTGGCTATAAGGAGTTAAAAAGTGGTGGCTGGTCCCGGTGATCACGGACAGCTGAGTGGCTAACTCCAGAGGCTGCGACTGGAAAAAAGGTTGGAGGGTGGTCGGAGGCTGGAGCAAGGGGCGTCCCTGGGTCTGTTCCGTCCAAGCAAGAGACAGTTCCGCCGGGCCGCTGAGCACACTTCTCTCGGTCACTTCTTGCCCAAGCCTCGCCGTCCCTGTGTCCACGCTGGACTGCCTGCTGCCCGCTGCTCAGAGTGACCGGGACCGTGGCGCTCCCCGCGCTGGGACGCGGAGGACACCGCCCACAGCCTACAGCATCCAGGCTGGACCCTCAGCGGGTGTCTCATGCATGGGAACCAGTGTGGGCTCTGGTGGGTCTCCCCCACCTTGCTCTGCAGGGTGCCCTCTGGTGGGCCTGCCCTGGCCTGTCTGCCACGCGCCAGGCTGGCCCCCGCCTTCAGGGCGTGCGCGCTCCCCGCAGGACGCCCCTGTCTGAGCCCTGCGCTGCCCGCCCCTCCCCGCCCCGGACCCTCTTCCGCCTCCTGCGGCCCCCAGCCCATCTTCCGCAGCCTGCGGCCCCCCGGCCCCTCTTTTGCCCGCCGGCGTCCACACTGGCATAGGCACTTTCTTTGGGTAGCTGTTTCCGGTTTGTTTTTCGCGGTGTCTCTCTCCCTCCTTCCTGACCTGGCCTCGTCTGGCCAACCCCGCCCTCCACTTCTGGCAGAGCTGAGCACAGGTGCTGGCGCTCAGGGTGGGGGCTGCGGGCCTAGACGGCTTGGGCCCCACCCGCAGCTGGAGTGGGGGTTCTACTGCCGAAGTAGGGGCTGCGGTCCGTGGAGGCAGGCGGACCAGGAGCCCAGCATCGACCTGGCCCCGTAGGAGGCCTCCGGGCGGAGGGCGGACGGTGTGGACGCCGGGGCTCCCGGGGCTGGAGAGGGGAGGAGGCTCCCTCCCCGGCTCCCATCCCTGCCTCGGACCTGCCTGCGGGCGGACCAGGGCCACTGCTTGCGGGGCTGGCCACCGGGCCCCGGAGCCTGGGAAGGGCCCCGAGAAGCTTTGTTGTCAGCAGAGAAAGCGGCAGGGTTTGTACTGTGAGAATCAATTGCAGGGGAGGAAAAAAACAGGGAAATTTCTTTTAAATGCCTCAAATCTCCTGGGTTGTGTTGTACAATGAAATGAATACATGAACCGCACAGAAAAATATATCTTTCTATTTCTCTGAATTGTTGTTTACTAAGAATAAGGCTCTAATCAACTGGGAGTTTAGAACTTCAATAGTGCAGATGAACTAAGGATGAAGACATTTTTTAAAATTTTCAAGTCTTGCAGCTGAAAGTCAGAGAAGTTAAAACTTGGCAACAGTATCGTCAAAGCGGCTGTGTTGTCGTGGGCTCCACATTCATGGCGTGAGCCACGTTGGAAACATTACTGCTTTATTCCATAATGTTTGTGTTATCCAATAAGTAAATCTGTCTTTTATATAGAATGCTTCTCTGCTTTATTAAATGATAATTACTGAAGAGAATGACCAAGTTTTGGAAAGGGGCAGAGTTTACACACAGCTTTCCATTAGCATGAAAGCCTAAAAACAGCTAATTTTAGATTCCGTGCGTCTCCTGTGGGCTTGGGGTGATGTAACAGGATTATGAGAGCATGTGTGTCTCCATGAACACCGTGACAGGTCCCACCTCAGCTTAGTCTGTGGAACACGGGCTGATCTGGGGATGAGGGGAGTGAGGGGTGGGTTTGCAGAAAGAAGCAGAACAGCAAGTATTTTTCTGCTCTTCTGCTGGGCTCCAGAGCAGACTGAGGGTACGGAGTGAGTCCTGGGATGGCTCTGAGCTCTGGTAGGAAAGGTTAAATATTCATTTTCTCAGCTGTTGGAATAATCCTTTGTATAGACTCTATAAGACTTTGGAAAAGAAATCTTCGAAGGGCTTTCAAAAATTCATGAGAAATTGACTCAGTTTTGGTTACTCACTGGATGGTCAAATTGCAGGAGATAAAAGGCTCAATAGACGCTAAATATCTGTATTCTGAGGACATACCACTTGTACATAAATATTTGATCATTTCTAGAGTAACTAATGTTAGAAAAAGCAATCCTGACTTGACGCAGCTCAGAAACGACTGCTCTTAAGGACCGACCACCTCTGAGTCTGAAAACCGTCCCCTGCACCTCCTACCGCTGGCACAGTCCAAG
Source organism: Capricornis sumatraensis (assembly GCF_032405125.1). Lineage (NCBI taxonomy): Eukaryota > Metazoa > Chordata > Mammalia > Artiodactyla > Bovidae > Capricornis > Capricornis sumatraensis. The sequence continues at coordinate 76,967,862 of NC_091086.1, read as the reverse complement.
CAGAAAAGGACATTCGCTGGCCCGGGAAGTTATAGTGGAGGCAGGCTCTGAAGATGTGAGTTTCATAAAAACTCAGGGCCCAGAGGAGGGGGTGATGACACAGACTCTGTCCTTCTGCACCGCTGAGACGAACCGCACGAGCCTTGGTTGCCCCAGCAACTTGGTGACCATCCTGCTTGTCTGGAGGTCGAGGGAAGAAAGGCTAGCTCTCTTCAAAGTTTCTTAAAGAAGTGAAGCCAGAGGCTGCAAGCGCCGTGAACAGGGGTTATGGCCACCGGCTTGCTTTGCCCCAGGGTTAGTGGCTAGAAGCTGAGGCAGGGCTCGGCTGGGTGGCCTGCCCCAGTCTTGCGGCTCTGGCCCGGAACCACTCCCGAGACGGCTCCCGGACGCACAGGTCTGGAGCCCGGCGGACGGCGGTGCCCTCCCTTGCCCACACGCTCCCAGGCACTCGCCCCGTGGCCTCCAGTGGGGGAGCCGGGCTGTCCACCTGGTGACCAGGGCTCCAAAACGGGGAGACTGGAGGCCTCAGTACCTCCGAGGTCCGCGTCTGGAAACCAGGAGCGTGTCTGCCACACCGTCGCATGAGGCGGTCACAAGCCGGGGCCGCTTTAAGGAGTGGAGCCAGAGGTCCCGCTCCCCACGGCAGGGGGAGTGATGCCTTTATGTCCGTCTTGAAATGGCCTCCGCGTTCTCTCTGGCCGTTAACTGGTTGCACTTCTCCTACATGAGAAATAACACTCATCTTCCCACCCAAGGTGCCTGGAAGTTTAATCACATTACAACACCAGGGTTTAAGCTCAAATTCCAGGATCTCCTAAATTAAACTAGATCCACGGATAAGGGTCTTTGGGCAGGATTTCATCAGAAGTGTTCCTTTTGATCTTAAAAACTCCGAGCTAAGAAGACAAATTATCTTTCCCCCTTACTGGGCTCAAGCAGACACTCAGGAGGTTTCGTTCCTGTTTTGATGTGGCAGGCAGGGCGGGGGTGGGGGGGGAGGGTGGTGAGATGCTTTCCCCATCCTGAGTCCTTTGCTGCTTACCCCAGGTCCAGACATGGGGCCACGGCCGGCGGGATGGAGTGGCGGGCAGGGGTGTGGGTAACTCGGCCGCGGCCCCCGTGGCTGCTGTTTATCCAGCACTCACTGAGGTCTTGCTGCTGAGGAGTTCCGCAGACGTGAGCCAAGTCTGTCATTGAGAGATTTAGATAGAGGAGATTGTCCTGGGCCCTTTTCTTACTGTTCATGGGGTTCTCAAGCAGGAATACTGAAGGGGTTTGCCATTCCCCTCTCCAGTTGGAGGAGACTCTTGAGAGCCCCTTGGAAAGCAAGGAGATCAACCAGTCCATCCTAAAGGTAATCAACCATATGAATTTATATGGGAAGGACTGATGCTGAAGCTGAAGCTCCAATACTTTGGCCGCCTGATGCGAAGAGCTGACTCATTGGAAAAGCCCCTGATGCTGGGAAAGATTGAAGGCAGGAGGAGAAGGGGATGACAGAGGATGAGATGGCTGGATGGCATCACTGACCAGTGGACATGAGTTTGAGCAAACTCCAGGAGACAGTGATGGACAGGTAAGCCTGGCGTGCTACAGTCCACAGGGTTGCAAAGAGCCGGACACGACTGAGGACTGAAGTGAACTCAACTGTCCTGGATGCCCTGGGTGGGTCTGGTCTAATCAGTGGAAAGGTCTCAGGAATGGAGCTGAGGCTCCCCCAAAGGAGAGAGCTCGTGTGTGGACGGCAGCGTGGGCGGGTGGCCAGGGGTCTCCGCATGGCCTGCCCTGGGGGGCTTCGGACCTGCCTCCCCAGGCCCCACAGTCTGGGAGCTGACGCCTTGCATTAAGTCTTTCAAAAAGTGGATCTGGTTCTCCTACCTATTCTGCCGGAAGGGCCCGGAAGGATGGGCAGGGAGGCAGTGCTGCTGGAAACACAGAGGCAGGGCTCTGCTCGCAGCTGCGGGGACGCTGGGCCGAGGCCGTGGGGACAGTGGGTTCCCGCCCACCCTCAGGACACATGGCAGAAACAGGCCAGCAGCTGAGACCCCCGCAGTTGCCTGCCTGCCCTAACAGTTCCTGAGGCCCCTACCGCTTGTTTCCCAGCAGGACTTCCAGCTTTCCAGCCAACAGTTTCATTCCGTCTTCGACTCCCTTTGAGCAGAGCAGGCACCGAGGAGGCAGGGCCTTGGGCGGGTTCCCAGGGCAGTTTTGGAGGGGCCGTGGCCTCTGCGGGGTGGGGTGGGGGCATGGGGTGTCTCACCATGGACACGGACAGGAAGAGGCCCCGCTGGCCTTGTGTCCCCGGGAGCTGGGCCCCAGCGCCGTGTTGGGGTGGGCGCCTGCCGCCCCAGGGACAGGCTCGACCCGCCCATCGTCCCATTGTCCCCTTCCCGCAAATCTGGGTCCTGGTGTGACCGTGGGGGACGTCGTAACAGGGGCGCCCTCCCCTTCAGGCCCTCGGGACGCGGCTGCTGAGGACAGGGGTGGCAGACACGCAGCATCACCGGCCGTGCTGAGCGCATTGCCCGAGGAGGACCAGGCAGACCCCTTCTGGGGTCAGCGCGCGGGATGCAGGGCTGCGGCTGCCTCCGGCGGCTCGGCTGATCACTGTGTGGTCCCCTCGGAGCTGAGCGCTGGGCTTCTCCCCGGTATGATGCTCTCTCAGCTCAGTGCCTTCTCAGGCAGCAGCAGCCCCCCGCCCGCCCTGAAAATCCGAGCCCATCTACCTCACCTCTCCGCCCTCTCTCTAGTCGGCAGGGGGCCCTGTGCGGCTCTGGAGCTGGGGGTGCACTCACGGGTGCTCTGCGGAGCCAGCTGGAGCCTCTGCTTCCCGCTCAGCAGGCCAGCCTGGCTGCCAGGCCTGAATGTCGGGGCGTCTCCCGTGGCCACCTGGCCTTTGCACACCCTGCCTTCCCCGTTTCAGCGTCTGGCGCTGCCTGGCACTCCAGGCTGCGCTCTCCTGCCTCTGTGTCAGCACCCGCCAGCCCCCTGAAACGGCTTCTCAGCCAGACAGATTCACCCCAACCTCCCCTCCCTGCCATCTTCCCCTTGCCCTCCTTCTACTGGACAGAGCGCCCGAGGCTCTAACACACCCCAGGCGGCTCCTGGGCACAGTTCGTGGCCCAGACGAGAATCAGAAATAAAAGGGACTAGAATTGCTTAGTCTGCTCGCTGTCCTCCCCTGAATGACCAGGGGGTCCCACCCCAAGACAATCCATCACCCTGGCTATCACCTTGGGGCCGGGAGGGATTCCTTTGTTTTTTCCTCGTGCACTGAACTTGGGCTGGCCATTTATTTCACATATGGTGATATACACGTTTCGATGCTGTTCTCTCAAATCTGCCCACCCGTGCCTTCTCTCAGAGTCCCAAAGTCTATTCTTTATATCTGTGTCTCTTTTGCCGTCTCGCGTATAGGGTCGTCGTTACCATCTGGGGAATCCCTCTTTGAACCTTGGGGAATTCAGTTGCTAAGATCCTGGAGAAAAGCCTTCTGCAGGCATTTTTCCTTGAAGGGCTGGTCTGTCCTGGGCCCCCAGCTGTTAGCAGAGCCCCCCGCCCCTGCACACACGGCCCGTGTGCTTCACTCCAGCCCTGCGGTGTTTGCAGCAAAGATTCTCTCACATGCAGCAGTATCAACTGTTGGAAATGTAAGTGTTCAGGTCACATTTTTTACAACACAATTTTATTTTGCCGGGTCATCTGAGGTTTCCAGGTGCCCGTACTTCGGATCAGAGCCTGCCGCGACGGTGTTTTTGACACCACGGTTGGCCTGGATCCTCACTTCGCTGTCATCTGCAAATTGCAAACCTCTCTCTGGTCAGGATCCCACACATTTCAAGCTTAAAACGTCCTCGGTGAAACTCGCTGTCACTGCCACACTTAACACACACGCTGAGTGGGAGGCTCCAGTCACTGCACAACGTTCAGTTGGCTAAGTTTTGGGGGTAATTCCCCCAACGTGGTCCCTTTCTCCAGAGTCCTTACGGGTCAGTTTGTCTGGACTCCGTGTGGTGAACAAGAATTCGTCTTCCAGAGTTCCTCAGAACTCTACCTGGATTCTCTCAATAAATCACGGGTCTTTCAATATAATAACCTCAGCATGCTATTGGAAGAAACAGCGTGCTATTGGATTTAATTATCCCATCACAGGTCATTCTGAGATCATCAATCACTCACCATGAAAACCAGTCTAGAATATTATTATTTATAAGATGCTGAGACACAGCCGCTCAGTGGAGGGTAAGGTTCTGGTTTCGAAGCTCTTTCTTAATTTCTCATCTTCAGCTTCTGATGCTAAATGTCAGAATTAATTATGGGTCCCATCATATTAACACAAAGCCTCTACCATTCTTTCAGAAATGTTGTCGCAACACCCCTGCCAGAATCAGAGGAGCGTGCTTAACTTTCCGCCGGGAATAGTGTCACCAGTCTAACTGGGGCAAACATCTGGGTGCGGGCTCCCTGAGTGAGTCCAGGGAGGCTTTGCCCCCGGGGCACGGCGGGGGCGCGCAGGTGAGCGTGCATGGACTCAGGCGGCACTTTGCGGGAAACCCCTGCACCTGGCTCCAGCCTGGCACGCGCTTGCTCGTGAGTGAGGACACGGCCCCTGCGGGACCCGTTGCCCGGGAACGTGCTTGGATGTCAGTGGGTCAGACTGTGCCGAGTTGCTCCCCGCCCTGTCTGCTTCCCTGCTGAAGCCCCCGCTGCAGTCCCCTCCCCGGGTTTTGCTGACAACAGGGAGAGGGGAGGGGCTGGGGAAAAGCCCACAGAGGCCCCTAGGGGCCAGAGCTGGAAGCCAGCCCTGCCTCCCTGGCGGGGTGACAGCAGACGAAACTCTGCGTGGCTCCGTGTCCCGGCCCTGGTGAGGCCCGCAGGCTCAGGGCTTCCCCACGCCCAGCTCTGCAGGGCCTGCGCCCACTGTCCAGCCGGGCGGAGCACTCGCCGAGCATGGCTATGTCTCTGAGCAGGACTTTGGGTTGCCTGCGGCGTCTCCTGTGCAACTGGGGACCCACAGGACTTGACTCGTGAGTCGCTGACCACGCTGGGAACTGTGAGGGAGTCTAGAGACAGAGGGGAGCCCTGGGCTCGCCTTAGACTGTCCACCACCCTCACCACACGGCCGTGGGACCAACTGGCGGGAGCAGGTCAAGGCAGGGCTTTGCCAGGCTCTAGGGGAGCAGGGGATAAGGCTCCAGGGCCTGAGGTCACGAGAACCGAGGGGCGAGCCACCAGTGCCCGGGGGTCGCAGGGCAGAGCAGGGGTGGGGTCGGCCCGTGGGGTCCAGCAGCGTGGGTGAGGCCCGGGCCCATCCTGGTGGCGGTACCGAGGGGTACCACAGGGGTTTGGGGAGAGGAAGGGCTGCCACGGGGATCACTCGCATGTGGAGGAGGGAGCCTGCCCTCGGGTGCCAGGGCCGCTGCTGTGTGTGTGTGTGTGTGTGTGCATGCTCACACCCCACCCCTGTGTGTGTGTGTGCACACGCACACCCCACCCCTGTGTGCCCTGGGGGCCCTGCCCCTGCCTGGACTCTACCCCCGGCGGGGTCAGCCCTGACCCGGTGCCCGGGGCTCCCTGTGCCTCGGCCTCGGGGGGGGGGGGAGGGTGGCTCCTCTTCCCGAGTGCCCAGCTCTCCTCTGAGCGAGGGCTCCCACGCCTGCAACCTTGGACCCCCCTCCCCACCCAGTTCCGTCCTCTGGACATCTCCCCCTGGCCACCTCCCGCGGATCAGCGTCCCAGGCTGGATTCTCCGTCTTTATCTTCAAACAGCCCCTCCTCCGTGTGCCTGCTCAAAGGACCTCTTGGGGCTCACCCCGGCACTGGGGCTGTGGGACTGGAATGATGACGCTGACGATGTTTCCACGAAACCCCCTTCCCATCTGGATGTCTTCTGGGTGGAGACCTGAGGGAGGCTGACGGTTCTCTGGGTCCCGCTCCCCACGTGCCCAGAACAAGCCTCCCAAGTCCTGGCTGCGGGCCTTTCCGTCCGTCCTCGTGGGATCGTTGCCGTGGTAACAGCGAGTGGTTGGGGGTGGGGGCTGTTACCTGCTCAGCAGATGGGCGGATGGGGCGGCTGGCTCACAGCCAGCTCTGCCTGCTCATCCTGTTGGGGGCACTCGTGTGGCCCGCCCTCTGAGGGCTGCAGGGCACCCCCATCCCCCTGTGTCCCGGCCCAGGTCCCCTTTTGTCCCTGGGTGTGGGGACCTCCGCTCACCGTCTGCCCAGTGGGTGGACGGGACTCCAGACCCCAGCAGGGCCCGCCCCTTCCCTTTGAAGTTAGGATTTGCCCCTTGTCTTCTGTCAGCAATGTAGCAGAGTCTCATTTCTTTAAAGTGGAGAAGGAGGAAATTAATTTTCTTCCATAGTTTCCCAGCACCGTGGGAGATGACTGAGGCCCTCTGTGGGCGGCACTGGGCGGGGACAATCTATCGGGAAGGAAAGTCCGTGGGAGGACTCAGAGCTGGGGATGGAGGTCCTGAAACTTCTAGAGTGATGTTCAAGTGCCTCCGTCTCCACTTCCACGGTTGCTGCCCTGGTCCTGGGGTCTCGGCTGCTACAGTCCTTTCATCTGTGTGGGCCAAGGTCTCTGAGGAGCGTCCGGAGTTTCAGCTGGACCCCAGGGCATCACTCGGTGGGCCAGAGGGAGCAGGCGGGGACTCCGATGACATAGTACGGTTTTCACGCACAGGCAGCCTGGGCCATCTGAAGCATGTGCTTAGAACAGCGGAACCTCGCATGTGGGATGTTGGCTGAAAACGACCCGCAGCAACCTTGGCCTGTCTGTGCGGTTTCATGGAAGCCCGAGAAAAGCCACGTCCACGGTGGCCCCCCGTGCCTCAACAGGAAGGAGTGCAGGGCAGCCCTCCTGAGCCTGGCTGGCAACGGTCTGCCTGGCACCTTCCAGGGTCCCAGGGCACGCAGTCCATCTAGGAGTCTAGATGGGGCGGGTGGGCGCAGAGCTGAACACCTACAGCAGCTCAAGCCTGGTCCTTCCTGAAGCCACAGGGACCCCCGAGTGCGCCCCATGGGTGGGCGGAGGGGCCTGGGAATGAGCCTTGTCCTGGGAGACGGGGCTTCCACCACTTACACCGGCTTTCCTTCTTGCTCTGAAGGCATCGTCCTGCTGCTGGGCTCAGCCCCGACCCTGGGGGCCCCCCTCCCCTCGTCCACCAACCCCACGCAGCACACACAAAGCCCTCCGTGGAGGGTGGGGGGACTCTGGGCCTGAAGGTGGGCTCAGCCAGGGTCTCTTCTAACAGAAACCCCACCTCCAGTGAGGCAGGGAGGCTGGAGAAGTGCTCAGGTGTCTGGAGCAGGAAACTCTGGGGAAATCCTGCTGTGAGACCCGTGGGGGAAAGTATCTGATCAGTAAACTGTAAGGATAACCCGTGGTGGAAACCGTTCGTTAGCAGGTCAGGCATATTTGTTAAGAAATGTTACCCTACAAATTAGAAACAGTCTCTGCCCAGCGTCCTTGTTTGCATCTCACTTTCCTTAGGCTCTGGGTCATGTTTAGGGTGTTAGTTTCAGCACACCTGTGCCTCTGGTCTTGGACCAGACACCCGCCTCCCACTTTGTATGAACCGCACGGCCATGTCCCTGTCTCTGGAACAGGGAGAGAGTGTTCTTCCGCCTGGAGAGTCCCCTGTTCCCTCCCGTCTCCGTCTGCCTAGCTCTGTCCCTCCTTATCAGCTGTCTTCATCTGAGTTCTGCGTGCTGCGTATCCATGACGATCACTGTCTGTCTATCTCCCCCGTGTTCACACGTTCTCACATCTCAGGGACCACGGCATCACCGCCACCCGGGACCACAACCCGCTCAGCAGCGAGTCTTGGTCAGAGCGGTTGACTGGGGTCGATGGGGAACCCCGGCTTCCCGCTGACTTCCTCCCGGTTGAAGGTGCCGCAAGACCGACCCTCCTCAGTTAAACACAGGAGCCCGGGAAGGTCAAGTGGCTTCCGAACAGCTCCAAAAGCTGCACACGGGGCGAGGTCCGTCCCCAAGCAGGGCTGGTCTCCGAAGGGGCCTGACGAGGCCCTGCCGGCCCAGTCAGCCTCTCCCAGCTCTGAGAGCCGCTCTGCTGCTTGCGAGGACCGGCCGGCTTCACGGCGGAAGCAGCAACGGCTCCCCGGTTGCCCCCAGTGCACACTTGCATTTTCTAACACTAACCATGCTCGACTTGCGCGGCTGTGTCAGGCGGATAGCACGCTGACTCAGTTTTGCACACGCATGCATTCTTTTCCATTATAGGTTGTTACAAAATACTGAGTCTTCTTCCCTCTGCTATACAGTAGATTCTTGCTGGTTATTTACTCCATATATATCAATAGAAGCGTGTGTGTTAATTCCAAGCTTCCAATTTATCCCCCCTACATCCAATAGCTCATAGAAAAGCAAGAGAGTTCCCGAAAAACATCTACTTCTGCCTTATTGGCTATGCCAAAGCCTTTGACTTTGTGGATCACAACAAACTGTGGAACATTCTTAAAGAGATGCGAATGCCAGACCACCTGATGTGCCTCCTGAGAAATCTGTCTGCAGGTCAGGAAGCAACAGTTAGAACTGGACATGGAGCAGTGGGCTGGTTCAGAATTGTAAAAGAAGCCCGTCAAGGCTGTATATTGTCATCCTGCTTATTTAACTTCTATGCAGAGTACATCATGAGAAACGCTGGGCTGGATGAAGCACAAGCCGAAATCAAGATTGCCAGGAGAAATATCAGTAACCTCAGATATGCAGATGACACCACCCTTATGGCAGAAAGCAAAGAAGAACTAAAGAGTCTCTTGATAAAAGTGAAAGAGGAGAGTAAAAAAGCTGTCCTAAAACTCAACATTCAAAAAATGAAGACACGGCATCCGGTCCCATCACTTCATGGCAAATAGATGAGGAAACAATGGAAACAGGGACAGACTTCATTTTCTTGGGCTCCAAAATCGCTGAGGATGGTGACTGCAGCCATGAAATTAAAAGACACTTGCTCCTTGGAAGAAAAGCTATAACCAACCTAGACAGCATATTAAAAATCAGAGACATTGCTTTGCCAACAAAGGTTTGTCTAGTCGAAGCTATGGTTTTTCCAGTAGTCATGCATAGATGAAAGAGTTCGACCATAAAGAAAGCTAGGGGTCAAAGAACTGATGCTTTTGAACTGTGAGAGTCCCTTGGACTGCAAGGAGATCCAGCCAGTCCATCTTAAAGGTGATCAGTCCTGAATATCCATTGGTAGGACTGATGCTGAAGCTGAAACTCCAATACTTTGGCCACCTGATGAGAAGAGCTGACTCATTTGAAAAGACCCTGATGCTGGGAAAGATTGAAGGTGGGAGGAGAAGGGGACGACAGAGGATGAGAAGGTTGGATGACATCACTGACTCAATGGACATGAGTTTGAGCAAGCTCTGGGAGTTGGTGGTGGACAGGGAGGTCTGATGTGCTGCAGTCCATGGGGTTGCAAAGAGTTGGAGAAGACTGAACTGATTGATGGACCCGTCTCCCCATTAGTAACCACAGGTTTATTTTCTAAGTCAGACCTCGAGGTCTCCTCCGACTGCATCCTGGCCCTTTGAGTCTGTTCCTAACACGGCAGCTAAACCTGTCCACTGCCAATGCAGGTCAACACACTTGACCCGGACCCCACCCCCCAGCACTCAACCCTGCCATCTCCCTGGGGTCCCCGGGGTCTCCTGCAGCCTGGCATTGTGCTTCCTGGAGCCTCCTCCAGCTAAGACCAGCTCTCCTTGGTCTGCGGCCGAAGCCCCAGTCTTGGTTCCCTTGAGGCTTTAGAATCACAGAATCTTGTTGGGACGAGACCCGCGACACATGAGCAGCGGATGCACACACATCCCACTGTCCCAAAGGTTCATCAAAAAGCCTTTCAGTTTCATGTCAGGCTAAGAGCCCTTTCAGCCTGTGGCTCCACCCCCAGGCCCCGCCCTGGGATGAAGAAGAAACGCTCAGAGCAGGTGCAAACACCTGGTCCCCCGGCGCTCCATCAGGGCAAGGCTGCAGCCACCTCTCCCTGGGCAGCGCTCAGAGCAAAGACCCACGCCTGTCCAGTCCTGGCTGCCCCCTGGGGGGAGGTCAGTGGGGAGGGAGGCCGGGCGGGTTCAGGGCCTGTCCTGGGATGGGAGTCCAGGAGGACTGGCTGCAGGCTTCCTGCCCGCCACGCTGTCCCTTCCGCCCCCGCGGCCTTCTCACGGGCGGCCCTCCAGGAGGACAGCTGCCCCGTCTTCCAGCTCCGTCGCAGCGCTGACACTGCGCGTCTCCCGGACGTCCTCCCACCCTAAAGCCCACCAACCCCTGCGCTTCCTCACTCTGCTTCATGGTCTCTGCAGCTTCAATCACCAGCTCAGAGGACCGTTTGTCCGAACGTCCGTCCACCTGGCCATATGTCCCACCAGACACGGGCTCCCTCAGGGCAGGGGCTGCGGGGGGATGTCAGCTGGAAAGGCGTGGTGGACGCTGGCTCCACAAGCAGGCCTTCGCGGGCTCTGCCCTCGTGCAGACCCACGGCCCTCACGGACGGAGTTCTAGAAGTTTAGCCCCTCATCCAGCCCGGTTCCCACTTGGTAACACGGGAAAGCCAGTGTTATGTCTGGGCAGTGTGCTCAGACGTGCAGTGAAATTAACATCCTTTCTCGGCCGACCGTGGATGACTTGGTGGGGTCCCCTACCAACGTCACCTGGGGCGGGGCAGGGCGCTCAGCCAGCCACGGAAACACGCTCCCAACAGCTGCCTTCCCGACCGGGAGAACTGTTTCTTTTTCTTTTTAAAAAATACAGCATATTTGATTTTTTAAGGGATTTTGCCTGGGAAACTTGGGAACTATTTCAGTTCTTAGCAAACAAATTTGTGCAAAGGGGGAATAGGCTGATGGATTTTCCCAGTATTTCCTAAGTGGTGTTTTAAACTTTTTTTTTCTAGAGTACATATTTTGTCCTAGGAAAATGGAGGACATCTGGTCCAATCTGAAGGTGAAATTAGACGAGCCCTGTCTCAAAGAAATATAATTCAAGCCATGTGGGTAACTTGAAATTGTGTAACAGCCATATTGAGAAAAAGTGAAACGAAAGGGAAGAAACTGACTTTAATATATATTTTATTTCACTCAGTACATCCAAAATATTATTGATTTAACATGTGCCTAATACAAAAAAGTGTAACAAGATCCTTTACATACATTTCTGTACTAATTCTTTGAACCGCATTTCACACCCACAGCCCGTCTCCGTCCAGACCAGCCACGTTCCAGCGCCCCACGGCCCTTAGGGGGCAGCGGGCCTGGCTGTGGACGGCATAGCTCCGGAGTTGGGGCGGGCAGGCAACCTACCGGCCTCGGGGTGTGGCCCTCCAGCCAAGAGTGGAATTTACCTTTTTTAACTGGTGGACCAAGAAACACAGAAGGAGGTGCTGTAGGGACACAGCTGGCGACGTTTGGGTTTATCAGTTCCTTTTAAATTGGGTTAATCGATCTACACCTGACTTTTTCTCAGTTTTAATTTTAGTAGAAAATATAGAGAGATAGATGCAGCTCAGAGGGAAAGAGGTCTGCGAAGGGTTCCGGTCTGATCCCAGGCGAGGTGACACGTGCTCAGAGAGACCCAGAAATTGAGGCAGGACCACCTGATGCCTCGCCCATCACCTGGGCCACGCCCATCACCTGGGCCACGCCCATCACCTGGTGCCACTTAATCTGGTGCCATGTGCCCTGGTACCGCTTCACCGGGTGCTCCATCTGTCATCTCGTACCGCACCACCCGGGGGCCCTCACATTCCCCACTGCCCTTCTCCAAGCTCCTTCTCGCCCCCGCACTTCTTGTTTGCAAGGGGTAAACTAGAAGCTTACGTCCTATACACTGGAAGTCATGGCCGCGAAGCGTACTTTCTGTTGAGTCGTGTTCCACGGTTCTCAGGCTCTCTGTGGGCTTCGGTGCTGCCTGCTGAGGAAAGCTGCCGGTGAAACCTGTCACTGGTCCTGCTGGGAGAGCCCTCCAGGCCTGAAAGGAGGCCTGTCTGCACCCACGTTTACGAGATGACTGATAGTTATCACTTACGTCTTGGGTGACCAAACTTGCCAGCGTATTATTAATTTTCTATTAAAGTCATCCTGGCAGGACCTGAGACAGTGTGCCAGCCCGAAGCGGGGCCCAGACTGGGGGCTCTTGGAGGCATCGGGCATCCTTCAATCTGAAGAGCGTTCTTCCCAGGAAACTCACCCAGGAATCCTGGTCCTGGTGTCCTGTGAGGCAGCTCTGACTCTCCTGTGGAACCCCCAGCAGACCCCACTGACTGACCCACAGAGGCAAGCTCAGCCAGTTCTCAGGATGCCTGTGGGCACCAGGCACCCGTCTAGCAGCTACCCTGGGCCCTGGGAATGCCTGGCTTCCCTGACCCTGTTTGGGCACCAGAGCCCTGAAGGTTTTCCCCAGCATCTTGGCATCCCTGGGGGACTCACCCCTGGGGAGGCCGTGGGGGCTTTAGGGGGCCTGAGAATACCCTGGACGCCACCCAGCACTTCACAGCACCTCATCTCCTAGCGCTGACAAACAAGGACTTGGAACCATTGGCCAACGGCGCACTTTGCTTCAGCGACATTGATGTCATTCCTGCTCAGGTGTGGGAGGCTCGGCCCGTCCGGAGGAAGGCCTTGAGTGAAGAAGGCGCTGCTGGGGAAGCTGCTTCATCAGATTCATCAGCTCAGCCCGTCACAGCCTCCACTGATGGAGCCGGCTGAGCGGCAGGGGATGGGATGGTGTCCTGCCCCAGCCCTTTCTTCCGGTCAGTGTGCTGGGTCCACAGGGCAGGAAGTCCCTGCTGACCGTGGACTGTCTGATTCCAATGGTGATTACAAATCCCACTCGGTCAACAAAAGCCGCTCAACAAAAGCCGACGGGGAGGTCACGTACCCCCCACACCCAGTGACTGGTTGGCCAGACCTGGCCGCTGGACTCCGGTGGATGGGGGGCTGCTCTCCACGGTCTAGACTAAAGCCGTTCTCAAGGTGAACCCAGCCTGCAGCGTCGGCACCACCTGGGATCCTGGTGGAGGCGCAAACCCTCAGGCCCCTGGGACTCTGAGGCCTGGGGTCCAGCACCCCGTGTCTAGCCATCCCCCTCCCCCCCACAGGTCTTCCCACTCCCAGAGAGGCTCCACAAGGCCAGGGTGGATCTCAGGTGCAGCTGAGACCACCTCCCTGCCCTCTTCTGTCCCCCTCACCCCGGCCCTGAAGAACCCCAGGACATCACCTGCACAAGCATCCGTGTCCCAGGGTCAGCTCCCAGGAACAGCAGTGGCTTTCTTCCTCTGCCTCGGATAATCTCCAGACTAGAGCAGAGGCTGTTTTGTCCCCCTTTCCTACCTTATACCTTTTAAGTCCTCGGTCTCACCTTTGCTCCAGAGCCCAAGTTATCTTTGCTTGTTTAGCCGTTTAGTTGTGTCTGACTCTTTTGGCACCCCATGGATTGGAGCCCATCAGGGTCCTCTGTCCGTGGGATTCTCCAGGCAAGAATGCTGGTTGCCATTCCTTTTTTCAGGAGATCTTCCTGACCCAGTGATTGAACCCGAGTCTCCTGCTCAGTAGGCAGACTCTTCACCACTGAGCCACCAGGGAAACCCAAGAGCCTAATAACAAAAATCCAGGGCAAAGTGGCTCATGGAAATTGCCAATATTTAATTCACCTAAAATTCGGCTTTTTCGTTTTTAGTGTCGACCCAGCGCCCAGGATTGGCTGCTAGGGTGTCACTTCCTCATCTCTCCTTAAAAACTTCAGGGCCGTCCAAGGAAAAGAACCCGTCCACTGAGCGGTTTTGTCGTGAATAGCCATCTTATACTCGAAAGGAGCTCTCGCCACAGCATTTCAGCCTTGTCTGGGGTGGGGCCGCCCAGTACGGAGGCCGCCGCCCGCATGCGCTGGTGGGAGACTGCATTGCAGCCGCCCTGAGCCAAAAAAAGGGCTGCCCGGGGCCTGCACCCCGAGCGTCGGAGACCAGGCCGGAAAGGGGGCCATGGGTCTCATTAAAAACAGTTTAGTGGGGAGGACACGCTGGGATGATAATATCCTGGGTTAAATGAAATATGTCATTAGAATCACTTTCACCTGTTTCTTTTTATTTCTGCAATGTGACTGTGGAAAATTTAATAACGTGTATGCGGCTGATGCTGTTTCTCTTGGACAGCCTGGGCCTGGGAGATGCTGAGGACAGCCAGCTCGGGAGTGAGGGTCTTGCCAGACAGCCGTTCCCAGGCCGAAGAGGCCGGGCGCCCGGGGGCTGGGAGAGCCGCCCGCCCCATCAGGCTTGGCTGTGTGGGTGTTGGCTCCTTAGGTGGGAACGGGGGTTCCTGGGGGCGGTTTCCTGGTTCTCCGCGGCCGGTGTCCCTGGCGCTGGGTGCAGTGCCGCGAGCAAGGGTGCCTTTTGCTGGCTGGGGTGGCTTTAAACCTGTGGGATGCACGCCTGGAAGACGGCCTGGGAGCCGCGGAGTCTGGGGAGGGGAGATCACTGCGGGAGGAAATGCCGCAGTTTCCCACGGGGTGTGGGGTGGGGGTCGTGGGAACCCTCGCCAGCCTCCTCTGGCAGGAAGCTTGTCTTCACAGTTTAACTTCACAAGCAGTTAAACTGTTTGCTCCTGCTCTTACCAGAACCGAGAGGGCGGACAGCTGGCCGGCACACTCAGCGTGAAGCCCTCTGGGTGAGTCAGAGGAAAGCTTCATTTTATCCCTTAAGTTTCTGTTCCACAAGTGAGATGCGCTAGGTTGCTTGAATAAGCACACTGGTGATGCTTTTCCTCTAGAAAACAGAAGAAAGGGATCTGGCAGTTGTCCGTTTGGTGGAGAGTGTGGGCAGGTCGTGGGGTTTGGGTCTCACCAGGTGCCCGAAACCACAAGGTAGTGGGACTGTGCTCTCCCCGAGTTCAGAACCTCAGCGCAGCAGTGTTTGGAAGAGTTCTCTGTGTCTCTTGCTTGTAAAGCCCCTATGTGTGTGTGCTCTGTTCTGTCTGACTCTGCGACCCCGTGGGCTGTAGCTGCCAGGCTCCCCTGTCCATGGGACTCTCCAGGCAAGACTACTGGAGTGGGCTGCCCTTCCCTTCTCCAAAAGCCCTTATGTTTATCCCCAAATACACTCAGTGGCAGCAGGACTGAAATGCAAGGGAGAGCTCAGGGGGCGGTCGGGTAACTCAGGATCCTCTGGACAGCCGTGGCGTCCTGGGGTCACCACGCTGGACTTTCCCATGGGCTTCCCGAGACCGAGCCCCAGGGCGGGCACAGAGTGGCGACAAGCAGCCAGAGCGTTTCTGGGCTTGAGACACGGGCAGACAGAGGACCAGCCAGGGAGAGTGTAGGGCCTGGTGAGAGATGCCAATGTAGGGCCCTTCTTCAAACATTGCTAAGACTTTTAAGGCGGCTGTGGCAAAGCGTTCAAGGACGTGGGCGGCCTTGCTACGCACGGGCCTGGGGGACATGTAGGTCCCACGGCCAGCTGACCCTGGCCTTAGAGCACAGCAGTGGGCTCGCTGCTCGGGCCCCCCTTGGCCAAGCAGAGCGCTGAGACTGAGGGCCGGGGAAAGGCATGATGCTGCCCTGGAAAGGGGGGCGGGGGCTGGACATGGGGATGGTGAGTGCCCGCCGAGAGGCCCGACGGGCCGCTCTGCAGTCCTGCCCGAGGAGAGAGGAGGCCGCCCCCGCCCTCAGGGAGCGCCCAGCAGGCCCGGGAGGGCAGGCGTCTCTGCGGCTGCGTCTCTGTCTCCTCCCTCCCTGCCTCTCTCCCTCCCCCCCCCTGCCGCCACCGCTCTTGTCTTTGTCACTAATGTTTTTAGCACAGGTTGGACGTTTTCTGCAGAGGCACTGAAGTTCAGTAGCTTCGAAAGAGCGCTATCAAAAGGGCCACCCTTGGCCCCACTGAAATCACAGATCAAGGGTGCCATTCTCCTCCGCACCTAAGGCCGGTATCTCTCTTGAATGCTTGTCCCTTAAAGCCACGTGCCTTCGGGGGGCGGGGGGGTTGTGGCTCTTGTTTCGTCTTAAATTGGTCTCCCCTCTGCCCGCCTGTTTTCACACAAGCTGGCTCATGAGCGAGATGCCCCGTGACTCCACTCAACCGGAGAGTCTGTGGTTTTGAGGCAGCAGACGGTCACCGTTTGAGAGAACCAGCAGTTGCTTCCCCGTACAGACGTTGCGGGGCCTTCCTGCACCTGCCAGTCCCGCCTCTTTGGCTCTGGAAAGCGGCCCCGCTCCGACAGGCGTGGTCTGAGGGCATGGCGGGGTCCCCGGCCTGAGGCTCAGCCAGTGGTGGGTGGCGAGTGGGCACCTGCTTCCGTCTGCCCCGTCCTCCCTTCAGGTGCCTGAGGATGACTGGGAGCACGGCTCTGAGTGGCACCCTCTGTGCCCAGGAGCTGGCTGGCTCACCCAGACCTCCCACCGCCCAGCTCGCTCGGGACGTGCTGAGGGTGCGGTGTGTGTGCAGACCGGCTTGGCAGGAGCCGGGTGGTTTTGCAGCAAGCAGGCGGGGAAGGAGGGGACCTGGCTCAGTTGTGACTTGAACACCTGTGCACACGAGCCAGAGACAGCTGCTCCACATCAGCCCGCAGCCGGGGGGCCGGCTTCTCCCAGCCAGGGTTGCAGTTAAGTTCGCGGCGCCCCCAGGGCTCCTGGAGAGAGAGCAAGGGAAACCTTGCCCCGGCCTGCCCGGCCCCGTGAGGCCCCTGCTGAGCTGTCCCAGGGAGACCTTTCCCTTGTGTCCCTGGGGTGCTGACTGGGCGGGCAGTTCCCCCAGCCTGCGGGGGGCCCTTCACTCGGTCCTGTTTCTTCCGGCTTTGGGCTGGGCCTGCCTCCTGAGCCATGTTTGCCCAAACCACCCTCTTCCTGAACTTTCAAGTCTGTGAGGATTTTTAAGGACAAGTGAATCTGAAATATTTGGGGACAGTCACCTGAAAGTCACAAAGTGGCTTTTGCTCCCCACTCATCACTTGCCTTACGGAGCCGCCCTCTTAGAAATAGGTTTGCATGAATCAAGCGGCCGTAGAGACAACGCCCGGAGAAGGAACGTCGCTTTCCGCGTCAGATGCCCCCAGCTTAGTGCTCCGCGTGCAGCCCTGCCCGGCTGTGACTATTGCATCATCGGACGCAGTAATGGGGCAAATGGTGTGAGAGGGAACCACGGCGGGACGGACGTGACTGCAGGACGATTTCACGGCCCCTGGACACAGCGAGGAAGCTGGGCTGGATGGATGAGACTTGACACCTGCGTGCGGCAGCAGAGGCGCAGAGCCACTTAGCGGCTCCTCCGGGGCCGCCCCAGGACCTGCTGTCCTTGCCCATCAAGTATTAACCAGCGCGGGGAGACCTCCCGGCCGGCCTGGCCCGCGCCAGAAGAGAGCAGCTGAGCTAAGGCCCTGCTCTCCGTCAGCTTACAATCTGCGGATCCGGGAGGGGGTGCATGCAGTCACCGACGAACATGGCTGGGGAGGGGAGCGGGGCGCCCCAGCAACAGGGTCCACGGCCACCTCCTGGCTCAAAGGGCAACAGAAGCCACAGCTGCCAGGACCTGCGCTTGGAAGCCGCCCTTGGCAGTTTGTGTCATTGACCTGCACCCCGCGGATCTGCTGGGAAGGGCACGGCAGCGCACAAAGTCAGGGGCGGGAGAGTCAGGAGGGACGGTGCCCGGGCTCTGACCACAGGCCCTGGAAATCGCTCCAGTGGGTTTTCACCTCCAGACTGTGGTCTCTCCCACAGTTCACTTCAGTTCAGTTGCTCAGTTGTGTCTGAGTCTTTGCGACTTCATGGACGGCAGCACACCAGGCTTCCCTGTTCTTCACCATCTCCCAGAGCTTGCTCAAACTCATGTCCATCGAGTCGGTGATGCCATCCAACCATCTCATCCTCTGGCGTTCCCTTCTCCTCCTGCCTTCAATCTTTCCCAGCATCATGGTCTTTTCCAGTGAGTCAGTTCTTTGAATCAGGTGGCCAAAGTATTGGAGTTTCAGCTTCAGCATCAGTCCTTTCCATGCATATTCAGGACTGATCTCCTTTAGGATGGACCGGTTGTCTCTCCTGCAGCCTCTCATTAGAGAAGGGAGTAGGGGGATGAGGGCCCGGGCAGTTCTGGGGTTTCGCCGAGAGCACCCACAGCGGGACAGGCTCGGCTCTGGTGGACCCCCTGGGAGAAGGAGTGGCCTCTGCCTCCCTGAGTTTCAGACCAGGACGTGGTGCAGACCTGCTGAAACCTGCTGCTGTGTTTGCCCTCCAGCGTCCATGGCTAAGACCCCGCTCACGGCCTTTGTACACCGTCCACATCTGACCAGCGTCTCGTGGTTGGAGAGAAGCGAGCGAGGTTTGCTCTCAGACGTAAAGGAACCGTCCTCCACTCTTCTTCCAAGCCCTGATGACCTCGAGGCCCCATGCCCAGCTGGCAGGGCACAGCCGGGGCCCCTGCGTGTCCATGTGGGGCAGAGGCCCCTGACCCATGGCCCGGCCCTTCCCTTCAGAGGGACGTGACTTTGTGGGGTTTTATGTCTGTTTGTCCATGGTGCTGCAGAGAGTCAGACACAACTTAACGACTGAACAACAGCGTCCTTGTTAGAGCGGTCCTGCTCCCCGGGCACAAGGAGAGAAACGTCGTTCTTGAAACCCTTCCTTGGCAAAGGCTGAGTGAAGGCCCTGGGAGGCTCACCAAGACCTGAGTCTCAGTGGTGCAGCGGGATGAAGATTTGAAGAAGAGTCTTTGCAGAAACCACGGGCTCGCCGCGATTGTCCTTCCTAGGCTTTCGTTCCCTGTAACTGTTCTGAAGGCCTGGTTTGCACTCCACACGAGGCGGGGCTCCTGCCCCCCGGGCTCTGTGGGTCCGGCTCACTGACGGCAGGAGTGGGGGCTAGGAGCGTGTGCTTCACGGTTACGGTTGCTCTGCGTGTGGACCTCCAGGCCCCGAAGAGAAGAAAAGAGGCCACTTTGTCAATCAGCGAATAAAGGCTTTCTGTCTTTGGAAAAAGGGATTAGCTCTGGTCAGGGTCTAGGAGGGACCAAGGTGATGCTAAAATAATCACAAGGTTGACATGCAGCTGCTGAAGGCTAAAGGGAACTAACTAACTTGTGTTTACAGAACCCACCTGTGCCCCAGGGGAGGCCCCGCCCCCCGCGCCCCAGGGGAGGCCCCGCTCCCCGCACCCCAGGGGAGGCCCCGCCCCCCGGGCCTTGCTGGTGACCTGGGGGGAGGCTCCGCTTTCAGTGTGCACGCAGGCAGGGTGGCTGTCCACCTCATCCCAGTCCCCGGCAGATCCACCGAATGAAGCAGGAGAGACAACAGGACGAGTCCGCAGCTGGCCCCGAGCCCCGCGCATCCTTGTTGCCTTCCTCACCGCCATCTGGTCTCCCCCACCCTCCAGGGTGCTGAGGGCACGGGGAGCGGGCAGGGGGCCCCGTCCGCCTCCTCTGAGTCCCCGTGCCTAGGATGGTGCCCAGAGCAGGACCAGGGTGCGTTGGACGAGTGGGTGATGGGTGACCGTCCGCTCAGCGATCGAGGTTGGGGTTGATGGATGTCTGTTCCACTTGCTGAAACCATCCCCTCAGTCTCCAGTGACGGCTCTGTGTCCCTGAGATGACCCCCGTCTTCTCGAGGGCTCCTTCCTCGGGGTGGGGGGGCTGAAATGAGGTGTCAGTGAGCTGAGGTCCTGCGGTTGCCATACAGCTGGGGTGGGGTGTGTTTCTTTGGAGGCCAAATGGTCAAGGTCAAGACGCTGAGGCTTTTATCTAATCCAGCCCAGGGTCTCCCCACAGTCAACGTATGAATGAATAAAAGAACTCTGCTTTAAAAGAGTTCAGACACGTGTTGCCACAGTCTAAGATCAAGATACCGTTTTCTCCATCATTACCTTTGGGAGTTTGATTTGATGGCTTGTTTCAGGCTGCACATGGTGGGATTACGGGGGTTTTATTAGATGGGAAATGGAGAGAAATGAAGGACACAAGCTACTAACTTGATGCTCCTCTCAGAACGTGCCTTTGAGCAGCAGTCCGGGAGCGGCTGAACCCCAGGGAGTCAGAGGCCGGAGGGGCTGCGGTGGGAGTGGATGTGCCCGTTGGTCACCGGTCACATTAGGACACCCCTCTGGCCCGCCCGGAAACCAGCTCTGTGAGATTCGGGGGGTCAGAAGCTTCAAAAGGTCAAGATGGTGGATTCCTCAGAGTCGCTGGAGAACGTGCCCAGACGGCAGTGGAACGGGACGCCTGGGTCACCGACAGCCTGAAGCACACACTGCCTGCTTCCTGGAGAGACCGAGGAGACCCCCGGGGCCAGTGTGGCCCCCAGAGGTGTCGGCGCCACGGTCTGCGGGGACACCGCCTCCCGTCTCTGAATTGCCTAGGTGAGGTGCTCCACTGGCTGACTAGACCTCCATGGCAGGGGTGAGTCCTCCGCTGGGCCTGGGGTGGGCATGGTCCCCATCACGGGGGGTGAGTCCTCCCCTGGGCCTGGGGTGGGCGTGATCCCTATCACGGGGGTGAGTCCTCTGCTGGGCCTGGGGTGGACGTGGGCCCCATCACGGGGGTGAGTCCTCCGCGGGGCTTGGGGTGGGTGTGGGCCCCATCACGGGGGTGAGTCCTCCGCTGGGCCTGGGGTGGGCGTGGGCTCCATCACGGGGGTGAGTCCTCCGCGGGGCTTGGGGTGGGTGTGGGCCCCATCACGGGGGTGAGTCCTCCGCGGGGCTTGGGGTGGGCGTGGGCCCCAGGGGGCAGGCACGACTGCCTGTGTCCGTTGTGTCAGGGTGTTCGGGTCCAGAGGCCAGAATTGCCTGCTGACATCACCACCAAGGAGCAGGGCTGCAAACCCACATCCCTTGGGTCCCTCACAGCCAGACTTCAGGTAGGTGCCCCTGCCCAAGACCCGGGCACGGGGCAAGAGAGAGTCTGGCTCCTGGACCTCCTGTGGCCGTCCCCGCGTACGGGGCTGGAGCCTGCGCCATGCCTGCCGGTCGTCGGACTTCTGACCCCCGCTATTCTGGATGGTGGTGGCTCTCCCAGCTGCGTCTTCTCTCAGCCCATGGAACAAGCCACGGGGTCGCTTGCTCAGCCTCCCCAGCAACTCTGAAGGCCAATAAAACCCTAGTTACTCTCAGTCTGCCTGTCACCGCCCTGATCAGAGAAACCGACAGCAGAGAAGTCAGGAAGAGATTGTCTGCTAAGGCCCTGCAGTGCCGTAGGCGGAGGGAAGATGGCAATTGCCGGTCAGGGCTCCAAAATGGTGGTGTCACCATCGCGGAGTTCTGGCTAATTGTTTCTGCAGCACACCGTGCTGTAACGTAGATCGTCTCAATCACCGCGTCTCCTTCGTGCCTAAAATGCTTGGACCGAGGGGCTGCCTCATCGCCCTCCCGCCAGCTGCAGTACTGACTTCTAGAGCCATGAGGGATCCAGGCAAATGCAGAGAGGCGCGTAGAGAAAAGGAGAAAACTTTACTGAGGTGCGTGAACATCCTTTGAATAAATCAAGGGCAGCCTAATTTTTTTAGCTTTCCCTCTTTTCTGACACACGAGCTCGAGGCTGTGTCTCTTGTGCACAAGTTAACTGCATAGACACATTTTAATAGGTGAGATATTTGTTAACTTCAGCTCACCCTGTGGCTGGGTTTCGGTCAGGATTTCTCCTTCCGCTCAGGGGCTATTTACAACGCCACTTCTTCATTTCCAAACACGGGGAGGTTTTGGTCACCTTATTGCCATCGGGTGCTCCGATGACCACATGCGATCCGACAGCACTCCTGGGACGATCTCGGTCCTTAAGGGCTTGCTGCGGCCCACCCCGTGGCCTGCTCTGCAGAGACTGGCCGGGCGTGCCCTCCACATGAACACACTCATGTCCCTCTGTCGGGAGAGGTCTCATGCACTGCGCGAGACGTCTGAACCCAAAGCCTGCTTGTCTACTTCCTTTGGCCTCACGGAGAGTGTTGGGTTAAAATCTATTTCTGAAATTGGGGATTTAGTTATTTCTGCTTTTAAAATTTCCAGCTCTTATTTCATATATCTGAAGCTGCAGTGTAAATGCCCACTGGTTGGAATGGCATGTTGTCCGGGTGGCGTGACAGTTTTCCAAGATGAAACACCCATCTTTTTCTTTGGTAATGTTCTCTACCTTGGTGTCTCTTTTGTCTGTGATGGGTATATCGGCCACATGTGTGAGACCATAAAACAAGTCTTAATACACTTAAAAAGCAAATGCCACAAGAGGTTTTCTCCAACCACAATGAAACATTAGTAACTGAAGGAAACCTGGGAGATCCACAGCTATGCAGATGTGAAATGGCGCACACCTAAACAGCCACGAGTCAGTGAAGAGAGCACAAGGGACTTTTGAAATGCTTGGAGAGGAAAGAACATGGCAACAATGCAGGAAGCCTGTGGGACAGAGCGGGGTGGTGCTCCAAAGGCCCGCCTCAAGGAGGTGTCAAACAGCACGACCGGCCACCTTAAGGAGCAAGCGAAAGAGTAAACTGATCTGAAAGCAAGCAGAAAGAAAGAACAAAGATTAAATCAGAGGAGAGTGAACTAGAGAGAGGAAAAGCAAGCGAGAATTAATGAACCTAAACATTGGTTCTTTGAAAAGATAAAGATATTGACAAGCTTTTAGTTAGATTAATCAAGAAATGATAGAGAGACAACTCTAATTACCAAATTCAGGAATGAAAGCAAGGGCATTACCACGTGTTTATAGAAATAAAAATAATTATACGAGGGGCTTCCCTGGTGGTCCTGTGGTTAAGACTCTGGGCTCCCAGTGCAGGGGCCCAGGCTGGGGTCCCGGTCAGGGAACTAGACCCCGCATTAAGAACAATTAAGAGCCGCATGCTGCAACGGAGACCTGGCTTAGACAGAAATGTAAGAATACTATGAACGATTTTATGATGACAAGTTAGATAGCCCAGATAAAAGGGACATATCCCTAGAAACACACACAGCACCAAAATTGGCTCAAGAGAAAGAGTAAATGCTTATAAATCTGTAATAAATGAGAAACTGAATCAATAAATTAAAAATCTTCCCAGTGAATAAGGACGGATCCCTTCACTGTTGAACTTCATCATTCATTGTGAAGAAGAATCAACACCGGCCATTCTCACACTTTTCCAAAAACATTAGCAGATGGAGCACCACCTAACATCTCCAAGGCCATGCCACCAGGCAGAACACAGCAGCTCTGTAGCCCTTATCAAAATAGATGCAGAAATCCTCAGCAAAAATCCAGCTTCCCAAATCCTGCAGCATATTAAGAGGATTAAACTCCATGACCAAATGGGATATATCCCAAGAATATGAGGGTGTTTCAACATCCAAAAATTAAACACTGTGATACATCATATTAATAGAATGAAGAGAGAAAAAGGATAAGCTCTTCTGATGCAGAAAAGGCTTTTGAAAAAGCTAACATCTTATCATGATGAAGAGACCCAGTAAAGGAGAAATAGAAGGAAACGTTCTCAGCAAGTTCGAGTGTATCTATGAAAAACCCACAACTGACATCGTGTTCAATGGTGAGAGCCTGAAAGCTTACCTCCTAAGACCAAGAGCAAGACGAGGAAGGTCGTACTCACTGCTTCTCTTAAAATTGTGTTGGAAGTTCTAGCCAGGGCGGGTAGGCAAGAAAAAGAAATAAATAGCACCCACATTGGGAAGGAAGAACGAAACTGTTTCTATTCACAGATTACCTAATATTACAGGCAGAAACCCCCAAATAATCCATAAAATGCCCTTAAAGCTAATAAATGAGAGAGTAAAGTTGGAGGACAAAATCAACATACAAAAATCAGTGCATTTCTACTCTTTCACCATGGGGAACCCCCCCCTCCCCCACAAAGGTATAAATAGAATTTTTGGACTGTGGTGTTGGAGAAGACTCTTGAGAGTCCCTTGGACTGCAAGGAGATCCACCAGTCAATCCTAAAGGCAATCAGTCCTGAATATTCATTGGAAGGACTGATGCTGAAGCTGAAACTCCAATACTTTGCTGCTGCTGCTGCTAAGTCGCTTCAGTTGTGTGCGACTCCGTGCGACCCCATGGACGGCAGTCCACCACCAGGCTCCGCCATCCCTGGGATTCTCCAGGCAAGAACACTGGAGTGGGTTGCCATTTCCTCCTCCAATGCATGAAAGTGAAAAGTGAAAGTGAAGCAGCTCAGTCGTGTCCGACTCTTTGGGACCCCATGGACTGCAGCCCACCAGGCTCCTCCATCCATGGGATTTTCCAGGCAAGAGTACTGGAGTGGGGTGCCACTGCCTTCTCCGTCCAATACTTTGGCCACCTGATATGAAGAACTGACTCACTGGCAAAGACCCTGATGCTGGGAAAGATTGAAGGCAGGAGGAGAAGGGGACGAGAGAGGAAGAGATGGTTGGATGGCATCACCAACTCAATGGACATGAGTTTGAACAAGCTTCAGGAGTTGATGAAGGACAGGGAGGCCTGGCGTGCTGCAGTCCATGGGGTCGCAAAGAGTCTGACAGGACTGAGTGACTGAACTGAACTGATAAATAATAGCATCAAAAAGGATAAAATACCTAGTGATAAATTTAACTCAGGAGGTGTGAGACTTGAACACCCTGAACTATGAAGTATTGTCAAGAGAAATTTAAAAAGACCTCAGTAAGGGGGCAGGCACTCCACGCTCATGGACTGGAAGACCTACTATCGTAAAGATGGCCGTGCTCCCCAACGCAATCAAATGAGTGTCTACTGAGATTCCAGTGGCCTGTGTGTGTGCAGAAATGGAAAAGCTGATCCTAAGTTTCATTTCAAATGTTGAAAACATTTTGGGATGCGATAGGGTCGAGGTTGCTGTACGCTGAGAAAATACTAAAAGCCACCGAACTGTGCAGCTGAAAATGGTGAATCTCATGTTATGTGAATGGCTCACACAGCAAGCCCCACGTGTAAGAAGATATTAACTGGAATATTATTTTAAACAGTGAACAATTAGAAACAACGTGAATGCCAAACGTTGACACACGGTGAGAACAGCGTGGGACAGGCACTCGATGCAGTTTATATGCACAGCGCTCTTAAAGACCATTGTGGGCAGTGTTGCAAAACGTAATAATTATGTTCAGTAAAACAGAAGCAGGGTACAATATTGCTTATATTCTATAAAAGCAACTTTTAAAACAGCATATACATGAACAAAGACTGGAAAAGAAAGAATAAAACTGAAATTATTTCCGTGTGGTTATGGGTGATTAAATTTTAAAATTTTATTTTATTTAAAATTTTAAATAAAGGTGGGGTGATTTGGGAGAATGGCATTGAAATATGTATACTATCATGTAAGAAACGAATCGCCAGTCTAGGTTCAGTACAGGATACAGGATGCTTGGGGCTGGTGCACTGGGATGACCCAGAGAGATGATATGGGGAGGGTGGTGGGAGGGGGGTTCAGGATTGGGAACTCATGTACACCCGTGGGAGATTCATGTCAATCAATGTATGGCAAAACCAATACAGTATTGTAAACTAAAAAAATAAAATAAAATAAAGAGAAAAAAATAAAATTTTATTTAAAATTTTCTTTTACTTTCTTTTATGGTAGAAAAAGAGTTGTTGCCACTCACTTAAAAATACTTATTAAAACTTACTTGTGCCATCACAAAATAACAATGCAGAATTTTAAATCTGAGCTAAAAAACAATGAATATTAACAGATAAGTCAATTGCTATATCAAAAACATTTAGCAGAATGTATCTTGAACTGATGCTGAAGAGGCCTTGGATTTCCTTGGGATTAACACTTTCAGTGAATTTTGGAATCTTTCATTTTATTGACTATTTTAAAGAGGAAAAAAGACTTACTTATTTTATCTTAAAAGTTTGAAACTCACCAACATTAGGATAATAAGATGTTATAGAGAGACCAATGTCTTCCTTCCTTCTTTCCTTTCTTCTGCCATTATTTTGCTTATTCATTAAATACTTATCAGCAACAATATATTAGACAATGTTGAGAAAAAGAGAAAAGCAAAATGTAAATATTTCCCACAAAAACTTTTGGTTTAATAAAGAATATAGCACATTCAGCTACCTGGATCTTTTAAAATAATGTTTCATTTAAATTTCAACAGTACGGTAGAGAACATTTGTTTCACATAAGTTCACTGAAGAAAATGGAATTATATTCATGGACTTCTTTTTCTAGTTCAAGATAATCAGAGCTTATCCTTAGCCAAAATTCTGCCAATCCTCATTTTAATCAGGTGCGTTTACCATGAAGTTGCCTTGTTCAGTTGAATACGAATTAGTTTGGGGGAAGTAATGAAATCTGCTTTAAAGAGTTAATTAAACCATTACTGAAATTAGGAGAAGAGGAATTTGTATTGTGTGTTGATTATTAGACCCAATTGCAAGCAGACCCTTGGAAGAGGATTCCTCAAAGGCAGACACAGTTCAGTACGGATGTATCTGAGGAGCAGAGCCCAAGTGCCTGTGGCAGGACTCAGTGGTGGCCAGCCTTCCATCTCTTCTCTCCAATTGTGCTTTACCAAACCCTTTGCTCCTCGACCTGGGTCTTGGCTTTCAGCTGTTGCCAAAGGGATTGCAAACAAAAGCCCCGGCTCTGCTGACAGAGCCCCTCAAGAAGGGATCAGGTGGATGGCCCAGAGTGGATGACCCACCAGACCCCAGAGATGCCTCCTGATTCCTGGGCTCCCGCTTTGGTTACTGACACTGAGCGACTGTTCAGATCGTGGGGCATGGACCATGCAGATGTGAAGGAGGGTAGAGAAATGTCCGTGCTGCCCTCCCAAAGGACTAACCCACCCAGACAGACGTCAGGGAAAGCCAAGACCTTTGTCATCTCGAAACTGCTACACTCCTTGGAGATTGCAGGCCCTCTCTTAGTCCATAAAGCACAGCACACGCGTATTTACATTTGGCATCTACCTTCAGTGGGTTCCGTCTGGTGCATTCGCGCATGCTCAGTCTCTGAGTCGCGTCTGACTCTTGACCCCACGGACTGCAGCCCGCCAAGCTCCTCTGTCCATGAGATTCTCCAGGCAAGACTACCAGAGTGGCTTGCCATTTCCTTCTCCAGGGGAATCTTCCGACCCAGGGACTGAATCGCCACCTCCTGCTTCGCCTGCACTGGCAGATGAATGAATCACCCGGGAGGCCCAGATTTTGTTTGGTTCAGTTCAATTCAGTTCAGTTGCTCAGTCGTGTCCGACTCTTTGCGACCCCATGAACTGCAGCACGCCAGGCCTCCCTGTCCATCACCAACTCCCGGAGTCCACCCAAACCCATGTCCATTGAGCCGGTGATGCCATCCAACCATCTCATCCTCTGTCGTCCCCTTCTCCTCCCACCTTCAATCTTTCCCAGCATCAGGGTCTTTTCAAATGAGTCAGCTCTTCACATCAGGTGGCCAAATTATTGGAGTTTCAGCTTCAACATCAGTCCTTCCAATGAACACCCAGGACTGATTTCCTTTAGGATGGACTGGTTGGATCTCCTTGCAGTCCAAGGGCCTCTCAAGGGTCTTCTCCAACACCACAGTTCAAAAGCATCAATTCTTCTGCACTAAGCTTTCTTTATAGTCCAACTCTCACATCCATACATGACCAATGGAAAAACCATAGCCTTGACTAGATGGACCTTTGTTGACAAAGTAATCTCTCTGCTTTTTAATATGCTGTCTAGGTTGGTCATACCTTTCTGTCCAAGAAGTAAGTGTCTTTTAATTTCATGGCTGCAATCACCATCTGCAGTGATGAATCACCTGGGAGGCCCAGATTTTGTTTGGTAGCTTGAAGAATATATATTCTGTATTCTAATAGCAATTTAAAATTCGTGCAATTTTGATTTAAAATTTGAGATCAGAAAATGCAAGACTTTATCTTTTCCCAGTATTTTAGAATATCATACAAAATTAATATGCTAGAAATATGTTAGAAAAACAAAGGAAATCAGATTTTCTGTAATTCGTGTTCTTACTAAGATGAAATGGGCAGAGGAGACTCTCGACTTAGAAAATGGAGGGAAAGAGTAGAAAACACCCGACTCCCTGAATATCAGCGCCCCACACAGACGCTCCCAGCAAGCCTTGCCTCCTGCATCACCTCCATTTCTGCTCTCCCTAAGAGCTCTTTTTAAAGTCTGACACCAGGAGCATCGCTGTGAAGGCCTTTCCCTCCGGCTTCGGGGGGAATCTTTAATTGGGTTGGTGGGAAAGTCAGTGGCTAGATGTGGCTTCTTCTGCTGAGAGGGCCTGTCGAATTTCCAGCACCGAGTTCGGAGGCAGTGATGACAGTGGATCCTCTCGAGTTCCACCCCCACCAGGAGCCGCAGGACACCCCTCATGGGTGATAACACCATTTTTACTTATCGGTCACTTCCAAGTCTCTGATTCACAGTAAACTTTCACAAAACGTTCCTCTTCCATATAGTTTTGCTCCACACCATGGAGATAACTTTTGATAAATTAAAAACTCCCCATCCTTGGCAGTTCTCAAAGACTCAGGTCAGTTCAGTTCAGTTCAGTCTCTCAGTCATGTCTGACTCTTTGAGACCCCACGGACTGCAGCACACCAGGCCTCCCTGTCCATCACTAACTGCTGGAATTCACTTAAACTCATGTCCATCACATCAGTGATGCCATCTAGCCATCTCATCCTCTGTCGTCCCCTTCTCCTCCTGCCCCCAATCCCTCCCAGCATCAGGGTCTTTTCTAATGGGTCAGTTCTTTGCATCAGATGGCCAAAGTATTGCAGTTTCAGCTTCAACATCAGTCCTTCCAATGAACACTTATGACTGATCACCTCTAGGATGGACTGCTTGGATCTCCTTTCAGTCCAAGGGACTCTCAAGAGTCTTCTCCAACACCACAGTTCAAAAGCATCAATTCTTCAGCGCTCAGCTTTCTTCACAGTCCAACTCTTATGTTCATATATGAGTACTGGAAAAACTGTAGCTTTGACTAGATGGACCTTTATTGGCAAAGTAATGTCTCTGCTTTTTAATATGCTGTCTAAGTTGGTCATAGCTTTTCTCCCAAGGAGCAAGCGTCTTTTAATTTTATGGCTACAGTCACCATCTGCACTGATTTTTGGAGACCCCCAAAATAAAGTCAGCCACTGTTTCCACTGTTTCCTCATCTATTTGCCATGAAGAGATGGGGCCGGATGCCATGATCTTAGTTTTCTGAATGTTGAGTTTTAAGCCAACTTTTCCACTCCCCTCTTTCACTTTCATTAAGAGGCACGTGGTCATTATCAAAACAGATCTCCACTCTGACCACCGTGATGAGAGCAATCAACGTCTGGCTGTCAAAAGTGAGATGTCACTTTGCGCTCACTAATTTCCCCTGCGCTGGCACGGCCTCGTTCTCATGTTCAGTGACGTGGGATGGGTTGCATTTGGAGTTATATTCAGGCTCCCCGTGTGCAGCCGCTTTGGGTGTTTATTTTGGAACCCCTGCTGCAGCGGGCTGTGCCCCGGGCAGCGTCTCGTTCCCGGCCCTGGGGCAGCAGGAATCAGAGGAGAGAAGTCACCTCCTGTCCCCCTGAGGCATGGTGGTCACCCCCAGTGGGCTTCACCCACAGGTGCCTTGAGGGCTCTGGGAGTATCTCTGGGGGCTGTGCTAGCAGCGGGCACCGTGGCCTCGTGTGTCTGTCCCCCTGTCCTTGGGTGACCCTCCGGCATCCTTGCCCGAATGGACAGCATCTGGCTGTCAGCTGCTCCGGCTCCACTGGCCTCGGCCGGCTGCCCCGGTTCAGACCCCGTGGTCTCCCTCTTACGCCACCCCCCTCAGTGCTCAGCTGTACCTGTCCTCAGATAAATGTCCTTCCTTGAAAAGATACTTTTACAGAAAAAAAAAATTGACCAACTTACATGATTAGAGTGAAGATGCAACCTGAATGTTTTAATATAATAGTTTTTAAAAATAGACTCATTGCTTCAAACCATTCTCATACAGCATTGCTGCTCCGGGCTGAGGTACATCCCTCCCCACCCTTGATGGAGGAGGCTTGGCTCCACCTGTGAGGATTTATAACAATGACGTGACCCACTGTGAATACGCACACCAGTCACCAAATCTTCCTCCTGGAGAAGCAGCTTGGCTGGTCTGAGTGCCAGACAGTCACAGTGACTTGGATAATGACACATATGTGGGCTACAAGGAGCTCATCTTTATCACTTAACCGTCACTTTCTGTTCTGTGTGGAGGTTAATTTGGGGCATGCCCAGGGATAAAACTGGCCGCCTGCGTGTGTTTCTCCAGAGCCCGCTCCTCTGGTTCGGAACAGTTAGGGCTCGTACTTGAGAGGATTTTGTCCTCTACCCCGGGACGGTGATTCTGGGAAGAGAACACATGAGGTGACTCTGTGGCTGCCCTGGTTCCCCGACTAGTTTTCAGACTGAAGTGCTGGGACAGGCTGAACTGTGTTTCCTCCAAATTTTTGTGTTGAAACCCTATCTCATAGGGAAAAAAGGACAAAGAAGATGTCTGGACTATTTCCAAATACTTGGGAATCAAATAACACACTCCTAGCTGAACCACGAGATAAATGAGAAATCAAGAGAGAAATCAGAAAGTACAAGACTCAAGCAGAGCAGCAGAATGTCTCCGTTTCAAGGCGAATCGGAAGCAGCGCTTGCAGGAAGTTTTATAAACTGAATTTCTACTATTAGAAAAGAAGACGAGTCTTGAGTCATTTATGCCAGGGTCTGCTCAGTAAATTCGAAAGGTAAGAAAGAGAAAATGAAACTCAGTGTAAGAGAAGAAAGGGAATAGCAAGCATCAGGCAGGAACCAACGAATTAGAAAATTTGGAAAACATTGAACAAAAGCCATGAGACCTAAAACTGGTTCTTCGGAAAACAGATAACATTAATAAATCTCACGTCAAACTAGGGGAAAAAAAGAAAGGGCAAATTACCAATGTCGTTAATGGCACCACAGTTTCTGTAGGTATCGTGATTGTAATAGTTATCATAGGCATTATAGTAACTGTCACGGTTATAATTTGAATAAATTTTATGCCAACAAATTTAAAACCTTAGATAAAATGGACTATACCTTGGAAGACAGAAACTACCAGACTCATAGAGGAAAAATAGTCTGACTAGCCCTATATATGTGGAGATATATGTATACATCTGCAATACATTGAATATATAGATAAAAATCTTCCCTCAAAGAAGACTCCAGGCCCACTTGGCTTCTCCGCTGAATACGGCAAACGTTTCGTGCACCTACACTAACACTGCGCTTACTGATGAAATCCCGAGTGTGTCCGCGTTAAGAGCAAGATGAGACGGATACACCCCTTCTGACCACGTCTCAGCAACACTGTGTTGAAAGTTCCAGCCAGGGCGGCAGTTATGCAAGAGAACGGACAAAACACAGACTGGAAAAAAAGGAAAGCTGTCTTAATTTGCAGACACGCACTTGTTTATGTAGAAAATTCCATGAAATCTATAAAGCAGCTACTAGAAATAATATGTGAGTTTAGCAAAGTCGCAGAATATAAGATCAGTGTAGAAAAGTCTACTGTCTTTAAATACTGATAACGTTGGAGATAAAAGTGAAAAAAATACCAGTCACAGTGTCGTAAAAATATGAAGCACTTAGGGATAAACCTGACCCAAAGTACAAGACTTATACACTGAAAATTTCACACTTTGGATGAGCAATTAAAATAGACCCAATTAAACGGAGATATTTACACAGAAGTTGATTGGGAGACCAATTCTGATTGGCATGTCAGTCCACCCCGGATTTATACGTGGATTCTGTGAAACGCCAACCAGCATTTTAGCAGGTACTCCCTTTTTTGCAGAAATTGACAATCTAATTGTAAAATTCATGGATGTATAGAACAAGGATAGTCAAATAACTTTGAAACAGAACAAATTTGGGAATTTTTCACTATCTGATCTCAGGACATTCTGTATTACTTTTAGGATTTACTCCTTAGACACACAAGGCAATAGAATTGAACAGGGAATCCAGAAAGAGAGCCGTGTATATATTGATTGATTTTTGATAAATCTACAAAAGCAATTCAGTGGAGAAAAGGCAGTTTTCCTGCCCTTCTGGAACAACCAGTGATCTGTATATAAATAATGAACCCGACTTATTCTTTGCACCATGTACAAAATAGATTCGAAACGGATTATCAGTTCAGTTCAGGCTCTCAGTCGTGTCCTACTCTTGAAACGGATTATAGACATAAATAAAGTGAAGACTATTAAGCTTCTAGAAAAAAAGCAGGATGGAATCTTTGGGACTTTGGCTTAGACAAATATTTCTCAGATGTAATGTCAAGACCATGATCTGAAAAAGGGCCATCAAAAGTTAGTTCGTCAAAGTCGGTAGCTTCTCTACAAAGAAGAGAGCGGAGAGACAGGCCAGACCCTGGGAAAAATACTTGCAAATCGCGTATCTGATATGGCCTTGTATTCTGAATGCATAAAGAGCTCTAAAAAGTCAGCAATAGGAAAGCAAGCAACCCAACACAAAATGGGCAAAGGCTGGGAGCCGAGGGGTCTGTCTTGGCTTCAGGAAGCCCCGAGGCAGAGGAGTGGAGAGAGTCCAGCATCTCTGCTCGAGGTGGGACCCGGCCAGTGGGCACAGAGCTGCCCACCCTGGCCACAGGGATCCCGGGTTCCCAGCGTCTGACTCAGGGCTGTCTCCTCTCCCCTCCTCGGATGTCCTCTCTCCCTGTTTTCAGCCGAGCAGCGCAGGTTTCCTGGTGAACAATCAAGTCTCTTCACGGGATGAGCTTCCGCTCTGCTTTCTCAATTCCTTTCCTCTTGTTGGCTCCCTGTTTATTCCTCATTTGTTGGTGGGGCCAGTTTTCTGAGGAGAGGATGAGTGTACGAGGAGGTTCCCGGCCATCCAGGCTCAAGTCTGCATGTATAAATCACACCTGCCCTTAGTACCATCCTCATCTGTTTGTTGCACAAATTCCTTCCTGACTCCTTCCCAGGCTGCTCAGGATGGAGGTGAGTAGACTCTGTGGGCGCCCTGACTTGCTCTTTCTTTCCATTAGTGTGCTTTCAACGCATATATTGTTAGGACCATAAAGAGGAGATCCTTTATCTGCCCAAAAGATGAAGTGATGTTTCTGCAGGACAGATTTGACTGGGAATTTTACCTCTGTGAGTCTCACTATGTTCTTGGAGTCCTCACTCCTGGGACCAAGAACTGCAAACCGTTTCACAATCCGCCTCTCTTTTTCTCCCGAGTAGAATTCTCTCCATTCACAGGTTCTAATTCACCAGCATAGTTTGTTCCAAGTTATCAATATCCTTCTTGCTTCTGATGTTAACGTGCGTCTGTATGTTCATGAGAACAAGTGTCGGTTCATCATATCTGATTTAGCTGGCACTGCATCGTAGACTGAGGCTGTCTTTGCAGCCCAATAAGTGCTCTACTTGGTAGATGCCCC
Source organism: Capricornis sumatraensis (assembly GCF_032405125.1). NCBI lineage: Eukaryota > Metazoa > Chordata > Mammalia > Artiodactyla > Bovidae > Capricornis > Capricornis sumatraensis. The sequence continues at coordinate 76,934,443 of NC_091086.1, read as the reverse complement.
TTGAGTGTTTGAAAATAATTTCTGTGGTCCGTTAGGGAATTTATTCTTTGTGTGTTAGGTCAAGTTGGCCTGCTGTGTATTCAAATCCTCCTTTAATGGGGCACTCTACTATCCGTCAGTTTGAAGAGCTGTGGCAATGGTTCCTCTGACTCCTGTGAGTCTGTCCATTTAGCCCTGCGTTTATGACGATTTTGTGGTGTTATCCTGAAGCTCTGTTCTTAAGGGAATACAAATTCATGGCTATATTCCTTAAGCATTATACCTCTTATTGTTATAAAGTATCCATCTGTTTCCATTTTATGTTTTAATCTAATTTTCACTTTGATATTAACAGTGGCCTCTCTACTTTTCTTCTTTGTGTTTGCCTCCTTCATTTCCCCCGTTTTTATGTTACCTTTTTCTCTTATCATTTAATTTCGTATAAAACACACATAAGTAAATTTTATTTTTAAATGAAATCTAGGAAATTCTCAGACTTTCTAGACCCTCCTCCCTGGTCAGCACAGCAGCCTGCTCCAAAGGGCCATAAACTTTTTGCGTCTCCAGCTGGAGGGAAGTTAAACAGCGCCCTTTCTGCCAAGCTTCAAGGTCTTGGACAAGCAAATAATTTCCTAACGTTGAAGAAATGTTTTATGTGTTTTGAACATCAGTTCTCCTCGTTTAAATGCCAACAGTAAACGGGTTTATTGCTGCGGAGCCGCGGTAAGCAGGCGCCCAGAAGTGAGGCGTCCCGCTAATTGTCCGTGTTGTCTGCGGTGCTGGGGCCTGCTCAGCTTCAGCACGTGGGTTAATGACTCCGCTGTAAATAAGTGGGAAGTGTTTAAGGTGGTATCAATTGAAATGCATTCATGTAATTACAAACCCTTGTGTCAGGCCGAAGGCCTCTAATGCCCACTCTCTCCCGGAGCAACTTGTAACGCAGCTGTCGGAAGCCCGCACACTCTCCCCCCTGATTCTCCCTCGTCTTCCCACAGGGCGGCCGTCCCCTCCTTGGCAGCTCCGAGGTCGCCCATCCACGCTGCCAGCAGGAGCCGACGTGGGGACACGGCCGGGGTGGGTGGTGGACAGCGTGGTCTCCGTGAAGGGGGAGGCTCACCGCGGTTCTCAGGCAGCAGGACAGTCCATTCTCTGCCAGCTCTGTTAGGCCAGCGCGTGGGATGAAGCTTTGACTGGAAACCACCGTCCAGCTTTCCTGGACGAGCTCCCACCAGCCACCCTTGACACACTGGCCGTCAGCGTCCGGGGGGCAGGGAGGAGGACACGGCGACCCAGTGGACAGACAACATGCCACAGCTGAGGCACACATGTGTGCACACGCGGACGCACGTGTGAGTGTCCCTCTAGTCCTGGGAAGGCACTGGCGCGCGCTAATCCCCAGGCCCATGTGGGGAGGTGGTCCGGCTGGTTTAGGTGACGCGGCCGGGAGCCAGGGTCAGGAGCCTCGTCCCTGCAGCGCCAGTGAGTGTCCCCGAGTCCCCTTGAAAGGCCTGCAGGCTACCTCCCAGTAACCCTACCACATGACCAGCTGCGGGGAGGCGCCTGCGAGGAGGTGCCCAGAAGTGGACGCCCCCTCCTTGAGGCCACCTGCTCTCTTTGCACAAAGGCACAGGAGGCCGGGGAGACGCTGCTGGGACTGGAGGACAGCGCGGTGTGTAAAGGACACCCCCTCCTTGAGGCCACCTGCTCTCTTTGCACAAAGGCACAGGAGGCCGGGGAGACTCTGCTGGGACTGGAGGGCAGTGCGGTGTGTAAAGGATACCCCTCGCCAGGCATGAGCTAGTCTTTCAGAAAGTAACGTGCTACATGTAGGCGGCTGTGCCGTGGGTGGTTGTTCCAGCCTCGCCCTGCCGTGTCCGACAGTCCTTCAGCCTCGGGGCAGGGGAGGGCTTGGCTGCAGCCGCCCCGCCGGAGCCGTGTCCGTGAGCACCCCGCGTGTTCTGGGTCACCCTTTGGCCTGACGGTGTGTCTTCTGGGGAGGCCATCTGTTCCGGCTGTGGAGAGGGGGCGACGCACCGCGGGGCCGTGTCCGCCAGACCCAGGGCAGATGGATGTGTGGGCCACAGCCTCCCCACTCTGGGGGGGACGGGGAGGGGCGGTGTTTGATTTTCAGGGAAAGAAATTCCACAGGGGAAGGAGTACGGCTTTGGTAGTCGACAATATCAGTTCTAAAAATGCAATTTCCGGATTAATAACAAAGACTCTGCTCGCGTTCCCTGGCTCCTGGAGGACGCACTCTGACCACGGAGCATATTGTGCCCCGCGGCGCCGGGCCATCACGACTCCACAGTCCTCCCCTTTCTGATGGGAGACGTCTATTAAAACGGGTCACGGCTTGTCCCGGCCCAACCCCCTCCACCCCTGGAAATGAGAAATGCACCCCAGTAGATCAGCCTCTGGTTAAATATTAAAGCTTGTAGCTTGAATATTTGTGTGTCTGTGTTACATTACAGTAGAGAAACACTCACAAGAAAGAGGGTTTCCTTCTGAAACCTCCACTCTCTAAGCTGTGTTGACCTATTTTGTCCTACTTAGAGTTTTTTACATCAAGGACCCACTTAGACAAAAAACAAAATGTATTGATCACACACATACAAATATACACAAAATGTACCTGTGTGTGCAGAAACGTGCAGATACATACGTGAGCATGCTACCACACGTATGTGAAAGCACTTATTGAGACGCTAAACGTCCTTTACAGCTTCAGAATCTGTTTCCCTGTTTGTATCTCATCGGTCTCCTTTGGAGAAAAATAAGAAGTGAGAGGTGGGCTTGTGATTAAGACAGAGACTCATCAGTCCCCTGGCCAAGAAGTTAAAGTTCTCCTGCAGGAAAAAGTCCTGCTCCAAAGGGAAATAAGAAACAGGAATCAGAAGGGAGAGTGAAGGTGAGAGAAACCCACACCCATTCACTGCTTCAGCCCATCCACACCAAACCCCTGTGGGGGTGGGGAGAGAGGGGAGCGCATTGTCTGTTAAGGGTTAAATATTTCACAGTCTGCAAAGTGAGGCTGAGGCAAACAGGGGCCAGGCCATTAGAGGGACCGAGAGTCTGTAGCTTAACTGGGAGAATTCTTGAAATCTGAAAACGAAGATAACCATTTTCAGACTGTTAAAACTACCATCATACTGAGTGGATAAGGGAGTCCCTGTGTGTAATAAAGGACAAAATGCCTGACCCTGTTCATCCTGAGCATGGCGATTATTACAGTGAACAAGGCAGCTGTTTGGGTCCATGGTCCCCGCTGCCTCCTGGTTCTCAGCAGGGTATAGCTCACACATGGATAGATATCATTTTCTTTGAAAACTCCTGGACTATGAATTGTACCTCAGTCTCTTATAGGAGGTGTCAGATTTAGAGTTTTCTGTTTTCTCAGAAGCTGGTCTTGGCGCTCAGCTGCGCCGTCCACCGGCCTGATGCTCTGTGTGGGGCGTGGAGGAGTCTGAGCAGGACCACCTCGTAGCGGCTGCTGCAGCCTCGGTTCCAGCCTCCGAGCGGGTGTCCGAGAGCCTCCAGGCGAGAGGCGGCGGTGTGTAGATGGCCAGTCACTCTCTCACCACGTCTGGGGTCTGCCCACCTCTGCTGGCGGAAGCGTGTGCGTCCATTTTCTCTCCAAGAGCGGTGGGAGCCTGGAGCCTCCCTCCCTCCCGCTGTCCTCCGCTGTGCTCTCTAAACTGCAGAGGGACAAGCTGAAATCCGTGGACGATTCTGCGGGCGTGGCTAATGGCCACACGTGACGGGTGTGAGTGGTCACAGTGAAGGTCATGGGCAGTGGCCGTAAATGGTGATTGGTGGTGGGCATCGGCAGTGGCTGCACGCGAAGGTCAAAGGTCACTATCAAGGGCAATTATTGTGGGTGACGACTGTCGCTGGGGGTCACACATGATGGTGACAGGGTTCGTGGCAGAGGCTACCAGGATGCTTTCAGGGAGAACGCGCTATTTGGGGAAACATTATGGTTGTCTGGATCGCAGGCTGTTCTTGGGTCCCGTCCGTGAGTGGTCACTTGTGCAACAGGTTAAATTGTGCAGGAGCACGTGTGAAGCTGAGGGGCTTGAAGGAAACCACGTGTAACTGTGGCGTGAACGTGTTCCTCTGCAAAGAGCAGAGGACAGTTCAAGTGACCAGGAGTTCGGCCCAGAAACAAAGCTGGACGTGGAGCGGAAAGTCTGTTGCGCTTATTTTGTGGTTTCTGCGGTGAAACTCAGGGAGACAGACCTGGAGGTTTGTTCCGGTAGGAAGTTCAAGGAAGGGCAAAATCTGTCACGCTCCTGACGGGAGTAACAGCGGCTAGCAGTAAAGACAGGCAGAGAACGCTAAGGGAGGCTGAGGGACATGCGGCTGGCCCCCGGGGGGAAGGTGGCCTCCTGCAGAGAGAATGCAGGATGCGGGACGCCTCTGCCCTTCCACCACGGCAGGGTGGCTCCGCCGAGAGACACACATTTCTTACGACCAATGAGAAGCGATGGAAATAAAGTCAGGGTCCCTGAATGTAAACCCGTCCTAAGGTGTGAATCCTGAGCTCAAGTTTTCTTTGCAAGTATGGAATCTGGTGATTACTTGGAGGCTCACAGAGGCTGTTTCCACCCAGATGCCCTCCTGTGAAGACCTTAAAACTGGCCCCCTGACCCTCAGCACAGTGACCTTCAGGCACACTCACATTTTAACAGTGTGAGGTATGCCGGTGACAGACTGAATCCGAGGACAAAACAGAAGAGCATTTCCTGTGGCTTCTGAAGTGTATGTGATCTGTATTTTCCCCTCCGAATTCCAGGCCCTGCAAGTGTTTCAACTTAAAATGGGGACTTCTGAGTTACGTTGTGCAAACCTTTTCTTTGCTTCCCGAAGTTCGTCTTTCCATAGTTTTCCAGGACAGCAAACAGGAGTAGTTCTGCTGAAACTTTCCAAACAAATTCACCTTTGTGTCGCGGTAATGGTGGAGAATGCCCGTCTCCAGCCCGTGCTTTGGGAAAGACGTAGCACTGTGGAGGCATCGACAGCCCCGGATCCTGGAAGCTCCTGTCCTGCACCCCCCACGTGAGGCGCTGATGTGCGGGGCCTGCAGCTAATTTCACAGCTGGTGTGTTTGCTGCTGACCTGAAACCAAAGTGAAGGAATCAAAAGTGGGCAAAGAACTTCCAAGGGGCTCCGACAAAATGAAGTGCATGCATCTTGAGATGAAGCCCGCTGGACTGTAAAGCAGACACATCCTGTAAGATTGCGAGCCGCAAAGTTAGATCTGGAAGGGCAGAAATAAAATTAAACAGATCAATAGCACAGTAGGCATTTCTTTAAAGCGACATTTCTAAGTTACACTTGACTTTCTCCAGGGATCATTTCATTTGGTTTAGATGATGCCGAGGTGGGTTTAAGCTCCAGGGTCGATGCCAGCAGAGGAGGGCATTTTTCCATCTGTTCATTTCACACACGCGCGTCCTGACCTGCGTTTCGTGGGTTGGGAAGAGGAGTCGCCTTCTAGTTCTGGCTATCCATTTTTTCCCCTTTTTCTAGCGTGAAAAGGAGAGCAAGCTCAGCCTAATGGCTGATGCCTGGGGGTGAAACTACCAGACCGTCCCAGGGACGGACAACACACCCCCTGTCCCCTGCCTCTTGTTTGTAAAACAAGCTCTAGCCTTCAAGTCCTTCCCTAAACGCCAAAGAGCCAGTCTAACCAGAACAGTGAGGCTATGCAGCAGGAAACGTAAATAGGCGAGCAGGACCAGACGGTGAGAGTTCAGCCTCAAAGCCAAGGCCAGGCCTGTAGCTCCTCCTCGGGCTGGAGGTCACGTCCTGAGCCCTGGTCTGGAGCCCCCACCAGGTAAAACCGGGTCACCGCACGCGGCCCGATGGCGGTAACCCCAGCCTGGTGGGAACCAGAAGGTTTGTGATCGCGATTCCTGAAAAATCACCCTGTTACCTAGCCTTCAGCCAATCAGGACGGTGTGTAAGCTGACAGGCACCCTGGACCACCTCCATGAAGACCCCCTCACACCCTTTGAACCCCCTTCCCTGGGGCTGGGGGTCAAGCCTTCTGGCTCTCCTTGCTGGGCCCCAAGTTGGGAGCCTCCCGTCTCACAGCACTTTCCTGCACCTCTGCCTGCTGCCGGCATAGACGTTTTGCTTCTCTGGGGCGAGTGGACTCAGGTTTGGTTCACAGACGGGCTCAGGGTCCGAGGCAGCAGGGGGCCGGCTGCGTGACCGGGGCCTGTCGTTTGTGCCCTCCTCACTTGGTGTCCTGGGTGAGGGCACCCTCTGGCCTCTCTCACCCCCGGGATCTAAGCCCCCCACGCCCCCCAGTGTGCAGGGACACTGTCCCCTCACCCCACCCCAGCCCACCCAACTCATCTTCCCCAGGCCCCATCCTGCCAAGACCACGCCCCCGGGAGTTTCCGCCCCGGGATGCAGGGTCCTGCTGGGGGTGGGAGGTCCACTCGAGGCGCGAGCTGTGTTCCGAGCGCACAGAGGCCGCGGGCTGGCCCCCGGTCCCTGCCCACCCTGAGCGGTCCTGGGGACCCAGCCAGACTCCCTCTGGGTGTGGCTTCCGGCAGAGCCTGAAGGTGAACAGGTCGGGCCCGGGAACCTGGGGGTGCATCGCCCAGACGCCCCTCCCATGGGGCAGGCTCATGAGAGGCCGGGGTGGGGTACAGGGCAGAGGGTGAGGAATCGCAGACCCCCCCCAGCCTCACCGGGTGTCCGGCTGGAAACACCACGCGGACCGGGGTGGCCTCTTCACGGAGGAGAAAGGAGACCCTGCAGTTACGACTAGGAGAGAAAACACAGGAGTGAGGGAGGGAAATGAAAACTCACCCCCAAAAGAAGAGTTGGGAAGGGGAGTCGGGACAGGGAGAGAGAGGTGCGGGGCCCGGGAGGTTGCCCAGCAGAGGAGGGGAGACGGGGCAGGCTGGCTCCTCAGTGCAGGAGGCACAGGGTCCACCTAGGGCTCCACTGGAGGCTGTGAAGGGTCCTGGCCCCGGGGTGCAGTCTGGACACCGTGGCCGGAGGTCTCTGCCTGCAGCCGCGGCTGCTCAGATCCCGCGAGGCTTCAGCTCCTGAGGTCACACCGTCCGCCCAGGGGCCCGGACCAGACCAGGGCTTCCCCAGCTCTGAGAGCAGCGGGAAAGCGAGCTGGACCTGGCGCTGCCCAGGGGGAGGGGACCCGGTGCTGCCCAGGGGAGGGGACCCCGCTTCTCCAGGAGGAGGGGACCCTGCACCCTTCCCCCAAGCCTCAGAAGGTGGGGAGCAGCCCACACGGAAGAAGGGGCTCACACTCTGGCCAAAATCAGTGACAGAGGCAGGCGCGGAGCAGGCGGGGCATGAAACCTGTGCGAGCCCACTCCAAGGAGGTGAGGGAAGGCACGGGCATGCTTTTTGAGACAGTGAAGGAAACCGATGCTGGCAATGTGCGCTGAGTCCACGTAAACTCACAGTGATGTCCCCCTGGAATGGCAGGCACATCACAGAATCCCGCGGGAGCCCTGGGCTCACTTCAGGACCTGCACGGGCCGTGAGTGACCAACCTGAGCGGCGCAGGTCAGGTAACGGGGGCCCCTTCTCGGGGACGCACTGGCCAGCTCAGCAGGCTGGCGCTGAAGGTGGCTGTGCTGGGAGGGGTGGGTGGTGGGCCCTGGGGTCGGGGGCACAGGGCCTTCCCTGGTGGCTGAGTCCCCAGGAGAACACAGCCCTAGGGAGGCCGTGGGCGCTCGGTTCAGAGATAAAACCACAGGGTGGGCAGTGAGAACCGGTGTGGATTCAGCCCCAGGATGAACCAACGGGAGAAGAGAAAGGGGCCTGACAGGGAGGGCTGGATGGGGCCACGGGCGCTGGTGTGGGGGCAGGGCGTGGAGCGTCGCGGGTCGAGGGAGGCGCCCGCAGGCCCAGGAGACAAGATGCCGTGTGGCCTAGCCGAGCTGCTGCTCAGCTGCGTCCGACTCTTCACGCCCCCGTGGACGGCAGCGCGGCTTCCCCGTCCCTCGCCATCGGAGCTTGCCCAAGATCCTGCCGAGGGCTGGGGGCAAACTCAGCTGCAGTGTGAATATACAGATAATCGTGTATGAGCACGCCGCGGAGGTCTGCCCCTTAACAGAATGGAAGGGCACAGCCGCCTTGTGATTGCAGACCCAGGTCCTGTGGACTCCAGAACTTACCATCCATCTGAGACCCTGCAACGCTGCAGCAGCAAGCAGCAACTGCCCCCTCCCCCCGTCCCCCCCCACGTCTCCCCTCCCCTGGATGGAGCGGGGGGCTGCTCAGAGGAGGCCGTGGTGCCTGGTGGGGGAGCAGAGAGCAGGGATGCTGTGATGGTGCGGAAGCGGGGTGTCTAAAATTGGACGCGGGGCAATGTTGGCGTCTGTCCAGCGGCCTCCATCCATCCAGCAGCAGCTTCCAGCGCCAACAGCCCTCTGGGGCCGCGCTCTGGGATGTCTCAGGGCAGGACCCGGGGACTCAGGCCCTAGCCTGCCTGCCTGCTTCCGGCAGCTGTTTCTGGCTGACTGTGAGGAAGGTCAAGTGCCTGCCTGGCCCAGCTGTCAGTGAGGATGAGAGGGTCTGGTGTGAACTCACTGCCTGGCTTGGACGGGAGGCTGCCTACGGACTCTGCACAACCGTGAGCATCCTGGGCTCCATCCTGCCTCCCAGGTCCTGCTCAGATGCCACTAGTCGGGGCATGAACGGGACCCACATGGGCAGCGTGGACCCTGCGGTGTTCAGCCTGCACCTCTCCTGGCGTCTCCTGGATGGGAGGTCACTGCGCACGCTTCACAAGTCCGCCACACGCCTCCCTCCCCTCCAGCCCTGTTCCCGTAACCCGTCTGCACCTGTGGGTGGAGCGGCTTTTGGGAAGGAGAAGGACAAAGAGGGAATCTTCTCTGCAGGAATGACATTGGACCTTTAAGATCCTAGTGAAAACATCACACATAAGTGCTTTTCACAGATGTCAGAATACGGGCTGAACACCATGGATTCCGTTGCCTTTAAAAGGATGCTTTCTCGCCTTGAAAGCTCTTTGACTCTCAGCGTGAGCGAATGGACTTCAGAAGACCCCTGAAGAAACTCCTTCGAGGCTGAGAGTCTCGAGAACTGCAGACACGCCTGTCCTGGGTTCCCGAGAACTGGCCACCCATGGTCACCAGGAATCACACGACTGCTGCCCGCTGTCTCAGAGATGATCCCCGCGAACACACACCCACTTCATTGTTTATGTAGCGAATTCTCTTCCTCCACAGCCAGCAGCGCGCTTGCCGCAGAAGCCAGCACTTGGTCTTCCTGCTTTTCTCTGGGTCTGGGTTGAGGGAGACTGTGGACTGGAGATCCTCAGGGCCACATCTGCTCCAGGCACTCTGGTCCCTTTAGACCTCAGGCCGCGCCTCTGCTGGACAGCTCACAGCTCAGTGCCTGGTGGATCAGCCTCTGTGTGTCTTAAGACACCTCCGCACACCCTGACCGCCTGCCAAGCATCAGGGATGATGAAAACCCAAGGCTTAAGGGACTCAGGGGTCGCTTCAGAGGTCTTGTCGGGCGCTTGTCATCATTTGGGCAGAAGACGCGGTAGTGTTTGCTTGTTTTGCTTTTGGCTTTCAGGTTCAGCTCAGTTTGGTCGCTCAGTCGTGTCCGCCTCTTTGCGACCCCACGGGCTGCAGCACGCCAGGCCTCCCTGTCTGTCACCAACCCCCAGAGCTTGATCAAACTCATGTCCATCGAATCGGTGATGCCATCCAACCATCTCATGCTCTATCGTCCCCTTCTCCTCCTGTCTTCAATCTTTCCCAGCATCAGGGTCTTTTCAAATGAGTAGGCTCTTCGCATCAGGTGGCCAAAGTATTGGAGCTTCAGCTTCAACATCAGTCCTCCCAGTGAATATTCAGGACTGATTTTCTTTAGGATGGACTGGTTTGATCTCCTTGCAGTCCAAGGGACTCTCAAGAGTCTTCTCCAAAACCACAGTTCAAATGCATCAATTCTTTGGTGCTCAGCTTTCTTTATGGTCCAACACTCACATTCATACATGACTACTGGAAAAACCATATCTTTAACTAGATGGACCTTTGTAGGCAAAGTAATGTCTCTGCTTTTTAATATGCTGTCTACGTTGGTCATAGCTTTTCTTTCAAGGAGCAGGCGTCTTTTAATTTCATGGCTGCAATCGCCATCTGCAGTGATTTTGGGGCCCAAGAAAATAAAATGTCACTATTTCCATTCTTTCCCCATCTATTTGCCAAGAAGTGATGGGACCAGATGCCATGATCCTAATTTTTTGGATGTTGAGTTTTAAGCCAGCTTTTTCACTCTCCTCTTTCACTTTCATCAAGAGGGTCTTTAGTTCCTCACTTTCTGCCATAAGGGTGGTGTCACCTGCATATCTGAGGTTATTGATATTTCTCCCGCCAGTCTTGATTCCACCTTGTGCTTCATCCAGCCCGGCATTTCACATGATGTACTCTGCATGTAAGTTAAATAAGCAGGGTGACAATATACAGCCTTGACGTACTCCTTTCCCAGTTTGGAACCAGTTTGTTGTTCCATGTCTGGTTCTAATGTTGCTTCCTGACCTGCGCACAGATTTCTCAGGAGGCAGGTAAGGTGGTCTGGTATTCCCATCTCTTGAAGAGTTTTCCACAGTTTGTTGTGATCCACACAGTCAAAGGCTTTGGAGTAATCAATAAAGCAGAAATAGATGTTTTTCTGGAACTCCCTTGCTTTTTTGATGATCCAGCAGATGCTGGCAATTTGATCTCTGGTTCCTCTGCCTTTTCTACATCCATGTTGAACATCTGGAAGTTCACGGTTCATGTATTGCTGAAGCCTGGCTTGGAGAATTTTGAGCATTACTTTACTAGCATGTGAGATGAGTGCAGTTGTGTGGTAGTCTGAACATTCTTCGGCATTGCCTTTCTTTGGGATTGGAATGAAAACTGACCTTTTCCAGTCCTGTGACCACTGCTGAGTTTTCCAAATTTGCTGGCATATTGAGTGCAGCACGTTCACAGCATCATCTTTCAGGATTTGAAATAGCTTAACTGGAATTCCATCACATCCACTAGCTTTGTTCATAGTAAAGCTTCCTAAGGACCACTTGACTGCACATTCCAGGATGTCTTGCTCTGGGTGAGGTGAGAAAGTGGAGAAAATCGGGAGACCATTCAGGTATGACCTAAATCAATCCCTTGATTATACAGTGGAAGTGACAAATAGATTCAAGGGATTCGATCTAATAGGCCAAGTGCCTGAGAAACAGGAATGGAGGTTTGTGACATTGTACAGGAGCCAGTGATCAAGACCATCCCCAAGAGAAAGAGAGGCAGAAAGGTAAAGCGTTGTCTGAGGAGACCTTACAAATAGCTGAGAGAAGAAGAGAAGCTTCCCAGGGGGACGATCGTTCCCAAGCGGACGTCCATGGGGCTGACGGAACGCCGGAGGCACTCTCTGGGAGCCCAGGCTGTCCTGTGCCATCATCAGGGGGCACAGGGCTCTCTCCAGGCTGCTCCCAGGGCGCCCGCTGTGTGCGTGATCGTGACGCAAGCCGCGGACGAGTCCCAGGACGCGGTGGTCCTGAGGGCAGAGCTGAGGGAGCCCTCACCCCGTCTTCACAAAGGAGAGAAGAGGCGCCGCCTGTGTGCTTGCCCCCAAGGAGCAGCGCTCTCGTGAGCCGTGACCTGGCTCAGCAGGTAACTCGGGGCAGATTTAAGGTAAATTTCCCCAAATGAAGCTATTATGAAACCATCTACCAGAATTTCTGGTTTGCAAAGGCACCCTTGTGTTTACCTCCCTCCTGAGGAGACGAGTTTTGCTCAGATCCAAGTCTGTCGTTGTAGTTGAGTCACTGACATGCCCGACTCTTTGTGACCCCGTGAACCGCAGCACGCCAGGCCTCCCTGTCCAGCACCAGCTCCCAGAGTTCACTCAGACTCACGTCTTTCGAGTCGATGATGCCATTCAGCCACCTCATCCTCTGTCATCCCCTTCTCCTCCCGCCTTCAATCTTTCCCCGCATCAGGGTCTTTTCCAATGAGTCAACTCTTCGCATCAGGCGGCCAAAGTTTTGGAGCTTCAGCTTCCACATCGGTCCTTCCAATGAGTGTTCAGGATTGATCTCCTCTAGTACTGACTGATTTGATCCAACGTACTGACCCCAGCTCCCAGGGACAGATCGGAGCTGTCTGTACCTCAAAGAAATGCACCAGCGCACACACACGCGCACTTGACCACAAAGCACGCGGTCACTGCAGGAGAGGCAAGGGCAAAGGCTGGAGGGGAAAGCCCAAAGCCCACGAGACGAGAGGGCCGCCATGCCCACTGCGCGGCAGGGCTCGGAGGGAGGGGCCTCTGCGTCTTTGGGGTGACGGTGCTGGGCGAGGGGCGCAGGGCCTGCCCCCGTTCCCCCCCTCCCCCAGCCCCCACGGTTCTCCTGCTCTCGGATGCAGTTGCCACCCACTCTGATTGTTCCAGAGCTAACACTTTGTCTCTGCACTCAAAAAGTTCACGGTGTTTATCATTTTACTGAGTCTAAAATAAGGCAAACACATCCTAGAACATTTTCGAAATAGAGAAAGCTCAACAAAGACCGCCGTGTTGAATTACAGCCTCCCGGCCCCGCCTTCGGAGCAGTTAGCGTGCGTTTTCTATATTGCAGCCTTTTCTCTTCACGGACGCATCGATTCCATTGTGCGCCAACATCGGCGGCTCTACGGCGGGGCTAATGGTGCCCTCCTCCACTAGGACTTACCCTGGTCTGCTGCTGCCAGAGCCCCTGTCCCCACGGCAGGCCACGGCCGGCCCGCGCCTCCGCAGGAGACACTGGAACGGCCACAGGCAGGTCTGGCTCCGTCTCTGGGGGGTCGCTGCTCCTTCCCTGGGTCCTCTGAGTGGCTCTGGGGGGTGTGAGGCTTGATTTTAAACGCGATTGCGTGCCTCCCCCCGTCTTGTTGCAGCTTCTCCTTTGCCCTGAGATGTGAAGTGTCTTGATTTTGGCGGGTTCCAGCATTCTCCTGTCGACGGCTGTGGGGCAGCGAGCGGTGATTCTGGTGTTCCCACAGGAGAAGAGGAGCATCTGTCCTGCTCCACCATCTTGCAAGTAGCAAAATGCATGGTTAATGCGTCAGGTCCTCTGTGAGCCAGTCTCATAATTAGGTCCAAATATTTAGACATTTTTGCTGCTGTTTATAACACACCTGTGGCTTCCCTGAGACTGACCTTTGCCCACATCATCAGCGTTTTACCTCATGTTGTTACATCTCGGTGAGGCTGCGTGTACATGTCGTCAAGCGTACCGGTGGCTCATGTGGGCTTCCGTGTACTCGGTCACTTCGGTCGTGTCCGACTCTTTGAGACTCGATGGACCGTAGCCCACCAGGCTTCTCTGTCCATGGAATTCCACAGGCAAGAATACTGGGGTGGATTGTCAGGTCCTCCTCCAGGGGATCTTCCTGACGCAGGAATCAAACCTGCATCTCCTTCGGCTCCTGCATTGCAGGTGGGCTCGCGACCACTGAGCCACCGAGGAAGCCCCCACCCTAGGCTCTCACGAGAGGACAGGCTTCCCTCCGTGTGCCACGCAGTGGACCCCCGTTGCTGACCTGCTGTGCGTCCGGCATTCACGTTAGCCCCACCCCGAACCCCCCCTCCCCTCTCCCCCCTCCCTCCTCCTCCTTTGGTGACCACTGGCTTGCTTCCTATGTCTGAGAGTCTGTTTCTGTCCTGCACTTACCCACACCCCAGCTTAGAGGGGCTTCCCTGATGACTAGTTGGTAAAGAATCCGCCTGCAGTGCAGGAGACCCTGCTTCGATTCCTGGGTCAGGAAGATCCGCTGGAGAAGGGATAGGCTACCCACTCCAGGATTCTTGGGCTTCCCTGGTGGCTCAGCTGGTAAAGAACCCACCTGCAATTTGGGAGAGCCGGGTTGGATCCCTGGGTTGGGAAGATCATCCAGAGAAGGGAAAGGCTGCCCACTCTAGTATTCTGGCTAGTCCATGGGGTTGCAAAGAGGTGAACACGACTGAGCGACTTGAAGCAGGAGAAGAAAGCATAGAGGTTCTCAAGAGAGTTTTAGATGAGTGACAGGCGCCAAATCTGATCCCAGCTAAGACTGTCTCCCACCCGCATGACTCGCAACCTCCACTCCTCCTCAGCGGCGATGCTCAGACCGTGATCTCTGCAGATGATGACCATACTTTTAAAAATTCCTCTTTCCCTGCTTTAAGGGTAAAACCTTTTCTGGGATTTCAGCTGGTGCTCCCGGGAGTCCTGGCCCACAGCCTGTTGCATTGCAGGGTCTCTACTCTGAGCCTCAGAGGATACACTTCAGCTTTGCCATTTGGAAAGTAGCCCCGACGCCCTTCTGGATGCACCTCAGCCCCGTCCTCTCTTGTTTTAAAGTAGAATCACCAGCTTGCCTTCAGGTCTCGCTGGCGTCAGAGCTGGACTTTCGGCTCGATCGCTGTGAGCATCGTCCCCAATGGTCGGCTTCCTTGTGTCCTAACAGGGCCGAGCTTCCGGCCTGTGAGGTCTGGCTGGCTGCCCTGGTGGGTGATGGCCCAGGTGCCCCTCTGTGCCCGCCTTTGTCCTGCAGTGCCAACAGCCTCACTGCCCAGTTAGCGATCCCCTCGAAAGAAATTAGATTCTTTGTCCAGTGTTCTTTTAAGAACTAGTTTGTTTGGAGCAGATGGACATTCATGCTGCGGTCATTTCTGCACTTTGGCCCTGATCTCCTGTCATCCAAAGGAGACTTTATCAGCACCTGTGACGGGAACTGCCATCCGAGGGGAGCTGGACTGCTTATTAAGGATGGGATAAGTAACCCCTTCACAGAGATGGCAGAGCTGATCTGGAAAATGCGCAGGTGAAGCCAGTCCTGCCTGGCCCCAGTGCTTGTAGCGGGGACGCCCGCAGGGCTGGGATAACTTCCTGCCCGGGATCCCTCCCCACTGCCGGGCACGGCTCCCTCCTTCCTTTGAGAATCTCCCCTCTGGGCTGCAGCGGGGTTGTGCCCACCACCATCACCTTTGTCCCCAGGAACCCGGAAGGCTGGTGGAAGGAAGGGGGGCCCAGCCTGGGTTCCTGGGTTTTTCTACCATGAAGCCAGGCTGTTTGGAGTTTGCTTATTACTGGCCTTTCAGGGTTACTTGGTGAGACCTTAGGGATCCGTGCAAAGGCCCCCAGTGCTCTGTAGAGAAGGTGTCGGTCCTGGGAAGGAGGTTGACAGGCAGAGAGCAGAGTGGATGCGGGTTGGAGGCAGAGGTGGGAAGAGGCAGATGGAGGGAGGCCACTGGAGGCAGGGGACGGGGTGGTGCCGGACCCCACCATCGCCGGCTCCTCTGGGCTCACCTTCTGCCCCCCCCACCAGCTTCTAGTTCCGAGGCAGCTGGAGACTTGGGCTCTGTCTGTAACACAAAGGGTGACCAGGCTCTGGGTGAGCCACTGGCCGTGGGGATCGGGGCCCAGATCCTGGCTGGGTGTGCCCAGCATCAGCCTGGGGTCAGGACAGGTGGCTGTGTGGGCCCCATGGCCCTGGGGCCGCTCTCACTGCGGGTGTCTTCCTCAGACACCCTTTTCCGGGCCCCGAGGGCGCTGCAAAGCTGCCCTCCCCGCCCAGCTCACAGCCCCCGTGGACCCAAAGCCCCCTGCCCACCCGCCTCCAGCGATCTGTCCTTATTTGGAAGGAAAGAGGGCCAGTTCCCCATTGGCTTTCACACTTAGAGCCCCAGGCTTCCGCGGGCTCCTTATCGCAAAGCCTTCAGCACCTTCAGGGACCTCCTGGAAGCCCTCAGGCTCACCTGACCCCCTCAAGGGACTGGGAGTTCCCCAGAAAGGCAGCGGTGAAAAAATTGGCCTAGGAAAAGAAACATTCCCAGCTAATGAGAAACAACTTGTCTGCATTTATAAAACAAACTGAGAATGTACCCTTGAAGAGCTTCCAGAGTGTGAGTGCAAACGAAAACAGGCTGACCGAGAGCAGTTAGCAGCTCGGCCTCCATTTGCAGGTAAAGTGAATTGATGGCACCCCACTCCAGTGCTCTTGCCTGGAAAATCCCATGGACGGAGGAGCCTGGTGGGCTGTAGTCCATGGGGTCGCGAAGAGTCGGACACAACTGAGCGACGTCACTTTCACTTTTCACTTTCATGCATTGGAGAAGGAAATGGCAACCCACTCCAGTGTTCTTGCCTGGAGAATTCCAGGGACGGCGGAGCCTGGTGGGTTGCTGTCTATGGGGTCACACAGAGTCGGACACGACTGAAGCGACTTAGCAGCAGCAGCAGCAGCCCGCTCACTGGGAGAAGCCAAAACACCCGGAAGGTTGCACAGAACACACGGGGCTCATCTCCCTGCTTGGTCAGGGAGAAACCTGGGATTTTATGCCTAGCAAGGCAACCGAAAGTTAGCACATTACAGGCCGTATTGACAGCAACAGTGGCATTAATGTGTGTGTGTGAGTTGCTCAGTCGTGTCCGACTCTTTGTGACTCCCATAAACTGCAGCCCGCCAGGCTCCTTCGTCCATGAGGATTTCCCAGGCTAGAACACTGCAGTGGGTGGCCATGCCCTTCTCCAGGGAATCTTCGCGACCCAGGGATCAAACCGAGGTCCCCTGCACTGCAGGCGGGTTCTTTGCCAGCTGAGACGCCTGGGCAGCCCAGTAGCATCAATATTCCACAGTATATTCAGTGTCCTCGCCTTTTCACACTGTGTTTATAAGAGAGCCCCAGACCACAGTGACCTCGGGATGTGGGGTGGCCCACGCGTCTTAGTTTATAAAAGGTTCTTGTTTTATAAAGTGAGGAAATGTAAACAGAGGGAGGTTAACTACTTTGTAAATGCCATAAAATAAGAAAGCAAGATTGCCAATTAGTCTAAGGCCGCTGTGTAGAGACACTGGTTAAATCCGTGTGAACAATAGCTCGTAATAGATTGTCCTAGTAATTTCCATAGGAACTGCTGCGAGTGTATAGAAATTAAAAGTGGGGTTGGATTAATAGTTGTATAGTAACCTGCTCTGGGGCTTTTAATCTTGATTTTTTTATTCCATGTAATTACAGTGCAACATGAAGATAAATATGCTCATTTTGGTTACAATTATCTACCTCAAAGGAAGCAAATACAGTATCCCTCAAAGCGTAATTTTCTAGTTTTTAAAGAGATTTTTGCCAGAGAAGGTTCCTAGTGCCGAGCCTTGAGTAGCTGGCACCATGGCCTCCTGACACTTCCGGAGTGCAGGGCGGCAAAAGGGAGACTACCCTTGCCATCGTAAAGCATGTATCCTTAAAATACAGCATTTCTGAATCAGCTCAACCTGCCAGGGCTCCTAACAACTTTTCAGATAAAATGAAAAGCTTCAAAAAGCCGCTTTAAGTTCAACCTGGCATCTGGCGCGGGTGTCCACTGAGGTGGACCTAGTGCCTTGTAAAATGAGTGGTGCAGTCACCCCTGCCAGGCTGGAGGGGGATCCCGAAGCCGGGGCCAGGTGGAGGCAGGCCGGCTGGGGTCTGGGCTTGTCACGTTGATGCTGCATGAGCCGGTGACTGAGAGCCGGGGTGCCAGCCCTGGTCAGGGGGCCAGCGGCCAATCAGAGGCTCCTGAGCCTTTCGACCACAGGGGCCACTCAGCTCATGGGAGCAAAAGGGAAAGACAGTGTTACTCGCTCAGTCGCTTCCGACTCTGTGCGACCCCATAGACGGCAGCCCACCAGGCTCCTATGTTCATGGAATTCTCTAGGCAAGGGTAGTGGGGTGGGTGGCTGTTTCATCCTCCAGGGGATCTTCCCAACCCAGGGAGCAAACCCTCGCCTCTCCAGTCTCCTGCCTGGGCAGGTAGATTCTTTACCCTCTGAGCTTGTTTCCAACATTCAGCTGACTTCTGAGCTGACCAGTGCCAGGAAGGAAGGAAAAAAAGAAAGGAGGACCGCAGAGCACGCCGACCAGTTCTAGAACGTTCCCTCTGTGGACACAGCCGGAGCAAAAAGGCGTCTTCAGAAGGGGAGGGGTTTCTGACTTCATTTTCCAGTCGCTTTTTACCAGCAGGTTGGTCTTGTTGGTTTTCTGTTAGGAATTTAAATTCTAGGAAAACAGTTGGGATTCTCAGTCCAGCTGGGGGCTGTGAGTGTGCGCCTCTGAACCGTGGCTGGAAAGGTTCCCCGGCCGGGGCGCCTGGCTCGTCTCAGCCTCCAGGCCGAGGACGGGTGTTCTCCTGCTTATTAAGCTCTCTCTCTCTCTCTCTGCTTTAAATGGAAGTATAGTTGATTTGCAGTGTTGTGCTAATTTCTGCTGTCCAGTGAAGTGACTCAGTTATACACGTATATGCACTCTTCTCATATTCTTTTCCATCACATTTATCCCAGGATAGTGAATATAGTCCCCTGTGCTGTACAGCAGGACCTTGCTGCTTATCCAGAGGACGGCTTTTTATAGCCAGGCTAACTCCTCAGGGGCTTATCAGTGGGACGGAAATAACCTCTGAAAACACAGGCCTGGACTGGTGGTTTTGTTGGTGGTGGTGTGAACATGTCCTCTGAAAATGAACAGCCCCTTAAAGTGGCAGCAAAGCTCCCCTGAGCGCTCTGTGGACAGCGGCTGCCGCAGGCGTGGCTGGCCACGTTCACAGAGGGAGCGCTCTAGAGCTGGTCCGCGGGCTTTGTGGTCCTTCCGTCCCTCCTTCCCTTCCTCCTTGGCAGTGGTCAGCTCAGAAGTCAGCTGGCTGTTGAAAACAAGCTGACTGTAGTCTCAGCTTTCATTTAATCCATGTCGTATCATAAAGTACAATACATTTTAGTGTGAAAATAGCAATTCAACTTTGATAGTACTTTTTCTGGCATTCCAAACCATTTTCTTTGCTTTCCAATGTATTCATTCTGATGAACAAAACAAGTTTGAGGAAATAAATAAGAAGCTTGAGTTGATTTTTGTTGGCGTGTGCGCTAGCTTTCTTCATTTTAAGCACTGAATCTTCTGAAATCTCAGAAGGTTGTTACAAGTATGAAAGTGAATGTTGCTCAGCTGTGTCCCACTCTTTGTGGCCCCATGGACTATACTGTGCGTGGAATTCTCCAGGCCAGAATCCTGGAGTGGGCAGCCTCTCCCTCCTCCAGAGGCTCTTCCTGACCCAGGAATCGAACTCTGCGTTGGTTTCTGGTCTCCCGTCTTGCAGGCAGGCTCTTTACCATCGGATTCACCAGGGAGGCTTCCCTTTCATAGTGTATTTGGACCATTCATTGATATTAATATGGCGTAAGTGCCGTTTATTATTTTTCTGTTTCTTCCTTTTGTTTTGTTTCTTTTGTTCTCTGTTTCTTTCCTTTTCCTCAGTCGTGTCCGACTCTTTGTGACCCTATGGACTATACAGTCCATGGAATTCTCCAGGCCAGAATACTGGAGTGGGGAGCCTTTCCCTTCTCCAGGGGATCTTCCCAACCCAGGGATTGAACTCAGGTCTCCCAAATTGCAGGCAAATTCTTACAAGTATAATCCAATGAATAAAATTATGCTAAGCTCACTGGCAATCGAAAAAAGAATTTGTGGGTCTTCCTAAAGATCATTTGCTCGTGTGAAAAGTATTCAAATAGTTAATGACGTTGTTGGAGATCAAAACAGCAACTTAGGTGTTTGGGGACCTTCCTCTCTGACCCTCGTAGTAAACATGCTTCCCAGCAGCTATGCCGTTGCCCTTTTCTAATGTACACCTTAATTCACCTTGGAGGTCTCCATTGCTCTGTGGGTGAGGGTGGCCTGGAGATCCTGGGGGCCTTGGGGGCCCACCTTTAGCGCTAGGTATTCCCAGGGCTCAGCTCAGGGTAGGGGGTGACCCAGCAGGACAGGGGCTGCTGAGGGTCTTCGGGCTGATGCCACACGGCTCAGCCCTCCAGTGGGCACAGGTCTGGGGTGACCGGGGCCTGGCAGGTGCTGTGAGCAGGAACTCACAGAGAGTGTCCTGGACTCGTGAGAGCAGAAGCTGAGCCCCAGGAAGGGATGGGGCCACTTGGCCCTCGAGGGCTGGCTGCTCGGCTCCTGCATGTATTCAGACTCAATTCTGCCACAGGCTGGAAGCGGTCTTCCGGGTAGGATACCCCTGAGTCCAGACGGACTGTTGGGGGGCAGAGGGTGAAAGTGAAACCCTCTGGGAAGATGTCTGGTGGAACAGCATTAACAGAGACGGAGCCCAGCTTAAGGCATGGGGCTCCTGCCAGCAGGCCGGGAGCCAGACAGCACACGGGAGGGCTTCCCGGCCCCACCTGGCCCCATCCAGGCACACCCTGTCTGCCACGGGGCACTGTACGTGGCAGGGGGTGGGGGGGCTGGCACCTGGCCTGCGGCGCCCCCAGCATGGGCTGCAGCTGTGCAGTTGGGTCTGCCTTGCCTGGACTCCAGTCCCGCAGTGGGACCAGCAGGAGCAAGGACCGGGAAAGAAAACATCGAAGGAGAGGCTGCTCGGAAAAGTCCCATCCACTCTCAGAAGTGGAGTGAAGTGAGAGTCACTCAATCGTGTTCAACTCTTTGCAACCCCCTGGACTATACAGTCTCTGGAATTCTCCAGGCCTGAATACTGGAGTGGGTAGCCTTTCCTTTCTCCAGGGGATCTTCCCGACCCAGGGATCGAACCCAGGTCTCCCACACTGCAAGTGGATTCTTTACCAACTGAGCTATCAGGGAAATTAACCTACCTACTCTCAGAAGAAAAGGAAAAAGATACGGAAGTGCTGAGAGGAAGTGGAAGTCATCCGAGGGCTGACTGAGTGGGGAGGTTCAGCCTGCAAGAACAGAGAGATCCCGGGGGAGAAAGCCGACCAGGTGGAGGAGGCGTCATGGAAGAAGGAAGATGTGGAGAGCTCAGCCTGGACCGGAAGTGCCGCCTGGACTGGAAGTGCCGGAGGGCTCCGCCGTGTCCTGGCTTCTCTCCGGAACACTGTCACGGGTCTGTCCTAGATTCCCAGCGACCCGGGCGGCTACACCCACGGGCACCGCCCCTCCTCCCACGCCTGGAAACACCAGCTCATCACGCAGGCCTGAGGGTTCATGTCGCTTCTTCCAGGAAGCCCGCCCTTCTTGCGCCTTGCAGGCCTATTCAGTTCCAGTGGCATCACCTCCCTTTGTTAGGAGGGACTGGGAAATTGATTACTGGAGATCACACTCATCGAGTGGCTGGGTATTGGCGATTTCCTCGGCTGTCGGCTTGCCCTCTGGACACACTATTAGATTCTAATAAAGTCTCCCATCCAAGTACTCACCAGGCCCGAGCTGCTTAGCTTCTGAGATCCGACGAGATTGGCGCATTCAGCGCAGTATGGCGTAGACGGATGCTAATAGTTGAACTCTATGGTGCTCCACTCTGGGGCCCGATACAGACTCTGGAGGCCGAGGGGCCGAGTCAGCTCACAGTCCTCTGTGTGCGAAGTCTCTGGCACGTGAATATGATGAATTCTTGAAATGGCTGCAAACCCAGCATAACCCGTGGTCCATGTCAAAGAACACGCCGCATAAAGTGGGGCCAGGCAAGAAGTTCCGTGGGTGGAGTTGGAGCTGGGCTGCCTGGCTGAGGCGGGTCCGACCTCCTGCAGGCTCTCCCGCGGGCCGTCGCCAGCCGAGCTGGGGCCCAGGCAGCCCGGGGCGGCGCCGGAGCCCTACAGGCAGAGCCTGCAAGTCTGGGCTTCGTGGCTGGCGCCGCCGCCCTGCATCTGTGAACTGAGCCTTCGGTGAGCGGACAGGTTTGCCTCACACCAAAGTCCTGACACTTGGTTTCTACTTGCCAAGCAGCTTGTCATGACCTCAACTCACAGAGCAGATGATGCGTGTTTTGTGATTCGTTTCTACAGGCCAGTTAACGTTCACCGCTGCTGCTGCTGCTAAGTCGCTTCAGTTGTGTCCGACTCTGTGCGACCCCACAGACGGCAGCCCACCAGGCTCCCCCGTCCCTGGGATTCTCCAGGCAAGAACACTGGAGTCGGTTTCCATTTCCTCCAGTGCATGAAAGTGAAAAGTGAAAGTGAAGTCGCTCAGTCGTGTCCGACTCCTAGTGACCCCACGGACTGCGGCCCACCAGGCTCCTCCATCCATGGGGTTTTCTAGGCAAGAGTACTGGAGTGGGTTGCTTTTGTCTTCTCCGTAACTTTCACTAGTGGGATATTTATTTTCCAAATCACCTTAGAAAACAGATAACAGCAAACTAAAAAACTATGAAAACAGAAACCTTAGGGAATTCCCTGGCAGGCCCGTGGTTAGAACCCTGTGCTGTCACGGCTGAGGGCCTGGGTTCCAACCCTGGTCAGGGGACTGAGGTCCTGCACACTGAGCAGTGTGGCAGAAACCAACCAACCAGCCAAACAAACCCACACCAAACCCAAGCCACCAACCTCGCAAAAGCAAGCGCCTCCCGAAAGATTAAATAAATCAGTTCATGGAAAAGGGAGATAACAAACAGATGGGAAGCAAGGCCCAGGTAAACGTTGGGAACACAATTGGAAGCATCGAAGACTTCTCATCTGAGCGACCCGGATCCCAGCTGGGGTTAAACGCCGCGCTCGGCGGAGGCAGATCTGAAACAGACCAGAGGAGCAGCCCTTCAAGGCAACGCCGGCCAGAGACCCTGCACAACGGCGGATCAGCTTGTTCTCTGATCCCGCCCGCTTCCACGCTGGGTTACCGCGAGCAGGCTGCTGTCCGCAACCTTTCCTACATGGCAGTGTGGCCGTTCCATCTCCCTTGAGCCAGCCCCTGGGAGTGGAGCTGCTGGGCCCTGGGGGTGAGTCTCAAATTTAACTCTGAAGAACCTGGTTTCGGGAGGAAGTGGCGACACCGTTTCACACTCCCCGTGTTGAGCTGTCAAGTCCGTGGATACAGCGTGCTTCCTCACTTCCAAAGATCTTTAAATTCTCTCCACAATGTTTTGTTATTTCTAGTATACAAGCTTTCTTCTTTTCTTGAATTTTTTTTTCTGAGTATTTGATTATTTTGGGTGCAATCATGAGAGGAATTTTTTTTTTTTTCTGTGGGTTCAGGGGAAGTATGTAGAAACTATTGGTTTTCTATTTTGAGCCGGGATGCTGCTACCACACTGATCACCTTTATTAGTTCCAGGAGAATCTTTTTGTGAACTTCTTAGAATTTTCCACATATAGCATTTTGTCATCTGGGAATAAAGGCAATTTTTTTTCTTTTTTCCTTTCTCATAAAGATGTCTTTATTTCTTTTTCTTGCCTGATGTACTGGCTGGAACCTCTGGTACAATATTGAATAGAAACGGTGAGAATGGGCATCCTTGTCTTGTTCCAGTTTTAGGGAGAAAAGTAATCAGTCTTTCACTGTTGAATTTAGGTTAACGAGTTATAGGTTTTTGTAGGTATCCTTCATTAGGAAGCGTCCATCTGTTCCTGGTGCCTCAGAGGCAAAGAATCCACCTGCCAGTGCAGGAGCCGCAAGAGACAGGGTTCAATCCCTGGGTCGGGAAGATCCCCTGGAGGAGCAGATGGCAGCCCGCTCTGGTACTCCTGCCTGGAGAATCCCATGGACAGAGGACCCTGGCGGGCTGCAGTCCACGGAGGCTCGCGAGGAGTTGGAGAGGACTTAGAGACTGAACAAAAACAATCTGTAACGCTGAGTATTTTTAATTATAAACGGGTGTTGGAGCCTGTTGAATGCATTTCCTGCATTTATTCAGAGGATCATATATCTCCCCCTCTGGATGCTGTCAATAAAATTTATTAAATTAATTTACTTTGGATATGAAACCACTTGGGATTCCCAGACGTAGTCTTGCCCATGGTGCGTAATCCTTCCTTTTATGTTGCTAAGTTTTGTTCACTAATGTTTTCTTGAGAATCTCTGTGTCTCTGTCCATGCGAGGTGTTGGTCTGAAGCCTTCTTTCCTCGTGAGTCTCCATCCGACTTTGGCATCAGGATGATACTGGTCTCACAGAGTGAACTTGGAAATATCTCCTCATTCTCTGTTTCCTGGAAGAGTTTGGAAAGGACATGACTTAGTGAGGAAACCACCACATATGTATAGACATATATGAAGAAGAAGACAAAGCTTATATATACAGGCTTGTGTATAGGGTTACCTGGCGAGTAGACCACTGTGTATATATATGTACACACACACACGTTTATATACCGATGGCTAATTCACACTGTCTGGCAAAAACCAACACAGCATCATAAAGCAATCTTCATCCAATTAAAAATAAAAGAGAACACGGTCTGAGATTTCCCGTGTGCCCTCTGACCCCACATATGCACAGCCTCCCCTCCCAGCCTCCTCCACGGGCACGGCATGTGTGCTGCAATTGATGAGCCCATACTGACTCACCGTAAGTGCCCGAAGTCCATAGCTGCCCTTGGAGTTCTGTATCGGTGACACACACTCTATGGCCGTGGGCAAGTGTGCAATGTCGCACACTATAGTATCACTCAGGCGTTTCCTGCCATAAACACCCCCTGTGCCCCTTCCTGTCCTCAAACTCTGCCAAACACTGCTGCTTCTACGGGCTCCATAGTTTTCTTTTCCATAATGTCCATTTACGAACCATAGGTAAGCTTTTCAGTTCACTTCAGTTCAGTCGCTCAGTCGTGTCCGACTCTTTGAGACCCCATGGACTGTAGCGCCAGGCCTCCCTGTCCATCACCAACTCCCAGAGTTTATTCAAACTCATGTCCACTGAGTCGGTGATGCCATCCAACATCTCATCCTCTGTTGTCCCCTTCTCCTCCTACGTTCAATCTTTCCCAGCATCAGGATTTTTTCCATTGAGTCAGTTCTTCACATTAGGTGGCCAAAGTGTTGGAGTTTCAGCTTCAGCATCAGTCCTTCTAATGAATATTTAGAACTGATTTCCTTTAGGATGGACTGGTTTGATCTCCTTGCAGTCCAAGGGTCTCTCAAGAGTCTTCTCCAACACCAGAGTTCAAAAGCACCAATTCTGTGAGCCCCAGCTTTCTTTATAGTCCAACTCTCACATCCATACATGACTAATGGCATCCAGTCCCATCACTTCATGGGAAATAGATGGGGAAACAGTGGAAACAGTGTCAGACTTTAATTTTTTGGGCTCCAGAATCACTGCAGATGGTGATTGCAGCCATGAAATTAAAAGACACTCCTTGGAAGAAAAGTTATGACCAACCTAGATAGTATATTCAAAACCAGAGACATTACTTTGCCAACTAAGGTCCGTCTAGTCAAGGCTATGGTTTTTCCTGTGGTCATGTAGGGATGTGAGAGTTGGACTGTGAAGAAGCCTAAGCATCGAAGAATTGGTGCTTTTGAACTGTGGTGTTGGAGAAGACTCTTGAGAGTCCCTTGGACTGCAAGCAGGTCCAACCAGTCCATTCTGAAGGAGATCAACCCTGGGATTTCTTTGGAGGGAATGATGCTAAAGCTGAAACTCCAGTACTTTGGCCACCTTATGCGAAGAGTTGACTCATTGGAAAAGACCCTGATGCTGGGAGGGACTGGGGGGAGGAGGAGAGGGGATGACAGAGGATGAGATGGCTGGATGGCATCACGGACTCGATGGACGTGAGTCTGAGTGAACTCCGGGAGATGGTGATGGACAGGGAGGCTGGGCGTGCTGTGATTCATGGGGTCGCAAAGAGTCGGACATGACTGAGCGACTGAACTGAACTGAACTGAACTGGAAAAACCATAGCTTTGACTAGATGGACCTTTGTTGGCAAAGTAATGTCTCTGCTTTTTAATATGCTGTCTAGGTTGATCATAGCTTTTCTTCTAAGGAGCAAGTGTCTTAATTTCATGGCTGCAGTCACCATCTGCAGTGATTTTAGAGCCCAAGCAAAGAAAGTCTGTCACTGTTTCCACTGTTTCCCCATCTATTTGCCATGCTGTGATGGGACTGGATGCCATGTCTTTGTTTTCTGAATGTTGAGTTTTAAGCCAGCTTTTTCTCTCTCCTCTTTCACTTTCATCAGAGGCTCTTTAGTTCCTCTTTGCTTTCTGTCATATGGGTGGTGTCATCTGCATACCTGAGGTTATTGATGTTTCTCCCAGCAATCTTGATTTCGGCTTGTGCTTCATCCAGCCCAGCGTTTTGCATGATGTACTCTGCATATAAGCTAAATAAGCAGGGGGACGATATACAGCCTTGGCAGATGACAGGATGACAGTGTACTCATTTCCCGATTTGAAACCAGTTCATTGTTCCATGTCCAGTTCTAACCGTTGCTTCCTGATCTACATACAGATTTCTCAGGAGGCAGGTAAGGTGGTCAAGTATTCCCTTCTCTTTAAGAATTTTCCACAGTTTGCTGTGTTCCACACAATCAAAGGCTTTAGCATAGTCAATGAAGCAGAAGTAGATGTTTTCCTGGAACTCTCTTGCTTTTTCCATGATCCAAGGAATGTTGGCAATTTGCTCTCTGGTTCCTCTACCTTTTCTAAATCCAGCTTGAACATCTGGAAGTTCATGGTTCATGTACTGTTGAAGCCTGGCTTGGAGAATTTTGAGCATTACTTTGTAGCATGTGAGATGAGTGCAATTGTGCAGTAGTTTGAGCATTCTTTGGCACTGCGTTTCTTTGGGACTGGAATGAAAACTGACCTTTTCCAGTCCTGTGGCCACTGCTGAGTTTTCCAAATTTCCTGGCATATTGAGTGCAGCACTTTCACAGCATCATCGTCTAGGACTTGAAATAGCTCAACTGGAATTCCATCACCTCCACTAGCTTTGTTCATAGTGAAGCTTCCGAAGGCCCACTTGACTTCACATTCCAGGATGTCTGGCTCTAGGTGAGTGATCACACCATCGTGGTTATCTAGGTCATGAAGATCTTTTTTGTACAGTTCTTCTGTGTATTCTTGCTTCCTCTTCTTAATATCTTCTGCTTCTGTTAGGTCCATACCAATTCTGTTCTTTATTGTGCCCATCTCTGCATGAAATGTTCCCTTGGTATCTCTAATTTTCTTGAAGGGATCTCTAGTCTTTCCGATTCTATCGTTTTTCGCTATTTCTTTGCATCGACCACTGAGGAAGGCTTTCTTATCTCTCCTTGCTATTCTTTGGAACTCTGCATTCAGATGCTTATATCTTTCCTTTTCTCCTTTTCCTTTCACTTCTCCTCTTTTCTCAGCTATTTGCAAGGCCTCCTCAGACAAGCATTCTGCCTTTTTGCATTTTTTTTTCCTTGGGGATGGTCTTGATCCCTGTCTCCTGTATCATGTCATGAACCTCCATCCATAGACTCTGCCCGTAAGTGCTTCTAAACTGCATTCCATAAATTTTGGTATGTTGTGTCTTTAATTTTATTCATTTAACATGTTTTCAAAATTAGTTTTTGATTCCTTATTTGACGCATGAGTTATTTAAAACTATTTGTTACTTAAGACTGTTGTTTAGATTCCAATATCTTTGGCGTTTCCAAGTTTCCTCCTGTTGTTAATTTCTAATGACACTTCTAATTTCATTTTGGCCAGAAAACATCCTCTAATGTTCATACTCTCAAGTTTATTGAGAGTTGCTGTATGGCTTAGCCGATGGTCTATATTGAAGGCTTTTCTGCGTGCACTTGAGAAGACTATACACTCTGCTGCCGTTGGGGGCATGCTCCCTGGATCCTGGCTGGGTCGTTCACCCGGCAGCGTCACTCAGGCCTTCACGTCCTCGCCGACCTTCTGCCTGCTTCTCATTAATCACGTGCAGCGGGGGTGACCACGTGCAACTGCTGTGACGGAAAGGCCCGCTCCTCTTTCCGCTGCTGTCAGTTCTGCCTCGTGAGCCTCGTCTGTTCAGGTCTGTGTAGGTGTGTCTGGGTTTGCAGCTCGTGTGTGTTTCTATCATCCTGAGAATCCTTTTTTTTTTGGTCTTAGTAATGTGTTTTGTCTTAAAGTTCATTTTGTCAGTATTGTTGCGGCCACAGGGGTCCCCAGGTGACTCTAGTGGTAAAGTGTTTGCCTGCTAATGCAGGGGACACAAGTGTGGGCCCTGGGTGGGGAAGATCCCCAGGAATAGGAAATGGCAACCCGCTCCAGTATTCTAGCCCGAAAAGTCTCACAGACAGAGGAGATGGACTAGCGGGCTGCAGCCCATGGGAGCACAGAGTCGGACACGACTGAGCGACGGGGCGCACACACGGTGTGGCTGCTGCCGCCAAGTCACTTCAGTCGTGTCCGACTCCGTGACCCCACAGATGGTCGCTCAGTTCAGTTCAGTTCAGTTCAGTTCAGTCACTCGGTCGTGGCCAACTCTGCGACCCCACAGATGGTCGCTGATTTAGTTCTTATATAGCTTCTGTTTGCATGCTATATATATTTATTTGTTTCATTATTTACTTTCAAACATTGCTTGTCTCTGCATCGAGGGTGTATGTTTTATGTGGGACACGACATTGGATCTTATTTTCTGTTTTGCTGCTTTGTTTTGAATCCTATCAAACAATTCCTGACTTCTGACCAGGGTGTCTGAGCCATGTCTTTAACGGATGTGCTAACACAGTTGACTTTATTTCTGCCGTTTTACCACTTGCTGCCTTTCTGCCCGTGTCCGTTTTGTCCCCCTGTTCTTTCTTCACAGCTCTTTTTTCTGTTAAACTTTTCTAATAGACCATTCTCATTTCTTTTAAATGGTATTTTCTTAGAGAAACGCTACTTTGGGGATTACAGCTGACACATTTCCTTATCACAGCCTGTGCTCGAGTGTGCTAAGTCACTTCAGTCAGGACCGCGTGGACTGTAGCCCGCTAGGCTCCTCTGTCCGTGGGATTTCCCCGGCAAGGACACTGGAGAGGGCTGCCATCGCCTCCTCCAGCGGGTCTTCTAAGATGGGTGTGTTAACAGCAAGTTCTCTCAGTGTTTCTTGATATCTGGGAAAGAATTCTTCTACTGTTTGAATATTTGCTGCTTCTAGAGTTCCTGGTGACAGGTCTATTTTTTGGTCAGCAATTTTAGGCTGTTTCTCCAGTAACTCTTTTTATGCCTCTTCTCCTTGTGGGAAGCCAGCCGCTAACCTCGTTACAGGTTCCGTGTACTTGGTGCGCTGTTTCCTCCCACTTCTTTTAAGACTTTGCTTTGGTTTCGGTTTCCAACAGTCTCACCACGCTGTGTCTAAGTGTCCATCTCTTTGTGTTAACTTAGGATCTAGTCGACGATAGAGCAGGCTGCAGTGGCTTCTCATTAGATCTGGGGGCGTTTTCCGCTGCTGTCTCTTCGTGCGCTTTCCTGCCGTTTCCCGCTCCTCCGGAGAGCCCCATCCAGCCCGTATCGGTCTGGCAGCGTTGCACAGTCCCCCGGGCTGTCTCTCTCCCTTCCCCCTTCCGCTCTTCACGTCGAGCGTCTCCTTCTTTCGGTTTCTTTCGAGGTCTGCCGGGCCTGCGTCTGGGCATCTGCCTGCTCTGCTGAGCGGGTTCCTCATTTGGCTGTCGGGCTCTCCACTCCGGAAGTGCCGTCTGAGTCTTCTGAATAATCTCCGTGTCTTGCTGATGGTCTCTAGTTGATGGGCCGTTCCCAGTAGTGTCCACTTAATTCTTTAAATGGTCTTCTCAGTCCTCAGAGCACACCTATAGCGCCTGCTCTGGAGTCTGTGCTCATTTTAACACCGGGGTCTCTCAGGGTGGCGTCCATCACGGCTTGTCTCCCGCGTGTGGGGGATGACATGGTCCTGTTTCATCCCATGTCTTCCAATGTTTGATACACGTGATATTTAGGTGACATGTTGTAGCAACCCTGGGTTATGATTCCCCCTCCCTGGGGGCTGGTTGGTTTGTTGTTTGGCGACTTGCCTAGACCAATTCTATAAATTCTGTTTCCCCCAAAGTGTGTGGCCACTGATGCCTCTGTTCAGTTTTTTTTTTTTAATTCTTATTGTATATTTAATCCTGGTTTTTCAGACATTCCTTCTGGTCATCACAGCTTGGTAATAGAATAAGGACTGCTCAGAGGTTGTGCTGAAGTACCTCGAGTTAGTAAAGTTTCCGTCCTTTGCTGACGAGTACCTGTGGGCCGAGTAACGCCTTTAAGAATTGGGCGATTTACAGAACCTGCGGCAGTGTTTTCTTCCTGGGGTTATTTCCCGCCCCCGCGCTCCAGAGATTACTTTCTATTCAGCATCGCATGCCATTCCAAATAAGCGGGCCCCTCTGGCAGCCAAACGTCCGGTTTCCACTCCCACTCCCTCCAGGAGAAAGCGGCCCGTTGCGCTGGGAAGCCGTGTGCGTGGCTGGGGCGTCCCGGCAAGACCGCGGGCACCTTAGCTTCTCAGTGTTTGATACGCTCCTGCTTGATTTTAAGAGTCCTGAAATAAAGCTCCTGCCAACACTGTTTAGTCTTGCCATCACTTTCTGAAGAGGTTTGGGTAGTGCGTCCCTGTACTAGGTAAGAAGTCCCACCTTCTTGGATGAAATCCACGATTAAAAAGACGTGTTAGTGTTTCTTGGTTGATATTGCCACCACAGCAGAGAGTTGGGCAGAAATATTGCTTGCGTTATTGTTTATTCTGAGTGATCTTATGACTTTTTGATTATATCTCTCTAGGGAGGCCAATGTTATCAACCTTAGCTCTGGAAACGCGGTGTGTTTTAAAGCGCCGAGAGCGCAAGCGCAGTTCAGAATTCCTCAGGGGCCACTACGATCACACGGAGAACACGGCTTTATTAGAAGTGTTGCCCTGGAAACAAGACATCAAGCGGAAGTTCTTATCGCCCTTCTCCAGGATTTTTAAGACATGTGCTGAGAATCCCGTGGCATTGTCTCAAAGCAAGGTGACCTCAGTGTGGTCAAGACTGTTCCTGCTTAAAACTGCCACTCAGGGGTGGCTGCTGCGTTTGCCTACAGGTCATACAATCCTGCCGTCTAACCACCCACAGACGGGATACACAGTTCGTTGTTGCATTCAAAGTTTTGGACAAACGCATTCTCCAGACCCGCAGATGGGAGGTGAGAGAATCAGATCAGCTGCTGGTCTTCTCAGGGTACACGCTGAAGCCTCCAGTTGGCTCCGGAGGCCATCCAGACCATCGTGCCACCCAGCCTTGGTCCTGTCACCACTGAGACAGAGCTATTTTAAAACATCAGATTCCCTAGGGGTATGAGTCTCCTTATTGATTTGATATCTGAATTAAAAAATTGTGGAAAACAGATCTCTCTTTCCAGTTATTCTTTGATATCTGGAGATAGAAAAACAAGGGTTAATGCCTCCATTTTCAACTTAATCCTTCTATAAGCGTATCTTCTCTTTATTTTAGAAACATCTCTTAGTTATAAAAAATTCTGAAATTATACATTAACTAATGTGAGACCTAAACTCCCCCCTGATGTCACCACCTGGAGGCAATTCCTGTTAATATGTTGATGCGTTTTCTTAAGGGTTTCTTCTGACATTCAGGTTCCTTTCAAACTTGATTCACAGCTTTACATTCTCTTTAAGAATCTGTCATAATCCTCCTGTTTGCAACTTTTTACTACTCTCTGTCCTGCTTCAATAACA
The DNA here is from genome assembly GCF_032405125.1 of Capricornis sumatraensis. NCBI lineage: Eukaryota > Metazoa > Chordata > Mammalia > Artiodactyla > Bovidae > Capricornis > Capricornis sumatraensis. The sequence goes on along the minus strand of NC_091086.1, from coordinate 76,903,040 downwards.
CCTTGTCTGTAATAATTTTCAGGTTCTCTGAACATTCTTTTTAGATTAGATATATAACACAGGGGATTTCCTTTTATATAGGTCACGAGGTTCTCACAGCGCGTGTCCTGGGGAGGCCTTCCATCCCCTCCTCCGGCGGGTCACGTTTTATGGGAACTCTCCACTGTGACCCGTCTGTCTTGGGTGGCCTTACGTGGCATGGTCCTCAGCGTCACTGAGTTATCCAGCCCCTTTGCCACGATGAGGCAGAGACATCACTGCTGACAAAAGTCTGTATAGTCAAGGCTATGGTATTCCCAGCGGTCACAGACGGGTGTGAGAACCGGACTTTAACCTGTGGCGGATTCATATTGATGTATGGCAAAACCTAGTTAAATTAAAAAAAAATAAGAAGGCAGAGCACCAAATAATTGATGCCTTTGAACTGTGGTGCTGAAGAAGACTCCTGAGAGTCCCATGGACAGCAAGGAGATCAAACCAGTCAGTCTTAACGGAAATCAACCCTGAATATTCACTGGAAGTACTGATGCTGAGCCTGAAGCTCCAGTATTTTGGTCACCTGATGTGAACCGCTGACTCACTGTAAAAGCCCCTGATGCTGGGAAAGATTGAAGGCAGAAAGAGAAGAGAGTGTCAGAGGATGAGATGGTTCGATGGCATCACCGATGCAATGGACATGAACTTGGGCAAACCTCAGGAAGTGGTGAGGGACCCGGAGGCCTGGCGTGCTGCAGTCCATGGGGTCGCAAAGAATCAGACATGACTGGGCGACTGAACAGCAACATAGGGAATTTCTAGAGGGAAAGATTGATCTACCTACCTACCTATGACGGTGAAGAAAGCGAGTGTCACTCAGCTGGGTCTGGATCTCTGTGACCCCACAGACTGCAGCCCTCTAGGCTCCTCTGTCCGTGGAATTCTCCAGGCAAGAGTCCTGGAACTGGGTGCCATTTCCTCCTCCAGGGGACCTTCTCCACCCAGGGATCGAGCCTGGGCCTCCTGTATCGAGGCAGGTCCTTTACTGTCTGAGCCACCAGGGAAGCCCCACCCCCACCCCCCCACATACACACACACACATACACACATACACACACACACACACACACACACATACACACATACACACACATATACACACATACACAAACACACACATACAAACACATATATACACATACACATACACACACATAAACACACATACAAATACACACACATACACACACATAAAAAGACACACACATACACACATACACACACACACATGCAAAGACACACACATACACACATATACACACATACACAAACACACATATACACACATACACATACACACACATAAACACACATACAAAGACACACACACATACACACACACAAAGACACACACATACACACATATACACACAAAGACACACACATACATACACACACACATACACACATACACACACATACACACAGACATATACACACACATACACACATACACACACATATACACACAGATACACACACATACACACATACACACACATACACACATATACACACACATACACACATACACAAACACACACACGCACATACATATACACACACATAGACACACAAACACACACACATACACACATACACACACATATAAACACACACACATACACACATATACACACATACACAGACATACACACATACACACACATACACACACATACACACACATAAACACACATACACATACACACACATACATACACAAACACACACACATACATATACACACACACATACACACACAAACACACACCTATACACACATACACACACATAAACACACACACATACACACATATACACACATACACAGACATACACACACATACACACACATAAACACACATATACACACATACACATACACACACATATACACATACACACACATACACACACACATATAGCCATTGGACAACATATATAATATTATATCTGATCGAGGACAGATTAGATATGTTTATCAGAATGCTGATAAATGTTGTCCAATGGCCTTCCCGAGAAGCTGTCTCCATCTGCGCTTCCAACACGCCTGTTTGCGGATGCACGGTTAGCACCTCTTGCTTTTCGAATAAACTCTATGGCTTAGAACAGTTTAGCTTTGCAGAGCAGCTGTGGCGATGGCACAGACATCCCCATGCACCCTTCACCCAGTTTCTGCCGTTAATTCTCCCGTTAGCAATGCCTCCTTTTAGAAAGCTACGGCAGCACATTTAGTGAATCGGCACTGGCACTTTATCACTAACTAAAGTCCATGCTGTATTCCTATTTCCTCAGCTTTTACTCAACATTCGTTTTTCCTGCCCCAGGATCCCATCTAGCACGCCTAGTCAGCAGGGTTAGGCTCAGTGGCATTTCATGAAGGAAGAAGACAAATATCTCAGTGAGCGAGAAGCTCAAGGAAAGTTTTGGTGAAAATCTTGTAAACATGGCTTTAGGAAATCACTGCCGTGTTTGACAAGATCCCGTGTTTGTGGGGAACTCAGGGCGGTGCCCGGCGTCTTTCATGTGGCTAAGTGGACTGACGCTGAAGCTGATGCTCCAATACTTTGGCCACCTCATGTGAAGAGCTGACTCATTTGAAAAGACTCTGATGCTGGGAAAGATTGAGGGCAGGAGGAGAAGGGGCCGACAGAGGATGAGATGGTTGGATGGCATCACTGACTCAATGGACGTGAGTTTGGGTGGACTCCGGGAGCTGGTGATGGACAGAGAGGCCTGGCGTGCTGCGGTCCATGGGGTCGCAAAGAGTCAGACAGGACCGAAGTGACTTAGCATGCGTGCAAGCGTGACTGAAGCAAAAGGAAAGACATCACTGATCTCTAGAAATGACGCTTCGCAAATGTGTTTGGATTGCACGCTGTCCTTGGTGTCCATCTAGGCAGAGCAAAGTGATTTGTTCTGATAGATAGTCAGGTGCCAATAGCAAGTTAACCGGTGAAGATCTAGCAGAGTCCTTACTGTTTTGCTGGAAAAAAAAGTGTTATCCTGTCCCTTTAGGAAACCTCTAATCTGTCATGAAGATTTTCTAGAAATACTATTTAGAAGCTGTGCAATGATATAAACTGATTCCTTAAGGACTCTGGATTCAGAGATTAAAATGTTAAAAAGAAAAGAGATACAGGAAATTTTTGGCTTATTTCTAAGATACAGCTCGTTTCCAAGAATTCTACTCCCGCTGAATCTCAACAGACAATACCTGGGACCTTTTCTTGCTTCTGTGAAGAGAAGACAATCAAAAAAGAAGTGACGGTTTTCATGGGGGTTGCGGAAGATTCTCACTCCCTCGGAAGTGGTAGAAAGAGCCCGCATGCTATGGTTTAGGGTTGGCGTAGGGTTAGGGTAGGGGTTAACGTTAGGGTTAGGCTTAGGCTTAGTGTTTGGGCTGGACAGAAGTGAAGTCGGGCTCGCCCTTGTCTGCTCCCACGTCTTGTGCATGCCACGGTCACTGGGAGCGATCTTCTGTGTGTGTACAGGTCTCTCCCTCACGCGATGGTTGGGCACATGAGCCCATCTGCTCACAAACGCGTTACTTCCCGGAACGCCTCTTCCTCCACCTCTTGTCTCCTGATTCCCAGCGTTCTCTGCGTGGGGTCTTCGCTGTTGTAGACGCTCCGTCCTGCCTCCTTCGCCGGCTCCTCGGTTCACTGTTTGTCCCGACTCCGGCACCGCTCATGGCGTGTTGTAGATCCTCTGACTCTTCAGGATCACGAGTCGCGATGACAAAACTGTCTTGAACTTTACTGGACCTGACACCTGAGCCCCCTTCCTGAGACAAGGGTGTCCTTTAGTCTCACAGGGGTTCTAGGTCACCACCCCCACTTTGCAGATATGCTTAGGGAATGGCTCAGACAGTAAGAATCTGCAATGCAGGAGACCTGGGTTCAGTCCCTGGGTCGGGAGGATCCCCTGGAGGAGGATGGCAACCCACTCCAGCATTCTTGCCTGGATAACTCCATGGACAGAGGAGCCTGGTGGGCTACAGTCCATGGCGTTGCAAAGAGTCGGATATGGCTGAGTGACCAACACTTTGACTTTGCAGTCAGGGAAGCGAGGCTTTGCAAAGGCTCACACCGGGCCCAGACCCATCACCAGGAAGGGCAGGGCTGGAGGCGAGCCTGGCCGCAGCTGCGATGCTCTGTCCTCAGCTCTCTCCTTTGCTGCAGGGTCCCTGCTCCCTTCAGCCCCCTGAGGCTCCACCCCATGCTAGAAAGCAGGCCATTCCTGGTGGTGGTGGAGGGACTGTGTGAGCTCACTCGCCTCTTTCCCTTGGTGACTATCGTCTGCAGCCATCTCCTGGTGGCCCTCCCCCCACCATCCTCCGTCCTGAGCCCTCTGTTGGCCCAGCATCTAACAGCAGGACTTCTTCATTCCTTGACTGCCTGGGTCCGTCAGCCTTCCGCTCCCCCCTGCAGCCACTCCCATGCCTCTGGACAGGTCAGCATCTGCAGGTCCTGCCCCTCCCAGTGATGCCTCTGAGACTTTGCCCCCTGATTCCTGTTGGACGCCTCAGAGACCACGCTTGGGTCTCAGTGAACCTCCCCGCCCTCCAGCCCTCTTCCCCCTCCGCTTCTTCCTCATCCTCTTAGATTCCACACGGGAAGGGAAGCCAACGCTCGTGGTCACGTGGCACAGCCTCAGCTGTGCTTTCCCTGCATGAAGCCTCTGACTCCCCACCATGGCGCTGGCTGCACCTCTGACTCACTCACCGTGGCCCTGGCTGCACCTCTGACTCACGTGGGCCCTGGCTGCACCTCTGATTCACGTGGTTGCTGGTTGCACCTCTGACTCACGTGGGCGCTGGCTGCACCTCTGACTCACCTGGGCGCTGGCTGCACCTCTGACTCACGTGGGGGATGGCTGCACCTCTGACTCACGTGGGGGATGGCTGCACCTCTGACTCACGTGGGTGCTGGCTGCACCTTTGACTCACCATGGCGCTGGCTGCACCTCTGATTCACGTGGTTGCTGGTTGCACCTCTGACTCACCGTGGCCCTGGCTGCACCTCTGACTCACGTGGGTGCTGGCTGCACCTCTGACTCACGTGGGTGCTGGCTGCACCTTTGACTCACCATGGCGCTGGCTGCACCTCTGACTCACGTGGGTGCTGGCTGCACCTCTGACTCACGTGGTTGCTGGCTGCACCTCTGACTCACGTGGGTGCTGGCTGCACCTCTGACTCACGTGGGGGCTGCTGCACCTCTGACTCACCTGGGCCCTGGTTGCACCTCTGATTCACGTGGTTGCTGGTTGCACCTCTGACTCACGTGGGCCCTGGCTGCACCTCTGATTCACGTGGTTGCTGGTTGCACCTCTGACTCACGTGGGGGATGGCTGCACCTCTGACTCACGTGGGCGCTGGCTGCACCCCTGACTCACGTGGCCCTGGCTGCCCCTCTGACTCACGTGGGCGCTGGCTGCACCTCTGACTCACGTGGGTGCTGGCTGCACCTCTGATTCACGTGGTTGCTGGTTGCACCTGTGACTCACGTGGCCCTGGCTGCACCTCTGACTCACGTGGGGGCTGCTGCACCTCTGACTCACGTGGCGGCTGGCTGCACCCCTGACTCACGTGGCCCTGGCTGCACCTCTGATTCACGTGGGCGCTGGCTGCACCTCTGACTCACGTGGGTGCTGGCTGCACCTCTGATTCACGTGGGCGCTGGGTGCCCCTCTGACTCACGTGGGCGCTGGCTGCACCCCTGACTCACGTGGCCCTGGCTGCACCTCTGACTCACGTGGGCGCTGGCTGCCCCTCTGACTCACGTGGGCGCTGGCTGCACCTCTGACTCACGTGGGCGCTGGCTGCACCCCTGACTCACGTGGGCGCTGGCTGCACCTCTGATTCACGTGGTTGCTGGCTGCACCCCTGACTCACGTGGGCGCTGGCTGCACCTCTGACTCCTCACCGTGGCCCTGGCTGCACCTCTGACTCACGTGGGCGCTGGCTGCACCTCTGACTCACGTGGGCCCTGGCTGCACCTCTGACTCCTCACCGTGGCCCTGGCTGCACCTCTGACTCACGTGGCGGCTGGCTGCACCTCTGCAGGGCTGTCCTTGTGAAGAGCCTCCAGGGCAGGTGGCTGGTGCCTGTCACGCATTCAGGACCTCCGGCACTGCCGTCCACTCCCCCTGACCTCACACCTGCTCACCTCCTGGCAATGCTGCTTCCAGCCTTCCACGCCCCCCAAGCGTCCTCCCACGGCATTCCTGCACGGACTTCACCTCCCTGCTGCTTCATTTCCATCCTGTCCCAGGGAGAGTTTCTTCCCACCCTCTTATCCAGGCGGAATACACTGTGGGTTGCCATTTTTTCTCTCCCAAAGGCAGCCTGTCGCTCTCAGCTGCATCTCTTCTGTGAGCCTGAGGTCACTTCCCAGGTGTCACTGGGGACTCCCTAGTCCCACTGTGTGCCCACACCTATTGTACAGTCTTATTTCCTTTCCTTTCAGAGAAAATGTGTGAGAGACATGCTTACACTAAGCTCTCTCCTGCTCTTAGTTCCCGTTTACGTCTCCAATGAGCTGTACAGTTTGTTTTTACTTTGAGCATTTAAAATTGATTCTTAGCATCTTGATGTCCTTGATGGATAGCAGGTGGGTATCTCGTTTAACTGTATCGTCATCTGGTTATGCCTTCTATTTTCCATGTTTTAGCACACTAGTATTACAGTCCTCTTTAGACTGATTTATTATCTCGATTTCCTCTGGAGTGAATTCCCTGTCTGCTGACTTGTGCCCTCGTAGGCTGCAATCTGGTTTCTGGGAAGGTCTTCCTGGTTCTTCCTCTCCATGACCCCTGGTTTACTGAGTGACTTCTCCTCCACCCACTCAGACGCCCAGCTCAAAACCCATGTTTCAAGTGCACTTCCTCTTGGTCCAAAGGCCTCAGGTCTAAGCAGGTCTCCTGCCTGCATGCAAAATACAGAAGTGACCTTGACTGAGGATGGCTGCAGGGGCCATTCTTGTTCAGAAAGGAGGCAATGAGGAGGGCAGGGCTGTCCCTCGTGCAGACTGTTTCTAAAACCTGCCAGGCGTGGCATCACTTCTCAGCCAGGGGCCCGTCCTGCTTCTGGGAGCGAGGCTCCAGGGCCCTGGGCTCCTGGCTCTGCCTTTTCTACAAGAAGTGGACCAGGGGTTTTGTCTGGGTAGCTGTGTGGACTTGCTTGACGCCCAAGGCAGTCTGGGGGCTCCAAGGCTTCTCCATTACGCCTTCCTCTTTCCTGTTCAGTCAAGTCTACTGATTATCTTAGAAACTCCACGGTACGTTATGTACCAGTTTATAATTCTTGGCTTCCTCATGGATCAGAGATAAAGAATTTTCCTGCAATGCAGGAGACTCAGGTTTGATCCCTGGGTTGGGAAGATCCCCTGAAGGAGGGCATGGCAACCCACTCCAGTATTCTTGCCTGGAGAATCCCATGGAGAGAGGAGCCTGGTGAGTTACAGTGCATAGCGTCACAGAGTCGGACACAGCTGAAGTGACTTACCGTGCATGCATGTTACAATTCTTTCCACAAGGCAGAAGGCACGTTTACAGAGCTGTGGAACTCATTCAAGGTAAACCTCCCCACACTGGACCCCTGTGAGGCTCCGTGGAACAAGTCTAAGGGTCTTAAAAGCACAGTTGTCTGGTTGAAGGGCCTGCAGACACGGTCGTAAGAGTCTTTCTGTTTAATGGAGGCCTTTTGGTTTAAGAGAAAGGATATGGAATATTTTACTGTGAACCCTTCTGATACCTTTTTTAAAAATTGAAGTGTAGTTGATTTCCAATGTTGTGTTAGTTTCTGCTGTATAACAAAGTGGTTCACACACATACGCATCCCTCCCCCGCCCCCCTCCCCCCCATACTCTCTTCCATTACGGCTCATCTCGGGATGGCGAGCACATTTCCCTTTATCCATTCGATATGCGCCAGTTTGTGTCTGTTGATCCCAAACTCCGCTCCTCCCCCCGGCCGCTCCCGCTTGGCAATCACCCGCCTGTCTCCACGTCCGTGATTCTGCTTCTGTTTCACAGAGAGGTTCATCTGCAGCACAGTTTAGACTCCACATCTAGGTGACAGCCTCTGGTGTCTGTCTTCCAATTTCTGACCAAGACTGTCTATCTTTCTGGTATCTTATCGAAGGGTTTTCCCTTGAATCCTGTGAAGCTATGCCCTGAATTTGGTCTCTACCTGGACCATCTCTCGTCTGAGAACTCCTTGCTGGCCAGAAAGACTATTCTAGACTCTTACGTCTCAAGCACAAGCTACTCAAAGACTAAACAGGTTGTCTAGTTCGTCTCTCTCCTCCCACATTTTATCACAAGAGGCAAGAGCAAGGCAGCTGGTGGTTTCAGATTCTGCCTCGCAACTTCCTAAGCGGGACCCTAATGGGTGTTAGGGAGTTCTCTGTATCCTGTGTTACTATAGGCAACACTGTTGCCAAGTTTCTGCCACCACGCAATAAGGTTTCCTCCCCTCTGGCTTCCAGGGACGTTTTCTGCGCTTTCCTTAAAGCCCTTCCAACAGCCTCATCGAGGCCATTCAAACTCGGGCCTGGCATCCGGTCTCAAATCCAGCTTCACGCGTTTCAGATTTTGTTTTGGCAGCTTCCCGCCCCCAGCACCAAATTCTGTTCCAGTTCTCTGTTGCTACGGAACAAATCACTCCAACACTGCAGTCATGGAGTCTGCGGGTCAGACGTTCTGGAAGGCGGGGCTGGGTGCTGCTCAGGCGAGGGTGGGCAGGCGCAGGCTATGGTCGACCGAGAGCTCACCTGGCTGGACGTCCCTGGAGGCTCACTCGGGCTGGAAGGTGATGCCGGTGGCGGTCTGAGAGATGGCGTGGTCTGTTCCTGGAGTGTCTGCCGTGATGGTGGCTCGGTGCATCTTGGGCTCACGGCAGGGTGGCTGAGCTCCAGAGGGGGCGTCTTGAGCAGAAGAAGCGTGTGGGAGTGAGTGAGCCCTGAGACAGAGGTGGAGGTGGCAGCCTCTCCTCTCTCGCCTGGGGGTCAAGCCCCGTGGCATCTGTAGACACTTGGGTTGCAATGAGGTCTCCGGCCAGCCCTGAACGCTTCCCTGGCTTTGTGCCCATCTTGAGTCACCTCTCCAGCTGGCAGCAATTGTCCTTTCCTCAGGGAAGTCTTCTCGCGTCTTCCGTGAGGTCCCCCTGCATCACCCCCTGAGCCAGCCCCAGGCACGGGTGTTCCTTTACCTTCAGGCCTCCCCACCAGACTTCAGCTCCTCGGAGGCCACAAGCTACACTCTCCCCTTAGCATCTGCGATCTCAGCTCCCCGCAGAGTGTGCGGCAGAAGTTAAGACTTTGGCAGATGCTTGTTGAAGGATAGGTGGACATGCTGGGCAATGCTTGGGAAAAGGACGAGATGGCCGAACGGCGTCACCGAGTCAATGGACGTGAACTTAGGTGAACTCCGGGAGACAGTGAGGGACAGGGAAGCCCCGGCGTGCTCCAGTCCACGGGTCCCAAGGTCACGGGGACGTGACTGAGCGACTGAGCAGCAGGTGCGCCGGGAGAAGCCCCGCAGACGCTCCTGCCGCTCCCCTGCCTGCCCCCCGGCCCACGCCGGGCTCGCGTCTCTGTGGCCGCGTCCTGTGTCTCCCTCCCGGGGCCGCGGCCTGTCCCTTGGGCTCTTCTGGGGCTGGCCCCGTGCCCGAGACGTCCAGGGAGCCTGGGAGCGAGGGGCTGAGGAGCGGCTGCTCAGCGCTGTGTCTCCACCGCCTGCTCAGCGGCGCTTCCGCCAGCAGCCACGCTCCGGCGCCGCGCTGTCTGGGGCTGTGGCAGGGCGAGGAGCGTCCCTGTTGGCCGCCGGGTAAGTTAAAGCCCCGGTCTTTCCTGTTTGGGAGTTCGGGTGTGTTGCTGTGCACAGCGCTACAGGCCCCTCAGCACGGCGCCCTGGACGGGCAGTTCCCGCTCACCCTGCCGCCCGCTCGTCCAGACGCGCGCGGTACCCGTGCGCCCACAGTCCGCAGCGGGCCGCTGCCTCGCCTGTATCCACACATCTACATAACGGACGCAGGGTCCCCACGTCTCAAAAACATAATTCTTTACAATTATCTTAGAATATTGTAATTCTGCTATTGCAGTGTCCCCCCCCCCCGCACGTAAATATCTTTATACATTTACTTTCATCAACATTTCCAGCTGTCTTTAGGACTTCTCTTTGTTCCTAAGATCAAAACTCCCAGGCTGTAGGTAGACATTTTTGTCTGCTCTCCCCACACGGTTCTAGAAAACTGCCTTTTCATGCGATACTATCAGCGTCTGCTGAGCTGTTTTACAGGAGACTTTCGTGGAGTCTCTCATCGCCAGACTCTGACCAGGTGCTCTGTCAGGACGGCTGGAATACGCTGCCTCCCCTTTAACTGCTGGTGCGAGGGGGAGATGCTATTGAAAGTGCTGTATATGAATTACTGTCGGCACTTAACGCCTGGCATCTTTAGGCTCCGGTTAAGACACTGGATCTGGATTCACAGTGGACATACTCTCAACCAAACAGCACCGTCCCCCTTTTCCTGATCCCCTGAACTCTGTCCGTCCTTCTCATAGTCTGACTTTATATACGTAATACTATAATGTAAATGCATCTGACATAGGACACGCATATGCTCCGCTGGAAATAGCCATATGTGTGTGTATAAAATACAGAACGGAGGGGACGCCCTCTGCCTGTCTCCGCTCCTCACGCTCACACAGGCAAGGCCTCCTTACTGGGTTTTTGTGAGTCATAAAGAAGTTGTGCTTCCACAATAAGCAGCTAAATTTATTTAGCTCATGTATAAAGTTGTACAAACAAACTGTATGCCAATAAACAAAAGTACTAGAGAACATTTGCTCACCCGGGTGAGAGCACTTTCGCTGAGGCAAGTCCTGTTTGTTTCCTGACGGAAAGTGAGGGCGTGGGCCACCCTGCAGAAGAGAGGAAAGGAGGGCGAACCGCGTGAGGTGCTGATCTGCCTGCGAGAGAGGAGTGCGTGTGTTTCACCCGCGCGTCTTCTGTCCCTGTTACTAGGAGGGCAGCTGCTGTCTTTAGAGCCTTTACCACGTGTGTGCGCACACGTACGTGTGCGTCTGTGTGTGAAGCTGGGATGCTACGGGACTTCCCCGGTGGTCCAGTGATTAAGTCCTCACCTTCCTATACAAGGGCTAAGGGCTCAATCCCAGTTGGGGAGCTATGATCCCACATGCCTCGTGGTCAAGATAACCAAGACTCAAGACAGAAGCAATACTGTATTCAGATTGTTACAGTATTGGCCACTGCAAAAAAACAGTGTACTTTAAAAACAGTCCACATCAAAAAAATTAAACAGAAAATAGTGCTAAAAAGCCCCTGATCACATGGATGGCATGTCGCACGGATCTTCCGTGTGGACGGAGCACCCGGCTCCTTCTGTTCCTGGGGGACCTGGTTTTCCTTCTGATCAGAACACAGGCTCTGGCTTGAGAACGAAATTGGGCTCCCCATCATCTTTCTAGGTGTTTAGGAGGCCAGGCTGCAACATGTTGTTCAGACGAAATTCTGTGTACCTTCCAACAAGTACCTCCTCTAAGACAAGACAAATGAATGTAGAAAAGGTTACGTCTGGCCAAATTGGCTGTAAAAATTACCGCTTGTCCGTCTGAGCCCCAGGTAGCTCCCTGTATCTGTCCAGCTCATGTGGTTTACAAGTTCCTCTTGTAGCTTACACGTTTTAAAAGGTGGGTTCTTTAAAAAGAAGGTAAAAATGAATGTGGGTAGGAAATGAGATGTACATATTAATATTTGTCACTGTTATTTATTTGCTATGAAAATAATACATGCTAGTCGAAACTGGAACTTAAGGGAAAAAAAAAAACCCAGCTAATCAATTTGCTTGTGCTACATAATATTAAATTCCCTCCCCCTGAGAAATATTGCAGTGTTGAAAGGAAATACGTCTTTATTCGGGCGAGTCCTTCTAACCAGCCCTCTCCTAAGGCATCTGCGGCTGGTCAGCTGTCCCGGCACGTCCCGGGCTGGGGGCGCCCCGGGCAGGCCCTCTCGGGTGGGGCCCCCGCGTCTGCACCCCGTTCCCGCCGCAGCGGCTGGGCTCCCGCGCGTGCAGTGCGGGCGCGGGGCCAACAGGTGGCACAAACGCCCCAGCCTCGCGCGGCTCCCCCTCCGCGCCCCCGGGCAGCCCGAGCGGCCCGAAAGAGCTGCGGGCGCGCGCCCCGCGGCGGGCGGGTCCGGGGCCCGCGGGGCGGTCCGGCCCGGGTCCCTCGAGCGGGCAGCGGGCCTGGGAGCGGCTCCGGCCCGCGCGCCCTCTGCTGGCCGCCCGCGGACTCGCCGGCGCGTGTGGCATCGGTCTCTACCCGCACAGGATGGACAGGTGAGGGCTGGGCAGGTGGGGGCTGGGCAGGTGGGGGCTGGACAGGTGGTGGCTGGGCAGGTGGTGGCTGGGCAGGTGAGGGCTGGGCAGGTGAGGGCTGGACAGGTGGTGGTTGGGAAGGTGAGGGCTGGGCAGGTGAGGGCTGGGCAGGTGAGGGCTGGGCAGGTGAGGGCTGGGCAGGTGGGGGCTGGGCAGGTGGTGGTTGGGAAGGTGAGGGCTGGACAGGTGGGGGCTGGGCAGGTGAGGGCTGGGCAGGTGGGCGCTGGACAGGTGGGGGCTGGGCAGGTGAGGGCTGGGCAGGTGAGGGCTGGGCAGGTGAGGGCTGGGCAGGTGGGGGCTGGGCAGGTGAGGGCTGAGCAGGTGAGGGCTGGACAGGTGGTGGCTGGGAAGGTGAGGGCTGGGCAGGTGAGGGCTGGGCAGGTGAGGGCTGGGCAGGTGGGAGCTGGGCAGGTGAGGGCTGGGCAGGTGGGGGCTGGGCAGGTGGGGGCTGGGCAGGTGAGGGCTGAGCAGGTGAGGGCTGGACAGGTGGTGGCTGGGCAGGTGAGGGCTGGGCAGGTGAGGGCTGGGCAGGTGAGGGCTGGGCAGGTGGGAGCTGGGCAGGTGAGGGCTGGGCAGGTGAGGGCTGGGCAGGTGAGGGCTGGGCAGGTGGGGGCTGGGCAGGTGAGGGCTGAGCAGGTGAGGGCTGGACAGGTGGTGGCTGGGCAGGTGAGGGCTGGGCAGGTGGGGGCTGGGCAGGTGAGGGCTGAGCAGGTGAGGGCTGGACAGGTGGTGGCTGGGCAGGTGAGGGCTGGGCAGGTGAGGGCTGGGCAGGTGGGAGCTGGGCAGGTGAGGGCTGGGCAGGTGGGGGCTGGGCAGGTGGGGGCTGGGCAGGTGAGGGCTGAGCAGGTGAGGGCTGGACAGGTGGTGGCTGGGCAGGTGAGGGCTGGGCAGGTGGGGGCTGGGCAGGTGAGGGCTGGGCAGGTGGGGGCTGGGCAGGTGAGGGCTGGGCAGGTGGGGGCTGGGCAGGTGAGGGCTGGGCAGGTGGGGGCTGGGCAGGTGAGGGCTGGGCAGGTGAGGGCTGGGCAGGTGGGAGCTGGGCAGGTGAGGGCTGGGCAGGTGGGGGCTGAGCAGGTGAGGGCTGGGCAGGTGGGGGCTGGGCAGGTGAGGGCTGGGCAGGTGGGGGCTGGGCAGGTGGGGGCTGGCAGCTGCAGGGCTGTCTGCCAGCCGGCTGGGCAGGGATGGCAGACCAGGCGCGGGCTGGACCCGGGAGGGGCAGGGCCAGGGCTCTGTGGGGGGCTGGCTGGGGACCCAGATTCAGAGAGCCCCGCTGTTTTCAGGGTTAACCACTCGAGGACTCAGGGAAGCAGCAGCCCAGTCTCGCCGCACAGTGTCTGGGGACCCTAAGGTTCCAGTAGAGCCGCCCCTCCCCCGCCTCCTCTGGAAGGCTCCTTCCAGCCGTGTGGGCAGCGGGAAGGGGGGGCAGGCCTGTCACTCCCCGGTTCCAATCCACTGGAGAGGAGCCTCCCCGGTTCCAGTCCACTGGAGAGGAGCCTCGCCGGAACCTGCTTTTAGTGTGTCAAATCAGAAAGTCACTTCCCGGCAATAAGGTGTGAAGGGGTTGCAGCCTCCCTGGGGCCTGGCGGGTCCTCTGCCGCGGATGACAGGCTGGCTTCCCCCAGGCAGCCGTGGGGGTGGGGGGCCTGGGCGTCGCCTGCCAGGCCTCAGCCTGACTGTTACCCCGTCTGTCTCACCGGGCGGTGCCTGGTGTCCAGGGGGCGCCTCAGCGGACGCAGTGTCTGCAGCCTGGCCTGGGCGGGCCGCCCTGTGTCGCCTACCGTTTTCCCTGTGCCCACGCTGGGGAGGTCACCTCACTGGTCCTGCGGTGTTCCGACACAGTGAGGCCTGACCCTAGACCTGCTTCATCGTCGGGCTCTATTGTCAGAAACGCCTTAGACATGGGCCGTGATGAAATGCTGCCCTCACGCGCCTGCTTGTGGGTGGGAAGCATCCCGTGTCCGTGGAGAGGGGCTGGGAGGGAGCTGGGAGGGAGCCCACCGCCCCTGAGGTCTTCCTGGCTCAGCGAGCCTCCTGCTCATGGGCATAACCCAGTCCTTCACCTCCAGCGAGATGCTTCTTTTGTGTCCCCATTCTATAGATGAGGAAATGAAGTCCCCGGGTGACTAACCAGCTGGCCGGGACCTGACGGAGCTGCCAGCCTGGTGTGTTCACACCTGGCCCTGGGCACTTCAGCAGGGGGGATGTCCTCCCCAAAGTTGGGAAGGGCCTCGGGCGTGACAGGAAGGGGTCAGCCTTCACTGGCCTCACGTCACTGCGCTTGAACCTGGGACACTCAGTCCTGTTGGAGACAGACTGTCATGGGGACGACCCCTGCAGCCTCTCCCATTTCCCTCTGACCAGCCCTCCTGGTCTTCCTAGCCTGACCAGGGCCAGGGGTCCAGGAGTGGACCTGTGCCAGGAGCTGAGGTCACATAACCCCTGACCCCAAGTGGGAGGGGGCGGCTGTTTTAGGATGAAAGATCTGTGAGTCTCCATTTCACCTGCACTGAAATTGTCAGTGGTTTTGATCTTTTCATCCAAAATGACTGGAATTGGAAATAAGTGGCTGAATGGAATTTAAAGAGAGCGAATGAGAGAGAACTTAAAATTCATCATTGCCTCTATTTCAGGCTTTTATGGACAAGACCTGAGTGTGGTCCTTTGTGAGACTGAAGCTCAAGGGCACACGTCATCACAGCGAAGAGAGCATCTGTTGAATGCTGACTGCACCTGCTTTTGTCTGAAGGAGTGATTTTATGAGGCTGACATTTAAGAAGTCAGAATTTTAGCTCATTTCAAAGCCCGGGGAACAGTCTACAGCTGCGTTGCCTTGTGGTGGCAGTCCATCCGAATGAAGCCTGACTTTGAAGTCGCCTTGACCTTTCAAATGTCTCCGTCAATGCAAGGTGTGATGCTTGGGGGGACGCACGGAGTCAAATCTTTTCCTCTTTAATTGATTCCATTTAAAACATGTTATGCAAGGACTGGAACATTAATTGCCAATTATTTTCATAAAGCCAGGAAGAAAACCATGAAAACCAAATACAAGGGATATGAGTGGTCAGATCAGCACACATACAGGTTTGCACACGTGCGGCCTCCCTGCGCCCAGAGACCAGCAAAGTCACAGAACGGCAGCCGCACAGAATGAAAATGCCAGTTTTCGCCCATCAGGCTGACACGCATTCAGCTTTGGTGGGGTGGGAGGGGGGGCGGTCAGCCGGTGACGGAGCAGCAAGAACGGTTCTTTTGTGACCGGGTGGTGGGTGGGTGTGTAAATCAGGCCACGTTTAATGGAACGCATTCTGAGCCCTGATCAAGGGAGCTTTGTGCAGTGGCTTTGACCTGGTGATTCCCCTTCTAGAAAAAGAAGGAAAAAAAAAATCCCACTCATCCCAGGATAATTTATACTGGGGGAAGGCTGGGAACAGCCCCCTTTTGTAAGAGCAGGGCGGTGTTAAACTGAATATGGTGAACCAGAGGGCGGATTGTCCCCAGCAGGGGACCCGTGTCTGAGAGGGCATGTCCAGAGACACTGCGGTGTTGCAAGAAAAGCAAGATAGACGATTGTATCAGTAGGACCTGTCAGTTTACAACAATCCCATATTTGTATCTGTATGCACACTGGCATATGTGTGTATATACACAAACATTTATAAAAACCATATACACACATATATACTTAACGCGGCGGTGTCCAAGGAAAGCAAGACAGACAATTGTGTCAGTAGGACCTATCGGTTTACAACAATCCCATATTTGTGTCTGTATGCACATTGGCATATATGTGCATATACACAAACATTTATAAAAACCATATACACACATATATACTTACGCTTGGCCGTGTGTTCATGCTTAGTCACGTGTGACTCTTTTGCAACCCTGTGGATTGCAGCACGTCAGGCTCCTTTATCTGTGGGATTTCCAGGTGAGAATACCAGAGCAGGTTGCCGTTCCTTTTTCCGGAGGAATCAAGCCTGTGTCTCCTACGTCTCCTGCACTGGGAGGCGGGTTCTCTACCACTGAGCCATCGGGACAGTCGTATATATATATATATACTTATATGTGAATTTATTTTATGAACGCTGGGAGGGAAACGAGACAGTGTGGCAGATAAGGCAGCTACATGTTGGTGAGGAGGTTTAATGGGTCATTTCCAAAGATTTGTTATTTCAGTTGTTCCCAACTTTCTAAAGACAGGTTTTGTTTTCCTAAAGTTTTGGACACAGATTTTTGATTCCAAAAATCAAGGGAGGTGTTTAACCAAAGAGATTGGTCCACCTCTTGCCCTCTGTCCTGACTGTGTGGTTAGGACACGGTGTTTCAACCTGCTATTGATAAAGGAGCCTCGGCCCGGACCCCCAGGGAGTCCTGCACCTCCAGGAAGCTGTGCCACTTGCTGAGCTTCTCACTTGGGGGTCGGGGTCCCAGCTGCATCTCGGGCAACCTGGGGAGCCCCAGGAAGAGATGCGGCCAGGAGGCGTCAGCAAGCCCCC
This sequence comes from Capricornis sumatraensis, assembly GCF_032405125.1. Lineage (NCBI taxonomy): Eukaryota > Metazoa > Chordata > Mammalia > Artiodactyla > Bovidae > Capricornis > Capricornis sumatraensis. The sequence continues at coordinate 76,886,099 of NC_091086.1, read as the reverse complement.
CGAGCCCCCTGGCCCCACGGCCCACTGTGTTGGCCTCCATTTCCTGCATCTGTGGCGGTCTGTGGGTTCCGAGAGAGTGGCGTCCATCGTGGCTGACTGTATACCCCGACTTGGTCGCCTGTGGGACACACTCAACAGGTGCTCCATAAATGTTTGCGGGCAGCTCCAGGGGGCAGGGGCCCTGTCCGTCTCCCTTGCTCCTGGGTTCACTGAGCCTGCAACGTCCTGCCCGGGTTGATGCACCCCCCTCCCTTGCTGCATGGCCTCGGTAGACAGGCAGCTATGCCATGTCCCAGCTTCCCTGGAATTCCTGGGGAAACTGACATAAGATTCGGGGCAGGAAAGCCAGGTGGGGGGCTTGGAGGAGGAGCTTAGACACAGGGAAGGCAAGGTGAACCTCTGACTGTGTGAACTTCTGACCGACACTTTCATCCGATAGACTGTGCCCCAGGGACATGCCTGGGTCAGTTCTGGTCCGTCCGTGGGTCAGCCTGCTCCTCGTGGAGGGGTGAGCGGTGGTGCCCTTAGCCTCCGAAGCTGGGCTCAGTCCCCTGCACACGTGTGATGCTCGAGCCCCTGGTGAGGGGCGTGGGGCTGATGCGGGACTCAAGGCTGGAGTCTAGCATGGGAGGCTGGGAAGAAGACAGAGGTGTGAAACCCCAAGGTTTCATCTCCCTTCCACACAAATGTGGGCCCTGCTCATGTGGAGCCCAGGTCTCTGAGGATAGGTCTGCAGGCTGGAGAGGGGCAGACTTTCTTATTTGCCAAGGAATGCTGCTGCTGCTGCTGCTGCTGCTAAATCGATTCAGTCGTGTCCAACTCTGTGCGACCCCACAGACGGCAGCCCACCAGGCTCCCCCGTCCCTGGGATTCTCCAGGCAAGAACACTGAAGTGGGTTGCCATTTCCTTCTCCAATGCATGAAAGTGAAAAGTTAAAGTGAAGTCGCTCAATGGTGTCCGACTCTTCGGAATCCCATGGACTGCAGCCCACCAGGCTCCACCGTCCATGGGATTTTCCAGGCAAGAGTATTGGAGTCGGGTGCCAAGGACACTGACCTCCATTTACAGCTCGGCTTCCTTCAGGAGGATTGAGAGCTTCTGAGTACAGGCAACACCCTCTGAGGGTCCAGAGTCCGAGGATCACTCCCCATTTTCCTGGTTATTTTATCCAATATTAATTTCATGGTAAGTGTTTCAGTCATTTTTAACTTGATTTTCATTAAAAAAAAAAAACCCTCTCTTCATGTTCATGAGATTGCATAACGTTTGATTAATTTACATATTTAATGACGAAGCACAAGCTGGAATCAAGATTGCTGGGAGAAATATCAATAACCTCAGATATGCAGGTAACACCACCCTTATGGCAGAAAGTGAAGAGGAGCTAAAGAACCTCTTAAAGACACAGCTGTGTATAATGGACTTTTGGACTCAGAGGGAGAGGGAGAGGGTGGGATGATTTGGGAGAATGGCATTCTATCATGTATACTATCATGTAAGAATTGAATCGCCAGTCTATGTCTGACGCAGGATACAGCATGCTTGGGGCTGGTGCATGGGGATGACCCACAGAGATGTTATGGGGAGGGAGGTGGGAGGGGGGTTCATGTTTGGGAACACATGTAAGAATTAAAGATTTTAAAATTAAAAAATAAATAAATAAATAAATAAAAGAAACTTGGCTGCATTTTAGAAGCTGTGATCATGCAATCTTGTAAAGATTGTCTTATTTCTTGTAAAATTGTGAGGCTGTTAGCACAATAAGCATTATAAATATGAAAATGTTATAGCTATTATTATTTTCCAAATATTACCTCACACTTCTATATTCTTAAACATGTGTTGAAAACAAACATAAACCTACAGAATAACCAAAAAAAAAAAAAGAAACTGAAAGAGGAGAGTGAAAAAGCTGGCTTAAAACTCAACATTCAAAACACGAAGATCATGGCATCCGGTCCCATCACTTCATGGCAAATAGATGGGGAAACAGTGGAAACAGTGAGAGACTTTATTTTCCTGGGCTCCAAAATCACTGCAGATGGTGACTGCAGCCATGAAATTAAAGGACATTTGCTCCTTGGAAGAAAAGCTATGACCAACATAGATAGCATATTAAAAAGCAGAGACATTACTTTGCCAACAAAGGCCTGTATAGTCAAAGAAAATGAAGTTGCTCAGTCGTGTCCAACTCTTTGTGACCCCATGGACTGTAGCCCGCCAGGCTCCTCTGTCCATGGGATTTTTCAGGCAAGAACACAGGAGTGGGTTGCCATTTCCTTCTCCAGGGGATCTTCCCGACCCAGGGATCAAACCTGGGTCTCCCGCATCGCAGACAGACGCTTTACCCTCTGAGCCTCCAGGGAAGCCCTAGGCACGTACAGGCGTGAGAGCTGGATAGTAAAAAAGACTGAGCGCCACAGAATTGATGCCTTCGAACTGTGGTGCTGGAGAAGACTCTTGAGAGTCCCTTGAGTGCAAGAAGGTCCAACCAGTCCATTCTAAGGGAAATCAACTCTGAATTTTTATTCCTTGGAAGGACTGATGCTGAAGCTGAAGCTCCAATACTTTGGTCACCTGATGCAAAGAGCCAGCTCTTTGGAAAAACCCTGATGCTGGGAAAGACTGAAGGCAGGAGGAGAAGGGGGTGACAGAGGATGAGATGGTTGGATGGCACCACGGACTCGATGGACATGGGTTTGAGCAAACTCCGGGAGATGGTGAAGGACAGGGAAGCTTGGCATGCTGCAGTCCACGGGGTCGCGAAGCGCTGGACACGACTTAGTGACTGAACAGCAATGATAGGAGGGCGACTGGCACCAGCAAATTGCTGAAGGGCTAGATGTGCGTCTTGGAAAACGTTCAAGCCAAGTGCTGGAGGCAGAAGGCCAGGCGCCTGGCAGAGCAGCCTCTTAGACAGAGGCCCCAGTGGGGGCGTCTCAGGGGCAGGAGGCAGGGCGCGGGGTCTCAGGGCGGGCTTGAGGGAAGAGCAAGGAGGGCATTGCTGTTGCTGTTCAGGAGGGTGTTATGGATTGACTGTGTCCCCTTCCCCCAGTCCGCATGTGGAAGACCTAGCCCCCAGGACCTCTGAGTGTAGCCTTCTTTGAAAGCAGCGTCTTTGTGGAGGGGATCGGGTCACAGTGAGGTCATGAGGGTGGGCCCTAGCCCAGTGAATGGTGTCCTGTGGGCTCCCCGGTGGTTCGTTGGCAGAGAGCCCACCTGCCAAGCAGGAGGTGTGGACTTGATCCCCGGGCTGGGAAGGTCCCCAGAGGAGGGCATGGCAACCCATTCCAATACTCTCGCCTGGAGAATCCCACGGACAGAGGAGCCTGGCGGGCTGCAGTCCAGGGGGTTGTGAAGGGTTGCATAAAACTAAGCAACTGAGCACACAGGTCAAGGCTGAAGCAGTTAATGCAAGAAAAACAAGGCAAGCTTTTGGGGGAAACAAAACGCTGTGAAAGGAAGGGGATAGAATTAAAGTGTATGATTCCACTTCGCCAGGTGGCATACAAAGTCCATAATGTAAATATGGTTCACTGATTTTTCATGCTTTACAATCAGCCAGATAGAAATCAGAGAATCCTTAGTTATGATTATGTGATGTTCAAGCTGGATTTAGAAAAGGCAGAGGAACCAGAGATCAAACTGCCAACATCCGCTGGATCATGGAAAAAGCAAGAGAGTTCCAGAAAAACATCTATTTCTGCTTTATTGACTATGCCAAAGCCTTTGACTGTGTGGATCACAATAAACTGTGGAAAATTCTTCAAGAGATGGGAATACCAGACCACTTGACCTGCCTCTTGAGAAACCTGTATGTAGGCCAGGAAGCAACAGTTAGAACTGGACATGGAACAACAGACTGGTTCCAAATAGGAAAAGGAGTACATCAAGGCTGTATATTGTCACCATACTTATTTAACTTCTATGCAGAGTACATCATGAAAAATGATGGGCTGGAGGAAGCACAAGCTGGAACCAAGATTGCTGGGAGAAATATCAATAACCTCAGATATGCAGATGACACCACCCTTATGGCAGAAAGTGAAGAGGAACTAAAAAGCCCCTTGATGAAAGTGAAAGAAGAGAGTGAAAAAGTTGGCTTAAAGCTCAACATTCAGAAAACGAAGATCATGGCATCTGGTCCCATCACTTCATGGGAAATAGATGGGGAAACAGTGGAAACAGTGTCAGACTTTATTTTTTTGGGCTCCAAAATCACTGCAGATGGTGATTGCAGCCATGAAATTAAAAGACGCTTGCTCCCTGGAAGAAAAGTTATGACCAACCTAGATAGTATATTCAAAAGCAGAGACATTACTTTACCGACTAAGGTCTGTCTAGTCAAGGCTATGGTTTTTCCAGTGGTCATCTATGGATGTGAGAGTTGGACTGTGAAGAAGGCTGAGCGCCGAAGAATTGATGCTTTTGAACTGCGGTGTTGGAGAAGACTCTTGAGAGTCCCTTGGACTGCAAGGAGGTCTAACCAGTCCATTCTAAAGGAGATCAGCCCTGGGTGGTCTTTGGAAGGAATGATGCTAAAGCTGAAACTCCAGTACTTTGTCCACCTCATGCAAAAAGTCGACTCATTGGAAAAGACTCTGATGCCGGGAGGGATTTAGGGCAGGAGGAGAAGGGGGCGACCAAGGATGAGATGGCTGGATGGCATCACTGACTCAATGGACATGAGTCTGAGTGAACTCTGGGAGTTGGTGATGGACAGGGAGGCCCGGAGTGCTGCGATTCATGGGGTCGCAAAGAGTCGGACGCGACTGAGCAACTGAACAGACCTGCACTGAACAGAATATAAACGTTTTCTCATTTGGGTATATGAAAGTAAATTATGAAGAGGGTTTGGGAGGTGGGCGGGGATAGATGAGTTGATGGAGCCATGAGGGGTGTCAGGATCTCAGGCCGTGATTTAGGGAAACAAATATTTACTCCACAGTTAATGGAACAGGAAGTGGAATTCTGACTATGATGTAAAGTGCTGAAGGGGCCAATGCAGGAGCTACAATGATCAGACGTGAAGAGGGAGCGGTACTGGAAACGCGCTGAGGTCACGTCTCCCACTCCAGGAGTGGGAAGTCTATAGACAGATTGTTGGGAGATGTGAAGGTAAAAATAACTGGAAGAACCGCTACCAGCAACAGCCAGCAGCGGTCTTTCCCAGGGAAAGGGCTTCCTTGGTGACTCAGATGGTAAAGAATCTGCCTGCAACGCCGGAGACCCAGGTTCAACCCTGGGGTCAGGAAGATCCCCTGGAGGAGGGCGTGGCAACCCACCCCAGTATCGTTGCCTGGGGAATCCCATGGACAGAGGAGCCTGGCGGGCTGCAGTCCAAGGGGCCACAGAGAGTCGGACAGGACTGAGCGACCCACACTTTCCCAGGGAATGTGCCCTTGGACTGTGGGGTGAGAGCTTGGTTGGTTTTTCACCATTTGGTTTTAAAGTCAGCGCGCAGATAGGTTGTTTTGTAACAGTTTAAAAGTGCAATTTAGAATTTCGGTGCTTTAATAACCCGCGGGCCGTCTTCTGCTTGTTTTCACGGGGTTCATTTTAAAGCCAAACGTTCGCTGCTTTTAATTGCCTGTCAGCCGGGCTCCCGTCAGGCTCGCTCCTGCCACTGACCTTCTCTTGCGACGGATAATTGAGAGCTGACTCAGAAAAGGGACGGAAGCTTGAAATAGCTGCTGTGAAACGACGGACACATCATCACGACGGGATAACTAATTCCCGACGCAGAGTATTTTCATGGTGACATTTTCCCCCGTGACATCCGCGTGTCAGTGACACAGAGGGCCCCATAAGGGGGGCACGTGGCTAACGGCAGGGCGGGTCACGTGTCCTGCCCCTCAGCTGTCATCGGGCCCCCCTTTTGCAGGAGCCTGCCAGCTGTGGGGGCACCGCGTCTCCCCCTCCCAACTTCACATAATTAAACCCAACCAGAATCACCCTCATTATAAGCACGTCTCCCGATAACTCCCAAACTGCGTGCTCCTTGGGACCCTGCCGGGGCAGGAGGTCTGGTCTGTATTCGGCCACCACCAAGTGAGGGCCTTTCCGCAAACCGCAGAAACAGACCAATACAACGTACCGGTGCAAATCAACGCAGAAGCAGCGGCTGGAGACGGTAATTGAGGAAAACCATGTGCTCTTAATTTGGCGGTATGAAACTTAATGACGCAGGCTGGCACCTCGATAATTTTGTAATTGGAGCGAGGGCGATCTCCGAGGTAATTAATTGGGTGGAAATAACCATTTTTCATCACTAATAGGAGAGAGCCTGCCAAGTCGCCGCACTGGCGCTGGGGAATCGCTCCGCGCTCCCGAGCCCCGCTGCCGGGCGTCCAGGCCGGGCGTCCAGGCCGGGACTCTCGGGGCCACGGGGATGAAAGGAATCAGGCTTCCAAGCCCGTCCCGGTGACTGCAGCCAAGGCCTTCACATTACACCCCTGGGGTTAGACTTTGTTAGTTTAAAAACTGTGCCGTTAAGCAGGCAGACAAAGGAAGACGGCGGATGCATTTAAACTGCGCCCTTTCCAGTACGCGGTGCCCCTACCTGCTGTAAATGCCACGGGCAGAGGGTCCTCCCGGCAACATGAGGTTTTGTGTAAAATTCGTGAACAGCACACACGCTGTGTTACAAAGCCAGGGAACAGCCTTTTCTGGAGAGGCCGTGCGGCCAAGCGGTGACACAGCGAGGCCTGGAACCCTTCGGGTGCAGCGCCTGGCCCGGTGTGGCTGCGGGTGGTGCCCGTCCTGTGGGCGTGGGGTCCTGAGCCTTGTCCCAGCCTGGCCGGAGGCCGAGCTGGAGGACCTGGAAGCCTGTGGTCAAAGGGGACTAGAATGTGGTGGCTAAATATTCTAGAATCTCGTGCTTGTTTAAGCAGAGAGGAGAAAGCGAGGCTGTCCTTGTCACCACCAGGGGCTGCGCAGACCACGGCTGCCGTCCCAAGCGCAGGGGCGACCGAAGCTCAGGGACGGGACACCCGGATGCCCCGTTAGGGCGTGCGTCCGCTGAAGACCTCCCCGCTTGGAGACAAGACGAGAAACGGGCCTGTGGAGGTGTCGACCCGGAGCCCAGGCAGGGAGGCTGGGGTCCCCCATTCCAGGAGCATCACGAAGGGGAGATGACAGGGATCACCCTACCACCCGCCTGAGTACAGCAAAGACAGGGGCAGGCCGTGATCGGGAGAGAACCTGCGTGTCTCCGTGTGAGCCACCTCTTACTTCAAAGATGTGCCCGTAGGCCAGGAAGTGAAAGAACTTGCTTCCCCGGTCATCACCATGGGACATGCAAATTCTGCAACTCCCAGCATCCTCCAGAAAAGGTTCTCCCCTTCCTGCTCTACTGTTTAAAAGAACATTATTATTATTTTTTCTTATTGTGGTAGGAATGCTGCTTGTTGCAGAAAACACAAAACTTCCTGAAACCATCATGTTCTTAGAGCTGTTTAGGGCTTCCCAGGGGGCTCAGCGGTGAAGAACCCGCCTGCCAATGCAGGCAACAGAGAGCCGCGGGTTCCACCCCGGGTCGGGGAGATGCCCTGGAGGAGGAAACGGTGGCCTCTGCAGCGTTCTTCCCTGGAGAGTCCCATGGACAGAGGAGCCAGGCGGGCTGCAGTCCATAGGGTCGCAAAGAGTCAGACATGACTGAGGGCCTGAACAGCAACGAGACCAGCATCCGCCTGTCGGGGGCTGGAAGACTTCCTTCTCTCTTGACTTTGCCAAGCATTCAACCTTTGTGTTCCCTCAAAGCTGGAAAATATTCAGCAAGGAAAAATCCGTTACAGTTTATTTCTTTTTCTAAATAATGAAAACATTTCAGCATTTGCATTTTCTCTGAATTCAGCTTTTGCCACTTCCTTTTCATTTCTGCGGGTTGGGTTCTCATTTTACTTTTTAAAAATGCCTTTAATTGGAATCTTTCTTTACTCTTTGAATAGTGATATAAGATTTTGTTCTTCAAACTGCATAATTGGCTTTTATTTTAAGCCCCTGCTATTTGTCTCTCCGGTTCCTTTCATTGTCCTTAGACTCTGGTAGAAATGCACCATCCAGTAAATTCATTAAGGATTTTTTTTGAAAACTCACATTTGACTATTTTCCATAAACGTTTGATTGTTGTTCTAAGTGACAGAGCAGAAGTCTTTGCCTTTAGAAAGCAATTTGTTTCATAGACACTAATTTACAATTTATTTATCATGTTTCACAGATCCTGTTTTCTTGGCTTGATCTGTTGCAGGCGGAGAGGGGTTTAGCTTTGTTCATTCCTGATGTAGGTTTAACTTTCTCCTTGGATTTCTGCTTCCTTCCTGCAGTATCTAGCAAGTATCTAGATACTTGTATCTAATTGTATCTACTTGTATCTAGATATCAGTATCTAACAAGGTTCTGACAATTTCCTTCATTGGGTGTTATGAATCTTGTCGGTTTAAAAGGCTCTCCTTGGCGATTAGATGCTTTCGGGTCCAGCGGTTGACTCTGGAGGTGGTCCCGATTGACACGTGGGCGTGGCCAGACCCCCCCCCCCCCCCCCCGCCTCCTTCTGAGGACCTATCTGTTCTGTGCCCTGAGCGGCCTCTGCTCTGCCGATTGGTGGGGACACTTCCTGGCCCTTCCACGTGGGCTTGCCCTCGGGGAACCCTGGGTGTAAAACTCCCCGGAGCAGAGGGGGCTGAACCGGCAGCCTGAAGCAGAGACTTGCTGAACAGCACACCCCCAGCAGGACACACGCTTACTATTTTCACTGTGAAACTTGGAAGGTTGTTTGAGCAGCATTATGTCAGCAAAAGCCTGCCTGAGACATAGTGCTTTCATATTATTTCAGAGATTTTTGCAAGAGATTGTCGAAACACGGGGGTAAGTTTTTCTTGTTGGAGGAGTATATTCCCACAGAGGCAGAGCTTACAAATAAGGGCTCCAGATAGCGTCGGACCCACCGTCTCAGATTTTAAGAGAATTTTGTTCACTGTGTTGTAAGTAAAACTGATGTCTAAGAAAATCATTAACTGATAAGAGGAAAACTGGAAGATGATTCCTCTAACTTTATAAGGTGTTTATAAATGGAATAATGATACTTTCAAATCAGATTTAAATCCAAGGGAATTTTAGGATTTTAAGTTTGTGACTTTCTTATGTGTCTATTAATACAGTAAATATCTTTTCATTTTATTTATTTATTTATTTTTGCAAGAACAGCAACTGTTTATTGAGACTTACTCTTTTTTTTCCCCCAATTTTTAAACTTTTTATTTTGTACTGGGGTGAAACTGAAGTCGATCAGTCATGTCCTACTCTTTGTGACCCCATCGACTGTAGCCTACCAGGCTTCTCTGTCCATGGGATTTTCCAGGCAAGAGTGCTGGAGCGGGTTGCCTTTGCCCCGATTAACAATACTGTGGTAATTTCAGGTGGACAGCAAAGGGGCTCAGCCATACATATACATATATCCTTTCTCCCCCAAACTTCCCTCCTACCCATGCTTCCAGATTACACTGAGCAGAGTTCCACGTGCTGGATGGTAGGACCTTGTTGGTGATCCATTTCAGTATAACTGTCCATACATGATTTTATATTATAGTTGATTTACAAAGTTGCGTTAGTTCCAGGAGTACAGCCAGATGACTCGGTAATGCACAGATGTATATCCGTTTTTCTTCAGATTCTTTTTTCCAGATGGGCTATTGCAGAGTGTTTCGTAGTGCTCCCTGTTGCGCAGTGGGGTCCTGCTGATGGTCTGCGTTATATATAGCAGTGTGTGTGTGTGTGAGTTCCCAGCTCCTGATGTGCTCCTCACTGGCCCCTGTCTCCTCTTTTGTAAACTATGAGTTTGGTTTTGAAGTCTGTGAGTCTGTTTCTGTTTTGTAAATAAGTTCATTTGTATCATTTTTTTTCAGATTCTGCATATAAGTGGCATCATACATTATTTGTCTTTCTGTCTGACTTACTCAGCTTTGTGTGATCATCTGTAGGGGATCTTCCCCACCAAGAATCGAACCCAGGTCTCCTGCATTGCAGGTGGATTCTTTACCATCTGAGCCCCCAGGGAAGCCTCTCGGCTCATCCATGTTGTTGCAGATGGGATTGTTTCATTCTTTTTATGGCTGAGTAATATCCGTTGTTTATATGTACACGTCTTCGTTTACTCCTCTGCCGATGGGCATTTAGAGCGCTTCCGCGGCCTGAAATTGTAGATAGTGCTGCTGTGAACATCGGGTGCGTGTATTTTTTGGAATTATGGTTTCCTCAGAATTAACGCCCAGGAGCAAGATTGCTGGGTCATGGGGCTTCCCTGGTGGCTCAGACAGTAAGAATCTGCCTGCAGTGCAGGAGACTGGGGTTCAGTCCCTGGGTCAGGAAGATCCCCTGGAGAAGAGAATGGCTGCCCACTCCAGCAGAATGGAGAGTTCTACTGGACAGAGCCTGGACAATCCCGTGGACAGAGCCTGGTGGGCTGGAGTCCGTGGAGTTGCAATGAGTCGGACACGACTGAGCGATCAGCATGGGAGCACACACCACACACACAGACACACACACACACACCCCACAAAACACACACAAAACACACACACACAAAACACACACACACCAAACACACACACACACACACACACACACACACACACACACACGGCAGCTCTGCTTTCAGTTTTCTAAGGAACCTCCGTGCTGTTCTCCACAGCGGCTGCACCAATTTTCGTTCCTAACTGTAGTAAATATCACTTTAAACCAGGTCCCTGAGGCAGTCTGTTCTCTGCACAAAAGCCACCCTCAGGCAGTGACACACCCGAATAGCCACTGGACAGAAGACGCAAGTGTGGAGGGGCCGGCGGAGTGAAAACTCCAGGCCTTTCCGTGTTCAGTAAGTCCCCACGTCACTTCCTGTGTTGCCTGCTCGGGGTGAGTGAGGGCTCAGCCCTGGGAAACCTCTTTTATATCCACGTGTATTTTATGTTAAATTTTATTAAACACATTTCCATGCATTTTTCTAAATTTTTTTTTTAGATTTAACAAAACATTGTACAGATAGAAATAATTCCTTATTTTCCTCCAAGGAGATACCTTTTGCTTCTCACCGTTCCCATCTCTCTACTTTGCTTCTTGTCGAAGGATGCTCACATTTTAAATCCATCTTAAAAAAAAAAAGACACCTTGCTTATGTGACTGGGCTTCCCTGGCGGCTCAGCTGGTAAAGAATCTGCCTGCAATGTGGGAGACCTGGGTTCAATCCCTGGGTTGGGAAGATCCCCTGGAGAAGGGAAAGGCTACCCAGTATTCTGGCCTGGAGAACCCCATGGACTGTATAGTCCACAGGGTCGTAAAGAGTCAGACACGACTGAGCGACTTTCACTTCACTTCACTCACTGCTTATATGAGTAGACAGTGAGTTTTATCACCCAAAATGGAATAATTTAAAGGTGAGAGACTATACTGTCTCTAGGGGAGCCGATCACGGCCCAGAATGAACTCTGGAAACAGAGGGAAGGTGGCGGGTTTGCAGGCCCAGAGGGCTGCCTGGTGGTGGTGTGCTGGGGGGCTGTGTGTGCAGGGGTATCAGCTGGGCCTGGCCTCTCTCCGTGACTTGTCTCAGCTGATGGAGGGAGTGGGGATGTGAGGAGAGCTGGCCTGGCCTGTTTTCTTCCCGAGGATGGAGCAGAATCTCACAGTTTCTCAGCCCCAGCACCTCCAAGTGCTCCGGCCTGGCCGCCTGGCTGGGTGCTGCTACCCACCTCGGCCCGCGCCGCTTGCCCCGCTCTGGGTGGTGACCGTGGCAGGGGTGTCGGCCAGAGGCCAGACGGGGGCGAAGTGAAACGCGAGCCTTCTGAGGGGAGAGAGCTTGTCAGGCTCCTCTGATGTGCAGTCAGCAGCTGCTGGCGCTCGGGTCCCGCGGGGGGTCCTGGGCTCCCGCCGGGCTGGCGGCTGGCTCCGCGCTTGATTCGGGAGTGGGCGGTGTTTCCTTCTCACCAGCGTCTCTCCGAGGCTGAGATGCCCAGAGATGAACCGCCGGACCACCCCGTCTCCCCGCGTCCCCAGGCCGCCGTGCTGCGGGTGCTTCCCGCCTGTGGCCGAGGTCGAGTGCTCAGCTACTGACGGGGCGCGGGACTCAGCCGCAGGGTGACAGGAATCACGTGTCTGAGCGCACCCTGAAACGGCACTGAAGGCCAGGCTCCGCACCGACCCACAGCTCATCTGGAGGGTTTATCTTCAGGCTGCTGTCCCAGCCCCACTCACCTGTGGTGCATGAACCAGGGCGATAAGCCGCCCCCAGCCAGGAGCGGGAGGCGCTCTCGGCCGGGTTTCACCTGGAAACAAGGCGAAGTGGGTCACTTTTAATTCCTTGCGCATCACGACGTCATTTTCGCTCGACCTGATTTTGCTGATCTGCTTGGTGACTCGTCAACTATTAAGTCAAGTAGATTTGGTTAAGTTTCTTTCCTAAGGGCTGTCCTTAATCACGTCATAATTGTTTCGATCCTTCATTTCACTGCTGAAGTCCCAGAAGACAGTGAGGTGCGTCCACTTGGCAGGAAACCCCAGGCTTCACACCTGTGTCTCCGTGGCTCCCCTAAGGGAACGCTCCACTCTGGTACTTTCTGTCTCTGAACCTGTGGGTTTCCCCCACACCATGCAGTCCTGAGACACCGGCTGGGGTCCTACAGCCTCAGTTCCGACACTGTCTACCTGGAGACGGCGTCAGATCCCGGAGGTGAGGGGTTCAGTCCCATGAGATCGCCCCCCTTGTCAGATGCCAATGGCAGGTAGCGGGTGCCCAGGTTGCCCAACTACAAATCGGAGGTCTCGCCACCCCTCCTCGGGGTCAGTTAATTTGCCAGAGCAGCTCACGGAGCTCAGTTCACCGCATTAGTAAAGGACGGGATAAAGCACACAGGTGGGCAGTCTGGGGAAGAGATGCGCGGCCAGGTCTGGGGCTCCCGAGAGCCGGAGCTTCCGTCCCCGTGAGCTGGGGTGCAGCCCTGTTGGGTACGCAGCTCTGCTCTTCCACCCGGGAGCTCAGAGAGGCTGTCCCATGGGATCTGGGGGGGCTTCCTCACTGGAGGCGTGGTCCACTCTTCTCTCCACTTCCAGCCCCTCGTCCTTCCCTGGAGGTTGGGGCTCAGGGCTGAAAACTCCAAGCTTCTAACCATAGTTTCTTCTTTCTGGGTGACCAGGCCCCATCCAGAAACCCAGCCAGAGTCTCCCCATTAGAACTGAAGGCAGTCTTATCACTCAGCAAACCACTAGAGTTTTAGGAGCCCTGTGCCTGGAATCGCAGGCAGAGACCAGCATGTGTGTTTTCTAACTCAAGTTCCCTTTCAGAAGGCCTCTCACTGTTCCCCAGGATGCTCACTCACCATATGTCAGAAGAACCCCTGAGCTCCTGGCTCCATTGAGAATTTCTCCCAAATGCTATCAACAGGTGGCCCAGCGGTAAAGAGTCTGCCTGCAGCGGAGGAGCCAGTGAAGACCGGGGTTCAATCCCTGGGTTCGGAAAATACCCTGGAGGAGGAAATGGCAACCCACTCCAGGACTCTTGCCTGGAGAATCCCCAAGGACAGAGCAGTCTGGTGGGCGACAGTCCATGGGGTCACAAAGAGTCGGACACGACTGAGCCACTTAGCATGGCAAGAGTAGAAAGCTGAGTGAAGCAACTTCTTTTGACATGAAGTGAATCACTGGTTCTTAGAAAAACTCGGTGGAAAAGCACATCTGAGAGTCATAACATGGATTGAATTCAGACATTGATATGAAAATAATAATCACTAGTGGATTTCTAAAAACGAATAATATAAATGATATATTAAAAGAGCTACATCATAGTCGAGCATGAGTCACAGAAGAGAGAAGGCTAATTATCATCTTATGATCATTGCTATGAGGAATAGGCTTTTTTTTTTTAAAGTAAAGGCTTTCCTCTTAATAAAACTGCCATTATGCAAAAAATATTGACAAATGCTAGGCTTCTGTTTCAGTGTGTAAGACTGGGAAATTGTATCATGTTTGTGAATTTTTTGTATATATCTCGTATCTAGGATAAGCATTAATTCATGTAGGGAAACCTCGTGTTTTGTTTAAATAATCAAATGATTAGTGTTAATAACAAATACAAACAAACCCCTGGTGAATGAAAATGCTAAACAGTCTTCCTTGTTGCAGACATCCATCTGTGGTGTGTAATTTTAACAGGATGTAGCAAGATAAGTTGTTTTCATGAAAAATGTGAAGTAGGAGCTGGGAAAAAGTGGAACCAGAACCACTCTTATCTGGGGAACTCGTCGGCAGGGCTGAAGCCTTGACCCCTGTGTCCGTTTCTGCAAAGGCTCTTGGCTTCCTGTATAAGCAAGGTGCACATTGAGCTCCCACTCAAGAGAGCTGAGAATTCCATGTGTTGTCCCTTAATGATTCCGCTAAAGAACTGAAAAAGGGAGGCCGATAGAGGAAAACATCTTTCATCAAATATTCTAACCAACATCCTAGAACGAAATGGGGAAAAATGGAAACAGCGACAGACTTTATTTTCTTGGGCTCCAAAATCACTGTGACTGGTGACTGCAGCCATGAAGTTAAAAGATACTTGCTCCTTGGAGGGAAAGCTATGACAAACCTAGGCAAAAAGCCTATTAAAAATCTGTTAAACAGCAGAGACGTCACTTTGCCTGCAAAGGTCTGGAAACTCAAAGCTATGGTTTTTCTAGTATCAAGTATGGATGTGAGAGATGGACCATAAAAAAGGCTGAGCATCAAAGAATTGATGCTTTTGAACTGTGGTGTTGGAGAAGACTCTTGAGAGTCCCTTGGACTGCAAGGAGATACAACCAGTCAATCTAAAGGAAATCAGTCCTGAATATTCATTGGAAGGACTGATGCTGAAGCTCCAATACTTTGGCCACCTGATGTAAAGAGCCAACTCATTGGAAAACACCCTGATGCTGGGAAAGGTTGAGGGCAGGAAGAGAAGAGGGCAGTAGAGGATGAAATGGTTGGATGGCATCAGTGACTCAATGGACATGAATCTGAACAAACTCCAGGAGATGGTGAAGGACAGGGAAGCCTGGTGGGCTTCCATCCATTGATTCGCAAAGAGCTGGACACGGCTGAGGGACTCAATAACAACAGCTAAGCAGCATCATGGCCAGTACTAAACTCTGTAATAACTGTTACTTGAAAAACTTACCAACTGACTGTCAAAACCACTCGTGAATTTCATGGTCCAGAATGAAGTCAGAGAAAAGAGATTCTGCAGTAAAGTGATCTTGGATAAGCTGTTTTTCTCACACATTCGTCCCCCTTCTGGAATTTAACGGAAAATGCTCAAGTTGGCTCAGATGAATGAAACTTCAGGGGACATGGGTTGGATTAGGAGGAATAGGTCTATTTATTCAAACATGGCTCAAGCAAATTCTACTTTAAAGAAACTCAGGAGATAGCATAGAATCCATTTTTTAAAACCTGCTTTGTTTTCTTCTCAGGAGTTATTGGCAAGGTGATCAAGAAACTAAGCTTCCTGAAGCATGAGATGTTTCTTCCATCTTCCGTCCTCTTTATAAGCGCTGTATCTTTTTTCATCTTCTCTCTACGCATGCGGGGATCGGTGTTACCCGGTTTGAGCAAAGACAGGCTGCGATGCCAGCACACCGGCTGCTTGTCTCGGGCAGCAGCGCTCTCTGAGCTGGGCTGCCTGGAGGAAGATCCACGTGGCTGGAATCTTTCCTCTCAGCTGCCATCCTCCAGGCACCAGGGCCCTGCACTCCTGCTCATCGTCCCTGGTGGCCACGGCCAGCTCCCCGCTCCCTCCCATCTCCTCACTTCTGCCCCTTCCTTCGGAGCAGCCGGTGCTGATGGAGTAAGTTGGGTCCTGACACTAGTGGCTGCTAGTTTACACGACACATTTCAATTTTAACCAAGGCTGATGAAGCCATCCTGAATTTTCAAAGTGAGGTGCTCTGATGACAGCTATTTCAGGTATGAGATTAGCTTCTGGGGCATTTGGACAGGAGCATTCTTTGTCTTTTTAAAATTGAACTATAGGTGACTTCGGAGAAGGCAATAGCACCCCACTCCAGTGCTCTTGCCTGGAAAGTCCCATGGACGGAGGAGTCTGGTAGGCTGCAGTCCATGGGGTCTCAAAGAGTCGGACACAACTGAGTGACTTCACTTTCACTTTTCACTTTCATGCATTGGAGAAGGAAATGGCAACCCACTCTAGTGTTCTTGCCTGGAGAATCCCATGGACGGAGGAGCCTGGTTGGGCTCCATAGGGCTGCCGTCTGTAGGGTCGCACAGAGTCAGACACGACTGAAGTGACTTAGCAGCAGCAGCAGCAGCATAGCTGACTTACAATATAACATCAGTTTCAGATGTGTAACATGTGATGCGTTATTTTTATAGATTATATGCCATTTAAACTTATTAAATATGGCAGCCATGTCTGACTCTCTTCTACCCCAGGGACTGTAGTCCCTGGGCTCTCCTGTCCGTGGAGTTCTCCAGGCAAGAAGACAGGAGTGGGTTGCCATTCCCTTCTCCAGAGGGTCTTCCCCACCGTGGGATTGCACCTGGGTCTCCTGCCCTGCAGGCAGATTCTTTACCATCGGAGCCACGAGGGAGGCCCTGTGAGACACTGGCTGTGTTCCTGCACTGCACAGGATATCCTGGAAGCTCACTGACTTCACACGCAGTCGTTGGCGCCTCCTGGTCCCCTCCCTCCCTCTCGCCCCTCCCCCACCCTTCTCCCCGCTGCTAACCCCTGGCGTGTTCTCTGTGTCTGTGAGTCTGTCTCTTTTTTCTTATTTTCACTTTTTTGTTTTATATTCTTTGATTCCCTACATGAGTGGCAGCATATGGTGTCTTTGTCTATCTTACTGATTTCACTTAGATAATAACCTCTAGGCCTACGCCTTTTTTTGCCAAATGGCAAGATTTCATCCTTTTCATGGCTGAGTAATATTCCGCACATACCTACCTACATAAGTCTCTATCTCTCTATGTGTGTCTTCTTTATCCATCTCTCTGTTGATGGATGGCGGGTGATGGTGTTTTCAGATGTGTGCCCAGGACTGGAATTGCTGAGTCATACAGCAGGCCTGCTTCTGGGTTTTTGAGGAGCTGCCATACTGCTTCCACAGTGGCTGCACCAATTGAGATTTGCACCGATCGTGCACAGGCTTCAAGGGTCCCCTTTCTCCATATCCTTGCCGACATTTATCTGATCCTTCGGGTGAAGCCCTCTGACAGGTGAGAGGTGGTGTCTCATGGGCCTCCTTGTGCTTTTGGTTTTTTTGCATTTCCCTCGTGGTGAGTGACGAGCATCTTTTCAAGTGCCTGGTGGCCACTTGCGTTTCCTCTTCAGAAAAACGCCTCTTCAGTTCTTCCGTTCAGTGCAGTTCAGTCGCTCAGTCGTGTCCGACTCTTTGCGACCCCATGAACTGCAGCACGCCAGGCCTCCCTGTCCATCACCATCTCCCGGAGTTCACTCAGACTCCCGTCCGTCGGGTCCGTGATGCCGTCCAGCCACCTCATCCTCGGTCGTCAGCCCGCTGTTTAGTCTGGTTGTGGTTTGTTCTTTCGGTCCTGAGCTGTGTGAGCTGTCACACGTGCTGAATACTGACCCCTGTTGGCCACGTCGTTTGCAGATATCCTTCCGCATTCGGTGAGTTGTCTTTCCATTTGTTCGGTAGTTTCCTTTGCTGTGCAAATGCGTTTAAGCTTAATTAGGTCCAGTTTGTTTTTCATTTTATTTCCTTTAGGATAAGGATGTAAAAAAATATTGCTGCGACTTATGTCAAAGAGTATATTTTCGGCCAGTGTTTTCCTCTGGGGTTTTATGGTGTCCGGTCCTACACTCAGGCCTGCAGTGCAGCTCGAGTCTATTATTGCTGCTGTTCTCGAGAGCGCTCTCGTTTCATTCCTTCATGTGCAGCTGTCCTGGTTTCCCAGCACCACTTACTGAAGAGACTTTCTTCCTTTTTATATTCTTGCCTCCTTCGTGGTAGATAATTAAGGGCATGGGTTTATTCCCGGGCTCTCCCTCCCAAATTCCTTATGCATGTGTTTCCCGAATCACCTCGTCTGCTGTTAATTGCTTCTGGTGGGTTTTTAATTTCCGTTATTGTGTTCAGCCGTTCTGAATGTACTTTCTTACGTTTTCTACTTCTTGTTAAAATTCTGACTGTGCTCATCTCTTCTTTCCTCTAATTCAGTGAGCGTTGTTCTTGCTAACGTTTTGAACACTTTTTCTGGCAAATTACTTGCTTCATTAATCGGTTTTCCAGGGTTTCCCCCTGATTCTTCCATTTGAAATGCATTCCTCTGTCTTTTCATTCTTGACTTTGTCTGTGTGGAACAAGGTGTCACAGTCACCTATTCTGGTTGAGGGGGTGTCCCTGTGTGGTCTGTGTGTGCCAGCGGGGCACTGTATCTGATGTGAGCACGGGGCACGTCTCCCCCACGTGTGCTGGCAGCTACCACCTTGGTAGGAGGTGGGGCCTGGGGCCGGGGGTGTAGGGGCTGGGGCCAGAGCCGGGTGTGAGCTGGGGCTTCCCTGCTCAGCAGCAGCGAGGAGGGGGGCGGGTCCTGGAGTACTGCGGGAGGCCTGAGGGTCGGGCAGGAGGGGCTCCCTGCCCTCGAAGCACGTGCTCCCCGCCAGCACCTGCCTCGCCCTGCAGCCCAGAGCCACGAGGAGCCGGAGGGCTTGGTGGGCTCCCGGAGGCGTCAGGCGCAGGCGGTGGTCCCAGCCCTGCTCGAGCTGCTGGGCGCTTCTATGCCTGTGGCCTCCTGGGGTGCCCTCAGTGGCTGCCCTTGCCCGGTCAGACGCTGCTTGGGCCCAAGCCGGCTTCATCCTGACCACCCGGCACTACCTGCCAGGCAGAGGTCCCGGCTCGAGTGCGGGGCCACAGGGTCCGGGGTGGGCACCAGCTCAGGCCGGGGAGACGCCGGGGCAGCGGGAGAACCCGGCCGGAGTCCCAGGCAGCCTCGCTCTGCACCCCCCCACCTGTTTCAGAAGTAACCCTGCCTTGCTCTGTGGGTGCTGGCAGGCTCCTTACAGCCCCCTGCCACCCCATGAGTTTTCAGTCCCATGAAGGGGAGGTGCCTTCCTGCTCTGGGACCCCACGCCTGGGCACCCAGGATGTGGTTTGCACCCCACAGTCCCCGGCGTGGATCCCTGAGCCAGTGTGACCCCTTCCATGTCCCCGGCCAGGGAGCAGGTCCCGACTCGACCACATCTCCCCTTTCCGTCCCCGGTTCTGTGTGGGTCTTCCCTGCGGCTGGGGCCGCGCAGGAGGCTATCAGTCCCACCCAGGGAGCAGGTCCCGGCTAGACCGCATCTCCCCTCTCCGTCCCCGGTTCCGTGTGGGTCTTCCCTGCGGCTGGGGCCGCGCAGGAGGCTGTCAGTCTCCAGCTCGTTTTCACGGGGAATTGCTCCGTGTGTGGATGTGTTTGGGATGTGTTTGTGGGGGAGGTGAGTTCCAAAAACTACTCCAAGTAGTGAGTAGTCAAAACCACGTCACCGTCTTTGGGAGGGGCTGTCTGGTTTCAGGGAGCTCGCCACGCGAGCTGGCGGGCTGTGTAGCCCGCATTCTTGACGCAGTTTCCCTCTCAGATAAGAGAGACGGCCGCGAGGATCACCACAGTGCCGCTCGTCTCTGCAGCGAGCTGTGCCGAGGGGCCCCTGCTCAACCTGAAGCGGGTCTGAGTGTCACTGAGACGGGCTTGGCTCAGAGGACTCGGCTTCCGGGACCAAGGGGATGCGGCCTCCGGGACCCTCCAGAACTGAGGAGACTCAGCCTCCAGGACCGATGGGACTCGGCCTCCGGGCCCCAGATTCAGAATCTTCGTCCACGTGGAACCTTGGCTAGAGGTGTGACTGTTTATTCCAAGTGCACGGGTACGGTGTGGGGTCATCCCCATTCTCATTAGGGACAATTCTACTTCACAGCTGGGTGTCACCTGGGTGACAGGTGAGCAGCACGGAGCAGAGGATGGATCAGTGTTTCAGATGTGAGAACGCTGTGCTGGAGAAGCTTGTTAGACTATTCCTCCTCCAGATGACAGTCACAAACCCTGTAAAAGCATGGTGTAAAACCCCAGCTACTTGAAGGCAGCAGAGAGTGACCGAAAGCAGAAAAGGAGTGTGTCCAGCTCTCACGAGAAAGAGCTTTACTGGGTGTGATTTGTAGCTATTTGGCTTTTCAGCTGCAGGAACCCGCTCCCCCCCCCCCAACCCTCCCCGTGTGCACAGTGTGGGACCGCGGGGGCTCAGGGGAAGGGCGCTGGCTTGCTGGAGACAGCTGCGGGGTGCCTGAGCTGCTAAAGGGGAGGAGGGAATTCCCTGCTGGAGGGAACGCTACGCAGGGAGCCCCCAGTCTGCACTTATCGTGTGCTCAGCCTCAGACTCACAGGGACAAGGGGCTCCAAGCTTCCCAGAAAAACAAGACTCAGCTGCAAGACTGGAAGAAGCGAGTGGGGATTTTGGCTGCTGTCCCCTGAAAGGTGGACAGTCGGGCTGTGAGCCCAGCCAAGTAACATACCTGCTAGAAAAATAGCATCAATCATCAGAGAAGGGAGCAGGCCCCACGTCTTTATGCGGCATAATTCACAGTATCCAGTGTCTGATGGAAAATGTTAGACATGCGAACAAACAGGGAATCTGACCCACACTCAAGAGAAAAACAGGTTGTGGAAACTAACCCAAGATGATTCAGACATTGGAACTAATAGGCAATGACTTTTTAAAATAACTGCTGAAGATTCATTTTAGGACTTCTAGGAAGACGTACTCGTGATGGATGAAATGGCACATGGACATAGAGTCTCTGCAGAGAAGGGGAACTGGAAAGAAAGAAGGAAACTGAAATGCCAGAACTGAGACTCGTAATAATTAAAAAGAGAAATCCACTGGGTAGTTCTAGCAACACCTAGAGCCCTCATGACTTTAAGACAGGTCACTGGGAAACCTACCCCGGAGAACAAGAGACGGATATTCAAAGCAATGGACGTGGTCTCCTGTGGACACCACCGGCCAGTCAGACATGCATTACTGGATCCCCAGGAGGAGAGGCCCAGAATGAGCAGAGTTGTTTCAAAAATAATGATCAAAAATTAGTCTAAATTTGGTTTCCAAACGCCCATATATGTAACAGAGGGCTTTCCTAATGGCTCAGATGGTAAGGAATCTGCCTCTGGAAAAGGAGACGCAAGAGGCTCGGGTTTGATCCCTGGGTGGGGAAGGTCCCCTGGAGGAGGGAATACCTACCCTCTCCAGGATTCTTGCCTGGAGAATTCCACGGACAGAGGAGCCTGGCAGGCTGCAGTCCATGGGGCCGCAAAGAGTCGGACCTGACTGAGCGACTAAGATTTTAACTTTTTTCGTACTTACAGGTCCAAGAGCCTAGAGAATTCCAAGAAACACCAATAGAATGCCAGTCACGGCACAGGGTCGTCGAAGTGCTGAAACTCAGAGGGGAAAGCTCGAGGGCAGCCAGATTGAAAGGTGCATGCATTCTGAGTTTCCTGTTGTGCTGGGGTGAGTGATCATGGCGTTGAACAGCAGCTCCAAGCACACGTGTGCGGTCTTGAGGTCCCTTATGTCAGGAGCCTGGTGCTCACCGCACCCAGCTGAAATAACGGTGTCGTTACCTGCGTACCCGTGGGAGACTCTGGGTGGGCCCTGCTCACTCGTGGTGCTGGCAGATCCAGGTCCTATGTTGGGGGCGGAGACCCTTTACTTGGCTGGCAAGTGCAGACCTCCACCCGCAGCGGGCCACCCACGCTCCGAGGCTCATGGCAGGTCCTCAGCCTCAAAGGCAGCAGTGGGGGTCCAGCCCTCCCCCGACTATGAATTTCCCCTCCGTCCTCCTCCACGCCACCTCTCTTCTCCTTCTTCAGTCTAACCTCCTCCACATTTCATTCCATCATCAGCGTAAATGACTCAGCCTTGTCTGACTATTTGTGACACCACGGAGGTAGCCTGCTAGGCTCCTCTGTGTATGGGACTCTCCAGGCAAGAATAATGGAGTGGGTTGCCATTTCCTTCTCCAGGGGATCTTCCTGACCCAGGGATTGAACCCATGTCCTTTGCATCTCCGGCAGTGGCAGGACTCTTTTCCACTAGTGCCACGTGGGAGGCCCAGTATAAATGACATCCTCAGTCGTGCCCGACTCTTTGAGATCCCCAAGGGCTATACAGTCTGTGGAATTCTCCAGGCCAGAATATTGAAGTGGGATCTTCCTTCTCCAGAGATCTTCCCAACCCAGGCATTGAACCCAGGTCTCCCGCATTGCAGGCGGCGTCTTTACCAGCCAAGCCACCAGGGAAGCCCAAGAATACTGGAGTGGGTAGCCTATCCCTTCCCCAGGGGATCTTCCCAACCCAGGAATCAACCAGGGTCTCCTGCATTGCGGGTGGATTCTTTACCGGCTGAGCTACCAGGGGAGCCCAGTATAAACGACAGCTGATTTCAAATCCAAAAAGGAAATCGGAAGACAGTGGAACATTTTATTTTGTACACAGTGTTGACTTTCTATTTCCCACTTTCCGCATGAAGAGAACTCGGCTGTGTGGCTTTCGGCAAGCTGATTCCTTGACTTGTCTCTTCTGTTCTTCTGTTTTCAGTTTCACCGGTATCTGCTCATTACTTATGCTTGCTTTGAGTTTATTTTGCTTTTCATCTAGATTTTTAAAGTGAGAACTTACATTATTGATTTCAGACTTTTTTCTTTTCTGAGGTGTGTATTCTTGCTAAAATTTTTCCTTTTAGCACTGCTTTAACTGTTTCCCACAAATTTTGGTTATTGGTGTTTTAATTTTCATTTAGTTCCAATTTTCAAAAGGATTTACCTTCAGCCATTTGTGAAAAACATTATATAACACGACCAAGTGAGGTTTAACCCATACAAGATTGGTTTTCAGTTAAGGATCAATTAATACAGTTCACCATCTTAACAGACTAAAGGTGAAAAGACATATGATCTTCTCAATAGATGCAGAAAGAATCGGTCACAAAACCCAGCACCTGCTCATGTTGAAATGGCAGCCCGCCCCAGTGCTCTCTCCTGGAAAATCCCACGGACAGAGGAGCCTAGGAGGCTGCAGTCCACGGGGTCACAAAGAGTCAGACACGACTGAGTGACTTCACTTTCACGCTTTGGGAAAGGAAATGACAACCCACCCCAGTGGTCTTGCTGGAAAATCCCATGGACAGAGGAGTCTGGCTGGCTGCAGTCTATGGGGTCGCAAGAGTCGGACACGACTGAGCGACTAACACGCATGTATATACCCAGCAAGCTGGAACTAGAAAGGGAATCCTTCAGTCTGAGGAAGGGCGTCTGTGACAAGAGACGCATCGTGACTGGCGGGGGTGGTAATCGTGGCCTCTCTGAAGCTGGGAGCCGGGTGGGAGTGTCTGCGCTCACGCCTGCTGACAATACTTGATTCCAGTTACTACAAGGCTGTGATAGTCAGAAGGTATGGAATCAGTACAAGAATATAAAGTTGAATTGATGAAGTAGAGTAGACTGGGGTGATATCTGTAGAGATGGAACACAAAGCTTGAATTTTCTTTTCACATCACACTTAGATCTTAATCTGAGATTGATTGCAGTCCTAAGGCATATAGCTTCCAGAGCAAATGTTCGGAGAATATCCTCACGACCTGAGTTCACACAAAGATTTCCTGGAAGAAGCACCCAAAGCAAGAGCAATTAAGAACATTATGCAGAAATTGTAATACATCAAAAATTTAAAAACCTAGCTTAAAATAAATCATAAAATCAACAGGCAAAGCAGAGACTGGGAAAATATTTGCATAACATATATCTGATAATAGACTAGTTTCCACAAGATAAGGGATTTCTACAACAGAATAAAATACAACATGATTTTTAAAAAAGTAAACTACTTGAAATGACACTTTACAATAATCACTTGGCCCATGATTATATGGAAAAATGTTTACCATTATTTTTTATCAGGGATGTGCTGTCATAAGAAGAAAATACCACACAGACTTTATCCCAGTGGAAATTAAGAGAAAAAAGAGCTAAATGAAGAAGCAACTAGAATCGTCATCGATGCTCCTGGCCATGTTAAAATGGACAACCGCTTGGGAAAAGATTGGCAGGTCCTGGTAAAACTACACACAATTACCACACAACTACCGCAAAAACCACACAATTACCCATGACTTAGCAGTGATAGTGCAAGATATTTACCTGAAAGAAATGTTTATTTTGACAAAAGGATTTGCACAGACATGTTCACATGGCTTTGTTCATAACAACCTCTCACTGGAAACAGTCCAGGTGTTCATAAAGAGACACGTGGATAATCAGATTGTGCACATTCGTACAGTGGAATGAAAGAGCAGGGAAAAAGGGACAGCCTACCTATACAAGTGGCGACATGCGTGAGACTGATGGGCGTTATGGAGAAAAGAAGGAGTCGGAGACTTTACGAAGCTACTGCATGAAGTTTCTGCACAGGAAACACTAATCTGCGGTGACAACAATCAGAAAAGTTTGCCTTGTGGTGACTGTGAGGTGTATGAGGGGCTTCGGAGGTGGTGGGATGTTCAGTATTTTTATGGTTACATGGGTGCACGCACCTGTCAGACCCCATCAAATTGTACACTGAAGGTTTGTGCACTTCACTGTATGTAAATTGTAGGTAAAAACAAAGGAAACCTGAGGAAACCTGCAAATATCGAACTCTGGTTACAGGCTCGCTTTTATCACTTTTACGGGTTAACATACCTGAAACTGCTTTCTCTGTATCCCAGGGCTCAGCAAATGAGCACCTATTTTGGGAAAATGGGAGACAGTGTTTCTCACAGTAGGAGAAAGGAGCTCCATGTATTGAAAAGGAAAGATTAGACTCTTCTCTGTGGTTTTGGATTGTAAGGAGAGGTATATTCAGTAAACTCATAATATTATTTTTACAGGTAGAAAAGTATCAATGTATGTTGTGCAGCTATCTGTATCTATCTCTGAATCTATGTCTTCCCTAGGTCTGCCTGCTCAGGAAGTCTAAAAGTAGCTTTGAACACATCTATCACCCTGATCTTGGTTTCTAATCATCTCCCAGGAACTGATTGATCTGGGTTAGGGCCGGGAAAGCCCAGGGAATTTTTTTTCCCAGAAAGTAAGAAATTTCCTCTGAATCACTAGACTTGTCCAGACTTCTGCTCCTGGCAAAGTGAAGTGCCAAGATGCCAGTCTGCTGAGCTGGCCCCAGAGGGTGGCTGGTTCCTTGCATCTCGGCCTCTGAGGACCACTCTGGACTCCATCCCAGGACTGGGACCCCACCACACTCCTCACCAGAAGAAAGAGACCATCAGGCCAGATAAAAAGCAAGATTCAACTCTATGATGCCTATAATAAACATCATTTTAATATGAAGACACTAAGGTAAAAAAATACTTGGGTAAAGAGAGAGCAAGGTGGCAGAGGGGTAGGTGGCGTGCAGTGCGTCTCTCTCCACGGATACATCAGGAATACAGCTTCAGACACAGACGAGCATGCAGAGCACCAGCTGAGAGCCACGAGGAGGGCCTGACCAGTGGGAAAGATTACACACAGAACCACGCAAAACTCGGTGGGGCGAAGGAACTGGGGGGGGAGAGGGGGTGTCGGTAGGACCGGACGGGTCGGGGAACTGAGGCAGGGGTCTGATCCCCACAGCAGGGCAGTTGTCTGAGTCGGAGGAGGAACATAAGGCTGAGAGTGAAACAGCTGACCCGCGGCAGCCTAAATGGAATGAGAAGCGGATAGTCCTTGCAGCAGCCAGACATACGCCGGGCAGGAGCGTGGGTCTCCTGGAAGGCCCGGTGCCTGGGAGCTGGAGTTGAGGCATTGCGGAGCAGTCCCAGGGCGGAGGTGTAGGGGGTGGAGCCATCTCCATAGCCTCTCTCCCCCGACACGCCAGCATCGGCAGCTGAACATCAATAGAGAGACTGGCCCACCGAACGCCTGCCGCACTGAACTAGAGCAGGACCCCAGGCAGGGGGGCCCCCTCTGTGTGCCTGATGCGCTGAATTACAGAGCAGGACCCCAGTTGGTTGCGGGGGTGCTCTATGTGCTTGACACGCCGAACTACAGAGTAGGACCCCCTCACAGTGCCCCGTTAACTGCCTGATGCACTGATCTACAGAGAAGGGCCCCAGTCAAGGGATCTCTCTAAGTGCCTGAACGGGCAGAGCTATGGAGAAAGACTGGCCAAGGAGGCCTTCTGATCGCCAGCTACAAGAGGCTGGAGGAAAGACTCAGAGGGCCATCACTCCTGTGGCGGAGGCAGTCTGTGTCCCTGCACACTTGGCGCCGCCAGGGTCCCTGCAAGCCAAGCGGCTGCACCACCTTCATGCTCAACCCTCGCTGGGGCAGAGCTGCCACAGGCAAAAAAAGTCTTTGTGTCTATGCGCGCAGGGTTGCTTTCTTCCTGTCTGCCTCTTTGCGACCCTGTAGACTGTGGCCTGGCAGGCGTCTCTGTCAGAGAGGGGGTCCTCCGGGCAGGCGTACTGGAGCGTATTGGCCAGTACTGGTTGCCGTACCTTTCTAGAGCCCTGTATTTCCTGCTGCCCCAGCCACCAACCCCCCTGAGGACCTGGTGCTGCCGGAACCGCTGCGGCCCAAACAGCGGCACCACCTCCACACCCGGCCCTCACAGGGGCAGACCCACGCCCTCCAGGGCAGCCTCAGGAGCAAACCCCAGTGGACGACCCACATGCAGAGGGGGAAATGAAACCACAATTGAAACTCAGGGGCAGTGTGGCCAAGGAAGAAGACCCAAAACCTTCCCACCAGCTGTACAAGCTGCAGATTAAATCCACACGATCAACTAAGCAGAGTCTGTGTCAATGGAATATATAAAAGGCCATTGAGAGCTCCCACAAAGGAAAACACACCAGCTCTGGTAGCTGCGGACATTGGAGGCAAGAACACACGGGAGTAGGACCAGACTAGAACCTGAGCTGCCCCCGCAGCAGGTCCCGTGATCAGCACAGTGTTGGAGGGCATCCTAGGGAGGTGAGGCGGACTGTGATTTCCAGCGTGGGAAAGGACTCTGACAGCAGAGCCTCAAGGAAAACATTTATTATTCTCATGTTTTGACTTCGTAGATTCTTTTGGACTTTTTTCTTACCCCTCCACCGTGCAAATGCCGTGTTGTAGTTATCGATTTTATCGGCGCTACTGCTGCTGCTGCTGCTAAGTCGCTCCAGTCATGTCCGACTCTGTGCGACCCTATAGACAGCAGCCCACCAGGCTCCCCCATCCCTGGGATTTTCCAGGCAAGAGTACTAGAGTGGGGTGCCATCGCCTTCTCCGTTATTGGCACCAAGTAATGCAATTAAGCTTTTGAGCATTTCTTCCCCTTTTTCCTCATACACCTCTGTCTCTATGATGGGCGTTCACAGTTCTGTGGAGTTTTCCTCTTTTTTTCTCTCTTTCTTAATTTTAATTTTTTAAACCTATTATTATTTTTTTCTACATTCATTCCTTTGTTTGCTTTTCCTACGCTCTTTTCCCCTTGCAGTGAATCTTTGACATATATAAATCTTCTTAACTTACCTCTACTTAACTTTGCATATCCATTCTTGCTTCCTTTTCTTTCTCTCCTTTCCTCTCAACACATTTGTTAGTTTTATTTTCACTGTTTTATTCCCCAGTTGGCACCTTGCTTTGGTTTTGTTTTTCAGTTTGTACTTTAATTAGTTTTGTTCTGGCAGATAAAATTTTTGGTTTCCTTTGATTGCTGGGTCATCTACTGTTCTTAGTTTTTGCTGGGCTGTCTTGGTTTTGCTTACGGGTGTGTGTGTGTGTGTTCAGTCACACTCTCTGTTGTTATAAATGTCTGCCTCTACACTGGGCGTTTGCAGTTCTATGGGGTGTTCCCCTCTCCCCCCTTTTTCTTTCTTCTTCTGTTCTTTTATTCTCTTTTTTCTTTTTTTATAATTTTAATTTTTTAAAGCCTATTATGTTTTTTCCACGTTCATTCCTGCATTTGCTTTCCCACTGTTCTTTCCCCCTTGCAGTTAATCTTTAATGTATATAAATCTTCTTCATCTACTTCTTTTTAGCTTTGCATAGCTATTCTTTCTTTCCTTTCCTGTCAACATGTTCATTAGTTTTGTTTTCACTGCTTTATTCCCAACTTGGCACCTTGCTTTAGTTTTGCTTTCCAGTTTGTGCTTAAGTTAGTTTTTTTTTTTTTTTTAAACAGATAAACATAATTTTCGGTTTCCTTTCTTCACTGGATCAATCTCCTGTACTTTATTTTTGTTGGACTGCTTTCACTTTGCTCATGGGAGGATATGTATATGTGTATATCCCATTATTTAAATTATTATTTGCCTGATTTTGTAACTGCCATTTGTCTGGGGTTCATCTTTTGTTTCTCATTTTTGGATAATTGTTTTACTCTCCCTCAATGCCGTAACAAACCACTTGTGGAATCTTTGTTCCTGATCAGAGATCACACCCTGAGCCTCTGGAGTGGGAGCACTGACTCCAGGACCCTAGACGACCAGAGAACTAACCCCAGGGAGGATCAAACAGTGAGAACTCGCACGAAGGAGCCCACCTGAAGACAAGACCCAGCACCACCCAACCACCAGCAGCACGCTGTGCAGGACGCCTCATCTAAATGACAAACCAAACAAAAATACAAACCCAATCATCAGCGGACAGGAGTACCACCTCACTCAGCCTTGCCCGTCAGAGGAAGAACAGACAAAAACTCAGCACAAACCTCACCCTATAGGAAGCTCACGGAAACCACCGGACCAACCTTAGGAGGGAAGAAACTAAAAGGAAGAAAGAAGTCAACATTCTTCAAGGAAATAATTCAACTTTCCTTGAAGCTGGGGAAAAGGAGACCTCAAACACAATAACTTAAAAAAAAATAAAAAGGCAGAGAAACACAGCACAAATGAAGGAACAAACCGGAAACACAGAAGCCAAGTAAATGGAGAGGAAACAGGAAATTACCTGGAGAAGAATAATGATAGCAAAGATGATCAAAAACCTTGAAAACAAAATGGAGAAAATGCAGGAATCAATTAACAAAGACCTAGAAGAATTAAAGACTACGCATGCAGAGACAAACAACACAATCACTGAAATTAAAAATACTCTAGAAGGAATCAATAGCAGAAGATCTGAAGCAGAAGAACGAGTCAGTGAGCTGGAAGATAAAATGATGGAAATAACTTCTGAAGAGCAGAATAAAGTAAGGAGGATGGTAAGGGCTGAGGACAGCCTCAGAGACCTCTGGGACCATATCAGAGGAGCCACCATTTGGATTATAGGGGTCCCAGAAGAAGAGAAAAAGAAAGGGTGTGAGAAAATTTTTGAAGAGATTATAGTTTTTGAAAATTTCCCCAACATGGTAAAGGAAACAGCGAATCAAGTCTAAGAGGCACAAAGAGTCCCATACAGGATAAGCCCAAGGAGAAACACGCCACAACACGTACTAATCAAACTAACAAACACTAAATGCAAAGAAAGAATATTAAAAGCAGCAAGGGAGACGCAACAAGTAACATGTGAGGGAAACCCCATATGCTTAACAGCTGATCTTTCAGCAGAGACTCTGCAGGCCAGAAGGGAATGGCAGGGTATATTTAAAGTACTGAAAGGGGAAAACATACAACCAAGATTACTGTACCCAGCAAGGATCTCATTCAAAATTGATGGAGAAAAAGCTTTTCAGGAAAGAAAAAGTTAAGAGAATTCAGTACCGCTATACCAGCTTTACAACAAATGTTAAATGGACTTATATAATCAAGAAATACAATGGAAGAAGAAAGATCTATAACATCAACCCCAAACAATTACAAAATGGCACTGGGAACATATATAGCAATAATAACTTTAAATGTAAATGGATTAAATGCTCCAACCAGAAGACACAGACTGGCTGAATAGATACAAAAACAAGACCTGTATATATGCTGTCTGCAAGAAACCCACTTCAGGCCTCAAGACATGTATAGACTGAAAGGGAGAGGATGGAAAAATATATTGCATGCAAATGGGAAGCAAAAGAAAGCTGGAGTCACTAACAATCCTCCTATCAAACAAAACAGACCTTAAAATGGGACGATTGCAGGAGAGAAGGAGGGCACTGCGCAATGATAAAGGGGTCGGCCCAAGAGGAAGACATAGCAATTGTGAATGTCTATGCACCCAACGCAGGAGCCCCTCAGTACATCAGACAAACACTAACAGACTTGAAAGGAGAAGTTGACAGTAAAACAATAAGCGTAGGAGACGCTAACACCCCACTCACGCCAGTGGTCAGATGATCAGAAGAGAAAATTAATAAGGAAACACAAGTCTTAAATGCTATATTAGATGAGACGGATCTCATTGATATCTGCAGGACATCCGATTGAAATGCAGAAGAATACACCTTCTTCTCAAGTGCACATGGAACATTCTCTGGGATAGACCACATCTTGGGTCAAACCTCATTAAATTTAAGAAAAGTGAAATTGTATCAAGCATCTTCTCTGACCACAGCGCTATGAGACTAGATATCAATTATAAGAAAAAAACTGTAAGAAAAACAAACACATGGAGATTAAACAACATGTTTCTAAATAACCAACAGGTTACTGAAGAAATCAACAGGGAAATAAAAAAAAATTCTAGAAACAGATGACAATGAAAACATGACAACTCGAAACCTTTAGGACGCAGTGAAAGCAGCTCTAAGAGGGCAGCTTATAGCAGCACAATCCCCCCTCAAGACACACGAAAAACGTCAAATAGACAGCCTAAATTTACACCTAAAGCTGGAGAAAGAAGAAGAAACCCCCCCTCCCAAATTAGTAGAAGGAAGAAATCATAAAGGTCCAAGCAGAAATAAATGAAAAAGAAATGAAAGAAATAATAGTAAAGATTCACTTCAGCTCAGTTCAGTCGCTCAGTCGTGTCTGACTCTTTGTGACCCCATGAATCGCAGCACGCCAGGCCTCCCTGTCCATCACCAACTCCCGGAGTTCACTCAGACTCACGTCCATCGAGTCCGTGATGCCATCCAGCCATCTCATCCTCGGTCGTCCCCTTTTCCTCCTGCCCCCAATCCCTCCCAGCATCAGAGTCTTTTCCAATGAGTCAACTTTTCACATGAGGTGGCCAAAGTACTGGAGCTTCAGCTTCAGCATCATTCCTTCCAAAGAAATCCCAGGGCTGATCTCCTTCAGAATGGACTGGTTGGATCTCCCTGCAATCCAAGGGACCCTCAAGAGTCTTCTCCAACACCACAGTTCAAGAACATCAATTCTTTGGCGCTCAGCCTTCTTCACAATCTAGCTCTAAAGATTAATAAAACTAAAAGCTGGTTCTTTGAGAAGATAAACAAAATTGACAAATCCTCAGCCAGACTCATCAAGAAAAAAAGGGAGAAGAATCAAATCAACAAAATTAGAAATGAAGAAGAAGAAGTCACACAGACACTGCAGAATATAAAGGATGATAAGGGACTGTCATGGACAGCTCTATGGCAATAGAATGGATGACCTGGGAAAAATGGACAGATTCTTAGAAAAGTTCGATCTTCTGAGACTGAATGAGGAAGAAACAGAAACTATGAACAACCCAATTGCAAGCACTGAAATTGAAGCTGTGATAAAAAATCTCCCACAAAACAAAAGCCCAGGACCAGATGGATTCACAGGATAATTCTTTCAAACATTTAGAGAAGAGCTAACGCCTATCCTTCTAAAACTCTTTCAGAAAATTTCAGAGGAAGGAACTTCCAAACTCATTCTACGAGGCCACCATCACCCTGATACCAAAACTAGACAAAGACAACACAAAAGAGAAAAACTGCAGGCCAATATCACTGATGACCATAGATGCAAAAATCCTCAATAAAATTTTAGCAAACAGAATTCAGCAGCACCTCAAAAAGCTCATACACCATGATCAAGCTGGGTCTATTCCAGGGATGCAAGGATTCTTCAATATATGCAAATCAATTAATGTGATACACCGTCTTAACAAATTGAAAGATAAAAACCATATGATCATCTCAATAGATACAGAAAAAGCCTTTGACAAAATTCAGCACCCATTTATGAATAAAATTCTTAAAAAAATGGGCACAGAAGAAACCTACCTCAACATAGTAAAGGCCTCATATGACAAGCCTACAGCAAACATCATTCTCAATGGTGAAAAATTGAATTCCCCCTAAGATCAGGAACAAGACAAGAGTGTCCACTTTCACCACTATTATTCAACATAGTTCTCGAAGTCCTAGCTAGAGAAATCAGAGAAGAAAAAGAAATAAAAGGAATCCAGATTGGAAAAGAAGAAGTAAAGCTCTCACTGTTTGCAGATGACATGATACTGTACATGAAAAACCCTAAAGATAGTAACAGAAAATTACAAAATCAGTGAATTTAGCAAAGTCGCAGGACACAAAATCTATACACAGAAATCACTTGCATTTCTACATACTAACAATGAAAAATCAGAAAGAGCAATTAAGGGATCAATCCCATGCACCACTGCAACAAAAAGAATTAAATATCTAGGAATAAACTGACCTAAGGAGATGAGAGACCTGGACACAGAAAATTATAAAACACTAATGAAAGAAATCAAAGACGACATAAACAGATGGAGAGATATTCCATGTTCTTGGGTAGGAAGAATCAATATTGTGAAAATGACTATACTACCAAATGCAATTTACAGATTTAATGCAATCCCTATCAAATTACCAATGGCATTTTTCACAGAACTAGAACAACAAATTTCACAATTCATATGGAAATGTAAAAGACCCTGAACAGCGAAAGCACTCTTGAGAAAGAAGAATGGAGCTGGAGGAATCAAGCTTCCTGACTTCGGGTTATACTACAAAGCTGCAGTCATCAAGACAGTATGGTACTGGCACAAAAACAGAAATATAGACCAATGGAACAAGATAGAAAGCCTAGAAATAAGCCCATGCACCTATGGGTACCTTATTTTCCATAAAGGAGGCAAGAATATACAATGGGGCAAAGACAGCCTCTTCAATAAATGCTGCTGGGAAAACTGGACAGCTGCCTGTAAAAGAATGAAATTAGAGCACTTCCTAACACCAAGATAATACACAAAGATAAACCCTAAATCGATTAAAGCCCTAAAGGTAAGACCAGAAACTATAAAACTCTTAGAGGAAAATATAGGCAAAACACTCGATGACATAAATCAAAGCAAGATCCTCTATGACCCACCTCCTAGAGTAACAGAAATAACAACAAAAGTAAACAAGTGGAACCTGACTAAACTTAAAAGCTTTTGCACAGCAAAGGAAGCTATAAGCAAGGTAAAAAGGCAACCCTCAGAATGGGAGAAAATAATAGCAAATGAAACAACTGACAAAGGATTAATTTCCAAAATATACAAGCAGCTCATACAACTCAATACCAGAAAAACAAACAACCCAATCAAAAAGTGGGAAAAAGACATAAATAGACATTTCTCCAAAGAAGACATTCAGATGGCTAACAAACACATAAAAAGATGCTCAACATTGCTCATTGTTAGAAAAATGCAAATCAAAACTACCATGAGATATCGTCTCACACCGGTCAGAATGGCCCTCATCTAAAAGTCTACAAATAACAAATGCTGGAGAGGGTGTGGAGAAAAGAGAGCACTCTTGCACTGTTGGTGGGAATGTAAATTGATGCAGCCACTATGGAAGACAGTATGGAGATTTCTTAAAAAACTAGAAATAAAACCACCATATGACCCAGCAATCCCACTCCTAGGCATATGCCCTGAGGAAACCAAAATTGAAAGAGATACACGTATCGCATTGTTCACTGCAGCACTACTGACGATAGCTAGAACACGGAAGCAGCCCAGATGCCCGTCGACAGATGAATGGATAAAGAGGTCATGGTGCACATACACAATGGAATATGACTCAGCCATAAACAGGAACACATCTGAGTCAGTTCTAATGAGGTGGATGAACCTAGAACCTATTATACAGAGTGAAGTGAGTCAGAAAGAGAAAGATAAATCCCGTATTCTAACACATATATATGAAATCTAGAAAAATGGTAATGAAGGATTTACTTACAGGGGAACAATGGAGAGACAGGCATAGAGACTAGACTTACGGCCATGGGGAGAGGGGAGCAGAGGGTGAGATGTGTGGAGAGAGTAACATGGAAACTTACATTACCATGTGTAAAATAGACAGCCAACGGGAATCTGCTGTCTGGCTCAGGAAACTGAAACAGGGGCTCTGTATCACCTAGAGGGGTGGGGCGGGGAGAGAGGGAGGGAGCTTCAAAAGGGAGGGGACATATGTATACCTGTGGCCGATTCATGTTGAGCTTTGATAGAAAACAACAAAATTCTGTAAAGCAAGTATCCTTCAATAAAAAATAAATTGATTTTAGAAAATGGGTAAAAAGATGCAAGCTATGAAAGTACTAATTTTAAGGTAGGTGGTGTGGTGACTAATGCAAGCTGAGCTATACTAGAGAACAAGATGAAGGCGATGAGGGGACCCCAGAGTAAAGGGGTCAGGTCACTGGGGGGCCACAAACCCAAAGGGTGAGCACTGAAGGCTGAGGCTTCCCCACCGCGCTACCGGAGAAGACTCGCGAGAGTCCCCGGGGCAGCAAGCGCATCAAACCAGCCCGCCCGTAAGGAAGCCAACCCTGAATATCCCCTGGAGGGACTGAGGCTGAGGCTGAAGCTCCGGTATTCTAGGCACCTGATGCGGAAGAGCCAGCTCATTGGAAACAGCCCTGAAGCTGGGAAAGATTGAAGGCAGGAGGAGAAGGGGGCGACAGAGGGTGAGATGGTTGGGTGGCATCATTGACTCAATGGGCATGAATTTGAGCAAACTCCAGGAGATAGTGAAGGACAGGGGAGCCTGGTGGGCTACAGTTCATGGGGTCACAAAGAGTTGGATACGACAGTGATTGAACAACGGTAACAGTTCATCTTTAACATCAAGATTGGGGGAAATTCCAAATGATAGTTAACCTTTAATTTCTCCATAAAGGGGCTGAGTGAAGTGTCCACGGAACTTCTCTGATTATTTCTTATAACCACAGGGTCGATTTGCAATTATGCCAATAAAAGAAGGACACAGATACCCCCTTACCTGGCCAGCTCTCTGCACCCAGCAGCTGCCTGCACAGCAGCTCCCCCTTGGTGACCACCCCACGGAGGGGTCACTGACTGCCCTCCTCCCAGCCCTAGACAAGGAAAGGAAGACTTAACCAGAGAGAGAGAGAGACGTTTAACCATAGAATCTGAGCAGGTCACAGCAGACGTCTGCTTTGGACAAAGCTTTGGTTTTTTTTTTCCCCCTTGAGATCTTCATCTCATTAATTTTTCTGTCCTCTAACAATTTCATGTAAGAAGCTTTCTTGGGAAAGCGATCTTGTGACCCTCTGTTTCAATCATTGACCACCTTTATTTTACAGATACCCTTAAGTGTTCTCACCAGTCACGCACAGGCCAGCCCTGCGGGCGGCTGCCTTTGTTAGCATTCTCCTGTGAGCATTCTCTCCGGAGACGAGTGGACACGCTCACCAGAGAGCTGTGGACCCAGATTCCTTTAAGACTCTGAAGCTGGCTCAGAGTTGCTGCCCTTCTGGAGACACCGGTTAGAAGCCAGGGGGGTGCACGTTACAGGAATGTGACCACTGATCCCCTCAGACCCCAAGGCTGACAGTGAAACCACAGGCCCCCATCAAGTCCGCTCACTGCACTGAGTTTCCAGAAGGAAACTCCTGCCTGCCACTGGCGTGTCTGCAGGGAGATCCCTCACCCCACCGAGACCCTCCACTTAGCATCCAGCTGTACCCCCGGACCCCAGGCATGAGCAGGTCTTTGGGGAGTCCCAGGGCCCCTTCTGATGGTTCCCTGCCCATGATGGATGGCCTGGGCCTGGCAGTGCTCAGGGCGTCTTGTTAGGACCTGTAACTGGAGTGACGGCACTGCCGGGAGCTGGGGGCAGCCCCGGGGTCACCGGGCACAACGGCCCCATCCATCTCACAGGCCCTGGACCTGTCATCCAGTTGCCATGGCACCGGGCGTGTCCCGAAGTCCGTGGTGTGTGAGGCAGGGGGAATCGGGGCCCCTCACCGCATCCCCCCGTCGCCCCCCTGCTCTGACCTGCCTCCAGCCTTCTACTCTGTCCTGAATTCTCGGTTCCTAACCTGTCGCTTTGCTCACAGCATCTGCCGAATAGGCGGCTAGGGCTTAGAATCAGATGCTCTTGTTTAGCAGGACCCTAGACCCAAGTTTTGGCCTGGATCACTGACGTTCAGTTGCTCAGTCGTGTCCGACTTTGTGATCCCATGGCCTGCAGCACGCCAGGCTCCTCTGTCCTCCACTCTCTCCCAGAGCTTGCTCAAATTCACATCCATTGAGTCGGTGATGCCAGCCAGCCATCTCATCCTCTGCTGCCCGCTTCTCCTTTTGCCTTCAATCTTTCCCAGCATCACGGTCCCTTCCAGTAAGTCGGCTCTTCGCATCAGGTGGCCAAAATATTGGAGCTTCAGCTTCAGCCTCAGTCCTTCTAATGAATATCCAGGACTGATTTCCTTTAGGGTTGACTGGTTTGATATCCTTGCTGTCCAAGGGGCTCTCAAGAGTCTTCTCCAACACCACCATTCAAAAGCATCAATTCTTTGGTGCTTAGCCTTTTTCATAGGAGAAGGCAATGGCAACCCACTCCAGTATTCTTGCCTGGAAAATCCCATGGATGGAGGAGCCTGGTAGGCTGCAGTCCACGGGGTCGCACAGAGTCAGACACGACTGAAGTGACTTAGCAGCCTTTTTCATGGTCCAACTCTCACATCCATACATGACTACTGGAAGAACTACCGCTGTGACTAGATGGACCTTTGTTGGCAAAGTGAGGTCTCTGCTTTTTAGTGTGCTGCCTGGCTGTGTCATAACTTTCCTTCCAAGGAGCCAGTGTCTTCTGACTTCATGGCTGCAGTCACCGTCCACAGTGATCCTGAGGCCTAAGAAGGTGAAACCTGTCACTGCTCCCACTTTTTCCCCATCTTTTGCCCTGAAGTGATGGGACCAGATGCTGTGACCTTAGTTTTGTTAGTGTTGAGTTTTAAGCCAGCTTTATCACTCTCCTCTTTCACCCTTATCAAGAGCTTTCTGCCATTAGAGTGGTATCATCCCTTACCTGCTGGGCCACTGGGGAAGCTGACCCGGCCCACTCCTTGATGGTAAATGATGGGTCTGACGTCTCCAGATAGTGGGGCACGTGCCTGGATATGGCATGTCCTTACTGGAATCCCCACGAGCCATCACGGCCCCTGCTCTGTGCGCCAGAGCAGCTGCTCACCTGCGCGGGGTCTGGCCACGCTGCTCCACCTTGTATCACTGCATGGGGAGAACTTGCCTCCTTTCACTCCTCTCGTCCCTAGCCTAGGAGGAAACTGTTTTTCTCAAAACGAGCATATCCTGGGGCTTCCAGAGAACAGAGGCCTCAGGGCAAATCCGGAGACTGTGGCCCCTTCCTGCTCTGCTCCCTCCTCTCGTCCGGGATGAGGGCCTGGCCGCCAGCAGAGGACACAGCCCGTGGTGCGTGTCATGACCATCATCCTGTCTTACTGGAGGCTGGATGCCCACACCTCCCAGGAGCAGACACGGGCAGATCTCTGGGGAGTCCCAGAGGCTCCTCCTGACTGTTCCCTGCCCATGATGGACGATCTGAGCTCGGGAGCTGGGAAAGGGTGCCCTTCAATGTGTCATCAGGCACTGTGAGCCCTCCTCATTGGGACTCTGGGTTCAGCCCCCCATGCATTGGGCAGGGGATTATCCAGCAGACACCAGGAGAGGAGGGGCCGGCGAGCCCCCTGCCCTGGGCTCGCCCCTCTCCCCCAAGTCCAGCTGTGAGCCTGCACATGCATGAACCTGCCCTCTTCCAGGGGGTGGAAGGCCACACAGAGAGGGCCAGTGGTGCCTGCTGTCCCCTGACCCTTCAGCTGGAAGACCCCATAGGCAGTCTGAGGGAGAGCAGGAGAGCGGTGCAGTGGAACCCTGACCACGGGAGATGAGGGTGCTTCCATCCGAGCCCCCGAGCTCTGCTGTTTGTCACAGTCCATCAAAAGCAAGTCAGTGCGTCTCAGTGAGGCCGACAGATGGAGGCTTCAGTGATGTTTCTGTAGCCACTAAATAGAGTCGGTGCATTAAAACTCTTCATAACCTTGGGAAAATTAATCTAAATTGTAACTGAATTATGTCCACTTTGGCTGAATTTTGTTTGATTTTGGCTATTAAATATAATAATGGGACAAAGAAAATTTAGATCACTTAAGTGGCTGGGAATGCCTAGATCAGCCCTTTTATCTTTAACCACTGAAAGCCCAAAGGATTCTGAAGCTGCTACCGCCATCAGAAAGGCTGAGATCTCTCAGGCGTGGACTAGCTTTGATAGCAGACCAGCCTCCTAAACAAAAGAATGAGAGTCTTTATTACTAGAGTATTGGCAGCACCATTGCCTTAAAGCCTTGGTGATTTTGGTGTGTGTTTGTTTCTCTCCCTGAAAATTGCCTTGGCTAAAACCAAGAATATTAAAAA
Source organism: Capricornis sumatraensis (assembly GCF_032405125.1). Classification (NCBI taxonomy): domain Eukaryota; kingdom Metazoa; phylum Chordata; class Mammalia; order Artiodactyla; family Bovidae; genus Capricornis; species Capricornis sumatraensis. Next base: position 76,847,515 of record NC_091086.1, on the reverse strand, counting down.
TATCTATTTGCCATACCTGTCAATCTGCTACCAAGCTGAGGAACAGTGTAAAAACTCTGTGTGTGCTAAGTTGCTTCAGTCGTGTCTGACTGCGATCCTGCGGACCATAGCCCACCAGGCTCCTCACTCCGTGGGATTCTCCAGGCATGAGTATTGGAGTGAGTTGCCAGGTTCTCCTGCAGGGGATCTTCTTGACCCAGGGAGCAAATCTGCTTCTCATCATGTCTCTTGCATTGCAGACAGGTTCTTACCACCAGCGCCACCAGGGAAGCCCCCAAACCCTTTAGTGTTTGGCAGTTTTTAAGGCCTGGAGATTATGGCTCATCAATTTTTATCTTATAATTGATATAAAAATTATACAATGAAGCTGCTAATTTATTTGCATTTCTTACTCCTACCCAATTAATTCAATTGAAACAAATGTCCGTTGTGAAAAGCCCACTGAGGTGAAAGTAAGTTGTCAGGACTTACATCATTAGCATTTTCTTGGAGCAGTAACTGTAACATGCTGTAACACAGTGGGATGGGCTGGCGTCTGGGGATGCTGAGGGCCGTCAGTCATTGGCAGAGCAGTGGAGAGGTGTCCAGAGGAAGGAGTACACACCAGAGTTTCTCCTGAGCCCCCCACAGGGTCCTGTCTGCAGCTTCCTGAGACTGGACAAGTACCTGGAATCCACCCAGGGCCAGAGAAAGTGTGTGTTCCCAGGAGCAAAGCGGGACGTCCTTGCAGTTGGTTGGGTATTGAGAGGAGTCCTCGGACAGTGTCACCCAGCAGTCAGAGCAGGTGAAGGTCTTCTGGATGAGCCCTAAGAAGTCATTGAAACAAGTCTCACAAGATCCAGTTGATGCCAATTAACTGCATTTCTGGGTGATAAAAAAGAAACACCATGTACAAAACATGTGAAGGGAGAATATAAAAAATATAAGAACCCTAACATCTAACAATGCAAAAGTCACAATGTCCGTACTTTAATGAAAAAGTGACTGGATGGCAAAAGCAGAGCAGTATGACCCACAAAAGAGAGAGAGGGACGGACCAGCAACAACAGACTGAGGATGGCAGGGGTGCAGGAAGGACAGGGATTATGAGTGCGTCCCAGGAACTAGGGGCACACAACTTCCCTCAGGAGGTTGGGTGAGAGCTACACAATGAAAGTCATAAGTAGAAAATCCAGATATATTAAAAACCTGTAATATCTGAGTGGAAAAATGCACAAGATGGGAATTAGAACTGAGTCCCATTAGAAGAAAAGTTAGAAGAAAAGTTTCAGTTCAGTCGCTCAGTCGTGTCCGACTCTTTGCGACCCCATGAATCGCAGCACGCCAGGCCTCCCTGTCCATCATGAACTCCCGGAGTCCACTCAGACTCACGTCCATCGAGTCCGTGATGCCATCCAGCCATCTCATCCTCAGTCGCCCCCTTCTCCTCCTGCCCCCAATCCCTCCCAGCATCAGAGGCTTTTCCAATGAGTCAACTCTTTGCATGAGGTTGCCAAAGTACTGGAGTTTCAGCTTTAGCATCATTCCTTCCAAAGAAATCCCAGGGCTGATCTCCTTCAGAATGGACTGGTTGGATCTCCTTGCAGTCCAAGGGACTCTCAAGAGTCTTCTCCAACACCACAGTTCAAAAGCATCAATTCTTCAGTGCTCAGCCTTTTTCACAGTCCAACTCTCACATCCATACATGACCACAGGATAAACCACAGCCTTGACTAGACGGACCTTAGTCGGCAAAGTAATGTCTCTGCTTTTGAATATGCTATCTAGGTTGGTCATAACTTTCCTTCCAAGGAGTAAGCATCTTTTAATTTCATGGCTGCAATCACCATCTGCAGTGATTTTGGAGCCCCCCCCCCCAAATGAAGTCTGACACTGAAGAAAAGTTTAGTGAACTTGAAAACAGCAGTAGTAAGGATTTTTACTAGAAAAACAGAGCCTCAATAAGCAATGAGAAATATTAAATATCTGAAAATGCATGTCTGTGATGCTGCAGCAGGTTGCAAATCACTTTAATAATGACAGAAACAATGCAAGTCAAAAGACAGTGAAGCAATACCTTTAAAGTTTGGAAAGAAAAAGAAATCAACCTGGAATTCTATACCAAGCAAAACTGTCTTTCAAAATAAAAGTGAAATAAGGCTTTAGACATACAGAATTTGGAAAACTCAATGCCAGAAGACTTGAAATGCAAGAAGAAGAGTTAAGCTAATAATTTTAGAGAGTGGAAGATGAAACCAGATGGGAGAATGTGTTTATGCAAGGATGGAGGGACACTGGAAATGGTCACGAAGAGATCAAGATGTCAGATCTTTTCTTACTATTTAAATCTCTTGGAAAAATTTGTCTATCAAAACCAATCAGGAAATTTAAATGAAGCCACCATTGATTCCTTGAGAAGATCAATGAAATTTTGCTAAATGAACTAGGGAAAAAAGAGAAAAGACACACATGTCTAATACCAGGAATGAGAAAGGTTACGTTACCACAGGGCCTACACAGGATGAGAGGATTAAATGGCATCACTGACTCAGTGGGCATGAGGTTGGACAAACTCCGGGAGATGGTGAAGGACGGGGAAGCCCGGTGTGCTGCAGCCCATGGGGTCACAGCGAGTATGATGTGACTTCGCCACTGAACTACAGCAGCAACTAAGGTTAGCAGAGCAGGAAGGGAAGGATATAGAAGATGCTCTTCCAATGACGTCTACAACTCTGGTAGAACGGAAACAATCCTGGAGAATCACTGACTACCAAATCTCTTCTAAGAACAGACCACCTGAATAGCCCTAAAAAGGAAACTTCTGATCCAGATGGCTTCTGCCAAGAATTTAAGGAAGAAATACTACCAAATTCTACAGAAACTCTTAGACAAAAATGAAGAGGAAAGACTTATTTTTGAACTTGTTCTGTGAGGCCAACATTACTCTGACACCAAAATCTGACAAAAATATTATAAGTAAATAAAACTGCAGACCCATAAACCTCACGAATGTGGATGCAAACATTCTAAGCACAGGTTCAGCAAACGGAGCCCAGCAAAGTGTAAAAGGGCAACTCAGTTCAAAGAGTGGTGCTTATCCGAGGATTTTACGTTTGGCCAAGCATTAAAACACTGATAGATGCGATTCATTATGTTGACACACTATAAAAGAAGAAGCATGATTATGTCAATATATGCAAAACTTTTTTTTTTTTTTACAAAAACCAACTGAAATTCCTGTTGAAAAATCAGCACGAAAAGAGGAAAATGGTTCAAACTGTTAAAGAGTAAGTACAAAAATAAATTAATGAAAAACTGGCCAAACAAAAAACTATGGTTAACATAGTAAAAGGTGTAATACTAAAGGCTATTCCCCTGTGGTCAGTAAGAAGAAAAAGATTTCTCTATTGCTATTTCTTTTTAACATTGTATTGGACAATCTAACCACTGCAGGATATTAAAAACACACACACACACACACACACACACACACACAAATACAATAGACAAAGGCATTCAGATTAGAAGTGATGAGTAAAATTATCTTTATTCTCAAATGATATAATCACACGTGTAAGAGAGCCTAGGAAATGCACAAATAAACTCTGTAAACTCAAAAATAGCTTAACAGATTGCAGGATACAACTTCAATGTACAAACATCAACCATTAGTCTATATCCTTGCAATAAACTATTGGAAACTAAGATTTCAAAAAATGACAAGTGCATATGACCAGAATGTGTAAGACCTCCTAAAAACTATAAAACTTTGCTCAGATAAATTAAGAAACACCCAAACAAACAGAGAGGTGTATCGGGTTCAAGGGTCCAAGGATCCAATGTTACTGCTAGGAGGTATTTTGTACAAATTGATAAACTTATTCTAAAATTAGTTTGCATTTTCAAAGTGCTTTGAAATGTTAAAACAACTTTGAAAGTAAAGGACAAAGTTAGAGGATTAACACTAACTTCCTTCAAGACATAAAGCTAGAATAATCAAGAGACTGGCACGAAGTTAGGCCACAAGATAAGTGGAACAGAATAGAGCCCAGAAAACGATGCCCGCGCTGTGAAGAACTGGGTTCCAGCAGGCACACAAAGGCGACTTAGCAGAGAAAGGACAGACTTCCTAAGAAATGGTGCTGAAGCAACTGAACGTCAACATGCAAAAAAATGAACTTTGACCCATACACCATACAGAAGTGGGAGAGAGACTCACATGTAACGAAACTTCAGAAGGAATCGTAGGCGTCTCTGTGACTCTGAGTTAGGCAGAGACTTCCTGATTATGACATTCAAAGCATTTTATAAAGTAGAAATTTGATGAATTTGGCTTCACAGAAATGAAGACATCTGTTCTTTGAAAGACACTGATAGCCTAATGGAAAAAGACAGACCACTGACTGGGAAGAATATTTGTTCTTCTTAGATTGCGTTGTATCCAGAATATGTGAATGACTCTCAAAACTTAGTAAAATGACAAACACCCTGTTTAAAAAGTATGAAAGATTCGAACAGAGCTTCAGCATAGAGGATGTGCAAACAGCAAATAAGCACACAAGATGTTTTTATCGGTTTAGTCTCTAAATCGTGTTCAAGTCTTTGTGACCCCATCAGCTGCAGCGCGCCAGGCTCCCCTGTCCTCCACTGTCTCCCAGAGCTTGCTCAAACTCATGTCCATTGAGTGGGTGATGCCATCCAACCATCTCCTCCTCTGCCATCCCCTTCTCCTCCTGCCTTCAATCTTTCCCAGCATCAAGGGCTTTTCCAATGAGGCAGCTCTTTGCATCAGGGGGCCAAAGGATTGGAGCTTCAGCTTCAGCATCATTCCTTCCAATGAATATTCAGAATTGATTTCCTTTAGGAGTGACTGGTTCACTATCAAGGAAACACAAATTAAAACCACTGAGATGCCATTAAAGCACCGTTAGATGACTAGGGGTTGAGAGCGCCCCTCTGCCAAGTGTTATTTGGGAGGAGTAGGAAGAGCTAGAATACAGCATGCGACCACCCCTCTAGAAAGCACTTCTGTAACTTCTTGAGTTTTGTATTATTTGTCTTAACACCCTCAGTGCATTTTTGAGCAACAGAAACATAGCATTTCTCACTCTACTGGTCCCACCACTCTAGCGCTATGTCAGCGTGAAAGTGTGGCACAGAGCGTCACCCTCTGTGGCCGCCTAGGGCAGTCCTTCCTGCTGCACACGCCTCACACACGTGTACGTATAATGTCGCATCTCCCCACTGACCTACTCCACGGACAGCTTGCGTCTCGGGTTTTGGCACAAACCACACCACACTGGCGGCCAGCAGGCAGTGGTGCCTGTAGACGGTCCAGTCCAAAGCAATTTTTAAACAAGAGCAGTCACATTTTGTCCTTGAAATAAAAGGGTAATAGAATTGCATCAGAGAAGACTGGAGCAAGAGAAATACATTTTAGCAAGTCTTACAGGGTCTCACATGCGTCTCCAGCACACAGCGGGACCTGGAGTGAGCAAGCCCCTCTCAGTTCATGACAGTGAAACTCTTAATGTGACACTTCAGAGTTATTGGGAACAGTTTCATATTCGGTCCTCTTGTTAAAATTTTAATGTATTAGGTTTTGTTTTCTATCCATCAGGTGAAATTTCTTTGAATGTCTAATAAGGTTAATTCCTTTATCATTTTATATCACATATAACAATTTATTAATTAATAAAATAATCAAGTGAAGACAGTTTTTTCTGTTGATTTAAATGCGTGGCCATGCTGTGATAAAAAAATAATAGTTGAGTTTATTTATTTAAGAGCATTTATGGATCCCCTAAGATTTTTATATATATCAGTCATAGATGCCAGGTTATAGTATAATGATTAATCTAAGAAAGGTGACATATTATTATCATATTTGTTTTTTTAAACTGAATAGTCACATTATCTTTAAATTGTGGTTAAGAACACCTATGGTATAGTGGTAAAGAATCTGCCTGCAATGCAGGAGACCTGGGTTTGATCCAGGTCGGGAAGATCCCCTGGAGGCGGAAATGGCAACCCACTCCAATATTCTTGCCTGGAAAATCCCATGGAAGAAGAGCCTGGAGGGCTACAGTCCATGGGGTCACAAGAGTCAGACATGATTGAGCACACACACACATAGAAACACCTAAAATAAAATGTATGATTTGAACTGTCTTCAAGTGTACAAGTATATTCGCTTTGTCGTGCAAATAGTGTTTCTATGACGTTAAACAAACACAAGGCGGTCATCTGGTTCAGCCATTCTGCTCCTAGGCACTTACCCAGGAAAAAAGACAACACGTGTCATTACAAAGGTGTGAATGCAAGAGCTCATAGCAGCTCTATCTGTGGCAGTTAATAACTGGACACAACACAAATACCCATCAACATGTGACTGGATAAACACTGGCACGCCCATTCAGTGAAATAGTACTAAGCAAAAGAAAGGGGGAAAAACCCAAAATATTGAGACACACAACTCTATGGAGAGTCTCAGAAATACTCAGGCAAGTGAGAAAGTCCAGGCTAAGATTAATACATAACGTATTGTCCTGTTTTAAAAAATTAGAGAAAACTCAAACAGCTCTCTAGAGACAAAGCAGATTAGTGATAGCGTAAGCATAGCGGCAACAGGAGCAAAGGAAAGTTACAGAGTAAAACTGAGGTGATGGGACAGTGATTTGGATAGATTTGCTGGTTATTTTCTTAATGGGGTACATTGTAAACTTCAGAGAAACAATTAAAAAAAACTCAAATCTGACTCATAAACCAGCTTAGGAAGCTAACACAGATGTAATATGCAAATGCATGTATAGTGTGTTTGACCAGAATGTCAAAGAAATTGCATTGTAAGTGATGAATCGGTGGGATCTGTCCTTAGAATTTCTTCCTATGGCTTGGCTGAGTGTGGGATTCATCCCACTCTCCTGTGAGACAGACTCCTGGGACATGGGACAGTCACACTTGCTGTGACTTGGTGTCTTTCCTTTTTTTAATTTTTAACCAAAGGATAATGGCTTTACAATATTGTGCTGGTTTCTGCCATGCATCAACACAGATCAGCCACAGGTATACATGTCCCCTCCCTCTGGAAACTCCCTCCCACCCTCCACCCATCCTGCCCTTCGGTTGTCACCGAGCACGGATTTGAGCTCCCTGCGTCATACAGCAAATTTCCACTGGCTGACTCTTCTACGTATGACAGCGTCTATGCTTCCAGGCTACTCGCTCCTTTAATAGTGCGTCTCTGTTAATCCCACCCCTCACTTATCCCTCCCCAACTTCCCCTTTGGTAACCATCCGTTTGTGTCTGAGAGTCTGTTTCTGTTTGTGAATACGTTCGTGTCACTTTCTGATTCTGGATTCCACAAATAAGTGAGGTCATGTGGCACACGTCTCCCTCCCGTGGCTGTGCCTTCTTAGATGGTGGAAAACCACCCTCTAGTGACCGAGTGAGTCCCTGGACCCCGAGGCTGAAAGAAGGCCGGGCCCTGTGGGGACGCCCCGTGTCCTCTGGGGACAGGCTCAGGCTTGCAGATGCGGCGGCTGCGGTCCTGCGGGATTCCTTTCCTCACAGCTGCTTCCCTCCACGGTCAGCAGCACTCCCGTCTGTGGCCCGCCTAGGGGCTAGTGCACCATTCTATTTTAATGTAGCTCGCTCCTCACTGCACACTGGGTTATAAAGTATACTTTGTGCAGTAAAACTGAGCTTTATCTCTGTCGTTAGTCCAAGGTATTTCTGCAGGGCTCTGAGGTGTCTGCTGCCAACAGAACCCACGAGAAGGGGGCCCTGCCGGCCGGGGTGGAGGCCCGGGGCCGGGTGGCAGAAACACGGCCATCCAGTGATGGCGAAGAGGAAACGAGGGCCTCAGCGGGGCTCCATCTCAGGCCTGGACCCCAGCGGGGTAGCGGTGGTCTTCCTGGCCAGCTCTCCAGTGCGGCCACAGTCCCAGCCTGCCCGCTGGCTGGGATCCGGTTTCTGACGAGGCTGAAGCTCGGGGCAGGGCTGTCCAGTGAGCGGTGTCACAAACCTCTGCCTTCTGTGTCCCGGCAAATGGGTTTTCAAAGAGGACAGGCCGCCCACCGTCTCTTATCTGTCCACTGCTGAGCGATGCCGAGGTCTGCAGCTTCGGGGTCCTGCAGCCCCGGCACCCTGAACATGACCCCCCAGCTGGTGGGAGGCTCCGGAGGGCCTTGAAATGGGGCTGCCATTCAGGGGTCCCGGCCGCCAAACAGGCAGTGAAGCTCCCCGGGCCCCAGGGTGCAGCATCTGAGGGCCCCCTTCTCTTTGCTGTCACCGCAGATAATGATCACGGGGGCAGCAGCTGTCCCAGTTGAGGCTTCTGCCGGCAGAGACGCTGCAGACTGCGGCTTCAACCGCAGACGCTTAGTTCTCAGAGTCCTAGACACCGGGAGGCCGCGACGCAGGCACCGGATGATTCGGTCTCTGGTGTGGGTCTCCTTCTGGGTCGCAGACCGCCAGCTTCTCCCCGCGTCCTCCGAGGTGGACGGCTGAGAGCATAAGCGAGCTCTGTTTGTGAAAGTCCACCCCGGAGGCTCCACCATCGTGACGTCATCGTCCCCAAAGTCCCGCCTCCCATCACATCTGGGCTGGGAGTTCAACATACGGATTTGGATTTGGGAGGACGTGGTCTCCGTCCATACCGTCAACGTTTCAGGTATTCCTATAAAAGGACAAACTCGGGCATGTGAAAATGCGACACCCAGCTGTGATAATGAAAAACGACACACAGAGAGTAGATTTCCAGAGACTTCGATGCTAGTGTACATATGTGTATGTTTGTGCATGTATGTGTATGTATCGCAGTAGAAGCACTGTCCACGCACGTTTTTATTGAGGACCCACCGTCACCTGGGACTGTAGCTCTACCCAAGAGAAATGACATGTGGGAACTTTCTGTGACTTGGCTTCTAAAGAAGGAGACACCCAGCTCAGGAGGACAGGGTGAGCCTGAGCAAAAGAACAAACGGAAGGAAAGGAGAGCCTCCTCCAGGCCTCCAGGCAGCCCTCGAACCTCGTCTGCGGGATCTCTACCTGTGGTCCTTCATCAGGACGACGGTCATGTTCTGAGGCTGGTGGCCTCTTGGACATCACGTGATTCCCAGCATCCCTGACTTGGCCAAAGCTGCCCAGCGCACTGATGCGGAAAATCGTCTGCTCAGCTCCTTCTAAGAGAGAGTCTTGAAGGACAGGAGGACTCTCGAGGGCACGCGGGGTGTAGATCCCCCAATGCTGTGAACAGGGCATAGACTCCTGTCCTGCGATGTCCCACGTGTTCATGTTGCTTCGGTGGGTGTTTTCTGGGCTGCACTCTGAGCACCTGAGGCTTGGGAGGCTGAATTGAGACACACCCCCTGCCCCCCGTCAGACAGGGCAGTGGACCGTCAGGGAGAGAACACAGCCCAGCAGACTCTCTCTGGGACCGGAAGTTGGCCATTAGTTATGCAGCCTTCCAGCTCAACGGCCACTTGCATAGATTTGGCGACCTTCCTGTGACCCCTTGGCAGAAGCATGTCCCGGGCTTTTAGGAATGTCAGGGGATGCGGTTTACGCTGAGACCATGGAGTGTGTCCGGTGTGGCCTCAAGATTCTACCTGTCCTTCAAAATTCTTCCTTAGAAGTAGCTTAGCAGGAAATTTTCTGCATGTGTGTGCTGGGCAGCCTCAGCAAAGTCAGGGATGTGGGGAATCATGTGATGTCAAACAGGCTGCCAGCCTCGGGAGTCCTGAGACAGCAGTCCCTGTCTCCCTGGGGATCTGCTCAGTGCATTTCCGACCCGATGCCCTCTGTTCTAACGTCCTAACCTGCCCTGGTGGGAACTGAGCGCACGTCTTCCTTTATTAAAGCTGGTGACCATCCTGAGGCCCGAGGGAGCCCGAGCAGGTGCCCCCCGCCCCCGCTGCTGCTCTGCCATTGCCTGAGCCTGTGCACCTGGGCTGACATCGCCATCGTCCTGTCTGACAAATCTGTGCACTGGCTTGTAAGAGAAATCAATACTGTTTTTCCCGGGTACTTTCTCCACAGGTGAGCTGACGGACTATCGCGTCTTCCCCTGCCCGCACCACCCCCCCAACCCCAAGTTTGTAATCACTTTGTTTCTCTTGCTTTAGGGTCGAGCATCGGATAACATCTCCAGTGGGATGACACCAAGAGAGCTTCCACGACCTTATCCCCTGGTGACAGGGCCCCTGGGAACTGAGTGCTGGCTGCGACTATAAAGCGGGCTCCGTACCACCAGGATCTGCCGGCCGACTGACGAGGCGCGCTCCGGAGCCCACGAGAGCAGCGTTTGTCGCTGGGCTTTGCCACCAAAGGTGACCGCAGGCACCGTTCTGTTACCTGAGCTCAAGAAGACACGGCTGTTATATGAAGCTGCTGTGGAATGTGATCACTCCTCTTGTGATGGGTTGGGGGATGGCTGAAGCTGCAGGAATCAGTCACGAAGGAGCTGCTTATCTGGTGGGAGATCATATCAGTTAGAAGCATGGGGCTTTCCTGCTCCAGGTAGCTGGTGACCGTCTGACGGCATTCCTGCTGCTCTCCCCTCCCAGAGGTGGTAGCTGATTCTGAACTGCACCCAGAGGTGCAGTCCTGATGACCTCAGGGACCCTTCTCTGCAGAGGGGGCTGTCTGAGCTGGGACTGGTTTGCTGGCCTGAGGTGGGGTTCTTGCCTTCTCTTCCCTTCTTGAGATGGTAAATCCACTCTCAGCTCCCAGGGGACCTGAGCACGGGGGTGGGCCTGGAGGCGGGTGGCTGCAGAGACAGGTGTCTGCCCCCTGAGTCTGTGTCCCACATTCTCTCCTAAACAGGCTTGGGGTCAAACCAGCACGCTGCCCCTGACCACCCCGTGTCTCCCTCTGCCCCTGTTTCTGCTTGTCTGTCTGTCCTTGTTTCTGTGTATCTTTGTGTCCCTGTGTCTGTCTGTCCCTGTCTGTCTGTCTGTCCCTGTGTCTGTCTGTCTGTCCCTGTGTCTGTCTCTCTGTCACCCTCTCACTCACTCTTGCTCTCTCATTCTGTTTCCTCCTCTCTCTTTAACTATAAACTTGCTTGTCTCCATCTGAGATTCAACCACTGACCAAATGCTGCATTTTATGGGATCCTTATTATGAAGATATTAGATATTAGGAAATGACCACAGAGAGGTTTAGGATTCTTAGCAGTAAAAGCAATCTAGAGATAAGAAGTATTTTGCCAGATTTTAAATGTTCTTAAAATCTGACCATTTTTCACCCAAGACGCTGCTTTTTCTGACCGTCACCACCCTTTGGTGATGGACGAGAGACTGTCCCTCGGGCTGGATGAGTGACCCGGGTGTTCCCCCTGGGCCTTCACCACATGGGGCTGGCACCTGGGGGAGGGGGTCCACGTGCACCCATGCCTCTAAGGGCTTCAGCTAGATTCTCTCAGGCCTGTGCTGTTTCCAGCAATTTCCATAAACGCGTCCCTTTTAAAAGCAGAATCTTCAAGATGAATCTCATCAAGTCACTCATTCATGGGAAAGCCGGCCGTTTCCACTGTACGCTCCTTGGGGAAGCTCGCCGCTGCTCCTTGCGGAGTCACTCCATCGAGCATCCCTGTGTTGCGCTCCTTATTTTAGCTGCTTAATATCTTAAACGTGGCCTACGTTCACCTTTGAATATTTTATTGCATCTCAAATTATTTTAGCCGGGTTGCAGCACGTAGGACGCCTCCATGTTTGCTCCGAATCAAACAGATCCAGGGTAGGTCCGCCCCTGGGTGGCGCTCATGGGCCCCGCTTCTGGCTCCGTGGTCTCGGGGCGGGGCGGACGCTGGGCCACTTCCTGCACTCGCTCTGAGGACGCTGTGCATCCGGGCGTCTGCCAGACAGGTGGGCGGTCCCAGTGGTGATGGGGGCTTAGGCCTTGCTGAGCCCGCGGATCACGGGGAGTCTTGATGAGTCAGGCGGCCTGACCGGTGCCTCGGTCCCCGGGCGTGGGCTCTACCTTCTGATCCGAATCGCCACAGGACCGGGCTCACACACAGCACAGCCGGACCTCTGTGAGCCGCCTGGGGCCAGGCCCCCGGTCTCTTCAACTGTTCTGCCCTAATTGCTGATCCAGTTCCTGGCTTACAGTCAGCATACAATTAAAGCTTGTTGAGTCGATAAAGGATTTAACATTTTAAAATTTAACATGGTCTGGACAAAAATAAATTCCTGGGGTGCAGGAGTCGGGCCTTTAAAATTCCACCAAAATATTTCTGTACTTACGTTGATAGCTTTGCCATATTCGAATGATCGATTCTGTGTCAAGATGTAATTTTTTAAAAAGCTAGTTTAATAACTCTACGTTGGAAATGGTTTTGTGTTTTAGGTATTGCTGTGGTGTGAGACACAAAGGACACGCATTCTTGGTTCCAGCAATTTAACTGCAATATGTCAGTTTCAAGCAGGAAATCCGATCTGAGTTTGCAGCCCCTCCTGACTCTCTGAGAGTCGATAATTCACCATTTTAGGGCAGCGAGCCCATTAACGATGAACAGCTTGAGAATACACTCTTCATTGATCAGATAAACAAATCATGAGATATTTTATTACAGAATGATGGACCAATTTAGCCATCTTTTCACCAACAGTGGACTTATATTGAATGTGAAATGGCAAGAAATTTGCTTCCTCAGGGAGCTATCATAAGAAATACTAAGTGAAAGCTGATCACTAAAATGGCTCATCTAAGTGGATTTATATTGAATTTAACCCAAATTTAAGCCAGACCTCTGATCAACAAAAGTTTTACAGAATGGTGATTGCTTTTTCTTTGTTAGTCTTACTCTAAATCACATGCAATATTCTGTTTCGCATTTACATCATGATTTTAGCTTATTCTGGTTGTTTCCTTTTGAAATGCATTCATTATACTGGTTACTTATATAAGCATTATTTGTCACAGTTCTGAATTCATCTTAGGTACATGATTGAGACAACTTTACATATATCCCATGAATATTTAAAATTGCTTTTTAACTTCTAAAAATGCAGCAGCTATTGGCTGGATGATGCAAGTGGGATGTGTAAGGAGATATTTGTGCATTTACAGAAAATTCACAGCACAAAGCAGATGTGTGGTCAAACCAGGGAGTTCGGGAGGACTGTCTATGAACACGGGTGGAGCTACACTCTCGCTGGAAAAGCATCTGAGAGCGGCTGCAGTGAGGTGCTGGCCGGGAGTCATGTCGGGGCAACGCTCCCGTCCAGTGCTGGAAACGGTCCCCTAGGACGGCACCACGAGGAGCCCACAAGGATGCCTGTGGCCATCTGCTCCTGCAGGGCAATGTGGCCCCAGAGCTGGTGCTTTCCTGGAGGTGTCTGCTGGTGCCTGATGGTTAAGAACTGGGCTGTTAAAAGGTCTGACGTGGTGGGGGTGGTGGAGCAGACGAGGTCTGGGTATGGGGAGACCACATCAGAGGCTCCCGCCAAGTGAGCACTTCTGAGGAATGGTGTCCCCAAGGGCAGGTGGGAGAAACGTGCCTTCTAGAACAAGCTGCCCATCTCTAAATGTTGACGCTAGTAGAGAGGACCAGAGGGAAGATCCTGTTCATTCAGCCACTCAAGGTCCTTTCCAGAGAATGACACTGTAGACAACAGCAATGCCTTTGGAGGGTCCCACAGATGCAGTTCTGTGAGATGTGGGCTCGGAATAAAAATTTAACAAACAAAGGAGATGAACTGTCACAACAAACAGTGAGCGGAAACCACACACAGCAGAATCGGAACCACACACAGTCCAGATGCTGGAAGCCTAAGAAACAGGATATGAAATGAATTTACATCATATGATCAAAGAAACAAAAGAGGGGTTTCATAACAAGGAGTGACAGAGACTGTCAAAACTGCCGTGGTGAACTGACAAAGAGCCAGTAGAACTAGAAATGAAAGACACAATAGTCAAAGAGAATCAACGGGCCGGTCACGCTGAAGTTTAGAGGCGGAGTTAGAGCTCAAGCTATTACACACGATCTCTGGAAGATGTTTTAGAAAATGACTCAGCATATCACGGAGTGAGAAAAAAACGGACAATGCGGTGGAGTTCACAGCAGACGACAGAAGAGTAAGGATAATGAAAGTAATATTCAAAGAGTACACTGAGAGTTTTCCAGAGTTAGTAGACAGCGCATCCTAAATTCAGGAGGCCTGTAAATCGCAAGCAAGATAAATGGGGAGAAGTTCTCTCCCAGATATAATAATGAGACTGAAGAATATTACCGGCAAGGACGAAATTTCTCTTGTTAAGACAGAAATGAAGGTTACAAAGGGAAGAACCTCAGATAGCAGTAGGCTGAGAAATTCTCCAGGCTTGCACAGACCTGGTCAATCTGCCAGGATGGGGACTCAGTAAGGCCTGAGGCATCAGGCAGAGCCTACGGGGTGTCACGTCCTCAGGGGGCCAACTGAGCCCCAGGCTGTGGGCCACCGTGACTGCCCCCACAAAGCTCCAAAGGAATCCTCCAAAGATCAAACTCATTCCAAAAACTTAAGTGTAAACAAGAAAAGCACAGTGCTCTTTAAAAGAACATAACACGATTTACCGCCCAACCAAGCAATGCTCAGTGGCAACCTATCGGGCATGCGTAGAAGCTGGTCAGTATGGTGCAGGACCAGGGGAGGGTTAGTCTAGTCAATAGCTGTTCAGTAGCTGCTTCTCATTATGAGCCATGAAGGCCAGACGGACCAGCGTCTTTAAAGTGCTGGAAGGAAAAAACTGTTCAACCCTAAATATTATACTGAGTTAAACTATTCAAGGATGAGGGCAAAATAAAGATATTTTCGGATATAAGTAAAATAACTCAGCATCAGAAGGCCTTCTACACTACAAAATCTGCTGGAAACAATTCTTTGGGATGAAGAGTGACACCAGAACATCAAAAATAATAAAGAGTATCAGGAATGGTGGGGACGTGCATAAATTAAAAATGCTGCCTTTTTTGCCTTTTTTCCTCTTGATTTTGTTTAAATGATAAAATTGCCTAAGAAACTATAAAATTGGATCGTGAGGTTGTATTTAACAGAATGTTATAATGTAAGGGGTAAGGGAGAAATGTAGGCTCTAATGTTGCAAGATTTCAATATTTCACAAGAAAAGCGGACCCATTTAAAGTTAAGAATGTATATTGTAATCTGATAACAACCATGAAAATAATCAAATTTTATAAAATTTGTTTTAGTGTAAGGAATGACAATCATAACCCAAAAGGTAGGAATGAAGGAGACAGATAGATGACATTAACAGATAGACGGATTACAGACAGCTGGACACCTTACAGGTAGACGCTCACAGACAGACAGATGGAAACGCAGATGACGGATGAGAGGTGGATAAAAGGTGGATAGATAAAACAGACACATTCTGGACAGTGATAGAAGATGGATAGATGCCTTATAGACAGATGTTAAAGAAGCGTAGATGAGAGGCAGATAAAGAGCTAGATCAGCAGATAAAAAGATACACTACGGATAGATGAGCGTAGACAGAGATAGAGAGAGGATAGAGCTGCTGAGTCAATGGAAGATATAAAACTGTCATGACAATATAAATTAATAAAAAATAAGCAGGAATGGGGAAAACAAATATCAAAGAGAAAATATGGAAAACAATTCGGAAAATGATAGCGTTAACCAAACTGTATCAATAATTGCATTAACTGGAAATAGTCTAAACACTGATTAAAAGGCAGAGATTATTAAATTGGAAAAGAAAGCAAGACCTACCTGCATCTTGTGTACAAGAATTCCACTTTAAATGTGTGAACACATACAGTTTAGAACAAAAGTTTGGATAAATACGCATCAAAAGAAAGAAAAGAAGGCTGAAGTGGCAGTATTAGCATCAGGATTGAATTTCACAATCAGGAATACCACTAGGGATAAAGAGGGCTGTTTACCAGCAATAAAGCTGGTTCATAAAAAGAACAAAGCAATCCAAAATGTGTATAGATTCAACAAGAGTCTCAAAATACATGAAGCAAAACCTGAGAGGGATAAACGGCAAATTCACAAGTATAGTCAAGTAATCTCCACCTTCTTCTTTCAGGAACTGGACTAAGAACGGATAGAAATTGGTAAAAATATAAAATGTTTGAACAGTATTTTGAACCAACTTGACTTACAACACTTAATCACCAACAGCAAAACCCACTTCAATTTGGAAGTAACACAGCTTGTAAGATATACCATATTCTGGGCCTTAAACACATCTCCATAAATCCAAAAGGGCTGAAAGAACCAAAAGTATGTCTTCAGACATTAATGAAGTTTATTTAGAAACCAATAGCAAAAAGATGTCTGAAATTAACAACTCCACTCTGATTCATATATCTCACCCTCAACCCAAAATAAGAAATTTTAAAAAGAAAATATAAATGTATGTATTTAAACTGGAGGTTAATTACTTTACAATATTGTGTTGGCTTTGCCATCCGTCAGCATGAACTGAATGAAAATAAAAAGATAACATATCAAAGCGCAGCGGAAGCACACGGAGGTGAGTGCACAGCCTTAGCTGCTCAGGCCACAACGAAAGGGAAGACTCGAGGTAAGAACCTCAGGTCTGTAAAAGCTAGGGAAGGAAGGAACAGGACCTGGAAAGACACTAGAACCTATGGAAATCAATGAGATAAAAGACAAGGGCTTGGAAAGACCAACCCACGACCAACCTCTGGCTCCGCGTGAAACGCCCTAGGCTGCTGAGCGCGAGCCTCTCTTCCTCTGTTGTGCTTTTGATTTCTCCTCCATCCATTTTCTCCAGCATCTTTCTGGAGCGTGTATGTGGACCGTGTTTCCTAACTCGTTATTCATCATTTTTCCTCTGTGATTGAGGTGGGTTACTTGACTTTTCCCGAGGTCTCTAACAGTGTTCCTTAGGTTTTATTTCAGCAATTCCATATTCAGCTTGACCAGCTCTTCCTCATGTTTTCTTAAAAGTGCCAATATACTTCTATGAATGCAACATCTGATTATATCTTTCTGGGAGTCTAATAAGAAAAGTGCTTATTTTTACTTTTTTTCTATGCTGGAAGAAGCACAAGCTGGAATCAAGATTGCCGGGAGAAATATCAATAACCTCAGATATGCAGATGACACCACCCTTATGGCAGAAAGTGAAGAGGAACTAAAGAGCCTCTTGATGAAAAAGTAGAGTGAAAAAGCTGGCTTAAAGCTCAACATTCAGAAAACGAAGATCATGGCATCTGGTCCCATCACTTCATGGGAAATAGATGGGGAAACACTGGAAACAGTGCCTGACTTTATTTTTTTGGGCTCCAAAATCACTGCAGATGGTGATTGTAGCCATGAAATTAAAAGACACTTACTCCTTGGAAGGAAAGTTATGACCAACTTAGCATATTAAAAAGCAGAGACATTACTTTGCCAACAAAGGTCTGTCTAGTCAAGGTTATGGTTTTTCCTGTGGTCATGTATGGATGTGAGAGTTGGACTGTGAAGAAAGCTGAGTGTCAAAGAATTGATGCTTCTGAACTGTGGTGTTGGAGAAGACTCTTGAAGGTCCCTTGGACTGCAAGCAGATCCAACCAGTCCATTCTAAAGGAAATTAGTCCTGGGTGTTCATTGGAATGACTGATGCTGAGGCTGAAACTCCAGTACTTTGGCCACCTCATGCAAAGAACTGACTCATTGGAAAAGACTGATGCTGGGAGGGATTGGGGGCAGGAGGAGAAGGGGACTACAGAGGATGAGATGGCTGGATGGCATCACTGACTCGATGGACGTGAGTCTGAGTGAACTCTGGGAGTTGGTGATGGACAGGGAGGCCTGGCGTGCTGCAATTCATGAGGTCGCAAAGAGTCGGACACGACTGAGCGACTGAACTGAACTGAACTGATTCTTTAAATTACTTGCAGTCTCTGGTATCAGTGGGAGAGTATTTGGTATCATTCCTTCCACCTGGGATTGCTTTGGCATTTATGGTCATCCAAGTGTCCTTTTCTGCTCCTCTCCTGGCCTTGGATTTAGCCTAAGACCCTGAGTTCTTCCAGGAAGACCGTTCAGTGTCTGTGCAGACGGTTCTGTGTCTGGGCTGTGGGCAATACCATGGCCGCCATCTTGCTAGGCCATGTCAACGGATAACTCAGTTTCCTGTGGCAAGAGGCTCTCCCCTCCTCTCTCATCCTAGACCCCCCAACACACACCTGCCTCTGCACACACACATACACACACACGGACGCACACACATGCAAGCACACACATGATGCACACACATGCACGCACACACATGCAGTGGTGAGACTTGGCAGGATTCTCGCTGGAAGTTTTCGTCCTTAACCACAGCCTTGCTGCCCAGTCCATCCTGGGCTGGGACATCCCCATCAAGCTTCGTCCGCCTCAAAAGCCCCAGGTCTGCAGTAGTGCCCCAACCTCTCTGCATGGCTACAGTTGTGGCTTGGTGCACACAAGCTCCCTACCAGGTTAGGATGTTTGGTTGGGGTGTGTGTAAGGGGAGCTCACAAACTCGGTCTATTATTTCAAACCACAAATCTGTAAAATTGGTTGGTGGTTGGTGGTTGGTCGCCAAGTCTGTTGGAAACTCTCCCTGCAGTTGGAACGTGGGTATCCACTGACAGTTCCTGAAAATGAAAGTCACTCAGTCGTGTCTGACTCTTTTCTACCCCATGGACTATACAGTCCACGGAATTCTCCAGGCCACAGTAATGGAGTGGGTAGCCTTTTCCTTCTCCACGGGATCTTCCCAACCCAGGGATCAAACTCAGGTCTCCTGCATTGCACATGGATTCTCTACCAGCTGAGCCACAAGGGAAGCCTAAAGTATTGAGTCTTCAAAGTCATGAACACTTTTCCAGTTATTCAGTACTGCGTGATACATTACCCCAAATTTTAGTGGCTTAGTGAAGTGAAAGTTGCTCAGGTGTGTCCAACTCTTTGCAGCCCCCTGGACTACATGGTCCATGGAATTCTCTAGGCCAGAATACTGGAGTGGGTAGCCTATCCCTTCTCCAGGGGATCTTCCCGACCCAGGAACAGAACTGGGGTCTCTTGCATTGCAGCAGATTCTTTACCCACTGAGCTATCAGGGAAGGACTATTTACCAGCCAGACTGTGAGGAGCGGTCCGTCCAATGCCCCCTGTTTGAACGTCTTCCCTCAACGTGCTCACATTGATAGCTGACGGATAAGCTCTCCTGGAGGCTCTGCAGCTGACTTGAGGACAAGCAGCTGTGTGGTCCAGACGGCCCTGGGGCTGGAGCTGGTCTGTGGGTATTGCTGGATCCTGTACCTGAGGGCCCCTGTCGCCCACCTTCACCTGACCAGTCTTCTCCAGGTGATGCAGACGGCCTGGGTTGGAGCCGCTCCCTGGGTGTTGCTGGGTTCTGCATGTGTGGGCCCCTGTCACCCACCTTCCCTGACACGTCCACTCCAGGCGCCCCCCTGGGGACCCATCACCCTTGGGAAGCTTTGATGGCGGGTGTTACTGAGTCAGTACGGGTCCACTTCTGAGGCTTCTCTCTACAGCTGGCTTCTGATGTCCGAGAGCTCAGCTCTTTGGGGCTGGTGTGACCTGGCGGCTCTGCTCTGCTCAGCTGCTCCAGGACTGGCACGAGTGGCTCTTCCAGGACCTCTTGGATAGTGATGGCCATCTCAGTGGCCACACGGCCCATGATGAGGACGTGGTGAGCACTCAGCTCGCATCTGGGAAAAATCAACGGGCTGGAGCACAGGAGGACGCCGTCCTTGGGGACCAGCCCCACCATCCCACGGCTGCCCCTCCTCTCGCCGGTGAAGGTCACGTCTCCTCCTTGGGGACCCACTCCCCTCCTCGATTGTCCCTCCACATCTGCCCTCCAAGCTGGGATCACCCCGACCTCTGCTTCTCCCCGAGACCAGGGCCCTGCTGGGCTGGATGAAGACCGTGTTTGTCACACTGGTAAACGGTCATATGAAACACACCAATTTACCTTGCCCACAGAGCTCATATGGCAAAACCAATACAATATTGTAAAGTAATTAGCCTCCAATTAAAATATCTTTATATTAAAAAAAAACGAAATGTGGATGGCTTCTAGGAGAATATGAGCAGTGTGCTATTCACAAAAATCCTTCATCCAGACAAACAGGTCCAACACGCCTTCAACTTGGAAAAAAGATTTGCTGTTAGACAAAGGTTTTTTAAAGAAAAAGAAACGGAATTAAGAAATTATAATTTCAAATCACATAATACAAATTGTTCTCCTCCTGATCAATTTGTGGTGTCACTATACTTCTTTCTTTTTTTTAAAAGAGATGATAACATGACTTTCTTGAACTCCAAGTGTATTAGATATAAGTAATAATGTGATGCAGCTAGATTTATGCACTAATGCTTACTATAAATTGGATATAATAAAATTAATATAAATATAAAATATAAATTATAAATATAAAATAAACTGAATATAATAAAATGTTTATTATAAATTGTTCTCTCAGGATGAAGAGTATAAATTAATCTTGTAGTTTTTAGGTCTTAAAGAAAAAAGAATGAGATGCATACTAATTCATTGATATTTAGGAAATTTTAGACATATTCTGCAGTTTGCTTTCTCTATTGCTGAAACCAAGTAGATATGAACAACTATTTCTTTTATAGAACAGAAAGAAAAGGCCACGCGTCCGACAAGGATGCTCCCTGGAGCCCAAGCCCTGCGGGGAGGAAGTGGGTCTCAGAGGCCGGGCCCCCTCCTGCTCGTCCTCTGGGTCTGTGACCCCAAGCTGGCCAACCCCCAGCTCCTTCTCGACTGGAGAAGGCATTTCAGTGTCAGTAGTGGGGTCTGCCTCCTCCCACCCCTCACAGTCCTGCTCAAATCCTTCCCAGACCAGTGGCTTCCCTAGGTAGGGACTGTGAGCCTCTCCGCCTTCAGTCCCCTGTGATGGTGGAGAGTGGGGGCCTCCTGATGCCTGTGGGTGCTGCTGTGGACAGCGTCCACCCACACGGTACAGAAGCCAAACTAGATATGGCACCAGTTCAGTTCAGTGCAGTTCAGTCACTCAGTCGTGTCCGACTCTTTGCGACCCCATGAACTGCAGCACACCAGGCTTCCCTGTCCATCACCAACTCCCGGAGTTACTCAAACTCATGTCCATGGAGTTGGTGATGCCATCCAACCATCTCATCCTCTGTTGTCCCCTCCTTCTCCTGTCGGCAGTCTTTCCCAGCATCAGGGTCTTTTCAAATGAGTCAGCCCTGTGCATCAGGTGGCCAAAGTATTGGAGCTTAGCTTCAACGTCAGTCCTTCCAATGAACACCCAGGACTCATCTCCTTTAGGATGGACTTGTTGGATCTCCTTGCAGCCCAAGGGTCTCTCAAGAGTCTTCTCCAACACCACAGTTCAAAAGCATCAATTCTTTGGCGCTCAGCTTTCTTTATAGTCCAACTCTCACATCCATACACGACCACTGGAAAAACTGTAGGTATGACACAGTCCCTCCCAACTGATGTTCCTCAAGACCTATTTGCTTGGACATTGTCATCTTTTGGTTTTATTTTTGTGTTTGTTGGTTGACTTTTTCCAGACCACTGTCTTTAAAGCTGAGATGATGCAAGTGTAGCGATTCATCTGGACATGTTGGCCATTTCCAAGATCAATGGCGTTGGTTTCCTGCTCCAGTGGTTTCTGGGAGCCATTTAGATTGTGCAAATAAATGGTCACATTATACTTCATGTCAATTGCTCCAAATAAATACAGCCTAAAGCAGCTGGCCCCAAGGAGCAAACAGGATGGACAGATGGAGCATCTTATAGCTGCTTTAATTACAAAAATCAATGAGATAATCCCGAGTCTGTGGAGGTAAGTTTCAGTTGTCAAGTTTACTTTGTTGCGGCTGCTACTTAGACACTAAATCTCGTCCAACTCTTCTGTGACCCCGTGGGCTGCAGCCCGCCAGGCCCCTCTGTCCAGGGGATGCTCCAGGAAAGGATACTGGAGTGGATTGCCATTCCCTTCTCCAGGGGATCTTTACCCAGGGATCCAGCTCCAGTCTCCTGCACTGCAGGCAGATTCTTTACCATCTGAGCCACCAGGGAAGTCCACGCTCCTGGTGGAGGGGACTGGCAAATTCTTGCCCACGGGGACGTCTGTCTGCAGCGATGTGAACACGGAGCCAGGAGGAGCAGCCACCGGGTGATGGGGCGGGAGCTGAGGGCCTGGGGTGTTGGGTGTTTGTGGGCAGGAGGTGGGGTTCCCTCCTTGGCCAGCAAGGGTGCTGTTGGCCTGCCCCCACAGGTTAGGTTCTCTGTGGCCCGTCTCAGTCTGGACAGCTGGTCCTGCGGATGCCCTCGTATCTGAGCCTACTGGAAGCCCTGGTTGCCCGTTCATTCCCGCCCAGGTGCAACACTGGCGTTCACCTGAGCATGGTGGAGCCTCCTGAACGGCACCCCGTGGAGCTCAGGGGCAGAAGAGCGCACGGGCATGGCTCCATCTCTCCTGGACTCTTGCTGCTGACAGAGCACTGGGCAGTGGGCGAGGGGGAGATGGGCAGTGTTGTGCATGGGGCGCAGAGGCCGGCGGGGCACGTGCCCAGCCCATCACGGAGGAGAGAGGGGGGAGGGAGGCGGCGCCCACAGGAGCAGGACATCGGGAGGCCAGCCCTGGGAAAGAGGGATGGGCAAGCTCAGGGACGGAAGGCCGCCGTGACGCCGGGACCTCGAGCAGGGGCGCCTCAGCCCGAGAGAGTCCCGGCCAGTCCCCCGGAGTGGATGCTGTCACGGCTAAATGCACAAGGCCGGCGGCTGCTTCTGATTCTGGGAGACCTGTCCTGGGCGTCTGGACCCTTGGAGACATGGGCAGCTGCGGGGGGAGGGGGCCCCTCTCTAGGGGCGGGGAACAGCCTCTCAGGGAGAAGAATATTCTGGAAATACGACTGGGCCGCGTGGGGACACGAGCGCCGGCCTCCCACGTCTGCCTCCCTCTGCTCTCTGCGCCGAGAGCATCAGCAACGCCTCACAGAGAAACGCCCACCTACGACTGACTTATTACTTGTCCAAAATAATATTTTTTTTCTTTAAAACAAGTCAAGGGCCAGTGGGGACTGACCGGTGCAGAGAGCGGGGAGCGGCCTCCTGCCGGCGGAGGTGGAGGCCCGCGGCATTGATTTGGCTCCGGTAATGAACTCAAGTAACAGCTCCATCGCTGCCGCCCGCCCATTGGCCCGGGCGCCCTCCAAATTAGCCACAAAGAAGCCAGCCTGTCAATATTAATTCCACCGCAGAGATTACTTGTTCTGGG
The DNA here is from genome assembly GCF_032405125.1 of Capricornis sumatraensis. Taxonomy (NCBI): domain Eukaryota; kingdom Metazoa; phylum Chordata; class Mammalia; order Artiodactyla; family Bovidae; genus Capricornis; species Capricornis sumatraensis. The sequence goes on along the minus strand of NC_091086.1, from coordinate 76,824,266 downwards.
AGAACAAAGGTGTTCTGGCTTGGGCAGAACAACTTAACTCCTGTCTCATAAAATTTAAGCTGCTATTGATCGCCTGCTTCCATTGTGAGGAGGATTAAACACGCGCACACGCGCGCACAGGCGCACACGCGCTCCGGAGGTGGCACGGCCCGCGCCCCCATCACTCACACGGCGCGGCCCTGCTCCCCGCCTGCCCGGAATCATTCAGCAGCATGGAGCAAATTAAATCAATGAATTCATCCTAGCAGATGGCCACTTTAACACTCGGTTAGCCTTTAGATAATTGAGCGTTGACTCTGGAATCATAAAATGGATGGCTCGTTTGTACATTTTACTGAAATAGATCGCGGAGGTTAAATAAATGAAATCCCATTTGTCAGGCGGTAATAAATGGTCTCCCTTTCTGCAAACAGCTCTGTTTGGCCTAATAAATACAGAGGCGTTCCAGGGCCCCTCCCCTGATGGGGTTGCAGCTTAATGAAATGGTCTTCCCTAGGCTTGTCTCTGCCTCCTCCTGCCGCGTGTGATAAGTAGCAAACCAACGAAGCTTGTAATTACAATCTTACAGAAACCCGGCCAATCTGTATATAAATCTCACCCTCCAATTACAAGATGTAATAATTTTGCAGTCAAGCTGGTAATGAGGTCTAATACTCATGCCTGCGATAATCCCCCCCGGATGCTGACTCTATCAGATGTTAACTTTGTAATTATACTGGCAGAAAATCATTATTTCATGTTCAGCAGAAAAATGAGGTTGGTGGGAAGTTAATTTTCTCTATGCTCTGTGAAGCATAGACAAAATTTTAATGATTTAATCATTATGGTTATCCCTCTTACAATTGACCTGCGTTACATGTGGAGGAACACCGCCACATTTAAGAGTCCCTGTTACTCGATAAAGCTTGCCAGGTATGCAGCTTTTAATGTCAGAGTGACTGTGTACAATTAAACTATTACCCGGCCGATCGGGAAAACTCATTTTATTTTTAGTTTCCACTGCTTGTGCATGTGTGATTCATGGAAATATCCGTGTCTTACCCACACTGTAATAAACAGCTAATTTAAAAAAAAATTGAATTATGTTTTCCCGATGATGTCAGCCCCAGAAAATATCGTTATGAAAGAGAAATGCCAGCAGATGCCTTGTGTGTGGGCCTGGGAAGTTATGGCCCCCACGTCTCCCGCAAGAAACGAGGACAGGAAAGCTGGGGAGATGCCAACATCGTGAGATTTAATATTTTAAGTTTGGCACATGTGCACCCACGGCACGCACCCGACACTTTCCAGCCAGTCACCAGCATCAGAGAAAGCGAGGATAAGCGCCATACCCTCCAGGGAGCGGGGTTTAGCGATGGCTTCAGGAAACGGGGAGCACGCCCCTCCCCGTGCTGTGCTTCCTGCTCAAACCAGCTTTGCCCTGAAACTCCTACGAGGATCCCCGGGGCGTCTCTGCGACGTCCAGTCCTCGCAGCAGCCTGCGCTCACCCGCCTGTGTCCACACCAGCCTCCGTGGTGATGCAGGCTGTCAGTGACAGTCCCATGCGAGTGTGGATGGACTGTTCCAGCAAATAGAGCAAGCGTGTTTGGGGACCACAACTCACGTTTCGGATTCTAGATTTTACCGGTTTTTCCTGCCTATGCTCTTGTGCTGAGATTAAATCTTCCAAGCCACCCTTGGCCCGCCTGCCTTCTAAGGACTGTTGCTTCCCCTCCTGGCAAGGTGAGAGCAAGGCCATGTTTGCACTGGGCTCTGAGGGGCTTGCGAGGAGCTCCATGCAGGGGGAGACCCTAGAAACTAAACCGGGATATTTTGGAAGGCAAATTCCCACTTGGTGAATTAGCTTTTAACTAAACCTCATCCGTGTGGAGATGTTGGCTGATAAAGTTGTGTAAACGTTACCGTGATAGGGTCCACAGATGCAGGATGGACTGTGCAAAGCCAGATGTGAGCATGTTAGTAACTCAAGGAACCTGGCTTTTCTCCTCCCCAAGCTCTGGTCATCACGATAATGGAAGCGTTTACCTTCTCAGGACGGAAGCCACGGCGAAGGTTCTGAGTGGACTTTTAAGTCCAGCACTTTAAGTTTCTCGTGAGATGTACGAGTGCGTCTGTCCCAAGATGGAGTTCACGCCCGGGGATGAATCCAGCGCGGGGTGCTGTCACGAGATTGCTGACACTCACCCAATGGCCGCCCCCGTTGGCTTTCCCCAGAGAGCAAGGAGTCCCTTAGGAAAGCTTGCCCAGTTCGCCCAAGCTCCCATCCCTAGGCCCTGGCTTCCTGGGGAGCACTGGGCCTCAGCTTGTCTCGGACTCTGCACCTGGTCTCCTGACACCCGGCCTCTCAGGAGGGCTCCTTGTTAGCCCTTCCGGCTGGTGTCTTCTCCTTCTCACTCAGATGCTGCTGGCTCCTGCCAGGCTGGGCTCAGACTTGGCACCACTTTATCCAGGCATACGCCTGTGATTGGCCAGTGGGTGTGGGGGGCCTGGGGAATGGGACGAACTTCTTCCGTCGAGTGTGTGTGTGTTAGTCGCTCAGTCGTGTCCAACTCTTGGTGACCCCATAGACTAGCCTGCCAGGCCCCTCTGTCCATGGGATTCTCCAGCAAGAATACTGGAGTGGGTTGCCATTCCCTTCTCCAGGGGATCTTCTTGATCCAGGGATTGAACCTGGGTCTCCCGCATTGCAGGCAGATTCTTTATCATCTGAGCCATCAGGAAAGCCCAACAATGTTGTGCTGAATAATCTGCATTGAATAATCTTGTGCTAATCTTGCTTCTTTGCCTGAAGAAGGAGAGATTTGAATACTTTTGTAGGAGGAACACCATCTCACAGAGCTGCTGCTGCTGCTAAGTCGCTTCAGTCGTGTCCGACTCTGTGCGACCCCGTAGACGGCAGCCCACCACGCTCCCCTGTCCCTGGGATTCTCCAGGCAAGAACACTGGAGTGGGTTGCCATGTCCTTCTCCAATGCATGAAAGTGAAAAGTGAAAGGGAAGTCGCTTCAGTCGTGTCCGACTCTGTGCGACCCCATAGATGGCAGCCCACCAGCCTCCCCCACCCCTGGGATTCTCCAGGCAAGAGCACTGGGGTGGGCTGCCCTCTGCCAGAGCAGGACTGTGGAATCCTTGTCCCTTCCCAGTGAACTGGAGCTCACAGACTTCTGAGCAGAGGCCTCTCCTCTGTCCTCCTGGGAGCACCCTGCTGGCTGGGACTTGGTCCTTCAGCCCTGACGGCGAGATGTTGCCTGCTGTTCCCACCAGGTCAGGGCAGTAGCAAATCTTTTCCCCTGAAAATTACCCTCAAAATCCTTAGAATTGCTCACTTTCGGAAGAACAATTTTCTCTTTGCCTAAAATGCTGCCCCTCTGCTTCCCTCTCAAGATCAAGATGGCTGGCCATTTGGACCTTTTTTTTTAAGATTTTTTTTTTTCTTGATGTAGACCATTTTTTAAAAGAAGTCTTTATTGGATTTGTTACAATACTGCTTCTGTTTTGTGTTTTGAATTTTTGGCTGAAAGGTGTGTGGGGTCTTGGCTCCCTGACCAGGGATCAAATCTGCTCCCCTGGCATCAGAAGGCAAAGTCTTAGCCACTGGACACCTGGGAAGTCCCTGGACCTTCTTTGAGATGCACGTGGTTAACAGGTGATGCCCTGGTTGGAGGGGCGTCTTTGAAGGTCCCAGCAGAGTCAAGCCCCACCTCCCCACGCTTTAGGTGTTGCACCTTGCAGTGGCTGGGCTCAGATACCGGGTTGAGGGCTGTTTCTGGGTGTGTCTGTGGGGGTGATTTTGCATGAGGCCAGCCCTTGAATGGGGGCTGAGTGGAGCAGTCTGGCCTCTGCACTGCGGGCAGCACCCTCTCCCTCGAGGATCTCAATAGAACAAGGCAGAAGGAGGGAGGGTCTGTCTCCTGACGGCCGGACTGGGACATGGAACTCCCGCCCTCAGACCTGGAGTTACACCTTTGGCTTTTCTGTTCTCAGGCCTTCACACTCGGACTGAGCTGAACACAGGCACTTCTGGGGCTCCAGTTTGCAGAGGGCAGATCATGGGAATTCTCAGCCTTCACAGTCACATGAGCCCATCCTTCCTTCACAATAAGTCTGTCCATCTACCTAACCGTGTAGTATCTGTCTATCATCTGTCCATCCATCCATCCATCCACCCATCTATCTATCCATCAATGTCTGTCTACTATTTTTCCATGTATTGTCTACCCATCTCTTTCCAATTTGTAATCTATCTATCCATCTATTGAGTATCTATTAATATCTCTTTATCTATGTCTCTATTATCAATCTATCATCCAACAACTATCTGTCATCGGTCTAACCATCTGTTGACAATCTGTCTATCTCTCTGTGTCTCTCTCTATTATCTATCTATCCATCCATCAATCATGTAACCATTTAATATGTACGTATGTATCTATCTGACTGTCTATAAGCATCACTGCCATCACCGGCATATTCATCACTATTACCACCACCACCATCACCACCATCACCACCACCACCACCACACCACCATCAGCATCACCATCACCACCATCACCACCATAATCACCACCATCACCATCATAATCACCACCATCATCACCATCACCACCATCACCATCACCACCATCACCACCATCACCACAATCACCATCACCATCACCACCATCACCACCATCACCACCACCACCATCACCACCATCACCACCACCATCACCATCACCACCATCACCATCACCACCATCACCACCATCACCACCATCACCCTCACCGCCACCACCGCCACCACCACCACCACCATCACCATCACCACCACCACCACCGCCACCACCATCATCGCCATCACCATCATCACCATCACCACCATAGTCACCACCATCACCATCATAATCACCACCATCATCACCATCATCACCACCATCATCACCATCACCATCACCACCATCACCACCACCATCACCATCACCACCACCACCACCGCCACCACCATCATCGCCATCACCATCGCCACCACCACCACCACCACCATCAGCATCACCATCATCACCATCACCACCATAGTCACCACCATCACCATCATAATCACCACCATCACCACCACCACCACCACACCACCATCAGCATCACCATCACCATCACCACCATCACCACCATCACCACCACCACCATCACCACCATCAGCATCACCATCACCACCATCACCACCATAATCACCACTATCATCACCACCACCATCACCATCATCACCATCACCACCATCACCCTCACCGCCACCACCGCCACCACCACCACCACCACCACCATCACCATCACCATCATCACCATCACCACCACCACCACCACCATCACCACCACCATCACCAACACCACCACCACCACCACCGCCACCACCACCACCGCCACCATCGCCACCATCTCAGTCATCTGCTCCTGCTGGCTGTTCGTCTCTGGAGAGCCCTGTGTCATGCACTCATCAACGTTCAATATGTTTTTCTGGGAAAGGAACAAGAGTTAAGCTGCAGAATATCTGAGTTTTCTACAAAATGAGAAGCTTTCAAACAAGCTCCTTTCCCTTGGTGGCTGAAACACAGGATGAGATTTGAGCTGCACGCCAGAGCTGTGTGTGGTGTGTGCATTGAGAGGACAGGGAGGAGCCCCCCTGAGGCCCGTTCCTGGAAGGAGCTAAGACCTCCTCGTGGTGCTGAGGGAGGGAAGTTCAGTGGGTTTTGTCAATAACGTTTACTTATGCTTCTAATGCTTTATTTTCTCTTAATATTTGTAAGTTCTTTCAAGTCTTTTATGGAAGCAATTAAGATATGTGTGAATATAAACAAAAAGAAATATGAATTATAACTAAGAACAAGTTGTTGGGTGATGCTGGGGTCAGACGCCGGGTGATGACATTGGAAGTCACACATCGGCTGCCACATTCCCCTCCACGCACCCGCTGGAGCCACAAAAACATGACGTGTACGTTTGCCCTGGGGAGGCCCAGACTGGCATTATTTACAAGTGGGAGCCAGGAAGCCGGTCAATAGCGTTTGCATTCTGGCCCCACACTTCCCTGGCAGATCAGAGCCTGAGTACACATTCCTGCCTCAAGTGGATAACAGATAATCTTCCTTATTCACGGAGCTCTTACGAGGATTACATGCATATCTGATGGTTAGCACAATACCTGGAAAATAGACATTTCTTGGAAAATGTTAGCCATTGTTTAACCTGAATGTAGAGTCAGCACTGTGGATTGCACCACACATGTTTCTGCTCCTAGGAGGGAGGGTTCCAGAAGCATGCTGTTTTCTAGCCACGCTGTGGCAGGGGTGGGGGTGGTGTGGGGCCGTGTGAGTGGTGGGGGTGCTGGACTCCATCTCCGCTTTCCTCCACTAACCAGGCACCAGATCTGTAGGCACACCCCACAGAGAGCATCGTCTCTTTACCGTGAAAATGTCCAACTGTCCTTTGCTTCAGTATGCACGGAACATGATGACAGGTCAAATCGCACCAGGGTCATCAAAGTTTTCCCCATTTATTATAAGAAAGCCTTGGATTTTCCTAAACACTGAAAAAATAAAGATGTGTTTATAGTCTCAGTCAGTTCAGTTCAGTCGCTCATTCGTGTCTGACTCTTTGCGACCCCATAGACTGCAGCACACATCAGGCTTCCCTGTCCTTCACCATTTCCCTATGATTGCTCAAACTCATGTCCATTGAGTCGGTGATGCCATCCAACCCTCTCATCCTCTGTCATCCCCTTCTCCTCCTGCCC